>NC_141757.1:55450474-56929224 GCF_982258835.1 Parasteatoda tepidariorum | reverse complement strand
TAACCGAATTGTTAACAATAGCATATCTTAAGTTTTTTTTTTTAACTAAGAAGGAAAGAAACCATTCCGTATTTTAATGTTTACGCTGCAATAATTACACTAAAAAATATAGCATTTACTTTTTATTTAAAAAAAACTTTTAATTCTTTTCGAACTAAAATAACGGAAAATAGCCGATATTCATGCTTTTTTTTTAGAATCCTAGAAAAAGCTTTTGTTTTTAATCTCACACTTTCTGTAAATTTTTACAATTCAAATTATAACTCAACGAATATGGAATGCAAATCGTTCTACCTCTTCACAGCAGCATACTAGTTTATTTATGAAGTTTCATGTCCCTCAGGAATTTTTTACATTTTTCATTCCTAAAAGTTTGTAACATAAAGAATTGGTAGAAGAAAAAATTACTCAATACTTACATGATTTTCCAAACCCCTATGGAAAATTTTTTTTATTTTTTTTTAGTTTAAATTAATCATTAAGAAATCTACTGCTCTCCTGAAGTCCATGTTTCCAAATTGCTTGCTGGAAATTATCTACTCTTCTAGAATGCTTTTGGGTTCATTTTTTTTTTTTTTAAATGCATATATTTTAATTTTTAGCTTGAAAAATTTGACTAAAATTTACTTTAACACACACACGAAGTAAAAAAAAAAAAATATTAACCAAATTTACCATTTGATTTGTTTACTTACTAAAATTACAATTTTTCTAAGTCTTATGTTCGTAAAATTACAATTTTTAATCCAGAAGAGCAGTTAACTAAATAATTTTAAATACAGAAAAAAACATTAAATCAAATAAGATTTATTAAGTTTTATTTATTTTACAACTATCATACAATATATTTACAATATATAGATTTACAATTATAACACATCGCCACAGATCTGAAACATTCATAACTTCTTCCATCCCGCTGTTACTATCACCTCTTCACTGCAATGTTCCTGGAAAACAAATAAATATTTTAGCATATGAAAAAAAATATATCGGACAATAATATTAAATTGTTACAACCAACAGTAGATTTCTAAAACGAAGCAATACTGACTAGATAAAATACAGTTAAATAAAAAATTTTAAAAAAATATTAAAACTGTTTATTATTTTCATGGAATTTCTACTAAGTATATATCGATTGAGTACATCCAAATACTTAGATATAAGAAAATCTATTTTACAAATTTTAGTCACATATTACACGACAAAATTACATACATATACAGCACAAATCTGAATTAGAATATTTCATAATTTTTTTTTTATCCTAACTAAATCTTACATTGAAGCCAGCAGTAAGTTATAAACAAAAAATAAAATTATTTTTCGTGTGGCTTTGAGGAGAACTCCTCCAGACTTTTAGTCTGGTGCTGTTGGCTGCTTTGGTAACAAGTAAGAGCACATTTCTAATGGGGGAACAATGAAGGAATAAAGGTGTCAATTGGTTTACCCACGCTGACCTAAAATCAAGACAAAACTATTCACAAAACACTCCTATTTGAAATTACTTTTTCTCATAACTGCAGTACTTGCCACGACATGCGCCCATTGTCAAGTAAAGTACTCCTAAAAGCTGCCCCATACTTTCTGTTTATTTACTTATCATCAGAATTTTATTTTCCGCTCTCATTCTTTTCATTTTTTTATTGCTCCTTGGCTGCAATTTTCATTCCTCTTCAGAATATTTTGCAAGAACTTTGTAGTTCAGAAACACAATTCGATTAGTTTCAGTTACGTAATTTTTAATTTCTCATTTATTAAAGCAGTAAAAATACTATGCCTTTTAACACTAACAGTATCTTTAATATACAAAAGGAGTAATTTTAATAAATTCAGTAATTTGTTAAACTATATATTATTTAGTTCAAGTGAAGAATTACATTTTACAATTGCCTCTGTTAAAGCTTTTTTAAACAAAAAATGGTTATTTTGAAAATTCTTTAATTTCTGCAAAATCGCTGCTAAAACGTAACACTTTACTCCAAAATACATTAGAAAGCTGTTTGGTGATATAGAAATTCATTTCCACAACGGAATTCTTAGTAATGGTGGGAAAAATAGGAAGGGTGGGAAAAATAGGTTCTGCGTTCCTTGACCCTAGTGTGTTACAATCAGGTTGCTTGGGGGTAGTAAAAACTTTATTTGTTTAAACCACTTTAAAAGGACTGGATAAAAAAAAATAAAAAAACTTTACACACAAAACACAGTTTTTGGAGAAATATTTTAATAAATATTTCTTCGAAAAATGTGATTAAATGAAAGGAACACAATGGTGTTAGTTAATTGTAGCAACATGACAGAATGTTTGGAGTAATGCAGTATAGCAATTTTGGACTATAAAAACGATTCGGAGGAACAGCCTTAAACTTAAAATTGTTTCAAAAAATAATAATTTTATGCTTGGAACTAATTAGAAATTATCTTTTTTAATGCTGCATATATATATATATATATATATATATATATATATATATATATATATGAGCAAAACAAAATTACCAACTTTCCACACCCTTGCAAAAAAATAAAATAAAAATTTTTTTGAACAAGTATAGAGCAGATATATCAAAAATTTTTTAACTTAATTAAAGATGTGAAAACAAATACAGTAAGGTACCGATTATCCGGAACGATCGGGACCATCGCTATTCCGGATAACTGATTTTTCCGGTTTTCTGAATCGCTGCAAAAAGCAGTTTTTTTTATTGTTAAACCCAACTAAAAAAAAAAATTTTGGAAATAATCATAAAAAGAAGAAAAAACGATGAAGTAATACACTAATGATTATTTCCAAAATAATCGTAAGGTAAACATCTTTCAAAAAAGAAAGAAAAATCCTAAAATATTATGAGGAAAAAAAATATTCTTTAAAAAAATGGCGGGAAAATTTATCGAATTTCATTCCGGTTTTTTGGTTTTCCGGTTTTCTGATTTCCGGATAACGGGTTCTGTACTGTATATATTTTTTTGTCAAACTGTAATTCATATAGTTTGTAGTAGTGATAATTTCCATTGCATGAACTACTTAACTTACAAGTTTTCTGCAATATTAGACATTTAACGTAAATTTTACTTAATAGTTTTTGTTAAAATAAAAAGTTGGAACATAAGTATGCTAAATGTATACAGTAAAATGCAAGAAAATATAATAAATTAATGAAAACTAGTCAGTCTAACTCTTTTAGAGAAAAGTAAGCATTTTTTGCAACCTTGATATACACAATGAATCGTGTTTTAAAGCATTTTAATCATTAATACTTCAACACCAAATAATAAACACAAAAACATTCACTTGGAGAAATAAGATATTTAAATAAAAGATGTTTTCAAACAGTATGAAATCAAAATTTTTTTCATTTAATGTAAGCATAATAATATAGTGCAGAAGTTATTGAAAAAAAAAAAACTTTATAAAAATAAAGTGATAATATCATAGACAGATATATCATATAAATAGAAAACATCATATGTATAGTCATAGATATAAAATCATTGATTAAAGTTAACAATATTGAAAGTTCAATTTCTAATATGCGGAATTGTAGAAAATTGCAGATGTACACAAAAAAAATATATATATATATATATAAACATATATACAATTGGCTTATTTTAATTAAAACAAGGATAATTTGAAATCTTGTGGCAGAATGTTTTTGAGCTATCTGCGACTAAACTCTCCAGCACTAAGATCTAATTGCAAAATACTTTTAATACAAACAAACATATATGTTGCTAATTTAAAATGGCAAATACGCTGTGTTAACAAAAAATAATAATAATGATTTTCTTAATTTAACACGAAATAATTTTTTTTTAATATTATGGGTGATATTGTCACATTTTGTTGGTGGGAAGACACACACTTTATTAGCTTCTTCGCATCTTGTAAATAATCATCACAATAAAAAAATATTAAATATCATGAAATCCGTAGTAGCAATTGCCCCCCCCCCAAAAAAAAAAATATGATGTAATTACGTAAATTGGACTCCTCAAAAGCGTGTTACACTTTGAAATTAGGTTGTAATAAATAATATCGTATAAAAATATCTGATTTAAAATTTAAGGAGAAATCAACATCTAGAACTTCTAAAAATTCGATAGAATTTAAAAAAATAAAATAAAATAGATAGCCTTAAAAAATAGATACTCAAATGCACGATTCGAGTTTTCCATATTTAAATATATCAAGATGGTTAAGAACCAAATGAAAATCAATATCAATAACTGCCGAAAATACTATCAAAACATTACGTCGATTTATGATACTATCGGTGAAAATTGAGCGTGTCAAAAACTGATTATCTAAATGCATGATTCAAATATTGCATGTTCAAATATTTCTGTAAAAAAGAAAAGTAATATTTTCTTCTTTTCAAGAGAAAAATCTTTCTGCAAGAGATCTGTAAAATTTTGCAACAATGTCGCCGTGTCGCTGCGATTCTGCCACGGAGATTTGAAAAAATACTGAGCAATATGCATAAATCTTAATTCCCCGAGAATTTCTAATTGATGTTGTTTATTCATTTTATAATTCATTTTAATGTTTGCCAAATGTTTGGTTTGAGTAGCCTTAGCCTTTGAGGGATTCATCAATCTGCATAATCGCTGAAGAATTCTTAAAAGCAAAATAGAAGTTTCAGAATTTGTTTGAACTTATGGAGGACTATGAATAAAAAGACTAAATTAATGCAGATAAAACACATTTTTTTTTTTAAGTGTCAGTGAAATAAAACATTGGAACAGCAAAAATAGTGGTGGTAAAAACAGTAACAGTTTACCATTCTACTGGATACTAACGATGAAACTTACACCAGAAACTTCTATTATAAATTTGTTGAATAGTGCAAAGGCTGATGATTGTGCATGAAATAATTAGGATTCTACAGTACATGGAAAATATATTTGCAATATATGATAATTCATTTTAAGATACAAATTTTTGAGTACTTTTATTTGTTGTTATTGAAGCATGGGCAGCCTATGTAAACAATGTTCAATTACTATTTTTAATATCAGCAAAAGTAATCTGAAATAATTTTTAACAATTGATTTGATCATGTTTATAATTTCACGAATTTTTTTACCCATTTTTAAGCACAAGAAAAAAGGAAAATATTCAAATACAGTTATTTCTTTAGACATACTTAATTCAAGTACCTTCAAATGAGACTTGATGGAGGTTCATTCTCAAAGCTAGATCCTTTTCAAAGATCTTCCTCAGAAGTACATCAATAGATTATGAAAAAGAAAATTCATTCAGTTAATACGTTTAAAAACATAGAAATAATTCAAACATATTTTGTTTTGTTTATACGGGCACATTTATTATTCAGAACTAGAGAAGTAAGGAGTAATGGTTTGGCAGAATGTTAGCTAAAAAAAATGGTGAAATGCAGAATATATTTTTATAGCAATATTTTTTTTAAAAAAAATTCATTAATAAATATTTTTTACGAATAAATAAGTTTATTTATAACTGGAAATTACTCCATGCTTATCTATATTAGTGGGATGGGCTAAAGGGAAAACAAAAACCTAAACCAGAAATACCTACTTAATAAAGTTATGAAGTAAAATAGAAAGAGAAAAAAAAATTATCATAATTGTTACAACAAAACTTCCATGCTAAGAATAATATTTTCTGTAAAGCAGTATCCATAAAGCAACACTAACTAAAACATAATCTATTAGAAATATGTTATTAAAATGCTGTGTTATCTTAAAAATGCTAACAAAAACAAAAGATTATATACAAATGTAAAACAGAAAAATCTATTTTAATTCTCAAAATAAAATTTTAAAGCTTTACATCTCAGTCTTTCCAATTATCATATTTTCCAGATAAGAATAAAGTCAATAGAAACATTCTTAATTACTGTGTCATACAGTTAATAAAAACAAAGTTTTTTAGAAATGTAAAAAGCTAGGTAAAAACCAAGACACAAATTGTTTAAAAGAAAAATTTAGCAATAAAAATTTCAATTGAACTTTTTCACCTAGCAAGGGTCTGTCTAGGTTTTTCTGATAGGTACCTATTTTATGAAAATTTAGACATAATTTGTGAAAAATTAAAAAATCAACACAAAAATATGGATTTATCGTTTCTTAAGGAATACAAAAATAAAACTATAAGAAAAAGTATTTTGTGAAACTACTGTTTTTTCTAAAGTTGAATTTGTGAAGGTACTGCTAAACGGTAGTAAATTTGGCCTTGACAGACCCCTGCCTAGGCATATTTTTAGAATACAGTGACTATAAAAGAATTAAAAAAGTTTTAAACAGCAATGTAAATTTAAATAAAAGCTTGAATTGAAAATTACTGCAATTATTTTCCATATCGTTTTAGCTGATAAATTTCAAAAGCTGTTTCAAAAATAAGAAGAAAAATTTCCAGTAAACGTTCAACTGGGTGTTTTTTTTTTTTTTTTTAAAGATATCATGTTGCAAAATAAATAGTCAAAAAACTATTTTGTCCATGTGAGATTTTCTCTTGCAATAGCTTGTTAAGATGATACTTCCACGACATTTTGGTTGAAGAACCATCTGCTATAGACTCTTGTAAAATTTACACCAATCAAGCATGTTTAACCCTTGGTTCTTTAAAAAGGTAAAGTTAAAAGAAAATGCCACTAATCAAATTTTTTAAAAATGCAACAACTAATAGTTTTTATACTTTATAAGACAATAGTAGGTAAGTAGATAAGACAGCTCAAATTAATAACAATATGATAGGACTGTTTCACACATAATACTTGTCTCGTCTCATTTGCTAATAAAAATGGCATCTCGTACTGAGTAGACAAAACAGTAAGAAAAATGCCCGTATCATGATCTGCCGGTGAATAATCACTATATCTTCTAAGCAACTTCCACGCAGCAACCAGGAGGAACTAAAAAATATTAACAAATGGAGATCAACTCGAAGAGTATAATTCGTAGCTACCTTTCGCACACCTTTACATATTCTTTTAAAAAGTTAGCAGTTAGAAATCTATTTGGTGCCTGGACGATAGCAGTTGGCATAACTGCTCACAATACAGAAGTAACCCTAATAGGGAATTAAAAGTTTAATGAGTATTTATGTTGTTACCTACGGATAAATATTTATAAACTTCCAGCGGTCCACGAAAAATTAAGAAAATATCTCACAATGGGAGTAACTCAGAGAATATAAGTTGAAGCAACCCTCAGGAAAACTTCTACATACTTCTTTTTAAATTTTTGCAAAGTACAAAATATATATATATTTTTTTGTTTCAACATTTTTAGTTGGCACAATCTAGTTCAAATAGGGAAACATCCCCTTTTATTTGATTCATAAAATCAGGGGAGATCTCTATAAAATGAACAATGGCAGAATAATCAGCACGTCTTGGCAACTTCTGGTATCGGAGAAACAGAAAGAAAGTAAAAAAATCACAGAAAGGGACCAACTCGAAAGATATAACTCGTAACCATTTGGCAAACATTCATGTTTTTTTTAAAAAAAATTTCAAGTTTATATCTATTTGGAAGCTTGGCTATTGTAGTTAGTGTGACAGATTAATATATGGAAATATCCCCTAAAATTAGTGAAACAGAAAAATTTACATTATAAATCTAGCTAAAATTCTTTTCTACTCCGGAAAATTTGTTTTTCATCACCTGTGGCAGAATAATCAACAGGTCTTGGTAACTTCCAGTGGCTATCATCACACTGAAAACAAAACATGGGAAGAAATTCAAAAGGGTATATCTTGTAGCCACTACCCCCTGGCAAACCTCTACAAGTTTTCTTTTATAAATGTATGCAAGTTTGAAATCCACAATAGTAGGCGCAGCAAATCACAGAAGGAAAATATCCCCTCTACTCATATTTTGGTGTGTAAAGTCAACCATGATTAATAACATTTAAGTATTATCTTCAGAATAATGCTTATAATTGTTACTTTTTGTTAATTGTTATTTATTATAGCAACAAAATTTGTCAGGTGAATAAAATAATGCAGCATTAATTTAATAATTTTGATAATTAAAGCTCTAAAATAGAATTTTTTTTAACATAAGATCGCAACTAGTTTAACTCAGTATTTCAGATTAATATTCCTTGATTAAGCTTAGGTGCCATCAGAAAACTTTCCAAAAATTCATGATTTTATTAAAAATATCTTAACTGCATAACAATCGTTTATAACGGATCTGTATTTCGTCTCTTTACATTTTATGCACAGTAAATGAGATTCAACAAATTCTCTTGCTTTTTTCCAAAATCGTTACGTTTTGTCATAGTTTGTTAAACTTCGCAAATGATAGGCTTAGAATATTTGTGTTTATTTCAAGCAGAATTAACTACAATAATTATTTACTTTTTTTGACAGTGAAGCATTATAATGAATTAACATTCTAAAATAGTAACAATTAAAGTAAGGAATAAAAGAACTTACCATTGAATTCGGCGTATATAAACACACGCGTGCAACAATGTAAATAAATGTAGGGGTAGCTAGTGTAGGGGTAGCAATCCTTGTGTAGAACTAGCTCCCACGGAAAAGGAGTGAAAAGTTGAAACTTAGTATCGTTTAATCCACTTGTAAAACAAAAACTCAAATAACTGAAAGCAATGTGGAGAGTACTTTTGAATCTATATTGTTAATCAATTTTTTCTCTATTTTTGATTTTTCTTCTTATTTTTCTTATTATTATTCTAATTAAACCTGGAATAAAATGCTACATTGTAGAATAACTTTCATATAATATTTTTAAAAAAGTTAAATAAAACTGTCAAGCCTTTTTTTAAAAAATTATTACTATTTTACCTGATGACTTAAAGAAAAATGGAATTATATTGTTATGTAATGTTATTTTCATTACAGAGATATAATAGAATTTTATTTTTACTAGTATAATATTATTTGAATAGCTTGTACATAAAAAAACTCGATTTTAATGCTTTTTATAATTTTCATGAATTCATAAAAATTGCTGTTTTATGCTCTGGAAATGTAAAATTATTATAACAATAATTTATTATTAAAAGATAAACATGAATAAATATTATAAATTAAGATCACTGATTCGTAAGACATACAAGATTATTTGAAATACGTGATTATTTATTTTAAAACTTTACACTTTTTTGCTTCCTCTAACCAGGAACTTCATATCCAATTGTTAGGAATTAGAGGATAGTACTATAGTAATTTAACTAAATGAGACATTAATTATGTTATATTTTAAAACTGTAAAACTAACAATATACATTGATTTTTTTGTGCATCATATAGGCTGAACAATGAACCATAAATTGTAGGATTTCCATTTAATTCGAAATGAGAGTAAGAAAGATATTGTAGAATACATTCTACGTTAGGTCTTCCATCAAATCAAAAAGATTTAATCTAACTACATCCACCAATGTAAAAGTTTTATCGATTAACATAATATGGGATCAACATGTACATTTATTTATCTCTGGTTAATTTTAATTATTATATCATGATTACATGTTATTTCTCAAATTTCGTGCTTATTTTTTGTTTTTCTCGTCTGCGTAGGTGAAGATTTTACATACATTAATTGGCATGCATAAAGGCATGGTCTCAAGATTTAGGTATCATTTTTAGTTGTTGGTGATGAGCGTGTTAAAAATAATAGTTTGAAAAAATTCATAAAATATTTATTACATAAAAAAAATACACATTTAAATAAAAAGCACCTTTTAAATCACGATTTCATTTGGAGAAAAGAAAAAAAAAGAGGTAATATCATGGATTTGAAAACTTGATTATAACAATAAGGGTAAAAAAGGGTGTCAAGTTGTTAACATTTCTAGTGGATCAAGTTATTTTCATATAATATATTAAAAATTTTATATTTAATTTCAGCTGGAAGGATCCATTTTCGTTAAACGTTCCGTTTCCCTCTTCAGTGCTTTAGATAAAAAAAAAAAAAGTAAATTCTTATGAATCTGTTTTTTCGCTTGCTGGTATTTGTCTTCATTTTAAAAGCAATGTATGTATACATTAAAAAGATTTTGTTGAAATTGTATTCCCAGATAACACAGTGTAAAAAGATAATGTGTCAACGAATTAATGAAGGTAGGAGTTTTAGTTACGTCGCACTAGAGCTGTACATTAGGCTTATCATCCATTTAGACTTAAATCTGAAGGGGTAGGAAATTTTCTCCAGATCCCTGTACATTTGGCACAGCAATGTGATCGACCACAGGCCTCTCGATTCCACAGATTTTAATAGCACATATATCGCATGTACTCGGTGGTGTCGAGGATCGAGCACCGCCCCCGTCAAGGACTAGAATGGCCCTTAAAACCCCTATTAACCGGGAACTCTTAAATGAAAAAATCTTGGTCAAAAAACAAAGAAAAAAATTTGTCGCACTAATGTCAAAATATGAAAAAACAAATATTTAATTTCTCTCTTCTTTTTTTTTTCTTGCTGTTGTTGTTAATTTACGTCTCACTAGAGCTGCACAATGGGCTATTGGCGACGGTCTGGGAAACATCCCGGAGGATGATCCGAAGACATGCCATCACAATTTTGATCCTCTGCGGAGGGGATGGCACCCCCGCTTCGGTAGCCCGATGACATGCGCGCGAAGTCGAGCACTTTACGGTAGCACAGTTTAACGAGGACCAATACCGCACACCCTCGGTCCCTACGCAGACTGATCCAAGTGGCACCCGCACACTGACCGCAGCCAGTGATGTTTGACTTCGGTGATCTGTTGGTAACCGTGTCTTAACGATCAGTCCACTGCGGGACCTTTTTTTTCTTCTTAAAGGTGGGTTTTTTTTTTTTTTTTTTTTTTTCTTAACTTCAATTTTTGAGGAACTTTCTCTTTTCCTTACTTAAATCCTTTTCTTTTTTATTTATATGATCTAAATAATTAAAATTTATATTTTATTTTTTACTATATATGATTTTCATAAATAATTTACTTATTGCAATTAAGATTTTATAATTAAGCAATTTCCAGATTATGAAATTCAAGATTCAAAGCAAAATTTAATAAATTTGTAAAAACGTTGTTGTGTGTAAAAACGTCTTTTAATAACAACCAATATTTTAAAACTTCCCACACTAAATTTTATTACGAAAACTAATTATGAGAATTATCTTTTTACCTGTCTTTTGATATGTATATTTTTTTTTCATTAATAAATATTATATACATTAAAGAATCAAGATTGATAAATTTTTCAAAATACTTTAATTCTAATTTTACAATTTATGAAGTTTTTGGAAGGAAAAAAAAATTAAATCAGTATTTTAAAATAAAGTAAATGCCTCTTTCATGCAGTTAGAACATGGAATTTAAAAGTAGACACATTTCTTAGCAATTATTTTGAAAAAACTTATATACGGTAAGCGATTATTGCAAAGTAAGAAATTAATAAATTATTTTTATAAACTCGTATGGCGAGCGATAATTGCAATATAAAAAAATAGTGAATCAATTTTTACATAATAACAAAAAAATAAATTTTTTAAATTAAAATCTTTGAATAATAATAATTATTAGTATTCGCATATTAACATCCCACTCTAGAGTAGGCTCGAACCTAGGACGCCGTACCTTTGAGGCGAACGCTGTAACCACTACACCACGACTCTTGTTCTGGACAGAGATAATTTAAATTTAAGTATAATGTGTTTTTACGTTATGTTCGTTGCATGTCAAGTTGTGGAAAATTTTTACTTTATTCAGTATTTTGGAAAATTTCTTAATTTTCATCATAGTTTAGTTATATAAGAATTAAAACTCATATTTCCTTTGTCAGTTACTGATAATGAGCCGACTCAATATTATCAACAAGCAAATATTTATAACCAGTTTAATAAAACAAAAATAATTATAAGTATTAAAAATTAAATATGAATTGTAATGAAAATCTGCAATGTTCAGTTTATTCGAATTCAAGTGAGACGTAAAAGATTATCTTTCTTGGGCTCTCACAGGTTCATCCTTTTTGCTTGAAACATTTTTACCACTAAATTTACGTTTATAATCCCAAAAAATTTACGTAAATATAACTATGCAACAAAACGTCAATTTTTCGTTAATAACACGTTTTTAAAAAACGGTCAAAAAATGGATAAAATGTACACGTTAAAATAACGTATTTTAAGCACGTATTTTTAACGAAATATTTAAAGGGAAAATTGATAACGTTAAAATGACGTAATTTTAACGTATACGTTTTAACGAATGAAGAAATGGTGAAAATCATTACGTGAAATTAACGTAATTTTAACGTATGCGTTTTAACGAATGAAGAAATGGTGAAAATCATCACGTGAAATTAACGTAATTTTAACGTATACGTTTTAACGAATGAAGAAATGGTGAAAATCATCACGTGAAATTAACGTAATTTTAACGTAAACCCAAAACCTTATAACGGACGAACGGATTTTTAACGTTTATTTGCCCTTTCATGCTGCATGGGACGTTTATGACCGTTTTCTTGAAAATTAACCGATTGTTAAGGGGTTAAGTAAAGGCGAAAGAGGTAATTAATTAGGACAACTTTTAAATAAGATTGGAAGGGAAATATCGAATGTTCTAATTTTTGAAATGCACTTTTTCCTGCTTCTATTGCAGCACACAGGACTAGGCTCAGTGACAGGAGATCTTTGGTAAAGCAGACGAAAACCTTTTCATATTGTTAAATTAAGAAACAAAATTTGTTGAGCAGGGCGGTAATCAGCTCAGAGAAAGCAAAGAATTCATAGGCTCATAGAAGCATTGTAGGTAATAAATAAATGTGTTCAGGATTCTTAAGTTGTTAATACGTATAATATTTTTCTTGTGAAATGTTGGCTCAGGGGGGAGAGGTGGCTCAGGTTTGAATCCCAGCTGTGACTGGGTTGATACGAGTTTTGCTATCGGCCCTCACCGACCACAAGGCTGATGTAAAATATCCTCAGTGTAAATGAATCATGGGTTAGAGTCCCAGTGCCGTCTGGGTTTTTGTGGTTTTCCTCACAACGTAACGCAAAAGCGGGATAGTTCCATCAAATTCTTCTTCGAAAGCTGGTTTGTCTCAATGCTTGATTCAAAAGTTTCCTTGTCTTCTAGACTGGGTTAAAAATTACTGGGAAGAGATGTTGAATATAGATAGTCGTGAACTTCAAATTGAATCAACTATTCAATTCCAGTTATAAAGTCAAAATAAGAAATATATATGTTTTTTAGCGAGCCGCGTTGGTTCTGAGGAAAGGGTGTTTCAGGGGTGACCCTGGCTGGCTGTTTCCCAAATGCTGGCTGATACGATTCTGCTCCTGGTTCGTACCAATTATAATGCTGACGTAAATAATCCTAAGTGGTAGATGGATCATGAGTTGGAATCCCCTTGCTGTTGGGCTAATCGTGGTAGGATTTTGTGGTTTTCCTTGCCAAGTAACGCAAATGCGAGTCAGTTTGATCAAAAAGTCCTCCGGGAAGATTGGTTTTGTCACAATACTTGATTCAATAGTTCAGTTGTCTTCTGGTTTGAGTGCAAAACTACAAGGCTATAGTGAAAAGCAATAAACTCAAAAATGGTAACTGTTCAAACATAAAATAGTAGATAATAAAACGTAATAAAACACATAATAGTAAATAATAAAACGCATTTAAGTATTATTTTACTTAAATAAAATGGGTCATGATTTATTATTAGTAACAATGAAGAATATCATAAAAATATTTAAAGATATCCTAGAAATCTATTTTTCATAAATTTCTGAATAAAGTTAAACTTATTAAAGTTCTGAATAAAGTATTTGAACAAGTTATGAAATCAACCGATAGTTTTTAGAGAAATAATTTCAATGTATACTGTTACACTTCATGAACTACGAAAACTGTAGGAAAATATTTTAATGACTATTTTCGATTTTGACAATCGAAATCCATCGGCAATCATTTCAGAAACTTTGTTGAAGTAGAGTCATTTTGTACTTCGGTAAGCATTTCAATAATTAAAACGAAACATTCTCGGATTCGTGGAGGCGTTATGCATAACAGAGAAATTTAGATTAATTTGAACCGCTACGAATTGCTTTAGTTATTCGAAATTGAAATTGTGATGACCTGGAAGCTAGTCTATGCATTTACCCACTCATTCAGAAATATTTCTGTAGCACGCTTCATAGATATAGGATTTCATCATTAAAAGTTTCACCTTCATTTTAGAGTTGAAAATGAGTAACAAAGCTTCTTATTCTAAGAAAGTTATTCTTTTTTAAAAGCATTTTCGAAAATTCTCGCTGAGAATAACAAGTTATTTTGTGCTATTCTAATACCTAATGAGTTTAGTTCAAGAATTAAATTCAAATATATTTGTGAAGAATTAAAGTTAGGATTTGGTTATTAAAATGCGATGTTTCAAGTCTTTAAGCTAGACATTTACTTCAATAATTTTTCCACTGATGATTTTTTTCTAAATAAAAATAAGCAATGAAGATTTATTGCCTTAAATTTTGACTTTGATTTTTATTGCCTTATATATATATATATATATATATATATATATATATATATATATATATATATATATATATATATATATATATATATATATATATATATATATATATATATATATATATATATATATATATATATATATATATATATATATATATATATATATATATATATATATATATATATATATATATATATATATATATAGAATATATATATATATATATATATATATATATATATATATATATATATATATATATATATATATATATATATATATATATATATATATATATATAGAATATATATATATAGAATATATATATATATATATATATATATATATATATGTATATATATATATATATATATATATATAAAAGCTAAAATATTGAGAAAATAATAAAAAAATGACAAAAGAAAAAAATTATTAAAACTATTTTTCAAAAGTATTTAAAAAAGTATTTATAAAGTATTTTTGATATCTAAAAAAAATTAAAGAAAATAAATAAAAAATCCAGAAAACAAAACAAAGAAAAGATATAATCTCATCAACAACCCACACGATTATATCAGAAAAAAGGAGTGCTTTGTAATATTGTATTAATATAGCCAAAGCAAAATATATCAGTACAATAATGTGCGGAGCACTCAAAAAAATTGATTTTCTCAATATTTTAGCTTATTTTATGAGTTCTATATGCTTGCAGCTTATGCGCAGTTAATAAAACTTATTAATTTTCTTCGTTTTTCTCTTTGTTTTTATTGTGCTATATATATATATATATATATATATATATATATATATATATATATATATATATATATATATATATATATATATATATATATATATATATAAGTTCAAATTGTATATAAGTACATAAAACAAAGAAAAATTATAGACACATGAAAAAAAAGGGGGGGGGGGAATAATAAGTAAAAAATAACAAACAACAGTTTATATATATATATAAAAAAAATGAATGAAATTTTATTTAAAAAACCGGAAAAAAAGTCGGAAAAAAAAGATATAAACTTTTCTTCAGCCCACACGATTATATCCGCAAAACAGAGTGCTTTGTTTTCATCTTTTGTTTTCATATTTTGTAATCTGGCAATCTTTCTGCGAAAACATTTTTCAATCATTCTTTAAAAATTCTTCGTCCATGTAAGTTGATCTGATTTTGCTACTCGCTTTATAGCCCCTTTTTAATGTTTTTTTTCTTTTTATTTCATTTCATTTTCTGTTTTTACATGCTATTTTTACTTATTTTTACTTTTTGTGATCTATTTTATTTATTATTATTTTTATTAAAAAAAATTTTGAGTGCTCCTCACACTATTGTAATAATATATTTTGCTTTGGCTTTATTGATACAATATCAGAAAGCACTCTGTTTTGCGGATATAATCGTGTGGGCTGAAGAAAAGATTATATCTCTTTTTTCCGGTTTTTTAAATAAAATTTCATTCATTTTTATATATATATATATATATATATATATATATATATATATATATATATATATATATATATATATATATATATATATATATATATATATATAAAAACTGTTGTTTGTTATTTTTTACTTATTATCCCCCCCCCCTTTTTTTCCCATATGTCTATAATTTTTCTTTGTTTTATTCTTCATTTTGAACTTATCTAATGAGTTCTGTTTACTTGCAGCTTAAGCGCAATAAATGAAACTTATTGTTTTTCTTAACTTTCTTCGTGTTTTCTTGTATTTATTTATGTATTATATATATATATATATATATATATATATATATATATATATATATATATATATATATATATATATATATATATATATATATATATATATATATATATATATATATATATATATATATGAATGAAGACTAAAAAAAAGAGAGAAAAACGAAAAAAGCTAAGAAAATTTATTTTATTTACTTCGCATTACCCGTATAGAACCAAGTATAAAGAACTCATAAACTAAGTTCAAAATATAAAAAAAAACATGGAAAATATTATAAAATATGTAATGAGCTGGATATATATGTAAAAAGCTGGAGAACAAAATAACAAAAAGATATAATCTCGTCATCAGCTTACGCGATTATATCCGCAAAAAGGAGTGCTTTCTAATATTGTATTAATATAACCAAAGCAAATTATATTGAAACATTAGTATGAGGGGCCCTAAAAAAATTGAAACGAAGATAGAACACATTAAGTAAAAAATATACGAAATAAAACATATCAAGCGAAAAACGGAAAATAAATACTTAAAAGGTTTGCAGGTGTAAAAAAATTCAACTGAAGTGAAAAATGTGGCTGTGCTTTGCCCGAAAAATAACCTCTTTAATATACCTTAATTTCAACCTTATTTACATCTCGTAAAATCAACCTCATATATAGCTCAGTATTAGTTTAAGCTGAAATCGGGTGATTTTATTGACACATTAAATGTACTTATTTCCTTGAAGTATACAAAAAATAGCCTGTTCACCTCAGAAACAACCTCTCTTGTCTGGTTCCTCTAAGGCAGATTTCTATCAAACCCTAAACAACCACAAGTAAAAACAAAACAACCTCATATATTTTGATTAAAAATCTTGAAAGGTTTATTTTTCAAGGTAGTTTTTCAGGTCTACTTCAATATTCTTTAACAAATTATCCTCAATACCCCAAAACAATCTCAAATAAACGTCAAAAACACTCATATAATATAAAATAATGAATAATATAAATTTCAAAACATTTTAAAAACGTGATGAGAATTAATAATATATTTAGTTTACATAGAAATATATTTAAAAATTGAAAAAAAAATTATTTATTCGAAATAACATCATATAAATGACTTTTCACAGTCAAATTTGACTAAGGAAGAAATAAAATTCCGAAACTAATTAAGCGAACATATTTTTTATTAATAATATACCATCGAAGTAAAGAGTTGAAAAAAAAACTTTTGAAAAAGTAAGTACTGCTTTATTTTAAGTAGAAGAATGGTTGATAAACAAATATTTCTTAAACTGAAATCTTTTATAAATTATTATAATTGGAATGTGTTTTTCTATTAAAGCGAAATTTATTTCGCTGGAAATGTTTGTTTTGAGACAAACAAAAAGCTATTTGCTTTGAAGTGCTTTTTTCTAGAATTTTTTTATAAGTTAAATTTTGTATTTACAAAGGAAATTATATTTTTTTAAAAAAAAAATAGGCTGTATTGTAAAGAATACATCGTTTTAAATAATTTAAACATTTTTATATTTCTTGAAGACTAAAAAAAAGTAAAAAAAGAAAATTCGTTATCTATTATTTTTGTAATTTGAAATTAAGAACAAAATGAGTAGTTTTTAAAATGAACTATTCAGAAAGGCATTTTTTTAAAATTTATGCAAATATCAGTTTTTTCCATTGTTTGATTTTATATTTTTTTTTGTTTACAATAGACCGCAAAAGTAATCAACACATATAAAATATGCATGTAAACTAAAACACAAAAATTGCTGATTTTGACTTTAACTCTTTTTAAAAATAAGTAATTCGTTACTAAGACTTCAGCTTAAAATTAATTGAATATATCACAAAGATTAAAACACATTGATTTTAGTCAATATGTTTTTAGAAACAGCTAATTACTTTTTGCTACAGTCTCAAAGTAAAAATTATTTATGAGAAAAACAGAGCAAAATCTTTTTAATCCCATTTGAGCTTTTTGTATTATGAGAAAATACGTAGAAATTTATCTTCGTAAAAAAATGCTGAAAGTACAAGAAACTCAAAAATGTAAACAAATTATGAATCTTTTAATATATATATATGGAGAGAGAGAGAGAAAGACAGAGAGAGGAGGAAAGAGACCATATTCTGAGGTAGATACCAAATAGCTTATCATTGTGATAATATCGATATCATTATAAAAAGCGATAAATATCGAACACGATAACAATGCGAGTATTAGATACCTATCACGATAATTATCGAATTCGATATAACACGAATGGTTTGACACATTTTATTTGGGTAACAAAATTATTTTCTAATATGATAGACAAAATTATTTAAACTAGGTAATTGTCATGATACATCGAGAAATATTGATATTTCTTGAAAATATATATGAAATTCCTGCCCTGTACTGCAAAGTATATTTTATGCTTTGAAAACTCAATCTTAATTATTTATCTATTATTGTTCACTGAATTGAGCTCCTCACTGAGACGAAGCTCAATAAAGTATGTTGTATGCATAATGTATGTTGACAGTAGTAAAAACTGTTTATACGAGTAATATTTTATTCCTTGAAAATATTTAATTTTATTATATTCATACTAGAAAATTAAGTTCCCTTTTTGTGATTACATGATTTTATCTTGTAGTTTGATTTTTAACCCCTGTATATCCATTAATTTTTGCTACTTATTAGGGGAGAGTGGGGTCAATTGTAACAGGGTACGATTGTAACAGAGCAAATATTTCGAGTGTCGGATTCTAGATTTGGTTCCTAGGTGGTGCACAAGGTGTATTTAACAAATCTACATGTACACCCCTGATGGTAACCATTTTTATGTACTTTTGAAAGAGTTACATCACAAAAGATATTTTCACGTCACGCAAGTACTTTTTTTGGTATTAGAATATTTTATTGTAACAAAGTAATTTTGTTTAAACAAATAAAAATTAGTAACCGAATATGTAAGTGGACACTTTAATTAACATTTCAATAAAAAAAAGATTAGTTTTGCTAATTAACTAGCATTGTTTTTAACAAATGAAGCTGAAATGGCGTCTTGGGGACAATTGTAACAATAAGTAAAGGGACGATTGTAACAGCGGAAAATAAATAATCTTATGTTTACAAACCATTACTTAACTCTTTAAGAACCACCAATAGTTTCCTATATCATTTATATTATGTTGCATGTGCATTATTTTATTTGTCACCTTTCACAGCATAAATTAAAATTTTTAACCCCTTAAAGTTAAAAGTTTTACCCTTTAGGTCTCTGCTCATTATTATTTTTACTCCTAAAATATCACTACTATTTTGATCAATAAAAAAAATATATCACTACTATGATAATATGTATAATTAACTATGTTTTAGTTGAATTTATGAACTGTTAAAATTGACCCCGTAAGTGGGGACAATTGTAACAAGTGCACGACTGTCAAAAATTGTTAATAACTAATATAATAACATTTAAAATAAGGTATTTATTTTTTTTCTTGTAGAGGATAGTCTGCTTTACTCGTCTGTCAATTAATGCTAATAATATATTGGATTTTTTGTTAGTTAAAAATAGTTTAGTAAAAAATGTTACAATTGACCCCACTCTCCCCTACTGTCCTGAGTTATCTCCGGCAAATGAAAAAGATTTAAATATTAGTCGTTGTATGATAGTTTCTAAAACAAGGGACAACACAAAGTGATGCTTTCCAAACATCAGTGAAGTGATAACCATTTTTTTTTTAATTTCTTTTCTATGTAAATTCCACAACCATGGTACATAAAATCGCACAAAAAACGTATGCAGTCCCATAATCCAACAGCTAAACTTGCAAACAAAACTTGTCAATCTTCTTATCACAGCAAATTTCGACCGAGTAAAAACGTGATAAAACAAAATGTACTGACAAATTCTGCTACGCCCGAATTTTCTCGGGGTCATAAATAATTGCAATGTATAAATACCAGAGTCAACTCGGGACAATCAAGGAAGCAGGCTATATCCATAAAGATAGAATATGATTCCCTGTCTATAGCCGCAGACAATATTGCTTAAACAAAGGATTACCCTGTAGCGATTTTCCAATCCAGCGACTTTTAACGACCTCTCTCCTTTTTTTCTATATAAATTTTTTTTTTATATATAAAAGCAATATGATTCTTGTTTTTCCCTGTTACTTGATTATAGTTAATTTTATAGTAATATTGTATAAAATTAAACTTAAATTTAAACAGCATAACGTTTTTATGTATTAGTATCTCTTATTTGCAAATTTTTTTTTCTAGTTTGTTAGATTAAGCTTAATTTTTTCAATAATTACTGTCTGACTGCGTTAAGTTCGCAGAAAAATTCGTAGAGTGCATCATAATTTAGAGGAGAAATAGCTTTAAAGTCTTGTTTTTGCAGAGTTTTAGGATTAAAAATACAAAACTGGAATCTCCAGTGTGTCTCTTATAACCGTTTGCCTGCTAGACGTTTAAAATAAAAATATAAATTAAATTAGTGAAGGTTTTAATTCTAAAGTTTAATTCGAATTTTAATAAAATTGAAACAATTATGAGCAAGAGTTTTAAATACATAAATAATCAGTTTTAACATTCAAATCAAATGAGAAATTTACTAGTATTTTAATGATAAGAAATTAATATCTTAAGGGTTTATAATCCCTTTTTGCATTTAATCCAAATTTTAAATTTACTAATACTTAAAGGATTAAGAAGGAGAGTTTCAAAAGTGCATAATAAGTTATTAAATTTTTCCAAATCTTGCAAATACTTAAACGATTAGGAAGAAAAGTCTTAATATATAATACGTTATTATACCTTTTACAAATGTTAAATTTACAAATACAAATAGGAAGGAGTATCTATTATTACAAGAATATATAATACAACTGTTAAATTTACCAGTGGTTTAATGATTTGGAAGGAGAGTCTTAAAAATATATAAAACGTTATTATATTTTTTCCAAACGTTAAATTTACCAATAAAAATATGAAAGAGTATCATAATAATATAAAATACGTTTTTATATTTAATCCAAATGTTAAATTTACTTATATTAAATGATTAGGAAGGAAAGTCCTAAAAATATATAATACGTTATAACTTTTATTACAAACACTAAATTTACCAATGCAAATAAGAACGGGTATTCCTAAAAATATATAATATGCTTTTATATTTAATCCAAATAATAAACTTTTCAATACTTAAAGAGTTTTAGTTTAGAGAGTTTTAAAAGTATATAATGAATTCTTAAGTTTATTTCAAAAATTAACTTTACCTATATGAATAAAAATACATAATTCGTTTTCATATTTAATCCTAGAGTTAAATTTACCAATACAAATGTGAACGAGTGTCTTAGGAATATATAATACTTTTCATATTTAATCCAATTATTAAATTAACTAAAGCTTAAATTATTAAGAAGGAAAGTTTTAAAAATATATATTACATTATTCCAAACATGAAATTTACTAATGCAAATAGAAAAGCGTATCTTAAGAATATATAATACACCCAAATATTTAATCTAAATGTTGAATTTAACAATAATACTTACTATAATACTTATATAATACTTTTTATATTTAATCCAATTATTAAATTAACTAAAGCTTAAATTATTAAGAAGGAAAGTTTTAAAAATATATATTACATTATTCCAAACGTGAAATTTACTAATGCAAATAGAAAAGCGTATCTTAAGAATATATAATACACCCAAATATTTAATCTAAATGTTGAATTTAACAATAATACTTACTATAATACTTATATAATACTTTTTATATTTAATCCAATTATTAAATTAACTAAAGCTTAAATTATTAAGAAGGAAAGTTTTAAAAATATATATTACATTATTCCAAACGTGAAATTTACTAATGCAAATAGAAAAGCGTATCTTAAGAATATATAATACACCCAAATATTTAATCTAAATGTTGAATTTAACAATACTTAAATGATTAGGAAGGAGAGTCTTAAAAATATTATAATATTTTATTACATTTAAACCATTTCTTAAATTTACCAAAACTTTAAGGAGAAGGAAGGAGTGTCTAAATAAAATAAAATACGTTTTTATATTCAATTCAAATGTAAAATTTATCAATACTTAAACGATAAGGAAGGAGTGCCTTTAAAATATAGGATATGATTTTAAATTTAATCCGGAAATATTCTAGTATACCCTACCTCGCACTTAGTATCGTTTGGCAAGGAACTTATGCTACTTTGTCTCTAAACAGAGACTTCCCGCAAGAATTCCTAATTGCGACAAAAGCTCAGAAACACATTATTCGCACCGTCCCTTCTCATTAGGACTGTCTCAGTGCCCTGGGGTAAAAGGGCATCGACACGTGGATTAGACTGTGATTAGAAAAAAAAATTACTTCAATAAATTTTTTGTATAGAATAAAAAAAAAAATACAAATCCGTAGTAACCGTTGAACGGATAATGAGTATCACCCGAGCCGCAGGCTAATGTTAATGAATTCGTCGTTACGTCAGATTTATTATACCCTCAACGTGGCGATAAAAAATAAATAAAATTAGTATAAATATGTAGCAGGACACGTTTTCGAATTGCAGTTTCAATCTGAAAAATTTTCAATTAATTTTTTATTCATATTTTAGAATGATTTTCCAAGTAATTATTTCAATCGCCAAATTTTGATTAAAAAAAAGAAGTTTTTTAATAAAAAAATTATTTGGAGCTCGAAGCGATAAAGTAGAAAATATTTTTTAAGACACAGTGAGTAATAGTTGTTTGAATTTTCATAGATACATGTTTAATAATTCATCGAACAAAAATTGGTTTTAAATATTTATTGAAAAAAATATATATTCGAAACTACCAGAATATAGTAAATGTAAAGTCATCTGGTAAGGATTTTTGAAAAATAAACACTCAAATATGGTTTTATAATCTGCGACAGATTTTGATAAATGTGGTAAAATTTGGTTATTTAATTATGATAACTAAGAACATAGCATAAAAACCATTTACTCGGTAAAATTTTAAATTTCAGTTTTGTATTTTTTGCTAAATGTGTGGTAATAAGAACTATAATTTTGAAAACCAGTATTTCTGATGAACCGTTCCCATATGAGAGAAAAAATTATAAAATGAATGGCTTAAATAAGATATATTTTAGTTTTATTAACCAGAATTGTGTTTTTTTTTATTAGAAATATCATTGCCATACGGTACGGTAATTTTACCAGAATTTGTTTTTTTGTACATTAATGACACCAATGATGTTTGAGCAATTCTAAGTTATAAGTACTAATTACAGTAATAAGTTATAGCAATAAGTGCTAATTAGTTGTAAGTACTAATTGGATAGGAGTTATAAGTACTAATTGGAAAAGATTAAGCAGAATTCTGTTTTTTTCTTCTTTTTTTTTTACCTCAATCTCACTACTATACAGAACTGCAATTTTGACAGAATTTTTTTTCTTGGTGTGGGAAATGTAAGACAAAGAGAGATAGTGCATGTAGTAAAAAGTTTTGTATAATTTAAAATTTTTTGCATTACTTCGTAAAATTCTAAATCTATTTTCGCTAAAAAAAGTCTTAAATATAATTTTAAAGAAACAAACAATTCCACTGAACGTATTCAATGAAGCATTAGGGCAGAGAACACTTTGTATTAATGAGATTTCTATTTATAAAGTAAATAAAAAATATGTTTTTCGCAATTTATATAAAAAAAAAATAGTTCAAACTAGCTTTCAAATTATTTACACTTCGCAATCTTTCGTTACAGTTAATTTCAAGCGTCGTGATGTGCTTTATTTAATTAAAAAGAAAATACTAAATGTTTTCGATAAAGTATTACAGAGGAGCGCATTTCTTGTTTTTTTTTAAAAAAAGAAAGCACTATTTTTTAGTGCAAGAAAAATTTGCCATTACATTTTGCATAGATAATGTGTTAAAATTAGATTTCAAATGATTTGCAACTTACAGCCCATTAAAAAGCATCTTATTGAGTTTTGTATAATTCAAAAATAACTGAATATATTGGATAATGCATTAGAGCAGGATGCATTATTTGTTTTTAAGAGCAATTTACTATTTATGTTAAAGTACAGGAAACCTGACTTTGCATTACGTAAGAAAATCTGTAAGTGTTTTATTTTTACAGTCTACTATTGCAATAGGTAGCAAAATAATTTCATATATTTTATCTAATTCAGAAACAATACAAAAATTGCAATTTTTTAATCACATTTTCAAGACACTTTTGTAGACCCTTGGGTAAAAGTCATATAGTCTCGATAATAAACTTTCTTTTTGTTACTTAACTTGTACTAATTATTGAATCAATTGAATATAATATTATGGTTGTATTAACATAATTTAAACACACAGTATTTTCGTACAAGAAATCTTAGTTCTCAAAGAAGCTAAAAAACTAGGTAATTTTCAAATAATTTTCAAAATTTTGATAATCGATAAATAACAATTTTAGAGACTGTATTCATAATTTCATAAACAAGTGTTTTCTTATTTTTCAGCTCTATGTTTAAATCTCTGTCATCATTTTTTCATTTTAAAAAGTGTAATTTTTTAAAACAAATTCTTTTGGAAACAATAAGTTTATAAATAGCCTTCCACCGTTATAGAATACATAATTGATCACGAGAAAGAGTTTTCTGAATTTAAATGAAATTTTAATAAATCTTGTTCTTATAGTAGCATATCATCAACTGGGGCAAAATGAATATTTTAATAAATAAAAATATAGTTTTATAAAATAAAACCTCACATTTCTTTCCTAATTTGAAATGCATTATAATCAATCATCATTTGATGATGAGATTTATGTTAATATTTACATACGATTTTATTGTCAAGTTTCTGACATATTAGACACACTCAAGCCTTACATTTATAGCATAGTTTTCTTTCCCCGATTGCACGATAGCGTGCCACATGTAAGCATGCGATTTTCTTTTTAATGCTTTATAAAGACACGTTTGGCCATATTTGATCTTTAGAGTTTCACAGAGAACGTCAAAAATCTCATTTAAACATCAAAATTAGTTTGATAAGCTGCAGCATATGAATCTTTCAGTGTTGTTTCTCTTATCTTAATTTCTCAAACAGTTTCCAAATTAAGACATAAATTTTCATGGCACATACACGATATTCAATAAACATGACAAGAATTTTTATCGAAAGATTGTTTTTACTACTCTTTCAGAGTTAATGTGTGTATTGACAGAGAATAGAAAGATAAAATCGATAGATTTTTTATGCTACTGAAAATTAGTATTTATAATATCGAAACGAAATTGTTGATACTTCATAGCGTTGTTACTGCGTTTTGATTTATGTTTTAACTTATTGTTTTAGATAGTAATATATTATAAGCAGTGTAAAACTTTAATTTTAAGTCACATAATTATCTTGCTGAAAAAGATCTATAAGACTTTAAAACGGATAAATATTAAATTATTTTCGAAGGCATTATTTATAAAAATCGTTAGTTTGTCAAGGTTATCACCTTGATACCAATCCCTTAAAAATTTCAATTTTTGGACATTTTTATGATATATGCTCAAAAAATGCAGGGTTGGAAAAATGTTCGAACCTATTAAAAACGCTTTTAATTTGCTAATTTGCAAAAATTCTGTGGTTTTCTTTCATTTTGATATTTTGCGTCATTTTCATTAACAACATAGATAGTTCTGACTGCAGATAAACAAAAGAGAACCTAACAGCCACGAATAACAGTTATTGAAAATAACATATTATTCGCTGAAAAGCATTATTTAGTGAAAAGAAAGAGTTTTGCAGATCCATCCGTTGCTGATGCGCCACACAAAACTCAGAAGTATTCGTTAATAATTAATTTGAGATTTTCCGATCGGAAGTATTTTGTAAACCACCAACTAAGGTTGTTTTGCCCATTTCTCAAAGGATAAGTTTGGTTGGCAATTACCAGTTTTTTAATTCTGATTTATTCAACCCCTAGAAGAGAGAAGGCCTTCGCTGTTACTACCCTTGCCAAGAAATTTGATTGAGTAGTCCGAACGTAAAGACATCTCATGTCACCATCACTGCCCAGTTAATGTTCTTTTCTTCGGACTTCTGAAGTAATCCGTGCAAAGACATTCTCTTTTTGGATGTATTGATTGAGTGCTCTGAAACTAATCAGAACTGTTGGCAATGGTAAGGTTACAGTTTTTCCCTTTGGCAATAGCTTATCGTCTTGAAATAAATTAATTCGTATCGTTCCCGTGAGCAATCAGCTTAAGACCTCAGCAATTTTGAAGTGAGAAGCGCTCAGGGATATATCAAGTAAGTGTTTAGAGAGATATTTAACATACATATTTTAAATTCTCAATTATTTACTTCAATTTTCCTGTAATTGACTTGTTGGACATGATCCTTAGGAAATTTAAGTTTACTTTTCCCATCTCGCATTAACTGTTACAGAGTTTTCAAGCATCAGTCAGTATGTGATACAGACTCGAAACTGTAAGGAAAACACTTTTATTCCTGCTCATGACTAAAGTTAGTTCTGGGGAAAAACGATGGAAATGGAGGAAAATTGATTGATGAAAGATCCCTGAATTTGAAAACAAGAGATTTTGTGGTTGAAAAATGTTTCGGAAAAAATCTTTGAAGCATTTCCTGGCAAAAATTTTACTTGCCTGGTAATGATTGGCTGGGAATTTTAAGATGGCAAAGAACCAAGCAGCAACAGAAGTAATTAATAAAAAGTTCACTCTTTCTAAAAAATGAGTGAATTTAGCATTTCTCTTACAATTATTGTTTCTGAAACTTAGTCTCCAAGAAAATGGCTCTGCAATTTTTTTGAAGAAGAATTTTTAAAGGATTACAAGCTGAGTGTGTTATATTACGTACAAACATATCATCTTTCATATTTTTTTCATTATTTCTACTACTAATAGTAAACTATTATAAATTTTCCATATTTATATATTATATATTTATAATGTATTAGGAACTCCTAATACATTAGGAGTGCCTAACATAAATATAATTTGTAAGGGTATTAAAAAAAATTTTCAGACTGTTTTCTAGTTTATTATTGCTTATTTTAACACAGGCAAAAGTAACATTTCCCAAAAATTGACTATAGAGGTAGTTTTTAACACAAAAAAACCCTCTGCTTTTTCAGAGGTCAGAGCAACTTTATCCACCATGGTTTTGAATTTTTACAGGAAATATAATGAAATATATAATTATAGTGTTTTAAAATATATTTAAACACTGTAATCTTCAACTCTGAAGAAATACTCTCAAGAATTGCAAATCCTCCCACGGATTTTTTGAAGTTTAAAACTAAAAGTCCTAGTTGACCTTGACAAGCAAACAAAACAAGCAGACCTATCACAATCGGTAAATAACGGTATAAGATCATTTCTCTAAAATTCTGCAAACCTATTGAAAGCTGTTGCTGCAGAAACAGAACATTCTAAAAATATATTTTTCGAAAATTTGAAGTAGTAATGTCAATTAAACTCGTTTCAAATCTGTAAAAGATCACTGCAAAAAAATGAAGGTGTATAATATATTGAACATTGAATAATTTGAACTTGAAGAATTTATTAATTTTTTTAGAGTAGATGATATCATCAATAGTGTTCGTCCTTTTTACCTTCAATGGTGATAATGCCACTAATAAAAAAAAGTAAATTTAACTTTTTAAAATTTTTTATTTGAATAAATGAAAAATAAAATAAATTGAAAAAATAAATAAATAAATAAATAAAATACCTGAGTTTATTTTTTCCGTAAAAGTAGATAAGTAGGGGAGAGTGGGGTCAATTGTAACAGGGTACGATTGTAACAGAGCAAAAATTTCGAGTGTCGGGTTCTAGATTTGGTTCCTAGGTGGTGCATAAGGTGTATTTAACAAATCTACATGTACACCCCAGATGGCAACCATTTTTATGTACTTTTGAAAGAGTTACATCACAAAAGATATTTTCACGTCACGCAAGTACTTTTTTTGGTATTAGAATATTTTATTGTAACAAAGTAATTTTGTTTAAACAAATAAAAATTAGTAACCGAATATGTAAGTGGACACTTTAATTAACATTTCAATAAAAAAAAGATTAGTTTTGCTAATTAACTAGCATTGTTTTTAACAAATGAAGCTGAAATGGAGTCTTGGGGACAATTGTAACAATAAGTAAAGGGACGATTGTAACAGCTGAAAATAAATAATCCTATGTTTACAAACCATTACTTAACTCTTTAAGAACCACCAATAGTTTCCTATATCATTTATATTATGTTGCATGTGCATTATTTTATTTGTCACCTTTCACAGCATAAATTAAAATTTTTAACCCCTTAAAGTTGAAAGTTTAACCCTTTAGGTCTCTGCTCATTATTATTTCTACTCCTAAAATATCACTACTATTTTGATCAATAAAAAAAAATATCACAACTATGATAATATGTATAATTAACTATGTTTTAGTTGAATTTATGAACTGTTACAATTGACCCCGTAAGTGGGGACAATTGTAACAAGTGCACGACTGTCAAAAATTGTTAATAACTAATATAATAATATTTAAAATCAGGTATTTAATTTTTTTTCTAGTAGAGGATAGCCTACTTTACTCGTCTGTCAATTAATACTAATAATATATTGGATTTTTTGTTAGTTAAAAATAGTTAAGTAAAAAATTTTACAATTGACACCACTCTCCCCTACTAATAGTTTTGTTTTATTGTATTAGTTCAATGATTATTCGAATTGATATTTTGATTTTGTTAAAAAAGTACTAATAAAAGTGAGACCGATGTGTTGCCGTGCAAATAAAACACCAACGTAAGTGCTTCACGATAGATTTTGAGAAAATTATTTGAGCCAATTATTTCATTTCTATTGCTAATTCCGTGAATTCTAAAATAAAATTTCAAAAAACTGATCAAGCTAAATTTATTTCTGATTTTTTTTAAAATTTGTAATTTATCATTAACAATTGCCAAATATAGAATAATTTCAATTTTGAATTTTTTTAATCACTATGCGCAGAATAAAATTCACCTTGACTAACTTTTGATCTAGTGGTAGGATGCTCTCGTATTGGAATTCAATCTTAATAATTTGAGGGGGTAAACTCAAGTATGCTAATTAACGTTCTAATAATTAAAATAATTTTAAATGTATGGCTTTTCGACCAATTTCGTTCAAATTTTGTATTTTGCTATATAATACGGTCAAACCCCGCTATAATGAACCTTCCAGGGACCGAAATTTTGGTTCACTATAACAGTCTGTTCACTATATCCGTTACGCAGGCAATTTAACTAATGGTTCCCAAACTCCTTCCTCTTATTGCACATTATTCAAATAAATGACTGAAAAATATTATGTAGTAGCAAAAAATGTGTTATTTTTCATTACTCTTCGTCTTGCGTACGAAAAAAATTAGTAATCTTAAGATGATGAGCAATCCTCAACATCAGATATGGCAACACTTCCCGAATCTCAGCTAATTTTTCCTGAATTTCTGCCGTTTTACAAACCCGTCTAACCTGCCATTCGAGCACATGCAAGTAGTCTCATAAAATCATTTAGCAAATTCATCGACATTTGTCCAGATACTGGAAGATTGCGGCTTCTTCGAATGGTGTACCACTTCAGTAATGCTTCCTCAATATCCTTGTGATCTGCTTTTCTCTATTTTTTTCTGCCATCTAATTTTTTTCATGAGCAGATATTATTAATTGTCTACTTTTCCATATGTTACAAACTGCAGATTTGGATAGTTTACATTCCCTGAAAATATTAGCTTGATCGCATCCATTTTCAATTTTTCTGATTATGCCCATTTTATCATCAAAGGAGGACGTTTACTGCTCTCTGTAGTTAAATTTGAGACACTTGTTTGCAGGCTTTTTTCAACTAAACTGAGAGCAAAAAGGAGTTGAAATGAGGGCCTTAACACATATTAGTGTCCAACCCTTTAATCAATAATGAATAACTACTACTCATTCCATCTGACAGAAAATGCATGTTGATCCCACTGACACCTTACAGATGCATCGTCTGCCTGAGTTGGAAACATCTGCTTGGTTTGCTTAAGGATGGGAAAGTATGATAAAGGAAGTAAACAAGAAAAAATGTTTATCACTACCTTTGGCCAAGATCACTGCATTCCCCTCTATAGATGGTTTTCAAAATCGGTATATGTATTTATTTTGAAGTAGAAATTTCAATATTATTGCAAAAAAAATGAAGAAAAAAATCAGTTGAAGACAGAAAAAAGTTCATTATATCCAACTTCCTCACTTTTTCAGTTCACTATATCCACAAAAAATAACATTATGCGTGTATAGCAAGGCACGGGACTGAACATTTAGTTCACTATATCCGTGAGTTCACTATAAACCGTGTTCACTATAGCGGGGTTTGACTGTATTACATTCTTTAAAATGCCAAAATTTGCAGACCTTACTATTACTAATAATTATTTTTTGCATGGAATTATCATTAGGTAAGCGAATTTTATAATTGTGTGCAACACATTTTAGATTCAATTAAAAAATTCCCTAGATAAAACGAAAAACGCAGAAATAAAAAATAACATCAAAAAGATCCAAACTGTAGACCGCTCTCCCAAACGAACAATTAGGACCCTATTTCCCTGATAGCAGCCACTCTTTATATTTTAAATGCCAGAAACCCAAATTTATCAACAAAAAAAAGGCATGTTAAGTCAGAGAAAGTACGTTTTTGTTATCTGATTTGGTAACATAAAATATTGCCTGCACTAATTATTTAACCTATTTATTTATTTATTTTTGTGCACTATACATTTATTGTGTTTAATTTGCTTTGCAAAAGGGGAGTGAAAAAATTCCTGTTTTCATAAAATTGTTTTTAAATTTTAATCCAAAATTTTATTTAAGGAAAAGAAATCATCATGCGTCGCCTCTGAAAGCCTCGGAAGCGTGATTTATCACACTTCCGCGCGCAGACGATAATGAAAAGAAGTAGAAAAAAATCGTCAGTTGTGAATTTCGTTCTTCGCGATTTCGTTCTAAATTATTCGTACGTAACCGTGATTTATCACCTGCGGATGAAAGTGTGAGAGAAAAAAACAAAATAAAAAAAATAATAATTTCACTCCAGCACGCTTACTGACATTCTCTAGGGCTCACCTTCATTTTTCACTTACTCTCTTTTTTCTTTCTTCACTGCAATCGTAACCGGTGCAAAGACTGAGTGGGTTAGCTTTCCGTTTACTGGAAGCATAGTCACGGATTCAGTGACACATCCATCCGTCACATGCTCTGCAACTCGATTCTTGGTCACGTTTTGAGAAGGAAAAGACAATTTCAAAGCGGCCCATTAGTTTAATTTATAGTCATTATTTATATGAGTTGAAGTGGCAACGTTCCTTTTTTTTCATAATGAGGGAGATTTCCCCTTCTTCCCCTAAATTGATTAAAGAACGAAATAGAAAGGTATACCATCTCTTTTTCTGTGGAGTTGAAATTTTTTATCATCATTTGTGGTAAAATAAATATTTTAGGAAGTAAAAATATTTTTAAGATTTTTTTTCCTTGAGAAGTTTATTAATTTATAGCATATGACGCATATAAAAGTAGAAGTGAAGCATATGAAAGTTTATTGATTTATTTGAACAACTTAATGTTTAAAGAAAACGATAGTAGTTGAAATTCCAACAAATGAATCTTAAAAGTAAAATAAATTAGCAATTAAATTACAAAAGGGGAAAGTGTACTTTGGGGAAAAAAACTTCTAATTGTCTTGTGCAATACAATAATAATAATGTCGAGATACAAAACACACTAATTAATAAGTGCTACTTATTTAATATGTAAGCCTCTTCATATTTTATATTTGAATTATTTAAATAATAATAATAAAGTATAGCAAATAATTAAAGAAAAACGACATTTTTGAATTCCAATATTCTGATTAAACGAGTTTCATAAGCCTTATTTTAATTGTAATAAAAGTAAGTATGAAAAAATATTATTAACGAACCAAACTGTCACTTATTACAAAAAGTATGTATGTGGAATGTTTGTTTGATTATAGAACATAATTAATTAATAAATTTAATTAAATTGGTTATACTTTCACAGCTCCTGTAATTTCATCAGATGTGATTTCAGCATGATCTGAAATAGAAAATTCGATTTATCTGACAATGGATACCCTTGAATCCATAAACTATTACAAATATTTTTTATTGATAGTAATGATTTGAGATTATAAGGCAAATCAAATCTTTACTTCTGTTATTTATTCTTTTTGTGTGGATTAATAAGTTAGAAGTTTTAATAATTCAATACTAGGAGATTTCTTCTGTGATGTGCGACAAAAGGGATTTTTTTATTCACTAGAACAGGGGTTTCCAACTTACATGACGGCGGGGGAAACAATTAAAAACACCAGTCAAATGGTGTGCAGCAACTTTGTCAAAATTTTATATAAGACTCTTTTATGTTTGAAGTAACATTAAATATTACTGTCAGATTTTTATCAAATTGTTCAAAACAAAAGTATTGAATTACAAATAATAATAAATATTTTCTTGAATAAATATTTTCTTGGATTGAAAACCTGAGAAATTTTTTTTCTGCACCGTTGGTATGTAAAGTTCACAGAAACAGAGAAATGAGGGGGTTTTTTTTAACGAAAGAAAAGTATTTTAAGCCTATATAGATTTTTACGAAAATTGTCCGCAAAAAATGTCAACTAATATATTTTAGTTTGCGGGCCACAAAAAAAAGCTTCGCTGGCCGGATGCGGCCAGCCAGTTGGTAACCACTGCACTAGAAGGCTCCGTCCAGGCCCGTAGCCAGGGGGGGGGGGACCGTCGGGACAACCCCCCCCCGAAATTCTGGGATTCAAACTTTTTAGTCTTTCTTTGAGCCTCTCAGTAAAAAGAAAAACAAAAACTGTTGAATCAAACCTTTTATTAACTAACTTTATTAAGCATATTTCGGAATATTCTGGTTTGTCCTAAAAAAGTAATCGAAAAGTTTTCTTCAAATCCCCGTCTCATGTCTTTGTAAACTTTGTTTACAAATTGATTATAATTATTATGTAATATTAATTGAAAAGTAAGTATTATGTGATATTTTTAATTACTAATTTAACTTTTGCAAACAACAGAATAAACAATATTTGTTACAATGTTTTTCCCCTACTTTGCATGTCTGAAACTGTCCTAGCTTCTTACCACATCCCCTCCCGAAAAAATATCCTGGCTACAGCCTTGGCTCCGTCCCCTGATCACTCCGCTCAACAACCCCGTGGTTGCTTCCCATTCATCATTGTTTTTTTTTCTCCTTCAAGTCGATAAAAAAATCATTTTATTTATAAAAGAAATAAATATTATAACTTTATGCAAGCACATTTTGTTAATACAGTGAAACCTCTCGCGAGCGAAAACTCTCTGTTACTGTAAAACTCTCTGTTCCTGTAAACTCTCTGTAAAATGGTTGTTAATGAAGGTTGGTCGTTCCTACTGGTTACCTCCATTGACTTCAAAATGTAATCGAAGATACATGGTTTTTCGTTAATGATTTTAATTTTAGCCAGTGTCATTTTTTTGTTGCGGGAATGCCACTTGTGTGTGCATCATGAAAACCAAATTGATGAATAAAATTCAGAGTCAATAAAACTAATCCCTACTGATATAATTGTGTATAAAAGCAAATTTACCAATTATGAATGATGGAACTATTTTAAATAAATAAACGATCAGGTTTGTTGTTTAAATTTGCATTTAGTTTTATATCATAAAAATTAACTAATCTTTAAAAGGTGAGAAAAGATTTGTTTGCTTGAGTTGCTTTTCCAAAGTAACTTTTTTTTCCAATTTAACTTTTAACTCTAAAATTAAATCATCGTCTTCAGTCGTCATCGACTTTTTGCAGAGATTCATGCGATCACTGAGAGAGGTTTTGATGGTCTTTTTTAAAAGTTTTCTTCAACGCGAAGTCAATGGAAAAAATTCCGTACGTCAAAGTGGTCTTTCCAAGAGGTTTCACTGAATGTTAACCTTAAAGACATCAAATGCTATCTGGATTTGAAAAATGATCAACTGCACTTGAAAAAATAATATTTAAACTTAGGAATTCAGAATATGTGACTTAATAAAATTAGTGAAGGAGAAGTAATTTTACTTACTAACAAAATTTTAAAGATAACCTTATATCACGCAGCAGCTCGAATTAGAAATAGTTTCTATCACCCTTGAGCCTTTTAAATAATTAAAAGTTTCGTTACCTATATTAGGATTGATAACTGGCAACATCTTGACTTTCACGCTCTTACTTGTTTTTACTACACCTATTCATTTTTTTATTGCAACAATGGATAAATTGTTATTATTAAAAGCAGAAAAAGGTAAATAAAAAAATAGCAGAAAAGCATTTAAGACTGCAATAATTTGGAATTTCAAATAATAATAATAATAATAATAAAATAAATAAATAAATAAAAATGACAAATAAATAAATAAAATAACTCAGCGGTAGGTTTATTAAGGAAAATAGGCTACAACAACAACAGCAGCAGCCCACCTGAATGCCAGAAATAGCAACAAACATTTTTAGCATTGACGGATAAATAATGAAATAATAAATAAAGTACAGGTGAAAATTATAAAGATGTTACTATAAATAAGAAAAACCATTCTGATCTTTAAAATTATTTCCACGAATTTTATTGACGTCAGATTTCAAGTTAAATTTTGCGAACGGAACGGAATAAATTATTTCAATATTTATTTCCAATGTTTCTCAAAATATTAGAAATAAAAGTCGAATTGAATTCATCTGCTCCAGGACAGAAAATGCTAATTAAAAGAATTCAAATTGAAGTATCCTAATCTTTACTACTACTCTAGAGATTGACCAAACACATGGTACCCACTACCTGGAAAAATTAAATGAGTGGTAGCGAAGATTTTTCAAGCCACTGAAAAATGCTTAAATTTATCTTTCATTTGTAAATTACGAAATTATTCACGAAATATATTTTTTGCACCCATATATATTTCTTTTAAATTCAATATTTATTGATAGCTTAAAACATCTAGCTATATTTCACTTTTGATATCACTTTAAAAAATTTCCAGACTGATTGATTGAATGTAAGGTTTAATGGCACAAAGTCCAAATAAGGACATGCTGAGTCAAACAATACGGTATAACAGTTTAAAAGCTAAGGTCAAAGTGCATACAGCATTGCACAATTTTTATTGATATAATGGTACAAGTTTATAAAATGAGATAAAAGGTTAAAATAAAGTCAGATATAAGGTAAATACAATATTAAATGCAATGAGTAAAATGATACGATGTTTGCAAACTGAATAAAATTGTAGAAAAACATTCAAGTATTGTTAAAAATATTAGGATTTTGAATGTCATTCAATAAATCCTCTATACGTAAAATTGAACTCCCAAAAAAGGTAAAACGTAGTCGGTTAAGACATGGGCAAAATATTAAAATGTAGTGAATTGTGAGTGGAACATTACAAGTATGAGATTGAGGAGAAGGTTCTCCAAATAGCAAGTTAAGTTGTGTGCACCGGATGTGACCTATTCGCAGACTAGTTAGTTTAACGCCTGCTCCACGCAAGCGCAGCACAGGCCAACTGCAGCACAGGCAACTGATCCAAATCTGTTTTAATAGTATGTAGTTTATTCAACCTTTGTTGCCATAAAGATGTAATAAATCGTCGAACATGCAGCTTAAGATCCGAGAAAGGTAGCAGATCGTTTCAGCAGACTCAGCAGAGTCAGCTAGATTGTTTCCTGGTATGCCAACGAGGCTGTGGGAACCAGGGCGGGAACCCTGTAGTTCTAAAAGGACTCGGAGCCTTTCTCAGGGCAGTACTCCTTTCTTCATGATTCAGGGCTTTAGACTTCCAATTCTCGACTCTTATCTTTTACAAGTCGTTTTATATATTCTCCATCCGTTTTCTCCCTGGTCTTTCACAATTCTTAGTCAGCGATTTAAAACCTGGTGGATATAGACCACCAGGATTACAGCGATCAGGATTTAAATCGAGGAACTTTTTTCGCAGTTTTGTTGGTATTCATCCACTGAATATATGACACAACCAGTTCAGAATTGTTGTATTAGTAGCAATACCAGTGCCCCCAAACTTTTTCATAATTTTCGAATTATTTTTAATTCTTCCCATCCTATTGTATTGACAAAACCAAACATTTTCCTCATTACTTAAACACTGTTGACAATACGTAGAAATATTTAAACGAAAAATAAAATAACATAAAATGAAAATTCACTCCGAATTTATAAGTGCAAAATAAAAACTATACATTAAAATAATTTGAGTGTTGATGGTTAAATTCATTAAAAACAATTCAATCTATAAAATATAATTAGAGCGATTCCCTTCTATAAATTTCTTACGGAAATCTGCATTTTATTGATATCAGATTGCAAATGATATTTTGCCTTTCGAACGCAATAAATTTCGATTCTTATTGCGAAAGTTTTGCAAAGTTTAAGGTTGATTATGCAAATTGAAAAAAAAGGTACATTGGCGTATCCAGTGTTCAGGCGGCATGCTGAATAGCTTGAAAATTCATTTGCTCACAATACATGGATTTATTGAAAATGAAATTGGAAAAATTTAAATTCGAAATTGTCGATATGTATAAGGAAATAAAGTTTGATACACATTGTACAAAGAGATAAAATGTCTGTAAATTGTATAACTTGAATCGGGTAACATTTATAAACTAAAGCTCTTCCTCAAAGGTATTTGCATGTTTCAATAAATTTCGAGTTGTCTCTAATTTCGCTACGGAAAGTTTATTTAATTTAAAACTTCGAAATTTTTCGAAGCTTTACAAAAGTTTCATTACATCTTACGTAAAAATCTAAATAATATCTTTCGAAGAATTACGAAACTGTTTCAAATACCCAACAGCGTTGAAAGCCTTGCGTGCTTCCTTGCTCTGCGAAGATGCAAATTTTGCTACATTCTGTGATTCAGAGGTACCGAGGATAACAAAATAACCTTTTTTTTCCTTCGCATTTCTTGTTTTTAAGAAATTCTCAGAAGAGTAGAACGTTAAGAAAAAAGGATTCCCGAATCAAATGTGCTTCTCTAAGTAAAAGCCCAGATTGCGTGTTAGGAAGAATAAGAAGAAAAAAATGGGAACATTTTGTTCTAAAAGAATAGAATAGGTGAAATGGAAACACATTCTCTTTCTCTGATACTGCTGGAAGCAAAAAAAAAAAAAAAGTAAGAGCTTTAAAATCGCGACATGGTACAAATTAAATAAAAATCCTTTATATCCTAGAGCAGATATATTCGTTGGCGAATTTTATTGCATTGTTCTTTTTTTCCTTGTAACCAAGTTTGTCTCCCTCACAGCCAATAAGAATTTTTGGCGACAACGAAGATCCCTGGTGTCGTTAAAGATGGTGTTCTGAGAATATATGTGAGCTGAGAAGTTTTAGTGCAAGGAGGGAAAAAGAAAATAGGATGGGACACATTGTTTCTTCTAGATGTTAAAAGGAGTAAATACTGCAGTATGAGATTATGTACTTAGTTATCAATAGTTCAATTTCTCGCAGCCAGGTTCCATTAGGTCTAGTTTCGTTTTTAAAAATAGAAAAAAAAAGACTTTAAAAAAAATCACCTCTGTCGTTAAAAAGCCGTTAATATGTCTGAGCTGAAAAATTATATTTTGCAAGAATAAAAAAGAAATTAATCTTGCTTTTTTTTAAAGCCTTTATAAAGTTAGAATGATTATGCATCTTGTAATGAATAGTAAAATTTCTCGAAGTAAATTCTCATCAAGATTATACTTGTTTTTTGTTTTTAAAATTGGCAACAACAAAAAAAGACTGAAAAGAAACACCTGTTTCGTTAAAAGTTTTTGTTCCGAGAATATGTCTGAACTGCTGAACATATTACAAGAACAAAAAAGAATGAAGTGTGTTGTTTTTAGAGAACTTTATAAAGTTAGTAATACAAGATTATCTTTTATTACTAATATCTTGAAATGAATAGTAAAATTTCTCGAAGTAAATTCTCATCAAGATTATACTAGTTTTTTGTTTTCAAAATTGGCAGCAACAAAAAAAGACTGAAACGAAACACCTGTTTCGTTAAAAGTTTTTGTTCCGAGAATGCGTCTGAACGGCTGAACATATTACAAGAACAAAAAAGAATGAAGTGTGTTGCTTTTAGAGAACTTTATGAAGTTTGTAAAACAAGATTATGTTGTATTACTAATTAATGTATCTTGTTGATAATAGCAAAATTTCCCGATGCAAATTTCTATAAAGTTTAGTTTTGTTTTTTGTTCTTAAAAATTGAAGAAAAAAAACTACAAAAAAAAGAGCAAGACCACCGATATTATTAAAAAGTCGTTCTGAGAATAGGTCTTAGCTGAAAAATTACATTACAAGAACAAAAAAAGAATGGAGTGTGCTATTTTTTGAGGGCTTTATAAAGACAACAATGCAAGATTAGATTATGTATGAACAGCGAAATTTCCCGAGGCAAATTTTCATCAAGTTTAGTTTTGTTTTTTGTTCTTAAAAATTGAAGAAAAAAAACTACAAAAAAAAAGAGTAAGACCACCGATATTATTAAAAAGCCGTTCTGAGAATAGGTCTTAGCTGAAAAATTACATTACAAGAACAAAAAAAGAATGGAGTGTGCTATTTTTTGAGGGCTTTATAAAGACAACAATGCAAGATTAGATTATGTATGAACAGCGAAATTTCCCGAGGCAAATTTTCATCAAGTTTAGTTTTGTTTTTTGTTCTTAAAAATTGAAGAAAAAAAACTACAAAAAAAAGAGTAAGACCACCGATATTATTAAAAAGCCGTTCTGAGAATAGGTCTTAGCTGAAAAATTAAATTACAAGAACGAAAAAAGAATGGAGTGTGCTATTTTTTGAGGACTTTATAAAGACAACAATGCAAGATTAGATTATGTATGAACAGCGAAATTTCCCGATGCAAATTTCTATCAAGTTTAGTTTTGTTTTTTGTTCTTAAAAATTGAAGAAAAAAAACTACAAAAAAAAAAGAGTAAGACCACCGATATTATTAAAAAGCCGTTCTGAGAATAGGTCTTAGCTGAAAAATTACATTACAAGAACAAAAAAAGAATGGAGTGTGCTATTTTTTGAGGGCTTTATAAAGACAACAATGCAAGATTAGATTATGTATGAACAGCGAAATTTCCCGAGGCAAATTTTCATCAAGTTTAGTTTTGTTTTTTGTTCTTAAAAATTGAAGAAAAAAAACTACAAAAAAAAGAGTAAGACCACCGATATTATTAAAAAGCAGTTCTGAGAATAGGTCTTAGCTGAAAAATCACATTACAAGAAAAAAAAAAGAATGGAGTGTGCTATTTTTTGAGGGCTTTATAAAGACAATAATACAATATTAGATTATGTATGAACAGCGAAATTTCCCGAGGAAAATTTTCATCAAGTTCAGTCTTGTTTTTTGTTCTTAAAAATTGAAAAAAAAAAACTACAAAAAAAGAGTAAGACCACCGATATTATTAAAAAGCCGTTCTGAGAATAGGTCTTAGCTGAAAAAATACATTACAAGAACAAAAAAGGAATGGAGTGTGCTATTTTTTGAGGGTTTTATAAATACAACAATGCAAGATTAGATTATGTATGAACAGCGAAATTTCCCGAGGCAAATTTTCATCAAGTTTAGTTTTGTTTTTTGTTCTTAAAAATTGAAGAAAAAAAACTACAAAAAAAAGAGTAAGACCACCGATATTATTAAAAAGCCGTTCTGAGAATAGGTCTTAGCTGAAAAATTAAATTACAAGAACGAAAAAAGAATGGAGTGTGCTATTTTTTGAGGACTTTATAAAGACAACAATGCAAGATTAGATTATGTATGAACAGCGAAATTTCCCGATGCAAATTTCTATCAAGTTTAGTTTTGTTTTTTGTTCTTAAAAATTGAAGAAAAAAAACTACAAAAAAAAAGAGTAAGACCACCGATATTATTAAAAAGCCGTTCTGAGAATAGGTCTTAGCTGAAAAATTACATTACAAGAACAAAAAAGAATGGAGTGTGCTATTTTTGAGGGCTTTATAAAGACAATAATACAAGATTAGATTATGTATGAACAGCGAAATTTCCCGAGGCAAATTTTCATCAAGTTTAGTTTTGTTTCATATTTAAGAAAATGGACTTTAAAAAAAGATCTCTTGTCGTTAAATAAGTTGTTGTTCTGAGAATATATTTGAGCTGAAGCATTTTATTATAAGAGCAGCAGATAATGAAACTCATTGTTTTTAGAGACGTTATATACTAGTTAGTAATGCAAGATTGGATTATGTATCTTGCTTTCATTAGCAAAATTTCTCACAGCAAATATCCATCAAGTTTAGTTCTGTTTTTTTTAAAAAGAAAAAAATTAAAGGAAAGATCACATGTACTGTTACATAAGTCATTTCCCTGAGAATGCGTCTGAGGTGACAAATTATAGCACGAGAACAAAACAGAATTGAACGCTTTGTTTTTAGAGATGTGGTGAAGTTATAATATCATGTTCCTAGTTGTTAACAGCAGAATTTCTTAAATCAGAATTCCGCTCAATTTAGTTTTGTTTGAAAAAAATTATAAGGATTAAAAAAAGGAAATTAAGGATTTAAAAAAAAGGTTGGTTGGTTGGTGGTTTGTTCTAATGCCATTTGTCACACGGGCAAGCCTGCTTAGTGAAATTGAGCAAATTTAAGGCAGAGTGTGTGATTCTTGCTTTTCAGTGGCGCCATCTATGGCCAAGAATTCGACTTCTGCCACACCATACGTCACACCTGTTTATAAGGCAGACCCATTCATACATCCATTCATTCATCCACAGATCGTAATTTTGACCTGAATCAGAGAATGATCGATCTCCAATCCAGTACCCCCAAGTGGTATTGATTTGTTAAGGGAACATGGAGGACTTTGTGACTCGACAGAGTCTTAAGGTGCATCAGTCACCAACTACATCGGGAGTCTTCGGCAGGCGGGGTTCGGACCCACGAACTCTCGGACATGGGCCCAGCGCCCTACCGACTAGGCTATCCCGGCCTTAAAAAAAGGAAAGAACCTGATATAAAGAAAGTATTATGTTGGTGCTCCAAGGATACATAAGAGATAAGGCATTTGTAGAGAAATTTCTGTAAAGACATTAATGTTTTTCTTCTTTTTTTCCCAATTAATTATTCTGATGGTTTCCGACGCTCGACAATGTATTTAACACGTAACCAATGGGCATATAAATGCTGTAGTTAACCTGTAGCAATCACTGTGCATATACGGTGCTCATACGGTAGAATTTTGATTATAATTATTAGAGCCGCTATATTTAACGTAGTTATAGAGTTACATACGTTAGAGTTACATAGTTATTATAGAGTTACATTACATAATATGAGATTGACTGAGAGACTAAGAAATCGATTTTAATATTTTTTCGTAGACATGAAGTGATCGATAATAATTATAGGTATATGTATTATTATTATTTTCTCTTTATTTTATAATTTTTCTCAACAATTCAATTTATTTTTTGTAGGCAAAAATAACATTAATTAACCATATATTTTGCGAAATCAAAAGTTGTTTTAAACTATGCTAGCTATACTTGGCTCTTTTATCTTGTTAATTATCTAATTATATGTCATATAATCAGTTAGAGTTTTTTACTATGAAATTATTGCTGATAGAAAAATTTGCATATTAACAAAATATAAAGTAATTTATTTTTGTTTAAAAAGAAGAATTGGAGCATCAATAATTTACCAACTTTAGTGTAGTTAGCGAGTTCGCTAGTTGGTAAATATAATGAAGTTAGCGTAGTTAGTGAGTTCGTTGTTGGTAAATATAACAAACGAAACGAGACATAACTCTCCAAGATGAACATTTATTAACATGAATTAATAAAACGAGAATGGAGGAAAATTTCTCAAAGGATGGTAATCATCTCTGATTTTTCTTCTTTTCGAACAGATTTTTCGTCTTTTTTAACTTTCTATCTACGTTAGACTCCAATAATTATAAAACATAATTTCTGTAACGAAATAAAACGCATGATTTTCGGAGATATTACAGGAAAGAATTATTGCAACATGATGAGCCCAGTTGTGAATAGCGAAATTTTCACAGCAAATTTCAAACTGGTTTATTATTTTTTTCTTAAAGAAATTTTTTTTAAACTGTTAACCACAATATTTTACGAACGAAAATTAATCCTCGGTAATACCTTAAACTTTTTCATTTTATTGGCAATTCTTTTCTGATTGTGATCTTAAGCAATAGATCTGAAGGAAAAAAAAAAATTAGTGGAGCAGCTCCGAGTGTTGGTGAGTGACAATAAAGAACGAGGAAAACTCCTAAGAATTTTTCGAATTTTGAAAAAATTAATATTACATGGGGAATAAAAATTATAATAACGCAGGGTGCGTAGCCAAATTATTCAACAAAAATAAGCACGTTTTAAGCCATTTTTCAAGCACTCAAATAATATATTTAAGCACTTTAAAAAAATATCATAATTAGGTATGGCTGGAAAGTTTTTGACAATTGACGGTTTTATCTGGTTTTAATCATCATGTCAAAAAAAAAACCCTTTTAACATTGCTTTAGACAATTGTCAAAATTTTTGAATCATATAAATCGAATGGCGTTTTCCCACGCTACGGACTGACGATGCGCCAAAATAGATTGGGGTTGAATTAATTGTGAAAACGTTGAATTGAACAATGGGAACAGTGTCTTTCTGCATAATTCGTAGCGGAAATCAACATGGTAAAGGAAAAATTTCATTTCAGAACAGGGAAAATTAAGCACTTTTTAAAAACCCCAAAAGAAAAAAAGCATCTTTAAGGGCTTTTAAAAAGCGAAAATCGAAAATAAGCACCTTTAAGCACTTTTTAAAAATGCTATGCACCCTGTAACGGTTTACTAGAAATTCTGGTTTTCAAAATTATAATTATTATTACCACAAATTTAGTAAAAATTACAAAACTGAAAGGCAAATTTAACCGAATAAATAGTTATGCCATGCTCTAAAGTATCATGGTAAAATTACTAAATTTTATCTCACATTATAAAACCATATCTTATAGTGAGTTTTTTAAGCGTTTTCGGTACAAATTACGTTAAAAATTTAGTTTTTTGGTATTTCCTTAGAGCCAGTCTTTCTATGGAATTTTAATATACTGTGGTAAAGTTTTGAGTTTAATTTTTTTTCTAAGTGTATGGGTTTAACTGAAAATTCCTTCTTAATCTAAATTTATATAGTTAATCAAACAAAAGATTCAAAATATCAACGAACTGATACCATTAAGAATACACATATTCTTATTCCATTTTGTCCATCGGTACCCTTTGAAAACTTGAAACATTTCGCAGCCATTTCCGTGTTTAATCTTATATCCAGGTCTTAAAAAAGTCTTCAAGTACACAAGAATGCCATTTTCCATACCTCACGACTCACTTCAACCCCCATTCATTGCTCTATTTGGTAGTTAAAGGGTCTCATTCACGTCAGCGTCTTTGAATAAATCCGACAGTTTGTGTTTTATTTATCCCTCCATTTCTCCTCTAATGTCCCACCAAAATGTGAGTGAATTAAAACTACTTACTCGAATTGAAATTCTTTGCTTTTTCCCTTTTCTTTTTCCCTTCGGTGGGTAACCAGTGTTGAAAAGTCCCCAAAATATTTCCCAATCCCATTCCGGATTTTCGTGCTGAACGACCCATAACCCCCCTATTCTTAGTAGTACTCTGTTTATTTGGAAAAGGCATCTTTTCGATTCGGGATCCGATGGTTAAGGGAAAAAGTGGGGGTCTTTTCCGGGGGGTGCTCCAGGAAAGTTGGAAATGGGGCATAAAAGTTCACCCGCTCCTATTCCCTTTTCTAGAGGGAGAGGAATTGCCACCATTGTGGCCCAGCTAATGCTGCGTCATAAAAGAACGTCGAAGAGGCCGAATATTTGAACAACTCTGGTTGCTCCTACACCAGAAAAGTGAGGAAGTAATCTTATTTTGGAGGGCTTAAAGGGGTTATTTAAAAATTGCGAATTAAATAATTAAAGTATTTTAATTATTTACCAATTTAAGTAAGAAATAATTATTGCAATCTTAATGAAAATAATTTACTGTAATCGAAAATAAAATAACTAATTTATATATAAAGCTATTAAAATTATTTAATTAATGTGGATTATTAAATACTTTTGGCAGCTAAATATTTTTACTATAAATAGATGCTAACATTTAAATATTGAAACATAGAAACTTCCCCAAAATCGAAAATAAGTTTGATATACTTATTGGTTTTAAATGATTTAATGACTAAATAGATCAGAAAATAGTTTATATTACACAGGGTCAAAAATGTACATACACTTATCCTCAGATTTAAAAAAAAAAGGTAATTTTATATTGCAGTTTACACTGCTAGATGTTTAAAGCATTGATATTCCATATTTATCTATCATTTTACAAAAGTAAGAGAAAAAAAAATATTTGTATGCGCAATAGTTATGGATGACTCATTTAAATCTCTAAGCAATATTTATATATATATAAAAAATTTCGAAAGTGAGAGAAAACAAAATTTGTACGCATTCGTTAACATATTTAAAAAGAAAATAGTTTCTACAGTCGACGCTCAATATAACGACCCATGTGGTCCAAACAAATATGAACGGTATAACGAGAACTTTCTATAACGTGAGTACTTAAAACGAAAGCAAGTACTGGACTTATTTAGGCAAAATCCACTACTAATCTGATCAATCCACTTACTTCATGATTTTTAAGGTCTGTTCATAGGGCGTTATGATGGTTTGAGTTGCCATTTTCGCTAAACAATATACGCCCAAGGAACGAAAAAGTTTAATTAAAAATAAAATAAAGTAGGGCACAAATACCACGTGTTTTACCTCTGAAATGAATTGCATATTACAACATTTCAAGAAAAGAGTAAAGATGGACAAAAAAAAAAGTTTAATGAGACTATTGAAAGCTTTAAAAAGAAATTTACGAAGTTCATGATTGAAATAATTTTTTGAATGCTTTCAAAAGACTCCAATTCCCAGGCTGTGATTCAATATACACTTTTAATTCTTAATAAAAAAAATCGATATTTCACTATCTTTTTGACTATAGATAATACCAAAAAGATCAGCTAGTATGAAATTAGGTGATCCAGTCACTCTTTTTTCTTTCATTTCATAGAAATTTCCAGATGTTTCATCTGTGTTAAATGTTAACATCAAAAGAGCTAGTAGTTATACTCTTTTGCAAGTTAAGAAAGAACCAATGTCCCTACAGATGGAGCCTATTTACATCTAAGTGCTCGCCAAATGGATGCCAAGCTCCCAGCGCGAACGTATATCAATATCACCAACTCTTGAAACGATGTTGCACAGCCTTATTTCTGCTTGCTCTCTTAAATCGTGTGAAACGAGGAAAAGAAAACTTATTGAATAATTACTTTTGGTTTTTGTTTCCCGAAAAATTAGAGAGTTGCATCATATTTAATTTTTATTGATATTATTTTTCTCAAAATGAATCAGAAAGTGCATTTGAAGAAGCTGGGAACAAATTCTTAGGTGAAGCAGACATTCCAAAAGCAGTAATTAAATAACGCGATTTATAACAAATTCGAAACAAAAATTGTAATTGAGAACGAACAAATAACAGTTATTAATAATAATAATCACTTAACAAGTGATAAGAATAAACAAAAATGATACCAAAAATCGTAATAAATATACGTAATTTTGTTCGGATTTAAAAAAAACTGATAGAAGAATTGACATTGTTTCTTTCAGACGATTTTCTTCTACAGCAGAAAAAGTAAAAATTCTTTATCTCGTATTTGATTTGCTGAAGGGCATCTCAGCAAAAGACGAGCGATTCTCAGTTGTCCAATCAAATCCAATGTTCTCGCTTTCAACGTATATGATGTTTTGCAACGTCATATAGTTGTTTCTTTTTCAAGAATGAATGTTTTCCTTATTTAACGAAACATGTCTCCAAGTAAGACTACGAAACTATAATCTTTTTTAAATAATTCTATGATATATATCGTAAAAGATAGCTCGAATTAAATTTTTTGTCAAACGCGGTTAACATAAAAGCTTTTTTATAGTTTTGAAAGCAGATTTGTATAATTTGATAACGGAATAAAACGGAAGTCGTACCAGTATAATATATTACACTATTTTTTGCTTATTAGAATGTAATTTAAAAGCAGAAATTTAAATTTTTGGTATTTTATTAAAACATCCAAAACTCTGAAAGTTAACTTAGGTTTCGCTGTATTTTTTAATAATCTATCAAAGAGTTTTCATGAAAAAATGTAATACTAAAATAGTAATGCACTGGTCGTGAACTTTTCAAAAATTCATATAGGTTGAGAGATTAGTAAAACATATTCTGTTTTTCGATATTTCACTTTTTATGTCATAATTTATAACCACAATAACAACATTTAGTATGTGATTAAAAATATCTGAAACTGAAAAATTTCACTTTCTAAACATCCCCCTATGATGGGTTATTGGGTGGCAAGGTTAGAAAAATGTCATTCCTTCCATTAGAACAGCAGTGGGCCATATTTGAGAAAAGTTCCAAATAGTCCCACATCTCACAGCCGATAAGAGTAAATCCAAAGAGTGGCCTGCTCAGAGTCCAGCTAAAGTCACCAGAATGTATTCCTTGGGTCGCAATTAATCTCGACCCACGGTATTCCCTCGGACGTAACGTCGCGCTCTAATGGAGAAATACGACCCGAGAAACGTCGCCAAAGTCTTCTTTTCCTAAAGGGAATAGATGCGTTATGGAAAGGAGAATTTTCTATCAAAGAATTCTTATATCAAGATCGTTTTAATTATGGGTCGTCCAACGTCCGAGAGGAGTGATTTTAAGGGAGTTTTGAGGGGAGTTGTTCCGGCCAGAGAAGTAGAATAAGTGGAGAAGGTTTGCCCATAATTGAAGAGGGTTATGTTCTAAATTTGGTCGTAGAGAGTGGAGGAACTGCTCGTGTAATAGGAGGTTTATGTTACGGAGCTTGTTGGCAAAAGTCGTAACTGACAGACATTTTTCGTCGTTAGGTTCGGAAGCGAAAAAAAATTTTTTCCACACTTCACTTTTCTCTTATTTTTGAATTTTTTGATTCTTGGTGGAGTGGTAATAAACTTGAATTTCTTGGAAAAGGGATGGAAAATATTTTTCTATTTTGTTAAAATTATTTGACAATTTTGTTCTCTGAAGTTACATTATTACAGACCGTTACATATATATATATATATATATAAATAAAAATGTTCATATATAAAATATATAAAATATATATATATATATATATATATATATATATATATATATATATATATATATATATATATATATATATATATATATATATATATATATATATATATATATATATATATATATATATATATATATATATATATATATATATATATATATATATATATATATATATATATATATATATATATATATATATATGTATATATATCATTTATTCCACTGGATTAAAGCCCACAAAGGATATGAGGGCAATGAGGAAGCTGATAGACAGGTCAAATTAGCTTGTCAAAAATCAACAATAGATATTTATGACATACTATCAAAACATACAACAAGAACAGAACTTATGAAGAATAACCTTTTAACATGGCAGCAAAGATGGGACAGTGATGATACAAAAGGCCGACACACTTACCAATATATCCTAAAAGTCAGCAATCGAAAAATCTACTCCAACTTCTATATCAATCAATTTCTAACTAACCATGGAGCTCAAGGTAGTTATCAGTCAAAATTGTTCGGGAAAGACCCGAACTGCAAAGTTTGTAAAACGTAGCAAGATATCGAACACATACTTACTGTCTGTCCTGTTTATGATGATTTAAGAATTAAATTTTTCCCGAGAAATTTCAACTTTGATACCATTAAAAGAAACTGGAACCAAAAGAAACTAAACAAAGGAATTGAAGAGATTTTTAAAAGACTTTTTGAAAACAGAGTGGAGGATTTGGCCTAAACCGATCCTTCAACAGTATTCCCTGGATGCCCCGAAATGGGGGCGGGACAGGGTAAAGCCAAGCTACCCAATGAAAAACCTAATATTACCTAGTGTCAATTAAATTTCATTTTTGCATTTATTATACCATGCTAGTAGTAAATAATTACTAAACCGTTTGGTTTTGTATTCACGGTTTTTTAACCATACCAGCTATAAAGGGCTTCAAACTCGTAAAGAAAAAAAAAAAAGTTCCTAACTGTAAACTTTACTGTTATTTGAACGGACAGACTACTACTGGTTATTTTACCGTAATTTTAGATTGGAAATTATAAGAATATAGTGTCCAAAGCATTTTTACAATTTATTCCACCTTGATGTGTGATGAGTTATATGTTAAGTAACAGACTGTATGAATTGTATTTCGATTTATATATAATAGCTGATTAAGAGTATAAAATAAGGATTAAATATTTAAAAAAAATTCAAGCTATTGAACGTGTTGATGAAATGTTAATTATAACTAATATATTACAAATTCTTTTAAAATGTTGAAACTGTGATAAAATTTATTTATTTCTTATATTCTTCCTAGGATAAATGAAGATTTTAATGTTAAATTTTTCCCGAACAACCGATTTTTCCCGATGAAGAAAATTCGTTGAATTTTAAGTTTGATAAATTATTACTAATTTAAAGTTTTAGTAATTGTCAGCGCTATTTTATAGTCTTATCCCCAGGGTAAACCACTTTCAAAGAAAATAAAAACTTAAGTATTATGTAATTTAATTAAGTACCTTAACCAATTATAAATATTTTTATCCTCTTTTTCGCTTAAATTAAATTAAACCAAACTAAAGAAATTTTCAACTTGATCTTTTAAAGCATTTTTAAAACAAAATAATCTGCTATAGACGAGCTTACACTTTCACCAGAAAATAAATTTTGTTAAAGTATTATTCATCGTATAATGAATGAGCTGGAATTAATTTTTTTCCCTTCTCTAAACCGTATTCCAATTACGCAAATAGATGTTAAGCCCTTCAACAAAAGAAGATGTTTTATCCCTTAAAGAAAGACAACAACAATGTAAGGCTCTTGTAATTCTACCCATGTTGTTATACAACAAGAAGATTAAAACTACCATTTAACGAGAGGACACTTAAAAGATTTTATTTCAACATTAGTGATTTTTCTAATTTTGTGATCAGGAGTTTTAAAGAGTGAAATTCTCTGGATAACTTAAATAGAAAAGGCTTTCAAGTCTAATGAAGCCGGCGGGGTGGCTTGTTTGAGATTATTTCGCCTAAAACTTTTAAGGAGAAACTTAAATAAAAATTTTATGTTTTTGTAACACTTTACTTCAAGCATGGATCCTAAGTATGGTTATAAAAATTGCAATGATTCAAAGTCCTTTTGTTTTACTAGCAATAACTTTTTTACCCGAATTATTCTACGCTTAAAAATTTATGTATGTTGACTCGCTAAAAGGAGAAGAGGATTAGATTGGGTACTATAAACTTGAGCCTCTCACGAAAAAAAAAATATATATATATATTTTCATAGAATCATATTAAACTCGCGGCTTAATTCAATGAACTTCTAATAAATATTACGGTTTCTTTTCAAGCTGAAAGGAGCCAATGTAAAAGACATTTTTCCAATTTACTGCCTTGCCATTTTGCCTTTTTATACCAGTTCTCCATTGCTTTGAAAGTGTTGAATGGATTTTCCAATACACTCAAAGAAAAAGTACTAAATTGTACGTACTAAAATGAAATTTAGTAAACTCGAGAGATGGGTTATATATTTTGCCTGGAATTTGCTTCGTTCATTTTAACATTTTTAAAGTATTAGTTTATGGGTATAAAAAAGAAGATATGATAAGGAAAAAGTTTAGTAATCGAAACACTTTCCTTCTTTCAATCGTAAAAGTTTGTGGGATATTTTCGAGTCAATTGGTTTGAATTTATAGTTTTGTAATGACTAAAAGCTAAGGATAATACTGGTTTAATTAAATTGTCTCTGATTAAAACGAAACTAAAATCTCCTAAAATTTTTTTCTTTTGGTAATCATAAAAAATATAATCTTTTTGAATGAAAGAAGGTTAAAGATTACTTCCAGTCTTAAATTTGAACGCCTTGCTTTATTATTGCGATATTGGTACTTTAGGCCAATTTTAATATTTTTAAAATTATTATGCGGAAAGTAATAGTTTGAAAATAATAAGATATTGGGTGAAATACATTATACGTTACAATAATGTATCTTAATACAATTTTTACGGGTAAACTCTAATATACACCTCAGATATTTTTAGTAACATTTGCAAAACGTTTGACATGATATTGTACCATATCTCATCACTTCCAGGACTCTATTTTCAAAGGTCATGGTAGGAAAGCCACGTAATTTGGAACCCAGTCCAATGACAAGGACAGCGTCTGAGCAGATACCCCTCACTACAAACTGACACATTACAACCAAAGAGAGGAATTTAAGCCTTGAAAGATTTAACATACAATTTATTATGCATATATGATCTGCTACTACCCAGATAGCACCGCTACCGGATTGCAACAAAAAAGTGACAGACACTCATTTGTGAAATCACTTGTGACCTCTGCGATGCGTGAGTTTTTGAAGGTTTACTATGTCCGCTTTTGGGGAGCTCGCTTTTTGACGCCACCCAGACATCACACGAGACCACAATTAGGCATATAATTGTCGCAGTGACTTCACCGTGAGACAAAGATGTGACATATTCACCTCGCAACTTAGTCACATGGAAACCCAGTTCAGACGTAAATGTCAAATTTTGTTCCACTGTGATCCTGTTGAGACATGAATATGTCATATCTTTGTCACACTAGTTGAGAGGTGAATATGTCACATCTTCGTCACATGGTGACCCAGTTGAGACGTAAATACATCACAATTTCGTCCAACCGTGACCCTGTAGAATAGTGATTTTTTTATAAACGTCGTTGAACAGCCAACCCAATTTTTTTGGGGTTTACGACTACGAATGTTCAACGCCGTAACTTTGTAATTTTGAACCCAATCCAGAAGACAAGGGAACTTCTGGATCAAGTAGTGGGAGAAATTTGACTTCGTGGAGGACTTTTTTTAATGGATCTAACCCGAATCTGTGTTACACGGAGAGTTGACGACCACGAGAACCTCCCAGGGTTAGCCTAATGGCAAAGGGACTCTAGCCCATGATCTGTCTACCACCGAGGATATTTCATATCAGCATTGTGGCCGGTGCAAGCCGGATGTAGATTCGTATCGACCAGCCATCGGTGGGATTCGATCCCGGTTCACCTCATTGGAAGGCGAACGCTCTATCCCCTGAGCCATCATGGCTCTGAATAGTGAATTTGTCACACGGTAACGAATATGACTATAAAACGTCCTATTGTGGTCTCAAGTTGACGTCTGGGTGACGTCAAAATACTACGCCACCAAAGGCGGACTTTTTGGACCCATACATCACGCACTAACGTAGCCGAAGTCACATGTGACTAATCGAGTTACATTTTTGATGCAATCTAGTAATGGTGTTATTGGGGTGGTTACTGAATATTCATTGTATAACTAATTTTTAAATTTTATTTTTAAAGCATTCCAACTTAAACTCATTATAAGAGTTATTACATAGAGTTTGAACTCTAGAATTTGTTTTTTTTAATTTTCAGTAATTTTAATTATTGCTACACATAATTACTGCTGAAATATACTACGTAGCTTACCAGAGCATCACTAAACATAATGGCTCTGAATAAAAATAAGAAATGAATAAATATAAATTAATTTTAACGAGAAATCAGTATTAATAAAATGCTACCACATCTTACCTTCTAAAAACCAGTCTTAAAAATATGCGAATTTCTAATAGTAATTTGTTTTTACTAGGATAAATAGGTTTGCAATATTTAAAAGTTATGTCTATAAGGTATAGCTTTCAATAACTATATACTAATTAGCCTAGTTTTTTTTTGAAAAATCAGTAATGATAATGCTAAAAAATTATTTATTTTATTTATTATGCATAACTGTAAATTGAACCATTGAAATAATTTTTGAAGGACCAAGCTACACTTGCTTTTATAGAAACTCGATTTTGAATTAAAATGAAATCTAAAATATTTTAAATACTTAACTTTTTAAAAATTTACGCACTTAGAGAAAAAAAGCCCGAAATATTAAAAAAAATTTGCGAAAAAATTAATTACCTCTCAAAACCAATCAATCTAAATTAAAAAATAAAGACCATAAAAATATTGTCGATTTAGGTGCATTATAAAAATGAAAAGAAAACTAAAAAAAAAATGTAATCAAAATGAAAGAACATTGACTTAGCAATCGAAAACAAACACCCAAAAAATATTAGAAAACGAAGGAAGTCTTAAACAAAAAAATTAAATAGACTTAAAAAAATAGAAAGTGTATTCAAAACGCGTCAGTTTTCTTTAATCATCAATCTCAAAACACTAACTTATTCTAATTAATCTTTTATCACAAATTTCATTTTCTCCAATATAAGAACATTTACGCAGTAGGACTAACCTCTTTTATATAGTTTTTCTCTTTTTGTTGCGTGATCGAACAAATTGGAACTTACCAAGTTGAAAAATCACTTTCTGTTTTTGAAACAACCAATACAAAGGCTCGAAACTTCTTAAAATCACCAGCTTGGAATACAATGATTATTAGTCAAACCATAAAAGGATCAAAACTTTAAATACAACATTCCAGAGAAATACAAAATTCAACAAAAGTGAATGCATTTTTGAAATATTCAATTTTTGGTAACATCATCGTTGCTAAAATTATCATATGAGTTCATCGTTTGTTTCATATGAGTTCTTCGTTCGTCAAAAGGGGCTACCATTTTTAAAGATCTGACATAGAGTATTCAGTTGTTCGTCCATCCTCCCCAAATAATACATTACAACTAAGAAACTAAATATCATCAAAAGTAAAAAGAAAACAAATAACATTTAATGTAAGTAGAAAAAAGCTTTTGTAAAGCAGAAGCATATATAATCGTTTTCAACCGATTCAACACAAATCAATGAATTCTAATCTTATAACTTATTTTTACGAACGAATACAGGTTCAATTTTAAATGATAGCATCAAAGCTTTGACCTCCTTAATTTGAGCCACTCATTAGAAAAAAAAATGCTGACAATTAAAAAATGACGGCAACTGTAATTCACGTTTGATTTAAAATCTATTGCTTTTTTCGAACAAAAATCAATTAGATATTTATTTTTTTGAATGATTTTTAAATATTGACAAATTCTCCATTTACATTTTTATAAGTTGTAAAATTAAATTTAAGCTTTTACACTAATTATTATTTGCATTTTAAATTACCGATTATTTAAGAAATCCAAGTGTCTGAGCACAATATACGAGGGTTGCTATTTATATTTGTGGCCTAATAATGAAAAAACAAATATGTAGGATCGAAATTGGTTTTATTGTTTTTCAAAATATTCTCCATGATGATCAATACACTTTTGCATGCGTTTGAACCAATTTTCAAAGCACTTTTTCCAGTCCGATTGAGGTAACTCCAAAACATGCGTTTTGAATGCATCAACCGCTTCGTCGGGGGTCGAAAATCGTTGTCCACGTAATTTATTTTTGATGTGTGGGAATAAGAAGAAGTCATTGGGTGCCAAATCAGGGCTGTACGGCGGATGACCTATCAGTTCGATCTTTCGCTCCGTCAGAAATGCCTCGCATTGTCATGATGAAGAATGATTCGCCTGTTCTTCTGCTTTTTTCGAATTTCTCCGATGACTTCTGGCAAACAAACGGTCATGTACCATTCAGAATTGACCGTCCTGCGTTGCTCTAACGCCACTGTTGCCACAAGACCGTTAATGCCGAAGAAACAGGAAATCATTTGTTTCGATGTGCTTCTTCCTCTAACAACTTTTGTTGGTTTTGCCTCGTCTTGGAAGATCCATACAGTTGATTGCTGTTTTGTTTCCGGCTCATAAGCATAGATCCAGGATTCGTCACCTGTGTAGATTTTATACACAGTCTTTGATGTACCTTGAACGTATTTTTCCAACATTTCCTTGCTCCAATCGACACGAGCCTTTTTTTGAGCGTTTGTCAGATTATGCGGGATCCAACGCGAACAAATTTTTTTTACGCTCAAATGTTCATGCAATATTTTATTGATGCTAGTCATACTAATGTCCAAAGACGCCTCTATCTCACGGTATGTCACATGACGATCTTGCTTTATCAGTTCACGCATAACATCGATCTTTTCTGGCACAACAACGGATTTTGGACGACCTGCACGGGATTCGTCCTGGATCGAACATCGACCACGATTAAATTCGTTATACCAATTTTTTACAGTGCTGTAGGATGGCGCTTTATCGCTGAATAAGGAATTAAGTTCATCGAAGCACTCTTGTCTTGACAATCCACGTCGAAAGTTATGAAAAATAATGGCACGAAAATGTTCACGATTCAATTCCATTTTTTGAAAGAGAAGAATTTTTCAATTTTCTGTCAACAACACAAATGAAGCTATAATGGTAAATCGTCTGCTGAATTTATGTTTAAAAATATCAAACTTTCGATTAAAATCGTCTGCGGTCGCCTAGCAAGACTTACTGTTGCCAAGGCCAGAAATATAAATAGCAACCCTCGTATACATCAATGCGAAGCATTTTATATTCTATTGAGCTTTTGTCTTCATTTTTTTTCCTGAAAGTAAATCTTTGTAATGCAAACATTATCAATATTAATCCAAATGTGCGCAAATTAGAATAAAGCACTTTATTCGAAATTAAAAGATTACAAAAATGCGTAGTTTATGTCTTTGTTTGCTCAAAAACTTCGCTCTGCAATAATATTTCTATTAATTTAAATACATCTTATCAGCGTTTGTGGCTATAACACTTGTGTAAAATGTGAAATTTTTTTACGTAAATCTTAAGGGAAATGTATGTGTATTCATCTATTTTAAAAACGGAAGGAAAAGATAATATCAAAATAGGTTCATTTAAATATTGTTTGGTAATTTGTGTAAGGAGAATATTAACATTTAAAATATTTTTTTTTCTGACACTGTGAGCGTTAGTGTATGTTATTTTTTAACAAACACGTTTAAGTTTTTTTTTCTTTTTCAAAATAATATTGAGAGGTCTTTGGAGAAATTTCAGAAAAGATCACGCATGAGTGTAATTTTTGTGACCATTCATAATTCTATTATGATTCACATATTTAGTTTTAAAAGGTTGCAAAAAATTGCTTACAAAACTTTCAAGTCTAACTTTAGTGAAAAAAGTAGCAAAAAATACCCCAACTTTAGAAAGACAAGTCGTAAAATGGTTCTCGTGTTACTTTCAAGGGATCAAAGTTGCTGCAAAGTTTCTCAGAGACTTTAGTCCCAGTAAAGTATATTTGCGACTACCAAGTGACATAAGTCACAATAAATAGTCACGGTGACTTTTATGAGATCTCAAAACAGAATAACATTCAAGTCACATTAAGACCTCACTTGGGACAATTCAAAACGGTCACGCCTGTGACTGTGACTGTTATGTCTATTTTTGCATTTTTTATGACGTCGCTGCGACTACCTGTTTAGGATTGAAGCTTACAATGATTCGCGTTACCGAGATTAGAATATTTTTAAGGGGTTCAACAACACAATTTTGATACAGACTGTTTCGTGCTATTACTGCTATTTCATGGGCTATTACTACTATTTCATGATTCTTTTGGTATGAATATAATACAACTTCTGAAAACGCATGGAAATTTTTGACGAAATTTCAATATTATTTTAGAAATGATTTCTTCTAAGTATCATAATAAAAAAACAAGTACTATAGAAAATAATATCACTACTTTTGAAGGAAATAATCTCAGTCATGTTAGCGAATTTTGAAGCATTTTAGTTTACGTCTACAGTAACAAAGCTTTCTAAATAGAAAAATTATAATTCATTAAAAAAAAAAAGCTAGTTAACTAACTCTGCGACAATTTTAAGTCTGCATAACAATACTCAAACAAAATATAAAAAGAAAAAAAAAGAAAAAAACTAGCTTAATGCACAAAAGCTTTAGCCGAGAAAGTTGAAAGGGTGCATTTGCATTTATCACAAAAAACGGTTCTAATAAAAAATAAACAATTTGTTCGTATATTTTAGTTTATAATGCGAGTTGTTATAATAGCTTGCTTGCTAGAATTATTCAAATTTTAAAGTATTCTTAGATTGTTTTTTAAAATTTGAACAAAAACTCAAATTACAAAGTTTCAACAGCAAAGGAAATATAACGAAAAATACTAGAATATAAGCATACATATATAGTCATGTTGTTAGTTTCCTTAATAATTATTAGTATGCATAAAATACGTTAAAAGCATTTCAAGTTGGAATAAAGTTTACGCTTTATTTTAATCCTACAACATACATTTTTTCGTTGGAAGTCTTTTTCCATTCTACAAAAAAGCATCATTTATTTCGAAATTGAAACTGAAAGTTATAAGAACCCCGGGTGGTTTAAAGAATAAGAGCAGGGCAAATTCAAGGAATATGAATCGTTTGATCGTATTTCGACACTTTCTCATTTTACGATCCTTTTTACTAGCCATTAAAAGGTGCAAACGGGCAAATTAAAACATAAAATTTTTAACGACACAGAAATCTATACGAGAAAAATGGACATAAGTTCTCTAAAAATTATACAGTTAGTGATTAAACCCTGAGACCGAAGCGTGTGGCTCAACGATAATGAAAGAAACGATCATTATATGTTAGGAGTCTTAAAACTAGCTGTTAAACAAGATTTTTGATCGAATAGGGTATGATAAGAAAGTTTCACACTTTATTATTCTTTAGTAGATTAGTGTCTGAAAATAATTTGGACTATAAAATATTTATTATTAACTTTTGTATAATCATTATGGAGCGATAATTAGAGAGTAACTGGAAATAAATGAAACATTATGTTTTAAAAATAAATTTTTGTCCTTTTTACTTTGCTATGTTTATTTAACCTAATATCATAAAAGTTGTATAGGTCTTAATAATAGTTTTTAATGCTATAGAGTTTCTCTTTTTTACACTATCTATGCATATAAAAAGACATACCTTAACTGACAGATTCGCTTACTCGCCGATTCATCATCCCACAGCCTAAACTACTGTAGCTGAAAACATGACATTTTGGACAATGAGACTATTTTTTGACGTAAGCACTCACTGACTCGCCGATTCATCATCTCACAGCCTAAACTACTGTAGCTGAAGAAATGACATTTTGGACAATGTGACTATTTCTTGACGTAAGCACTCACTGATTCGCCGATTCATCATTCCACAGTCACTACTGTAGCTGAAAACATGACATTTTGGACAATGAGATTCTTTTTTGGCGTAAGCACTCACTAATTAGAGATTTTTTGATATTCCATCCCTATGGGGAAGTTTGATTTCAACTTACTATTTGGTGATAATGTTTAGTGTCAAGCATCATTTCATGCGAACCTTAATTCTTTTTCAGATTGAATCATTACTAGCCTATAATCTCTCTCATTTATTTGTGCATAATTGCACTAACTCCCTGTAATCACATACTTTATTCAAATAAAAAGTATATCACTCATGGGCTGCAATAGTGGCACAACTCAAAAAACAAGGTGTTTTGGAATAAGAACAGGTGTAAATATGTAAATACGCATTCTTTTTAGCAGCAATACTAGCACAACTCATAGTCAATTTGAAGGTAATCTACGTTTAAGCAAACTAAAGCATTTCTTATGTATTTACCTTAGCAATGAAAACTTTAAACCCCCTTATCTCAAAACATAATTTTTTGAGTTGTGCCGCGCTATTGCAGCCCATAAGCGATACAGTGAATTAGTGTACTCGTAAGCAAATAAATGACATCAACCATATACTAGTGGTGATTCAATCAGAATAGTAATTAAAAGGGTTACATGAAATGGTGCTTGGCACTAAACAATATCGCCAAATAGTAAGTTGGCAATAAACAGAGAGTTAAATAGTAGTTGAACGGTTGTTATCTTTAATAAAAAAATTAAGAGCTGGTATATGCATCTGTATGTCTCTCTTGTTACTCCAGAAGCGGTTGTGCTAGTGTCCTGAAAGTTGAACAGTGGATATAAAAGGTAATTTTAGCTCTCAATCTTAAACCCTATTCAAAAACTTCAATTAAATCGTTCGGGAGAGATATTAAAAAAAAAAAGGAATTTTCTGATTGGTTTAGCATTAGCGATTGTTTTAAATTAAACTCTAGTAGACGATTCTATTCTTTATTCAAATATTTTAAAGATTACTTCATTGATATTTGCAAGCTTATAGCTTTCATTATTTTTCCTAAAAAGAGTTTATTGCCCGTTCTTTAATGATTAATTTTTTATTAGTCTTTACTTCAAATAAGCTAAATGATCAATGTGAACGTGGAAGCATGCGTGGACTACATCATCAAATTAGTATTCCTAAGGTAATCTGAAACCACATGCTTATTTTGTTAACAGTTATGCTTTTAAAATGTTTTTCTATAAAACTAAATAATTCAAAATCAATGGTATTTGGATCAAAAAGCAAGTTATGCTCTGAAAAAATAATGAATAAATGATACCGATTTGCTTAAGAGAAACGTGAGTAATCACCATACTACAATAAACGCCAATGATGCGTAATTAAACCTTGTAATAGGTACTAAACGATTTTTTTAAAAAAAAACTATGTACTAAAATTAAAAAAATGGTGAAATGGTAGAAGCTCGTTGAGGAGAAACACAAATAAAATTGCCATACTATTATTGAGGCCAATTATAGCCTAATTAATTCTGATATTTGGCACTACTGATGTTATGGTAATTGGTGCAAAGATATAAAGCTATAAGTATTCAATATAAGTTAAAAACAATATAGGTACATAGAAAAACATGTTAGCACATTTGGTACATATTAAAACTGCATCAATACTGGGCAGTTTTATATTAGATACTGTTAATAGAGAGTTTTTGCTGATCCTTGAAATTGATAAGTACAGGAGAAAACCACTTGATTGTGATGAAGTTTAACAATAATGAAGTTTAACAATAATGAGTTGGTCGTGAGTAACACCATCATATCAAATGATAGTGATTACAGTTAATCTTTATTTTCAGGAGATGGAATGAACTTTATTTTGATGGGATGAACGACTACGTATTTTGCTAAATCTAAGAGCATAAGGACAGTGAATCATAATAAAAAAAATGGGATTATTCAAACTTTATTATGTATGTTGCTATATGTTTTTCAGTTTTGTGCGGAATTTTAGTGTTATTTAATACAGATTCTGATTCATTGATTATTTACTTATTTTTTTTCCCGTATGAAGAACAAAAATTCAGCTTGTTGAAAACAATTTTTTCTTCATTCTTCACAAGTTGAGCTGATGGTAAGGTTTTCCAAGCTTTTATAAATTTCAGTAAAAACGACCATACCTATTGGTCAGTTTGTTGGACACAAATATTGTGATTCATTTCACTATAGAATTCAACAAATTAGGAATTTTCAAGACACAAAGTTCAAGTTTATCTTCAACAAGAAAGCAAGATGTGTTGCATTTACTGGGAAACTTGCAAGCTACTTTGTGGACAGCTAAAGATTTAAAAGCATATTTAGAATCTAACAAGCTTTTGAAACAAGTCAGAGTTGATCCTTTTGAGTTTTAACAGCAAGTGTTGTTGAAGATTCCATGTTTTCAAATTACATCAATAATTGGAGCATATAGTCGTATATTTAAAGTGAGCTTTTTAATACTTTTTATTTTAACAATTACAAATTTTCATGATTTTAAATACTATGTTCCATTGTATTCCAACTTTTCTAAAATATAGTGTTTAGAAATGTATTATTAATTGGTTGTTTAAAAAAAAATTCTTATTTTTGAAATGAACAAAAATATTGGTAAAAATTAATCTAAAATAAGTTACACAGAAACAATAAGCCATTATATTTTACTGATTATTAAAATTTTTTTCCAGAAAATTAATCATCTGGTTATCAAACTTGTTTTATAATTTTTCCAATGATTTTTAAATCTCTTTAGACAAGAGAATTTTGAAAGAACTTTTTTTTAAACATATAATGATGCTAAACACTTCCTTTTTTTAACCAAAAAAGCAGGTATTTCTTCTTATTAAATTCCCTTTCTCGTGTAAGAGAATAACTTAACTAGAAATTTGCATATTTTTATGACACCCAATTTATCACATTATTTCTAAAAAAAAAGGGGGGGGGGACTTTTTTGTTGCATATATTACGTTCTTTATAGTTATGCATTGTATCATTTTCCTTTTTTTTATGTTGTTTATATACTATGTAGTACATGTGTACTTTTTAAAAGTCTCTGCAATGGATGATGCGATCACGTGTAGCAAAATTATATTATTTTTTTATGATTTTAACAATTATAAAATAAAATAAATAAAACTTGCAATCAAGTTACATCGTCTTTTATTGTATAACAAAGCATTTTTATTGATTTTGGTTGGAATACAAAAATCTACTGTAGAATTGAAACTTAAAAAAAGTTACTAGCACTTTTCCTATCGGAAAAGGAGAACTTTTTACCAGCAAGAGGCAAGATTTTGTTCTTCAATTCTCAAATATACTATGGTACACCGCCTTTCAATCATACAACTCAACAACCCCCTACTTCTCAATAATCTTTATTTTTTTTCTTAAAAGTCAATTATTTTTGACAAATATATAGATATAAAATAGAATTATTAAAACTTTATGTAACGTCCTTTGTTAATATATTAATTATCAAATGAAATGAATCTGAAATATAATCAATCGTACACGAAAAAAATGGCAAAGAAATACATATTGTGTGACTCAATGTAAAAAAAAAAAATTGAGAACAAGTTTTTCTCGTTTACGAGACTTTTATCATTATAACAGTTTAAATGCGAGACAGGTTTTAATCTCGCTTGAAATAAGCATTTTATATTTTAAAAAATTTTAGTCGAAATATTGAGATGATTGGTAATATTATGATGTCAATACATAGTCTCATACCTAAACTAATACCTGGCAATATCTAATCTCTCTTAATTACTTTTGACATTGACTGAAGTTCGATCTTAAAAAATGAAGTTTTTGAAATAAGCTTTCCTCCAACAATGGATAAATAGTCATTGTTAAAAGAAGAAAAAATAACTTGTTAAAAATGCACCCGGAAAAAAACTCGCATTAAGCTCATAAATAAATTGGACCTTTCAGCACTTCGAATTTCATTTTTGCAGTTGCCTTTCAGGAGGCTGCAGAGCTGCCGAATGGTATTTTTTTGCTACAAGTTGATCAATTAGTAATTTACGAACAAAGGCTTGAATGTTGAATTATTTTCTTTATTTTATTCTACACACCATCGCAATATCCAATTTCTAAGCCTAATAAATTTTGCGCAGCAAAGCAAAATGTAACGTAAAGTTGAAGAACCAAAACAGCTTCGGCAACATCGCTTGCAATTTTTAAATTTAGAGAGAAATATGTATGATTTTTTTTGTCGATTCAGGAAAATATTCTGATCAATAAATTGTTTTGGGTAACAGGATTAGTATATGTTTTTTATTGAATATTTACTAATATTTTAGTGCTTACAATAGAGCATGCTGCTTTTATTAGATGATCCTGCTTTTGTTAGATGATCCTTAGAAGACATGGTAGCTATTCAGTAAATACAGTATTTTTCAAAGTGTGAAAACGTCAGATGGTACTCAGAAGACATGGTTGCTATTCAGTAAGAACCGTAATTTTCAAAGTGTGAATTTATCAGATGGTGATCAGAAGACATGGTTGCTATTCAGTAAGAACCGTAATTTTCAAAGTGCGAATTTATCAGATGGTGATCAGAAGACATGGTTGTTATTCAGTAAGAACCGTAATTTTCAAAGTGTGAATTTATCAAATGGTGATCAGAAGACATGGTTGCTATTCAGTAAGAACCGTAATTTTCAAAGTGTGAATTTATCAGATGGTGCTCAGAAGACATGGTTGTTATTCAGTAAGAACCGTAATTTTCAAAGTGTGAATTTATCAAATGATGATCAGAAGACATGGTTGCTATTCAGTAAGAACCGTAATTTTCAAAGTGTGAATTTATCAAATGGTGATCAGAAGACATGGTTGCTATTCAGTAAAAACCGTAATTTTCAAAGTGTGAATTTATCAGATGGTGCTCAGAAGACATGGTTGCTATTCAGTAAGAACCGTAATTTTCAAAGTGTGAATTTATCAAATGGTGATCAGAAGACATGGTGGCTATTCAGTAAGAACCGTAATTTTCAAAGTGTGAATTTATCAAATGGTGATCAGAAGACTTGGTTGCTATTCAGTAAGAACGGTAATTTTCAATGTGTGAATTTATCAGATGGTGCTCAGAAGACACTGTAGTTTTTCAGTAAGATTAGTATTTTTCAAAATGCGAAATTATCGAAAGGTGCTCATGGTTGCCTATCAATAAGAACAGTATGTTTTAAAGTGGGAAACTGTTTGGTGAAATACAATTTCATAACCATATGAATTTATTTTTTAAGTTTTTCAGTTGTTGTGGGTTATTTGTTTATTTTATTTAATTTATTTTTTCAACGATTTCACGCATCCTTTCTTTTACTCAATTATTAAGCAGTATGATAGCATAAAATAACATCAAAGTGACTCTTCCTCTTAACAGTTAACTAAAAGCATTCTAGTAAAATAACTTATCATAAAAATTATAGAACAATAGAAAGTCATTGATACACTATTCAAATAACTTCTTACTAATTTATCCCCCATAAAATCAAATATGGAGATTTTATTGCTATATAATTTTTATTAATTAAATTTTATTTTTGAAAGCCTGTTCTCGAAAGAGAAAATAGTTTAATAATTCCTCATTCAATTTCAACGTAGGATAATCAGATTATTGAAGATTCAGTTGGCGAGAAAATATTTGCTTCCAACTAACAATCCCAGAATGCATTTGGCAATTACGTGGCTCAGCGAGCCGATTATAATTTGAAGCTTCATTTTAAACAGTGGAGTACAAAACGTTACGCTCATAGTAATAGGGTAATCCAGTTCGGGCAGCGATTTCATTGAGAAAATTGTAAAGGACAATTGAAGCGTAATTAAAATGTTCGCCAAATACGGGTAGAAATGGAAATATTTTCCTTTTTGGCGTTGGAAAAGGTACGTTGTTGGATCAATAAAATAAGAACAATTCTATATCTTTTTTTTTAAAGCCAAAAGAGCTTAATCTATTGTTCTCAATTGACTCGCTAAAATTGTAATTTTTGGTTATTGCGCTTGATAGTCTGAAAAATCATATTAAAATGAGAAAATATGAAGATAAAACTGAGGAAAGATGAAGGAAAATTGATTATTTTGATACTGAAGTGTAATTTTGGAACGATAAATAAAGCGTATATTGTTTTAAGCAATTAAATAAAATTTAAACCGTTGTGAGAAAAAGTTAGTAAATTTGTTATGTTCTAAGGAATATGATTCAACTTAAAATTAATAAATTTATTGCAAAACTCGAAAAATAATGTTTTTTAAGCATAAATTTTAATGAAGTTTTCTTTCGCAACCTTTCCTTAGCCTAAATTCATTTTAGAAATCAATGTTATATCATTACTTCAGATGGAGTGGGATCACTTCTTCTTGTTAAAAAATGATGAACAGCTAGCAGGGAAGAATAGTTCTGGAATATTTTTCATTAAAAGGCATAGTATCACACCTTTTTTTTAAAGAATGTTGAACAGTGAACGGGAGAGAACAATTCTGGATTGTTTTTCATTTGACGGGGTAGGATAACTCATTCCTGTTAAAGAATGAAGAACAGTGAACAGGAAGGAATAGTTCTGTAGTGTTTTTCATTCGATGGCGTAGGGCGTTGTATCACTCCTTCTTGTTAAAGAATGTTGAACAGTGAACAGTTAAGAATAATTCTGGAGTATTTTCCATTAGACGGCGTGATCATTCCTTCTTGTTGAAGAATGATGAACAGTGAACATGAAAGAATAGTTCTAAAGTGTTTTTCATTAGACGGCCCAGTATCACTCCTTCTTGTTAAAGAATGTTAAACAGTGAACAGTTAAGAGTAATTCTGGAGTATTTTTCATCAGACGGCATGATCATTCCTTCTTGTTGAAGAATGATGAACAGCGAACATGAAAGAATAGTTCTAAAGTGTTTTTCATTAGACGGCGCAGTATCACTCCTTCTTGTTAAAGAATGTTGAATAGTGAACAGTTAAGAATAATTCTGGAGTATTTTTCATTAGACGGCGTGATCATTCCTTCTTGTTGAAGAATGATGAACAGCGAACATGAAAGAATAGTTCTAAAGTGTTTTTCATTAGACGGCGCAGTATCACTCCTTCTTGTTAAAGAATGTTGAACAGTGAACAGTTAAGAATAATTCTGGAGTATTTTTCATTAGACGGCGTGATCATTCCTTCTTGTTGAAGAATGATGAACAGCGAACATGAAAGAATAGTTCTAAAGTGTTTTTCATTAGACGGCCCAGTATCACTCCTTCTTGTTAAAGAATGTTAAACAGTGAACAGTTAAGAGTAATTCTGGAGTATTTTTCATCAGACGGCGTGATCATTCCTTCTTGTTGAAGAATGATGAACAGCGAACATGAAAGAATAGTTCTAAAGTGTTTTTCATTAGACGGCGCAGTATCACTCCTTCTTGTTAAAGAATGTTGAACAGTGAACAGTTAAGAATAATTCTGGAGTATTTTTCATTAGACGGAGTGATCATTCCTTCTTGTTGAAGAATGATGAACAGCGAACATGAAAGAATAGTTCTAAAGTGTTTTTCATTAGAAGGCCCAGTATCACTCCTTCTTGTTAAAGAATGTTAAACAGTGAACAGTTAAGAGTAATTCTGGAGTATTTTTCATCAGACGGCATGATCATTCCTTCTTGTTGAAGAATGATGAACAGCGAACATGAAAGAATAGTTCTAAAGTGTTTTTCATTAGACGGCGCAGTATCACTCCTTCTTGTTAAAGAATGTTGAATAGTGAACAGTTAAGAATAATTCTGGAGTATTTTTCATTAGACGGCGTGATCATTCCTTCTTGTTGAAGAATGATGAACAGCGAACATGAAAGAATAGTTCTAAAGTGTTTTTCATTAGACGGCGCAGTATCACTCCTTCTTGTTAAAGAATGTTGAACAGTGAACAGTTAAGAATAATTCTGGAGTATTTTTCATTAGACGGCGTGATCATTCCTTCTTGTTGAAGAATGATGAACAGCGAACATGAAAGAATAGTTCTAAAGTGTTTTTCATTAGACGGCCCAGTATCACTCCTTCTTGTTAAAGAATGTTAAACAGTGAACAGTTAAGAGTAATTCTGGAGTATTTTTCATCAGACGGCGTGATCATTCCTTCTTGTTGAAGAATGATGAACAGCGAACATGAAAGAATAGTTCTAAAGTGTTTTTCATTAGACGGCGCAGTATCACTCCTTCTTGTTAAAGAATGTTGAACAGTGAACAGTTAAGAATAATTCTGGAGTATTTTTCATTAGACGGAGTGATCATTCCTTCTTGTTGAAGAATGATGAACAGCGAACATGAAAGAATAGTTCTAAAGTGTTTTTCATTAGAAGGCCCAGTATCACTCCTTCTTGTTAAAGAATGTTAAACAGTGAACAGTTAAGAGTAATTCTGGAGTATTTTTCATCAGACGGCATGATCATTCCTTCTTGTTGAAGAATGATGAACAGCGAACATGAAAGAATAGTTCTAAAGTGTTTTTCATTAGACGGCGCAGTATCACTCCTTCTTGTTAAAGAATGTTGAACAGTGAACAGTTAAGAATAATTCTGGAGTATTTTTCATTAGACGGCGTGATCATTCCTTCTTGTTGAAGAATGATGAACAGCGAACATGAAAGAATAGTTCTAAAGTGTTTTTCATTAGACGGCGCAGTATCACTCCTTCTTGTTAAAGAATGTTGAACAGTGAACAGTTAAGAATAATTCTGGAGTATTTTTCATTAGACGGCGTGATCATTCCTTCTTGTTGAAGAATGATGAACAGCGAACATGAAAGAATAGTTCTAAAGTGTTTTTCATTAGACGGCGCAGTATCACTCCTTCTTGTTAAAGAATGTTGAACAGTGAACAGTTAAGAATAATTCTGGAGTATTTTTCATTAGACGGCGTGATCATTCCTTCTTGTTGAAGAATGATGAACAGCGAACATGAAAGAATAGTTCTAAAGTGTTTTTCATTAGACGGCGCAGTATCACTCCTTCTTGTTAAAGAATGTTGAACAGTGAACAGTTAAGAATAATTCTGGAGTATTTTTCATTAGACGGCGTGATCATTCCTTCTTGTTGAAGAATGATGAACAGCGAACATGAAAGAATAGTTCTAAAGTGTTTTTCATTAGACGGCGCAGTATCACTCCTTCTTGTTAAAGAATGTTGAACAGTGAACAGTTAAGAATAATTCTGGAGTATTTTTCATTAGACGGCGTGATCATTCCTTCTTGTTGAAGAATGATGAACAGCGAACATGAAAGAATAGTTCTAAAGTGTTTTTCATTAGACGGCGCAGTATCACTCCTTCTTGTTAAAGAATGTTGAACAGTGAACAGTTAAGAATAATTCTGGAGTATTTTTCATTAGACGGCGTGATCATTCCTTCTTGTTGAAGAATGATGAACAGCGAACATGAAAGAATAGTTCTAAAGTGTTTTTCATTAGACGGCGCAGTATCACTCCTTCTTGTTAAAGAATGTTGAACAGTGAACAGTTAAGAATAATTCTGGAGTATTTTTCATTAGACGGAGTGATCATTCCTTCTTGTTGAAGAATGATGAACAGCGAGCATTAAAGAATAGTTCTAAAGTGTTTTACATTAGACGGTGCAGTATCATTTCTTCTTGTTAAAGAATGTTGAACAGTTAACAGTAAAGAATAATGCTGGAGTATTTTCCATTAGACAGCGTAGGATCATTCCTTCTTGTTGAAAAATTATGAACAGAAAGCAGTACAGGAAAATAATGTATAATAAGTATGAGTCCAGAGGTTAAAAATAGATATCCATCCAAAAATAGACTTCTTCAGCAAGATTGGGCTCTTTGCAATCATTCCAATAAAGTGAAGAAAAATTTCGACGAAATCAAAGTGACCGAGAAACACAATGAATCACAATACTATAGAGAATTTATAGATATCTGCATGCAAAAATTTGAAAAATAGAATTGCAGAACCGAAAATTACTTCTTTTGATAATTGCTTTAATATTATAGTGTTGGTGGAAAAAATGTCCAAGGTTTCAAACATGTAAAGAAACGTATGCCTAAACGAGTTAAATTGTTTATGAAATAGGAAGGAGCGGATATTAAATAATAATTCAAAAGCAAACGAGCTAACATTCCCAATAAAATATTTTTTTTATAATATGTGTTTGATTTAGTAAAAAAGCTCGGTAAAGATATAAACCTATCCCCTGGGCACACAAAAATCGTCATTCTGTTATAAAATTAAGGGAAAAAAATTATGTATAACGTAAACAACTACAGTAATACACAACTCGAAAAATTAAGCAAATCGTATTAAAAACTAAAAGAGTTGTCGAATTCTTCGTTTACAGATTGTCCGAAAGAGTGGTGTTACTATTCGCACGCTTAATTTCACAACACTTATTTTATTTATTGTCTTAAATTTACTTAAAATCATGATGGATAATGTAAAAAAAAGTTTTTTTAATGTAAGTTTTGGAATTGAGATTGATTTATAAAAAGAAATACATTTAGCTCATAAAATAATTTGATTTTTAAAGCCATTTTTTTCTGGTGGAAAGGTGGATGAGATTTTTAAAATTTTCCTCACACTAAAGAGTGGGCTATAAATTTCAGCCTCTGTAATTATGAAAGTTATAAATTTTGTGCTCATAGCCATAAATAGTTTCGATAAGAAATGATCAAAGGAATCAATATGCAACGCTCTATTGAAAAGAGTTTTCTAGCATATGCTTCTATTTTCTAAACAAAACCCTTCATGTTTTTGTTTATTTTTATTTTTTAATCTTATATTCTTAATTTATTAGCAGATGGCTACACAAATAAAAGGTGTGAAAATTGTTTTTCATCAGCGTTTAAAAATGTGGCGGGAAGTATTCTTCCCAACACCTTATAAAGGGTTAAATTGTACAGCTTAATTCTACTAAAAATCGAGTTTTCTTACTCTCCATTGAGTTCACATTGCGTCCACTTAACAGCTAGTCATTCGTAAAAATGTAGTGAAACAATAGTTTTTCAGTAATTATGAACTGCACTCAACTAAAAAATGAATCCTTTAATTAAGTCTCTAAAATCTACACTGTAAAAAATGGATACTCAAATATCACGAAACTTACTTCGTTTTTGACAAATCGTTTCCTGGTATATGCTCCGAGCGAAAATTTCGTCAAAGTGACGAAATAACTATCGTTACTTTTTCTAAGAAACAAATTTCGTTAAAATGAAAAAATTATTTTGTCCTTGTATTTTTTTCAAAAAAAAAAAAAAAACAACAACAACTTCGAAGTGCATAATGTATTTACCTTTTCAAATAATCACTTTTTCACGGGCGTTATATAGGTGGTGCAACACAAGAAGGACACATAGAATAGGGATTTAAATTACCCCCATGCAAGAAGCGGGTTTCGAACCTCAGATCTTCCTAGCACGAGACCAACTCCCCGACCATCATGCTGTCGACCGGCCGCATTTGTCAATTTATTTTCAATTGTCTTGTCTTTATTATAGTTTCATCATTCTAGTTAACAATCTCCAACAATGTACTACAATGAGGTTTCGAGCTGATGAAACATTTTCGCCTTTTATTTGAGAGTTCTCTTTTCGTCACAAATCACGTGATATTCTGGCGAAATAATTCTCAATATTAACGAAATACTGCTTAAGGATTGCTGAATCGTCAAAAGTGAGAGTTTCTGAGAGAGTAGTTAATGCGATGTGGTTCCATTAGGTTTTACAAGGATTCCTAATTGATTTTACATCACTGTTGATCCTTCATAAAAAATTATGTGAAACAATTCGTTTTCTGCAACGACGATGCTTTAAAGACACTAAACTATTGTTCAATTTTAAAATCAAGTATCTTTTTTTAATGTGAAATCCTTAAATATGTTTTCTAAAAAAATATTAAACCTTTTTTATATATAAAAAAAATGTTATTGAAATTAACCATTTGGCCACTAGCAGAGACAAAAACAGATACATTGCAACAAATAAGCAGTTTGCTAATTTCAATGTAGTTTTCCCTTTTTACAATCCCCATAGATGTATTTTCTTTTCATAAAACCGACACCCTTGGCGTAACTGCATAATTCTTCTTTCGATCTATTTATTTTACTTCGAACTTTCATCAAATCCATTTGCACAAAGAATATCGAAAAAAAAAGCTAAGGGGAATGGAGGTGTAGAGCCCCATCACTTCCAATCAGTATCAAAGTACAGAAGCTATTTCCTCGATGTAAATCTCTGCATCAGCGAGGCAAGCAAACAACTAGGGAGAGAGGGGCAATTCAACTTCTCTGCATTGAGGGTCGTAAGAAGCGGGGGGCGTTTGATCGAAACATCAGGTGTCGTCGAGAGTTCGACGCCCCGCAGGGTCACCCCCCTCATGCTTCAGCCCCCAACATTCCTTACCAAAGAGAGTTTAGACGACAAATTACTGACACTAGAGCACAGCCATTCGGCTTTATTTACTTAGGATTCTGCCCTGCATCCTCTTGACGCTGATTAGCATGGGGCGCAAATACGGGCGCAGCCCCCTTTGAAGAATGTGTTGGGAAGGGAGACGAGGAAATCGAATTACATCCTCCGCAAAGGCTTCCTATAGGTCTCACGAAAGGATGGCGCGTAGATAAATAGTTCCTGCATTGGAACTGTCCGGGTTTATTTTGCAATTGCTTAAAAGAATTGAAAGTCATTCCTTAACCTTCCCCCATGTCGTTGTGGAAGGTTACAATTTAGAAGCCCCAGAGATAAATGCAGTAAAAAGAATAAGATGCAAAATCACTGCCCCCTATGTATTATTCTAATATTTACGCTGTAATTAGATACCAAATCGTACAATTAAGATAGAAATTACTTTGCGGGCATGGGGTCCCCCTTTGTGACTTTATTATCGCTCACTTATTCATTTTGTTTAAATTTGGTTTCTGATTTGCAGTCGATACTTATTGGAATTACAGAGTAATATTTCTCAATGACTGGATACGTTTTGGTTTGGGGCAAAGAATTACCATTAATGACTTAGATTTAAACTTTATATAAAAGTTGCTTAGATTAGCTGAATTGCCGAAGTTAAAAGAGTTGAATTCTTAAAGGATATTTGAAACTTTGAGTATTAAGGCAATTCGAGGGCAGTGAATGAACAATTATTTAAAATTTATAGTTTCAAAACTATTTAAATTAAAGCCCGGTCATATTTTTATAAAGTGCTGAGAAATTATACGAGTTTGAGTGTAAAAGTAAGCGTTGCTATGGTACTCGGGCATGTTTTTCAGAACATAAGAGTTTTCAAAAGTTTTTCTTAAAATGTCGTTATAATTTTAGAAAAGATTTGCTTTTTAATATTAAATTTCAAATTTTGGCAATTTTTAATATTAAATTTTAAATTTAGCATCACAGCTATGCGTGATTTTGTGTCACAATCTCTGAGCTGTGAGTGCGCTAGGATGTATTTAATAAGCGATTCTTCCGATAAACAACGAAGCTTTATTGCCTCAATCGAAACATTTTTTCGGAAATCCATTTTTTAAAAAAGGGCCACGCAAAATAAAAAGAATGCAAGGCAAAACTTTACAAAGGGTCTAAAAACTGTGCTGCTGAAATCGCCTTGCAGAAATGCTGTAACGTCCTGCAGAAATGTTGTTAAGGCAAAATATTATGGACCGGAATAGAAACGAAAAGTGAAAAGAAAGTAAACGAAATAAGAAAGAAAAGAAAAAAAAATAGTAAACGAAAAAGAAAGTAAACGAAAGTAAACGTAAAAAGAAAGTAAACGAAAAAAGAAAGAAAGACAAAAAAAAGTAAAAGATAAAGAAAGTAAAAGAAAGAGTAAAAGTAAAAAGAAAATGAACGAAAAGTAAAAACAGTGCAAATCAAATTTTACTGTTTCGAAAACTTTGTAAAGGCTCTAAAAATTGGGCTGCTGGTACCGTCTTGTAGAAATATTGTAAAGGCAAAATATTATTATGTGCTAAAATGTTGATAAATAAATCATTGAACAAGCTGCAATAATATAGAGGAAACCTTGTGTGAGTTATCTCGTCATTAACTTACAGCGAATATTTTTTGAGGACGAGTTTTCTCGTTGGCCGTGATAAAAGAGCTAATATTAAATTTTATTTGCATATTGCAAAAACTAAATATCTTTCTAAAACATTTGAGAGCAATCACATATTTTCTTAGATTGGGAACAAAATATCACGCGGAAAAAAAATTTTGAAATTACCGTCCGGTATGATAATGACATTTGTGGTAAAAAAATGTAATTCTGATAATAATAACCAAAAATGTACGGTATTTGAACTACTCGTTTGGTAATTTTTCTGTTCATATGATAACGGTTTAACGGAAATTTGGTTTTCAAAATTATACACTGCTCAAAGCAATTAAAGGATATTGTAAGTCTTGTATAGAATAACGGTATAAGCAAATGTTTTTTTTTGTGTGCATAAAATGGAAGAAAAGAGTCATAAATGCAAATTTTCCGTATTTTCAAACTTCGCAGTAAGCAAATTTTGAGTTTGACGTCGAAGACGACGCTTTAACGGCAACGAATTTAATTTCAGTTTCAACTTAATGTAAGACAAAGCGTAAAAGAATGATCGGCATTCAGTAAGCGCGTTGTTTCAATGAGTGCGATGTCTCAACGATATCATTTAACCCAGTGGTTCCCAACCTTTTGTGAACCATCGCCCCCCTCTTGGGGTTGGCTGACACCTATCGCCCCTTTCTCTTTTTGCTCAAAAAAACATTCATTGTTGCTTGTGAGCAACCAAACACTGAAAATATGCTATGTTATTTGATTTTAATTTTAATTGTAATGCAAATAAGGAGGCACATTTATCCTGTCATTTTTATTAATTAAAAAAAAATTGTGCATCTTTTTTTTTCAAAAAGAAATGATATTTAAAACGGAATAATAAAAACAAAAGTACATTTTTTTAAATTCATATTTTAATGTAATCAAGAAAAAGTTAAAACGTTAACAACTAAAATTTGAGGAAAAAAAATTAAGAGGGAGAAAGTACATTTTTACCACTTCAATGACTGCCCTGTGCTTGGTGTATTTCAAGTTAAAGCTTGAATGTCAGGTTTTATGCTCGTCAGATTTAAAGGCAATTGAATCAAATGTCCAACCTATCTCTTTGCTTTGTGAGCAGCTGGGAGACAGAACTAAATCCTCTCTCCACTAAATATGTTGACGGGAACGAGATGAGAAGCGGCTCAGTTTGTTTCCACAATTGTGGATAAGTATCCATAAGCTTTACCCAAGATAACTCGTAACCGTATTTTTTAAAGACGACTTTAGCCTCACAGTCATACTTCAAATCTAAAATCTTAGTCTACAAAGAGGAAGTGAGCTTATCCACAACTTTAAAAGAGAAAGGATCGAAAATCCAATCCGGAATTTCTAATTTCATCAAATCTTTAAATCTTGTAACTGATCAAGGTGATCAGTAAAATATAAGATTTTATTTTCGAGAATCTCGATATCTGCCATTGAACTCTTTTTAAGAGTTGGAAATTGCATTAGCTCTTTGCGACCAATGTTTGACTTGTAGATATCAAACTTGGCGATGAATGAAGATGTGATTCCCTTAGCCTTGATAATGTTTATTTCATTTGATTGAAGTTTTACGTTGATTTACTTCATTTTTTCAAAACTATCTGTGAAGTACGCAGTTTCTAACTTGTGTTGCTTCAAACTCTCACTTAAAACAGGATCAGTGGTGTCGAGAAACTCAGTATCCGAATCCATCAATTCGAAGAAACGGCTCAGTTTCCTTTTGAAAGCCATCTCACGGCTGTATGTAGGAGCAGGAATTCGAAATCTTCATCATTTTCATGGCAAAGTTCTCGGAAAAAACGGTTATTAGGAGAATTAGCTTTTATTTTATTGATGCCAGGAATAACCAACTTTTCTCAGCCAAAAGTTGACGATGACTGACATAATGAATGGGGAGATAACTTCTGGTACTTCTTTTTTAAGGTGACCCTGAAACCCAATATGACAACCAGACATGGTTGGAGCACCACCTGTTGCACAAACACTTACATTTGTGAGGGGAATTTCTTTTACCTCAAAATAGTCTTTGACCAATTTAAAAATCGACGATCCGTTTGTATCGGTGTTCAAAGTTCTTGCAAACAACATTTCCTAGTTAATCTCCTTACTTGCATTTATGAATCTCACGTAAGCTAAAACAGCTTTGTTATCTATCACAGTTGATTCATCAATCTGCAACGCAAATTTACCTTCTTTCAGAAATTTAATGAGTTTTGATTCAACGTCTGCGGCCATCTCATCAGTACGCCTGGAAACAGTATTATTGCTCAGAGGAACAGAGCGACTTATCAGATTTCCGCCTGCGATACCAAAACGTATGACGAAAACGATCCTGCACTTGAATTTTTTTTTAATTTTTAACTATCATAATTCTTTGTCGACACCAGAACCATTGGTTTCATATATATTTTTTAATTTCAATCTCAAATAGCTTTAATTATTAATATTATTAGCAATTTTTATCTTTTGAGTACTCGTCGCCCCCTGATCGCCCCCCTAAGGATTATCGCCCCCTTGAGAAGCTCTATCGCCCCTTTGGGGCGATCGCCCCCAGGTTGGGAACCACTGATTTAACCCAATCAGAAGCTTGGAAAGTTGTTGGCCTGTTAGAAAGGGGCCAAACACAAGCCGTGTCTCACAAAGTGTGATTTCCAGTATCTGGAACAGTTCTTTGGAGACCCGAAATGCAAGCCGAAGATTAGGGCAAGGTCGTAGACGTGCAGCAACGCCAAATGACGACCATTATTTAATGCTAACGGTTCGGAGACACCGAAATGTGAATACCACTCTTCTTCAACAACACCTTCACTCGGCTACTGGCACCACAGTTTCGACAAAAACTGTCCGAAATCAACTGCACGCTGTAGGTCTGTATGATCGCCGACCAATGGTACGTGTCGCGTTAAGAGCAGGGCACCGTCGCTCCCGCAGGGAGAGGGCAACAGTGCACGTGAACTAGATTAGAAATGAATGGAGCTATATTCTTTTCTCTGACCAGTTTTTTTGTTCATCTTGCTAATAGGCGTATTTTCATCTGGAGGGAATGTGGCACTAGAAACAATCCTGCCTTCATGGACGATAGTGTGAGATTTGGAGGTGGGGGAGTGATGGTCTATGCTGGCATCTCCATTGATGTGCACACCGTTCTCCATATCATTCGAAATGGAGCTCTGACCGGTCGCCAATGTTAGGATAAGATTCTGAGACCTATTGAAGTCCTTTATGCGCCAGCAATTAGAGATGATCTCATATTAATGGACGACAATTGCAGGCCACATCATGCTAACGTGGGGAATGATTTCCTTTTGGAAGAAGGAATCACACGAGTGGATTGGCCAGCGTATTCTCCGGATATGAACCCAACACAATCGAGCATGTTTGGGACAGTCTAAGCAGACAAATTGCTGGACGCCTACCACCCCCACAAACTCTCCAAGAACTGGAAAGAGCTCTTCTGGAGGAGTGAGACAGAATACTCCAGTCCTTCATTAATAACCTCATTGACGCGATGTCTCAAAGGTGTCGAACGTTGCTGGCCGTCCGAGGAAACAATACCTTCTACTAAAAACGATTTTCTTTTAAGGAAACACCTTTTTTTATTTGTTTTTCTCAAATGCATAAATTGTGTTTTTGTCCCTTTATACTCAAATGATCACTAAAACGATTTTTTTTGGTGAACAAATATCATTTTCTTCTCATATAGCCTACTACGTCCGTCAATAATGTGTCAATCATTCAAACAATACTCCACGTGCAAGATCAACCCACAACCTCAATATCGTTTAATTGTTTTGAGCATTGTAGTTCTTATTACCACACATTTAGTAAAAATATAAAACTGAGAACTAAATTCTACCGAATAAATAGTATTTTTCTTGCCATGCTCTGAAGTATCATAATAAAATTACAAAATCATATCAAGTTTACTATATTTTATGACACATTATATTTATTGTTTATTTTTTACCAAAATCATTACCAAAACATTTCGGTAAAAATTACCGTTTTTTTCTGTGTTCCCTTTGAGCCAAAAACGAGGTAAATTTTTGAATATTCTGTTAGTTGCGGCCATAGTGTTTTCTTCAGTGCATCATATAATATAGAGAATAGATTTAAGAGAAACTTAACAACAGTTACAGAAAAGAAACATTACATACCTAATAAATGCAAATTTAATTTCGACATCACTCAAACCGAAGATCAGTGGATTCTAGAAATATCTCTACGAATTCAAACTCAGATTACATTAATTCCTGAGCTTTTTAAATAAATTATTATTTTTTTTTAAAGTTCTTCTGCATATATATATTTTTTCGTTTTTCATTTATTATATGCCGAGAAAGAACACTCAAGGATATTATGTTTTGAGTTTATATTCAATACAAATATGAACTCTAGTTGATTAAAATCTGAGAATGTAATAAAACTTTACTGGATTACCTAAAAGGTAGACTTTCCGTAAATACATATATATATATATATATATATATATATATATATATATATATATATATATATATATATATATATATATATATATATATATATATATATATATACAATATTTTATTAAAAACTGTATTGAAAATTATGGGAGAAGAAATTCCAAAAATTATTTTGTTCTTCCTACTCAATTAAATTTTTAGACGTGCCTAAATCGAATAAAATATTTTGGAAATAGATTAAAACCGTTAGCAATTTGAACTGTTATACAAAATAAGGTTATCGTATAGAAGCTAACAAGTAAAATTATTTCTCATTTATTACTTCTTATTGTGTCACACATTATATGTTTAAATATTTTTGCTTCAAGTACAGTTGGTTATTCGTAAAATCCCAGTAATCGTTCATTTTATTACAATTAACATGTTAACAAAATATTCTATACACAAATAATAATATATTTTATATATAAATAATATTAATTGCAAAATAATAATATATTTTGTAAGCAAAATAATATTTTTTTAAATTAAAAATGTTGAATCTTAAGGAGATGAATGAGAGATCACCACGGGGGTTGGTGAACTGAGTGACGAAGTCGGCATGGAAAAAGTGGCGTCCTAGAAAAAAAAAATTGTTATCCTCAACCGCTGTTTTGGGTGTTCAACTTTATTTTGTTTTGCTGCGCAAAAACTATTAGACTACAGAACTTGAAATTACGATGGTGTTCTGAAAATATACAGTACAATGAAATAAAAAAAATAATATTCGCGCAAATTAGAAATTACAAAATAATAAAAAATATTAACTGTTAAATTAGTAGGAAAAAATACCATGCAGAATGATCTACAGGCTGTAGGAATGCCACACCAGAGATGAAATGGGTATGCTAAAAGGGTCCTATTTGTTCATGAACCTAAAAGAGTATTTTTTTAAATTCAAATTTGTTACAAAGTTATTGCAATTTTGAGTGCTTTTTTTTGCGACTTTCTCTCTCCCTGACTTTAAGTTACATTTTGCTTTGCTGCACGAAGTCTATAACCCAAGGCACTTGAAATTACGAATGTATGTAGAAAAAGTTTACGGAGTACGGTGCAATAAAAAAAGAAAAAAAAAGATTTAGCAATCAGTTAGAGAAATTTTTTTCAAACTTGGAGGAAAAAATACCATGCTTTGTCGATCTGTAGCCCGCTGAAATGAAACTACAAAGTTAAGATTTTACTTGCTAAAAGAGCCATTTTTATGTGTGAACTTTGTTTCGTGAATTTTGTTTCGAAATTCTTATATGTTCAAAAGTTATTCCGATTTTAAGTGCTTTTACATTGATTTTATCTTATCAAATTTGCTTTAAATATTGACCATTAATTCATTTATTGTAGAACATTTATTTTTTTTCTCACGAGATCCCTATTTTATACGTTCGCTCTCAAGTAGATGCCAATCAAAAATAGCAAAAGAGAGAGAAAGTAGTAGTATTAGTTGTACTTTATTTACGTCGCACTAGAGCTGCACAATGGGCAGTTGGCGACTGTCTGGGAAACATCCCTGACGATGATCGGAAGACATGCCCTCAGAATTTTGATCCTCTGTGAAGGGGATGACTCCCCCGATTTAGTAGCCCAATGACTTGCGCGTGAAATCGAGCTTTACGGTAGAACAGTTTAATGAGGACCGATACCGACCATCCTCGGTTCCTCAGCAGACTGATCAAAGTGGTCATCCACAGCACACTGACCGCTGCTAGTGATGCTTGACTTCGGTGATCTACTGGCAACCGTGTCTTAACGATCAGTCCACTGTGGGACAGAGAGAGAGAGATTACATGCTGCCTGATATAATAAATACTTAAAGAGAGATAAAAACCGTTACCATTTGAATTGGGGAAGGTCTCTCCCACGTGTAAAATTATTTCTAATTTATTTCCTCTTATTGAGTCAAACAATCTGCGTTCCTAAGGTCAATTTTTTTTTTAAAGTTCAGATGATTTTTTTAATGAAAGGAATGAGAAGCAGGGGGGGGGGGATTGGTTAACGGAGCACCTAGGTAGCTAAACTAATTAGTGAAGGTATTCCGAGTATCTTGAATGCAATTGTAATGATGATTATTATAATTAAATAGATGAACTTAAACATTCAAAACATTTAATATCTCTTTCTTTACAGTTGATTTATTTAAAATGAATAATTTAATATTTTAGAGTACATTTACCAATTTATGGTGTTGATATTTTCAATGAATTCTTGTGCATTATGTATGTAAGATTTTTTCCTTCTTTTAAAAAAAGGCCTGCTGAATCGAAATTTAAGAACTCTCTTAGGTATTCTAAGAGTATCAAAATGGAGCGAATAAGAAAATTCTCTTTAAGTTTCTAAAAACTCCATAAACTATTAAATTTTTGCTCACGAAAATTTATATTTAAAATGTATTTGCTCTTCTTCAGTAATTCAGAATAATATAACAATCAGAATCATCACCACTTCACTTTCCTTTCATCAGTCCAAATGCTTTGTGATAAAAATTTTACGAACTAAAATTACTAACACAGTAAACCAACATATTTTAAGATTTTTAACAACCGCATCGATTTTTTTTCCTTTGAAATAGCAAGGAGAAACGGAAGGTAGAAAATTTCTCCCTCGATACGCCCTCTAGTCACATGGTTTCATTCTGATGACAAAAATTATCTTGAGGCGCAATACGACTTATCTATACATTAATGCAGTTCAATGATAAGGACAATGTATATTAATTTGGCGGAAGCTCAAAATTATTGAGATTTATTTTTTATTGCTTTTAAAATTAACTTTAGTAATCCAAAATATCTACTATGCGCAAAATGAGTGTTTAATATGGATATATTATTGAAATAACTAGCTTTTAGCTGCTATGAAAGCTACATATGGGGATTTTACCAAGTTATGTTTGATATTAGGTTAATTATAAAAGTCATCTAATCTATCGATTTTTCGGGAGGTTTATTACAATTAGCCTATGCGCTTTAAGGCGACTTTGGAAGACTTTTTCTTCCATCAGCCTGAAATTACTTATAAATCAGCTTGCATTTACCTTCATTTAACTCTATCAGTCTGAATCTACTTTTAATAAGGATATTTTCTATAAACCTGCACATCTCCAGGCCTACAAACTGTTTGAAATAAAACTGGCTTACTGAGAAATAAATGATGTATTTTCTAAAAAACCTAAAATATGTTGATTGGTTGTTGTTGTATGTTGACTAAGCCTGAAAGGTGTCAGAATGATTTGAAAATACTGGAGATTTTTTCAAGTAGTCTAAGATATTGCAAAATGTCTGCGGATATTTGCAAAAAGCAGAAAGCAGGATTATTCAATTGCCTTACCAAGAATACACTAAAAAGTATGTCAATATTTACAATATTACCATGTCTTACTCACTAAACACTTTACAAGTGTTTTAATTACTCACATTTACCACAATTTACCACAATCACATTTACCACTTTAACAATTGATTATCCCTTCAACTACACTAACCGTTAATTGTATTTTCTAACTGCAACTTAACATGTGTAATAGCATTAAAGTGGCTTTGATACCTCTAATTAAACAACATAGGGCGAAAACATTATGAAAATTTCTCATTAATGATTCTTCATTCATTATAAGACATTTTATGAATATATTTGATTAATCATGTTCTTGTAAAATAAAAAGTTGTTTTTACTTTTTTTTCACACTATTTAAGTTGTAGTACTTATATTGAGGAAGGCATTCAAAGGCAAAGGTTCTAGAGAGCAATTAAATAACAAATTAAGTATTTCGTTGCTTCAAGTTATGATAAATTATTTGTCGCGAAATGATTTCTATCTAACATAACGTATCATTAGCATGTAATGCTATTTGAATACGATTAATTCATTTCCAATAAATAATTGTTCCAAAGTAAACAATCGATTCAAGTTAATTACGATATCCGATTTTCATTCTCTTCATAACGGTTGTCATTATCATTCTCTACAGTTATTACAGTTTTCCGTTCGTCTTTCTCTTGTTCTATGCTCCAACAAGACCTCCAGAAAGAATCGATTTGAACGTTTCGCGAATAGAAAATGTTTAGTTGTGCGGAAAATAATTTCGTCCCCCTGAAATAATTGGTAGTTAGTTAGAAATAATGATAATAGAGTACAATTAAGAAAATGTGTTCAGAGTTATTCCAAGTTTCCTGACGATTCTCTAAAGATATAATCATTAATTTTTAATGAAAAAAAAACTGTTTTAGAAAAGGAAACAGTTCTCCTTTTGGGAAGGGGGTTATTTAATTGGAAATTCGACGAACGATCAAAATAATGAAGAAGTATCAAATACGACAAAAGATTTGCGCTTTAAGAACTGGAAAAATAAAAATATTTTTTAACGTATCGTCCATAAGAATGTTAGAGCCTCATTATTAGAAACATATTAAGTAAAAAAACTTAACTCAAAGAAAACATCAGTTTTTGTTTCCAATTTATTTAAGCATTAAGCTACAACATTTCTAATTTAAATAGAAACATTGAAAAATGTTTATTGAAACAATTTTTTCCCAATTATTTTTTAGAAAAGCGCAAAAATGAAGTAATTTGCTGAGTAATTTTCGACAGTATCAAATGTCAATAAAATGTGAGTTAAAAGTGTTTTAAATGAAATGCGTTTAAATTAAAATTCGATTAAGTTAATGTTAAACTGATTGTAACAAATATATAATTATTACATATTTATTAATTGAAACAAGAAGAGTTTCAAATAAGAGTTTTTTGGGAGGTTTTCTTTTTTCCTTTTCTTTCTGAAAGAAAAAGAAAAATAAAAACAGCGCAGGTTTAATAAGATTATATAATTAAACGTGTTTTCTAGAACATTAAAAATGTTTTTGAAGGAAAAAAAGGAAAAATATGTAGTTACAATCAATTTCATGTAATTCGTATCATTAAACTTTTAATTATAACATTTACTTATTTTACAAAATGCGAAAAAATGGGATGAGAAATTTCTCTATTTATTTTCCCTTATATGAAATAGTTAAATAATAATTAATTTTAAAGTAAATAAATTTAGTCTAATTCTGGTAATCTTAGGGATATGAGTTATACGTTATAGAGTGTGAGAAATTGTTGTGTATAATTGAGGAGATAAAATGAGTTTGAGATAATTCCTGTTTTCTTTTACCGTAAGTAAACAGGATTTTACCTTGAAAAGATAATGAACGACAAGGGAAACATTGTTACCAATTAAGATGATGAAACTCAACAGAAATATAATTTTAAAATTTTTTCTGTACGATTTTTGAATAAAAGTTTACCAGCAAATTTCAAAACTGGAAAAGAAGCAAATGTAAGTAAAATCATGAGTTTTGTTTGTAAGTTCCTATTGTCTTGAATTAATTTATAGATCTTCTATACATTCCAATAAATCTATCTCGTAATTTATGTAATTTTTAAACATTGTAAACTTTGTTGGCATTTATGTTATGTTTCTAAGTTAAATTCCAAAAACTGAAAATATTTTCAAGAATTTAAACTCTTATCACAAAAGTTTTCCATGCAATTAAATGTGATAAATGAAAAAGTTTTTCAATTTTAAAAGTAATTTTCTTTTAACATCGAAACAAACAATCCTCATATATGTTTTCTAAAAGCTCTCTTTTGTTCAAATGTAAATGAATCTATGTTCCATCTTTCAAATACTCAACCAGAAGAACAATTTCGTCTAAGGAAAATCCCTATTGGACAATCTAAAAAACTTTCTCAACCAATCTCGTTGCACCTGCTAAACGCTATTGCGTGACGTCAAAGTTTGAAGGCAATTCTTTAAGCTGTTTGTTCTCTTGAAGTGGAAGTTAGAGTCAATAGCAGAAGAAAATTCTGGCGTGCCTTAATATTTGATTGCGAGCTCGAATCCACACGCGAAAGGCCCATTTTTCACATAAAGACAGCATTTCAGAAGAAAATATCAGACATTCAGAAAGGGACCATGTTCCGCTGCTGAGTTGAGAAGTACTACTCCTTGCTTCATCTTTTCTTCGGAAGTGGAAGATTCTAGAAGCGTGTTCTATGAATTTAGAATTTTCTAATTAACAACGACGCCTGATATGGTAATTAATGCCTACACGGGCCATACATTAATAATGGCGTTTTTGTTCTTCTTCGCGGGTCTTTCGATTCATCAAAATTATGCGAAGAAAATTTTTCCTAGAGAAAACCGGTAATTCTAGAGAGAAAGTTCTTAAATAAATTACTAGGTTATTTAACTCGTTGTTACTTGATTGATGACTTTGCGTTTTCAGATTCGTTAGTTAATTTGCAAATATGAAAATTCAATGAACATAATGCTATATTAAAAGAGCCCTCTCGCTAATCGAGTTTCTTTGTATTTGGCGCACTTTAAAATCCATAATCGCCATTATTTATTCGATAATGATAACGAGAAATCTTAATTTTGTAAAAGATTTCAAACTTAATTTATAAATCATTAAACATAATTATCCCATGTTTTTGTGCCCATAAAGTCTAAAGTAATTAATTTAACTTTAAATTTCTTTGAAAATTAGTTACTTGATCTTAAATTTTCTTCATTAAAGAAATAATTTATCACTATTGTTTTTTATTCTGTGGGTTATAATTTGTTTATGTGTTACGTCTAGAACTAGTTATTTATTACTACATCATTAAAATGTTTATGACTGTAAGTATTAAATTGAATTAATTTTGCAATTAATGTAATGGGAGCAGAAACATTAAAAAATATCAACGCGTTCTAATTGTTAACTGGAATTAATTGATAGCAAAGGCAAATGTGTGGGAAATACTGAAAATTTTGTATATTTGTTATAAGTAAAATATTAATATATATTCAAATGAACGGTAATGGAATGAAACGCAGAATTCTCCCTAAGCGTTTTTTGAAGACCTGCCCGACCCGTCTGTTATTTGATACCTATAAATGTGCCCTGCTTTCCCTTTCTGCTATCTTTTAAAAACACTGCCTATTTATGTTATTTTTTCAGGAAAAGATTGTTTTCTTAAACACCTACTTTAATAAAAAGTCTACTTATGATTTATTTACGTATTGATAATTATTTAACTTTAATTTTTAATTTCTATCCTTCATTTTAGCAAAATCTTTCTAATGTTGTTCAGTTTTATAGTTAAAATTCACATGATATTCGATATTCACATCGTTTTTTTTATTCGGGGGGGGGATATATTTAAGAGTTTTTTCGCGATTTTAAATTTTACCCGTATTTTCTGAAATAAATTCTTTTTTATTAAAAATGCACACTTAAATGTTTATTTTCTCATAATTTTCAGTTTTAAAAAGCTTTCAAGTTGTTTATCAGTTATTTTTTTTAGTTAAATTATCTCTGAAGAAAATGTATACACAGACATTGTTTTATTGCTTGCCTTTAATTACATTTCTAAAGCTTCAAATTTTTCTGTTATTTTGATAATGAATGAGAATTATTTTGTAAAATATACACACAAAATAGTATAAGAAAGTAATTTAAAAATTGAGGATCAGATTTAGTTATTAACATATTTTGATAAATTTCAAGGGTGGTAAGTCAGTGCTTTTCAAAACTGAAAGTGCATTTTTCTGTGAGGAAGCACCCTGCCCATTTTTATTTCTAGGAAAGTAAAAAAGGGCAGAATATTTTATTCCTGCCCTTTTTTCCTTCACTGTGAAATTTTAAAAATGCTACTCTTATTACTTAAAAACAAAAATGCTTTGAAAAATATCTGCGTTATTTTTAAAGTCTTTATAGTAACAGCTTTTTATGAAGTGCGAAAACGAAACAATTCTAAGTTGTTTAAAATTGATTCATTATTTTGAAACTAGGATAATCCGTAGAATCACCAAGTATGATTTGATCGTCAAAATACCAATTCGATTTGTAATATCGTTCATTTTAAGTTAATAAACTTGAATCAGAAAAATCATCCAGACATTTATTTATGTTTTTATGAAAAATAAGGATTTTTCTAGTGTAGAAAAGTATGCATCTTTAGTAGAAAAAGCCTTCTCATTTAAAACAAATTTCTCCTTCAAGAAGTTATTAGAAAAAAAAAAGAAAAAAGAAAACAATCTGAAAAGGAGAAGTTAGATCTGAAAAATGAGCTGAACGGGTAAGGTTTTTTAACATTATTTACTAGCTATTTTTTGGCTCAAGCGTTCAAGCCTGGACAAAAATAATTTTTCCTCTTTTAAAAATATAAATTTTTCTTCAATTTCTTAATGAACTTTTTTTCTTAAGAAAGGCGTAATAATATCTTGCTATCGTATTTCACTTCTCAATAGAATAATGACGCGAGTATGATTTTGAGTTTTTCTATTGACTAAGTTTTTTAAAATTTTTTTTTGAAAACATTTCACACATTTTAGATCCCCTTAAATAATTAATGCCCTGATTCTGCCTTCGTAGATGATTAATTTTAAAGTTAAAGTGAATTATTTGTTTGGTTTTTACCACTTTTATAGCATATTATTAATATTTTTATTACATTTATATTAAACAATAAACCAGATATATTAAACATTAAACTAGAATAAATAAATAATTAAAATTAAAGACTGACAATTAGTTTTAAGAATTAAATATTTTACTTTTAAAAATTATCTCTTTGCGTTTGAATAAGATTCAAAACAAACACCAGATTATTAAAGGACATTCAAAAATATTATTCAACTCATAGGAAAAACTAATTCTAAATAAATGCAAGAACAGTAAAAGAAAAATTAGATGATAAATTGATGAGATAATAAGAAGATTAACTTTTCAATCTTTCATACCACTTTCACGGCACTAATAATTTTCTAAATCAAGCAATAAATTATAAAAATAAGCGTAATTTACAATCTCATGACACTAAAAATTAGTAATTAGCTGTAAGTTTTAAACGTTAACCACATTAGTTTAAGAATAGTTCTGCAAACGTGTATTTGTCTCAAAACATTACTCCAAACGTGAAAATCGGAAAAAAGATTAAAAGGTTTTGTTTCGTTCGTGTTAAAAATAAGAATAAAATTATTTATTTAAGCATTAATATTTTCAACTACATCGACTAACTTTAAAATCTTTATAACTACGCTTACTATTTACACGACTCTATAAATTCGCCAATCTATCTTTCACAGTAATACTATCTGTGTGACAATAGAAATTGGCACGTATAGTACCACTTTTATACATGGCACTTATTTCTTTATTTTGACGCAAAATCAATATTTATAAAAGTTTTGTTAACGTTTACCCTTTTCTAAATCTCAGTTTTACATTCAACAGAAAGTCCACGTGCGTGAAATGAAAAATATGCTGCTGCATATACTTTAAATTGCTTCTGAGTATTTATTCAAAATTTCATATTTTCTGTGATAGTTCCTTTCCAGTTAATAAGTTTTAATTTGTTTGTATTGTGATAATCCTTTAAAAATTATGCGACGTAAACATAACTTCTGCAACTTCACAGAATACTCTAAAAACTAACCTCTTAATTCCTTACTTTTTCCTGATTTTTCTTAAACAAACTTTGTTTATTTTTTCAAAAAGTAAGTAGGAAGATTAATAATCAAATGTACATGTAAGGGTTGCTCAATAAATAACGAGATACAGTTCCAGCGTAAGACACCCTTTTCCTAGAATGTATAATGGAAGAAACGTTGACATTATACAATATGTTATTCTATACAATATGTTATTCTATACAATATGTTATTCTATACAATATGTTATTATATACAATATGTTATTATATACAATATGTTACTCTATACAATATGTTATTCTATACAATATGTTATTATATACAATATGTTATTATATTATACAATATGTTATTATACATGTTGTGATATTATACAATATGTTGATATTATACGAATGTAATAATACTGAAAATTGAAAAGAAAATGTGTAAAATACATAATTCCAAGTTGCGAGAGAGCCGAGCTGCTAATGTCACAATTGGAATGTCAGTTTCTCCATTTTAATTCTGTTTTAGGGTTTTTTCTTTTTGATTTTTAGGATGTTATATCCTGTTACAAACTTTGATCATTTCTTATATAGCATTCACACCACATTGCATTGTGGGTCAGAACGGGGAAGTTAAGGTTCCGCAATTTTGTGACCAGTGGCAATAATAATGACAATCTGGTTATCATTGCGCACCGGTTGCATTTACTTCCCAGGTAAGCCGATGCCCATATATAGGAAACTGTGCGTTCTTAAAGATTCCAACAGGGATCGAACCCCAGTTCTTTACAGCAACAGTCCTGTGTCTTGAACACTGAGCATTTGCGCGTTTCTTACATATGATATTACTTAATTAATTGAGATCCACTTGCTGATTACGCCTTATTTATATTCAAAAGTTTATTTATTCCCTTTTTTTTTAAAAATTATTTTGCAAGTTTTAAAAATTAAATAAGTGAAAGAAAAACGTAGAGGGCAGGATTTATTGAAAAGAAAATTTTCAAATGAGCCAAAATTAATAGAAACTTTTCTACAGATTTTTTTTATATGTATGGATATAAAATAGGAACGGAGCCTAGAATAAATTACACCTTTCACTCTTATTCAATTTAATTAAAGAATTCGAATTACGTAGCAATTTCTTATAGAAGAAACGACGTGGATCTTTTTTATAATTCCCTATTCCTTCCATACCATTTGAAACTCGTACCAAGAAACCGGTGAGATTTGCTTCTTATTCCAAAGAAAGAATTTTGAAAGCTACAGACCGTATTTTCTAAAAAATTTAATTTAAAAACTTCATCGCGCACATTTTGTATGAACTTTGGAAGAACATACTAGCCGATTAGATATTCTTCGTTCAGAGAAAAAGAAATGGCTTGATGGAAGAATAACGAGAAAAAAAATGGCGTGTGTCTTTTGATGAAAAATGGCCTTTTTGCGTGCGACTTTTAACATGAAATAATAAGAATGTGGAAATACCGCCACCTATTTTACATTTCTTTTAATATTTGAATAAAAAAAGTTTCAAACATTCTCAAACAATCTTTTAGTTTATATAAGCTCGCAGTTCCGAAATTTCGCTAGAATATTCAACATAAGATTCCTTAATCAAATTCAAGAAAAAGGCTGTTTAATTTTTCATACAGAAAAGAAGAAAAAAATAACAACAAAGAGTATAAAAAAAACTTTTTTTGTTATGAAATAAAAAGTAATTACTAGATGAAGAATATACTTTGGAAAGTTCTGTTTTAAATTATTATTACTTTTTTTGTCTGTTGGCATACGATTTTTTTCAGTGTGTGTTTTGAATAAAAATGATGTTCTTGCAATTTTCTACTTCAATTTCAAGTTATTTTTTTAAAATGGCAACACGAACAAAATCACGTGAAAATTCTACGGAGAAGCGATTGTTCCTTGAAAAATGAATTTGAAATATAAAAAGGAAATTAAGTTTGAAGAAACAATTTTTGTCTCTAAAATTAAATAGAATGTTTTTTTTCCCAAAACTTTTGAAATTTATTGGAAAGCATCGATTAAATTAAGTCATATGTTGCCCTAATACATAAAATTAAGAGTAAACTTTGTTTAAATGAAACATTTAAAGTTTAACTTGTATTTTGAAAACTAAATTATTAAGTTACTTTGGTACTTTGGAAGACGAATTATTTTCAAAGAGTTAATTTTTTTACTTGCGTATTGATTTTTCTATGAAAGAAAATAACTACTGCAACTCCTTATAATTTAATAATGCAAATGCTAAGGCTTAAGTCTGTTTACTGAAATAATAAATAAACTATTTCATTTTAAAATTAAATTCAGTTTAAACTTTCTGATAAAATTTTCTATAATTTTTCAAATCAAATAATTAGAAAAAAAGTTTACTTAAGTAAAATGTAAATCTAAAAAATATCCAAAAAGTTTAAAAGAAAATATTTTAAATTATTCTGAAATAATGATTAAAAACGCAGAAATTGATTAAAATACTTTAATGCTGGTCAAATGTTTGCATATTGTAACCTTTTTGAGCGTTTCTGTTTTAAACTTCTGTTAATTAAGCTTAATAATACTAATTTATAATAAATTTTAAATGTATGCATGAGAAAGTAATATCTGTAATTGAGGCGATGTAATACAATATATTTGGCGGATAATTTTTGTTTAAATGAATTTTGAAAACTTCTGAAATGGACGTAAAATGTTTATCATGCTATAAGCTTACAGATACTGCATGAAAAAAAAGATTCTTTATTTGAAAGGGATACTGCTCATGCTTGTTCCTTTAAGCCTATAATTTGTTTCATTATTATTGCGTAAATGTGAGTTAAAATTGACGTATTAAGGGGTTTTCCGGTCTTAAAACTTGAAAAAAAAATCGACTTTTCTATTGCATATTTCTATACCCAATGGAATGGGGTATGTGAAAACGAAGCCATTTTGACCAGAAATTATTTGATAGTTGAAAAGCACTGTCATCGGAACGGTTGTTTCGCGTGGTCAAAGGCTCATGGAGCAGGTAGCATTCAGACCTATATAAACAATCAAAACAATCGAACAGCCTGTCAAACAATCAAAACAATCGAATCCCAGCGATAACTTGTTGATACGAATTCCAGATCCGGCTTGCATCGACCACAGTGCTGACATCCTCAAAATATCCTCAGTGGTAGACAGATCATAGGTTAGAGTTCCCTTGCGTCTGGCTGACCATGGGAGGTTTTTGTGCTTTTCCTCTTTATGAAACACAAATGCAGGTTAGTTCCATCAAAAAGTTCGCCACGAAGGCACATTTCTCCCAATAATTGATCCAAGAGTTTCCTTGTCTTCTGGATTGAGCTCAAAATTACAAGGTCATGGAGTTGATGAGCATTGATAGTCGTAAAAATCAGAATTGGGGCAGCAGTTCAACGCCGGTTATAAAATGAAATAAAATCTTTATAAAGATGAGTAGTAACTCTGAATTGGATTGTAAAAAGATTACTCACTCCAATTTTTTGTCTCTTTGGAATTTTGAAGAGAATTGATGTGCCTACCTTTTCCAAAATTTCGATTGTTTTTATGCACGTTTAAATGTTAAAAAAGTAGATTTTTGTTATCTTTTATTCTTTCTTAAATGGCCTACATTTTGTGAAAAAATGACATTTTTCAGATTATTTTAATTCCAACCATAGCAACACTCATACATAATCGTTAAGTTTTTGTCTCCTCCATTTCAGATTATACATTGAGATAGAGCTACATTCGCCCTTCAGTGCTCGTCCACCATTTTTATAACTTGATTTACATTTATTTTACATCGAGCTGGGAAAAATTTAAAATGTAATTGAAAGGTGAGGAAATAAAGTCATTAAATCCTTACCTTTCATTTAACTGAAAAAATGCTAAAAATAAGTGCTTAAATCGAGTCTCTAGACCAGGGGTCGCCGAACTTTTTTGATCATCGACCCCTATATAATTTTTTGAAATCTCCATCGACCCCCATAAAAGTAATTTTCTGTTAATTAAAATAAATCTTTATTAGATGCGTGTTCGTACATCTATTTTATGATTTTAAACATTTATTAAAGTAATGGTACATTGTGTAACAATAGTTTTATGAAAAATATATTAATGTTGAAATTTAAATACCTTAATATTTATTAAATAATAAGTAATTTTGAATAAGTAGAAATAATAAGTAAAGTAACTAAAGATTTATTGCTTATTAATCAATGAGATGGGTGCGCCTGGTCTTTTTTTGCAAGGTTCGCTATATTGGGTTCAAAATTGGTCAATTTTAATTTTCGTCAAAATTGGGCGATTTTGTAATTTTCGTAAAAAAATACAAAGAGTGCCATAGCTTTGGGGCGGGCTGCACATTAATTATATATTGCTGCCATATTATTAATGCTTACCTTCTTTTTTTACATGCATTGATAATTAAAATTGATATCTAAACTAAACGAATGGTTTTATCGAAACAATAACTAATTATCCAAAACTATAAAAGTTTTAATAATGCGACACTGCAAATATTCAATACTGTTCACAGTTTGCAAAGATAGCTGAAACTGTGTATGATATTTGCGTTTGTAACGTCAACTCTCGTCACACGTGACATTTGGACAAGCGCACATATGCATATGACTTATAAACCAGAAGTGGAGAGTTCGAGCCACTGCGGGCTGGTACGTAAATACTTGTTTCACCCGAATAAATATACGTTTATTAATTTATGTTTTATAAAGAAACTGATATAAAGTCAATTATAAAAAAATTCACAAATTTTACATACTTAATTAGGTGTGTGTGATTCGCGTATTAAGAACTGTTTTTTTCTTCGACCCCTAATCGTCGCTTCCGATTCGGATCGACCCCCATTCGACCCCCGCTTTTGTTAAATAGACCCCTGGGGGTCTATATAGACCACTTTGGCGACCTCTGCTCTAGACCAAAAAACCTCTTAAAAGCATTGTTAGTTTATCTGTAACCTTAAATCGATAAAACTATTTTAAGACAAATTATAGATATTTCCAGAATAATATGAATGCTTGCGTTTTTAAGTCATTTTTCGTTACAATCTTTTTATTGTATCAAACACTAATGAGTGTCACTGATCTCTTTATTTTGTGAACAGTGATGCGTACGCGCGTATGTGTGTGTATTAATAAAATACCGATGAAATTTCCTTTTCAGGTTGGCAACAAAGAACTGAAAACTCAATTATATCAAGCGAGTGAGCAATCGTAAGCACGAAAAACAAAACAACATCTAATAAAAAACACATTTTCTGAATAATAGCACCTACTAAGGAAAACAACATCGTCAAAAATATTTCCATTAAAACATACCTTTTTCAATTACCATAACTACCATAAATTACGCTTTAAGTTATGCATTTTTAGTGTCAGTTCATTTAATTCGTTATTTAATTTAATTTAACTTCTGATATAACTTAACTTAAAAGTTTGTATTTGTAAATTTTCTTAATAGACCACTTTTCAGTTACTTTTGTTGAATGAAGCTCAAATGAAAATTTATGTTTTGATGTTTTATCTCTTCACCTTCTTAACTTAATAAACGGTACTTAATAAACGTTTGTTTCAAAATGTTATCACTATTTAAAAATATAGGTTTCTATCTTAAAAATGCATATCAAGGGTGAGATTTTTATTCTGGACACATCTTTAAGTCCGTGTTGAAGAAAATATACACAGTTCGAGGGCATGTTTAAGAAAATGGTGACAGAGCAAAACATGTATTTAAGAAAATGGGCATAGTATAGAATTCGTGCTTAAAGAAATGTGAGCAGCTTAAAATGAGTGTTTAAGAAAACGGAACAACAAAAATGAACAGAAAAGAAAATATGCTCTTTTAATGTTCAACCTAAATTTAATTACAAAAATAGGAATTTTGTGCTCATGTTTACTTTTCTACTAGTGAGATTCAGGGGTATAAAAAGGGGAAAATGAAACTCATCACAGGGAGTACTAGACTGAAAATGAACAAGATTTTTTTTTTCTTTCAGAGATTGGTATGGGTAGTGCATAGGTTATGTGCTCGTGATTTTTACTTTTGTGTTTTATTTTGTTACATTAAATTTCTTGTGATACAAAAAAGGTATCTTCAATGATTCGTTCTATGCATAAACACATCAAAATCTTTACACTATTTAAACACTAAGTATAATCATTTCGAGGCAAAATCCCGAACTCCGGAGTTGAGGTGGCCGGATATATTGCAGATGTAATTTTTCTGGCGTGATTTCTTCATATTCAGAATAAATGGGAAAAAATACGATAGTTTATTGATCGTATTTATTTATTTATTATTATTATTTTTGGAACCGCGAGATTAGGGGGTCGAACGAAATCAGTTGACTGTGGATAAAACCAAGATTTTGTATTCTTAATTCTTCGAGCCTTGATTATAATATGAAATGCAGTAGAGAAATCTCGCAAATTTCGAGCTACCAATTTCCGAGGTTTAACCAACCATAGGAACAATGGTAGAACATAGGAATCAATTTGTGCAAATTGTTTTTATTAATCTTGAAAAATTACAAATAAAAGAAACAATTTTTTTTAGCCAAAATAATAACTTTAATACTGATTTTAACCTTTTTTATTATTAAATATGCTAATAAATTACGATATCATTTAAAAAATGTTGGTCCAAAATTTTTCAAAAATCTAGCTCATTAATTAAAGTAAACCTTATTTAAATGCTTTTTTCTAGTTATGTTTTTATTTTATACGATGCTGATTTTTTTTTACTGATCAGAAAATTTTTTGCGATATTTTTATATATATTTCCGAAAATGCTTTTTTTAATCTATAGTTTAAATAAGTATAATATACATAAGAACTAAAATCTGGTAATATTACTACATCGTATGTTGAACTTAATTTAAATCAATACATTGATCATAATCTATTAAGAGGAACAAAGGGTTCTGAAAAGTTAAAAGAAATCGTTATGTTTTATATATCACTTTCGTATTTGTTGTACATGATATAATAATAATAATTTATGCCATTTTTAATTACTTAACTACCAACATCAGTAAAGATTTGAAAGCAACTTTAACATAGATATGTTTAATAATATGAGTATTAAATAGATTATTAAAATCTATATTTTAAAATCACTTCATTCTGTAGGTTTCAACTTAATTTTTCTTTTTGGAAATAAAATTAAAACAGCTTTGGTGACATTTCAAAGAAAGTAATTATTATGTGATTTTTTTTAAAAAAAATATGTATATAAATAGGAACCCTCGCGATAAACTTAAATATTTTCTATATAGCTTTTTTTTCAGCTTTTATTTATTTATAAACTTTTTTTACTTATACATGCTAGCTCTTTTTTTTAACTACTATCATCAAGATTTAAATTAGTATATTTTTCATAGTAAAGCTCTAGAAAATTTGAAAAGAATGTATTTTCTCAAAAAGTATTTTTTAAAGAAGTATTTTCTCATTATTGGAAGACATTTATTATCGATAGTTCTGAATGGTATGGCTCTTATTAAAGGATAATTTAATAATTTGTCGAATTCTTCGGTATGTATGAAACGTAAAGTGTTTATCAAGCCCTGAATAAATGAATTGTTTGCACTGTTATCTGAAGTTTCTTTTTGTTCCATTTTTCATTCAAACTCATATAATGCTGTTGTTAAATTTTTCCGAAAATAATTTAGATGGATAAATATAAACGATCTACATTTTGCTGATTATTTCGTCTTTGTTTTGTAATAAAAATGTTGTTATCATGCTAAAAAATTTGACCACTCACTATAGAAACGAAACAAACTTTGTACTCAATGAGTAATTATTTTTTCATAAATTGTGATAAGGTATGTCTTAATCATTTAAGATAAATAACACAGCCTGTCACAGTTAAAAAATCTGATCAAGATCAAATAAAATCTTATTACTTTTCTTTTTGAATGCCTTCAATGAATTGCTAGATCTTAAACTGTAGTTAACGAAAATTATTTATGCATATATGGTTCTTAGTATAATTGAAAATGAAATAAATTAAAATGAAATAAAATAAAATAAAGATAAAAAAAAATAAAAAGGAAATAAAAATGATTACTATAATTATAAAATCGATCGCAAAATCAAAAGAAAGAATGCAATTTTAAAACGAGACAAAAATTACAATAAGTGCTTAAGCTGCTTACAACGTAAGTAAGTGTCACGTGTTGCGGAAGGACCAATCAGATGATCGTTCGAACTTCTGAAACTAGTCAAAAATCGTAGTTCGTACTGTGGTTCCGAAAACTGCTGTTGAGACTAAGAAACCGCAAGGCAGTTGTCCGTTAGAAAAATACAGGTTTTCTCGAACGCGAATCGGAGTTAGAGATCACAAAAAAGTTAAAAAAACGGACGAAAGTGCTTTTTAAAAATCTAAATTTATAACCACTGTTATTTCATAAATTTATAACGTAGATTTAAAACCACTATTATAAGTTCCGGCAATCTTTTAAAAAACAACTGAAAAAAAAAACTATAATTTAGCAAAACAAATTAACAAAATTTAACACAATTTAACAAAAATAACTCTTTAAAGAATGAACTAAGTCATTTAGGCAAATGGACATCACATTAAGAATTTATTTGAGTCCATTTGTTTATTCTTTATATTTTATAGACAAGTTTGAAAAACGGAATCATATTCTATTTCCACCTCCTTAAATAGCTCCATGTCCATTTTTATAGACATTTTGAGCTGCGTCTGTTTTTTAGACACGTTGTGTTATATCAATTTCTTTACATACGCATTTTAAGCTATGTCCATTTTCTTAAGCAAGTACTTTAGGTTGTGTCCATTTTGATAAACACCTATTTTGAGCTGTAACCATTTTACTTGCATACGCATTTTGATAATAAAAGGCTAATAAACGATTTGTTGTCCGACGATAACAAACCAACCAGCTATTGATGTTGATGTAGCGTGTCTAAATTATTAGATTTCTTTGGAATTGATTATAACATAAAAGACTAAATTATAGCATAAAAAAAGAAAATAAATCCGTAATTCTCTTAGGCCAAAACAAATGCAATTTTTTCGACTTATAATTTCATTTATCCTAAAAGTTTTCTTTAAAAAACTTCAAGTGTGATTTTACAGGAAATTTACGGAATAGTTCTATGTTTGTAATTTCGATGCACTTAGAAATTTTTTTTTTGTGGAAATAAAAACTATGTCACAATTTAAAAGAATTAGCTATTAATTTTTTTAACAACTTATAAATGATTTTGATAAAAGATACGAAAATTTTAATTTTAAGTGACAGTTAGTTTAGTTCGAACAAATACAAAAGCAAAAAGTCGAAATCTTTTTAGAAGTAGAGAAAGACAGTTTCAAAAAATTAAATTTAAATTAAATATAACAGTAAAGTATTACATTTCTTATAGTTAAAAGTTTCAAAACACTACTTCACTATAAATTGTGAAAACGTTTCCAAGAAAAAAATTATTTCTCAAATCAGTTTTTACTGATATGTCGTTAAAATTTAACCATAATGACAGTACTTTAGGGGAAAAATCAAGTTAACTTTTCAACTCAGTTGACATCTAACCAAAATAATTTTTTTTTCCCTTTTTAACTTAAAAAATACGCGTGTCAAAAAAGCAATTGCACATTACCTCTCGAAAAGTTTGTAAATTGTTAAATATATTAAATTCCTTTCAAGTATCTGCTTAAAAATTGAAATTCATTAAAAAAAATTAAAATAACCAAAAACATCTTACCTTTGTCATTAACGGAACTTAAGACTCTTTAAGAAAAATTAGTCATGTATAAAAATACATTTTCTGTAAAAAAAAAAAAAATTCTTGTCAAGAAATTACACGTAATTACATTAGTTGCTAGATTCATTTTTTTTCTTCGAGTTTGCCGATATTTAAATTTAACATTCAATTTTGGTACAACACGTCTAAGCTAGCTGTTTTAATAAACTAGAAACTTTTTACGAGCACCAAAACGAAGTACACGCAGTATGTAGTTGGATGAATTTCCTTCGAAAAAGCTTGCAAAGTGTCAAAAGTTTTCTCCCCCACCCCTGCCTTAGAAAATAAATCTTTTAATAAAAGACCCTCTCGCTGAATGCGAAATGACACCTCTTTCTTTTTTTTCTACTTTCTGTATTAAAAATACATGCAAAGAAGAAATAATAACAAAAAAAAGAGGTTGAGAACGCTTATCGAAATTCTATCAGTGAAGCGATAGTGAGCGCCGATTTACGCTAGATGGCGCCTAATTTGAGACGCTTTTATCCCCAAGCTGCGTAACTCAGACGTCACCCACACGTTCCGTTCTCTTATTACGAATGGGTTCGAGGTTTACTTTAGTCACCGTTTTTTTTTTTTATCCCTCTCATCTCTTATTTTTTCCCCCACTTGGTTCTTTGATTAAATTTTCAAGGCAGTTATTACTTTCCAAGAAACCTAAGTGTTTCCATCCGAAATTTCCTTTTAATTTAATTAGGGTTTAGTGTTTTGGTAGATCGATCCATTAATTAAATTTTTACATTTTTTTTTTCTTCATACTTTTCCCTTTTCCTCCTGCTTATTCCCCAAGAAATACCCCTACGTGACGAATCACAATATTTTTGTTTGTCACTTTCATGAGGATCTCGAGTTGTAAAAAAAAAAGGGAAAAAAGTATTTGGTTCATAATATAAAAAGGGCACGTTATCACAACACTTGAACTCTGTAATTAAACTCTGGGCTTAACTTAAAAGCTTTAAACTCGAGCTGGTATGAAGAATTTCTGTTGGGAAAAAAATCTTTACTCCGTTTTTTAAAGAAATAAAAGATGAAGGTTTTAAATTTTGGATTCCGCTTCGGAATTTAAAACTTCCTTGAAATCAGATTAAATTCCGTATTGCATATTGAGATAAAGCATAGTTTGTGTAGATTGAGTTTGTTTTTTAAATTGCTTTTGCTTTTTTTTTACCTTAAAGATATCATTAAACAGAAAAATGTGTGAGAATCTACTTCTCGAATAGATAAAATGATTATTTCCCAAGCTCAAAAACATTAGATTCAAAAGCTTCTTACACCATATCTATCGATTTGTGCTAAATTGTATCATGTCACTAAACACTTATGAATGAGATTGTAATTCTTAGAAATTATAAACTATTTAAATATTTAAAATTATTGCGTCAAAATAATAATGCTTGTAGGAATATTCTGAGGAACAATGGTCAGATGTAGGTAAAAAAAAAATGAAATTTAATTTTTTGATCAGTCAGACGAGCCAACATAAGTAAAGAGATTCGTAGTTACTTAATATTTCAAATGCTCATTCGTTTCTCTTAATATTAAATCCCCTCAGTAGTATAAGGGGCACTTTGGCTTCCGGAAGTGACGAAGTAAATAATTATTATTAAAATTATTTATCTTAAAATTTATTATTTAAATATATAATTAAAATTTTAATTTCGAAATTATTTTTCCATTTCCTTAACTATAATATTTTATTTTTAATTTTTTTATTTAATTTTCGTGTTAATGCTTTTTAAATTTATTTAGTTAATAGGTTTTACTATTTATTTTTAATTATTCCCTTTTAATTTTATTTTTTAATTTTTTATTTAATTTTTTTTTAATTTTAATAATGACGGTTTTATAAATATTATGTATTTAATTATATTATGTATTTTGTATTCTTTTTTCTTTTTATAATATAGAATGATTAAATTTAAATAAAAGTTTTATTTTTATTTAATTTTGATATTTTTCCAGTTTATAATTTTAATATTTAATTTTCAAATATACTTCATTTCAGTGTTATTACTAAAATTTTATCACTATTTGGTCAAGAACTCAAAAACGTTTTAATATTACAGGAATGCAAGTACGTTGGCCACAAAAATGGAAAATTTCAGAGAGACAGTATCCCAGAACACGTTTATCCTCTTGGCAACCATCTGTTTCTGACTTTGAATGCTTACAAGAGGAAAGTAAAGATCCATATAAGAACCTATAAACTTCATCGTGAGATGTATTATCCCTCCAAAGATGGTGTTACTCTAGAAATAGCCCAGTTTAATGTGTTGAGCAAAACATATGTGCCTCCGATGTCGGTATTTGATGTTGTTGATATTAACATGAAATTGGATGCTTCAGATCGAGATGAAAGAGATACCTACTACGTCCAAATGCAAGAAGATAAATATTTCACATTATCTCATGAGTATCAGTGCCGAAGCGGTCGAATTTATAGATCTACTGTCGAAATAGATTCAGTGCAATGGTCACAACTCGGTCAAGTGCGCGACACAGTGATTTGTAATTATATTAATTTAAAATACAACACCGTCAAGTTTAATGAACTGTTCAAACGACACACGTCATGTAATGTTCTCAAAAAAGTGTCTGACGAAAGCATCGAAAGATTAACCTCGTCATCCATGACTCGTGTCCTAAGGAATATTGTGAACAATCATATTTCTCTAGAAAAAGGACTAAAAACTATACGAAGAACAGACGAACTCCCAGAAATCGAAGAAATTAACACAGTTTATGATTTTTATGAATCGTGCTTAAACCTGAACACAGTAAGTATAGTTACTGACTTTGAAAAGGCGTTGAAAAAGGAAATATTTTTTCCTACAAAGTATCCATTTCCCTTAATTGACTATATAAACGAACAATATCTGAATACTGTTAATATATTTGAATTGATAATGCTTGCAAAAATTGATTTTTGTTCATTAGATGGCATCAGTGTTTAGTTCAATAAATATTATGTGATGTGTACTATTATAGTTGTTATTTGTGCTTTAAAACCTTATAAGAATGTGTAATTTAAAATTCGTAATAGAACTAGTATGGCATTTTTTTTTTTTAGCATTTAATAATTTAAAAGATAAGAGGTATTCTTTTGACACCTTAATCATTATTACAGAAAAAAGTTTTGCAATATGTTTTTTTAGAGATAATCACTTTAATTAAATTATTTTTTCACAGAGGGCAGCACTGATAATTGTGTAATTTAATATTCGTAATCAAAATTAGTATAGTATTTTAATTTTCATAGTATTTAAACACTAAAAGTTATTCTTCCGACTCCTTAATCGTTATTATAGAAAAAAGTTGAACAATAAACACTGTAATTAAATTATTTTCTCATAGAGGGCAACACCAGTAAAATGCGCTTCATTAATGGAAAATTTAACTAGTAAATTTAAATGATGCGGAATTTTTTTTCGTATTTAGATAAAATGAACACTCTAAAATTTACTTATAAATAGATGGAATTTTTTTATATTTATTATTCTTGCTAGAAAGCAATATAAACTTTACGGCAGCTACATAAAAAGCATTCCTTTAAAAAAATATTCATTTTGCTCGAAACTGGATAACAAATATAACATTGTAAAAGTGTCTAACTTCTAAATAGTATTATGAATGAACAATTAAATGAATTATATAGTAAACCTGAACTTCCGGGTAGTTTTGGAGGAATAAACGCCTTACAGAGAGTTTTAAAAGGTAAATCTAAAGTTAAAGATATAAAAAAATGGTTAGAGAAAAAAGATTCTTATAATTTACATAAACCTCTTAAGCTAAACTTTAAAAAAAATAGAGTAATTGTAGGCGGAATTAATGAACAATACCAAGCAGATTTAGTTGATTTGAAATCCTTAGCTAAACATAACAAAAGTCACAAGTATTTGTTGACGTGTATTGATGTTTTTTCAAAATATGCATGGGCTATACCTTTAAAAGACAAATTAGGTAATACTATATTAAGAGCATTTAAAAAAATATTTAAAGAAAGGAAACCCGAAAAATTACAGACAGATTCGGGAACAGAGTTTAAAAATAAAATTGTACAAAATTACTTGAAGAAAGAACAAATTCATTTTTTTACAACACATAATCAAGCAAAAGCATCTGTTATTGAGCGTTTTAATAGAACCCTGAAGACGAAGATGTGGAAATATTTTACGGAATACAATACACGTAGTTACATAGATATTTTAAAAAAACTTATTTTAAGCTATAATCATAGTTTTCATAGGAGTATTAAAACGGAACCAGCATCCGTTACAACTGCAAATCAAGGAAAAGTGTGGCAGAATTTATATGGAGATCTACATATGCTCAGAAAACCAGTAATAAGTTTTAAAGTAGGAGATACAGTTCGTGTTAGCAGAGAAAAGGGTCATTTTGAAAAAGGCTACGAGCAAAACTGGACGAGAGAGTTATTTACTATTACTCACGTAATTCCAAGAAATCCTACTGTATATAAAATCAAAGATTTAATGGATGAAAATATAAAAGGAACATTTTATAGCGAAGAATTACAAAAAGTAGCAGATTCCGGTTTTTACCCCGTTGAAAAAATCATTAGGAAAAGGAAAAGAGGCGGAAGGATTGAATATTTTGTAAAATTTCTAGGATATCCGGATAAATTTAACGACTGGGTGACTGACGTCAAACTACTATAAAATATAATTGTTTAATATAATCGTATCATTTGTAAAAATGTCTTTCTATGTGACACTACCTTCCGACAGCTCTACGCATTATTTTCAAGAAAATAAAATATCCCATTTTACTACGCAACTGCCTGTACCGATAAATTTAAATGGAGAATGGGAAGTGGGTTTGTCTGAAATCATTTATCCTCATTCGTGGCTTAATGTGAATCATACAAATAATACATTTTACTATAGTACTGGAGATGGAAAATTGCATAAGCAGACGATCGAAGCAGCATATTACGAATCAATGTACGATCTTGTATCTGCAATTCAGTTAATATTACCAAAAAATCCAAGTAAATTTACTTTAATGTATAACAAAGTTACAAAACGGGTTAAAATCAATGTAGTTCAAGGAGCAGCACTACATTTAGAAAATCTAAGTGTTTTGTTAGGCTTCCCCCAAAATACAATTATTCGAGGAACTATGAAAAGTGAATTTCCAGCCGATGTCCAAACTGCATATTCTTTTTTCTACGTCTATACGGATATTGTTTCTCCTCAAATAGTGGGAAATGTACAAGCCCCCCTCTTGAGATTAGTCAGGGTCAAAGCGCAAGATGGTGATGTAATTAGTCAATATTACGATAGACCCCAATACTTACCTGTGATCCGTCAATCTTTTCAAACAATTGATATAGAAATCCGATTTCACTCAGGGGATTTTGTTTCGTTTGAAAGAGGGAAAGTGATATTAGTTCTACACTTCAGAACTAAGCAAATACTTTAAATATACACACAAACAATTTTAACTGTCATTTAAACAAAAGTCTTCAAGATGAGCGTACCTTATGTGTGTTGTTCAAAAAAATTCGAAGAGCATTATGCGGGTCAAAATGGTCAAGGATTGCCCTACTATAAAGGAATTCCTTTTCAAAAAGGATACGGTCTTGGTGGATTATTTAGACGTTTATTCAGATCTGCTCTTCCTTTTTTAATAAAAGGAACCAAAACAGTAGGAAAAGAAGCATTAAGAACTGGAACCCGTGTAGCAGCTGATGTACTATCTGGTCAAAATTTTAAAGATGCTATGAAAGCAAGAAGCAAAGAAGGTGGAAAAAATTTAGCCCAGAAAGCTATCGATAAAGTTCAATCGATGGTTGGAAAAGGCAAGTATAAAAGGAAGCGTAAAAAGCAGAAAAAAATCATTCGTTCAAAAATAAGGAAAGTGAAAGGACGGGATATTTTTGATCCATAATGTCGTTTTTATTAAAAGATTCTCCCGAATGCGTTAAATCTGAATTAGAGCTTTTCAACTTACCCGCAACGCAAACCGTTATTCAAAGTGGGCAATGGGTAGAGTATCACCCGGTGTCAAACGTGTTTGATAACGCCCCTGTGGAATTTCATGTCTCGGGAAATACGGAAGATTACATAGATCTCAGTCAAACCCAACTCTATGTCCGAGCGAAAATTGTAAAATCAGATAATAAGCCTATTTTAGAAAATGATGAAATTGGTCCAATAAATCTGTTTTTACACTCATTATTTTCGCAAGTAGATATAACTTTAAATGATCGTTTAATATCTAATTCAAGTAATACATATCCTTATCGTTCCTACATTGAAACATTACTTAATCATGGCTACGACAGTAAAACATCCCAGCTAACCTCCGAATTATTTTATAAGGATTCTGAAGAGGGTTTAAAAAAAAGATCTGCGTTTTTCAAAGGAAGCACGTCTGTTGACCTGATTGGATGTATACACAGCGATATTTTTCATCAAGAAAGACTTATGTTAAATTTAGTAGATTTAAAAATTAAGTTAATACGAAGCAAACCTCAATTTTGTTTGATGGGAAAGAATGGATTTAAAGTAGTGTTAGATCACGTGTCCTTATTCATGAGGAAAGTAAGAGTTCACCCTGGAGTCCTTGTAGGGCATGCTAAGGCCCTAGAGAAAAGCACAGCAAAATACCCCATCAATAGAGTGGTATGTAAAGTATATTCTATACCGAAAGGTAATATGTCTATAGTACAAGACAATATTTTTGTTGGCCAAATTCCTAAAAGAGTTGTAATTGGATGTGTTGACAACGAAGCTTTTCATGGTAGTTATAATAAATCTCCGTATGAGTTTAAACATTTTGACTTAAACTTTATTGGACTTTATGTTGACGGTCAACCTACGCCTCACAATCCTTTTGAATTGAACTTTGAACAAAATAAATTTATTCGGGCATATCAGAGTTTGTTCATGGGAGCTGAAAGAATGGGTCAAAATAGAGGTATTTATATTTCTAGAGAGGATTATCCGAACGGTAACGCACTTTATGGGTTTGATCTATCACCGGATTTATGTGACGGAGAGCATTTGAATCTCATCAAACATAGCAACCTACGTCTAGAAATGAAATTCAGTAAACCTTTGATAGAAACTGTATGTGTTATTGTATTCGCAGAATTCGAAAATTTAATTGAAATTAATAAATCAAGAAACGTGCTTTACGATTTTGGAAATTGATTATGGATGGAATACAAATTACCAATATTTTGTCTAAAGACAAGACAACAGCCCCTTATTTCCGAGGTGTTTTTTCGGCGGATACCATTCCTATCTTACAAGCAAAATCATGTGTAGTTGTGAATCAAGATATCTCATCAGGACCCGGATCTCACTGGCTAGCGATGTACGTTAACGAGTTCAATGATTTAGAGTTCTTTGACTCGTATGGACAAACGCCGAATTTTCATGGAAAAGTAATAGAAGACTATGTATCCAAGTATCACAATACATGTTGGAACTCGATTACTTTTCAATCAATGTCTTCGAATGTTTGTGGACCTTATTGTATTTATTTCATTGTAAAGCGGTGCCAAGGAAATTCTATGTATTCAATTATTAGCAAATTATCTGTAACCAAAAAGAATGATTTTCGTATGTACCAGTATGTAAAGAAGAAATATGGTGTAAGAATGACTTATGTTCAATAAATTATGATTTAAGCAACTTGTATTTCATTTATCGAATTATAAAAATATTTCATATTTAATTCCAAAAATATTTTTTACAAACTATCAGTTTTATATATATATATGTATTAAGGAATATTGCGACATAAAACCAACAAATCGAAAGTTTAATATTAATTACTTTTAATTAGCCGGAAAATTATATCTCCAATGGATGAGATTCTAAAGCTTCGACATCCCCTAAATATGATTGTGGCGGGTCCATCAGGATGTGGGAAGACACATTATGTTAAGAAACTCATTGATTTTCGAATGATACATCCATTTCCTAAAACTATTTTATGGTGTTATGGTGCTTATCAAAAGTTATATTCTGAAATGCCTAATATTACGTTTCACGAAGGCATACCGTCTAATTTGCATATCTATACAAATACTTTAATTGTAATAGATGATCTAATGAGTGAATTGGGAAATGATTCCAAATTAACTAAAATGTTCACTAAAATGTCACACCACCAAGGGCTCAGCATAATTTTTTTGATTCAAAATATCTTTCACAAAGGAAAAGAAATGCGCGAAATATCGTTAAATTCTCATTATATAGTTTTATTTAAAAACCCAAGAGATAGATCACAAGCATTGCATTTAGGAAAACAACTGTATCCTTCAAAAGTAAAATTTTTTAGAGAAAGTTATGAAGACGCCACATCGAAACCTTTTCATTATTTACTGCTTGATCTGAAAAGTGATACAGACGATAATTTCCGCGTGAGAACAGGTATGTTTCCTGGTGATACATATTATGTTTATCAACCAAAATAGAACTCCTTTGAATAGAATCAGAACAAAAGAAATGTTCTTTGATTTATTTTGTAAGGCCGTAAATTAGTACACAATAGTAAATATTACTACTGCTATCAACTTCCCTAAAATGGAATTATTAACCCTGACTAAGTGCTGTATTTCATACAAAGTTAAAAATTGAAAGAAAAAAAAATTTAAAACTTATATAAATTACCAATTCAGGTAATATAATTTCATTTCGCAATAAGATGTCGACGTGTACAGTGCACACTCTACAAGTTCTTAAAAAGTTATCAAAAAGTAATAACCCAAAAGACTACCAATCTACCAATAAAATCTACCAATAAAGTTATTAAATCTGTGTGCGAATGTATTTTAAATGTTGTCCGTGGAAACGTCCCTTTAACAAAAAAGCAGACAAATAAACTTTCGTTTCATAAGAGAAGTTTAAGAAAACTATCAAATAAAAAAATACCATTATATAAAAAACGAAAAATTTTAATTCAACAAGGAAGCGGTTTTCTTTCTATCTTATTACCTGCTGCACTATCAATATTAAGTTCAGTAATTCATGGAGTTTAGCAAGAAATTTGTGTTAATCCCACACGATCAAATGCAGGCGAATTATTTATCGGATTTGGATAAGCAGATGAAACATATTTTAGAAAGGAAAGATTTAGCGGATCATGAGAAAACTACTCTTTATCTACAAATTTTACAAAAATATACTGAGTTAACTCATGACAAGGTTAATTTATCAAGAGATCCTGAAGTATCTATACCTCCAGAACAATCTGAGCAGATTCCAGAACGAACAGAAGAAACAATCGAAAAAACAAACGTGAAAGACGAAAATTCAGACTTCGAAGGACAAATTTTGAGAACGGCTCCTAAACGTTATCATGAAGTTGCTAAAGAAATATTCCAATTTTTACGTGGTCAAGACATATTGAAGTGGAATAACAAAGGTGAAATCATTCACAAAGAACAAGTCATTCCAAAAACAAGTATTGTACATTTAGTGAATGATTTATTACGAAATAGAAAGAACGCTCCAAATGGGCGCACTACCTTTTTGAAAATTTTAAAAAATGTGAATTTCCCTGCTACATTAGATGTCAACAGAAAATTGTATGAAGTCCGTAAAACTGTAACAAAACCTGCAAAAAAACCTGTAATGTATGCTAGAAAAAATTCATGGATTAAACTCTAAATTTATTGGCTATTTTATTTGTGTTTGTTTCATTTCCTTATCACTTTTAATTAAATATACAAAACACAACTTTGAAATAAATTACTTTCAAAGTACCACAAACAAAAAATTGCAGTTTCAAAACAACATTTGTAAATTAATAAAATTCTTAATTATAAATCAGACAAACTCAAAATTAAGCAATTTTCATTTTATTATGACAAAGAAAAAAATACAAATTAACAGAATTAAATTCCGTATTTTACAAAAATCATTCATTTTGTATTTGACAAATCGTACCCATATGGTACTGTCCAAAAATCATCAACAACAGCACGTTTATCAAAACTAAATGAATATTGTTTAGTTTCCTCCTTGTTTTGAATTTTAAGTTCCTTTACGTTAATTCTAAATTTTACATTTTCAGTTACAATTGGTTTCCTATTGCCGTTAACAACAACGTCTTTTAAACATTGAAAATTCAACTTACAAGAGTTCTGATAATTTAAGGTGAATCCTCTGATTTTGCAGACAGTATTTCCAGTCGCAGTTTCATATCCGTAGTTTTTTGGTCCTGCAGCTACGAATTCTCGTATATGGGATCCATCTAATTCGTCTGTAAAATCTCCAAGGTAGTTTCCTATCTCTGGATCGTTTCCTCCGTTTGAAATGTATATCACGCTATCAGTGTCATAGTACAGCACATCTTTATCCAGGTCTAATAAAGTGTCCAGAAGTTTCAACCGGGCATAGGCTGTCGTAAAGGCCGCTATGAAGACATTACCACGGGAATTACTCTCCACAAAATCTCTCTTAATTTTATACTGTATCATGGCGATCTCCTCAGTCGGAAAAGCAACATTATGCATCTGAAAGATAGAATACAAAAGTTTTAACAGTGCTAAGGTAAAACTGTGAGTTAGGAAATAGAAAAGAATCTAACCTCAAATTCTTCACTCGAAAAATATTTGTTGAATTCCTGAAGTGAAGATACAAATACTGTTTGTAGCTTATCTTCGTTTTGGCCAAATTTACCCCAGAAAGAATTCAACATTAATTTCGTAAGAGCTCTTAGCCCTGGATTTTTCTTAATATTGTTGGCATCCAGAAGTATTCCTTCTCTTCTCAAATAATCCGTAATGTATACTTCTCTCTCCTCTTCCGATTCACACCCTAAGGGCCAACCCGACGACTCCTGTTTGATTTTCAGGAATAGATCTATATATGGCTTAAACAGACTATCGCTCCTATCATTAAAATGGTAAATTTCGTGAATTTCTAGCAAACTGTAATTCAAAGAAATTGCTTTTTGCACTTCTATTGTGGTCCAAGTACCTGTTAATGATCTTTCACTTTGAGTATGATCGCAGGGAGGATTTTTCCTCGTTTCTATACAGGTCTGACATAGACCAAATATCAGTTTACCTTTCGATCTAACAGGTAGAACAGGGTGAAAGATATTTTTAGGGGGAAGTATCGTACACAAAATTAACCCGAAGTAGTTGTCAATTGATTTGAAATTATTTGTAATTATAGTAGGATGCCCTACCGGATAGAAGCAATATTTATTTACGTAAGGATAAAGACTTGTGAAATCTATGTATTTTATTTTTTCTGGGGCTTTGGCACAGTGATAAAGCTTGGAGACTCCCGTTCTTCCTCCGTAAAAAGCTGATCGGGGGTTCAATCTAGGTATGCACTGTAAAATATAAGAATCGACCTTTGTGTAACAGGCAAATACCGAATTGATTTTAAAAGTAGAAATAAGAAAAATAAATACCTTAAATCCTAACAGCCATTCTTTAAGTTCTTTGTTATTTTTCTTTTTTTCTCTAAAGTCATGCTCCCACACATAGGTCACAATATAACCAGCTTTTTTGAGGGCCTCCTTCCTTTCTTTTGTTTCACATTCCAATTTCCACATCGGCTTGTTTATGGTGGGATGAATTGTAGAAGGTTGAAAGCATTTAGTGCACCCATGATAGTAGCATCCGTAAAATTCATAGACAGTGTTACTTTCCTTGTGAAAACCATCAACATATCGGTTCAGTATCTTAACTTCACCTGTTTCTCTTCTCGAATGCTGAATAGTGCGACCTGAAATTGAAAAAAAAATACTTTTAAGAATGACAGAATAAATATAAAAAATGACAGTACAGCTCTCTATAAAAAAAACTCGATTTCTTACCGCTTTTAAATTCCATGAAACCTAACCATTCTAGGGCTAGTTGACTTGTATTAATATTTTTTACGTATCCATTTTGAGGAATTATGGCTATAGAGAGAGGTTTTATGAAGAGGGTGGAATAAACTCTCATACATGCGGCTGCGATGGTTATTTGTTGAAAAGGATCAATGCCGGTCAGTTTAATAAAGTCCTCTCGAAATGTAACACAGCAACGCCTTAATATATCAACATCTGATCTGAAATAGTAAAATAAATTAGAGGATATTAAAACAAAGCGGTCAAGTATTTGAAAACTCTTATTTATTTATTACCTGCAGTACTCTGTTAATTCTTTCCTGAAGTTAAAAGATTCCTTTTGTCGACAACTATACCAGTCAAAAAATTTTTTTCTATCTTTGGTTGACATAGTATCGGGACAGAAATGCACGGGGTCAGGTAAAGGTCCTACGTATTGTTGGTTATTTCTGAAATTAAAATATAGGACACGTAAAGGGAATACTTTAAATTGTTTTAGAAATATCTAGATGGGAAATTAATATTTACCTTGTATTGAAAAGATGGGGAAAAAATCCTTTTTTAATTTCCTTTAAGCCGAATGCATCTGGCAATCTGGATAGTGGCATAGGTAAAAAACTAAGCGAATCAATAATTCGGATTTTTAACGAGGGCAATGTCAGGCTGAGAACTTTACACCCCTTCATAATTACGTTTGGCTTTATTGTTTGTCTAATTAAATAAGACATCAAAAGGATACCGTCGTATCCCTGCATGTTATGCGCTATTACAGTATAGCCTTTATGGGACGGGGAAAATAAAAAGGCTCCAAACTTTTCTAAGGAATCATATCCTTCAAACTGCTTCTCTCTTCCGTCCATATACTGCATTATGATGAAATTTACCTCATGTTCACTCGACGACTGATCTACCTCAAAATCAAAGAAAATGTATTTCTCTGAAGGCGGACATATTTCTGTCCGCCTCATAAAACAGAGATGTTCAGATGTAATACAGGATTGTTTGCAAAATTTACAAATATTTTCCCCACAAATATGTGGAAACTTTTTCTTATAAACCTTGTAGCAGTCTCCGCAAAGTCCGAATTGCGCACATAGAGATAGATGCTTTTTGTTATCATTTCTATGCCTTTCAAAGCAGTCTAAGGAACGGCACATCTTGTTACAGTCTGGGCAATTTACGGGGCGGGTTACAAGACAAGAGTCTGAAAAACACGTAGGGCATTTGTTTTTACATCTGTGGGCAGATTTAGTCTTATAACCTATGTCACAGTAAGAGCAGTAATAGGAAGTTCCTAAAAAACCAGTCATCTTTGTAATTACATCATAATGATTCTTTTTTAACCATAAATAAATTTTTTTTGATCTATCAGGAGTGCTGAAGGTTACCTAAAATAAGAATACAGCCCGATAAGTTTCCTGTTAAAAAAATTTTGAATCTTAAAAATAATATTTAAATAACGTACCTTATTAAAAGCTTGAGCGTCTACAACATTAATTTGAACATCTAAATGCAGGGCAAATTTTTCTATTTCCGAATGACCACACGGTCCTAAAGAAACATTTGCTTTGCAATGCAATTCTCTTGCTAAAACACCTTGAAGAGGTTTATTCCCTGCACTAATATATTTTTTCCTTGGGTCGTTTTCAAGATACGCAACAGCAACCACTATAGCTCTTGCGCAACATAACTCATCTTGGTTGTTGATTGTAATTATGGATTTTTTAGATTTTGTATTCAAGGGTAGGTTTAATATTTTGGTTCTACCTGAACCAAGAGGTCGCTTTATTGTTAAAATATTAATTTTTAGTGAGGAATCTAAATCAACTTTTTTCCCTGAAATAATGACTTTCTCAATCTGAGAAACAATTTTTTCAGGTGTCATTTCAGACACAGGCATAAGTTTAGTGGATAAAGGGCTGTCTAAACTTGTAGTATCTACACATATCCTAATAAGATCTCCGGGGTTGAGAAATTGTGTTGAGCGTTGAATTATTCTATTAAACAATTGTAAGACTCCTTCCTCTACTTCTAATATCGAAATATTACTTCTTGATTGTAAATTAAATATTATCTGATAATCTATTTCTTCCCCGTTATATTTCTTTATAGTCCGCTTTCTATTTTCTTTTACATCAAACTCCACCAAATCCTAAATTTAAAAAAAAAAAAAAATCAATTTTTACTTATTTTTTAAGATATGTTAAGTTTAATGCAAAATTTTAGTTCTTACGTTTTGATTTGAGGTTGAAGGCCTATTAATTGATCCACCTCCAGTTTGAAGGAAAAAATCTTCGCGTTCAAGGAAATCTAACTCCATCTCATCTAACTCTAGGTCCTCATTTTCTAAAAAAGACTGTACGTGGGGATCTATGATTTCATTGTCCGGTAATTCTAGAAACCACTGAGTATCCGGACTGCAAGGCTAAAATAATTTAGTTAAAATTATTTACATCGTATGGATTTAGCATGTACTATTAATTTTAAAAATAAAATTTTTCCTTACAACAAAATCGTTTTCTTCGAATTCTTGGGATAAGGATTTTCCAGACATTCTAAAGTTACTTTGAATACACTTCAGACTCCTAGGAGGAGATTTAAAATAACCTTTAAAGCTTTTCACAGTTTATATCTACATAAATATTGACAGTGAAAAGTTTCATAGTAGTAAGAGTATTTTTTTAAACAATATGCGAGATAGAGCATTTAAATTTAAAATTATTTAAATATTATACTTATTTTAATATTATTATTATTTATTTAAAGTGACATTAAGAGTGAAGCATTACAAAAGCCCACTGTTATTAGAGAGCAATAAAAATATTGGATGAACAATTTCGTTACAAAGAAAATTTTGTAAATATTGCGCACAGTCCACCTTTACTCGTCAGTCAAGCTATAATTTAAAGTAACACTATGTATTTTGCAGGTTTATACATACACTGAGAAGCAGTAGGATAGTAAAACTTAAAAGCATAAAACATTTTACTTAAAAATTAAAGTAATACAAGGTATGAGTTTTACATTTATTATTGTCACAGTCTATCGTTTAGAAAGATAAGAACATTTTACAAAATATACTACTTCTTTAAAATTTAATTTAAATTTCTAATACTATTTTATTTATATAAAAAAATATTGCGTGCAACTTAAAAATAGAAATTAACTACTTAAAAAGAAATTTAAAATGCAACTTACCCATAATATGAAATCCAAAGAGAATAGATGTTTTTTCTACGTGGAGAACGTAGCGGGACCACTGCAGACAACACAGTACATGTACGCTCTTGATGCTCGCAATATTTATACCATGTACTTCCAAGACTTTAACTTCAACTTACAGTTCACGATTCCATTCAAAGTTTATCATGCAAATTTATAAATATAATTTGCATACTAGAAGAAGTGAAGGAGGGTAAAGTGAAGTGAAGTAGTTGGCCCTACCGGTTTAACTCCCTGGTTATCCTCAAATGTTTAGTTCCTTTGATTTATGGTGACAGATACACCAAGAGGTCGTGGGATAGTGGTTTAGACGACAACCACTATCCCCCGACCTCTTTTGCAAAGGCAAAGGTTGGGGGTTCGATTCCCGCGCGGGTAAATGACTATTTCCCTTATATGATTCGGGTAAAAATTCATTGACGTGGCTCGAACCGGTTACACTTGTTTTGATTAAAGATGCTCTTCGTTGATACTTAGTTTATAATCATTCAAATTTCTCTGTAGATTCCTTTCTCATAAAATGGTATTTAATAAACAAAAAAATAATAAATAAATAATCAAGAGAATTCTGGAAAAGTTTTTTAATTATATTTATTACGTTATTAAAATTGCAAGCACGTTACAAGTATTTCGATCAAAGATGCGTTTAGTTGATACTCATTTATTATCACTGAAATTTTTTCCAGATTCCTCTTCCACAAATTTTTTATTTAAAAACAATAAAAAAAGAGACATCTGGAGAGATATTTTTTATTATATTTATTACGTTTTTTATTATATTTATTACGTTTATAAAATAGCATGCGCTTTGCAATTATTTCGTTCAAAGATGAAACGAATTTATGCGGCAGGTGCGCGATGCAATTATTTTCGATCAAAGATGCGTTTTAGACACTATTCGTTTATTATCATAGAAAGTATTAAGAGTCTTAAACTCTCAGATTCTTCCATCTCTTCCGAAAGAAACACCAATGAATATTATTTTTAATATTATAATATGCAATGAATAAAGTAGTAAATACGCGTATTTAATTAAAAATACAATTTTAACTGTAAAAAAAAGAACTTAAATACATTTATTTTACTAAAAAATAATTAAAAACATTTATTTCACTAAAAAAGACAATAAATTAAAATAATATAGTTAAAAATAGACAAATATTTAATTAAAAGAACATCCCGAAAATCAGATTTAATTAGCAATCAGGTTTTACGCGCTAAGTAGTATAAGGGGAAACTTTGGCTTTCCGGAGTGACGTCACTTCCGGAAGCCAAAGTGCCCCTTATACTACTCCCCTCCCCTTTTTACTTTCTTAGACAGCAAGGACTCCTTAATGTTATTTTCACTGTTCGAATATATCCATTTCCAGGAAGATCACGAAAAGGGATTAATTATCTTTTTTCAAAATTAATCTCAGAAGGATCGATGTATTTATGTTACCTACCTGCTTTCTATAAGTAATTCTATAAATAATATGCACATCTTTTGCAAGATGCTTAGAGATAAGGACTTTTTGTTTTCTCCCAACATGAAATCATACGTTTATTTTTCGAGTGATTTATATATATATATATATATATATATATATATATATATATATATATATATATATATATATATATATGTATATATATTACAAATTTCTATGGGTTACCCTGGTTGTGCCGGCCGAAGACTCCCAGTGTAGTAAACGGCGACGGGTGCACGTTAAATCACTCGAGTCTCAAAGTCCTACATATTCCCATGTGGAATTGGGGGTACTGAATTGGAGATTGATCGTTCTCTGGTTCAGGTCAAAATTACTATCTGTCGATGAATAAATGAATGTGTGAATTGACCCAATCTATAAAAGAGTGTGACTTATTGGTTGTGGCAGAAGTCTAATTCTTGTCGATAGAGGACGCCCCTGGAAAACAAGACACATCTCTTGCCTTAATGGCTTACGACAACAACAACAACTAATTTGAATACAAACTTGTATTTTTTGTTCGGTGATAAGATGAAAAAATATCTATGTTCTCTGCTTTCAAGTAATCATTCACAAGTCTATGATAAGATATTGAGTTAAAAAAAATTGCTTGTACAGTGCGAAATAAAAAATGGAACACCATAATTATATTTCAATCTAATGATCGGATTATTTTGTACTAAGATGCAATCATAATAATAATCTTAAGCAATCATAATGATTGATTTGAGGTAAGTAACTGAACACAACATCGTACTTTCTCTAAATAAACATTGCTTTTTTTTTCGATAGATTTGAATTTTTAACACTCGAAAAATGGAGGATAGTTGCAATTTGTAAAATTTGGTCCAAATAATTTCGGCAGAAGAGCCATAAAAAGCTAGGAATCTTTAATTTTAATTTCATTATTTTTGTATTTTGTCTAATCTCGTTAAATTTTCAAGAGAATCAGAAAAGTTTTTGCGCAAAATTATAAAATTCAAAGATATCACATATTAAGATTCTTTGAGGATATTGGATCAAAGATTATTTGCAATTTATTTTTTAAATAATTGTTTATTATTTTTTGTCATTTTGTTTAAAAAATCAAAAATCGGTCATAAGTTTGGATTCCTACAGATTAACTAAATGTCTTGCATATTTCCCCATTTAATTTTTGCATGTTTCCTGAAACTATTTAGGTGGATCAAAACATTCTTGCACGTATTAATAAAGCTCGTTCATCTAAAGTAAATTTCCTGAAACAATAAATTTTAGAACTGCTTATTATATTTTATAAATTAATTTATTAATGGTTTTAAACTTTTGAGATGAATTGTAATCTCCAAAAATTTTTATGTTATGTTAAATTGTATGATTATAAATAATAAACTACCAGAATGTGAAAATAAAGTATTTGAGTAAAATCGATCGAATAGTACATGAGATATGAAATTTTAAAAATGAAAAATTTTTTAAAAACTAATTAGACGATTTTGTTTAAATTCTATATTTAAAAATTATAGGCATAGTATAGAATTATATTAGTATAGAATAATATTTAAACTTTTTCAATGATTATTAAATTATTTTAAAAAATATTATTAATTATATAAAAACCTTCACAAGAAAATACCTTTCAAGGAACGAGCTTAATAGTTGTGATAAGCTTACTTTAGATAATTAACTTTAGTTTCTAAAATATTACGAAATACTCAAAATGTGTAACTATAAGCATTTTGAATTTTAAAATTTCAACCACTCTTTAAATTAAACTATTGTGGCCATATTTTTTCGTATTGTAGCTCCAAAATTCAAATCAGTCGAAAAAGAGGCATGTTTAATTAGAAAATATACGCTTCTGTATCTGATTTCGTAATTAAAAACATGTTTGCATTCTGTTTTAATCATTAAGATTGTATCTTACATGAAAATTTAATCACTTGATCAAAAGTTATTAAAGTGTTTTGTTTTAACTTAATGCTTCTATTATAGATGAATATTGTGCTCCGTTTTAAAAACTTAACCAATTCTTAGCTGTTAAATAAGAGTTTCTTCATACAGTCTTACCGTTTCCTTACAATAATTCTAAATTATCTTGGATTTTAAAAATAACATAATTTATTCTATTTTTTCCGGATTTTTTAAAAATCATTTATACTTTTATTTTATTTCCGAATTCAATTTTATAATCTCGGTATTTATTAACTTCCTTCTACTAAAATTATTTTTTCAATGGAAATAAAATAAATTTGAGTACATTTGTATTCAATAGCTAATTTAAGTTATTAACATATCTATCTACTCTGCCTCATTGATTCTGATACAAATTTTCCAGATTCTACTTCATATGTTTATCAATAGATGGCAGAGTGAGTCAATGATTGAAAAAGTTAATATGCACAATATTATATTGAACGGCGATTTCACGCTATCCAATTCATGGCGATTTGAGTAAATAAATAGTGAGTAAAACTAAATAACATTCATTAAAATAATTTTCTCTTGTTTTAGAGTCCAAAACAAATTTCCACTCGTAAGAAACAATGAATAAATTAAATATTAACAAATTGAAGTTTACGCTTAGATTCTTGGAATACTTATATTTTCATAAACATATCAAAAGCGTAAGTTCCACTTCAAATATAAGAACTTAATTTCGATGAATACTAGCAGTTTGTTAGTTTATACTATTATTTATTTTCAATTTTTTTTGTAAAAAGTAGCATTTAAATTGAAACTTAACAGTTTACTACTTAACCTTAACAGTTTAATTTAATTATAGATATTGATACTATTACTTATTTTCTATATATTTTATATACTCATATAAGAACTTAATTTCGATGAAGACTAACAGTTTGTTAGTTTATACTATTACTTATTTTCTATATTTTTTGTATAAAGTTACATTTATATTAAAACTAAACAGTTTACTATTTAACATTGACAGTTTAGTTTATTTATAGATATAGATATATACTATTACTTATTTTCTATATATTTTTTATAAAGAAACATTTATGATGAACCTTAATCTTATACTAGTTTATACTATTATTTATTTTCTGTATTTTTGGTATAAAGTAACATTTATATTGAATCTTTATAAGAAGTTTAGCATTTATAAGAAGATTGTATATTCTTTTATACATAAATTCTATAAATTTTATCCATAAATTCTATAAATTTACTTATGAATTATATAAAGTTTATATATAACTGCAACATTTGAATGACTGAAGGCATGACAAAACGAATGACTGACGGGATTTGAAAAGTATCCAGCTAAATAAATATGATACAAATCCATATAAATATGATACAAATATATTATAGATAATATAATATAAATACAAATAATATAAATATTATAGGTAAATAATTTGAAATTAGGAATACAGATGGAGTGACATGAGAAGAAGTTAATGAAAAGTGATTTTATTCTTTTATGAGACGTATATCAAAATAGTTCAATTCTGAAACAGTTTTTATCTCTTTTAATTGACTTTTTAACATTGTGTTCAGTTTCAATAAAAATGTCAAAATTTATTTATTTTATCAATAACACCTAATCTCCCACTGTTTTTGCTACTTATGACGTAGACTTATGACTGAGTTTGTAAACTAAAGATCTTGAGCGAAATGAACAAACTTTTCTATAGCAAGGTATAATAGTCATTATTTAAATCCAAAAAAGAAAAAAAAGAGAGAAAAAAACTTATAAATTGCAATAATTTTCAAACAAATTAGAATTTTGAAATGAAAAAGACGAACAATTTTTAAGTTTTTTAAGTTCTATAAATAAAAATAGCCTTTTGAGCAGATTAAGTTTCAACTGTGAGCTGCAGAGTTGCCCGCGTGTCTCTTTTTACTACATGTTTAATAGTGAAGAATTAATATTTGAACGAATTACGAAGTCTTGAACGAATTACGGAAGGTAAATTTTTCTTATTCCACCGTACTCTTTGTATATTTTTCTACAACCATTCGTAATTTCAAGTACCTAAGTTTTATAGTTTTTACGCAGCAGACAAGAAGTATCATTAAATTATGTAAGTCAAAAACGAGAGAAAAATTCACGAAATTGAAATAAAACTCTTGTAATTTTTTAACATGATGAATTTTGGCAAAAAACTCTATTTCAGTTTATAGATTAAAATGACCCTTTCAGCACGTCAAATTTTAACTCCTTTGTTGCCCGTCTGTGTGCTTCATAGCGGTTCGCATCATGTTACTTGCAAGTTTAACAATTAATAATTCTGAAACTAATTATCGGATATGAAATTCTTTTATTTCATCGTACTCCCTGTGCATTTTTTATACAAATTTAGGATCTTAATTTTCAAAGTCTTATAATTTTTGAGCAAGAAAATAAAATTTAACGTAAAGTTGAGCGTCAAAAACAGCGATGACGACAGCTCGTACAATTTTTTTAATTTGTAAAGAGAGAAAATATTTAAAAAACATTTTATTTCTATAACGAATTCTTACCAGTTTTTTTCTCTATTTCCCTCTTGATAACGGCGGCCTTGTACTTATTTAAGTTATCTCCACTCAGCCTTTATATGATACTTCTGAATTCAGCTCCCACGATAGCTTTAAACCTAGATTACAAATTGAGAATAAAGAAATATTATTATTTTTTGAATGCCTTCTAATCGAGGAAATCATGTCAATAATGCTTTCTGCTAGCGTTGGGACACTGCGCTTCACTGATTAATATATTTTTTATAAAATCACTCCCATTTGACGTCAAAGCTCCCTCTATAAGATCAACTTCCCTGTAATTTTTCCCCTCTTCCCTTTCATACATAATTTCAATTCTTTTAAATTTCATCTTATATTAATTTTTATAAGAATGAGAAATATTTTTTTATTCAAATTTTGAAAATGAAAATAGGAAGAATGAGAAAATAATGACTAATTTTTTCCCATTCACTTTTTGGAATACAATCATTAGAAATAATTTTCACTATAATTGCAGAAAATCTTTAGAAGTAAATTATCTTCCATATCTGTCAAAAGTTGAGTGAAAAAATTTATTACAAGAAGTTGAAAACGACCTCCATATTAGTCGCTCCTTATATGGGAGCTTTGGCGGGAAGTATAGGGAACAAGCTGTATAATAAAACGAATTAATTTTTCAGCGTTTTGAATTTTGCTTTAATGCTAAAAATAATCAAAATCAAAATAATCAAAATCTAAAAATAATCAAAATCTTTAATTCTAAAAATAATCAAAAATTGCTATTTGACATAACGGCACCTTAAGGGTTAAGCATTAAAAGATCATCTTCAACCATTAACAACCAAATGAATTAAAACTAAGCCATAAAAAAAAACTGTTTTGTCTTCGATATATTGGCATTCATAACATTTTAAGCAAAGGCAGTTTCTTGCCAACAAGGAAATAGTTATTAATTTAAATCTTAAAATATTCTTATCAAAATGAATATTAACTACTTTGCTCTGCAACAGTTAGATTTAAACAGGAAAGGATTTCATCATTGCCAAAAAAGTTATTGATTACAAACTGTAAGCATGTCAATTTAAAGTGTTCGGGTTGCAAGGATTGCAAATAAATTTTAGATTTCTAGTTTTTATCCATAAGTCTGAAACAAATAGAAGTTAATACGAAACGAAAAAAGTTAATCTAAATGCAATGTCATGCGAAGTAAAATGTTCAATCTATCTATCTATCTATATTATATAAAACGCTAATATGTACGTATGTATGTATGTATCAATAAAGGCCGCTGTTGAATTGATATTTTTCTACTGGGAGCTACCTATACGTCTAAAAAACGTTTAAGTGTTTACATTGAATGCATTGAATTTTTTTATATTTCGCGTTTATTTATGCATTGAATTTTCACGCTTTAAAATGCAGAATATTAGTGAAGCAATATTTGATAATTTATTTTGCTAATATGTTTCTTATTTAGCTAATGTTTTGATTTTTTCACCATGTACAATCTAAATAGCTAATATACTTTTTTAAAAGCCAATAAGAACATTGGTAGAATTCTTCTACATAAGTACAATACTGTGTCTTTGATGATAAAATACTATGTCTTTGATGATAATATATTATGTCTTTGTGCTAGAACATTGTGTTCATTGGCGAGCGAGCGCAGCGAGCCATGGTTCACGGCGTGAACCACATAGGATTGCGTAGCAATTCTCGGGGGTTGGCGAGCGTTAGCGAGCAAGGGGCGGAGCCTCCTAGTATTATATAAAACGCTAATACGTACGAATGTATGTATCAATAAAACCGATGATATTTCTTTTCTCACGCTGGCAACAGTTTTCATTTTTAATTGATTGGATTCGGCGCGCAAGAGCACGCAGTGAGCATCATATGGCTAATCCATGTTATATAAAACGCTAATACGTTTTAATTGATAGGCTTCGGCGCGCAAGAGCACGTAGTGAGCATCATATGTCTATCTATCTCCGATTGTCACCGAGAAAAAAACGGTTGGTTGGTTATGAGTACTGAAATAGTTCTTTTTCATTGGCAGAAATGAGAAGTGTTATGCTATTGCTATTTTATTTTGAATTGAGCGCTTTACTATTCCACGTTTTGTTATATTATCTTTACATCCGGCGTTCAGTGGCAGACTACTATTTCATTTTGTTTTACAACACATGGCTTTAGCCCATTTGTGGGAAAGACTTTAAAACAAAACTTACAACAGTTACTTTTCTCAACAACTGAAAGTTAGAATAGTGTGATTAAGAAAAATATGTGAACTGTTTGCAATTTCAAATTAATATTGAAATGTACTGGTTTAGAATTTTCTACAGTGAAAAGTTTTTGGAACTTCAGTGTTTAAAAAAGTATACAAAAGCTAGACGTTAAGAACGTATCCATTGAGCGAGTAAAGCGAGCATCGCATTGCGAAGCAATCCGAAATGAACTGCGAAAGCAGTTCCGGGGGTTGGCGAGTGCCAGCGAGCAGGGGGCGAAACCACCTAGTATATAATTATTTCTCTTCCAAATCTCCAATCTTGGAATTTTTAAATTACTTCAAAGCATTTGGTAGACCATTTTAACAAAGCAAAATATATTTCTCAAATAATAAGCAATAATACTAGAAAATGAAAATTATTTTAGTCATCAGTAATTATATCAGAAATGATTTATATCAGAAGCCAATCTCAATCAGATATTGATTTGCCATTGCGAACCATTGGATTTCTATCTGCACTGGCTTCTTGTGGCCATCCTGGCTTTAGCTCATTGGGTATCAGCTTCTCTTTGGAGTAAAGGTGGCCGGTGCACAGTGATAACAACATTGCATTCTCATCAACATTCTGTGGATCTAGAAAATTGGGGATCCTTAACTTCTATGACTTTTTTGGACCACGATGGACTGGTACGTGATGGCCTTTGCGAAACTTTTGAGCCAATCAATTTGGCAAGTGAAGCTTCATTACATTTTATTATTTAATTTAATAATGATCAGGACAGTTTTAATAAAAGGTTATAGGTTGTCTCATTAAGATTTAAAGGAGAATTAAACTCTTACATTTCAGTAACTATTTGATTGATCAATATCCAAATTTCGTAAAACATTTTGCAGATTCTGTATTCTACTTAAAAAAATTTTTCAGGCTATTTATTACATTAAATAGCTAGAAAAGGGAGGAAAACAAGATAAATAAAAAATAAAAATTTCCTCCAAATAAAATGCACTCAAAGACATCACTCAATAAACTTATTTAAACTATTCACTTTCTCATTCTATCAAGAATGATGTGTTCCGAGGGCAACGCAAGCAGATGCAGTGGACATATTTAGCCGATGGCCATAACAGGGCCGATGACGACCACCATCCAGAATATCCGGTCAATTACACCATTTCTGTCCTAAATTCGTAGTTCTCTTAATAGGACACTACGCCCCCAGGCATCTCACGTATTCTCCTTCGTAGTTATGGCATGAGGGGAGACCGAAACTCATTTCGAAACTGTGTACTCGAATGAGTACTCATTGGGTGATGCTATCCAGAGCGTTAAGAACGTTTGGAACACGTGTGTAGCAGTTGCGCCTTCTCACGTTATAGCCTACGGGAATCGATTGTTATTGTTGTTGAAGATGTGCTCAATAAGTTGCTCGAATCTTGGGGTCTTGTTTGACTTTACATTAATAAGTCATCCTGCAAAAGCGTTTAAATATTTCCCTAGTTTAGCTATCGATGTAACTATTTAGTGTTAGAATGCATCTAAATGGGTATAAGTTGCTCGTTAGACTTGTTGACCTGTTTAATAGTCTATCAGATAAGACATAGTGGGCAAAATAATTATAAAAAGGAACATCTTAATAACTTTTAATCGAATAATCGGATTTTCACGTACTAAGATGGGATTTAAGAGACTAGCGTTGAATATGCAAAAGTATTTGTGAAAACGATATTTAAAGTTGAGAAATGACACGCAAAACGCATTTTAATTTCCCCAGATTTGGATTCTTGATCCTTAAAAACGTAGGGGAAGGGTAGCTGCAATCTTGAAAATATGGTGTCCTCAAAGTTAAGGCTGGGGTGGGCAAAAGTCTGTTCATTTCAAAGTTAATTTAAAGATAATTTAAATTTTCGGGAATTTAATAATATTTCAGGAAGTGATTAATATAATCAAATAATAATTTCTGCACACAATTATAAAACTCAGTTAATTAAAAATAAATATTTATAGTTTTCTATTTTTTATTTTAATAATTTGCAAAAAAAATTGTTTACACAGTTTTAAGATCATACATAATTTTATAAAATAAATTCAGTGGAATCGGTCAAAATAGTTGACTTAATCAGTGAGTTGGTTACTTAATTTCAGTGAATTAGGAGAAAAAACAAGATTATACATGAGGTTCAAATGCTTAGATTGTACTTCCTGAAAAAAATTACGAACATTTATAGTAAAATGTATGAAATTCAAAGATTTGTATTATCTGTAATTGAAAAATAGTATGAAAAAGGAAAAACTATGAAAATGTAGCACTGCTGTGAATCTTGAAATAAAGTATCAGAATCGATTATTGCATTTACTTGCATTTGTAATGAAACAAATTTATAGCGAGATATTTAAAACATTGAATTCTAAAATTAAGGAACAATTCATTGCTGGCAGAACGAAAAACTTTTCCCTAAATGTAATATTTTATTTATCACTCGTAAAAAATCGCATTGTTTTAAAAATTAATTGAGTTAATTTTTGATCAAGAAATCCGATAAAACCAATTAACTTTAAAATGCAATTTAAAATACAAATATGTTTTGAAATAGAAATTTATCACTGTACCTATTATTTAAAATGAAGGTTGTATTTGATTTTGAAACGAAATACATTTCTAGAGAAATATTTAAGTCATTGAATTCTAAAATTAAGGAATAATTCATTGCTCACAGAAAAAAAAATTTCAATAAATTTAACATTATACTTATCACACAAAAAATGTTACAAATCGTAGTTTTTTAAAATTAATTGAGTCTATTTCTGATCAAGAAGCAGAATAAAACCAATATAATTTAAAAGGCAAAAAAAATGAAATTTAAAATGCAAGTATGTTTTGAAATAGATATTTTTCGCAAATATTCTAGAAAAATACAGTGAATTTGGAAATTATTCTAACATTTTTAAAATAACAATTTCATTGAAAACAAAATAAAAAACGGTGAAAGCACTTTTTTCAGTATAAAAATACTAATTGGAAGGGCAGTATCAAATTTAAAGATTTCTTTTTAAGAAAAAAAAAAGTAAGCTATGTCTTATAAGAAGAAAAAGTATAATTTTTAATGAGTATAATATGAAACATAAGTATGTTTTGGACAAAAGTAAAGTAATTGGACAAATTCGATATTGTGCGAATAAAGTAGTGCGCTAACGACGAAAAAATAAAATACTATTTCCAACTCTAAAATTACATTATTGCGAATTATTGAAAAATTGTTTCTTCCATAAAAATATATTTCAACTTATTGATGAACTTTACTTTATCGTCGTTATTTATTAAATGCAATAATGAAAAAAATAATAAGTAATAAAAAACTGAAATAAAGAAAAGAAAAAGATTTTGCCGCGTGTTTAAAAGAATTCTGTTAAAGGAAAAGATTTCCTCGTTTTAGATGAAGAGAGAGAAAAATAAATACCGCAAAAAATATAACGTATTCTAGTCTTTCATGAAGGTTTCCCAGCATAAACTTAGAGAAATATTCTTTTATTCTTTACTTCGCTTCATTGTATTTCCTTACGTTTCGATACAACGACATGAAAAATAATTATCTTCAAAATACACAAAGCATCCAAGGAAAAAGTAAACAAAATGAAGTTGAAAACGATTTTTTTTAAACTTTTATTTTAGAACGCTACGATATTTTGTCGTGTATGCATAATTGAAATAAAGGTTGGAAGTCATCTTTTTTTCTTTTCTCGTGGAACAATCTAGAGTTTTTTTTTTCGTGCTATTAAAAAAAAACTTTTCTTTTTATTGTCGAATGAATTTCAAAGATTTTTCTAACCCTAACTTGGAATTATGAAAAGAAAACGAGAAATGTATCCTTCACTTCTCCTGTACATTATTATGTTTCAAATTTTACACGATGCTTAGAAGAATCGTTTGCTACGAGTCTTAAAAAGAATCGTTTGCTACTTTCAATATATGAACACAGGTCTTAAAGTTTTCATTCGGGAAAGAGAATTCTTCCGTGAACTGAAAAAATTTTTTAAAGTGGAACAATGCAAATAAAAATATGTAACAATCATTCTTTCTCGAAGAAAAAATATTGCATTTTTTATTAAATTCCAAAGAATGACGGTTATTTTCTCATGTCTATTGTTTTGATTGAGGTAAGAAGGAGAAAAACAAAAAACTTAAGCGCTTTTCTCCAGGGGAAAAAGTGGGTATTTGTAGAAGTTAAAGTTTTTAATATCCTGCAAGTCTCTTTGCGCTGGGATAAGATTAAAACGTAAATAGAACTTGGAAAAAAAGCAGAAGAGGTGAAAACAATGTTATTAAGTATGAAAAAGAAATTCTATTGTTTGAGATATTAGTATACGTAGTATTTTAGATTGTGGATAAATAATATTTTTATACTTTTAAATTCTTTGTTGTTTCGTATATTTTGTAAATAACATACTGCTATAACTAGTAATAATAGAACAGTTAAAAATATAAAGAGTTCCCTTCTTAATAGTAGACAAAGTAAAAAGAGGATACTTCGTTTTTTAAAAAAATAGCATAATGTCATAACTTTTCGACAAAAAGTGCATAACGCCCCGAAGCGTTAATGCGTTCTAGTTTCTAAGTGTACTATTATAGTTTCCTTTAAAAAAATTTTAATGAAATTTAGGATATTCAAATTTGATTTTTTGTTTTGTTTTCATTTTACCTGAATGTTCTTCCTTTGAAGGAGATTAAAAGTTAACGATGACAAAGTATGAGCAGTTTTTAGGAACAAAAGTAAATTTCAATTTATTGTAAATATTTTAACTTATCTCAACTTTTCTAGTTACAAAAAATTATTTCGATGTAAAAATATAAATATATAATAAATAGTAATATAGTAATATAATAACTATTTAGGTGTTTGATATGCACTAAATAGTAATATAATAACTATTTAGGTGTTTGATATGCACTGTTAATCTTTTTAAGCAATAAAAGTATGACATTAGGTAAGTGTTATTTATTACAATTACTGTAAATGAATTACTATATATGAATGCTTTTTGATAAACATTCGTATAGATTTATCTTTTTTCATTTGGATATAGCAGAAATTTTAAGTGAGCAGAATTAGAAAGATGAAAATGAGCAGAAGAATACAAAAATGTTAAAGTTGAGTGATTACTTTTCAAAGAATAAACCGTCTTACATTGTTAGAATTTACATTGTCAGAATTTTCATTATAAAATTACGGTAAAATTACCTACAACAGTTAGTCCATCCAATTAACCGTAAAGTTTACAGATAATTGGATGGTTAGGGTGGTAACGTATATGGTTAAAATACTATGAATAAAAAATTATGCAGGTTTGTAACCATTCATATGGTTTCAAAAGATTAAATATGGAATTTGCTTGGACGTTGAAATTAGGCTATGTTAGGCTTTTCGTTAGACAACGTACATTGGCGATAAGTTGTTGTTGTGTGGTTGAGTTGTGTCTTGTCAAGTGCTTGGTTAATTTATCCAGTGGTGCCATCTATCATGAGGGAGGAGAAATACAAGACCCTTTTGTGTTAAGAAAGTCTGTGGTGCCGTCATCTATGAGAGTTTCGTATTACAGTAGTCCAGAGTCAAGATTAACACTGGTAACTCTTCGTGTTTTGAAGGAACGGAGTTAATGTTGTGTTGTCAAAGCAGGGTTCTGAACCTCCATTCAGCTCGTCATGAGATTAGCAAATTAGCCCTCTCTGATACGTATGTACCAGCTGTAAGGAATTCAGTGGCTTCATAAGAGGTTCAGAGTTCGAGGAAAAAATTCTGGTTCCTTAAACGCATTAACTGAAAACAATCAATAAATGATTTTTCGCTCAGTTACAGTTTGAATAGTAGCTTTTTTATGGTTATTTAACTATTTAGGATGAGTTTGATAAAATAGCAATTAAATAAAGTGTTAATTAATGATTTTTTGTGAGAAATTTCTAACAGTGTTGCTTGATGGTATTGCTGTGAGGAAAGTGGAAAAAATTGGATGCTTAGTATTATTCTGCCAAATAGTTCTATGGCAAGTAGTAAAAAATTCAAAAAGCATTGCTCACTTCATTTTTACATTCTTTTCAGTAATTTTGACTACATTATGTTGTATTTCTGCACAATAACGTAGTCAAAGCCGCAAAACGTCCCATTTTCACCTGTGGTGTAGGGTAAATAAACAGAATACAGTAATACAACTTGATCACATATAATCACGCACTGAAAAAAAAAATTGTGAGCAAAACTACCAAAATATGGTAAGATTTATCATGTTTCTAGATCTATGCGAAAACCAAGAAGCTCGGCAGATTTTACCGAAGTACTTTGTGACTTTGGTAAAATTAACAATAAAATATAATTTTGTATAAAGTATAATATGTGATAAAATTTGAAAAAAGTGTGGTAAAATATGGTAATTACATTATGATACCTTAGAAAATCGCACTTATAAAATTCATTTATTAGGTTAAATTGACTTTTCAATTTTGAATTTCTTTACAAAATGTGTGGTAATAAGAACTATAATTTTGAAAGCCAGAATTTCCGGAAAACCATTAACATATGAATGAAAAAATTACCAACTGAATGGATTAAAAACCGTATATTTTTGATTTAGTAATCAAAATGATGTTTTTTTTTTACCAAAAATATCGTTACAATAATGGTAATTTTAATATAATTTTTTTTCTCCGTGCGCTATCATCTTTCTTAAAACCTGAGCACAAAATATGTGCACACCCGTTGTATCCACGGCACTTAATCAAATCTTCTTTATCATCTATATAATTACATCGTAGTATCTATTATATCTACCATCGCTAGTAAAATATCTATTACCATGAGATGTCTACTTTAACTCAAGCTCTAAATCAGTGCAACTTGCGTTGTCGGGTCTCAAGCTTCAGTATTGCCCACGTCAAGCAAACATGTAAAACAACTAGGCCTAAGTAACAAAAGGAACTCAATATAGTTCCAATCTTCAATACAATTTATTCAACAAAAAAAAATCATCAAGATGCAAAGCATTTTGTTAGCCTACCATCTGCACCAGAACTTAACATAAAAATTACATAAATTTCACAATAAAGAATGAACGTGTTTTTTCATTATTATTTTAAGTACCTCATAATATCATATTTCATGAACTGTAAGTCCTCTTGCCCCCCCTTATCATACAGATAAACAGAGAAAAGTAAAATTTTTTCGTTATTATTAAGTACCTCATAATATTATAACATTTCATAATTTTAGTGTTCTTGCCGTACAATAGAGGGAAATGAATTTATTTCATTTGTATTTTAGATACCTTATATAATATCACGATTTTTCACCAACCTTAAGAGCATTTTTTTTTCACAATCGAGAAGAATGAATATGGTCCGTAGCACTTCTGAATATCATTTTCCATTAAACAGTATTTCAATAAACTGTTTAATAGTAGATATCACTATTTAAAGCAATTAAATGAAATAAATTATTTGAAAATCCTTTGTTTAGTTATTACGCTCTTACTTATAATTATACAAGTCAAGCAAAAATGTCTGCAACGCTATTAATGTTTTTAATAAAGTTTTGAAAAGTTTTTAATCGTTTTATTAACCAGAATTATGGTTTTATTTACCAGAAATGTCATTACAGTATGCATACAGAACTGCAATTTTACCAGAATTGTTTTTTCCGTTTGTTTCTTTAATAGCACTTCATTCGCTAATTGAATCATAATTTTTCATGAACTGTAAGCCTCCTTGCTTCACAATAATGAAAAATGAACTTGTTTTGTTATTATTTTAAGTCTTTAATATCACAATTTTCACCAACTTTAAGTGAATTTTTTTCATAATCGAGAAAGATGAAAGTGATTCATATTACTTCTGAATATCATTTTCCATTAAACTATATTTTAATGAGCCATTCAATAATATATTTGATTGTTGAAAACAATAAAATAAAATAAAGCAATTTAAGACCATTCAATCGGTTGCTACGTGCTTAGTTTTAATTATACAGATCAAATAAAATTGCTTTCAACTTATAATTATTGTTTTAAAAAAATAGAATTATTTTAAATCCTTTGTTTCATGTTATACTATACGAAATTCCGTATTTGTTATATTTCATTATAAATGAAAGGAATCATACCTGGATATTTTTTCGAAGTATATTTATAAGCGCTTATTCATTCACTATAAGCAAAATTTAAGAAAAAGATAAACAATATTTTTAATTGGAAATATTTATGAGGCAATGTTTAAAGATCTTTTAATTTACTTCTCCCTTTATACATTTAAGATAAAAGGAAAAACAATCATCTTTATATTTCAATCAAATAGCTGTTCAAAAGTTTATGTTTTTGTTAGAAAAATTTCATTCAAACTAACTCACGATAAATAATGATTGCTTAGTAGAGTATACAAAATCACTACAGTCATATATTTTTGTTTAAAAAAATTAAAGTTCTTGAAAATAATTCTTCTATAAATTATTAATGGAATGGTTTTGATTATAATAGATTTTAATATTTATATATTTGTTTGTGTTTTGCACAAACATAAATTTAATTGCTTTATAAATTTTGAATTCTAGAAAAACAATTCAGAGCATTTAATCAAACACATGTTATTGTTTATTTTCCCTCAGTTTCCAAATATTTTGCCTAAAAAAATATTTAGCAAACATAATTTATCTTACTTGCAAATTTGATATGTTTTTAAGAAAAGTATAGTTCATTTTAGGGAATAGATTACTCCTTTATAAATAAATTTAATCTAAAATTCATTAATCTTGAGTATTAAAACAGATAAATATCTAAATAGCATTGCTTTGTTGTCAGAAAAATAAATTTTTAATTTTTGTTTCCCATTGAGATTAATAAAACATGTTGATTATCATGGAATTCAAGAACAGTTCCTATAAATATTTTGTGAGTTATAAAAATATTTTTAAGATTAATAATGATTTCTAACCGAAATATCAAAAAATCTTCAAAAAGTTAATTTGCTATGCACATTTAGCAGTAGTACATAATCAAATATTTTATTGAAAATATTTTCTATAAACATCAGTGTTTATATTAAAAGTTAATTTTAAAGATGCTTTCGTAAAAATATATTTTTCAGAAAATATTAAAAATGATTAGTTTTCAATTTTAAAGCTTTATTCATTGATTATTTATTAAATCTACATTATATCTATCTAATGTTTCAATATTTTATGAAATCTATGTTTTGATGCGCTTCGAATAACATTAAAGGGAATTTAAATCATATAAAACTGAATCCAATTTCAAAAATCAAAATTTATTTGTTTTTAATATGACAATATTCCAATTTGTTTTTGCTTTATACATTTATACTTAATCCGATAAATCTGAGTTTTAAATTGAATTTCATAACATTTTCTTAAACGTAAAAACAGTTATTTAATATAATCGAAAAAGTATTGCATATAAAAACGTGAATCTTCAATTATTGACTTGTCATATCAGCTATTAAAAAAGCGTTTTTAAAGTAACATGAAAGAGAAATTTGACATTGCTCTGCAAAAAATTACGGATCAAATTACGGTAAAAAGTATCGGCACCCTGAGTGCCGATATTTTTTACCGATGAAATCTATTTCTACCGAAACATATTACGAAGCAATATACCTGGTATTCCGTAAATTTTACAGTAATAATTAACGTAAAATCACTGACTCATTCTAGTTAAATAAATATTAACGTAAAATCACTGAATAACTCTAATTAAATGAATATTACAGTGAAATTATTGAATCACTTTAATTAAAGAAATATTACTGTAAATTGTAAGGTATAATATTTCACGGCAAAAATAAATTTTACCTTAAAATGGATTTTACGAATGAAGCATCCAAAGTGCCCGTGATTTATATCATAATTTGATTCGGAATTTTCTGCAGTATATAACGAAAACCGTTTTCTATTTCACAATTCTATTAAACAAAGAATTAAAATTTTCTCTTGAATATTTCCCCAATTTTGTGTGTTACAGTTAATATTGTGTTTGCTCAATACAACCTTAGATGTATGCTTTACTTTTTGTACTGTGAACCCTTCAATGGATTTTATGGAGGATGTACTCAAATTGCTAATACTTAAAATCGTAATCTTGTCCGGAATTTTTTATAGTATGGATTGTTAATAATCTCTATTATTTATATATATATATATATATATATATATATATATATATATATATATATATATATATATATATATATATATATATATATATATATATATATATATATATATATATATATATATATATATATATATATATATATATATATATATATATGTTACCGGGGCCAAGTTTGAAATCCGGCATTCTATAGAATGCCAAATGAGAAACCGGCAAAGTATAAAATGCATTTCTGATTCGTCAAAACGTCATTCTAAAATGTCAAATTCAGAATGTCGGTCAAGCCTGCCATGTTGCAACAAGTAGGTCAATTTCTTATTTTTTTTACATGAAAATTTTGTTTCTCTTAACAAGAAAGGCATAAATTATGTTTTGTACAACTTTCATTTCTCTTTACGCATTTTGAATAAATTTTTTTAATGGCACTCTCACTATTTTTTCAGAATAACATTTTAATTTTCAGAAATGCATATAACAACCTCATCAGGACGTTTTTTTATACTTTGCCTAAATGGCATTTGTCATTCTATAGAATGCCTAGGTATTATATACAATGCCTAGGGAATGTATGTGATACTTCTCATATTTCATACTTTGCCTAAAGACATCCGACGTAGTATACAATGTCTAGGCATTCTATAGAATGCTGGCGTTTCATAATTTGCCGGTAACATATATATTTAAATACTTCCTTTGTTTACACTAAAATGAGTGGATCAAGCAAAGGACAACGTACCTAAAATTTTAATTCCGAATGGAAGGAATCATATTGCTTCATCCATTCAAAAGATAAATGTTTTGCTTGTTTTATGGAAGCAGTGTTACCGGGCCGAAAAAACGTAATGTTGAACGTCAATTCCAAGCAGTTCATTCTACTTTTAATGCGAGCTATCCACTTAAATCTGCAATTCAAAAAATGGAAATAGAGCAGTTAAAATCAAATCAATCGGTTCAACAGTCCCTTTTCTCAAGTGCTAAGATAAAATCTAAAAATGCCGCTATTGCTTCTTTTAAAATTTCTCATATGCTCGCAAAGAAGAAAAAGCCCTTCCAGGATGGTTAGTTTTTAAAAGAAGCATTTCTTACCGGTGCTGATTGCTTATTCGAGGGATTTTTCAATAAACGTGACATCATGTCAGCAATACAAGGTTTACAGTTATCAGATAATACTGTTACAAGAATAGGAGCCAGTTTAAAAGATATGAAAACGCAGTTGAAGTGTGATTTGGAAATATGTGAGTGGTTCGCACTGCAATTTTTGACGACTCTGCCGATATAGCCGACACAGTACAGTTAGTTGTTATGGTATTATTAATGGTATTTATGATATTTATTATGGTATTTATTATGGTATTATTAATGTTATTTATTAATTTTACAGTAAAAGTGAATTTGGAAAGTATAGAGCATCACTAATTTAGTACAATTTGAAACCTTATAAATTATGTTTAAATGCTTTCTTGAAATGACATTCTTATTTCTCTTCTTCTATTGTATCTCATTATTTTTTTTAATTTGTAGAGTGTGTTTTGTCTTTATAGTAGAATGAAAATAAATACTAATGCCTAGAAATATTAATGTTTAGGATGATCAAAACTGGCATTTGTTTGCTCGCAATTTCAAACACAGTGTGACGAAACAATCTTATAGGGGAAAGAACAACTAATTATGACAAGATACCTAAATTTTTGGTGTTAAAATTCCTGTTTTGCTTCTTAAATCGAAAATAAAGGCATCTTATGATAGTTGTTTTCTATACTTTCCTAAGATAACTTCATCATTTTACACTTACGCGGTTATAAACAAATATGCTCTTAGGTGAACCTTTCTTAGTATTAAGAACTGTAATGGGACAATTGTTAAGACATTAACCTGTCATTTGTATGACTGCAGTTCTATTCTTGATAGAGGCTTGAAGTCCAGCTTTGTTTCCAGTAAATAAAATACACTTTGTTGCAATGTAATAAAAAACCACTATTCTTCTGATGAAAACCTCTTTGCATCGAAGTGCACGCCAAATGGATGCCAAGCTTCCCGAGCAAATGCATATCAACATCACCAACTCTTGAAACGACGTTGCAAAGCCTTCTTTTTGCTTGCTTTCTTAAATCGTGCGAAATGAGGAATACAAAACTTATTGAATAAAAACTATTCTTTTCTTTTGTTTCTCATAAAACTAGAGAGTTGCATCATATTTAAATAATACTTTTTGTTCCCATTTAAAGAAACTGATGAAAGAATTATAAATATTGTTTCTTGGAAACGATTTTTTTCTACGGCGAAATAAAAGTCATAATTCTTTATCTCGTATTTCATTTGTTAAGAGCAAGTCAGCATAGGCGGCTCCAATTCAGTGGTCCAATCAAATCCAAATGCTCTTGCAACGTCATACAGTTGTTTCTTTTTCAATAACGAATGTTCTCCGTATTTATCTAAATATGTCTCCAAGTCTAGGATCAACGTAAGGCTACAAAGCTATAATCTTTTTTTAATAATTCTAAGACATATATCATAAAAAGATAGAATGATAAAAACTTCTGTCTGATGTGTTTAACTCTTAAAAACTTTTATATTGTTTTGGAAGTATATTTTCACAGTTTGATAAAGAAACAAAGCGTAAGCATACGCAGTCGCAGATGATTACTTAAATTCTATACCACAATGGTCTTTTCTTTCTTAACGGAGCTAAGCTTCCAATCTACATGTACCAGCCTACAGGATGTAAAATTGGCCAGTTCGCAATTCTGACCACATTGCTACCATTATGTCACAAAGTGCCAATTCTTACTAAATCGATGATGCTTTGTTATTTTTTAATTAATTTTTCTTCTTATCTCGCACTATTCTTAAGATTGAAAAACGATTCACTAAATGGTGCTAAAGAGAGTCTTATTTTAGCGACTTTATATAGATCTAACTTTATAATTATTGCTGCAGCCGCTTAAAAGAAAAGAAAATAGTTCTAACCTTTAATGGACACCCTATATTTGTTTTATGCATGCATTTGTTTTACGTGACACCAAAATCATAGGAATTTCTTGAAGTTGAAACATTTCGTCTTCATAGTTGGCCATACATCAATGTGAGCCAATGCCTTCCTCTGAAGATTTCTCCATGACGACTTCCGATTTATCTGTGATCTCCAATTCTTTTCATTAATTGTAAGAAAATCAGACTCCACTGAGTCAGCCCATCTCAACCGCGGCCTTCCACGTTTTCTTGTTCCAGTGGGTCTAAAAAGCAGTATCTTTTTTATTGTATTGTCATCTCTCATTCGAATCACGTGGGCGATCCAATTCATTCTATTTATTTTTATGTATTTAATAATATCAGGTTGCTTACAAATCTTGTACAGTTTAAAGTCAAATCTCTTTCTCCCGTTATTGTTTTTATTTATACCACCAAGTATACTCCGCAAAATCTTTCTCTCATATATTGCGATACAATTTTTCCTCCAGCTTTGTCATTGTCCAGGCTTCAGACGCGTATATAAACACTGGCCGGACAAGAGTTTTGTAGATTAAGAACTTTGTTTTTCTAGAAAGAAACCTAGATTTAATAAATCTTCTCAGCCCATAGACAGCCCTATTCGCCAGATAGAGTCGGTTTTTTATTACAGGAGTCATTCTGTTGTCAATGGTAATTAATCCTAAGCAAGTAAATCTCCTGACTGTTTCAAATCTATAAGAATTTATTTCTAGATAGGGGTCTGGACTCTGTTTCTTGCGAATAACATATATTTTGTTTTCTCTACATCTATGACTAAGCCGTTTGCCTTGCATTCACCTTAAAGGCAGGAAATGCCTTTTGTTCTCATATCAAATTTCGCTTTTCAAATCGTTTCCATGAAGTTGTTGGAAACATTTAGGTCATATTTAATTCGCGAAACATATTGCAATTTTTAAAAATATGTACATATCAACACACAGCGTATATAATTTGAAAATGTTGTATAGTTACAATCATAAGCTATGATGCAATACTTACAAACACTCTTTGTTTTGATTTATTTATTATTCGTCATTTTACATTTTTTATCGGATAAAAGTAAATAATATATTTGCAGAACTAGCAATTATTTTTTTACTCACTTGAAACAATACATTTCGAAGTAAAAAACAGCAAAGGAGTTGAGGAATTTAATATTCTCTTGTAACTGATGTAATATTGCATAGAATTTAAAAAGATCATAGCTTGAAATTTTCGCGTGGAATCCTCAAAATGATATATATGATAATATAAAATAATATATATATATATATAAAATAATAATAATAGATATATTTTATTAACTTTGAATTTAAAAATACTAATATTACAGCTTTGTACTTGATACTGCTAATATTACATATATTTGAATTACAAAAAAAGAACTGAATCGATATAAATGTAAGAGACACATTAGAGAAGGGAATTACGAAGAAAAACTTCCGAGTTCTCCAAAAGATTGAGTACTAAGACATTTTCTATCGTCAACCAGCTTATGTAGATCTATTTGTCGAAAATAAATGTATGAATTTTTGAACAAAAAACAATAACTAAAATATATCAGAAGAAGTAGAAAACTTGAAATTGAAGAAATATAATAAAAAATGGAAAAACAAGTGCTTTACGCAAGGGGTAAAAGTAAAGAAAATTGGATGTAAAATAAAGAATGTGGGGGAAAAGAAGTAGAGAAGAAAAAAAAGGTAAAAAAAGTTGTACGCGAAGTTGGAGTGAAAAGATAAGAAGGTTGTGTTCAGTGAGCGAAAACGTCAACGAAATGAAGTTTTCTAAGACATAGTCACTGAAGTTGCAGTTAGAGACAAAATGGAAGTTATTTTTCTTTTATTTTCGATCGTAATTTTGAATTTGAAGAGAAAGAAAAGTTTACTGGAATCGGCATAGAAACTTGCATTTTGTTAAGAGATAAGGGGATAGAAAAAAAACCGAAAAAAAATAAAACGATTTGTTTAGTTTTAGAGCAGAATTAAGCTGAGAGTTTTACGTAGAGTTTGACTTGTTTGGCGTAATCTCTTAGCCGAAAAAGTTCGATAATTGCTTTCGTTTTGAAAGAAATTTAAATCGAGAAGGTGAAAAGACTAGTCTTATTAAAATCGAAAAATACATTTATTTTCGTGTAAAAAGAAGTATATGATCAAAATCAACTGAAGTTTATATGCGACTTTTTAATGTCCAAATGAGAGGCCCTCATCAAACAATGGTTCTACATGACTGATAGAAAATATGGTTTTTATCTATACTTGAGTATAAAAGAAAAAATGACGCTAAACAAACACTAATTTTTTAAGAAATAAATACAGAGAAAGCAAAATTAAAAAATAACTCAGATTGGGAGCAAAATTAGCTAAAGAGTTTTACAAAATAAGTTAAAGAATTGTAGTTAAAAGTGATAAGCTAAAGAGTTCATGACTTCCATTTCTATGAAGGAAAAATAATAAAAGAGAAACACTCGATGTAATTAGCTAAATAAAAAAATATTTAACTTGAAAAAGAATAAGTTCAAACCAAATTCATGTTTATAAGTCCCTTTTGATATGAATTGTTATTATAAATGCCCCACACTGTAAAAAAATTATGGTATAATGTACGGGCACTTTGATGACATCCGTAAAATCCCATTTTTATCGTGTATTATACAGTTATATTTATTTAAGTAAATTGGTTACTGTGAATTTATGGTAATTATTAATGCAAAAATATGGTATATCAGATTTTTTGTTCTCTAACACATTCCAGTAAAAATTATGAATTTTAAGGCAAAAAGTATCTGAGTGCCTGTATATTTTTACCGTAAGAATCATAAAGTATCAACAATGAGGGTGCCGGTGGTTTTTACCGTAGTTTGCGCGGAACTTTTTACAGTGCACAAAGAATAGTCAATATAAAATATGATTTTTATCATAATTTTAAATTTGGATTAAAGAAAAACTTATTGTGATTGGCATAAAAATTTTAAGTTTTGAGACCTGCAAAGAGAAAGTTAAAGATAAGACATTTGACATTTGTAATTAATATATTTTTATATTGAGTTTTACTAAAAAGTTTAACAATTGTGTTTTTTTTTTAAAAAAACATTCAAGAGGAACAAAATCCGCTTTTGAAAATATTATAGAAACGTACTTTTGTTTTTGAGCCGTGATGAAGGCGTGGAGCTGTTTTTGCGAAGAACAAGGGCTTGAACCTCAGTAGTGGCGTAAAAACCACCCAACTTTAAAACGATACGTACCAGAGCTTGTCTGTGAAATAATGGCAGCATTGTACATGATGTTGACGACATTACCACAATCGTACTGTTGGAACATGAAATTATGGAACCTTAACTACCATGGCCTCCTGAGTCACTGTTGAAATGTAACTTAAAATCGCATTTATAATATTTGACTGTTGCTTTCAATCGCAGCTTAAGATTTGAGTATCGTGCTTTCTTATTTCCTTAATCAGTTTGATGCATCGCACGGGGAAAAAATCTGTTGAAATTACCGTAGAGTATTGGCATTACTGGTAAAACAACAACAACAACATAATTTAACATTAAAAAAATCAAAATATATAGTATTTAAACAAATTATTTTAGTAATTCTCCCGTTCATATGGTAACTGTTTTCCGAAAATTTCGATTTTCAAAATTATTGTTCTTATTTTCAAAATTATAGTTCACATTTAATAAAGGATATAAAGCTGGAAATTAAATTTAGCAGAATAAATAGTTTATATGCTATGGGTATCATGATAAAATTATCAAATTTTATCACATATTATAAAATCCTATTTTATTGTTAATTTTACCAAAATCAATTACCTAAGGGTTTCGGTAAAAATTACCAGGCTTTTGGGCGTTCCCATAGACGCAGTAACATGGTAAATTTTATTATATTCTGGCAGTTTCAACCATACTTTTATTTCTCCGTGTTGGGATACTTTATAAAGAAAGAATGGTCCTAACAGTACATTATTATTCAAGAATCCGACAATAAGAACGCAAATCAAAAATCGTTTGAAACCGAGCGAAAAACCAGCTCAAACAACATATTTAAAAATTTCTGTATTAATAATGATATATTTAATTATTATTATATTACATTATTATTGTATTAAATTATTATTATTATAACTACTACTATTGCTAATAATAATAATTTAGAAAAATACTGTTTAGACTCAAACCTGGTACCAGCCTATGCCATTGATCTTTATCATGCCATCTGTAGATTACTTTTTATTCGTATTATTTTTTAATTATTAAATTTCAAAATAATAATAATAATAGTAATAATTTTAGTGTTAATTAAATTTTTGCGTATTTTGCTGTATCTCGAGAACTTCTTTAGCGAATTGAAAAATTTTTGCACACAATTGTAAAATTCATTTATCCAAAGATTCCGTGCAAGAAACAACTTTTAGTAGATATTTATTATTTATAAAATAATGGTCAAAAAAATTTGAACTGTAAGGTATAAAATTTTTTACATCATTTTAAAGATTGCAATTTTAAATGGCAAAATACAAAATTTTAGTCAAATTGGTCGAATAGTACCTGAGATATTAAATTTCAAAAAAGTCAGATACTTAAAATTCAATTTCTAATTTTATAACGAAAACCCATAATTTTTAAAACATAGTTGATTTTGTTTTTAATTAAAGTGCCAGAATGATCTCTTCATTTAAAGTGCCAAGAAAATCTATTTGAAATTTATTTTGGAGATCAGGTGTTAGAAACCCCATAACTGAAAATGTCTCCAACTTAATATTTTTTGCAACTTTTTTGTAATAGTGTACTCTTATAAACAGTAATAACGATTCCTGGAATGTTATAAATTATTTCTTGTAGTTACAAAATATTTCTTTCTTTTTCTAATACAGTATTAGAAAAATATATCTTTCCTTATGTTTTCTGCTAAAATTATGAAATATTGCCTTTTCTGGCATACAGGATTTGAGGATAATCTTCTTGCATTTAAAGAAAATATAAATAATAATTTATTACCTGACATGAATTTACAAAAGAAATAACACGAAAATGGATATTGAAGTGAAGGTACTAACAGGCATCATCATGGCATCGTCATCAGGGGGACATATCATGTAGTCAGTACAGGAGCAGTTTCTGTGGTTGGCGTTGGTGGTAAGATACCGCAAGCAACCATATCTCCGACTGACCCAAAAAAGATAAGATAGAAACCAAAATCAAGTTAGAAACCAAAATCAAGTTAGGTGAAGATTATATACTGAGAAAATTAGCATCTTGGTGCTGTTGTGACCTGTAAATGAATATGTTTTACTTTTTTAATTTCTCAACTTTCAATCTTGTTTCATTATGTATTAAACTGTATGAAATTTTATTAAACTATGAAACTATGAACTATGAACTATGAAATTTTACTTAAAAAACCGGACAAAAAAAGGATATAATCTTTTCCTCAGCCCACACGACTATATCCGCAAAACAGAGTGCTTTCTGATATTGTATCAATAAAGCCAAAGCAAAATTATTAATACAATAGTGTGAGGAGCACTCAGAAATTTTTTTTATAAAAATTACAACAAATAAAATAGAACACAAAAAGAAAAAACAAGTAAAAATAACATGTAAAAACAGAAAATAAAATAAAATAAAAAGAAAAAACAGTAAAAATGGACTATAAAGCGAGTAGCGAAATCAGATCAACTTACATGGACGGGATATTTTTCAAGAATGATTTAAAAATGTTTTCGCAGAAAGATTGTATCACACTATTGTATTAATATATTTTGCTTTGGCTTTATTGATACAATATCAGAAAGCACTCTGTTTTGCGGATATAATCGTGTGGGCTGATGAAGAGATTATATCTTTTTTTTTGTCCGGTTTTTTAAATAAAATGTCATCCTTTTTTTTTTTTTTTAAACTGTTGTTTGTCATTTTTTTTCTTATTATTCCCCCCCCCCTTTTTTCACATTTGTTTTATTCTTCATTTCGAATATATATATATATATATATATATATATATATATATATATATATATATATATATATATATATATATATATATATATATATATATATATATATATATATATATATATTAATGATATAAATAAAATGTGTCTACAGGCAACTAAATATTTCATTTTATTTTACTCTCAAAATTTAATTATTTAATTCGAAACTAAAACAATAAAATCATATCTATTAATATAAATTATAAATATGATAAAGAAATATAATATACTTATAAATTATAATTTAAAATAATGATAAATTCTTCAAACAAGTAAAACGTAATAGTACATTAATTATAGGAACCCTAATTTGCCTTATAATGGGTCATTTTATTTTTCCTTTAAAACAATAAATCAGAAAAATGACCCTAAGGCATAAATGAATTCTATTCATAACTCTCAATTCATGATATTTTTATAAAATTATAAATTAGTACTTCGTAATATTGTTATAAAAAATAAATTTGGTTTCTGAACTGTTGAATATCAGAATTAAAAAAAACTGCTTTAACTAAAACTTTTTTCTTCTGATTTATTGCGTTTGCTCTTAAGGAAAATGAGAGATAATCTGTCTTTTTTTTTTTTATAAAAGGCTTTCTTGTTTAAAAAAATAGGATATGTTATAAGAGAGAATTTTCGTTCCCCAAATTGTATTAGAAATTTATTAATTGGTTAATTAATTTTGTTTCCTTTTCCTCTTTTTCTGACGTTAAAGATAATCCCCAATTTTATTATTTTGTTTTATTGCAGAAGATTTAATGAGAATGTTTTGTTTTAAAAAAAAGTATCAGAATGCTTTTAAACATAAAAGTGTCTGCAAAAACAAGATATATCATAATTTATCAGATAAAACTTAATATAGGTAAACAAATGCATAGTAATTTGCATGTTCATGAAGATTCGAATTATAATAGAGCTAAATAATTTATAATCATACCCTGCACAAATTAATTTTTAAATTTAAAATTAAATACCTAATTTTTATCTAATTTACTAATTGACCTACTTATTTGCTAAGTGAAAGAAGCAAAGGCAGTACATTCTTTTTAAATATGCTATTGAAAAGAATATGGATAATATATTCTTTTTAAGCATACTTTATTTATTTGTTCTGTTTAGAGCAAATAAAAAACAAGTAACAAGATTGTTTAAACAAGTTATGTGTTAAGCATAGATGAATTAATATTTAAATGAATTAATACATAAATTGAAAAGCAAATGCTTAAATTGGAAAGTAAAAATCTAAATTTCACCTAATTTTTTTATCATCCTATTTATTTACAAAATCAAAAGAATTGAGATAATACTTTCTTTTTAGGATGCTATTGTTTATTTTTTTTCTATTTCGAGTTAATAAATAAAAAAAAAAGAATAAAAAACGAAAGAAACAAGTAACACGATTGTTTACATAAGATTCCTTTTATGCCTGTATAATCTTCTTACATAGTTCTTTTTTTTTCTTAACAGTAATATGATTGCCGCAGAATGTGAAACTCACTTTTTCATTTTTACTTGAATTTAGAGTGATTGCCAGCGACCTTGTTCAAAAGTTAGCAACGTTGCCAACTTTTGAAATTGAGACTTTTAACTCTTTCAAAGAGAAGATATTTTCAGACTACAGGGGAGTGTTTTTCTTTTTGTTGCTTTCTTTTCTTGTTTACCAGCACAGGTGTTAAGTGAAAAATGTTATGGCATCTGGATTAAATCCCGAAACTTGAAATTTATGTTTTAATTTAAGCACCACCTAAACTACTTCCGTTTTTCACGCTTTGAATTGAAAACAGGACATGTATGAGACTTTTTTTTTAAAATTTATAAATCATGGTGAATAGAAGTAATGGTTTTAATAGTTTATACAAGGACGTCTGGTTTGTTTCAGAAATATTGAGAATCAGCAGATGATGGGGGAAAGAAAATTTTTTTTTGAAAAGCTCTTTTTTAAAATGTTCTAATTTTGAAATAACTCTAACTTGAAATTATACGACAGGAAACAAACATTTCTAAATTATTTTTTTGAGGTTTTCTTGTACGAGAATTAATAAAATTTCAACTATTCTCTATCACAATAAACAAAAATACAAACTGAAAAGAATTGCTATGCAATTTTATTATTAAATTTATAAATAATCTGTTTTTATTGCCTATTGTCACATTAAGTATAAAGCCGATTATACAGGGTGTTCCGCAATGACAGCTCTAAATATTATCAACCTATTACACAGGGTGTTCTGTAATGACAACTCTAAATATATATGCTTCGAATCCATGTTAAAATAAAGTAAAAATACACCTAGATCCTACTTTTTAAGGGTTTCTCTAACGCACTTTGTAAAGAAAAATAAGTTTTATAATAAAAGCAAAGTCTTTATTTTAAACTATAAATATTTTCTAGCTGGGAGAAAAATTTTCTAGAATATAAAAAACGCTAACATATTTTATTAAAAAAATGTTTAATTTTTTAAACAAAAAATCACCGATTAGGCGACATTGAGACTTTTCCACATTGAGGAAGAAAAATTAATATCACTGAATATTTCTTAATCTGTGTAAGTATTTATCAACCCAAACAAGGCAGTGTTGGGAATTAGTTTTAAATTATAAAAAAATAGATCATAAATACTTTTCCCAGAAATAAAAGATTTTGGTGTTTTTTTTTATGTAGCTGCTTTGCACTATTTTACTATTTCCATAAATAACGTAGAAAGCTAACAAAAGTATGGCCAAAATTACTAAAATATTTATTGTGTTTCTGGTTCTATGGGAACACCAAAAAACTCAATAATTTTTACCGAGGCACTTTGGTAATGAATTTGTTTAATAATCATGACAAATAGCATTAGAATATTTCATAAAATTTGGTAAACGTGGCAAAAATTTGCTAATTTTATCATGATACATGAGCATGGCATAAAAAACATTTATTGAGTTAAATTTAAATAAATAGTTAATATATGAAGGGAAAAATTACCAAATGAATGGTTTATAAATACCATATATTTCGGCATTAAAACCAGAATTATGGTACTTTTTTTTACCAGAATTACCATTACCGTTAAGTACGGTAATTTTACCAGAATTTTGTAGAGATAAGATTAATAAAACTTAATCAAACTTTCATAAATATATTTTACAAACTTACAATCGTTAAAAAAACATTAAAGGACTATTTTTTAGTTAATTTTTTTTTAAAAGAACATTCCTAATTTGTAAATATAATTTACGAATAAAGTATAAACTGATGTTTAATTGTTGGTCGATGCTATTTTATAACTATTTTATAAACATTAATTTGAAAAATTTTTCCTCAACTAAATTGAGATTTTTATTAAACTTCCATGGCATACTAGTACTTTATACGCAAACAAAAACAAAATTCATGTCACAAACTTTTAAATTAAATGGAACACACGAGAAGACGGCGTTCCGCTTATCGTAATGTAGATCAAAAAGTTGTTTAATTAATTTTGCAAACCTGTATTTAACTTTAAGTCTTTGAGTTTCATCTTATACATACTTTCACGCATTAAACGTATTCTAAACCGATCGTTTACCAATTACTAAACCAATCGAACCAATTACGTTTTGTTACAATTAATTAAACTCAAATTCGATTAGTTACATTGAAAATTTAATTTTTTGATCAAACTGAGCATACTTGGAATTTATAAAATAAGCATTGGAATCAAAGGAAAATCAAAATCAAAGGAATTTAAAATGATTTATTATGCTTCGTTTAATATCTTAACCTTGCACATAAGTTTCAAAATAGCTAAGCAAATTTTGTTTGGTAAATGAAAGCCAACTTTTGTAGCGTCGTAACTTAATTCCACGAGTTTTTTGGAAATAAATTAAACTTCTATTCATTACATACAAGTCTTTTCCGATGTACAAACCGTTAAATGTACGAATCTTAAAAGTTCAAGCAAACCTGAAACTGATACTTGTTTTTGTAAAAATTGCAGTCAAGTTGTGCAAACTAGACATAATAGAGTCCAGAATTTATTGAACAAGCTTAAGTGAAGCATAAAAACACTTTTCAAGTGGGGGTAATTACTTCAAGTTGTTAGAAGCTCTTCTGATTGAATAAAATGCGAAAAAGAACACAAGTCTTTTAACAGTTAAGACGTTAAATTGCAACTCCTTTTACATTATTAGCGAGTCGTGTAAAAACATGCATATCACAATTTGCGCTGTTTGAATCTTTGCTAAGCTAAATCGATCTGACGCTGTTGATTCTGCGAACGGTGTTAAGAAGTTGAGTTCTTGTAAACAACGAAGTGTTCTAATTGGAGTGCTTGTTTACCAAGCACATCTCATCAAACATGCTCTAGATGAAGTAAATTACAATTAAAGAGAAAGGATTTCAGCTACAAAATGACTTTGAATTGCGAAATCTATTAGTTCTATGCTTACTTAAGCGAAAAACGAAATGGTGTGGTGTGGACTTCGAACCGTGTAATTATGCTTCTACGTTTGTACGATGCAACAAGATTAAATCGAATTTCTCTAACATTTTCTTTTATTTTTCTGTTTGTGGTCTTATGTGGATTTAATCTTTTTTTCATTCCAAAAGCAGGGACGAATGCTAAACTCAATTACCAAGCAAAGAAGCTAGCAGAAAAGTTTGTTCTTTTCTACAGGCGCCGCCATATTGTTAATCCCGCAGACGTGCTCCTTCTTCCGTTTCGTACACTCTTTTTCCGGTGTTGCCATTTTTATTTAGGGAAAAGTTTATTTTTATTTTGTGATTCTTTCTTTGCTTTGCCATCGAGGCAGATTTAATACCGCTTTAGATGCTTGAGATACATTTTCTTGTTTAATGAGAATTCGTCAATTAGGAAGGCTTCCATTGTGTTCGGAAAGTTAAATCCTTGGAGAAATAAAAGAGAATTAATTCATTTGCAACATTATTATTTTTACGTAACTATTTTTCCTTTTCCTAGTTTACCGATGTAATACATAAGAGAGAGAAAGAAATCAGCTTTTATTATAAGTCTACCATTAAAATTTGCTGACATTGAACTAAAGTTTGCTTTCATTAATTAAAAAATGCTTTAAATGCAGTTGAAAGATTCGCCATTTTTTCCGCGATTATTTCAACAATAGGTTAGACCTTTTTAATACTACTAAACGTACAATTAAAATGAAGTATCTAACAATTTGTAAAAAGAAACGATTAAAAGAAGAGCTTGTTAAAACTTATTGAAATTTATTTTAAAAACTCATTTTAAATTAACTCTAGCAGATAGTAAATTAATTAAACTTTAACAGAGAATTTTTTATGTTAAAATGTTTTCAGAAGAATTAACAATTAAAAATTCTATAAATTAGTTTAAAAGTTTACTTTTAAAATCCGCCTTAAGTTAATGGTTTTTGCATATTTAAAATAATTTAATTTGAAAAAAAAATTGTCGAAAAGTGTAGCAATTAAAAAATAATGAAAAGATTAAGGAAAAAAAAGATGTAAGTATTATAATGTATTTGAAAAACTAAATGCCTTGAAATAGTTACTGCAATTTAATTTTAAAAGAAACCTCTATTTATAATTGAGTTTAATGAATTTAAAATAGCCTAATTTTGAAGAAAATAGGCAAAAAGGTAGCAATTAAAAATATTTAAAAAGTAAGGAAAAAAGAAGTAAATATTATAAAAGTTAGGAAGTTTTTCATGTAGTACGACTAAACAATTCTATATGATTCTAATTATATAAGTTTTTGATAGTCATTTCTGCATTTCTATAACGAAACATATTTCCATGTTAGCAGAAATATATGACTTAATTCGATGAAAAATCATGAATTATTTAAATGATATTGATTTTTGGCATACATTTCCCGATATTCTGTAACAAAACACCTTCATATGTATAAAAAACATTTAAGATCTAATGCGATGTAACAATTATATAAATATATGTAATATTGATGATGCGCATTAACGTTTGAAGCAAATTTAAAGTATTTTATAACAAAACATATAGCATGAAAATAGAAATTTCCAATCTTAAACGAGGAAGCAATTATAAATGATTTTAGTGATATAAATTTTTGACACACATTTCAAGATGTTCTACAATGAAAAATATTTTCTTGTATGCAGAAATTTGTGATCTAATATGATGAAACAATTACAAATGAATTTTATAATATCAAATTTTGATAAACATTTGGATATTCTTAAACGAAAGATATTCACTTATAAACTAATATTTATTTGTGATGTTACATACTCACTAATTTTGCTGTACTTGATTTTTGCATATTCTGGAAAATATTCTACAGCAAAACCTATTTATTCATCATCATGAATTTATCAGCTAAAAATATGGAACAATTGACTCATTAGATATGTATACTAGGTATTCGTATAGTCATGTTTATCGACAAAACAATAGTATCTTTTTCAGACAAACGAAATTAAGGGAAAGTTTTCTTTTCGTTTTATTTAAGTGATTAAGAAAGTAATAAATAAATAAAAGTGTATCGAAATGTGTTTCCCTTTTTAAACAATTTAGAGGTTGGAAATTTTCCTTAACGGTTTAAATTTTTGAGATTAACAAAGAAACATAAAAATTTTAGTACCTCATTTCTAAAAAAAAAAAAGAAAAAAAACTTTGGATTAACACGATAACATTTAGTAAGTACTATACTAAAAAATCTGGTTATTATCTGTAACGAGTTTCATAAAGTTGTAAATTTAAAACAGAAAACTGCTAAAAAAATAATAAAATTGCAAAATAAAAAAACGAGATGCTCCATTGAATTTTAAATCAATAAATTCATGATTTTAATGGATTAAAAATGTTTCAAAATTTATTCGTTAAATTAATTTGAAATTTCTTGATTGTTTAATATAACTTAAAATATAGATCTGGAGCATATGGTGCAGTTCAGTCAATTAGTTTTTTTTGAGACACCACGTTATTTCTTCGTATTGTACGGTAAATGATGAGATAATTTAATATCCAACCCATATAATGTATTTTACAATCTGATGAGAACGCAGTTACTCTGAATAATTTAGAATAACTGTTACTCTCCTATATAAACAGTATGCAACTTTAAAAAATGCATATTTATAGTGTTACTGTTATTATTTTATAATTATTTCTAAAAACCAAGAGTAAGGTACCTATTAATTCTAACTCTGATATAAATTCTTTCCAACATCACTTTTGCCGTTCGAGTGACTTTATGAGATCACATTTTAGAAGTGTTATGATTCAAAATCGCGTGGTTAAACAATTCTAGTTTGTAACAATTTTCGGGGTGATTTAAGTATTGCAATACTTACAACTATCTTTTTTAAGCCCTACTATTAATTACCTTGTAGAATTGATACTTATTAGTACTTATAATTTCCACGGTTTCACTATTTATTATGCTTAACGGAGAATAAAACATTTTTATATTCATCATAACAAGTTTTAAGTTTTCGAATCACAAAAAAAGTCAAAAGGTTAAGAAAAATATTTATTTGGCACAAAAAAAACTATTGTAACCAATTTGTAGCAATTAAGCAGTTTTCCCGATCAAATAATACTCACATCTTTAAAAAAAAATTAGTTCCCTAGATTTATATTTAAATTCATAATTCAACTACGTTTCTAAAGCATAACTTAAAATTATATAAAATTGCGAAAAACTACTACGAAAATGTGCAAAAAAGAAAAAAACATATTCTTATATTAGAAAACTTGCCAGCAATACGAAAACTTTACCGATTATCATGATAATGATTTTTGACATACACTCAAACATATTCTACATTCTTATACAAAACGAATTTATCAGTTCAGTAATACAAAAATGCAATTATTACTGATTATTATAATGATTTTTGACAAACACTCAAAGATGTTTTATAACATTCTCATATAAGAGGAATTTACCAATAATACAAAATCCCAATTATAACTGAACATCACGATAATGATTTTTGCTATACACTCAAACATATTCTACAACATTCTCATATAAGAGGAATTTATAGACAATATAAAAGAACAATTATAACTAATTATCATGATAATGATTTTTGATATACACTCAAATATAGTCTATAACATTCTCATATAAGATTAATTTATTAGTAATACAAAAATGCAAATTTGACAGATTATCATAATAATGGTTTTTGATATATACTTAAACATATTCTATACCGTCATATTAGAGGAATTTATAAGCAATATAAAAGATCAATTGTAGCTGATTATCATGATAATGATTTTTGATATACACTCAAATATAATCTATAACATTCTCATATAAGATGAATTTATCAGTAATACAAAAATGCGATCTTGTCTGACTATCATAATAATGATTTTTGATATACACTTAAACATATTCTGCATTTTCATATAAGAGAAATTTATCAATGATGCAAAAGCACTATCATAACTAATAATCAAGATAAAGAATTTTGATATACACTCAAATATATTCTACAATTAAAGACATATTTTCAAATAAGATGAATTTATCGGTAAGAGAAAGACACAATTATAACGGATTTTGATAATATTGATCAAATTTATTATTAATACAAAAATAGAATTATAGCTGATTTTGATAACATTAGTTTTTAATTCCTATCTTTTCTACGAAACACATTTAAAACGTCTCATATCTTGTATTTCTAAAAATGAAATAATTTTCCTTACATTTAAGAATGGGAAAGCAACACTCGTTTTGTTAATAAGTTTCTAAAATCATTTTTATAAAATCCGCGAAACAAAATAATATTTATTTCCCAAATATGTCGTAAATTTTCAATTTTCTACTTGTTCCTGAAGAATATATCTACCAAATAGGCGAAAAAACTTTTTTTCTTTCACATCAGTCTAAATTCATGACCAGGGTTGAAATTTGATGTAAAGAAAATCCTTATGTATACAGAAAATACACCCACTAAGAAAAGGAATTTATATGAAAGATCTGGGACAAAAGGAAGAACACTGACAAAAGCAGAGTTTCAAGATAGAAAAGAATACTTAGATAGTAACATTTCTGATGCATATAAATCCCTGTCAAACACAGGAATCTATATTATAATATTCTATCGCCCCTTTTCTTCAACGAGCACAAAATAAAATTGCGAAAGACTACAAAAGGAAATGAAACGAAAATAACTTGCTTTCATACAGAATTCAAAGATTACTATCATTGAAAGTATTACCTTGCAATAAATTGAAATCTTTATAGTAGTTAAGCATTACAAAGGAGTATATAATTATATTGAATTCAACACGTTATTTTCACTCCTATTTATAATGAAATAAACAGTGTAAATGTTTCCTGATGAATTTATTTATCGCAAGATATTATAAAGCGCATTTTATATAATGTAGAGTTACTCTGTGCGCTCCCCTGTAAATCAGTCGAATAGTTTTTGAAATATTAAAGCTTAAAAATAAGCTTTTTGCAAGTTTTATAACTCAGAAACTATTCAATCGCTTATTCAAATTCTGTAGTTTTTCATTTAAAATTAGATAGATTGTTTAAAATGTTATAAAAATATGAACTTGTGTAAAATAAAATGGTAATAATTGAAAAAAAATTATTAAAAATTATTTTTTCCATAATGCAATTTTTATGGTAAACAAGTTACATAAGAAGTTGTAAAAAGCTCTTGAACTGAGCAAGTAATTTCACAGGTATGACTAAAAATGCGAAAAGTAAAATTTCCAATAATAAGTCCTTATTTTTGATTTTTCTTCTGAACTAATATTAACACATTTTCCAAATTAATATTAACAAACCTCCATATTTTGATGGTCAAAAGTCCGAATCCTATAAAAAAAAAATATTGCTGCAAAAATAATGTATCAATTATGAGCGCTCCTTAGCTGAAAATTGCTATTGTTTTTCATTGCAGAAACTTACAAGAAAAAACAAGAAAAGCAAACGTATTATCATCTAAGAGGGAAAAAAAGGCGACCGAGATGGCCTGTTAAGTAGGACGCTGGACTCTTCTTCGTGAGAACTGGAGTTCAAATCCAGTCTGTCAAAGACTCCCTGTGTAATAAATGGGGACTGGTGCCTGTTAAATCTGTCGGGGTCTCAAAGTCCTCCATGTTCTCAGAACAAATTATATCTCTGAGGGCACTGAATTGGACATTGATCGTTTGCTGGTTCAGATCAAAATTGCGATTTGTGGATGAATGAAGGGATGTTTGAATGGGTCTACCTTATAAACGGGTGTGATATACGGGTGTGGCAGAGGTCGAATTCTTGGCCATAGATGGCACCACTGGAAAAACAAGAACAATCGTACCCCCTTGCCTTAATGGCTGAGGACTACAGCAACATGAGGGGGAAAAGGATTTATAACAATATGTTTCTTTATTTATGTGTTCTCTTATGTGTCGTGCTACTTTAAATGGAGGTTTCCTTCAAAATCACTTATTATTAAATTGGTTATTGTACGCAAATCAAAAAAGAGTTATAAAAATAATTGCTAGATACGAGTTAATGATAGGGCTGTTATTTAGGGTCTTTGCTTAAATTTTTAAAACAAATGTAACACCTATAATTTATCAGAATCAGAGCACCAGAACAACTAATAACAGAAAATGAACTAAAAGAACTTTTTTGAAGCACTGACTTACGCTCAGTTTGTCCAAAAAAATTCTTTTCTGTTTGTTTAGGTTACTATTTAAATTTATTTTTTCATTTTATTCACATCTTTGGAAAACAGGATTTTATGTTTATCAGAATATTAACTTTCTAGCAAGCTTGAATTCATAGGTCAACTCATAATCAGAATGTAAAATCCACCATCTTGAATAGTATTCTAATCATACTCCTGATCATACATTGTAAAAAAATAGCAGTAAGTATTTATAATAATAAAAAACATTGCATTTGTATTGAAAATATAAAGAAATAATGTTAATAACCTTTATTTTATTGTTTATTATTTTACTGTTTCTGCCAATTCATCAACCATCCCATTGTCTAAAAATAATCTTATTTTTTAAAAAAAAAGTGTACAAAGGAATAAAATATATTAAGAAAATTCAAAACAATAAAATAATTTAAACATTTTGATCATCATTTATGATAGAATTAGTATTCTGTGAAACACAATACAATTCCTTCCCTCTGCATATCTGTATTAATACAGTTTGTTTTATGCAGACAAAATTAGATTTGAATATACATTAACGATAAATAATAAATTCAATACAAATTCCCAGAATTAAATGTAAAGTGTATGCCATTGATAGTCTTCCGAAACTATTCTCCTAAAATATGTTTTCCACTTTTCATTTAAGAGATTATTTACTATCTAAATGTTAAATCCTACAATCAAATTAACAGCCCGCAATCTTCCATATAAATTCATTTATATTCGTCTATATATAGAGTTTGCTTCATTTAATTTTATCCACTTGAATGAAATTGGATTCGCACAGTCTGATACAAGTCTCTGTCTCATAATTTATCCCACTTCACAAGGCTTTATAATGTCAGAATAGAGATTATTATATAATCCTCATCATCAATATGCATAGTGCATCTCTCTGTGTGTAATAACCTTGAAGAATTGTGTATTGCTTTTGGGGAAAAGTTAATACACGCGATAAAATTTAGTTATTATTTCTCACATTTCGGTTTTAAGTTCCTGTGGTAATTGTGAGCAATGAAAAACTATAATTTTAAACCATTTTCTGATAATGGATTTATATATAATTATACAATAATTTCCATTCTTAATTCGTATTATATTTTGTTAGTGTTATCGAAAATAGGGTTAGCGGGAGAGCAAACAGAAAAACGCCTTTTCAGAATTTGGATAAAAATTTAAAAAAAAAAAAAAATTTCTACATTAGTAATAATATTACAAATATAAATATCTTGAACCGTGGTGGCTCAGGGGATAGAAGGTTCGCCTCACATTAGGCGACCCAGGTTTGAATCTCAGTGGTGGCTGGTTGATGTGAATTCAGCTCGGTGCACAGTGGTGGACAAATCATGGGTCAGAATCCCCATGCCGTCAAGCTAACCATGGGTGGTTTTCATTGTTTTCTTCTCCACTTAACGCAAAGGCGAGTTAGATCTAGCATATTGTCCTTCACGAAGGCTTGTTTGTCCATATGCTTGATCTAAGTGTTCCCTTGTCTTCTGGGTTGAGTGATTGTCTTCCGAATATTCCAAAAACTCTGGTTGTCTGCGGATTAATTCCATGAACGAAACATGGATTAGAATCCTCTTACCGTCGGGCTACCTATGGGAAGTTTTTGAGATTTTCGTCTCCATAGTACGCAAATACGGGTAGGTTTCATCAAATAGTCCTCCACGAAGGCCAGTTTCTCTCAATACTTGATCCAAGAATCCCTTTGTCATCTGGGTTGAGTTCAAAATGACAAGGTTTAGGGATTTAACATTGATAGTCATAAACTCAGAATCGGATCGGCTATCCAATGCCAGTTATAAAATAAAATGAAAAATATATATCTAGAGCCGCTGTGGCTCAGGGGATAGAGCGCTTACATCCCAATGAGGTTACTTAGGTTCAAATACCAGAAATGACATGTCGATAAGCATTCTACTCTCGACTCGCTCCGACCACAATGCTGATGCAAAATATCCTCAGAAGTAGGCATACGATGTGATTAGATCCCCTTTCTTTCGGACTACTCGTAGAAAGTTTAAGGAAACAAAAATCCAATCATATCTACTGAATAACTAATGAGGGAGGTGGGATGAATACATTTATGGTGATCGCTGAAGTTAAAGAACAGTTAAGTTATTTTTTGCTACAAAGTCGATGTCAACATAAAATGTTAAATCACAATAGGTTCTCATACGGAATCCCAGAATCCTCATGAAGTTCCAGAACGCATATCATGCCTAGAAGCTATTACACATGTAACTGGAAATACTTTCTTCTTCTTTTTATTATATAATGCTTATTCCAGTTGTATTTTTGAAACAAAATAATAATTTTTACTCTTAATTCTGTATTTTTTTTTTAATTCTTTCAGTACTCTCTTTAATTCTTTCTGTATTTTCTTTAATTCTTTCTGCATTCTTTAAGAAAAAATAAATGGAGACTTTCATGAACAAACAGGTTTTGATAATTTCATTCCGCCGCTCTCGCTTCGTACTGTGCGCTTTTTTTGCTTCATTTTTAACACGAAATTATATTTTTAAAATTCAAAACTGTTTATTAAAAGCTATTATTACGAAATCTCCCTTATAAATTAAGTAAGAGCATTTAAATATGAGACTAAAAGCTATTTTTACAATCCCTGATTTAAGCTAGATATAAAAACTAAAGATTAATTTGTAGTTAAAAATAAATCAATCATAATTTAATCAAGGGATAAGGAAATAAAATAATATTTCATCTCATCAACAAGTTGGATATAATACAAAAATGTTTTCAGAAACTTTATGAAATGAATAATGAAAGAACGAAAACTGTTTATTTCATTTTTACGAAGCGAAATATTTGCTCATCTTTTGTTTTAACCATTCCGAGGTGTATGGAATACTTTGTTTACTTAGGAAAATTGTAAAAGAAGAAAAATTTTGCGAGCAATTATTTTGATATCAAAACAAAATAACAATATTTTTGCACTTATTAATATAGGATGAATATCAGTTAACCAATTTTCGCAAACAATTTATTTACAGTTGTGTGTTTGATTTAGTCATGCAAAAAAACAATAATAATCTTTTATCTTATACAGAATACATCTCTTAAATTTGTTACTACTTTTCTGCCTCTGACTATAAACTTGTACTACAATTTATATTACTATTATTAAGGAAAAGAAGGTTTGCTAAACCAACTTATTTATTAAAATAATTTTTTAAAACCAATAGCAAGAAAAAAGGAGTAAGAAAGTACAGATAGAATTCGGAAGTAAAATATTAAAACTATAAATATAATTAAAAAAAGAAGAAGAAAAGATGTTTTCTCTGAAGAACTTTAAACAGCTAGTAGAAAACTGTTAGTTAAATTGTTATATTTGCATCAATAATGTTAGCTCGATTAAAACTAATCTCCAAACTATAATTTGCATTAATTTTATTTTTTGAAAAATATAATTATTATATATTTAACTTAAGATACTATTGATTTATAACTGTTAGCACATTTTATAATCATGTGAGAAATTTTTTTTTATTCGAATATATTCTCGAATTTGTTTAAAATAAAACTTATCAAGTAAAACAAAATAGTAAATAGCATTTTATGCTTGTTAAAAAACAAGTGTTGATTAAAATTCTTTGTACAAGCATTAATTTTTAAAAAAAAAGACTACCTAAAAGCATTGATTCGTCTTTGCTTCTTTGAAAATTAAATTTTTTCTTATTTACAATAATTAACTAATTTATTATTATTTTTAAAAAGATGAAATATTACTCTCTCCTTTTCTATGTGTCGCAAAAAATACTATTCGAGTTATTCAGTAAATTTAACCGGTAATTGTTAGAGCTTTTTTGTAATGATAAATTAGGCATATAAGGAAAAAAATAAAAAGTGATCGAGTTTGGAAATCTAATTAATATAAATTGAATTTTAATACAGGAACTATATAATTTATGGCGGTTTTTTTGTAAAGGTACGAATTTATTACGTCGTAATCTTTTTCACTTATCACCAAAAATTAATTTTAATTAAAACACGCATAATTTCTTCATCAAGGCATATTCTTTTTATTAAAAAGTTTTTTGAGTGCTCACAAAAGTAACAGTTCCCTGTAACAAATTCGTCGTCTCTTTGTTCTCTGATAAATATATATATATATATATATGTTACCGGCAAAGTTTGGAATCCGGCATTCTATAGAATGATTGGCGTTGTATATATTGCCTAAAACTAGCCGGCAATGTATGAAACGATTTATATTTCACACATTTCTTAGGCATTCTATAGAATGCCAAATGAGAAACCGGCAAAGCATAAAATACATCTCCAATTCATCAAAATGACATTCAAAAATGACAAATTCAAAACGTAATTCAAGTCTGTCATGTTACAACAACTAGGTTAATTTCTTATTTTTTATATGAAAGTTTTGTTTCCCTTAATAAGAAAGGCATAAATTATGTTTTGCACAAAGTTTTATTTTTCTTTACACATTTTGAATAAATGTTTTTTAATGGCACTCTCAGTATTTTTTCAGAATAACATTTTTATTTTTGAGAAATGCATGTTACTGTGAATGACCGAAATTTGGAGAATGTCGACTTTCACCGGTGAATGTCTACAGTCGCTTTGGTGAATGTCCGAAATATTTATTAAATCCTATTTAATATTAATTTATTCCTGGATATAATTACATTTATTCGATATTTTAATACTTAGAGACGGTAGATTAGAAGTTAGACATCAGTGTTTGGAGTATCGGGTAAATATGTACCGGGCAATGGAACTTGACCTTAAAAAGAATATCAGTGTAGGGTGTACCAGACAGTGGCACTGAACCTTAAATAGATAGATATGTGTAGATATGTTAGAATTCCAGAAATATTAGAATTCCAGCAAATTAAATCACTGACAGTAAATGAAAAATTACTTATTTTATAAAAAATAACGATTTGAATTTCGGACGAGTTTAATATCATATATAAATCAAGGAAGTTAGTTAAGGGATAAGTTAGACTAAATAGTGTTTACCAGTGTAATTCAATAGAATATATATTGTTTGTATTATCAATAAAATTATTAATATATTAAAATCAAAAATAAATCTGAAGCTATTTTGTTCTCAAAGTAGTGTAAAAATCGCTAATCTCTTTCCGTCAAATTTACATACTACCATACAATAGTAGAAGAGATTTTTCAGCTTTAGACTTTTTTTCTTCAAATTTCTCAAAAGCTTATGGAATTATTTTCAATTTTAGAGGTGTTTAGGTCATGCAATTTCTCATACATATCAATAAAGTTTAAGACTTTTAGATATTCTAGGGACCAGCAATAAATAACGAACTGAAATGATTGTGTTTGAAAACTTCGTCCCAAAAATTCTACCAATAAGTTCGTAATGTGAATCAATTATTTTTGTTATTATATGCAGTACAATAACTGCACAAAATTTCGCAAAAATAGCTTAAATATTCATTGAAACTACAATAAACTCATTTTTATCCTTACGTTTTCTGACAATAACTGTAGTAATTTTTAATGAATGAAAAAATTATATATAATTTTAAATTTAAAAAATACATTGAAAACTGTGCGAATTTAAAGTTTTTATTTTATACGCACTTACTTGGAAAGCATTTAACTTTTGTTCATAATTTTGTTCTGAATCGTATTTGGTAACTTATGAGAAAGTGCCGATTTGAATTTGTTGAAAATTTAAAAAGTTACTGGCAATTTTCGAAGTAGTTTTCATAAATTTTAAAGAAAGCTCTGAATGGGAAAGGGTTTTCCTTAAATTTCATTTCATAACAGAAGACAAATTTTTGAACAAATGATAATACCTACAATAATTGTCCGGGAAACTAAATTTGGTAGTAAAAGGGAAGAAAAAATAGAAAAAACATACTTTAATAAGGGATAGTCCTCTATTATACCAGTGCAAATTTAAAAGAAATCTTGTTTAAGGTACAAAATAAAATTTGTAGGAAACCCTTACCATTCAGAGCTGTCTTTCAAAATTTATAAACACTACTTAGATAACTTGCAAGAACCTTCTGAAATTTTGTAGATTTTCGAATCAAAATTTTTACATAAATTACCAAACATGATTCGGAACAAAGTTCTGAAAAAAAAGATAAATGTTTTCCGCTGATGCGCAGCTTGAAAGAATTATTTTAACAGCTTATATCTTGCGCAAATTTCAAATTTCAAAATAATACTTTTGTAATTAATTAAAATTCACTTAAAAATTATGTTTAAAATTGTGAGTATTTTTACAGTTACAGTCAGAAAAAGTACAGCAGTTTTTTTTTATAAAAATGTCCATATATCCATGAATAATACCCATGAACGTACCGCTTATGCACATAATAGCAAAAGTAAATAGAATGTGTTGCAAACTTATTGAAATGTTATCTGGTTTAAGTTCTTAATTTATAACGATATCCTCATACCTCTAAAAGCGATAAATATTATTGTTACATATGAAAAATCACATGTCTAAAACACATCTACATTTATAAAATTATTCTCTAAGTATTTCTTGAAAAATTAAAAGCGTCTCCTCCATTATTGCAGGTTGGCATATATAATTGATAACAAACATAATATAAAATCACTAATTATATAATAACTTATTTACTAAAATTTAAGCGTGTTTCTTGCCCATATGTAAACTGTAACCAGCATAATAGAAACGAAGTGATGGTAAAACCTTATGTGATATCTGTGTCTTAAATTTTTGTGATGGTTATATGCTTTCAAATTACAATTTAACAACATGATTTGTGAAATATACAGTGCTGTCGAAATTGCCATAAGAATTTTTTTTTGGTTGAAAATTTCTAGTTCACAATGACAGTTGCTAGCAATAATTCTATAATAAATCAAGATGCACTTTTAAAATGTTCATGTAGATGTCTAAAGGATATCTTTATCACTTAGTTTTATAACTCTATTTGTTGGTTATAGTGCTGAAATAGGTTAATTAAGTTTAATTCTGTACTAGAAAAAAAAGGAAATAATGCTTTCATTACATTAATTCGCTTTGTAAATATGAATTAAAGACTGAGAATAAAAATAAATTTAATCGAATGACAACCTTAATCCGGGCAACAAGGCCCCTACCACATATTGAAATATATTACAGCGAAACGTTAATAAATTATGTTTAAAAGTAATGAATTCTTGTTTGTGCCCATATTGCTAAACTGTTTTTAAAAAAAAACACACAATAATTCTTGATTGATTGAACAATTGATTCATTAATTATTAAAATAATTATAATTTATTGGCATCTTAACAGTATAATGCTATCAGTACTTGTAATAAATGTCAGTATTTTATTGATCAAAGAATATAGAAAGATTAAACAGATTGGGCTTATATGAATTTATATAAGTAACAGCTTTTTTTAGTTAAACATATTAATAAGGATATTAATTGCATATTTAGTTTCAAATAATATTTGATGTATTTTTGCGGTTAAAGTGCAATTAAACCAATACGTTTTGTGAGAGTTTGAAAAGTAAAAGCAAAGCTTCAAAAAAAGACTCGATAATCTACTCCAAAGAAATTAATTCCTGCTTACATTGAGAAATCCTATAATAAATACTGCTTAATTTCTAGAATGCTATGAATGATACTTTTCTTGCAATTAGATATTAAATAAAACTAAAATCAAGTTATAGAATATTTCATTTTTTTTAAAAATATTTTTTTTAAATATTATTTATAATTGATACAATATTTCATTTTTAGAAAGAACGTTGTGACTTATGGTACTTAATTCTGTTAATAAGTATTTTGCTATATATTTTGTACTATTTAGAGTGATTAAAATAATTTTTCATATATAATATAAAGGATAAATACAAAATCATTTTATTTATTATAAAAAGCATATCCCTTTATTAATCATACTTATATCACTAAATTTAAAAAAAAAAAAAAAAAAAAAAAAAAAAAAAAAAAAAAAACTGTTAGATAAAAATAAGAATCGTTTTTAAAATTTAATCTAAGTTAAATATAAATATTGAAGTTTTATCGCTCTTTCCGTCAATTTCATTTTTAAAATATTCTAAACGAAATACATAAGGATACAATATTTTCAGATCAGTAAAAAATTCAGACTAGTGAATACGGGAATAAGCTTAAGGGAATATAAACGAACTGAATACGGGGATAATTCTACAAAAAAACTCGCCTGTGAGTTGTTTTCCAGTCATGAATGTGCTCAAAAGGAAAAATCACTTTTACAGTTTTCTTAGGGTTAGATGTCCTCTACTCTTCGAAATTATAAAGCGTGTTACTTAGCGTCGGTATATTTAAATTGGCCCAAATGTTGTAATAACAGTCTTGATTTTCTTACTTTATAGTTTAACAGTGAAAAAAAATTGATTTAATTTTTAAAAACTGCAAACAAAATTAATGTCTTCGCGTGAATCTAATTTTTGCCAGTTTTAATAATTTTTATTCAATCATGTAAAATTTAAATTTTCTGAAACAATCCCTCGATAAAGCATTTGAATTTTTCACAAACATTTTTTTCACTTTAATTTAAATTCAAATTTTTAAAACGATTCACTTATAATTATGATCAATATGGTCCACAGATTTTGCACACTTTCGTAAAGTTTTAGGATAGGCTAATAGATGGCGCTGTAAGTCTACTTTTCGTTTTACTGGTGAAAGCAACTCTATCTGAAAGAGAAGCACATAGGGGAGAGTCGGTTACCCCCGCCCACTGTCAATTTCATACGTATAGAATATTTTTTCAACTCAATGGCCCATCGGACATTAATTGTTATATTAAAAAACGATTATTTTCAAAGTTTCAAGTATTTATGCAGCTGGTAACATGGTAAACAATAGTTTTGAAAATATGTTGAATGCAGTATTCATGAAATTAAGAAAAATTGGTTGAATGTTTTGATTAAACTTCCTTTTAATACTAAAAAAAAAATTTTTTTTCTAAACATACAGCATTAAAGTATGCAGTCTTAAGATTAATTTGCACAAAGAAAGAAGTTTATATGTGAAAAATTGTTCGAGTAATTACAAATTTACAAAAAAATTAGATTTCGGGTAGTCCCGCTCACATGATAGTCGGGTTTCACCGCCCAATTTTATTTCATCGATAAATGTACGGTTGCAAAGATTATTATTTTATTGCTTCAAATTTGAATGTTATATGCATTTATAACAACAAATATATGTTTTAATATTATATGAAACATAAATTTATATATTTAAAAATGCAAATTAAATATTTTTAAAATGTAATTGATATATCCAAATTAAATTTAATATCAAGAAATCATAAATATTATGATAAGCTATTCGCTTACTTATTTATTTTCACTTATTTGCGAGCGAATCAGTCTACAGAAGCATTTGAATGCAATCAAAATACAAAGTGAATTTGTAATTTTATAAGTATTTTATATTAAGTTTATAAGAAGAGATAAACCAAATAAGTTTATATTGAAAAACAACTATTTTTATTAATTATTGTTACCTAAATTAAATTATTTTCGTTAAATATTTAATATAAATATATATTAATATTAATAATATATTAATATACATTAATAATGATAAAAAGTATGACATTTGTTGTAATTAAATGATAAAATTCACTAAAAGTATATAAATATGTAATAAATAAAATAATTTTGTGATAAAAATGATAAATGAGGTTTATCTATTGTCAATACATTGGTCATTCTCATTTACACCTGAAAAAACAGTCAAAAAACATAATTTTTATAACTGGGCGGGGCTACCCGACACATTTTGAAAAGAGCTGAAAAACATATTTTTTTAAATTTCTATTTTTTTAAGTTAAACTTTTCTTTTTTTGGTTTATTCTTTTTGCATTATTTAATTAGATGATAAAACAATAGAAACATACAAAAATATTGATTATTACTCAATATTATACAGAAATATAAGCAATACTCTTTAAGTGAGCGGGGCTACCCGACTCTCCCCTATATAACAACTCTTTTAGAATAACATATACGATACAAATTAATGCAATTTTTCAAACTTTTAGTTTTTAAAATTATTTCATTTAAAGGAAACTCAACAGAAGTTATAACCTTTAAATCTCGCATATTATATGGCAAAAATATTCTATATTTTATTATATTATTATTTTTGTTTTTCATTTTCGACAGAGCTATTTTTTATACTTCTTCATAAAACAAATGCTAATTAGATAAATATTTTTTATAATTCTGTCAAATAACCTAAAATAAGTTTAGTTGTAGTTGCAAGTATTAAAAAACAAAAAAAATATAGAAACAATACATGCTATAATAAAACCAAATACCTTATAAAGAGAGGAAAGTTACTCAGTATTCACGACTTTTTGAGAGTAACACTTAAAACTTATTTGCTTAATTTTTCAAAGTAAATTTTAGAGCATAACTGTGCCTTAAAACAAAATCATATGCAATCAGGTTTGAGGTAGCTTTTCTTTTTTAATATACTTGCTGCTCTTTAGTTTTTCTCCTTTTTAAATAAATAATTTGAAGAAGCTAAAGAGGCATAATATTACCTGATTAAAAAATTTATTCACTCCAAATATATCTAATTAAGAAAAAAAAAACAGTTTAAATGCTTCAAGCACTCAAAAACAGGCGCCCATTTTCAAGACTTTCCAGACGTGAATGAGAAAACACTAAAGTGATTTTAAATATAAAATGTAAAGTTGCTACAGAAAAAGGAAAAAATGAAGATGAGAAACAAAAGTAGAAAAACCACAGTGGTCGAGAGAGAAAAAAGATTAGAAAAAATAGCGGAGAAGGGCAAATTAAGGTAAAATGCATTTTCACGAGCTATGGAGAGGTGGAGAGGCGTTAACAAGGGAATCAGCATTCATATAAAGATTCCAGAGCATCAAGATGAGCTGATGTGACTGGGATGGAAATAATTTTGGAATTGTGGAGATTGAATTATTTATAATTAAATCTGTTATTAATTAGTTAGAATTTATTCACTGTTAAATTAGAAATAAATTGCCATGCCAAATTGCCAAGTAATCGCAATGCAAAAATGGCTCCTGTTTTGAAGCATTTCGACTGTAATTTCATATTTATATATTTTTGAAGTGAAAGAAGTTTTTAATTGGGTAATAACTCATTTTCAATTTAATTAACTGCTCTCAGTATATAATATAGTCAAATGATTAAGATTCTAATCAATTGAAGAAATATAAAAATGCTTATTGCATTATTAAAATGACCAAATATGCAATGGAACCATGAAAAATTGTTTAGCGAATGAAAGTAAAACTAATGTATTTTTTCAGTCATTGAATAACAGTTACACTAATAAGGGAATAAGGGGATTCCTTATTAAGACAATTAACAAATTAAGAACTATTATAAAGACAATTAACAAATTTTTTAAAAGAAAAATTGTATAAATTTATTTAAAAAAATCTCGAAACATCGACGTAAAATTCAACCATCCCCCTTCGTTGGATTCTGAACCCCGCAGTCAGTCCAGTTATTTAGGGTCATTTAAAAAGTTTTTTGGTCACTTATTTTAAATTTTTTTACTTGCTTGGTTTGTTTCACAATACACGTATTGCCAATGAAATCCTTTCTGTTAATTCGACAAAATCTCAAAGCAAGTATTTTGTTATGTTTGCTGAATAGCATCAACTCATTTTTGATTTCGAAATCAATTTTATATTCTATCAGCTTCAAAAAAAAAAAAAAAAAAAAAAAAAAAAAAAAAAAAAAAGAACCTCTAAAGATGCAGTTCTCTTTCAGATGCTCTTTTTAGCAGTTCTCGAATCCTAATTGATCAAGATTCTTCCTATGGAAGTACATAAAGACAATTGTGGAAGTTTAAACTTGTAAAAGACCGCTTTATATTAAAAATATAAGAAAAATAGCATTTTTTTTATCGTTTTAACATTAATAATCTTGAATAAGGTTTCAGATCCGACAGTTAAATTCACAGTCCTGGAGCTGAATCAAGCCTAGTAATTAATTTGTTTTTGGCGTATAAATATAACCTGAAAAAGAATGAAGTAAGCAGAATTATGGTTTTCGTTGAAATGAAAACTAAAATGAAATTGTTATAAACGTTGAAAACTGTTAGTAGAGAAACGTATTTTTTTTATTAATAATCAAGTTGATTTATTTTGGTTTAGAAAGAGTGATTGGGAGTATTTATGTAAAAATTATAGGCATGTATGGGCTTCTCATAGTTTAAACAATAAATTGTAATTTTAAAAATTGTATATTTTTTTCAAAATAAAAATTGATATTTTTTATTGGCATTTTTAAAAAAAATAATAGCGTAAAAGAAACCAAAATATTAAATAAATAATGGATTATTGACTGGATCTAATTATAATTACTGGTTACAAAAAAGTTAAAAAAAAAAAAGAAAGTTCTAACTCAGAACCGATTAAAATTTTCTACGGAACCTTGGGGAACCGCGAAACACCATTAATTAATGAACCACTGGTCTAATTGCAAAAGAACATTCCTCTTTTATGGGGATGCAACTTTTGCTATAAGTCACGCTTGTTGTTTTGAAATCTAGAATCAAAAATTTAAAAAAAATACACTATGAGACTTTTCTCGTGTTGTAGTGATACTCGAGAAAAAAATAACTTTTTTTTTTCTGTTCAAATATTAATCGGTATATGTATATAGACATATGAATCGATAATATTAATCTTAGTAAATGAAGTAACTTACGTCAAAGGTGAGGCAAGGATAGTTGGCGGAAATGCCGGCCCCCTTGTGTTATAAGGAAAAGGATGTAACGATTGTTTTAAATAATTATAATTTTTCATTTCAATCTACGTAACTAAAAACAATTACCGCTGATTAAATAATAGAAAGATTTTTCTACTACCCTTTTGAAAAAAGAAAAAATTTTGAGTTAGTTATCTTCTTTTTAATTCTCTCTATCAGTGCTATATATATATATATATATATATATATATATATATATATATATATATATATATATATATATATATATATATATATATATATATATATATATATATATATATATATATATATATATATATATATATATATATATATATATATATATATATATATATATATATATATATATATATATATATATATATGTATATATATATATATATATAATTCTCAATTTTATAAATTAAAAAAATGAAAAAAAAAAAACCTGGGAAGAAAGGCGGTTATGCGTTACCTTTATAAAAACTGTTATATAATGATACATTATTTTTGAGAAAATACAAAGTTTCAGTGGCTGTTTATTTGATCACCTTTCTACAGTGGCACCATCACTCGGAAAGTAATCGATTAATTTTTTTCTTCTTTTGTGTGGTGAAACATTTTGTCAAAGCATTAAAGTCACGTATTAAATTCAAAGCATTTAAATCATTAAATTTGCTTACTCTCATTTTTTATAAATATAAATCAATTGAATGTAAAAATGTTTTAATAACTTTAAGAAAAATTTTTAAAATTAAAATTTAATAAGTTTTTTAAAATTTTAATTTGTTAAACAAAATGTTTATAAATATCACAAAAAGTTATTGAAATGAATTGATTTATGTTTGAAAATGATAAACCAAAACTCATACTTTTATAAAAAACAATAGTAATATCGTTGATTACTCCGTGTAACTATATTAATCCGTGTCACTATTTTACGGTATCACGAATAATAAAAATTAGGCATATCCTTAAGTTATAATTCATCCTTTAACTTAATTTAAAAAGATACTGTTCTTGTAATATGAAGTATTAAAAAATTCTAATTAAAATTTATAAAATTTTCAAAATCCAATCATGTTTAAACTGTCAGCTAACAAAGTGAGTTTTAGTTAGCTCTTACTTTAAATTTTTATTAAATAATTTTGCATCTTCATAATTAATTTTAATTCCATGCATTCATCATTTTTATTGAAAACACACACATCTAAGGCATACTTGTTTTAATATAGAAACATTCAAAGAAGCGAATTACAAAATTATATTTTTCGTGATATTTAAATACAAACGAATGCTTTAGAATGGAACTAAAGTAAAAAAAAAAACTTATTTTTTCTTTGAGTTGTATTGCTCACTTATTTATTTAAAGTTTTTATTAGTTATTTACTGCTTAAATATGTTTTGCAGTGTTTTAAGTACACTTATGAATATTTTAATCATTAAAATGCATATTCTAAATAAATAATAATATTAAAAAAAACTGAGAACTTTAAATTTATTACTATTTTTCAATTATATTAATAAAAGATTTTTATTATAAAATCCGATAAATTTTCGAGTAGTTAAAACATCGTCTTATTTTTCTTAACAGTCCGTTAAAGCAATTTATTTTAAATCAACACCATCAAAAATATTCATTCGGGCGGCTCGAGCAAACGAAATAACAAAAAAAGAACTTCCCACAAGAGAATATGCCGACCGCTCGGGTTCATTCTCCGTTACCTCCGTGCGGTATATCCTCGAACTTCTCTGCCTCCAAGCAGTCTGACTGTCCTGCTATGTACGCACTCATCCTCCATCCCTCTTTTTGGCATCCTGCCAACTCCTCCCCATCTTCCTCTATCCTCTAATGCAAACGTCATTGCTACATTTCGACCTTCCTTCATTCCTTACTCTCTCACGAGGAAAGCCTCTTATAACTAGTTAATGTTTCTCTTTTTCGACTAACTAATCCATGATACAGTCGCTTTCTTCGATAAGAAAACTCAGACGATTTTGAGGATCGAATGTTTTCGACGGAACATTTTTATAAAGTGGAGAGGTGGCGTCGATATTTAGTGGCTAATAAAAAAATGATTTTTTTATGATTTTTCATTTTATTGTATTTCTGTTTCTTTTCTTTGGGACTGTTTCGATAAAAACCATTTTTTTTAAAAAAAAATTCTTGGAAAAGTTTGTTAATGTCTTATTTTTGCAGTTGTCTTTGGCATGCTTTTCTTAATTATGTCGCTTGTTGGCTCCCAAACGATCTAAAACTTAAAAATTTGAGTGACGCTTATCATGTTTTCAAACAGCACGTTGCTAAACCTTGATATTTGAATGCTTTCAAATATCGCTTAGCTTGTTTTTAAACGACGTGTTGTTAAACAGGAAAATTTAAATATTTTCAAATGTCACTTTACATGTTCTCAATCGGCACGTTGTTAAACATGGAAATGAGAGTATCTTCAAAAATTACTTGACATTTTCTAAAGCAACTTGTTGTTAAACCTAGAAATTCGAGAGTTTTTAAACATCACTAAACATATTCTCAATCGGAAAGTCGTTAAACCTGGAAATTTGAATGATTTTCAACGTCACTTAACACGTTTTTTTTAAAGCACTTCAGTTTTTAGCTAACACTTAGAAAACTGAATCGAATGTACCCTAACATGCAATCAAAATTTTAAAAAAAAATATTTACAGAAAATTTGAGTAGTTTGACAAACCATTGTATTAAATCAATTATATAATTCGCTGTATGAGATTTTAAGTTGACGTTAATTTTTTGTGTTTATTTTCAATGCATCTACTCAAACATATTTAAAAACAGAGCAACAAAAAATTCTGTTGTGCATTTGTTATTGTAGTTGTGTATTAACATTAGAGCACACTGTATAAATAATCCTGCGTTTTTTAGAATTAAATGTTTCTTTATAGAGTAATACATAATAATTCTACAGTCGTGTTCACATTAAAAGTCATAATTACATTATTTATGTACAGGTGCAATTTTTTTGTTAAAAAAAAATATTGCTTTCAAACTTAAAAAATATTTTCGACCTCTAGGTTTTATATCAATTATTTTACTTCCGTTTACTTAAAACGTAACTTATTACAAACTAGTAAACACATCAACCGATTTTACAAAATAGTATTTATTTATTAAAAAAACCCACTTAAATCTGGCATAATTTAACTTTTTACTGAATTGTTAAGCTATGATCTTAGTAATAATTATTAAAAAAAATATGGTTATGTCTTGCATAATAAATTAAGAAACATTATACTAAGAATAAATGAATAAGTTCATATAAAGGAGATGTTCGTTTCGATGCTTTACAGCTATGCAAAAGAATTAGAATAAAAGCCAAGGCGAAGGTACTGCTGAACAGCACCAAAACGATCTTTTGAATCAGTTACTTGTGCTTACTTTCCTTATTCTTGTAGAAACAAATAATGTAATTAGTACGTGTGAGTAGGCTCATAAAGCAGACGATCATTTCAATGCTATACAAAAGAATTTTCATTAATGTCAAATAAGGTATTTCGGTACAGTACGGAAACGTTCCCTGCTTGTTTGTTTTCATTTGTTTACTTCCATTTATTTTAAATTTTTAATTCATTCTTATTTATCGATTTTTGTTTATTTATTTATAGCAATTTGTTCCACGACCGGCACAAATATATGGCTTATATGTATAATTTTTATTTATTTTTTTTTTTTGGAAAAAAAAATTAAAACCATATTAATTGAATTAATTTATAATCAGAAGTTGCATGAAAAAAATTACTGATAAATTTTTCTGTTAAAGATTATAATAAAATTTTGCTGTTAAAGACTTCACTGTTAAATTTTAACATGATTATTTACACTTAACCACTCTCTTAGCATTCATTCTTTCAGTAGGACTAGCAAGAAATATTCCATTAGATTTATAGAACATCTCTCGAAGAAAAAAAAAAGTGTCACCAGAATTCGAGTCAAATATATCCCCTTGAAACGTTGCCATTGAAAAGTAAATGGAGGAGACCCAACTCCTCTCGTAGTAGTGGAATAGTCCGCCACGGCTTCCGTTTGTGACGTCACACGCCGGTCGAGTAGTCCCTCGCCTCTCACGGAGCAGCGTAGAAATTTTCCCCTCTGTACTTCAGATGGACGAGAAACACGGACGTGTAAGGAGCAGTATCTACTCCGGTCCGCAATAAGCCGCTCTTCACTTGTAAATATCTATATGTAGCAGGCTTCTTTGCGACACTTCACTATTTTCACCAAACTGAATTCTCGAACTGCTTTTCCGAGATGGTTCTGGGAGCTGTTGCTGTTATTGTGGTGGTACCAGCTGGAATCCTTTAATGTTATACCTGCAACAGAAAAGGTGCTTTCTTCATACTTTAGAACCACTGAGGTATTTGACCGGTGGTTAACAAAAACTGTGATTTTGGTTTTCTTTGAGATGCTCAGATATTTAACGCACAAACTTCGCACACAGTCTTTGAATGAAAGTGAAATCTACCATGTCAAGGTAAGCAAACGATATTTTTTTTTTCAGAAATGAAAATAAAATCGTCTGCGAAGTAGATCACTGGATATTTTAGAATAAATAAAGAAAAAATATTGATATCGTTTTCTAAAACACGTTTCTGCGTAAGCAAACGATATTTATTTGTTACAAAAATTTTAAAGAAAATAGTCGTTTGCAAACAAGTGAGATTTCCGTATAATTTAGAACAAATAAAAAATAATTAGTGTTCTAAAACGTATTCCTGCGGGATTTTAAGGCAAGCAAGCGATATAAAAATGTGTTTGGAAAAATAATCGTCCTTAAACAAATGGGAATAATCATAAAAGCAACATTTTCAGTTAATTAAAAAATCATTCCTTTTGGGATAGCGATTTAATTACATTAAATTTAGATTTTGTTTTGCTTGATTTAGTTATAAATATTCGCTTGGTTTCTTTTGTGTTAGGAATTCATTTTCATTGCTGTTTCCTCTTCTTCGCTAATCGTGACTTAGAAACTAGATGCCACATTGATTATTGGATTTTTAACGCCAATGGTCGGTTGATAATCTGTCGACGAGTACTTTGGTCTTAGCTGTACGACAGCGATATTTAATTTCACTTATCTATCGTCTTTTATTTCGAGGTTACAAGTTAGACTAATCTAATTTATCTAACACGTACGGAAAAGTTTTATACTATTATACGCATCCATGAGATATATATCGTATAATTATAAATTATATTCCGATATCAAGTTGTAATGAATTAAAAGTTATTCATAGAATTTCTAACTAAGATATTCTCTCATTGAGTACTTAGTGAACGCAATCTGGTTCTCCAATTTTTTTTCTTCTTTCCGACTTAGTTTTTTATTTCTTCTCTTATCAGCTTATATCTGAGCATTTCATAAAACGTTTTGTTGATCTACTTATCTCAATTTTTTTCATTTATTCCGAGATAAAATGTATCTTTTTTATCTGGAAAACACAGTTGGATTTTTTTCTTTGAGTTTGCTGAACTCGATTATATCCAAAATGCACTTAAACAGTTTTTTTAAATTTTATGTTAAATGATTTTCACCCTTCAGTGAAACTTTCTTTTAATCAGCATTTCATAATTAGTTTTTGTGACTTTTTATGACAAATTTTAATTCTACATTCGAATGTTCACTTTTTTATGTGCGTTTTACTAGATTTAAAGATTCAACTTTTGTCCGAATTATCGTTTTTATTTTTTTGTGAATCTTTTGTTCGCATGCAAGTGCTGTAAAATGGAGGTAATATCTCATTTAGCAAATTTGTTTGATAAATCTTTCGAAATAATTTTATACATTTTTATTCCTTTAGCTTTTGCTACTAATTAGATCAGTTTTTTATAATTTTCTTTTACTAAACAAGATTGCGTTTGTGAAAAACTGCTTATAAATATAAAAGAAATCATTATATTATGATACGGTTCTTTTTTTAAAAAAATTAACACACATGTTAATTTTTAACGTTCTACTTTAACGCTTCTCGTAGTGATACTTTATATTTTGATATTATTTATATTATTTTTGAAGAATGGTATGAACTTGAATCGAATGCGTTGAAAACTGTCAAAAAATGTCTTCATCATTTTAATACAATTGGTTTTAAAAAAGATACACGATTTTTTAATTAGTTTTGTCCAACTAAAAGTTCTTTTTTTCGTTTCAAATTCTTACTTATTATGAATATGACAACAAAAAATCGCTGAATTCATAATGAATATTCATTGAATATATCAATTAGTGGAAAACAAAATTTAAAATCTCCAACTATTCATATACGTTTGGTTTCATTAGCTTATTTTTCGATAACTTTATCGCTTATTTGTACTAATATTACTTCTAAAACGATTGCTAAGCGTATTTTTTATAAGTTTACATTTTTTATTGAAACTATCTACAATCGATTAGTATTAACGTGTTCAGCATTTTGCTACTTTGTATCAAGTTCATTGAAATGCTGTTACCTCTATATTGCATTGTAGCATTTTCAGGAATAATCGTTTCATTTCGTGTTTCGAATATTGTTAGACTTTGTATTAAGTTTCAAGTATATTATAATTTAACCTAGCTATTTATTTTTCTTCAATTCATGATAAAATGGAACTTTCGTTGTATGAAACAATTCTTTTTACACTTGACTGCACTTCTCCTAGAATTTGCCGTTGTATTATTACGTACTCATGCGTGGAATTCGTTTCTAACTACTTATCTTGCAATTTAATCGATTCACGTGAAATCATTATTCATCGTGGTTTACTACAAATTATTATTTTCACCATTACTACTCATTTATTGCTATATTTTTAAGTTATATTTTTTTAAATCTTTTTAATTCTCTACATTTCTATCCCAGTAGCTTTCTAACACTTATTTTATATCGTAACTGTTTCACGATGTCAATATACATCGTATTAAGTATTTTAACTGTTATTATTCGACATTTTTTTTTTTAATTTTGATTTATTTTGATTAAGTTATGAATAATTTTTTTAAGAAAAGATATTTCTAGTTTCATTACTTAAATTTAATTAATTAATGATCTATTTGGATAATTTATTTGAATCTACGTAAAGAGATAATCTAGGCGAAAAACGTACTTCATATTACCGATATTTTGTTTAATAAGTTGCAATTCCCTGTTTTTAACATCTTTTGCGCCTGCTTATTTTCTAATCCGGGGGAATTTTATGATTTAATTTTAATTATTATTTTGCAACAATTTTTTTCTCTTTTTTGTCGTTTGAAATTTTGGATAAAATGCTTCATTGTACTAAGCACCTATTTATTAATGAATAATTATACTGTTCCAACGTTTTTTTAGATTTTTCTTGTCTTGAAAAATCAAATATTCATATTTATTTGTTCATTTACTCATGATGAAAGTCCATTTCAGCGTTGTGGCTTTTGAAACAGTTTTAAGAATTCGTAATTTTATCTGATCTGGTATTGATTCTAGGTGTTCAAATTGATTATTGTATCCTATCTGCATGATTGTGTAGTAGTTTTCGCCTGCACTGTGAAACGCAAAACTGCTCGAACTTATCGATACTTGAACTTATATTCATTCGTCTGTTACAATCCGTTTTTTTTCTCTTACGTTTTGAAGAATGCTGAATTTTCTCAATTAAATCGTATCTTTGCCGGTGTGATTAAAAATAATAACATTCCACAATTAACTACAATGATCTTCATTATTTATCGCTTTGATTTAGACTTATGTACATTGAATTTTATAACATTTACTGATACCTATTGATTTTTGAATTTTCGTTCTTATTTAGCTTAAAAGTACTGATTTTTCACAGTGTATGCAGTATGAGTACTTATTCGCAATGAATTTCATGGATAAATTCTATTAATATCCAATGAATTTCAAAAAGCTGACTTCTAGATTCATATACAGATTTTTAATTACTATGTATAGTCTTCTTTTGGAAAATATTGATTTCCATTAATTAAACCTCATCATTTTCATCGCGCTGTGATTTCTATTCTTAAGAAAATGTGGAGCGTGTTACAGTATATAACCATGTTGTGCACATTTACTGTAACCTTAATATGTTGCTAAGTTTAACCATATCATTGTACTCTTTTAACTTGGTGATTCGACATGGTTTGCAAAAACAGGGATAAATTTCACGTCTTAGTACGCTTGCCGTAATGGTACGGCTCAACGTAAATATTATTACTGATATCACTTTTTTCTTATTATTTAAAAAAGTGACTTTTTTGTATACTTAGTTATTATCAGAAATTAAAGTTTTGGTGCATTTTCATTCCGTTGGTATTTTCCATTTCTATTCGCTCTGGTAAAGATTACACCAATTCGGTTCCAGAAACAGCTGAATTCCACGACTTTATTCTATTTGGCATGATCACTTAGTCATTTTCCGTGATTTCGAATTTTCGGCTGCACGATTATCTATTTTACGACCGTTATTGTTCGTCACGCATGATGCCTCTGACGAATCTTCCCGATTGTAATTTGTACTCACGTTTGCTTGATTTTGGAATCTAGAAGCTGATGTTGTATTCATTATTTTGTTCGTAATGTTCCTTTTGCTGATCAAACGAGAATTCCTCTTTCTTTTCTTTCAAGCATTTGTTTACACAAGTACTGAAAAAGTTTTCATTGCAGTTCATTTTAATGTTTTCATAAGTCGCAATTCATGCCTTTCGTCTTTTTGTCTCATAATGATAGTTTCTTCCTATCTATTTAGCTGTCTTTGTTATTGCTATCTGGCAAATTTTTTTTTTGAAATCTTTATTAAATCTCAAGCTAAAATATTTCTCATCGAAAACATAATATTTCTCGTCTTGTAATTAAAAATGAAATATTTCGCGTTATTTATTTTTCCAAATTAACATACATTTTTAATTTTAAAACTTAGATTGTATTATTAATTTATATTTGTGGAATTTCTATTCATTCCTGTGAATTTATTTATTCCATTCCCGTGAATTTATTTATTCCATTCAAGCTTATAAGTTTGATCCTCATCAGTATCCAATTATTAAACATGAATTTATATTATTCCCGTGCATAAATTCAGTAAGCAACATTTAATAATATCCAATTGTTGTTTCCTGTGAATTTATATCATTCCTTTCTATGAATTTGAAGAAAAAAAAAGTATTTTCCAATTATTATTTTCCATGAGTTGAAGTGTATCATTCTCGAGTATGAATTCGAGCAATTATAGTATCTAATTATTATTTATGGTGAATTTATTATTGCAATAGCGCATCATAAGTTTTACTCAATTTCGTTCAACTAAATCGTGATTAAACATTATATTGATTCAGTATTAATGTATATGTATAATGTTTTCATTTAAGGTCTTAAAACGTTAAATCGTTTGGTAAAATAGTCATTCATATGAAGCAAAAATTTCCTTATTTTCTAATGAAAAGCATCATTTCAGCTACATTTTTATTTATTAACTTTATTTTTATGTAACGAACATATAAATTTTTAATTTTCAGTAATTATTTTAAAATTTTGCTGTGTAAACAAAATTTATATTATATATTATGTAATTTCAATTGGTTTTAAATTAATTTGCCTTTATTATGGTCTAGGCTTGCCTACTCTGATAACTTTTTGTGAAAATAACATTCATTAAGCATTGCAAATAAATCCTTTTAAGTTACATATTTTTTTATTTTTTTTAGTGTAAAAAAAAGATTTTAACAATATTTTTTTATAATTTTTTTATAATGATTATGCGTAGTTTATACGATATTTAAGAGGAAAACTTTCTCTTCTCCATTTTGAGCTTTGTGAATTTCGATAATTAAAAACTGAAAATTCACTGTTTAACCAATTTTTATCGTAAACTCCGATGTTTAGTTTCATTAATTTTGATTGGACATTAATATATTCAATATTATAATTATTCAAAACTGTTATTATAATTTGTCTGGAATTTTTAATTTTTGGTATTTCGTATCAAACTCTATTCGAGATCAGCAACTTGCTTCTATCAATTTAATTATTCAAGATCCTTAAAAAAACATTTCAAATAACTTATTTTGGCGATAATTTTTATTTATTTATCTTTTCATGTACTGTTATTATTTTATTTGTTAATGTATTAAATTTAAACTATAGTATTTGATTTATAGTAATTCAATAAAAAAAAATTACATTTATATTGTTAAAAAATGTTGTATCAAACATAAATCACAAACCAATGACTTGCGCGACTATGAATTTCCGCAGTAAAACTCGTTTGACTGCAATTCAGTTTTTCGGCGCATCATCTGAAGTAAACGACTTTGCCCCAATTATCACTTATTCAAGTCTTTTTTTCTTTATGTGACGAAAAGGTGCGATAAAAAGGGTCATCATCCATACCTGTAGCCTTTATCGTATTCTACTTACAGATACAATCATTCGTTTTTTTTTTCTCTCTTCCACCTACCTACCTGCGCGCCCGATTGTGCAATCGGTGATAATGAACCACGAGTAAGCAGAGAGAACGAAGCACCTGCCTAGTTTTGTCGCATGAAGTAGAAAAGGTATTCTGAATTTCGTAGTAAGATAGCATTCCTAGTAGTTGTAGTAAAAATTTTTTTTTCTAAAGCTAAATAAGGAATCGTCTGCTTTGTATCTCAGTAAATGAAGTTAATTTCCTCTCTTGAACTAAATGTAAATAATCGTCTGCTCCTATCGCAGCTGGCAGACAACTAACAGACTAATTAATTAATAGTTATCCTTTTACATTCAATGAGAAGCCATATATTTCTGATTTATTTCATAGTTTGTTGTAACGACTTTCTTCAAAATAAGTTCTTTAATTTCAGAAAGGAACTTAGTTGCAATTAATGTATTTATTAACTGTAACCATTTACACGTTCGTTTGCATTTTCATTTTATAAAGTTAACGGTTTTTGATTATGTAATTGAATTTAATATTAAAAGCAGTAATTGTAATCATAATTTATATTGATTTTATTTTATTCACTGTTCTTCAAACATTCAAAATAAAACTTTTAAAGACTTATTGTGTAAAAGATACCGTATCAAATTACGGTAAATTAACGGCACTCAGGCTGCAGGTACTTTTTTTAGGTAAATTCCATTTATCGATATCCATTATTTTGCAGGTAAAATCCATTTTATCTGGAACATGTTACGGAACAAAGAATCTGATACATTGTAATTTTTACAGTAATAATTATCGTAATCACTCACATTACTGAAAAAATTATCTTATAATATTTTACGGTGAAAATAGATTTTACGGTAAAAATAGATTTCGCGGTAAAATAGATTTTATGGTTAAATGGATTTTGCGGAAGATGCAGATACTATATACCGTAATTTGATCCGTAATTTCTTATAGTGTAGAGCTGAATAACATTTTCACATTAAAATACACTTTCAAGGGATGTATAATAATTTTTACGGATGACTTTTAATGACGATTAAATTTTCTGAAATAGATTTGACTGTTACGTTTTCTATTAGGTAAGGCGGATTATTTACAATTTGTTTCATTGTTTGACTAATTGAGTTAATTTTATTCTTAAATCAATGCAGGAGTTGAAACAGTTTAATAAATGGCTATTAAAATTACTTTTTAAAGTATTTGAGCCATTGTTCTAAAATGTTAAACCGTTACACTACTTTTTATCAATGAAAATTTTTGTCAATGTTATCGCTGATGAATTTTCGACGTGTTACGTTATAGGATGTTCTGTTTCCTTGTTTAATTTCCTTTAATTGCATCATTTTTACATACGTATGAATTTCTGTTATAACTTTATAGGCTTTTTTTTATTACCCTGCTGCTTTCCATAATTCGAGAGCTAATTTAAAAACGAGAGAAAATCAAGTAGCCTGATAAAAATTGGCTTTTTATCTTATTTAAAAGCTATTTGTATAATTTAAAAGCTATTTTTGAGAAATTGCATCTTTGCTGTGTTACTATTTTAAAAAACGTCGATATTAAATTTTATTATTATTTTTTTTATTATTACGAAATCAACCTAACTTTATTTAAAATAGTTCTCAAACTATTAAAATATGCTTAGACGAGTTTATTATTTTCTTTTTTTTTTCAAGAATTATTGTCAAAAATCATGTCCCATTCCCAATAAATTCAGCCTTCTCGTTTACAAAAATCAGGTTGCATAGCAAGCAAATGTATGAAACTAGTCTTATCGCTTGCTTATTTATTTATTTCCATACAAATCGTCTGGAGACATGAAGCATACACAATACGCCGGCCTTCATAAAATCGGACATAACTTCAAACGATATTTCGCGCTCTCAAATCGTGTAAATCCTCCCAGAGATTTCGAAGAATTCTATTTCGTACGAGATTTTTTATATCGAACGATGATCAAATTTCCTTTCCATATAACCCGGCCATTTTGATAACCCCCTAGTATATATATATATATATATATATATATATGTATATATCTATTTTTTATATCTTCTTTTTCTGTGATCCAGTTTTCCTCCACAGTACTGGTCCAAAAAATGTTAAAGTACGCCTTTATATCTTCTTGAAAAGTCTCATGCATCGAATACGTTCGAGTTGCTGCAGGATGGAACAAAGGCGCAAGAAAGAACGTGCTTTTTCTTCTCTCTCCCTAGTCTTTCTTCACTTGCTTTCTTTTTCTGAGAAAGCTTTCTTGATGGAAAAAGATTTTGTGAGCGGACTTCTAAACAAAATATCGCCGGAGGGTGGGGTGGAAAAAAAATCCGAGTTGCAATTTTTCTTTATTCAGATTTGAATATGTTATATGGCTTAAAAAAAGTAGGGACCTTTTTTTCCGAGTGTGATCTGTGGTGTTTGCGTAATAAATTTTTTTTCTTCTTGTTCTTTTACATTAGGTTCACGTTTTGGAGTGTCAGCGTAGTGAAATTGTAACAAGATCTCGGCTTGAAAATACCAATAATTGTTGTGCTGGCGCGTTGCCCATTTCTGGGTTAACTCTACGAAATTGAAAACGTAAACATGGATTAATTTTCTGTTTTTCGAAATAATGAGTTCTCTTATGTAATCTGAGTTCCAAATCGTGAAGACTGACCTCTTAAGAGCTTTTAAAAAGATAGTAAAAATTATTTGCATTATGGAAAAGTATTAACTATCTTAATTGTTTCAGTTTTCATATTTTGATGCACGTTTTGATTTGGTTTTGATATTTTGATAGCATCAATCATCAAAAATCATCATGGGTGGTAAAATAAAATACCGATATTTATGCAGATCATGGGTCAGCTGTCCATTATCGTCGCCAATTCTGATGCATTTTCGTAATTTCAATTTTGCTGAACCCAAATTCAGGTTTAAAGCACTTTTCTTAATAAATTGGCATAAAACTCTCATTGTCCTTTGTGTTGCGTTAGAAAACAATAATAATAAAAACAGTATTTAGTTGTCTTGTCCCTGAAAATCCAAAAATTTAAGCATTGGTTTATCTTAAAACGTGTAACATTAATAAAAATAATAACAATAAGTAATTTGCACTTAAATAAAACCTGCCATTCAATATATGTATTACTATTTAGTATCTATATAATATCTCATATTTCACCTATGACTCATCATTAATTAATAGCCTTAACTTCCCGCCTTAGGAAGAAAATATTCCAAATTTTTCTACTATTGTGTGAAAACAAATGATGTTATACACAAAAACGGGAAAAATTCATGCGGCTAAGACCTTGCTTAAGTATTAAACTGTATTAAATATCCGTGCAACCTAATGTAACGCGCATATTTTATTCACGGATATTGTGTCGAGGCGTAATTTTGTCTTGGCACTTTTAGACGCGAGATTTTGTCCAATATTTGTCACTACCTCTGAAAACTCATTTTTTAACAAGCTATATTTTTAATTACTCTCTTATTAGTATTTTAATTTAACGATATCCAGTATTTCACGTAGATTACAAATTACATTGTTTTTTTTGGGGGGGGGGGGCAGAAACGGCATCTTAGTTTTTTATCACCAAAATTTGGATAAAATATTTAATGGTCGAAAAATCAGGAAAATAAAACTTCACTTTTATATTGCTGCTATATTTTTAATTACTCTCTTATTAGTATTTTAATTTAACGATATCCAGTATTTCACGTAGATTACAAATTACATTGTTTTTTTTGGGGGGGGGCAGAAACGGCATCTTAGTTTTTTATCACCAAAATTTGGATAAAATATTTAATGGTCGAAAAATCAGGAAAATAAAACTTCACTTTTATATTGTAGAGAATTAAATATAGTTGGAACTAAAATTTATTATAATATCCACAAAAATTAAAATATCAGAGCGTGTATTTTTTCTAGCAAATTTTTGACGTAAAATTTTGCCCAAATGTTTTTCTAAATGCTCATTTTTTAACGTTTTGCACCAGTAATACTGCTGTTTATTAAAAACACACAGTTATTCAGCATCGAAGTTATTTTTGAATATAAATTTTAAGTGTGCTTAATAGCAGAGTCTACTCCTAAAGATTCGAATGACTCGCGTGACTATCGACTTTTTGCGATATAATTTTTTTTTCCTCTTCAAAATGAATCCGCTGTTTTTTCCCCCTTTTGGTTTAATAGTTTCACAATCAATCCTATAGCATCAGCTACTGTATCAGAATAACAATCATTATGCTAACATCGTAAGTTTAGTTTGTTTATTGGTCGAACAACCAAATGACATTCTGTTATTAGCCATTGAAGCATTGTAGTTATGGAAAAAATAATGCATTAAAAAAAGTTACTTTCATTTGGAAAAACAGAATAAACATATGCCTGATTTGTTTCTTTCATGGGTAACCCAATTAACGGTCGAGTTCTTCCATGCCTTGGTTAATCCATATGAGATTAGAACATAACGTCAGAATGCTTCACTTATTTCTTTTGCTCTGATTTGGAATAAAAAATTGTATACAAATCTATTCTATTGAATGGATATCATATGGGTTATTATATGCAAGTACCTAACTTTGCACTGAAATCGATTTTTCTTTTAATTAAAAAAATGATAGTTGATTCGTTTGTTGTCACATAGAAACTCTACAATACAGAATACATTTAGTAATAATGCATTATTGTATATTGCAGTTCATTTTTCTAAAACCTTACGAGTGGATTATCTAGGGTAGAAGTTTTCAAATTTATGTTACGGTACCACTAGTGGTACAGTAAAACCGTAGATGGAACTTGAAAGATTTTTTTTTTCTCACTTTGAATATTTTAAAAGATAATCTTTGTGAAATATAATTTTTAGTTGTTACTAGGTCTACAGTTATACCGTTTATTCATTTAATTTTCGTACCTTGGGTCAATGATCCCGATTAAAACATAGATATGGCAATATTTTTGTTAAAAATAAAGGAAATTAAATCTTTAAATTACTCGAGCTGTAAAGGGTTAAATATTAGTTTGCAATCTACCATTTGCATATCTTTTTTAATTTCCTTTTTAATAAAATTTCTTACAATACATATTAGTGGTTTACCATATGTGTTACACTATACTGTGTTAAACTATATTGTATTTAATGTTAATAGCATAATATAATTATATAGAGAGAATATGTATTTAATGTAAATACTAGTTGCTGAAAGTTAATAGAACTATAAAAAAAACAATAGAAACGTAATACTATAACTATAATACTACATTGGATCTAATATTTACGTTTGTAAACTATATTCAAAAAATTTTATATGTGTATATGTAACTAAATGTACATACAGAATGTGCAAAAACATAATTTTCAAGTCTTTTGCGAATAACATAATTTATTTTATTAACAAAATTACTATTTTCATTTCAAAATACGAAATTTTTATTTTATTCGCTATATAATAAATTTAAGCAAATATTACATTTGAAAGGCTCTAAACTTCTTCTCATAAACAAGCGTATGGTGTTCATGCAATAATAATGATTACTTAAAAAGTCATGATTAGTTTAGAATTCTACTTTATTTGAATTATAACTAGAGCGGGGAAAATAAACCCATTCGTCCTATTAAAAATTAAGATAATGTTAATTTATCAATGAATGTTTTATTAATTTTACGGGTTACAAAAATATAGCGTAATTCCTTAAGTGAATAAATTAATTATAAGCATCAAAATTTTGTTTCAAAAATTTTCAACGTGCCAATTCACACTGCCGTTATTAAGGAATTAACAAGACAAAGCTAATTGTTGCGATCTATTGTAATTTCTACTCTTATGTATCGCCATATTTACTATTTACACTCGTTACAAATTAACAAAAGAAGTATGTCCATTGTATATTAATTTAAATGTATATTGTTATCGATTATTAAATCTTACTGTATTGTCATTATAGATTTAAATAAGACGAAACAAAAACATTACTTGCCGACGCTAAACACGACAATTATATTCTCTTATCCTACTAAACGCGAAGAGTTTTTTTTTTATCTTTACTATTGACGATTTAGTGTTTGATTGGTAAATACAATGTGTTCTTAATCAACGCGAATGAAAGTTATAACAATCACTTTCTCAATCGTTTGCTTATATCGATCGTTTGCATCTCACAATTCATTCTATCAACGCAAGCGTAATGGAACAATAAAAGAAGGGAAATATTTTTCTTGCCAAATGATAATGTTTTTTTTTTTTTTTTTAATTTTTATTTTATTTTGAATAAATCTCAATCTCGTTTGTTGTTTTTATTCCAGAATAAATTATTCTTTTATTGTGATTTAATTAAAATAATTTACATGTGTATTTGTTTAGAATCCCTTTGAGTGCTATAGATTACTTTAAATATGTTGACTATAATTAAAGTAAATAATTTATTTTATTTCTTATACGTTAATTTTGTTTTAATTTTTCTTCTGCAAATGCACTTGTGTTAGCGTATATATTATGTTATCAACGGAGATCCGGTTTTCTATGTACTGAAATGGCATCATGAATAATTTATATTCTAATTTCGTTTTACCTATCAGGTTTTCTTTTGAAGACGGTTCTGCATTTTTGGTACCTTACAGGAATATTTTTAAATAATAAACCTAATTGGTTTAACAAATATAATCAATAGAGCCTGTGCTTTAAAAAAAAACGATATTCGTTGCCGAAAAAAAATAACTATACTTTATTAAAAATTAATTTAAACTGTTAATCTCCGTGGCAGAATTTTATCGGGCTTTCTACGACAAACCTCCCTAGCGTTAATATTTTTCTGCAAGATACTTTTAATAATAACAAATATACATGCGAAAAAGAAAACCAAAATTTTTTACATTATTATCTAAATTAGAAAACTTCTTTACTTCTTTATTTTCAAACTTCTTTTCTTCTTTATCATTTAGAATAGAAAAATCACGATAGCTTATTTCCCCCACCAATGCCCGAGGAAGACATCTTTTGAATATAATTCTAGCGGGAAAAAAAAGCTTTCAAAAATTTCTGCATAAAAGAATAACAAAATGAAAAACCAAAGGAAAAATCTCTTTGCAGGAACTCTGTAACGTTCTGCGACAATGTCGCCGTGTCGCCTCGATTCTACCACGGGGCTGTTAATGATTAGTTAATTTATTGATGCCATTTCAATGAGATCAAATTTTATCTTATTTTATAACCAACCTTGAAAAGCTAACCCATTTGTTAGTTTACGATCACCTATGTTCTACTTCGTAGCCTTATAATTTAAAAACCAACCCAGAAGACATGGGAACGCTTTGGATAAGCATTGCATCGGACTAGCCCATGTGACGAACCACGAAAACCTTCCATGGTTAGCCTTACGACAAAAGAAGTTTTAACCATCATGCACCACTGAATTGTTTTGCGTCATCATTGTGAGCTTAGAGCTTAATTCGTATCGATTAGCCATTGTTGGAATTCGAACCTCGGTTACCTCATTGGGAGACGAGTGCTCTATTCCCTGAGTTACCACAGCAGAATAAAATGATTGAATCGAACAGTTCAGACTCTGTAATTTGGAATAGAGAACGCTGAGAAAGCTTTGCTTTGTGTTCCTTTGCTGCTTACGATTCGATAGAATACTGACAGAAATTAACTCCACCGATAGAAAAGCGGTGGAACAGGATCACATTGTCATCAGGCTAACCCCTGGAAGTATCCGTTCCCCCCCCCCTTGGTACAAACGCGGATTAGTTACACTAATATGATCTCCCTCATAGCCCATGTCGCCCTATGCTTAACAAAAGAATTTCTTTGTCCTTTGAGTTGGATTCAAAATAGCAAGGGCACAGAGGATAATGTCATTGACACTTAAATTTTAAACATAAGTTGTACTTAACGTTTATTAATAGTTAATACTGTGGCTCCAAAAATAGGAATGTATTGATTTACATTTGATTTTATGCTACAAAATCCATATTGGTTATAAATTTGTGTAAATAATTCAGTTTACAATGCTTATAGTATAGCTTGTACGTTATTATAAGTATAGCTAAGTACCGTATCCATACTTTTGATTCAATAATATAAATTTGAAAAAATGCCCGTATGTATTTACTAAAACATTTAATTGAATTTCGTAACACTAAAACTTTCCAGTTTTTTTTCTTCCTTTTTTTTTTCAATCATTATTTACTAATTATACCGTTATATAAGCACAATCAGTTTTGGAATAATAAACAGTACAAAATAAACATCCCTATTATATAATTGCAGATTTATTAATTTTCCTTAGTAAAATACGAATAGCTGTAGAATTTCGTTATTAAATACATTTAATGGTATTAAGTATTTTGATTTATGTTTTATTTATGAGAGAATTCCATACAACTAAGAAATGAATACAGATGAAATTTTACGATACTGTTTAGACAAAAGCTGAATAACATTTTCGTTTATTTCTACTGAACTATTATATTAATGTTATTTTGCCCTAAAATTTCGTTACAGGACATTGGAAGGTTATTTAAAGAATCCCTGTTAAACCGGTTTTTCATAGTAGAGATTCACATCTAGCAAATCTTATTTATGCTATTCTAAGAGATGTAAGACGAGACCCTCTTTTCCACTCTTCTTAAAATTATCTTTCATAAATGGTTTAAACTTTTTGGCGATTTTTTTTCGGAGTATATTAAAGAAATAAAATTGCACGTTGCTTTGGAATATTCATTACATAGTATGTTATAAATTTACTTTAGTTATTTAAAATATTTATTCAAATTGAATCGTCTATTTTTAATATATATATATATTTTTTATAATTTACGGTGAATTTTGTTATAAAAGAAACCAGTTGAAAATAAAGTTAAAACCCAAAAAGCAGTTATGTTATTTCAATTTAGATTTTTCGTTCAATACTTTGTATTTGATATTTTTAATAACTATCATGTATTTTTAAATTTCATTTTGTATTATATATTATTTTTTAAAATTAAAACTATAACCTTTTTTTCCGCTAAATTGGAGAAAACTATAAACGTAAAATACAAAATGCATTGTTTAGTCCTTTATTTATAAAATAAGTTGCAACTGTAAACAATAGATGGCGCTCTAGAGGTTCTAGTGGAGCTGGTTTTCGGATTTGACTGAATTGAGGGGATTATTTTATTGATCATGCTTTTGGATGTGAAATGGGGAAATATATCTCTTCTATAAATTAAATAAAATATATACTTATATTTGGTGATTGTAATGAATATTAAAATCGTCAAATAGGGTTTTGAAGAAGTTTGAGTATTTGTTTTTTATTCAGAATTGGGTATTACTAAATTTCCACATTTTAACGTTACGCTTGCTGACTTTGCTTTTCGTGGAGTTCATGTTTTTGCTTTATTATACAATATACATATACGCAACGCAAAAGAGTGTGATTAAAGAAAACTTTCCGCTTCTGTTTTATTTTTTAAAACACTATAATCTTTAGAAATATAGAAGTAATATTCCTCTTCTACGTAAATGTAATCACTATAATATTTATGTAAAATTTTTCGATAGCAAAAAAGCTTACATATTCTTAAAGAGTAACAAGTAATTATTGCACTTTTATAGAATCTTAATTTTCAAATATTAACATTTAGTTTATTATAGACAAGTTTATTATAGTATGTATAAGTAATTGCAAAAAAATTTTAAATAAACATTTAACTTGCATTTTAACCATTTTAAACACAATAAGACTCTTTAGAGTAAAAGTAAAAATTTTACAAATTACCATTGCTATCTTGATGTTTAATACCACCTAATATAAGTTTCCACCTAATATAAGTTTCAAATTTGAGTATATCACTATTTATTAAATATTTAGATCTCATGTATGTTTTAGAATATTATGCAAAATATTTAGATAAAGTTATTTAAGTAATTAGGAACATTTTTCACAAAAATAAGAGATATTAATATTAATAAAAATAAATTTAATTACTTTAAATATTTTTTTAAAAAAAGTTTGTGTTTATTTATATAATATGTTTATCACTAAAAAAGTATTTATCGAATATTGTTAATTTTAGAAATGACTTCTAATTAACTGTATCTTGTTTCTTAAAAAAATATTTTTATTTTATTAAACGGCAATAAAGGATAATTTCATTGTATTTTTTTTAACCCTAACGAAATCTATTAAAAAAATCTTTCTTATTAAAGTTATAGAAATTTTACTATGTTATTTTTAACTTTCTGAATTAAAATAAATCAATAAATAAGAAAGGGTATTTCCAAATCAATTTATACAAGTAAACACAGCTGTCATATTGTAGAAAATTGCAATCTGACGGCTACAGTTTTGATGTCGACTTTTCAATTCGTAAAGACCACATTTGGGTACGCCACTTCCAATTTTAAATTCAATACTCGAATTCAAAGACTATTCTGTCTTATTTTATGACAAGAAAATTGCAGATCTTATTAAGCAATAACACCAAAATCGGCCGGAAACTGGGCAATTAGGTAAATTTCCCCAATGCGATTGTGACAAGTTTTATTTTTTTTGTCCTGGCATTCACAGTTCTCGTCAATTCTGTTTTGGAGTGGGCCATTACATTTTCCGCATCATCACCATTCAGAAAAGCAGGAATTAAGCAAACAAGCAGTGGCAACGCATCAGTAATTGTTCGTTGTTCATGCAGGTGATGCGCTCTTATGAGTAATGGTTTCGAACAATTGCAATAAAACAAGTTCGTCGTTCTCTTTGACATTTTTCACGCAATTACGATTCTCTAAACATCTTGCTTAATTGTCCCCTCACAGAAGCTCCCATTTCGTTACGGGCAGCAATCTCTTCTTCTGCGCTTCAACGAATAATAGAGCTTCTTGAAAGATCTTTTATATTGTGATAATTGTTCTAATTTCCCTTTCTTCTGCCAGAAAGACACTGAGTTTTGTGCTTTGTGGTTTTTGACAGTTGAAGTTAAGGAATTTTTCTTTCTAATTATGTAGAGAAATGATTTTTAACGCATTAGAAAGACAACCACTAGATATTTAAACAATTAAAAAACACATTGATGTCTATAATTTTGGAATTTTGGTTTCAGACAATTCTCTTCGTTAAAAACGTCAAAAGAAGTAAATTAGAGCAAAGCAATGTATTGCACAATACCGATATTTTGTACTGCAGTTGAATCTGTTTAGCTCAAAATTTCTAAAATTCCTTACTTTTCCTTTCTAAAATCAATGTATTTTCCATGTTAATCTCGATTTTTTTTTTTTTTTTTTTTTTTTTTTCAAAACCTGTTTCTCGAATTTCGAATAAGCGAGCACAAATGCCCATACAACATAACAAGCGAAGAAGGTTAGATGTCAAAAATCTTTAAAAAGATTATTCTCAGTGTTAAAGGAATGTTAAAAAGATTTTATGTAAATAGATGTATGCGGTGTAATTAATTTGCAGAAATGCCTATATTTTTCTACTAAAAACAATTAAAGCACTTTTAATCGAATTTCTTAATTAAATTTAATTTTTTAAAGTCCCTGTATAACTCGAAACCTCTATTTCAAATTTTTCGCCTTTCCTGTGAAATTCGAGATAAACAGGTCCGACTGTATTTCGAAAATAATATTGCATTTTGGCGATATATCGTGACTATCATCTCTGACGATAAATATCAAATGTATGATAATAATCATCAACATTAATATTGTGATCAATATCAAGCATACCATAATATTGCGAGCAACTTTTAATCTAAGATAATTATCAGCAACGATAATATCGTGACCCTTTTTAAAAATACGATAAAAATTCTAGTCAAACGTGTCAAAAGAAGTAAATGTAAAATAGACATAAGCAATATGTCATGCAATATCTATATTTCGTACTATTTCGATAACAATATTATATAAATTATCTTGGCGATATATTACGACAACCATCTATCTCTTACGATAAATATCAAATGAATGATAACTATTGACAACATTAATATTGTGATCAATATCAAGCATACCATAATATTGCGAGCAACATTTAATCTAAGATAATTATCAGCAACGATAATATCGTGACCCTTATTAAAAATACGATAATAATTCTCGTCGAAAGTGTCAAAAGGAGTAAATGTAAAATAGAGATAAGCAATATGTCATGCAATATCTATATTTCATACTATTTCGATGACAATATTATATAAATTATCTTGGCGATATATTGCGACTACCATCTCTTATGATAAATATCAAATGTATGATAACAATCGTCAACATTAATATCGTGGCCAATATTAAGCATACCATAGTATCGTGATCAACATTAAATTCAAGATAATTATCATCAACAATGAAATCGTAATTCTTATTAAAAATAGAATAATTAGCGAAAAATGGCATGGTCGTGATGATAAGCGATTAAAATAGTATCGTGCGTACTATCGATAATGGCAATCAACAATATTATTTTAAATTCACAGAATGCATTTAGATTTTTGTACTTATACAACATATATTTATCTAGTGTATGCAACAATGTACAAAGAAATATATATCACTAACACCCGATATAAGAATTATGGTATCTTTATAAATATAACGCGTGAGTACAAATATTGATGAATATTGGAATTTTAAAATTGCTATATATCGCCAGTAAATATGGATATTTCATTATAGATTGTGAAATTTTCCATATTAACCAATTTACATTGGTCAAAATTTTCGTTAATAAACATGAAATTTATCAACTCTTTTAATAATGTCATTATCGATGTAGGTCTTGGCATTATCGTATATTCGATAATGACCGTATTTTCGTTACTTACCGTAAGTCATGATATTCGCGATATATCTCTCGAAAACATTTAAAATAATCATTGCGATAATGAAGAAGATATCGATCTTTTACAATAAATCAATTTTATCTTCTGACTCCAGTGAAAGTATATTTTAAAAATGAAACAGCATTGGGAATAAGTATTTCTAGAGAAACATCTCATGAGTTTCAAATCTCTTTTAAAAAAGCGTTAAAATTGATGCTCACTTATAGTTTATTTTCTTTGCAAGATCGACTTCAAGAATATATTCTTTGGAGGGAATTAAAACCGCGCTGTGGGCGTGTATTAAATCATTTCCTTCTTTCTTTTGCCTTAACGACTTAGTCACATGTGGCTGCACGGTGGGGGTCATTCTGTCTAAATTTAACCTCGAACCCCCAACATTAACTTTTGGTTTGTGTGTCAACGCGGGATCAGTTTCTTTCTCCTGACGCGGGTTTTTTTTTTCTTCCGTTTTTTATTGATGTTAGAAAGAAGGGGAACTATTCGTAATCGTATTATTTTCAGTTTATTTTATAACACCCGATCTGTTAGTCGCATAATCTCTCCCACATTCACACTCGGTTTCTCAATTTATCAAAAACATAAAATTCCTTATAAAATTTTAAGCACTTTTCTAAAATAATCAATAAAAAACTTAATTACATTTAGTTATTGAAAATTATGTTATTTTGGAACTGTTAAGCATGAATTTAATATGACAAAATTAATGTAACAGAAATGGTGATAAAGTCTGTTTGGGATATATTATTTGGCCTTTAATTCAGCTAAATTATATTAAAAAAATCTGGCTGTCTAACAAATGAAAGCAACCAAGGTTCGAATCTCTGTGATGGTTGATCAATTTGTTTACTGCACTCGGTTAGAGCTGCCCTTTCAGTGCAAGTCGTATCATGGTTAAGATTTCTTGGTTAAAACCGTAGAAAATTTTCGTGGTTTTTATTTTCCCGTAACGCAATTTCTGGCAAATTTCAGTTAAAAAATCCTTTACGGAAGCACTTTAATCGAAAGTTCCGTTGTCCTCTGGGTTGGGACAAAAATTGCAATGCTAATGAGTTGATTCTTAGCCATTGTTTAACAGTAGTTATAAACTAAAATGAATTCACCATGAGATTACAATACCGAGTTGATCACAGAAAATGTACTCGAAGAATCATCGATTAGAATTCTATTTAGCTTGGAATTCACAAGGATGCTTCGCCAAAGTTGTCCTTCAATTCCATTACCAATGGTGAATCGTGATACCTGTTTTATCTCTATTTATAATTCATAAACTTTTCCTTTTGATTCATTTTTTATTTTATTTTTGAACGAAAAAAATTGATTCAGTTAATTAATTTTTTATAATTAAAATTGTTCGAAAATTGTTAATTTTTTTTTATTCCTTTGTTCGTTGGCTCTCCAAACAATTTTCGGAGACAAAGATACTGAAGCGGAATAAAATTTTAAAAGTAACTCTTTTAGCTCACATTTTTCTCAACAGTATCTTATTTGTTACGGTGGAATGATTCTAAGTTCAAATCTGACACTTGTTCTAATGCCCGGACTAAAAAATTTTTTTATTCCACATTCTCCCATTTCTAATTTTCTAAACGTTAAAAAGAGCAGTATGCTATAATTTTTTTCTTGTTTAAATAAAAAAGGTATTTCTCCGATTAGTAATATTTAGCGGTAGGTAAAAGTGGATGTAAGGAATAAGAACAGTGTTGCCGTTAAATTACCTACGTGGTAGTCTAAAAATTGCTGCTTGAAGAAAAGAATTTCCTGCTGAGAGCATGCTGCGTGAAATTGACTTCCAAGAAAACCTTTTCTTTCAAACATATTTCATTACTTCTTTTTTTTTTATTTTCTTGACCTCCCTCCTCTCTTCATTTCTTCCACTCTCTACTTAGAGGCAGCTGTTCGTCTTGTCTGCCACTGCCACCGCTCGTTTCTTAACTTTTCCTTGCATATCGTTTGGTGAGCAAGATCATCTTCCGCCATGTTGCTTTTCCACTTCCAGCCAGCTTTTCGGTTATGTGGGCTTAAAAATTTAAACCTCGCCGCTTTATTCATTTCGCCGTAGTATTTTTTGTACTTCTTTAAAAACTTTTTTTTTTCTCTCCCTCTCTCCTATCTCTTTTTGAAGCGTTTGCTCTTAGATAAATGCATAACTTCGAAAAACTGCTTCAAAGTATCTTTCAAGAGGTTCTGCTATAGAAGATCGTTTTTCTTATGCCTCGGCATACTTAAACCACGTTGGTAAGCTTATCTAGCTTTATATAAAAGGCAGGAATTTTCTGTTGCACTGTGTGTTGATGCTATTTGGAACGAAAAACTGAAAAAGGAAAGAAGAATGATTCTCTCAAAGATTCTCCCAAAATACTTCTCGTCCAACAATTTGAGATTATTAAGTTTTTATGTTATTTTGCATTTATATTGTTTACTAACAAAGAGACCTTGAACCATGTTACAAAAAATAAATAAAAATTTGATATTTACTCGCGTAATTTTTTTATAAAAAATTTTGAATAACTTTTTGGTTAATTTACATCGCAAACGAGTTCTCGTATCTTTTGTGTCTTTGATGCATCTTATAAAGTATACTTTGAAAGCACGTAAACATTTTTAACAAATGAGAAGTGTTTTAATGTTATAGTCAAATTAGAACATGATTTATTTTCCCAAAGATTTTGTTAGTTAACAACAAGCTTTATTAGAGTTTTAATGTTTATAAGGCAAGTGGATTATTATATATATATTTTTGTGTGGGTGTTTTAATAATCTTTATTTTTATCCGCCTATTCTGAGACATTCTTCATGCTTACCTGAAAATTCATTTGTTATGATAAAATTATTTTACTATTTAATCGTCTAATGTTAATTGTAAGAAAATAATTTATTTTTAGTGTATTTACTTTTGTTAAAATGCAATATGAAAGGTTTTTTCTGCAAACATACTCTTAACTTTTAACGACAACGTTAGCTTAACGAAAATCACTAATTTTTCTTGTTAGCAGTTATAATCCGCAATCTAAAATTTAAGTAAATTTTCTAATCACCATAATATAAAGTATTTGTATTTAACTATAGAAATAAATTAAATGGGAGCTAAAAAATACACTTACGTGTTTAAACAATAGTAAAACTTAGTGCCTTAATTTATCCTTAATAAGTGCCATTGCAGTATTTTGATTTCTAAGAAATACCCTCATGAGTTTAACATGACTGAAGAGACAAAAATTTTATTTTAAGTATTTAAATACAATTCTTTTAATCCACTGGCGGATTAGCAAATGGAAAGAATTATGAGAATGTTTCTCACTAATTCACTTCTTCCCCATTTAATAACATGGAAAAAATGGTTTTGCTATGCGCAGAAGACTGCAGATTTAAATACCACTTTTTACGTGTAAAACCATCAGTGGATAAAAGAATACGTTCTATTATTTAACCTTAGTTTTTTTTTAATTTCTAAATTATTTTTTGGATTACAAATGCAAATTATATTTAGTCGGAACTAATAAACTAAAAAATATTAAAAACTCCTAATAGAATAACGTGTTGATCCTATGGGGCCGTTAAAGTCTTATGCAAGCACTTAAAGAGCAATGGCTATATTTTTGCTGATAAATTGGTGATGTGTAAGAGAGACATTTTTGTTCCAATTATTTAAAAAAAAAATTCAGCTTAATTTTAAAAATAACTCTCTTAATGGAGGTAAAAAATTATGTTGAGAAGCATATGAGTTAAGATTCTCACCAAAACTATATGCTGAAATATCAATTAAACGACAAACGATTTTGTTATTTTATACATAAGTTAGGCTTAACTAGTAAATAATTTGAAGTCATTTCATCGAATGTTTAGCCTTTTATCTATTTAAAATTGTAACTACATATAAAGGAAGTTTTGGGGCAAAGCTTAAATAAACGGAAACTAGTAAAAACCAATTAGATTTTTAGATTATTTCAGAAGTTAGTCAACTTGAAAGACGTAATTTTCTCATCTAGAACAACCTTGACTAATCAATCTTGCCACGTACTGAAAGTGGCAGTTTCTAATTTGTTAAACTTTTTATCTTACCTCTTCCTTCTATGTTTTTTCTCTTTATTCCGATATTCCTACAGAAACACTGCCTGACATTTTTCTCAGATCTATGCACCAGTGAATTTTAAGTATTCATCTGGAGTATTAACACAGCGATAACAATTATATTTCCACCTAATTTCAGGATTGCAATTGTAGATAAGTAATTGCTTACTGATCGTTTGTCATGGATTAGTTTTTTCCAAACGATCAAAGACACCTTAAGGCGTTTTAGTTCTTTGGAAGAATGGTGGCTATCAATTATCAGTCCATGTTCTTTTTTGTTCAAATTTGTATACTGAATGAAATATGACCGATATCAGGTGTTTTTTTTTTCTTTTTACATATGCGCGAGTTGAATATTGATGAATGCAATTTGGAATTATCTGAAACCTAAGATAAAATCATTATCATTCTGTTACCATGAGCGAATTAGTAGAGTTAGCTTTTCTTATAGATCAATATTATCCGCACACGTTAGTTATTGTATTGTTAATATAACCGAGCATACGTGTTCAGAAAAATTGATGTTCATGCCACTACAATAGTTCATTATAAATACTCTAATTGAATCTATTAAATCATTTCATCAGATACTGTTCAATTATGCCGATTTGTTTACTATTATAATAGAGGAAATGATATTATCGTTGGTCATTTTATAATTTATAACACCTAATAAAATATTTTTATTGATTGAATCTCGCTATTTGTAATTTGGTTAAGTTATATCTCAATTCACGAGGTTCCTTGTGACAAATGAGAATTTAAACTTTAAGCCATAAGTTTGTGAATATGATGATTAGATCTAGTTGATATTTTAAACTACTCCTTCAAATTTTAATAGTTTCAGTTGAATATTTTTTTAATTTAAATGATATATTTCCTTTAAAATTGTTTTGTAGTAATTTTCATGTTCTTTTTTTGTCAACACTTCTTTTAAAGCTAATTAAAAATTGAATAATATTTCAATAACACTTTTGTTTCAATGAAGTTTTAAAAAAAATGAGCAACGTAAAATGTGAGCTTGTTTATTGCAAAAAATTCAATTTATTAAAATTTTGATGTGTAAAAACGAAAATTATTGTATTTGAGAAATATTTTATGTATCTTACGAAAATGTACGCAAAATAATTTCAAAGCACAAATCTGTTTTGGCTCTTTTTTTTCCTAATTTAATACATTCTTTTAACTTAAGTGATTTTAAACTTTCTATTACGTATTATCTCAGAATTCTATAAAACACCGGGTAAAAATAATCAATTTGACCTTTGTAAAAATAATACATTGTATTCTTAGTTTTGCTTTCATAACGACAAGCAAATGCAACATATAACTAACAGTTATTTGCACTAACCGTTATTTGCATTATCCGTTATTTGCATTAAGTTATTTGCATTAAAAATACCAAACAAATATCAGTTATGAATGCACAAATAGAAATTCATCCCCTTGGAAGGACTATGCGAGGTCACGCTAGGAATTTTTTTTTTTTTTTTTCACATTATCGTATATAATCGAAATGTGATGAAAAATAAATTTATATCTGTTGATGTAGTTGGGTTAAAAACGATAATTCAACAATGAATTCTTATTTGTATTTTCAATGGAGAACATAATGCTTTCTTGCAAATTTTTAGAGAACATAAAACTTACATCACAAGTGTAACAATAGAATATAACACTGTTATAAAGCAAAATAACCTTTATAACCTTGGTTTTATTCCTCAATGTATTTCAGCGAGCTCTTTTGGAGGCGTATTTTATAAACTTTATTTTGCAAACGATTTCAAACCTACTGTGACTATGAATTATCACAAATAACTCACTACCTTTAATACTTACTCACATAAAAGTCCTTCCCTAAAGCTACAACTGTAATAGAGGTCACGCTAAAAAACGTTTTACTTTTCTTTATACCTTCATCTAATCAAACAGAACGTTGTGTCACGAGTTTTATTCTTGGTAGAACGAAAAAAGAAGTTTCTGAATATTCTTTTTAAGCACCGCCTGTGACGTCATTCAAGGAAGTTCTGTAATGCAGAGAAAGTGTATTTTAGTGCCTCAACATGGCATAACGGATAAAGATTTGCCAGGCGAGAGAGTTTTGTTGCACTTGCTATGCCTAGGCGAAGGTCGTTTATCTAGTTGTGCCATTGAAAGTCAAGTTACTATACAACTCTACTCCTCGGGAAATAGGCGGGAAGTGAGGGCGCTACGGATGCTAGTGGTGCCATTGTAAAACGAAAACAACCGGGTTCATTATATTATTCTGTTTAACTAAGTGTATAAAGCTAGTCGATGGAGGGAAATTAAACTTACTTTTTTGGTGTTCTATACCCTGCAGTGTTTGTGTTTTGACCTAATTTTAAAACAACATACCGCACTTTTGCGGTTTTGGAATTTTTTTCCTATTTAATTCGGTGAAGTTATACGAGTCGTTTCGAATGATTTTCTTTTTGTTTTTGATTATTATGAAACATATTCCTCTTGTAACAAACTATGTAACAAGCAAATGATTTCTTTTGAATACTTAATTCTTATTCTGTGTGCTATTTAATAGCTCAGTTCATATTTTTCAACTAACCTAATTGTAGACAAAATTTCATCAATAGAAACGTGCTTAAAAATAAGAATATTTCTTCTTCCAGGAACTTTTCCAGAGACGTTTCAAGATTTTACGGGACTCTAAAATATTAAATTACATTTTTCTTCTTCTTTTAATTTTCTCTTTAAAAACAATCAGCTTAATGCTCTTTATTTCATTTATTTGTAAGTTATATACTATCATAAAATTTTCTAAATGATTTAATAAGCATTACATCATATAAGTAAAACATTTTGCGTCTATGTACCCATTTAAAAAAAATCATCTAAAATATCTTATTTTATTTTCCTAATTCTATAATTTGAAGTTCCTTTAATGATTTTTCTTGTTTGGGTGCATCTCAAATTGTTATGATTATTTCACTTCTATCAGATGCCATGCCTTTTGCTTATCATTAACTATGATTGCAACCAAAATAAAGTTTTTAAATGTTCAGTATTAGAAGCAAAAATTCTTGGCGTGGGGCCTCCATACAGTTCTAGCATGCAATTGCTATTAATATTGGCACCCTGCGAATGCCAATAGACTATTATTAATGCTATTTTTAAAAGAAAAAAAAAGTTCCACTGAATCACTGTTAAGTCCTCCACGAAGGAAAATTCTCCCAATACTTGATCCAGGAGTTCCCTTGTCTTCTGGATTGGGTTCAAAATTGCAAGGGTACGGAGTTGAATATACTTAACTGAAAATTCGGTCGGCTGTTCAACGGATGCTATAAAATAAAATAAAATGAATCCTGTTGAGTCGTGGTGGCGGAGGGGATAGAGCATTTGCCTTCCAATGAGGTGAAACGGGTTCGAATCCCAGCGATGGATGGTCGATACACAATCAATACCAGACTCGCGTCGACTACAAGTGCTGACGTAAAATATCTTCAGTGGTAAGAGGTAGTGGACTAGTCCACAGGCTGTCACACTAACCGTGGGAGGTTTTCGTGGTTTTCCTCTCAATGAAACGCAAATGCAGGCTAGTTCCATTAAAAAGTCCTCCACAAAGGCACATTTTTCCAAATGCAGGGACCAAAAGTTCCCTTGTCTTCTGGATTGAGTACAAAATTACAAGGCTACGGTGTTGAACATTAGTAGTCGTAAATCTTAAAATTGCGTCGACTGTTCAACGGTGATTATAAAATTAAAAATATGAAAGTTTATTACTTAAAGTTTTCTGCTGAAAAAATTGGGAAAAAATTTTAAGTTATTCGTTTTAAATTAATATTAAGTATTCATTTAAGTTAAATTCGTGTAAATGATAAGTTATTAGTTTAAGTTATTCATTTCAACGACGGCTATAAAATAAAATGAATCACCGTTATAAAATAGATAGTTGTAAAATTTATTAGACATTTATTTTTATTTATTTAGCAAATGTATTTTTATGAAAATAAACATGCCAACTTTGTTTAAGTTTGTCTAGAAGGTTCATACAAAAGTTTCTTTGGAGACAAATTGATAGACACCATTTGAATCTGATTGAGTTAGTGGAGCTCTATTATTTTACATAAATCAAAATATAAAGTTACACATTTTAAAGGCGGAATGAAACTTGGTGCAAATGTTTTATTACACCACTTAATAATCCTTTCCAAAAAAAGACAAATAGTTTTCTATAACAAATTCACGTGTAAACAGACGGTTGACAAAGAATTCCTCTCATAGCCCCAGTAGTTCCTTGTTTCTAACAAATGTGTTTATTGCTTATTTAATGTAACCTTGCTCAGGGTTGGCACACTCATATTTTAATTTTCTCTCTTCTTAGTCCTTCTTTCTTTTGATTATTTTAAGAAGACAAGTTGTTGAATGTGTTTACGGAAAACATCGGAATGCTCGTCTCGAATAACAACCCCATTTCTCATTTCAAATGCAAGACTGTGATAAGATAATCGCCCAGATTTTTCAGTTATTTTTTTTTTTTTTTTTTAGTCTTTTGCAGATGTGTGTTTGTTCAAGTAGTAACTCTATACTGTTATTTTTCATTTATTTTTATTATTTTTTAAGAATTTTAGATTAAATTTATATATTTGAAAACTCGTCGATTATATCATTTTGCTACCTACCAAGAAAATTGCTTTGATATTTCTATAGATTCTAGATTTTGCAGATTGCGGAAAAATTTCCAATCGAGATTCTAACGTTCGACGAGCAAATTCAACAGGCAATTCCCTTAAGGCAGTGTTTATCAAACTTATTACTTTTGTGTACCCTTTCTAAATTTTTCGTAAAGCTGTGTACCACTAATAAGAAAATGAATGTATTTTTTACTATAAAAAATTGCACAAAAGTTAAAAATCACAATTGGCTGTTGACACCACTAATTATTAACTGTTAATTCTGCAAAAAATAGCCAACAGAAAAATACGTAATCGTAAATTTTCATGGCTAGCTTTGTTTTTAAATAAATTTTTTTGAAATTTTCGTTTGTTGCAAGATATTTCGCATAAGAACGCGTACCCCCGCTAAACTGTTCCCGTACCCCTGGAGGTACGCGTACCACACTTTGGGAAACACTGCCCTAAAGGAACAAGAAATATCACATACTTTAGTTTAAATGTGGGAAAACACCCGTAATTGAATTTTTTTTAAAGTCATTTGCAGACATGTGCTTGTTCAAGTAACTGTATACAGTTATTTTTCGTTTATTAATTTTTTACTATATTAGATTAGGTTGGTATTTTTGGAAATTCGTCGATTATATTATACTGTTGTCTATCAAGTTTTTTCGCTATTTCTGTAGATTTTAGATTCTGCAGAAGGCGAAAAAATTTCTAATCTAGAATCTAACGCCTGACAAGCAAATTTAAAAGGAAATACTCTAAGGCAGTGGGTTCCAAAAGATCTTCCGCAGAACCCTAGGGTTCCGTGCAAGTTTTAAGAAAGTTTAATAAGTTATTATTCTTTTTAACCAGTAAGAAATTTTGAAAAATCTGATATTTTTTAGAAAAATATTCGTAGACAACGTTTTTTTTTAGAAGAAATTTGAACAGATTTTATAAAGAATAATCTAAAATCGTATTTTTTGCATAATACATTATTTGAAACATTTTTTACACATATTTGTTAAGTTTCTAAGACTTGGTAATTTATGTTCTAAAAGACAAATGGTAAAGCGAAACTTGATGAATTGAAACTTTATACTGAAGTAATAAGTTTTGTATTGCTGATTTTTAAAAAAAAAAATTTTCAGACATGAATCTTTCGTCATTTTTTCAACACATTTTTTTAAAAAAGAAATTAGAATTTGTTTTGTTAATTTCGTTTTTGTTATTTTTCTGTTATAATCATAGCGCAGCATTTTAACGAAGCGTTTCTTATAGACTTAATTCTTTTATTGTCACTTTTTTACTGTAGGATAAGACAGATAGAAGATTAAAAAAAAGTGCGATTTTCAACGTTAAAGTTGCATTTCAGACCTAAGAACAATTTTCTTCTTTTGTTTCACTTTTGTTTTTTTTATTAACTTTTCTTTATCGGCGTTTTTATTATGATCAGCGTTTTTAAAGAGCGTTTCTAATAAACGTTGTTGTTCTTTTATGGTCCCTTTTTTCTGAAAATACGGCAATGTGAAAAAGTTAAATTGAGATTTGTGACGTTTAAATTTTTTGTTTAAACATTGAGAATGATTTTTGTTTCGGTTTCTGTCAAGTTTTTTCTTTTTCTATAGGACGCGGCAGTAAAGAGGGTTTCTATTAGACTTTATTCTTCGCTTTTACAATAATTGGATAACTGAGATGTTGAGATTTAAAATTTTCTTTCTCAAATTAAGATCGATTTTTATTTTTTCTGTTTCTTTTGTATATTATCTTTTTTATGGTCATATTTATGATAGCACTGCATTTTGAAAAGCGTTTTTAATAGGCTATCTCTTTTAACGTTTTATGATAATTATTTTACCGGAAAATATTATTTTTAGCATTGAAGTTTTGTTTTAAGAATTAAGACGATATTTTCTTCTATTTCCCTTTTTTCAACTTTATTACTTGAGTTTTATTTTAAATCGCGGTTGCTCAGTTTTTGATTTATCTTAAATATTTCTAATTATCTTAGTATCTAATTATCTTTATTATCTTAATTATTTCTATTATACTTTTTTCCCATTACCTACCGCCAATAACATAGATAAGTAAATATCAATTTTCAGTAATTACTAAACTTATTTACGTGCATATATGTAAATAATCATCAATAATATCTATTAATAAAATAAATGTTGTCATTTGGCCAAATCACTATTCATTAACTTCCTCATACATATACTAAAAACAAATTCATAACTGGACTAGATATAGCACAAGGAATTTTTTAAAAATTTAGCCATCGGACATAAAACCTAATTTAGGAATATTTAAGATAAAACGATGAAGAATCTTCATTCTTCTAAGTGTTTGTTTTAAAAATAATCTTTTATGGTTCAGAACGTTCACAATTACTTTAATAAACTTTATTTATAAAGTCAGGGTTGCGTCGAAAAAATTTTGATTGTTTAAGGTGCCATAGAAGTAAAAAAATGGGAACCGCTAATCTAAGGGGTCAAATATATCAACAACATGCGTTTTATTGTTTGAAAACACCCTTATTTTTTCGTAATTGGTTATTTTTATTGTAATTTGATGTTGTGTGTTTATTTTTGTATCAGTATACTGATATATTTAAAATAATTTTAGTTTTTATTGAATTGATAGTTCTGAAAAATCGACGATTTTTATAAAATCGCTAGATTAACAACTAAGGATTTTTCGCAATTTCTTTAGTTTCTGGATTTCGTGAAGCACGTAAGTAATTCCAATGTCATATTTGGAAATTGGTCTTTGACAAGCAAATCCAGAAAATAAATCAGCGGAAGTCGTATAATGTCGTCTTCACGCTTTTTTTCGTGCATAAACACTTATCTTTACTAGTCATTTTCGTCAAAAAATAAATAAATATCGTCCAAAACACTAAGCGCGATTTAATCTATCAAAACATCATTGAAACAGTATCTCGCGCCGCAAGCAAAACGTATTTAAAAATTACATTTATTGTAGAATTACGTAAACGTAAGAGCTCCTCTTAACCAAAAATATGTATTTATTGCTTATCTGATTGTTGAACACTTTTTATCAACTATAAAGTAAAATAATGTAAAGCATTCCCTCAATAGCCCAAATGGGCATAGGGGTCACGGAGGTTAAGACTCCACAATTTCATGACCAACGGTATGATTGTGACAATGCTAAAAATTAATGATAACTTTTCCTTTCATTAAATTGTATTTGTTGTTATGATTAGGTTGTGTACATAATTTTAACGTAAATTGAAGCTTGATTGTGGGCCTCTATCGTTATAGTAACTAATACTCCCCTATAATAATTTATTCTTGTTAATTCACGTTTTAGTGTAAATTAAATATTTTTAGTTTTTGTTTACATTTGTTTTTAATTTAATAAACAATATTTACATTGGCATAAAGATTAATATAAACTTGTAAAGTGTCATACTTTATGCCATGTTTTAGAAGAAAAAAATTATCAAATGCATGGAAAATTTCTATATAAAATTTAACCATTTCACAAGAACAGTATTAGATTTAAATGCAATTTAAACTTATTCAAGATATTACATTTATGCGCAATCATAAACCTAATATTTGAACATTCAAAGTAAACAGTTAAAATCATCAAAGTAATGCATTATTCCTGAAAGAGATTTGATTTAATTAAGGATAAACACTAATTCATTTCATGTGTTCACTTTTAGTGTCAATTTACATGGTTGAATCGCTTTTGCTTACGTTTACTTTATTTTGGTGTATTTTCTAATGCGTCAACCCTCCTGTTGTTTACTAATTATCCTCTGTATTATGTAAACTTACAAAACTATTAAAAGCTGTCCGAGACGGTCAAATAACGGTCTTTGTTTATACAGTCGATGTAAACGGGGTGAGAAGTATTTGCTTGGGATCGCTGTAAACATTGTGACGAGATCACGCGTTTTCACAAAAGTTGCGCAACTGTTTTCGAAATATTTTGACACTTCCAGCAAAACTTATCAATCAACCAACTATGTTAGTATTTAGAGCGTGCGTGTGTTGAAAGAGATAAAAATTTTTTTTTAATTCTATCCTTCATCTTGATGAATGTTTCATCAACTTTTCTAAACATTATTTTTTTTTTAGATTAAGTTTTAAAAAACAATAAATAAGAGGGCTGAACTCTTTTTATCCAACTGCATATCGCATTGTAAACATATTATGCATCTTTGCAAATATTGTGTACAGTATAAATATGCAATAGATGATGCATACATTTAGTGATCTTTTAATCAAGTTCATAATTTTTGTTAAGTTATGACACACTTCAAAGTGGCTTTTCCCGATTTTGGTGATTTGGTTTATTCTTTTTAGCTCTTTATAAAGGTTTTCTTTTTTCGTGATTTTAAATGCCAGTACACATTTCAATCTCTGTTATATTTGTGTTACTTTGTAGCACTTGTTTCTGGAAGCTAGGTGTTTTGAGTTTCTAAATTAGGCAGACCTTAATCTTATCTCTACCTATAGACGTTCCGTTAAAACTAATTATGAAAAATTAAATTTTTATTGAAGAAAAATCAAACGTCATTTTAATTACTTGTAAAAAAAAATCCGGAAATTACGGTAAAAAGTACTAGCACTCAGGTTGTCTGTGCTTTTTACCGTAACATGTTACGGAGCATAAATTTCATTTACCGTAAATTTTACAGTAATAACCACCAAATTACTCTAATTAAATAAATATTAATGTAAAAGTTACGATATTATATTTTACAGTATAAATGAATTTTACAGTAAAAATAGACTTACGGATTAAGCACCCAAAATGCCGAGGCTTTATACCGGAATTTTTTACAGTGTATATCGAAATCCGTTTTAGTTCCAATTCTTCGCAATTCTATTAAATAGATTAAATTTTTTCACTTGAATTTTTACCTAATTAGGTGTTAAGATTAATATTGTGTTTATTCAATACAACCTTGCATGTACAATTTATTTTTCTTGTTTAAAATCCGTCAGGCATTTTAAAGTCCTTTAGAATAAACGTTATTAAATAGTGGGAATAATATAACGTCATTAAATGGTCTTCCTTAAAACTGTTCAAATTGAACAGTGGCACTTATTAATTTGTGCAATTGAATGGTTCGGATGGGTCTCCTGCATTAGGCATCTAGGACGTTCCATGCAACAAGCTGCTCCTAGAATATAGGATGATCAGAATTTTCTCTTTTCCTCTTGTTCCATCCTGAAGTTCGATTTGCACGTGCACCCCAAAGTAACTTGGCTGGTCGCCAATCCCCTTCCCTTTCAGAATAACAAGGTTAAATTATGTATTAACGTCTCCTGCTAAATTGTTGCGAGCCGCTTTTCCTGCAGCAGTCATTTGGTTCTCGCCATCATTTATTCTCCCATCGATAGAGTTGCAGTTACAGTTAATGGCCATGTTTGTGTGAGAGCTGCATGACTGTTAGCAGACGATCTGACTTACCAGAAAAGCTTTTATTCATTTAGGTACAAGTTGTAACGAATCCCAGCTTGTTTTTATAGGTATAGAGTTACAGAATATCCTAACTCTGGAAATGTACAAGAAGGGCTCAGGAAAAAAATATCTATTTAGCTCAAACTAGCTTGTTTTCGTATTAGCTCAAACAAAGCATTTCCTTTTCTATTTTTTTTTTTTTTTTTGGCTACCTTTCTCTAAATATTATTGCGTTTACTTCTTTGTTGTACCTTACAAGTTTAGTGTTTTGTAAGTCATCGAAGTTGAATTTTTTAGCTACTTAATTTTTTTCGTTTCTTCGAGCTTTCTTAGCAATCACGCTGTTTACTGAAGCATTGTGAGGCCAAAAATTGACAACACAACTGGTTAATCATCTGCATTTGCTTACCTCAAACTGCGGATATTAAGAGGAGGTTTAAATACAAAGTTAAGAAACTCCAGCTTTTATTTCTCATGAGAATCCGTACCTTGTTACCGATGAACCTTTTCATATAGTGGATTTAATGTAATAAACGTTCACTTAACAGAAAAAACGACAAATTTGTTTTTGCGATTTATTTTTAAAATGAAGGAAATCCGACTAGAAAAATATGAAAATATTTTTAGATTAGAGAGACGGCAATAGGACTTTTAACAATTATCCTTGTAAAAGTTTTTACTGAATCGGGATAAATACAACACTTCGTGCCATATCTGGATATAAACCAGGGTCACCTGGGTCGAAAGCAAACATTGATCAACTTTGGATCATCAGGGCTCTCCAATCGGTAAATTGTGATTGCGCAAAATTCGCGTAAATAATCACGATGTTTATAGGCGTGTCAAATACGTGTCACTAAGGCCAGATTGCGCTAATATTGCGTAGCTGAATTCACTTTCTGCCTCAGTTTTTCGACCTCCAAGCTTAACTCTTCCTGTTGCAGTGTATCCAGCCTGGCAAACCCAAGTCAACGAGTGTTACAAATCACTAGATTGTAAAACTAATTGGTATTAACGTTTGGCAGCCACTATTCTTTAAGAGTACGTCGCATCAATTAAAATGTATAGTTGAAGGTTGCACTTGCCTATGTGCAACACGACAAAAATGTTCAATCGAAATTTGTTGTTCCGGAGAGGGTTGAACGAATTATTGGTAAGGAATTCTGAGTGTATCTCATTTTCGTTGCCTCTTTGATATACAACTTCCTCCTGAGTTTCAGTTCAAAATTACGATGCTACGAAATGATAAAGTAAGATTGTTTGTCGAATACTGATAATAAACTGTTGCAGTGCTTCTGCTTTCCTGCATTGAGATTTTTCTTTCTATTTATTCAACACCATAGATTCGAAAAATGTTGATTTTTATACTCCTAAGATACGGAAATCAAATATTAACTTTTTGTGAAATTATGAAAATGTACTCATAATTTTGCGAATTCGTGAAAATAGTGGCTTAATTTTGTGTTAAATCACAATAACCAGTGATCTGTTCTGATTGTTTTGCAGAGCCTATTTTTATAGAAATGTAAAAAATCTACTAAAAGTTTTGTGAAAATAATATCTTGATTTCGTAAAAATTTATAAAAGCCTGTGACTTGTTCATACTTTTTGTAAAAGGTCTGTTTTTGAGAAATTTGGAAAAACCATTTCGTAGTTCTAAAAATCTTTTGAATGGTCAGTTGACGGACTTTTGATGTCTTATAAAATGACCCCTAAATAAGGAGGCAAATCGAGATAAGTCACCTAAATAGTTTGAAAAATTTAGCATTTACGGTTATTATATAGCTTTTGGTTACGATAAATATATGTTAAAAAGTAACACAAAAATATGCACTCTACAAATGCACGTAACTTCAGGCATTCAAAACTTTTATGGCTTCCTCAACGGCCCCGCACATAACAATCTAACAATGTTTATTTAAGCAGCCTATTCTCACCGACATTCGTCCCACTAAAAAGTATTGTGTAATTCTTCTAAATCTTGTGATACCGTCATAAAGTGTTGGGTATTACCATTTCAAGGTAACTCTATTGTGATCGACACAACACCCATAATGACAAGCTGCTCACTAAACTCATAATGATTCAATTGATCTCCGAATTGAATATTCGACAGACTTTTTGTCAGCCATTTTTACGACTTGTTCGGCGAAATACTGTGTGATAACATCGCTGGTCGTGTTATTTTGCCATTACAATCTAGCTCTGGATATAACATCAACGCTGTAATTTTTGTACTAAAAAAAATTTCAGTCTGTACTAAATAGATTTTTCCTCTCACGGATTCACATTAACACAGGGTTTTCAATAGTTTTCGCTTTTTCTGTCAATGTTCGTATATGTGTTTTATTTCCTGGGAAATTTATACGCGTTTTGCTTTTAGCGTGTCAGACGGGATTCCGTTAGATAATCAGAGAAATGTTTTGAAAAATAGACTTTTATTTTATTGCTGATTCAGTTTTATTTCTTCTAGGTTGTGTTCTACGGTTGCTGAAAATTGTGAAATAACAATCTGAAAAGGCAATGCGCGTTAATGTTTTTGCCTCCCTCATTTGTCATTAAATAAAAATAAAAGATACTGCCCTAAACGTAAATGGTGTTATTGCATCTAGGTAAGCATATCAAACAGTGATATAAGCTGAATTTGAGAAAAAACTTTTATTACTAGGGTCACGATGTGGCTTGATTACGTTTAGATTGATTTAAAAACATTATAAGGGACTAATAAGAAACAATATCCATGTGATAGGCTACGATTTAAAAGATTCGTTAGGACAGTCCCGGGGCCCTGCTCGTGACTCTAGAGCCAAAAAGAAGAGAAATTAACGATTAGATTTAAAGTTGAAGTATTTTATTTTAGAAGTATGACATTTAATAGTGATCTATCTTAAAACACCAGGTTTCTGTAATTGCTAATAATTTAATAAATGTAGAAGGGGATCTATTAATTAGATGTTAAGAAAAGTATATAATTGAGTATGGCCAGATCGATGTACTTAATAAGATTGTTATTTCTGTTCTTAATTTATTATGTAAAACATCATTATTTAAAAATAGTGATATGAAGAAATTGATATTTATTTTTATTTAAAATAATAGTTTGTAGCAAATTTTATCATTCCATATATATGAACGAAAATTAACATTAAATGATAAAAGGGCAATAAAATTCCCCCTAAAATAAACCTTTTATAAGATATCGCTTCTGAAATAGCAACATCATTGCTAAATGGCGCTGCTAAAATGGTAACATCAACTTGAGTATATTAATAGTTTGATTTGTTTTTTCTATAAAATTTTGAACTAAGAAATGGGTTACTAAACTGATGTCTATCTTGCTTAGCGCAAATTGTGCTTAAGATAATGTTAGCGTACTTAACAAAATGCTTGAGGTAGTTCTTTTCTAAGATCAAAATGCAATTGAACTTTACTTTTCTATAATTTTTTCAAATTGACTTTGCAACTTACGATCGAGTATTGATTTAAAATAATTTGTTACTCCAAAAACGTAGAGATAAACGTCTATGTATTTAATAAATTCGTTAAAAAAAGCTTTTTCGTTACAAAAAAAGAAAACTATTACAAAAAACTATTTATAGAATTGTTTTCCCACTAAGTTTTCTTCTTTTTCTGACTTATTAGGAATAATTATTATTCATATAAAGGCTATCTGGTTTACATGATTAAAAAAAAAGTTCGAATTTAAGGCATTTTTTTTTTATGTTACTGTTTTAAAGTGCACAAGATCGCTTGTTTATTTATGTTGCTTTTTAGTTGTCATTTAGTTTTATTGAAAGTAAAAATAAGGCCCTTCAATGCTTTATTTTATTCTAATGATCGCCACTCTTGTTTAGATAAACAATCGTCTGAAATAGTTTTTGTAATTGATGGTATACGTGACTTGCATCTCGCTTCTTGTCGCCAGTACCACTTGTTGATTTCAAATAGAATTTTCATTCCAACATTTCCTAATAAAGACTGTTTATCACTTTTTGTTCTAAGAACAAATCGAAATGCTCAAAGCTTTCGCTTACTGTCAGCAATCATTCCCTGATTGCATCTTCGAACTTTTGTCTTCGGAAAATCCACTTGACTCGACGTACAACTAGACGACGCCAAAATGAGCACTTTTTTTGAGAGAGCGCCACGCGCCCAATAGTGAAAAGTCTCATTTTAGAATCGTTACCAATGTGCTTAAATAATAATTATTCTTATAAATAGTCTGTCTGAGAGGAAAAGTGGAAAATTGTCTAAAAATGATTGATTCAGCTCTAAAGTGGTCATAAAAGGATTTAATAAAAGTGTAACCTCTACTACGGCTATGGCAATATGAAGTTTTAACTTCCCACTGCCTTTTCGTTTTTTTTTTTTCCCCCTACTTCTTTCGCAAAAGATTTTATATTCTTCCACTTGCCACTCAACTCTTAACTCTTGAAAAATTAACTTTTTCTCCTTGGGTGAAATGCAGTGACATATTAAAAATTTAGCAGAAATGTTCAAGGGCCTATTGTGGCACACTCTTTATTTCTTAATTTCACTTTCGGGGAAAAGGTATGGTGCACCAGGAGTTCTTTTTTTCTTTCTTCTTTCGTTAGATTTAAGCTCACTTTAACAAGGACGTCGAAGCACCGAGTATGAGGCCTGTCACAAACAATAGCAACTTCTTCTGTAATGAAACAGTTGATGAAGAAGACCTTGGTTCTTTTGTAATTATATTTTGAGCCCGCTCGTGTGTCTAATAGTTTATAATCGCTTTGCTGTTTACTTCAAATTTTTCTGCGTTTTAATGAGTTGCTCTCTCTTCAAAAGTGTCACACCTTTTCTGTTCTGCTGTCGGGAATTAATTGGAAAACTTTGCATTGTATGCTGTTTTTAAATTTAATGCTCTAATTGTCTACTGTCAAAATTAAGTTTTTTTCCTTCCCTTTCGTATTTTATTTTCTTAATTGCAATGTAGATTTTTTAAACATGATTCGTTTCAGTGATTTATTTATTTAAATTGTTAAAATAAGTAAATAAAACATTGATCATGGAAATTTTAAAATGAATTTAGTACCACTTTAACTTATTTTACGAAAATGTAACAATATATTGATTGAATTTTAGCTCATTATGTACATTTGACTGAAATTAACATTTTGAAACTTTTATTTTGAACTATATTTTTATTGGACCAAATTAGTTGGAAAGTTTTGCGTGGGATACCTTCAAATTTTCTCTTGTCGAAATGAATTTTTTTTTTTCATTTTCTGATATTTAATGTGAATTTTTAAATATAATTATCATGATTTATTTACTTAAACCGCTTAAATTTAAAATTTTTTTTTAATCTTTTTGAAACATAATAATTTTAAATATTGCTAAACAATTTCAGTGTATTACATAAAATTCCACCAAAATATAATTTTCATCTTTTAAAAGATAACTCATTTTGCATTGTTTACATTATTTTTATAAATTTTCCAAAAAATTTATCAATTAAATTTTAGAATATTATTTTCTTATGTTTATTACAAAAATAAAATTTGCCATTTGAGAAAACAATTGTGGAACTAATATTTATTAAAATATTTTTCAAGTTTGCAAAAGAAATCGTTCAGATCAGCTTCATGAAATAAAAATTAAATAATTAGTTATTGCTTTTGCATTTAAAAAGAATATAAAACTGTAAGAATTTTGAAAATATTTATTGTTAAGAAACAAATTGTTAGAATAAGTAATATTTTTTTCTCAAAAAAATTTTTTTTTTCAAAGTTGTTCAAAATTTTTATATTTATATTCAGGAAAATGAAATAAAATGTTCATTCAGTTTTTTTTAAAGATTTAAAGTCGGTTGAAAGTGACATGAAAGATAATGAGATGACGTTTCAATTTTAGAAAAAAAAATTAAAAAAACATAATGAAATTTAAACGTAATGTCATCTTATAAAACATACCTAAAATGCTTTCAAATATGACGTAAATTATCCAATTTTAATTTATCTTCTAGCTACAACTAGGTCACATTACTTATCAGATCAAAGGAGAATTTTATTCAAAATTCCTAGTTTATATTTCCTTTTATGATAAGAACAACTATTTAAAGTGCGAGTTAATTTCTTGCACCACGTTTCTATTCTTAATATTTAAAGAATAAAGCATAAATGATATATTATTTAAGATAAGAGATTCGCGACATTTTTCCACAATCATAACGAGATATGTGTACTACGTCATCTTTCTCTACACTCTTATATTCATGGAAAGATAGTTCTTTGGCGCCTTTTTCTACTTGGCATTCTTGGCGATTCTATATCAGAAATTTTCACCTTTTTTTTTTCTTTTTTTTTCTGAATCTTTCTCTCTCGAGATGTCCGATGCTTCCTCTTATTTTTCTTAATTCTTTTTTCGTTATCTTTTTATTTTACTTTTCTCACTTTGTGTCGCTCTTATTCCTTTTATTTATTTCCTGCGAATTGCTTCGATTACAAATGATTTAGATTCTGAGAGTGTGTGGCAGATGTTGCTGTTTTCGCTTTTTTTTATTTTATTTTTTATATATTTTTTTTCCTTAATAAAGCTGCTGCGAGGAATGGCCAAGAAGAGGAAAATGTTAAAATAAATAAAATAAAATAAAATTGCTTAAAAATGTAAACAGGCTAGTGATTTATTGTTTGAGCGGTATTGCAGTTAGAGAAATTAATGTTTTCTCCTGTTTTTTGTGTGCTTTGACTTCTAATCAAAAGTAGTGTTATTCTTATTGCGAAGTTCTGCTTTTAATCACGGTAATTTAAATCCCGCGTGTTCTGTTAACTCAACTAGAACTGTTAAATCGTTTTGAGTCTTGCCCAAAACGTTTTTTTTCTCCCTCAATCAAGCGTTGAAAGTTAACACTGTTTAACTTTATTATTAACAAAGTAAAATATTCTTTTTTTTTTCGATAATGAATTTTGTTTTGGTATGGCAACGATTATGAATAAATTAACAAATCTTCTAATGCGTAACTACTAACTCTAAATTCATAACTTTTTTTTTATCTGTACATTATTCTTTGGAATCCCCTCAGTGTTTCCCAAAGTGTGGTACGCGTACCCCCAGTGGTACGGGAACAGTTTAGCGGGGGTACACGTTCTTATGCGAAATATCTTGCAACAAACGATAATTTCAAAAAGCTTTATTTAAAAACAAGGTTTGTTATGAAAATTTACGATTACGTATTTCTCTATTGGCTATTTTTTGCAGAGTTAACAGTTAATAATTAGTGGTGTTAACCAGCCAGTTGTGATTTTTAACTTTTGTGCAATTTTTTTATAGTATAAAATACATTCATTTTTTTTATTAGTGGTACACAGCGTTACGAAAAATTTAGAAAGGGTACGCAAAAGTCATAAGTTTGGGAAACACTGCCCTAACATATAATCGCTCTTATAAAATATTTTCTAAATCCTTGTGCCAAACATCATGTATTAAAAATAATCAGATCGCACAAAAATATTTAATCGTGGAGAAAGAACAAAAAATGCTATTGAAACCTTAAGAAACACTAGTGAGGAAGGCGGGATTTAAAACATCAAATTTTTTATGAGTGCTGGAATAATAAGAATAAGTTTGAAAGGGGATTACTCTAATCAGGCAGTTGAATTGGTTTTGATGCTTTTGGTTCCCCTTTCCTTACTAGTCTTTTTTCAGAATTTGTTGATTTTTCCACGATGAAATATTAATTTACATACTTTTTATTCCTTTAGAAAAATACTTATTATATATTTTACTTATATACACTACTTATATTTTAAGAAAGGAATTAAAGGTCAGATAAAGTAAGAATTATATTTGTTTTTAAAATTTAAGCATTATTTTTCTACCCTGATAAATTTGTTTCACACAAAACTCATATGTTGAAGGTTAATACAGTAAGTATAAAATATACATATATAGATATAGTATATTATTTTGAAGTATTTGGTGATTGTTAAAACTACGCGGCAGTGTAGTTTTAATAATCACCTAACGTTAGTTAATAGTTTTAAGAGTATAAGCAGTTTTAATACCGATAGTGTGGAAATAAGCGTCTTATTAATCCTTGAAAGGAATATGTACCGGAGAAAATTACTTAATAGTGGTAAATTTTGATTAATTGACCTTTGAGCAATATCTTCATGACAAGTGATGCTGAATACAGTTAATCTCTATAGATGGGATAACTATAAAAATCGTGTTTTGCTTTTAACAAAAAGCAACCAGGAAGGGCGACAAATAATAATAAATAAATTAATTAATTAAATTTTTATTTACCACTGCTTAATTTTAAAATAAAATTTATTCAAGCATACTAATAACTAATTTGAATTAATTATTTTAAGATAAAAGCAAAACAAAAACGATTCTGTTACATTTGATGTATCCATATTGAGGCAACCACTTTGTTATTTTCACTGATTCATTAATACCCCAAAAATGTCACTTACTTGGTTCTTCCTCTAAGGTCTTCAATAGTGTCATTATACCCGTTTCAAATTTGTGCATGATTTTTTAGTGTTATTCAGTACTGATTAATTTTTTATTTTTTATTTACCCCTTACAAAAAAACGAGTATTATGCTAGTATATATATTTAAATAGCAAGCAAATTTAAAGGTCATTATTTTTTCTAAAATCAAAAAATTAAGTAACATTATTAACGAAACCATGCCATGGATCTGCCTAATTTTAGTTATCTTCTGAAAAGTCACTCTATTTCGGTTTTAATCCCAAGTTATAATTTTCTGTCCTCTTTGATTTGTTTAAATTCTGAAGTAACTACACCAGAACAAAGCTTTATACCAGTGATTCTCAACCTTTTTTTTGGTGCGGCACACTTTTAACGATTTCGAAATTTGACGGCACACAATAAAAAAAATAATTTTGAATGTGAAATAAAATAATATGTACAACAAAAGCACATTTATTAAGGGATTAATTATTTCTTTCGACCAATTTTTTATTAGTTAGTAACAGTTATTTTTTTGATAGTTATTAATTGTTAGCCTTTTTTCTATAGTTATTAACTGTTACCTTTTTTTTTTAACAATAACTGTTATTTTTTTATGATTTCTTGGTAACTAGTTTTTTTGCTGATTATTATTTGTTAGCTTAATTTTTGTTAGTCATCTTTCGTTAATTTGTTTTTTATATATTTGTTTTGTTAGTTATCCTTTGTTAATTTGTTTATTAATTGCATAGCTTACTTTAATGATTAGCTCTCAAAACCTTTTTTAAAATTGTGTGTATATACAATTTAAACAATTCCATGTTATTTTAAGATTATCAGAGACAAGACAATCGCCGACAAAGATGTCCACGCTGTTAAAGCGTGGAAAAATTACAAAAAGTATATATATATATATATATACTTTTGTAATACATTATATATATACATTGCCAAAATTATTTACTTAATAATTTCTTTGTTAATTTATGTAATTTTTCCATGTGTAAATCCATTTCGGGCAAATCCGTGGCTAAAATTATGTACTAAAATTTTTTCTTTATTAATCTTTCCATGTGCAAATCCATTTCGGGCAAATCCGTGGTTAGAATTATTTACTAAAAATTCCTTTGCTAAATAATTTCCCTTGTTAATCTATACAGTTTTTCCATGTGCAAATCCATTTCGGGCAAATCCGGGGATAAATTGTTTGCTAAAAATATCTTTATTAATTTATACAATTTTCCATGTGCAAATCCATTTCGGGCAAATCCGTGGTTAAAATTATCTGCTAAAAAAAATTTTTTTTTTCTTTGTTAATTTTTCCATGTGCAAATCCATTTCGGGCAAATCCGTGTTAAAAATTATCTATTAAAATTTTTTCTTTGATAATTTAAATAATTTTTCTATGTGTTAATCCATATCGTGCAAATCCGCGGCTAAAATTATTTGCAAAGCAGGCAATTTATGTTTCTCTTTTCTATTTTATATTTTTTCTTAAATAAACATCTATCTTCTAAAACTATTTATGATCAATTTTTAAAATTATCCAGTATAATATTACCTTGCGCACATCCATTTCGGGCCCATCCTTGGTAACTAACAAATCAAAACTCAAAATAACAAATCACTTCAGCAGTGCAGTAAGAACGACACTTTAAAACCCTCTTGTTACACTCTATTTGCGCTTTTGTTTTCATCTTTTGTTTTCATATTTTGTAATCTGGCAATCTTTCTGCGAAAACATTTTTAAATCATTCTTGAAAAATATCCGTCCAAGTAAGTTGTTATGATTTTGCTACTCGCTTTATAGTCCCCCCTTTTTAATGTTTTTACTTTTTATTTTATTTTATGATCTGTTTCTACATGTTATTTTTACTTTTTATGATCTATTTTTATGTAGTTATTTTATAAAAAATTTTTGAGTGCTCCTCACACTATTGTATTAATATATTTTGCTTTGGCTTTATTGATACAATATCAGAAAGCACTCTGTTTTGCGGATATAATCGTGTGGGCTGAAGAAAAGATTATATCTTTTTTTTTCCGGTTTTTTAATTTACATTTCACTTTTTTTTTTTTTTTTTTTTTTTAATAAAATGTTGTTCGTTATTTTTTTACTTATTATTTCCCACCCCCTTTTTTTCATATGTCTATAATTTTTCTTTGTTTTATTCTTCATTTTGAACTTATATATATATATATATATATATATATATATACACACTTTAATTTAAACTTTACTCATAATAAAAAAAGCATTATAATTTTTATCGTATCATTTCTAATATTTGGCGGCACATTTTAAGAATTTTGCGGCACACAAAAGTGCCGCGGCACAGTGGTTGAGAATCACTGCTTTATACAATAGCCGAATACGGAAAAGTTTTTTTTAAATTTTTATTGATTACTCCTTATTTCCTCTTTTTATATCTCTTATATAGTTATATAGTTATCCTCTTTATATGCTCTATCATATTATCCTCTTTATATAGTTATCCTCTTTTTATATCTCCTTACATAGGCGTATATATTGATATCCATTACGGCTTATTATAGACAGCAAATGCCTAAAACTTGTCGATATTAGCTTTATAATTCACTGAAGTTACCAGAAAATACTTTTCTAAACATATTAAAGTAACGAAAGTGACTGATTAAAATCTCCTTAGTTGACGTACTACCCATATTTATAAATTTTTACATGAATTTTTTCATTACTGATTGAGTTACGAAACTTTTTTTTTCTAGTTATTGCAAATGATGTTGTACTTTATTAATAAATATTCCGGCATTAGACGTAATTTCCGTGCTATGTTAGATAGCTTTGAATGTATTTTCTGATGAAAAGATGATTTTGAGTGAAAAGCATTTATTTAATAAAATTAGCTTCTTGGACTTTTAATTTTCAGATTTTTTTTACAATAATCACATCAATCTATTTCGTTCCGAATCTTGTTCGTCTGCTTTAAAGGTAAATTGCCCAGAAAATTTCATCATTTTCCCAGTTAATGAAAAAGATCGTAGATAAGTACGTGTATTTTAATGTTCCCCCTTTTTTTTAAATGCCGAAAAGGCACTCAAAATTTAAACGATATTTCCCCGTCTTAACTGTAAATATTGGCTTTAATCCATCACCGAATAAAAGTATAAAGGAAAGGGTAAAAACTGAAACTATTTATCCTACTTTTATTGCAACGTTTTCTCCACCCATCTTAAGTGGTAGAAGGGGGGAAGGGGGATAAAAGAAATTACTCATCCTGATGAAAGTGGTCTTTAAAATATTCCATTAAAACCTCTTATAACAGAAAGCTTTTCTTTTTGTGTTGTTCTTTATATTGTTTAAAATCTATAATGGATGGGAGACTGGCTGGCGATGGATTGTTTTAAGTAAAGCAAGAATTCAAGGTAAATGGTACTACATTGTTGGAGAATCAGTTATTCCATTTTTGTTCTGCTGGGGTAAAGTTGGCTTCGTTTTAGAACGAATTTAAAGCATCCGAATCCAATAACTCGTGAGCTTTTGCGATTGGAGTTTAATATGTCGATTTTAATGGTGAATTCTCAAGCCTGGAGCTTTGTGGAACGATGATGCTAATGTCTTTTAAGATTCGAAACTAGGATTTGTATTGGGAATTAAAATTGAAAACAAGTTTATAGTTCCAATTTAATGTCTTTTTTGCCATGTTAATCTGTTTTCTAGTGAAGTTTTTTTTTGGACATAATTATTATTTTTTTTATTTTGTATTTTAGTGTTATCTGAAACAAATGTTGCGTTTTAGAAAAAAAAGTTTATACAATGTTTGCTGCTTTAAAATGTTAGGTAGTTTGAAACGTTTTGAACAAATTTGGAATCTTGCCAGTTTTTTTTTTCTATTCGCTTGAATTTCAAATACGAATCGTGTCGTAATCATCGGCCTAAATATATATTTTTAGAATCATTGTCAAATAATCAAAGTCATTAGAGCCTACACAGGAGTATCAAATTAATACTAATCCAATTAATATCAAGGATCGCAAATTAATGACAAAGACTGCAAATTAAAACTTGTTAAATTAATATCAGGGATCGTAAATTTGTGCTCACCCTGATTAAAAAAGTGGTCTTTAAAATAATCTGTTATAACCTCTTATAACAGAAAATTTTCTTTTTGTGTTGTTTACATTGATTAAAATCTATAGTGAATGATAGACGAGCTAATAATTAATTATTTTAAATAAAATAAGAATTCACGGTAAATGTTTAATGAACACTGGATGCATTTTTTTCCGTTTCAGATCAAATTTTTAGAATCTGAATACCAATGACTCGTCTACTATAATACCGAAGTTTAATATGTTAATTTTAATGTGAATTCTCAGGACTTGTTCTTCGTATATCAAAAACTCCAATGTCTTTTATGATTCTAAACTAGAATTTATGTTGCGAATTAAAATTTAAAATAAACTTATCCAGTTGAATGTGGTTTTTTTCTGTTTTAATTTGTTAAGTGACATTTTTTTGTTTGTTTGGTATATTTTCCATTGTGTTTCCATGCTGTTTAGAGCAACAAAAAAGAGAGAAAAAAAGTGTTGCTTGATGCTTTAAAACATTATGCAGTGTGAAGTATTTTTAATATATTAGGATACTAATATTTTATGTTGCTTGAATTTAAAATACGGAATTTAAAGTTGTTTTTAGTTATATTTAAAAAAAATAATATCGATTTAACGCAGTATGATTCAGCTAAATTTAATAAATGAACTAGATTTAATCTCGTTTTCATTTATTTTTTTAACATCGTTTAACTTTTGGAACATTTGCAATTGTGATAATTCATTCAATAAAAACAAACTAAATGTGTCTTAAAAATTTAGGTTGTTTTTATTTTTTATTGAAATAAAATTAATGAACCGCAAACTTTTACTTCTGCTTGTTTTGCTACGGAGGCAATTTTTATAATTCTTACATATAAATATGATTCGTAAATCTTTGCGAACTGCTTAATCTAAAAGAAAAACGCAAATGGAAGAAGAAAAAAAATTAAATCAAAATGGGTTTTAGTCTTATTCCTCGACTGTTTCCCCCCTTTGAAAACTAAGCACGACGGAATTAGCTCAATAAGATTGTACATATTTAATTGACGAAACCTTGGGCTTGAAAGTTAGCCTCTTAATGTGCTCTAAGAAAATTTTTATTTTTAGGAGAGTGTATATTAGAATCATGTACGGGTCCGTGCTTTTGAAAGGGGATTATTGGATTATATTCCGTCGCACTTGAGAAGAGTTGAGCGGTTGAAGAAGCAGAAATCGCTTGCCAAACGATGTTTTTTTTCCACGAGTTTGTTTCTGTAATCCGCTTTTCTAACTAGATTTCGTTGTCTATCGTTGTTGCTGGGAGCTGTTATAAATGTTGTCTACCCAAGCAAATAAAGGGAAGTTAGAAATATTGTCTAAGGAAACTAATGAATTTAACTAAGTATGTGAATATTATTCCCCCATGTCCGAACTGTTGTACTTATTTTAACTGTTCTATTTCACGGTGCATTATTTAGGCATACAATTACCCATTTCGTCTGCGTTTGGGGAAAATAATGGTGTACCCGCTCCAATGCGCCTTCAGCTTTTACAGCAGTCGGAATTAAAAAGAAAAGTAAAATCTAGATCGTTTTTTAAAAGTACATTTATTTTATTGAAACCATTAGCTTTGAACGAAATTCGTTTTATTTTCAGAACTTTGCTCTTTCCGTTAATTTTTTTTAAAAGAACGGAATGGATGGCATAAATTTTTTAATTGGAAGTTAAATGATTTCGTTTTTATGGTCGAGTCCTAATTATCAACTATCTTACCGTGTAATTCTGTAAAAATCTAAAATTCTTTAATTTATGTGTTTATATGAAGTTTTAAATTGTGCGTAATTATGTTTGGCGTATTTACTTCTAGACATATATGTTTAAAGCAAAGCACAACTGTATAAAATTATATTTTGAGCAAGTACAATTACAAAATTTTTTCCTGCTTGTGCATTAAGAGTTTTTTTTAAATATACTTCACTATTACTGTATTGCAATTAAATATTTCACTTCAACTATTACTATAATTTACAGTTTTAAAAAATTTTAACTGGTCTGTTGTAGAAAACTGTAAAATGCCTATAAATATTGTCACTATATCGAAGTCTTGTTAATTGTTTAGTTCAAGACATTCACTTTGTCATTCCTTGAACTAAATAAATAAAAAATACGAAATAAATTAATAAAAAATAAAGATATCTATCTCGGGATGTAAGGAAATTATTATGCCCAACCATGTAATTATAATCATATTTAATTGGATACTTGTTAGTGACGTCATGCGTGTGTGCCGAATCTGATTGGCTTCTGAATCAACAAATGCCAAGATTAACCTACAATCACGTCATTTGCAAATATCCATTTAAAAGTCTTAGAAAAAGTTAGAAAAAAGAATCGTTTGAATCATTTGAATATCGTTTTTAATTAAGATACTGTGGAAAACTTACTTAGCTTATTATCATCGAAAAAAAAAAATTTGTAAAAGTTAAAACAAAAAAAAAATTTAAAAATGTGGTACTGTTTGTTTTTGTTGTTTGTGATGTTGTACTGAAAGCTGTTTATCTATTAAATCTCTCTTCTGATTTCTCAAATTGTGCTAATGTAAATATATAGGTACTATTTAGTGTTCAGCACGTTTGCACATTAACAAAATGAAATTTGCAAAAATTAAATTTTGTAAGATTTTAAGTTAAGTTGCAGAAATTAAGTTTTTCTATTTTCTTTTTAAAGTTTAAAAAAAATAAATAATCGAAATAGAATTAAATCAAAAGAATAAAAATAATCGAAACATTATTTTTTGATTAATTTAAAATAAAGAATGTCTCTCCTGAAAGAATATTTAATATTCGAATTCTGTATGTCGACCCGCATTGCACTGTGTGAATAGTATTTTATGTAAAAGTATTCCATTAATTCTTTGTGAAGAATCAGAAGGAAATACAATCATAAAAAATAGAATACCAAAAGAAAGACACATAAAAGAAAGAGAAAAAAAAGGGGGGATAAGAGACAAGGAAAAGAGGATACACAAAATCGGCATTCTGTTCGATTTACGTCCTTTTGTTGCGAAGTCCTATTCACTTAGGCTTAGCTTCTCATTATATTTCTAGGTTAAAAAAATAATACCCACAATACACTCGCAAAAATAAAATACCCCAAAAGAAGAAAAAAAATAATCCTTCAAATCTATGGAAGGAACAAAGGGCAAAGTTTTCGTATGCTGAGTCACAAAAGACATTTGCTTTTCGCTCCAATGGGGGGGAAGGTTTGGAAGAGAAGTTTGGAGAGCGACAGTTAAAGTAGCTTTGATTGAATAATTATGCAAAGCAGGTGACTCCAAGTTCATTAGCGTCATTGTTCCCGGCCACCCCTTTTCAATGGTGGACCACGGAAGCTCCGGAGAAGAGAAAAATTTGTGATGGCGGTCGCAGTTAGCTGGTGAACAAATATTTCAGGTTTGATGGATGTTTTAGGAAATCCAACAATAGCCCTAGCAGTGGAATTCATTTTTAAGTTCATTAAGCAATTCGCATTCAGTAAGATCGTTTGCAGCTTTCCTCATCGTTTGCGTTAGTACTGAGTTCTGAATAACAAATTTGTTAATTATCGAATAGCTGTCGCGTATATTCCTAATCAAGTTGCCATAATTTATTGGTTTCTTCTTTTTTTTTTCCCTTTCTTGTTTAAGATATTTTAATTAAGAATGGATAGATGTTTTTCTAGAAAAAACTTCTGTTAATGAAATTCTATTGAAGTTCTATTGTTTTACAGTTTTCTTGAAATTGTTTAAAATGTGTGCATGGTAAATTTCTATGAAACTGTTTTCCCTAATGTATTTTGTAATTTTTTTTTTGTATTTACAGACAGACGATGATCGAGATTCTGGGACCGAGTCAGATGATGAAGGTGCTGAAATTGAAGAGCTACAAAAATGTAAGTTTTCGCCAATAGTACTGATTTTTTGAATTATTGATATCAATGCATTTTTTTTAAATTGAAGCTGTGCGTGGGCAGTCCAATGATCAATCCGTTTGCCGACGTACTTTAGTTTGATCCCCCGCCCCCTAATTTTTTCTGATTTTCCTCTTTGCTTATCCAGCCACAAGTGATCTGTTAGTCTACTGTTAATTCTGAATCGGAATGTGGGGCAACCTTAATCTAAACATATATTGCGGTAGAATTTGGATGTTCTTACTACAAAAATCTGTAATGTTAGCGGTTAGTCCCTTGCATGAAAATTTAAAAAAAAAATTTGTGTTTAGCACACATTTTTTAACACACACATTTCAAATTACATAGTAAATTTCGGAAAAGGAAATCTACTTGAAACTTCACTGTTAAAAGATACATAAGTGAAATTAAATTTTAACTGCAACAAACTAACAAACCTTATTTCCTTGCTGCTTTTGATGCTGGAACACAGGAGAGGATTGAATGACAATTTTGCCACTAAGATAAAAATTAATGTTCTCCCTTTATTTAACAAACTGTTTGATTTAGTTATTCTCCAGAAGATAAACTAGTTTAACACTAGAATGTCGTTTGACGAAACGATTGTGTTTTAAAGCTGTTTCTTAGACTCCATTCACCAATTTTAACTGCCAGCTGTAACTCTGTTTTCGAGTTCAAATTACATGGTTTTATCAAGTTTGAAATGTGGTATAGCTATTCATTTTTCTTGTCATTCTAAATTCAAAACTAAGTTAGCTTTAAGATTAACTGAAGTTGAAATCAAAGAATAATGAAGGATTATATATAGTAGTTCCCAACCCAATGCGGACCAAAAATCTTGGAATAAACAACCTTGAAGATCACTAATTATGAAATGCACGAGTAAAAAACGTATGACGAAGTAATTAGTAAAAGCTACTATACGAGAAAAATAACAACTTGCGGGACTTTTATTTTAATTATTGGTTTCGGTCTGTAGAGAGCTATTGAATATCATAATACCTCACTAGGGTTAATGAATCAACCAGAAACATTGATATTGGATGGATCCCAAGATTCAATATTCGCACCTCGGAATATCGCTGTCTGTTATCCACTTGTGGCCGCGACCCATAAGTTGGGAACCAACCACTGGTTTTGGATAATTGGAAATAAGTTTGTATTATTTACTGAATAGATGGTCTGAAACAATGTATACGTAACCATCTCAGAATGCTAATCTGTATGCAGTACAAATATGCTAAAGAGAGTGTGACATCATCCAAATGGAAATAAATTTACTAAAATATAAAGTTTTTCAGAACTTCGATGATTAAGCGTGATTTTTAATTTTTAAAATTGCATGTGATGTCTAGAGTAGCTTGTTATGAAATTATTCTGAAAATTTGTTCGATATTCTTTCAGACATGGAGAGCATCATCCACATTGACAGCAACCACCACAGTGAGAAACGACGTTCCAAAAGACATCCACTGCCCCATCAGGTGACGAACGGGGATGAAGGTGGAGGTGGTGTTAGCCCCGACCCTCCGCCCAGACGTTACCACCACCATCACCACAGACGGAGGACGAGCAGCAACCGCTCCCCCGATGCAGCGGCCTTAGACTCTGCGCTGCCCTCGGACAGCGACCACAACTTTGACCACCACAGCTCCGAAGAGGAGCTGGAGGTGATCAACAGTACCAGTCCGCGCCTTCAGCATCCAGCAGCCGAGAAACGTAAGTGGGATTTTGGCGGTGGTGCTGATGATGAGGACGAAGAAAGTCTTTACTTGTGCTGTCCCGTTGAATTCAGGACTTCGCCCCCCGCCGACGTCCACAAACCGAGCAAGTGTCTGCGCCAGGCGCACATCCCCCCACACGAGCTGTGTTCGGTGTCCCCCAGGAAAAGGCATCGCCGGACCCCTACAACCAACGCCATCCAGCGGCCATGTCTGGACTTTGAAAAAATGCAACAGGTAATTGAATATTTACCTGTTTGTTATACGGGAATCAATTAAAAAAGTGATCCGCTTAAGGTATGGCAAGCTGTGATGAGCACATCTATGTAAATATAATTAATATCATCTTTGGTCAGATTTTTATTCTTACATGTGTTCGATGTTCTTATTTGCAGTATCTGATGGTTTGAGTAGTTCATTTGTAAAACGCGTTTAACATATTTTTTTACTCGCAGTGAAAATATTTTCTGTAAAAGAAACTTATTTCTTATCTCGTGAAAAAAAAATCTAGCAGGTTCACAACTATCTATCGTTTTTAAGCAGGTGTTTTCAATCTTTACACTGCCTAAATTTATGCTACATGATGCTAAATTTCATTATGCTGGCTTTCTGTTTTAATTGTTTTTGTTTTCTAGTCAGATGAAAGGGAATGATTAGATCTTAATAATGTTTGAACTATTACATTCCTATGAATTGAAGAATATGCTGGATCAGAATGAAAAAGAAAAAAAAAAGTGAATTCAGTTCGTTTTGAGAAACTGTTACGAAATACATTAACCATATACATAAACCTGATTTAATCTGGTATATGTATAATTGATTTGTTTTTATACACTCTTCGAAGTCCAATTATATTCAGTTGACACAAATATTAGACATGTAAGCTGATATGCTTGTAGATCAACTCTAACGATATACAAACCTTAGGCGCGTAAGCTGATATGATTGTAGATGAACACTCGGGTAAGACAAATCTTAAGCACGGAAACTGATGTTTATCAACGCTCAGGTAACACAAATCTTAGCCGTGTAAGCTGATATGATTGTAGATCAACACTCATTTAACTCAAATCTTTGGTGTGTAAGCTGATAAGATTATAGATCAACACTCGGGCAACACAAATCTTAGGCTTGTAAGCTGCTATGCTTGTGGATTAGCACTCGGGTAACACAAATCTCAGACGTGTAGGCATGATTCACTTGTTGCATAACTAGCTCTTGCAATAACACTCAGAGAGTACTAGATTCTATTTTAAAAGTTCGTTTGCGTTGGAAAGGAGTGACTAATTAACATTTCAGGCAAAAGGAAAGAACCCACATTATTACAACTGGGTACACCCAAAACACTGATATGCAAATATTGTTACATATTCGCTTTCCTTAAAATCAGTCGTTGCGAAGCTTAAAACTAAAAAAATGTAGTAAAAAAGCAGCCTATTAGATACTCGCGCTTCAGATACTGCAAAAACATCTTTAAGTTTTTTTTTCGATTAACAATGGATCCAAATTAACTACTTAATTATTCGAAAGAGAAAAAATACTTGTGATTAACATTTTTATCAAATTAGATTTCTGATACTGACACCTGGGCCTATTTCGAATTTGGCAATCGCTTTAACTTTGCTTAAGGAGACGATCAAAAGAGGATTTTCACAGGTTTGGCCAAACCTTACAGTTGATAATCTACTGGTGAAAACTTCACTCTTAAAGATGGATGATACTCTCTTTGCTTTAAAAAAAATATTGTGATGTACTTATTGTGTGTCTATATTTGTTTACATGTTTATAGTAATTATTGCAAATATATCAAATATTAGTAATTTACGTGTCATTCTTCGCATTTTCATCATAAAAATCACAAATGGCTGTTTCATCCTGAAACAAAGCTAGTCATTCACATTAGGTATCTATTCAATACACATAATCTTCCATAGTACTTACAACATTCTTTTACAGTTATATGAACAGTTGCACCTAATGTCCGGAAATTTATGTATCCTGTAAAAGTTAATAATACCGTATATTTTTTTAAATCTTAATTTACTTTTTCGCTTTAATTTTTTTCACGTTTTTTTTCTCTCTTTTTTAAGTCTTGCATGTTTTCTAGGGCTGTTTATTTTGTTCATTTAAATACGTATAATTGTAAGTTTATTTTGAGGTCGGTGCATAATAACGACATTTGGTTTTTATCCATTAAATTGTATGTGCATTAAATGTATTCCAATACAAAGAACCATTCAAATCTTACAAGATATACATTCATTGAATTGTTTCCTTACGTAGTACTCTGATTACGTAAACAATTTTTCACGAACAAAGTGTACATTTAGTTCAATCCAAAAAAATAATTTCAACAATCAATTTAAAGAATTGTTAAAAAATTTTTACTCAATAAATTATCTTTTTTTTTCTATGCAAGATTATATAATTATATATTGGTTATTTCACGGATTAAGTAGCTTTTCTGCTAGTAAGCATAATACAGGTTATTTACAAAAACTGAATGTTCGTTTTTTTTCCTTCCTTGAATAGAATTGTCATGTTTTTAAAAAGAGATTCAACATCGATTATTACATTTAGACTACATTAACAATCGCCCATATTATTTATACGAAAATATCCTTTTGACTTGAGAATCGTTTCTAGTATTTGCCCTTTTGAAAAATCAAGATATCACAACCCAGGATTTTCTTTTATTGAATACAAAAAGGAATATTGAAAGAAAATTGTACTTCGTCCAGAGGACATCATAAGCACGTCCAGACGAACTAAATATTACATCATGCGACCAGAATACCAAAAGCTACAATTTTTAAACTTCTTTTCCCTTTCTGCAAACTTGGAGAAAGAATACTGAAGTAGGTAGGGAATAAAAAAGTACGTAGAATATATGGAACTATTTTCTTACGCGAGTATACGTTAGTTTGTCCGAGCACGTACATATCGTAACTGAGTAAACTTCATTCCTTTAGATCAGAGATCTGAGTTTAGAAAAAGATGCCATTTTTTCCCTTTTTTATTTGGAAGGGATAAAGAACCCACTCCTTTCGGCGGTGGTGATAGAATATTTTGTTATAGAATTGGAGAAAAGAGGGGAATATTGGAATTTTGACAGTTCATGCGCGTATTTGCATGACAAAGAATTTTTCCCGTTCTCATTTTGAGAAGTTATTTTCTTCCCGACGTGTGTTGATAAGGAAGGAGATAGCTTCATCTATTTAGTAGTCACTGTTGCAGCTTGTTGACGAGTGTAGTTGTAAGATTCCTAGAATTACGATATATTTCCACCAAATTTCATCTCGTTTGTCTTTTTTTTTTTCTGTAACTTCAGGTGTATAATCAAAGAAATAAATTGTACGAAGATGTTGCATAATCTTGTTCTCATTCTAGCATGATTTTTGAATTTTCGAATGATTATTCTGCGATTTAATATCGTACTATTCTTTAGATCGTTTAGAAAAATTGAATTATTAATAATTAGGATTTTTACTCAGTTTTCCTTTGCGAACAAAAGCAAAAATTTTATCGTGTATTTATGATTTTTACTTTTAACAAAATTTTATCGTGCAAAAACATTTAATATTTTTTATGCTCATTACATTGTTCTATATCATGCACGTCTTCAGATTGTTTAGTATTCTATTGTTCATAATGCTATTTTGTTCAGTATCATAGATTGTAATCTATTCTTTAGATTGTTTAGAAAATTGACATTTTGAAAACGAGAGTTTTAACATATTTATCATTTCCAAATATATGCAACGATTTTAACGTGTTATATTATTTTAACATGTAACAACAGATATTTAACGAACAAAAATATTTAGTCTGTAAAACATTTCTTGTAAGAACCAATTAAAGTTTTTTTTTCAATTACCATTGAACAAATAATAATATAAAATACATCACGGTGTACAGTATTTTGTTCACTATTATGCAATATTTTAGATTATTTTGTTTTCTGGATTACTCTTTTTTCCTTTACAAACACATAAAATTACATTAACGTCATTTAAACGTTAAGTATTGACATGTAAAAATATTTCATTCATAGAACATTGCTTGTAAGAATCAATTATCGTTCCTTAAAGAATCAATTATCTTTCCTTTAAGAATAATTGGTGAAATTATCTTTTTAACCCGTTTTACCTTTTTGAGCACTTTAACAATTTTAATGTTTGTATTATGTTCTCATCTGATATTAGATTTTAAAATACAAAAAAAATCTCATTTCTAAAGCAATGCTTGTAACAATCAAAACTTTTCAATTCATTTTACTAATAAGGTTGAAAAAACTAACTGAAGTATGAATTACCTTATTTACAATTTTTCGAATCACAATTATATTAAAAATATAAATTAGCTTCGCGGGTTATCAAATGTATTATTGAATGTTTTCAAAAATATTCTAGCAGAAAAGCTACTTGCTTAAGGAAATTAGTTTTTCGTATGATTGAGAAAACCTCATATTAAAATATATCTAGTTACAAATTATATTGCATTGCTCTAAAAATAATTAACATTAATTTTATATTATTACTAGCAACATATTTGTTCTTTAAATTTAAGATTAAAAATAATTCAAATTATATTCACAAATATCCAGCATGAATTGTAACAGCTAATGAAATTAGTTTTTCGTAAGATTAAAAAAGCTTTTTCATAAAGTATGTCTAACTACGTATAGTTCCTTACTTAAAAAGTAAGAAATCCACCTTAATTACAGGAAATAATAATACTTTTTGTTTTTTAAATTTGCTGACGTCTTAAATAAGTTTATTGCTTTTCAATAACAAGTATTCAAGACGATATGCGTTAAATTCAGTAACTAAAATACATAAAAATTCTTTTTAACTAAATTTTTATCCATTAATCTTTTAATCGGTATTATACTACGTTTAAGCGTTAAAATTCCATCATTATTATGAAGATCATGTTAGTTTTTTCTTATATATATTCATAGATTTGTTTAAGACCTAAGATTTATAAAATTTTCATTTTATGAAGCGATAATTATTCGAAAAACGTTATTTCGGTTTCTCATGAATATACGGAAAATAACGACGTTTTTAATTATTTTCTAATCTCAACTTAAGCCTACTACCGTTGAAATGGGATATAAAGATGGAGTGTTAAACTATCATTTTTCTACTTTTACCATCCATTAATTATCACATTACTTTGTAAATATCAAGAAAGCTTTAGATTCAGCATTTTTTGGCGAATTTCAGAATGCTTTGCTAAGAGTTTCAATTGAGCTGAAATATTTTTTGTTAATTTATGTTTTAAGTTTTTGTTCCACGATTAGAAAAGAATTCAATGTGTAAAAAACGTTCTATTTAGCGAATATAACAAATTTTAATTAAAGCCTTTTTTTTCCAATTAACTAGTATTTTAATAGTTAATTAAAAATTTCTGAAATATTTTTGAACAAATTTTTAATTTAAGTGCAGGAATCAGTAAATATGTTTTTATAAAAGTATCGTAATACATGAAACATATAATTTAAAAACGAATTTTTGAATTATATGTTTCCTTTTATTTGTTAAATTATAAAGAAGCGGACGAACAAGGAAGTTTTTTTATTGTTATTTTTATTTGAAAATGAATCATTTTTAAATATGTGCATCATGAAAACCATTCTTCATTTTTAATATTTCCAAATCTTTTGCACGATCATGTGAAATTTTCAAAATCACTGAATGTAATCTTATTCAAATTTACGCCTCTTTCTCTTCAACTGTCCATAACGCCTTCAGTAATTTTGCAAAATTATCGAATGATATACTTCTTTGTTTTGCTACAACGTTTCTACTTTAATCTCGTGAAAAACGGAAAAAAACTCATTTACTTTTGGCAGGTTCTCTAAAATTTTTATTTTCTTTTCTTCGGTAAACAATTTGATAATGTATCTTGATCTTAACCCTAAACTTTCATTGTTCTATTGTTTATAATAATAAGCCTCACTTTTTCGAAAAAGAAATGCTTGAATTCAAATAAGTAACATTGTTTTTAGAATTAATTTTCGAACAATGGTACCAGGTTCGCCAAAATTGTTTACATTTCCTTAGGTGTTAGTAGAGCAAAAAAGAAAGAAAAAAAAGCTTTCTGTTTGCTAAATTCTCGACTATTATTTTTTCTTGACAGTAAATAAGTTATTTTGTCTTTAATTTTGAATGATTTATCAGCATTTGCGACTATTTTATTGTAATAGGAAATTGTAGCAAATATTAAATTACAGTTTTGTAAATGTAATTGCATTTCAGTAAGTGTTTTCGAAAAAAAACAACAACATATTTTTTAGCTATTGAACCTTCACTAAATACTAAAACTGTATTAGCTGGTACTACAGATTGGGATATTTTCTGAGATTTGAAAATATGATTACCACCTTGCACATTAAAGAATACGAACCATTCTTCTATTGTTTAGTTTAGGAGCTCTATCTATTTCCCTCTCTTTTCTTCTTTTTACGTATTTCTTCGTTCTTCGTTTTACGTAATCCATCACTGGGATATACCCTTTGTACTTAAAGTTTATATAATTCTTGGAATTCGTTGATAACATTCTGCAAATGAAGATTATTTTGTCAAGTTTTTATATTTCGCAGATCTCTGTAGTTGACGTTATTTAAAGACTATCTACAACATAAAATCAATTATAACTTTTTTTTATATTTTATAATGGGCGTTGAAAAGCCGTTCCAATTTTGAGTTAACGACAAGCCTTGCAGATTTGAGGAAGACAAGGGAACTCCTGGATCAAGCATTCTGACGAACTAGTCTTCGTGGACGACTGTTTGATGCGACTAACCCGCATTTTCGTTAAACGGAGAGGAAAACTACCTTGTAACTTTTAAACCAACCTAAAAGACAAGAGAACTCCTGAATCAAGCGTTTGGAGAAATCTGCCTTCGTGGACGATTTTTTAATGGAACTTACCCGCATTTGAGTTACATGGAGAGGAAGACCACGAAAACTTTCCACTGTTAGCTCGACGGCAAGAGAATTCTAACTAATGATCCGTGTACCATTGAGGATATTTTACGTCAGCTCTGTGGCTGATGCGAGCCGCGAGCAGAATTCGTATCTCTCAGCCACCACTAGTTTACTCAAAACCACTAAAATGTCATTTAAAACATTTATCCACCAAGGTTTTAAAATATCATTATACACTGTTAGAGATTTTAAAACCAGTTGAACCATAAGTAACGCTCAAATTTGCTTCATCCTAATCTGTTGCTAAGTTGGCCTCATTATTGAATTTTTTTTAAACTTGATTACACAATACAGTTCAGTTTGAATGAAAGCAACTCAGTTTTACACGTTTATAAGGTTGCAGCAAATTTCCACAATATTGTGGTTCAACGAATGCTTACGATATTATGGTTCACCAAATTTCACCTATTTATGGTTCAGCGAATTTCCACTTCATTATGCTTCAGAGAATTACCCCTATATTATGGGTTCAAGGTATTAAAACAATGGGTAAAATTTGAACGGATTTATCTGAGAGTGTATTTCATTTTATGGTAGTCTTAAAAAATATTTGCATTTAATTTGTCAGTTACGTAAAATTTTGCCTTCAAATGCAGTTTTCATGTATGTTAAGACTTATTTTCTTAATGTTCAATCAAATCTTATTTTTCTCCTGAAAAATGACTTCTTTTTTTTATTTATTTGTTGCCATTTCCAAATGGAGGAAACATAATTCGCTTAATAACTGTACTTAAAGCTCAACTCGAGCTGACGTTAACAATGATCTTAGTAGAAATGATAGATCTAGATTTTTTTTTTCCTTTTTCATTATGAGTGATTTGTGGCAAGCTGTAGTTTTCTACTCCCTGGTCACGTGTTATTCGGGGTTATTTGTAGATCGATTCTTTATTATCCCTGTCCTGTCTATTTTGGCGAAAAGAAAATGCTCCCTTATTAATTCTCGTTACATCCATTGCAACTTTCATCAAAACAAGGACTGAACGTAGTGTATTGTTTTCGAGTGTGCAAAAGCAATTAATTTTTCTTTCCACCCATTTCTTCAGGTCAATATAAAAGGTTTGATAATGGGCCTTTCCCCTATTTTTTCTAAGCCTAATGCTTTGTATTTTTGTTTTGACAAATTCATTAAAACATTGATTTATTATTGAACTTTTAGGTTATGAAATTGTTGTCAAGCCTTTTATCACCGTCCTATTCATTTATTTTAATTGTTTCATCACAAATACCCAATTTGATAAATGAACTTCATTTATTCATTTTTAATCGCTTCATCAGTAATGAGTCGTTTGAAAGTTATATATTTATTAATCTAACTGCGAAAATAATAATTATTTCATTATGTTATCCTGATCTTTTGGCATTGATCTCTAAAATATTAGCATGAAAACTACGGCTCTTGTTATATATTTAATTAAAATGTGAATGTAAAGTCATTTAATGTTTTATTTCATTTTTTTGCACTTAATTTTAGCTGAGGAATTGTGCATTGCATTAAATGTTTAGTTTAGATGCATACAGAATCATCTGCATTGTCTGTTGAGTAGCCCTGAGTGCATCGTCTATCGAGAAGCTTGAAAAAATTTCGAACTTTAACAGCCTCACTTTAAGATATACTTGCATAATGATATACTTTTATTCAAGCTGTTTTTACTTTATTTTGAACGCCTATTTTTAATTGAGGAATTTTGCATTGTATACAATGTTTAATGTGGATGCAACAGACTCATCTGTTTCCTTAGTTGACTTGTTCGAGGCACGTCATCGATTGAATCGTTCAAAGTGCTTTGTGTGTTGAGTTGCTCTTCGGCATAAACAACGTTACTTTTAAACAATTCATATAATCATAAACTTTATGCTGTTTTAGAGCAAGTCACTGTCATCAGGCAAATGGGAATTTTCGAGAAACTTAATTGCTTTCATGCCAATTCATTTCTGCTTTTCCGTTTCAAAACAACGAAATGTTAAAGAAACTTCCAAATGCATTTGAGACCTACTTTCACACTGAAAACACTGTAAGAATGTCACTAAGTGTACTCTCCATTAAGATAGCTGAAATTTAATGATTTTGCAAAATAAATCAATTTAGTCTAGGTATAACGATTAAAATAAGATCTCTCCCCCTGAAGTCTCAATTATTTTAAAAATGTCACTTAGAGCCTTCTTTCATTTAGGCCCTCTTCAATTAAAAACTTGTTTTTCTAAAGATAATTCCATTCAAAAACAATCTCTTATGAGATTTTTATTTTAAATTTGTTTTCTGAATAATTTAATATCTAATGTATGCAATGTTTTACGTAACATAATAAACTGTAATTTTAAATGACAAAATCCAAAAAGCTACATTCATGACTATCAATAAATTAGTGAAATCCATCATAATTCTTCCTAATTAGTTTTACCTAAAGACCACAACATCATTTATACTTGGAAACATTCAAAGATAATAGAAATTGATCTTAGAAAAGTTTTTCCTCCCCAAATTCGGCGAATTTTAAAACTAATACCAGTTCCATTAGTATTCTCTTTTGCCGAACTAATCTAATATTGCGAAATAATTACTTATCTGTAAATATGGAGAATTAATTTTAAATGGTCTTAAAGGTTAACAGAGTCTCTCATTAATCAACCAAGTAGGATTCCTCTGCAAGTTAAAGCAGCTTTTCTCTAGAATTGGGCCTTAAGAAGACTTCGTAATTAAATGTTAATAATGTATAAATCTGCCTCAACTGAATCTACTATTTCGACGAGGATATGGATTAATTTCAATTGTTGTGGTTCGGAAAATTTCTTGCTTCGATGGAAGTATGCATTTGCGAACGGGTACGAATTTAATTACGAGTAGTTTCCGTTCCTTAATTAATGAAGGCGTGGTTTTCTTTTGATGATCAGGAAGTTTTTAATGATTGAATTTTAATTATTCATTATGTTTTTCAAGTATAAAATAAAACTAAATTTTAATTTTTAAGATGTTGGAATAACCAAGAATGTGTAATGCACGTCTTTAACACCGGTGATAGATACAAGTATGTTCTTTTGGATTCTTGAATCATAAAGATCACGGTACTATGCCATGAAATATTCCGAATTGTGAATGTATCACCTAATGATACAAAATCGCACACAAATATGCTTACTTTATACTTGAACGAACCCTTATACATCCAATCATCGTGCGTATTTGATGTAACTTTAATAACGAATTAAACTAAACCATTGTTTAAGTTCAACACAAAACCAAATTATTGGTACTTTTAACCAAAATGTATGCTGAAATTTTAAAGAAAACAATTGAACCATGTCTTTGTTTACGATGAACCATAGTATTATGTAATAAAATTTAACTAGGATTAATTTCAGACATTGAAGCTAAGGTTCCAGCAAATCTGCTGGTTGGTAGGGTTCAAAGCACCCCTGAACTTCTTACATTGTAATTGTTTGTTTCAGGCTGCTCGTTTTTGTTAAATCTTCGAACAATTTTATTTTTAAAGCACTACATTCAAACATTTGTGTGAAGCAAACAGCTTAACTTCATGCAAAAAAAAATTTTTCTTCTTCATTTGGCGAAATATTATGAGGTTGGGAAAATAAGTGAATGACCGCATGAGGTTAACCCCAACTGACTCTACTATTTCATCCAACATCGCCAGTTCAGAAGATTATTTCGAACCATGAAATTAAAACAAATTTAAATTGCACCTATATGCACTACTTCTCTATAATTAGGGTTATCCATTAGAATGAAAAATAATTAGAAACAACCGTATTGGACTCCTGGAAACATTTAAGAGTGTTAATCAATCCACAAATAGAGAAGTTGAACTTAGCTTGACCGTGACCGTGGCTGAGACAACTCATTCCACCATGCCCAAAAGCTGATTTGTTTTTCTAAACCAAAACTACTTCGGCTGGCAAGGTCACTAGTTCGGTCACGTTATTTACAGCTAAAGCTGTTAACCATAAATACTATCGGATCACGTGACATAATCGTTTATTCTTCTAGAAAACTGTATTCAATGGCCGTGTTTTTTTGAAAGCTTGAATAAGGTCGTGTATTTTGTAATCTTAACAGCCGAAGGCAATACCACATATCCATGATTTGAGATATTAATAAGTGGTAAAAAAAGGATTAGAAACGGGTTTGTCATTTATTAAAGAACAGCTTCACAATGAGTAATTTGGCGTTCTTTTTTTTTTTTTATCTGGCTAAGAATCAGAAGTTAAAACTGAATTAAATGATCACCTACGGGTATCAATTGTGAAGAGAACAATAAGTTTATCGTTTCGGCTGCTGTAGTTAATTCAGTATTTAATGTGTTAACATTTTTTTATTATATAAATCCTTGTTAGATTCATTTTTCTTTCTATGACTCAAGGTTTAAACGTATTACTATATATTTGAAATTTAATTTCGGGTAATCTTATTTGTTTCAAACGTTATATATTTTTGAAGGGTAGAGTCACAAAAATTACTAATAAAATATTTGAATAATGATTAATTTGTCATAAAAACGCACTTTTTAGATAATACAATCATTTACAGTTTCATAAAATAAAAATGGGTTAATCTGTGAAAATACTTTTAGATGTATTACCAATTCATCGAAACTATAAACACTGTCTTACCATAACAATTAACCATTCACAATGTCTTATAATTCGAACATATTTCGGCGAATTTGCACTAATGTCCTATTTGGAAAATGGCTCATCAATATATTGCTTAAACTCTTCAATTATAAAGATAAATCTTGTTTATTAGAAGAAGTAGGCTAAGTAGTAGACTAAGAAGTAGTTGTAATTGTCAGATTCACCCGATATTTTATATTCATTTTCAGCCAATAAAGGCTCCATATTCACTCCGTAAAGACCAATATTGGCCCTATATAGGACCAGTATTAAAATCTAGGCCTCCCAGTATTGGTCCCTTAGTGCATGTACATAAGGGACCCATATTGAGCCAAACTGGAGCCAAAATAAAATTGTGGCTAGGGCTATGATGTTGATAATAGATGTATTATTAGCATTTTTCGTTTTTTTCCCTTTATAAGGCAGTATTCTCTTTTTTTCAAGTCATTTTTAAAAATATAATTTTCCGTTTTTAGATAGTTTTTAGGTTTTATTAAGTTTTTATTTTTAAAGGCATTCTTAGGAATTTTAAGGTCTTAATCGTTGTTGCCCTATTTATTAAACATTTCAATCATCCTATCAAAAAAGAAGTCTAAACTCTGCTTTAAAATATATCTTTAGGTATATATTTTGTATGGGCCGAAAAATAAGAGGAGTAATTGCTTATATTTTTATTTTTAAAAGACTAAATTTTATTATTTTAGAAGCAATTCATCGCCATCTCATTTAATTTCTCATTGTATCACTTTTACGAATTGATACTTTTACGAATTGATACTTTCATAACAATGCTTTACAACATCACTGCACGCTCGGCAAAAAAAAAGCGGAAAAACTTCAGACATAACAAAAAATACCTTGACCTACGCACCCCAACTTCTGAATACCGGTGCAAAAGTTAAAAAATAAATAAGATTTAAATCAAAACATTCGGGGCCTTTTTTATCCAGCCCACACTTTTTGCCAGACCGGTTTCAAGCGGTGCTTGAAGGTGACCTAGGGCTTATATTTCTACAAATATATAGTTACTGTCCCATTTAGTATTTATTTTATATTTCTATCAGACACTAGAAAAAAGAATCTTATGATATTTTTTATATATTTTATTTTGTGGAATTTCTCAAAGAATGCAGTTATATTCTATATCGTGATATTCCCCGTTTAAAGATTTGTCTGTTTTTTTTTCTCGTCGAAGTAACTGTCCTTGAGTTTGCGAGATTATTATTTTTTGTTCTTGTTATTGGATGTGAAGAATATCATTAATTTCGTTCGAGGAAGAAAGTGTCATGAATTATATCATGATTACAGTAATTTTGCTCCTCTATAGCCACCGCCTTTTTATAGAGGGTAGATTTAGATGTATCGAATAAGAATTACGACTTTAGTGAGAACTGCTACAAAATTTTAAAGTATATATTCTTCGTTTGAATGATACGATAAAACTTTTCTACTCGGAATCTTCTTTTTTTCTTCATGCAAATGTGATTCTTTAAAATATTTAACTGGGAAAGTGGTCAGTTAACCAAATCCCGCTATTGTTTTTCTTTTATTTTTACAGGATACACAGAAAACTAAATTCACATTTTCGTTGTTCATAAGAAAATCGTACACGGAGAAAAAAAAAATTGTAGTAAAATTACACTACTGTATGGTAATGACATTTCTAATAAAACAAAAATCTGGTCAATCAAACCAAAATGTACGGTCTTTTAACCATTCATTTAGTAAATTTTCCCCTTTATATGCTGACAGTTTACCGGAAATTTTGGTTTTCAAAATCTAATTCTTAATACGCACATTTAGAAAAAAATACAAAACCGACAATTTAACAGAATAAATGGTTTTTATGCCATGCTCTAAGGTGTCATGATAAAACTGCCAAATTATATCCTGTATTATAAAATTATATTTTATTGTTTTATTTTCCAAAATCATTACCAAAACGCTTCGCTAAAAGTTACTGAGCTTTTTGGTGCTGATATAAAGCCAGAAACACTGTTAATTTAACCAAGTTTTGGTTGTTATGCTTATGTATATTAGTTTATATATTAGTTTATATTATTAGGTTATATTATTTATAAGTTTGGAAACTAATGCAATTTTTTAAACAAATGATCCGACACAAAAAACGCTTTGAATTTTCGAAATCATTAAATATAAACCCAGTTTCATTGTTTTAAAACTTTTATTTTGATGTATAATAAAATAAGATTTTTGTAACCGAATACCGGGTCTTTCGGAAATTTTTTATTAAAGCAGTTATTATTTAAAGATTTATTATTATTTACGATAACTATATTTGATATATGAAGGACTTTTGTTTGGTCTTGTTTGTTTATAACCTTGCAGGGATGAGACAAGACTAAAGTTTTTTTTCTTTTTTTTTCCCTCGGAAATTTGGAAAATTCTCAACTATAGGATAATTCATGATTTACTTTTCACAGATTTTTCAGACGGTATGTGAATTTCTCCTTTTCTATTGTGCAAATAGTTTCAACTATTTATAATCGTAATTGGCTCCTTGAGTTTTGTGGGGGGGGGCGTTACATTTTTGGGTACTGTTAAATAAGCAATGAAACGATCATGAGGAAGCAAATTTTTTTAAAAAAAAAAAGATTGGGATTTCCTCAACGTGGTAAATGTTATTCCCAATCATTTCTTGTCTTTCTCTTTTGTTTAAAAAAAATAATAAAAAAAAATAATAAAAAAAATAAAACATAAATATTTTAAAACGTGTTTTTAAAACTTTTGAAGTTCAATTTAATAAATTTTAGTCTATTAATAACTGGTATCATTGTTTTATTTTTGGAAGTATGTTGATAATTTTCATTTTTAATCGTCTTGTACGTAAACTTTTATTTAATAATTGAATACGATACGACCTGCAAGCGGAATTGCATATTGTACAATTTACAACGCATTTGGCGCTTGTACAAAGTGAAGTTATATAAAATATAAATTTTAGTATGCTTATAACTGTTATCAATGCTTTATTTTTGGAAGTATGTTGATAATTTTCATCTGTAATCGTCTTGTACTTAAACTTTCATTTAATAATTGAATATGATACGACCTGCAAGCGGAATTGCATATTGTACAATTTACAACGCATTTGGCGCTTGAAAAGAAGTTTGGCTAAAGATTACTTGGAGAAGATATTTGTTTTGAGCAGGCGCGATAGGTAGCGAAATCTACCTACTTTTCATTTAAACACAAATGGCGATTAAACAAAAGCGATTGCCTGCACTGTGCTTTAAAACAACGCTCAAAAAGAGTCTTTCATTTCTCTCCACTGATATCTGTGTAAAATTGTAGTCTTAAAAAATGCTCCTAATTTCCCATTGGATCAGACAGCCTCCTAAATTCTTCAAACACTTCGAATTTGCTAGTGTTATCCGCTTCAATGGCGAAGATTTATTTGCGAGAATTTATTGCACTCTCATCCAAAACAAGAAAGATGTCTAGAAATTATGAGCGCAAAAATACTGTTAGCCCGTTAAAAGTTCATTCACTCGCTTTTTGAAAAATAAACAAAACTTGTCTTTAAAAGCGCTCTTAAAACGCCAGGAAGAAGAAGGGGGGGCACTCTAAATTATTTGTAGCTTCGCCATTAATCTAGGTTTTATTTCCTTTCCATCTGGTCCTCTTCCCATTGCCACAACACCATTGTGAGGCTTCTTAAATGCCTTCTTTTTGCTAGCTTTTTATGTTTGACAGAGCTTTGCGCTCACGCAGAGACACTCATTTCACGAGTGACCCTGCTTTTTTATTTATTCACTAGATGCGATGGAAATTAATGAAATCTAACTTTCGGTCGAAGCTATCGAATTTAATATATTGAAAAAAGATACACGCTGATTACACAAAGGACCTTTTTTTTCATCCCTATTTGTATTTATCTATATTTAACGGCAAGCAATGTAAGGTGCCTCGATTCTCTGATCCATTTTCAGCCAAAAACATTCATTTAAATAACTTAATTTATATGCTTGATTAAAGAAAATTGATAATTGAAAGGCTTTATCAATTTTATTATTGGGCATGGTACCACAATAGGCCAATCAATATTCGATCGAAAATCTCCGTTAATAGGATTTCATTAAAAGTAACTGAATTTTCATGGTTGATCATGGAAAATATGATAATTGAAAGGCGTCGGTAATCATCGGTTTGGTATCGGCAATCATCGGGTGGTCCAATCCGTTTTCAACCGAAAACGTATTTAAATAAAGTAAATTTTTATTTAAAATATCTCATTTTTGTGGTTGTTTAAAGAAAATTGATAATTCAAAGGTTTCGGACATATATCATTGGGTTTGGTACCTCAATTGACTGATTCATTTTCAGCTAAAAACATCAGTTAATTAAAGCAGGTTTTCATTTAATGGAATTCAATTTTAATGGTTGATTAAAAAAAATTTATAATTTTCGGCACTATATCATCGGGTTTGTTACCTCGATTGTCCTATCCATTTTTAACCGTAAACCGCTGTTAGTTAAAGTTGATTTTAATTTAAAATAATGAAAAAAAAAAATTTTATAAAATAAAATTTATAATTGAAAGGAAGAAATATGATAAAAAGTCACATATGCAAATTGTTCAGCAGATAATTTTTAGGAACATTTTGGGAAGAGATTAAGATTTCTGTGTGGGTGATAACGTTGTTTTGATTTAATGCGAAAATTCTTAAGTATGTTAAGTACATAATTAAAAATCTACGGAAATAATTTATTAGAATATCACAGACTTTTATTAATAAATCTACTTCATTAATTCAATTTTCATTAATAAATTTACTATATTAATAATATATAATTAATTCAATCAGATTTTGATATGACTTAAAACTAAAACAAAAAATTTTTCCCTCCCCAGCATTTAATATTTTTCATTTGATTTCAAATAAAAATTCCCCAATTATATCAACCGTAAATTTGCCCTATTTGCAATTCTCTTTCGCGGGGAACATCAAACAAATGTCCACTATACACTACACACTCATCCACAACGAAATAATATTGAATCCACTCCAATTCCACCCTACTAGTTCGATTTCACTGACATCATTGATAAGTACGTACCCTTCAATTTCGATTAATCGAAAATCGGACACTGACAGTTTTAGCATTTTAACTAACAATAGCCCTTCGATCCCACATCAATGAGTGTTGTGTGAAGTCATATGTATCGAACTGGGGTTTGAGGATAGGCATGCCAATCCTGATTGGGTTGACGGATATTGGCCTTTTAAGCACTCATTTCCGTTTTGTGGAGAAGGAGGGGGGCGTAAGAAAGCCCCTGTCGAAAATCTAATAACAGTTTAGGGATGCAGCTGACACTATAGAGATAGGAAATTGAAGAGGAATGCTAGCTGAAAGGGTCGATTTTCATCGATTTGTGATTTTCGTTTGGCAGGGATTGAGAGCTGGGGGGTGAATACTTTTCATTTGTTTAGTTTCTTTTAGTAGATTCTTTAACTTATTTCCCTTTATTGTGTATCGACGTTGTGATGTGCTCAAATACTATAATAGTGGACTAACTTATCGTTCAAAGTTGCCTTAACTTTAATTTTATGCTGAGTTGATCCATATTACCACGCTTCTTAAAATTGATTACACTATTTATGTCTTATTGAGGTTGTAACGTATTATGGTTTAACTTTGAACCGATTTTTTTTTTTTTTTTTAGCACCTGAAATGAAGCAGTTGAATGTAAATGTGTGATTATGTAAATAGAAATTTGATAAGCCTTCGAAAGTGTGAAAAATAAATAATATTTTATTAAATACTTATTATTATAAAAAAGAAGAATATTTACAAAATATTTAAAAACTCAAATGAACTAATTCAGCTCGAAATTGAACTGTGTTGTGGACTTAGTGGGACATATAGTATTCAAAATAATAAATAAAAATTCACATATAATGGTTTCATAATATTAGCTTTGTTATTCACATATGATGTTTTATATGTAGAAATATAAATAAAACACAAGTTACTCGTGAAAAAAGAGTTTAACGAATTGAAAATAAATAATTAAAAATACATGGATATTCATTTAACTAAGTTCAGTTTGACGCCTTTAATTTATGAATGGAATCGTCTTTAAATTTTAGAACCTAAAATACTAATTTTTTCTGGTTCCAGTTCTATTTGTGTGATCATGATTATACGGAATACGAGTAGATATTTTTTAGTGGTTTGTTAAAAAAAAAGATTTTAAATGAAGTCTAAAGTATTTAAATTTTTGCAGACAGTGCATCGAAATATTATATTTTTTGCTAAAACAATCATGGGTTACATAATTCTCCTTTGTGTCTAAGAAACACACACGGCGCTTTATACGCGACAAAACAGTAACAAAATAATTTATTACATTTTATAAATTAATTACTACATTTAAATCATTTCTATAAAAACATCTAAAATTAAATGAAGGGCTTGAGAATATATCGTTATAAGCCACTTATTTTTTTTAAGAAAAAGGTGACGTGTTTAATTAAAAATGTTTCTTGGTAAGGTTTCCAGATGGGTACTTTAAAAAAATCCCAGAAGTTTTCCATAGATAACAACCCAATACACTGAAACATCCATTTGTCTGCATGGACCGTAGTGGTAATTTTAACCAAACTGACACTCCTGAACTAAGTTTGATAATGTGACTTATCATTATATTATCTTAGACAGTCGAAATATTCAGAAATTGCAAATCATAGCAGATTTTTTTTAACGCCATTAAAATTGTCATCAATTCGAAGTTGTTGCTGAAGTCATAAGATTTAATAAGTAATCCAAAAGAGTAAACGTTATTTTACATTACATTTTACATTATTTTAGCCCAGAGGTGTTAACTCTACTGGATTTATCAGTAGACTACTGTTTAATAAAAATTCACCTAGTTTGTGTACAATTTAGGAAAATTCCTAAAATTGGGTAAATTTTTTTAAAATTTTTTTTCTATTGAAATTGGGTTTTTACGCTATTTATTGCTTGCTTGAATATTCAAGTAAGTACTATTACTAATACATAATGAAGTGAGCCTCATTTATAGTTATCAGCTTAAAGCTCTTCTAAAATTTTCAGTTTATTTTAATTAAAATTTATAATTAATTTAAAATTAATTCCCTATTATAAATTTAAAAAAAAAATCTATTAAATATCAATAATGAATTACTTGTCGATTACCATTTAAAATTATGAATTTACATTAAAAACATTTCAAATTTTAAGTTCATTTAATGTCAATCATAAATCGGATACATTGCAGACCAATTATAAATATTAGTGTAATCAAGTTTTTTGTTTTTTTACGACAGTAAAAACCCTTGAAATTCCCTATATGTAAAATATTTAGTAAATTACTCACTAGTTATCATGAAATTTATATTATTCGTAAAATCTCATTGATTTTTCCTATCCTTGTTGGCAGCTATTTTTTAGCTTTTAGTGCTTTTATTATGTTCAAATAATTATAAATATAATCCCCCTAAAAGTAAATTGTACACGATTTTTAATAAAAATAATCATTAATTTAAACTAAAAGAGAGCCGATAGTGCTTTTAGATCACTTGCCTTTCTCTTTATTAATTTACATCTGTAGCCGATAATGGCAGTTTAGTGAACTGGGCGTTGACGGGTGAGGAGCAGGTCATGTAATTGTTATGATGACTGTTTCATATGGGATTGGCTTATTGACTAAAACTGGGGACGCCTACTTATTCTAAATTGTCCATTCATTTAAGAGCAGAAGAAAAAAAGAACATTAAATATATCTATCAAGTGCTATGCTATATATGCTTTTAACTCTTTCTCGAGTGCTTTCTTTGGAGTAAACAATGTATTTTTAACCCATTGAACCTTTTTACAGAAAATCACTCTTTACGGCCATTGTATTTGTCATAAATGGAATTTTTTTCATTTTTATTTTTTCGTTTACGCCTTCAAAGTGTAGGTATATTAGGAAATGACTCTCGGCTATTGAACGCCCATTTTTACTTAAATTAAGCGAACTAAATTAATGTTCTATTGCTGTATTGTCTGTGTAATAAAGAGAAATTTATTATCATCATTCGGTGTTAAATGTATGAAGAAAATAATTCTTTCCGCTTCACGGGCTGGCGCTTTCAGAAATATGATTTCTATTTTTTTTTTTCACCCTTGAAATTAATTCTGCATTATGTGTGATTTATTTAAACGTGAATTTTTCTTCTATTATTTGGTAAAAAGATTTTCTGTTTACCTGTTATTGTTTTCGTGATTTTAGTGTAGTTTGTATAAACGGCGTTATTTATGTAGATAATGTAGAATACCACTATAGAAGTACGAGTTTGTATACCCGGAAAAATATTTTCATTTTCTCAATGTCACATGTCATTTATTTGTGCGTGAATAATAAAATTAGTAAAATTTTCTAATAATTTAAAATAAAAGTGTAACTATTGTTTAGTCATTGATATATTGTGGGGAAAAAAGTAACTTTTTTTATAATCTCTATTGTTTGTTTTGTAGTATCAAAAAAATTTAAATTGGATTTCGCATTTGGTGGTCCGAGTCTGAACAATTTTAATCCTAGATTAAGATACATAGAAATATTTAAAGACCAAGTCCGCCCGAGCCCAAGATAAGCGTCTTAAAGAAAATCAAAGCCTTAAGCTAAATAAAAGTCATTTGACAATTAGTATTAGCCTCCCAAGGCAAAAGCAATCAACAGATGTTGCAATTAACAGTTTATAAATTTTACATTTTATTTAATTTTATATCCGTCGTTGAACAGCAGGTCCAATTTTGGGTTTTCGACAACTATTGTTCAACTCCGTAGCCTTGCCTTTTTGAACGAATCCAGAAGACGAGGAAACTCCTGGATCAGTACCCCTCAGAGGTATGATTTGTTATGAGAACATGGAGGACTTTGTGACTCCACAGATTTAACGTGCATCAGTCACCATTTACTACACGGGGAGGGAGTCTTCGGCAGGCGGGGATCGAACCCACGAACTCTTGGACATGAGCCCAGTGCTATACCAACCATGCTATCCCAGCCTAAATTTTGCATGTTATGTTTATTGGCTCGGCTGTTCAACGACGGTTATAAAATATAAAATATCTTAACCATACGTTTGTTTAAAAACAGTGAAAAAAGTGTATAAAAATTTTCATCATGAGTCCGAGCCCGTTGCCCTAACACGAAAATTTCTTTCAGTAAACGAACCAGAGTCTGCGTCGGGCTCAAGCTAAGGCCGTCTCATCTCTAGATACGTCACTTATTAGCTTTTGAAAAAAATTTTGCGCGAATGATTGTAAATCTCAACAATTATGGTTACAACGCCGCTTTATATAAATGCCTCGTCTTGGAAAGTTATGGAGTTAATAACTAGTTCAGATAAATTTTGATTTTGGTTAATTTTTAACTGCAAAATTTATCACAAAGTAATTATAAGCCATCGCTAGATATGCAATTAAAAATTTTGATGCATGAAAAAATATGCAAATTGCAACTATTTTTTTTTTCTTCTCCTGCTTAAGAAGTTTTGAAGATTAATCTTAATACAGTGTTCTATGTTGAGCCATATTATCCAGTATTTCAGCGTGCAGAATATAATTACTGAAGGTTTAAAAATATTTTAACTGTTACCTAGATTGGATCTTCTGCTATGAAGTACTAACATCAAATTTAAAAGTTATTTTTTGACTTTCCGCCATAAGTTTCATTAGTTAAATATGCTTTTATCCATTATTGAAACCAAAATACAGTTTGTAATTTCTTACATGATTTGGAAAAATTTTATTTACAAGATGGTTTGAATTTCGAAAAGTATAATTTTTATGCAAATCTTCTTCCCATACTGACGTAAAAAAGTAGTAACATCCCCTTGCTTTTTACTTTACTGTACAAGTAAAATTTTAAAATTAAATTCAAATAAAAAAAAAAAAACGTTTTATAATTCATTTTTATATTTTGAAGAATAAATTAATTTGCAATTTTTCCATCTATGCTCAAAGATCTTGACCTCTAAAACTACCTGTAGAATTTTATGACTGACAATTATGACTTATATTTTAAAATTTAAATTTTTCAAAGTGTAATTTTCTTTTTAAATATTTTTGTTTTTGCTTGATGAGATTAAAAAAAAAGTTTTTTTTTTTAATGTGAGAGGATTTTAATGACTTACATGATATATTGTAATGTCATGATTCACGAATATGAAAACATTGCTTATATCTCTTCTCTCCCTCATCAGACAAAATAAGCAAAACGCATACCTTCTCCCTTATACCTTATATTTGATCGGCCCCATATAAAATGGACTGATAGATTTTAGTTTTGGCTCTCTGATAAAAAATTTTCTCACCTGCCAAATTAAACCATCAACACGCATTGTATTTTTACTCGAATTCTGAAAAGTTCAATGCATCATCCAAAAACTATTGCAAGTGATTCACTTTATTTATTAATTATTTTAAATCTTCTATTCATCATTTCAAATAATCGCATGCAACTTTCAAAATGGTAGTTAAGAATTCAAATGATTTCTATCATAAATAAATCTGAATTACAGCATGAATATTTATTTAAAATTTCACAGTCGATTTCCGATAATAAACTACCATCTACATCTTCGCCAAAGCTTATACAACACTTAACAAACGGCGTCGGCCTACTTTTCCTTATCAAGTCTATTTGGCGATTAAATCTTAAATTATTCCTTAGCTTCTGAATACAAAGTACGTCATTTGTCTAGTATGGTGAAAGCGAGATTTCATTAGTAGCCAAAACAGAGCCAAACTGTTAATGGCTTTGAACAGCTTCATATCCATAATTTTACGCCACTGTCTCGTAGAATTAATATTTTTCGATAGTTTATTAAGTTTTTGAATCTTTTTAAGGAATGAAAACTAAATTACAGGGAAAGGCTGTACGATTTGAATATAAAATTAATGAATTATTATTTTTATCCTTGTGATTTGGCTGTTAAATGATGACGTTCGTCGTAGATACAAAATTAAATTTTGAATGAGTAAAATTAAATTTTGAATTAAGTTTTTAATGAGATTTCTTATATGTTACTAACCTTGAAAAAGACATTAATTCGACCAGAAATGGAAACTTATGATCATACATTTCTGCTAAGTAATTATTGCTACCATTTTTTGACAGCTTTAAGCTGCTTATCATAGAAAGTCGACAATCATGCCTAGGTCTGTTGTAAGAAGAAAAAAAATTACCGTGTAGGATGCAAGAATGATCAAACGATTTTCCTAGAAAAAGTTCAATGATAATAAGGCTGGAGAACTTACTTATTTTTATTTTCTATCAAATATAAATTAAGACTGATTTGTGGTTTCAAATGGAGCAGCCATTGATATATTCAATTAAAAGGAACATAATTGGTCACGATTTGTTCCAATTTTGCGCGGTATGTCGAAAACAGTTTTGTGGTTAACTTATAGTTATAGCTTGTTATATAATCACGTGAACATGGATTTATTGTATAACGTAGCGTTCGTGTATAGAGATGTTCGCGTAATAACGTTCGTTAATGTGCGAATTTTAATATCGCATTGTATTGTTAAAAAATATAAATACTTAATAATACATATCGTGATATATTCCCCATAACAAATTTTTGTTAGTTTTACATAGGTCAATATCTCTGTTTCTCAAATAAAATTTATCAAACATGGCAATAATATCGTATTCAATAATTATCGTATAATATTTCGATATTATCTTTCTAATTTGTTAACTCATCGATAAGGATCGCGATATTATCGTTTTCGATAATTATAGTTATCAATGATGATCCCAATGTAATCGTATTCGATATCGATTGTTCATGATTTCGATATTGTCGTATTTGATACACTTATGTGTATCTTTGGTAGCCGGTGACATTCGTACATAAAAATCAGGCTTTTTAAATTTTTTATTTTTAGACTATTTAAACTTCAATGTCCCATTAACAATTAGTACCGTTGTCAGTTTAGTTTAAAAATAGTGCAATATTTAATTTCGTTCACTAGGATATTTTTAAAAAAAATTATGTGACCATATGATTTTATCAAACATTAAATTTGCCCATGCGAAATTTTTCGTGGAATATTTTTAACTGCCATTCACACAAGGTAATTTTATAAGGCAACGAAGTAGAATCAAAAAAATTTATTTGTTACACAATGCATTTGTTTACGATGTACTTGTTTGCAATGTATGCGAAAATGTATTTGTTATAATGTATTGCTATTTCTGAAATATGTTCTAAAAATTTGCCATGCTAGATTGTAAATTAAATATGTTACAAAGTTTTTTAACTTTATTTAACTAGAGCAACATGGATGAATTTTTAAAATAAATTTTACGTAAATAAATTTTTCATTTAAGAAATATAAAATAAAATTCTATCAGAAATATATTCCATATATTTTAGTTATTTTTGAAAATAAATTTTACTTTGAAAATAAATTTTACTTTGAAAATGAACTTTGAAAATAAATTATACTTTGAAAATAAATTTTACTTTGAAAATGAACTTTGAAAATAAATTTTACTTTGAAAATGAACTTTGAAAATAAATTTTACGTAAATAAATTTTTCATTTAAGATGAAAGATAAAATAAAATTCTATATGAAAATCGGTGAATTCCATATATTTTAGTTAACTTATACTACTTAGTAACCTAAGTTAGGCATGAAACGTGATTGCTAACAAATGTCAAAAATTTTCACAAATGTTATGTCACAAATTTTCTTGGAATTAATTAAATTTTAAACCTGGTAAAAAGATTTTAAACTTGAAGATAATTATCAAATAAGTTTACTGAGATGATAGATGTGCATTTGAATTTTGTTTTGGGGAAAAAATATCTGCCATTAAAGTTAGATTATTTGCTAGATTTCGCTCATATGTCGTGAGACAAGAAATTGATCTTTGGTTAATGCATAAACGTAGCAGTATGCTTGTATATTTGACTGATTTCTCTTAACTAATGTCAGAAAAAAAAACTAAATAAAAGGGGCTAAAATAGAGGAGAAAAACAGCATAAGATTGTTGGGGTAGTTTGTGAAGGGAGGGAGCTCGGTTGAGGAGCGACGTGACGTCCGATCTTTCTCAGTTCGGAATTTCCTCTTCACAGACGTAGGAAAAGAATGAAGAAAAAAAGTGCTTCGCCAGCTTTTTTTTTTATTTTTATTTATTTTTTTTTATTTCTATTCGCTTAGAAAAGAAAAAAAAAGGAGCGGAGTATAAAGATGGAAAAAAAAAAATTCCACGCAAAGTTGAAAACAAGGTTCCAGCTTATGATGATGAGCGTTTTCCTATATCCGCGGAATGACGTCGAAATGCCAAGCTCTGCGTGTGGTTGTCTGTCATTTATGGTCATCCGGAATCAATGAAAACGCGCGTTTTAAGAACTTTAGTATTTGATGTAAAATGAATGTGCAGAATTGATTTCTGTCTACAAGATACGAATTTAAATTAGTTTTTGACAGCAATTCTGTATATATATATATATATATATATATATATATATATATATATATATATATATATATATATATATATATATATATATATATATATATATATATATATATATATATATATATATATAACACAAAAAATAAATTGAAAATTAATATAAAGAGAAACTAAAAATGGGGAATCCAATAGTCGTTATCAAGGCACATCTATTGGTATAAATGCGATATTTCTGAATACGGAATAATTATCCTAAGATAAAAATTATATGTGTCGATATCGATAGATCATGAAATAAAAGAAAAATGTAAAAAGTAATCAAACTTACCGGCGTGTAGCAAAATACGGTTTAGGTTTAAAAGTACAATAATTAAACAGTTTACAAAATCGCGAAGATATATATATATATATATATATATATATATATAGTTGGTGAGAAATGATATATTTTGTGGTTATTGATCATAGTTTTGGTTGTAAATTAAACGAGTCTTTAAAATACCTTAATTTGGTTGCCATTGTAACATTTTTAATTTTTTCTCCCTTTTTCTCTTTAAAATAAATTTAATTTTCTACCTACGACACATTTTAATGGTTTTAAAACTGAGATAGTATCTTCAGAGTAATTTAATTTTTTTAAAGGTATATAATAAATTTATTTTGCATTGTAAATACATTTCTCCCACAACGAGAAATTTTGAGATTTATTTTTTTATATTTTTAATGTCACAAAAGCGACAGAGCATATACTTCGCTAGAAGACGTTAATATTTATAAGCTACCTACAGCGATGTTAAAAAAAGCCATTTAATTTCAAATGATAACAACCTTACGCATCAACTTATAAATATGTTTATACATGTCCATGCCGTGAACGTTTTTACCCCAGAGTTATAATATTTTCAAAATTTATTTTATTTTTTTTTTGTTTACATTTATGTAAAAAATAATACAAGTCGAACTCATCTAAAATCTGTTTCTGTTAGATTATTAAGAGGACTTATACTCGATACTTTTCTCTCTATTTAGACATTGTGTTAAGAAAAAGTTATCTTTGTACGAAATATTAAACTTTAATATTAAATTTTATTATCATCGTAAGTCTGTTTTAATTTATGAAAATTTGAAAATTTTTAACTAATAAAATAATATAAATAAAATTATATAAATAAAATTATATAAACTGTCGAATTAATTGCAAAAAAAATCGTAAAAGTACATAAGTGTAGATAGCGTATACATATATCGTCCACCACAACGTAAAATTATTATTGTTAAATAAACAAAATATTTAAGACCCCCTTTTACCTTTAAAAACTTGTGGTCTTCTATTTAAAAATATTTCAAATTAATGTAGTTCTTATGACTGGAAGCATTATTGCACATTGTTCAAAAAATAATGTATTTGGCAGTGAAGTAAATTGCTGGCTTTATATTTTGGATACATTTTGGTTACATTTATAGGTAGAAATGACTACACTTTTTTTCAATATGAATACATAAAACTTAGCATATTAAAAAGCTAATGATTATTTAAAAATATTTCTGATTAATATGATGCTTATGATTACCTTGTTGCTCTTGCTTAAAAAAATAATGCATAGAATTTGCTGCCAATAAAGTGTCTATTTTGATTATATTTCGAAGTAGAAGTAATTTATTCTTCAAAAACAAGTTATATATTTCTTTGAAGTAAACATAATGGATAGTTAAGTTTTATATTCACAAAAACTTTTAAAAATGGTTTACAGAAATTTAAATAATATTGTATTAAGGCTTAATAAGTTTTTTAATGATTTTATTTTGGTTTCTAGAGTTTCCCTCAATGCTTTATTCGTCGTGTATTTTGTGCTTTGATGTTTGCCTGCATAATTCTTTTTGTTTTTATATTATAACATGATTAATAGCTCCTGTCCATTATTGAAACTTTAATCTAAGTTTCAAAATCAATGTTTTATAGATATAAAAAAAATATATACAAAAGCCAAACTTACATGAAATTCGTCGTTTTAAGGTAAAATATAGATTACCACATACTTGTCTCCTCTTTTAAGTAGAATTTGTAAAATTAGAAAAAAAAATTGCAACTTATCATTTCTTATTTAAGAGCGGTTGTTTTTATAAAATTAACGTAATATTTTTTTAAAGGCTAGGTTAACTAATACGTTTAATTTACATTAGATTCCCTTTCATACATAATTTTAATTCTAATGTTTACTTTTCGCACTTATGTTAATAAGTGACATTGGTGTTTAACTTATTTGCGAGTGTAACTCTTATGCATCACTCTAATCTATTTTTTGCATATATTCTCATATAATTATTATATTGTTAACTTGTTTTAAATGCAAAATATTCCATTGCTTCAGCTTGTTCACGTGGTTAAACATGGCGTCGATTCTTTTCTCTTCCTGGCTCTTCGCCAAAATCGCCAACAGTGTTCTCAATGTTTTCTTTGTAAGATGCTCACACGTTGGTCTGTTGGTTGCTTTTCGAATCATTTTCGTTGTGAAGCGTGTCACTGCCTCAAAAGAAATAATAAAAAAAGCTATTTCTGGCTCAATTTTATTATTTTTTTATTTAGATTTTCAAGGTCAATTGTTTCTCTACTCTTTACTGAAATGAAATTTTTTCCCACACGGGAAAATTACTCTGATGTCACCCCCTTCTGAATTAGTGAAGTTTAGTCTTTCAAAATTGCTTTAAATACTTGCTGATAAATGATAACAAATTTAGGATAAATTGTTATTTTTTAGATACTTTTAAGATACATCATTCTGGTACATCAAAAAGATAATATAACATCTTTCTCTTATAATTTTATTGCAAAATAGTTTATAGATTTTTTAAATAAATTTTTTATATGCTCTAGCGAATTGGAATGTTCATAACGTAATAATTACAAACAGTGCTTATTTAGTGTCATATTGTATTTTCTCCTGTTCTTAAACTGAGCTTTTAATTTTGCGTCTCTAAATTTAATGTTATAGTTTTTTTTTTTTTTTTTTTTTTTTTTTTTTTTTTTTTTTTTTTTTTTTTACCTTTGCTTAGTAGAATATATATTACAAAATAAATAAATATTTAATCGAAAATTAAAATATTAAAAGACTAAAGAATTCAGTTTTCCCCCTTTTTTTCAAATAATTTGAATGAAACAAGATTTAAATTCTTATAAATTTAAATTCAATAATACTAATATATTAAGAATATTATTTTTAATATAAGTATTATTGATTTTGAGTTCAAATGTTATAAAAAGATATTACTTTTCTCCCAAAAAACGTTAGTTTAATGGCTTTTATAGAATATTTGAAATCCCGTAATATTTTTGATGCTCTAATCTAAAATAATTTTTGGAAATAAAAAAAAGGAATGTTAAAACAGAATTTTTTAAAAACATTTTAATGAATATTTTCCCTAATTTCATCACACTTCAGAAAATTTCTGCGAAAATACGGGAAATACGGGCATAGAAATATTTAAAAACTATGGCACCCTTTAGAAAATTAAAACTGATGTATTTCGTTCCAAAATTAACGAAATTACTCTGTACTTTATCTTAAATTTTATTGTGATTTACTTGGGTTCATATCATACTTCAAGTCTCATAATTATAACTAAAACTTGAATAGTACTATTCGTAAAATAACATTTAAAAATTAAGCATTGCTATTATGATAATTTCTTACCTAATATGATTACTTAGTTTAGCAGGGCTGATTGTGCTCCGGAAAAAATTCGGATTTCCGGATTTTTCGCTAAAAGTTATCCGGAAGTTTCCGGAGATCGAAGGTCCAAACGTTTCAAAAAATCATTGATCACAGAAGTTTCCGGAAATCAAATTTTCAAAGGTGGAACTTAAAAACACAGTTTATTTTATTTGTATGTAAGGGAGAGCCAGAGAGATACTTTATAAACTTATATATTCATGATTAATATTCATTTTTTATTAGTAAATAGTTGTTATAATCATAACCTTAAGAAAGACAGGCATATTTGTAAATTTTTATTACTTCTCCAGGTCATCATAGGTATGTGTAAATGGTATAGGTATGTGCAAAATTTTAAATATATTTTAAGTAAACTAAGAAATATTGAGAAAAAGGAAAAAAAAACCTTGTTTAAATTTTTTTCTAATTTTTAAATTTAAACCGTTTTTTTTTTTTTTTTTTACTCAAGAAATTTTCCGGAATTTTGACTTGGACTCACAATCACCCCTGGTTTAGTACAGGAACAATTTAAAATTCTATTTACAAATGTCACATTCCAAGATTGCGTTAGGAATGTAATTTTAAATATCTAAATTAGGTTTTACATTTGAAGATGTAACATAGTTTTTTACTAAATTTTTTTATTCGTTAACGTCCTATACCAATTAATAATCTTCATTTACTTTTTGCTGTTTTTTTTATTGTTCCTCTAAGCAAAGAACAACAATACTTGTTTTCCAATTTTGCGCTATTTAAAAAATCTGTACGCAATTCAAATACCCAAAATACATTAATCTTTTCTTTAAAAAATTTAAATTATTTTAAGAATTGCATTTCTTTTTTAAAATTGAAGAAAAATCAAAATTTAAAATAATAAATTCGACGCACGTAAGAAATAAAATAATTTTCATGCTTAATTAAAAAAAAAGAAACTATATTTCTTTTTTTCTTCTTCTAATTTTATGGAAGTTAAAATGAATTTCAAACTGAAGCAAGAAACTTTAATTTGTTGTCACGGCAATTTAATCTTTTACTGATAAAATGTTCAATGTTAATTTATTGATAAATGATAAACGTTAATTTTTTATTGATACATGTATTGATTCAAAGCCTCCGCTGTCCTGTTTCTTGTACGACAGGTGCTAGAACCATTTAGCAAACCTGCTTGCGTAGAAGAAAACACTACGAAAGCAGCTAAATGACCGTCGACTTCCATGTACCACTATAAAATTCGTTTTTTATTCCCGTACCAGTTGTTGCAGACGACAATATATTTCTGCATCTGGCAATGACAGCAAACATTCTAAATATACATGAAAGAAGTCTTAAACAATTTCCAACTATTAGCAAGCATGCATCAGTGCAATTTTTATGTCCTCTCTACGAAAAAGAGTGCTATCTTTCCCAATAAAACAGAAATCCGCCAGGGGAAACAGAAACGACTTTTTAGAGCCTTACTCCCTCATATAAAACGGATAGCTAATTTTCGTCTCTGATTTATTGTCGTTTTCATGACGTTTTTACGAACTTTTGGGGGTTTCTTTGGCCGCGCATGAGTTTTCAGCCTGTGGGAGATGCTTTTGCAAGAGTTGAAATTGTCTGGCGCCTATAGGTCTCTTTGGAGAGTACCTAGAAAACAGAGAAAGTTCTGTTTAAATTAAGATTCATGCGGATAAATCAGATAAAATAGGAGCACTAAAAATAGGGATGTTTTCTGTTTTCCCATTTTCTTGGTCGATCGTTAAAAATTGCGGACTCTTTAAATTTAAATGGAGGCATCATAATAAATTGATGCATTAATCTTTTGCACTAAGATAAGAAATTGTTTACGTCTGCAACTCTCTTAGTCGCTTTATTAATAATTTAAATGAGTCATTAAACGAATCTGTTTAGAAATTTAATTATCAGTGGAGTTTAAAGTCACTGGGTTCTAGTGTTTTCTGTTATTCACATTTACATTATCACGGTGTTTTCTGTTATTCTTATTATTTAGGGATAATTCTTTGTAATATTTTGGATGTAACAGAAATTTGTTATGATAATGCATTTGTTTCGATGTTAACATATTATCGCTACGGGTATGTTAAGTCTTAACCTGTAATTCGATTATGAATTGATAAATTGTTTATTTATTTGTTTGTTTGCTGTTTATTTATTATTTTTTTATGTTCTTTTTATTAATAATTGTTTTTAAAAATGTAAAAATAGGAAGTATATTTATCCATTATTTAAAAATATATATATTTTGTGATTCATAAACACTGCTCTGTTAATAGTTAGTGAAAGAATGCCTTCTGCTACCTTATCATTCTCCCAATTAGATGATGCATGAAAAACTAAAACATCTCCAGATTCACACCAATTACAGTTCTAAAATAAAATATCGGTAGTGATACACTGATCATGGATTAGAAATCCCTTGTTTTAGGGATAACCAGGGTGGGTTTAACTTTACATGCAATGCAAATGTGAATTGAATTGACCCAAGAAGTCCTCTACGGAGGTGAGTTAGTCTTACTACTTGATACGAATTCTGCTCCAGGCTCGCATCGACCACAGTGCTGAAGTTAAAATATCCTCAGTGGTAGGGGGATTACGGATTACAATCCTCTTGCTGTCGGGATAACTGTCGGTGAATTTCGTGTTTTTCCTCTTCATGTAACGCAAATGCGGGTTAGTTTCCTTAACAAGTCCTATACAAAAGCTAGTTTATCCCAATGCTTGATCCATGAGTTCACTTGCCTTCTTGGTTGGGTTCAACATTACAAGGCTTCGGAAGTCGTTATATGAGAATTGGGTCGGCTGTTCAAAGTCGGTTATAAAATGAAACAAAATACTTGATCTAGGTGTTACCTTGTCTTTTGGGCTGGGTTTAATGTTACAAACTACGAAGTAGATCATTATTGAACGATCGAACGGCTGTGAACTATCTATTACCTCTGAAAAGCTGGTTATAAAATAAAATAACAAATATTATTTCCAAAATGGAGGAAGAAAAAAGTTTCGCAATTGAAAAATTAGAACTTAAAATTTATATACAGAAAATCCCCAATGCATTAGATTTTAAATATTGAAGATCTTTTTTTTTTTCATATACATTTATAATGAATCTATATTTTTCTAATAAAATAAGGCTTTTTTTAAAATTATTTTACTTTTTTCTTTTATTATTTACAACCATATAAAATTATTTGTTAGCTGTTACTCAAAGGTGCTTTAAGTCATTATTTTTACAAAATAAGTCATGCAAGCAAAAGCGCAATAAATAGTAATCTTTCTATTAAACATTCAAATTATATCATAAATTGTAACAAATCATTTTATTTCATGCTTCACTATATTTTAATTGCGTTTTATTAGTTTAAGAAAGGTTCATTTATTCCAAATTTTTTTTCTTTCTAGCCGTCTTGATCCATATTTATCGTTAGGTTTGTGACGCAATGGTTCATGCTATCTTATTATTAAAATTAATTGCTCCATAAATCCCTCCATAAATTGTTTTAATTTACAACTGCCGCTTCAGAAAAATACAAGAAAAAAAGATAGCCGGGGAAATAAAATGCCACGCATATTGTTTTAAAAGCTCAGCTGCGCTGCAGCAACATGAATGTTGCAAAAATTTATAGTTACGGGATTAAAATGAACTGAAATCGTAATCCTAATTACCGATCGTAAGTGAAATTATAAAACCTTGTTAAAAATGAAATAAAATTTTAATTAAGTATGTGTAATTATATATGTTCTTTCTATTTCATAAGCTCGTGCATTTTATTATTCTCGCCGTTGTTCTTTATTCTTCAAAAATTAATTTCTTTCCCTCACTTCAATTCATTGAAATAGCGAGGCTCTTTTTCTTTTCTCTTATGTTGAGCCTTTTTTAAAGTATGATTTACCTTGTAGTATAAATAATAACAGGGACTGAATGGCAACTTGCATTTCTTAATTATGGCTATTAAAACCACAATTTGAATTTTAACGTTTAATTAAATTATTGTGATATTTTTTATCGCCTGCTTCTTTCAGTACGTTCTCCGGGTTAAAGCTATGTTTATGTTTTCTTAAACCCAGCTGTCTTTAAATCTGACGGAATTATTGTCATTGAATTGCGCTAACATTTGAAATAAAATAGAAAAGAAAAATGTCTCGGTCATTTTGTTGGTAGTAAAATTATTTTTAATGAAAAGAAATAGAAAAAAAAAGTTCCGAGATCTAAAGAAGGTAAATGGAAATAAATTTTCGTTTTCATTTTAAATGTTCCATTTTAAATGAAATGAATATCTCAACATTATCAAGCGAAAACCTTTTCCTAACTTAATGAAACACGAGGAAATGTTTTTCCAATTAATTTAAATTTCTTCCAACTTTGAACAAAGTCTGGTTTCACCAAAGATTAATGCTTTACCTTAGTTAACGCAATTACAAACCATCATTTTAGAAAGTGCAAGTGCGTTTAAACGAAAAAGAATTTGAAAAACTATCAGTATTCATAGCATATATTGCTTTCTTAACTGTACTTGCGTAAAAATTTGCTAGTCTTATTTTGGAAGTAATCGTTGTTATTTATAACTATTATTTAACTGAGTATTTTTCTCGCTAAAATTTAGTCGCGTTAATGGATCCTAATTTTAGTAGTTCATTATTAATGATGTGGATTCTTTTCAATTTGCTTTCCTTCTAATGTTTTGAATGTTTGCTTTTATTTACTTCCTAAGTTTTAAATGAATTGATTATTGTTTAAAGGGGACTTTTTACAAATTAAATTTATTTAATTCAACCCAATGTAGAGCTTTAAATATTTTTTTCAAAGTTAATTTACAGTAAAATGTACATTTTCTTAAAAGTAATAAACATGTTTACTGTTTAATAAACATTTTCTTTATATTTTTAGAACGTTTTTAATTTTGATTAGTTTTAAATATATTCAGTATTTTAATAAAAACTCCGTGTGTTGTATGGATTAATTTCGAAAATTCATTCCAGTTTTTTGTGGCTTTCCCCAATATTAAAAAAAATATCATTAATAACCAAATTTATTACTCAACATAATAGTTAATGCTTTCCTACAATTTCTGTAATGTTTTAGTTGCATAATTTTTACAATGTGTCCAAAAAACTCTAAGAAAAAATATAAATTACGGAAAACAGGAATGTAAATCTGAAACAAATATCCAAATCACTTAAAATTATACTGTTTTAGGCTAAATTATTATTTATTATTTGTTTACATAATCTTAAAAACCTCAGATAATACTTAATACCCTGAGATATAATCTTAATACCCGAGAATCTTAAATACTCAGCTTTAAAAAAGGTTTATCGTTTAAATAATTTTCGAGTTAGCGATGAAAAAAATTATTCTGTTTGAATTAGTATTTTAGTAGTTTTATCTGTGTTTAGAAATGTATTCTGTCAATTATATTCCCAAATATATCAAGATGATTCTTTTAAAGTGTCTCAATTTTTATTGAAATACTTAGTTTTCTAAAAAAAATGAACATAACTTTAAATGATAGCATATGACTTTCTGAACTACATCTTTTGTCTTTTTTTAAAAACTCCATTAGTATTAATTTTAAGATCATTCTTTAAACATTAATCTTTTTAAATCATATGTTGTTTTTATTTTTTTCCCACAAATTATTCTTTGTGATGGTGTAATTGTAATTTTTAATAGATATTGTATTTATAATTGTTAGAAAAAATTTACAGTTGTGAACTGCAAATGGAATATTCGTTTCATGCAAAGCCTCACAACTGTTAAAAGTAAATGCCTCGATACTTTGGCCTCTATCCCATTTATACAAGTTAGAATAAACAATCTTGAAAGAAAATTTATATACTAACTCAAGAGCGAACCACAGGCTATTACGTTCGAAGTAAGAAAAATAGACCCTCTTTTATTTCTTATTCTATCATTATTACTATCAGTTAATAGTAATTTATTTTAAAAAATTTTATTTTTCAAGTAACAAATTTAACCAAGTATAATTTCTCTAAAAGGTATTGCAGGAGCATCGTATCTTGATTAAATATCTAAATTTATAATTGAAATTAGGAAAAATGTAGAAAGACTGAGATGAACGAGGCAATTTCCCTTAAGAGGCATTTGTGCCATTAGTAATCTAGAAAGAAGAAAAAAAGGCTAAAAATTTTCTGTTTTTCTAAAAAGACATTTTTAAAATTAAACTTTCGAAAGCCTTTTTTTTTTATATATATATATACTGATCAAAAGAAGGATATAAAAAATAAAGCAGTATAGTCTCCACATTTTTGGCGGCAAATAAATTTTGTTTTAACGTTTTTAGTTGATTATATTAGTTAGACGCTTATATGCCACTTCTGAGAACTGCCAATATTGTTAATATGAAATATGAAAGTTTATTACTTAAAATTTTCTGCTGAAAAAAGTGGGAAAAAATATTAAGTTATTCGTTTTCAGAAATATAATTTTGCAAAGGGGGATAAAATCACATTTAATTCAATAATATAGGTAAATACTTAGGGTCTTAAATGAGTCACATTCCTAGGGGCACGGCAGGAATTAAAAATACTTAAAGGATCTGCAAAATCCAGCAATCGTTCTGAACTTTAATATTTAAAAACAAAAATTCAATGTTATCTTATCTCACTTGAAATTGAAAATATATAATCTTCCATGCAATGTTATAAAGTATAGGTTATATTTGAATCTATTTATAAATATACTGTTTATATAGAACAATTTTTACCTTTATATTTACAAGAATTAAAAAAAAAGCAAGAAAATGTTAGCCATCTGTTGTTGAAATAACGTGATAGCATCACTGGCATTCATCATTCTACTGGGGCATCGTTTGGCATTTCACTTGAGCTCCATCTGGTGTCATAAAATTGCATTTCGCGTGACTGAACGTATAAGGCACGCATTACCTTATGCTCATCTGTACTCTGATTGAATCATTACTCTGTTCGACGTATTAAATTGCCAACTTGTAATCACTTTTCATAAAGTACGTACCTATGGACAGAATCGATTGAATAGATCTCGTACCTAATACAGGCTTTTCTGAATAATGTTTCCTTGATTTTGAGTATTGTTCTGACTACTGTAAAATTGTTAGGGGGAAAAAAAGAACATTATACATAATTTAGTCAAATAATTGATTGAAAAATTATTCACCCTTTGTTTCATTGAATTATACGAGGTTTTTGGATTATTATGCTATAAAATGTGCTTAATAAAGTAATTTTATTTATTAATTTATTATTTTTATAATAATCACCCTTGATGATTATGGAATTATTATTTATTTTTTTCACAACATATTATATAATATATAATAACATAAGGTGTTTATTACATGTAGTGTTGCGGAATCAAGTCGTTCATAGCTCAGATAATTAAAAAAAAATCACTTTGGCAAATTAAAAAGATGGTCAAATTATGTTGCATAACTAATTGGCAGATTTTTTCCATGTTTTTTTTCATATTTTCTAAAAACAAAATAAATTGTATTTGGAAATTAATTAATTTATTTTCGACAAAGATATTATTCTGAGCCGGGATAGCCTGTTTGGTAGATCACTGGGACCATGTCATTGAGATCGTGGGTTCGATCCCCGCAGGCCGAAGACTCCCCTTGTAGTAAATGGTGACTGATTCACTTTAAATCTGTCGAGTCACAAAGTCCTCCATGTTCCCATAACAAATCAATACCTCTGGGGGTTCTGATCCAGGAGATCCCTTGTTTTCTGGATTGGGATCAAAATTACAAGAATACGGAGTTGAGCATTAGTAGTCGTAGCAGTTATTTTAGTTAAAATTTCAATCGGTAAACAGTTAAACTATTAAAAAATTGTTTTTAGCTATTAAAATTCTTTTTCACCTTAAATTTTTATTTTTAATTTTATATACTATATTTTACGCAAAGTCAAGGCTTCTCTAATAGTAAATTTCAAGAATCTGCTTTTGATATGAATATTCCTCTTATAATTGTGTTAATTTCTATTTTTAATTGAAATGAAGTTAAAAATAAAAATGGGAATTAATGATAAATATTTTACCTATTTCTCATAAATGCAATAATAATTTTTCATAAATTTACGTCGAAATTATCTCAGTAAACATCAGAAATAGAAGATTCGCATCTCATTTCCTAGGGGGTTTGCCTTTTTTCAATAAACGTGAATCCCGAAATATAAAACGGGAGCTCTCTTCTTTTATTGTCAGAGTTAGTTTATAACACCGTTTGATCGTCTTTCCTTTCATACGTAAAGTCGTTAACGTATGTAACGTCGTAAACTACGTAATAACTGATTCCAGCTCTGGTATTAGTAACTGTATAACTTTTATGCACCCTTATTGAAGCGATTGAGATTATTTCAACTGTGCTCATTTTTAATTTACTTAGATAAAAAAAGTAAATAACGGTAATCTTGTGTAAAGCACTATTTTCTTTAAAAACTGAAGTCAAAGAAAAACTAGCTGGCTTGATTTGAAGATAGATAAGACTACTTGTCATATTTTTACGTACTTGTATATTTTTAAAAACGTATAAGTTATTTTAAAAGTAATGCACAAGTAAAGAATGGATACTCAAATCTCACAAAATTTTCTGCGTTTTTTGACAAAAACATTTCCTGATTTTAGGGATAACAGGAAGGCTGGTGTCGCCTCTTTTTGCTGTTTTATATATTCAATAGCACTTTCGATAGCTTTTAGTTCATCTGTATGGGAAATTTTTATATGTTGATTTTCATCGTCACTGTCTTTATCATCTTCGCTAGATTCATTTTCATTATCGAAGATATTAACGATCATTTCATCGATAATTTCGTATTGTTCGTTAGCTTGTTTTCCTGAGTGTTTGGAGGATAAAATTCAGAATTTTTTTTCCCGGCTGTAGTTTTAAAAATAAACTAAAAAAAAAAAAAAAAATTCCTTGAAATATTTGATAACTCGGTTAAAGTGGAAATTCAAATAATTCGAATAATCGGGACTCTATTTGCTAGTAAGAATCAAAAGAGTATTATAATTTTACCTGTTTATTTCTACGAAATTATATTATACTTAGCACCGTCTTTATTGAGTTAATATATACATTCGCATCCATATGACAGAATTATATATTATTCATTTGTATATCGTGATACTAAGGTAAAGGAAATTGACAGTAATCGATATGTGCTTTTTAACAACCGATCGAATATGATAGGTGAAGGCAATTCAACTTCATCGCGTGTTCTTTACGGTTACAGTTGACCCATTCATCTCGCCTGGGCCTCACGGAACTGTCTGTGATGAAATAGTGTTCTTCCGGCCTGCAAGATCACTGACTTTTTTTTCCTTTCTTTTTTTTTTTCTTCTCGTGATCGCTTTTCACGCTCCCTCACTGATAAGACGCTGATGCAGCGCTTGTCACTACATGAAAGATTATTTTCATCAAATTTTTATCTGTGTATGTCCCACATGTGTTTTTGCCTTGTCCTCACTTGTTATTCGGCTTTTGTATGTAAATATTCGATATTGATTTTACCGAAATTTGTGATGCTGAAAAAGATTAATCTGAGGTATTTCTCTGACTTACAGTTATTTTAGCAGTCTGAAAAATAGATAAGCCATCAACTATTGTGTATAGTATTTTGGTATTATTTATTATCTGTTTTTCCTTTGGTGGGGTATACTAGTATCGGTAATATAATATGTAGTTCAATTTGAATATTGTGGTTCAATATTAAAGGGAGATATAGGGTCATGATGTAATACATAATATTGAATGCGAATTTTCTCATTTTAATGCTATTGTATTTGATGAACATTGATGATTTGTTTTAAAAAATTAGAACTAACTTCATCCATTAGCACATCCAGTTTTTAAAATGTCCCATAATTGCTCCTAAGCTCATAATTTTGTTATTGTTGACATATTTCTTAAATATCGTATTAAATTTTCCATTCTTTTAAATTCTATCAATGTCATTACTACAGTGTCAGTAATTACGGTTAAAAGTACCGGTACTCAGGGTGCCGGTACATTTTTCCCTGAATTCCATTTTACTGGAACATGTTACGGTACAAAAATCATACACGTATAACGTAATTTTTACAGTAATAATAATCGTAAAATCGAATCACTCTAAAAATATTACTTTAAAAATTACGGTACATAAAATATTAAAAACGGCTTTTACAGTAAAATGGACTTTACGGATGAAGTCCAAAGTGCCCGTACTTTATACCGTAATTTGATCCAGAATTATTTACAGTGTATCATTTTATGCTGTTGGTTACTTATTCAAGCTTATTATAAATGAATTTTTTAATTTTTGTTTTAATAAAAATTTATCGTATTTCTTTTGTACTTTTTCCCATTTTCTTTTGTTTTTTATCTCCTTTCCAAATAATAGTCTTCTCTAAGTTTGCTTAATTTGTGAAAAACATTTTAAACATTTTCTATACAAAATATTTAGTATAGATGTTTGTCGTTTTTAACAAGCTCCTTTAACTTTTTCTGGTTTTTCTAAATAATATTTTTATCATGAAAGAATTATAATTTTTCATTCAGCTTCTTTTTTCATATTTATTGACGTTAAAGTTATTTATTTTGTTATATTCTGTGTTATAGTTACATTTTATGTTTTCTATTATTTTGTACTGTCAATAAAAATAATTGTCAATAAAAATAATTGTCAATAAAATAACTGTCAATAATTTTGTTTGTCAAATAAAATTGGTTTATTAATAAAGTGACATAAAATACCGCCTCCCATTCTTCATACTGTATGATGAATCTCCAAAAATAAATTTCTTACACCAAATTTGAAATCCAATCACTTTAAAGCCATTTTCATTCCATCCTACTCTATTATTTGCCCTCTTCTTCGTTTCCAAACGATTCTCTCTTCGAAATGCCTTGCTGTTCAACAGTGAACAAAAGCTTCGAACCATTCATTTATTTAGGAATCGTCTGCAATGACGCGACGCCAAACTTCAGTCTTGCCAGAATTTCCAAGACTTTTCAAACTGGCTATTCAAAAAGTGGAACATATTTGCGGATTATTCTTTTTCTTTTTTTTCTTTCTTCCACGTCGTCGTCACCAAGGATAACTTCATGTAAAAAGGGAAAGAGAGGCTCGGGGAATGGAAAAAGTGCCTAATCTAATGGAGCGTGAACTGTCAAAGAAAGCTATCGGACCATTTACTCTAAAAAGAAGATTCATGTTGCTTTTTTTTTAACTCTTAATTCAATCTTCCAGTTTGCAACCCATTCGTATTGGACTAAGAGTTTTCGGTTAAGCTGGATGCATTAAAAGCGTTACTTTGTTGCTATATAAATGTCTAATTCTTTTGTCGTCAAACCGGAGGACTTGCCAACTAGATAAACATTGTATAATCAATTAAGTTGAAGCATTAATCTTAAAGATTGATGCATATTTCCAATTTGTAATATCAGCAGTATACAGTTTACTTTTTTTCTGATATTATTAAATTTAGTGTTTTTTATTTGAAACTAAAAAACGAGCTAAACGTTGAAATTTATTTTATTGTAATTCTAACAAAATTATACATAGTAAATTTATCGTCTCACTGCTGACTGTGAGGAATTTTACTGTTTTACTGTTATCATGCATACTGTGTTTTACTGTTACAATGCAGACCTTGTGTCACCACAGTGTCATCTCCTATGTATGTGTCGTACGTATATTTCGTAGATCAATTGTAAAACCCGTCTCTTTGCAATGCACTTACAAGTCTCACAGCAATAATAAGCCCGATTTTCTTATTTGTTTACGACATATGCATTTATAATCACAGGTCAGTGCCATAACCACAATGCCACTTCGGCTCTTTTATAAATGTCATAGGTTACTTGAAAAGCAGAATCTTTTCAAACCACCGATGTCTGCTTGCAATGCAACTATATGGTTCACTGCAATATGAAGTCAGTTTTCCAATTTGTGTACGACACATAAATTCATAATGACAACTCAGTATCTTAACTGCAATGCCATCGCGACTCTTTATGTGTGTATGTCGTAGGTTAATTGTAAAATTCTGTTCTTTGCAATGTATCTATAGCTATATTTTTCAATTAGCCTACGACATGTTCTTGCATGAATTATGTTTTTTCTCTATTCACTTCAGTTCTGTAAAATAGTTACTATTGTACATTCTATACTACAATAGTTACTAGTGATATTTCTTCGGTGATGTTACAAAAAAGTTTTGAAACTTATTAATCGGAAATGCATGTATATGATTCTAACATTAATAAAACATTAAAAGAAGTATTTTTTGTCTTTTCAGATCAATAGGGTACGACTGTTGTGAGGTGATGTGTTGACCGTCTTCTCTTTCTGCCTTCTTCAACTGTACTTCTCTGATTCTCTTGTCGTTGTAACGTTCCGCCGCGATGACGTCATCCCACCAGGGGACTATTTTACTCCGCTTCGAAACAGCAACAAGAAAAAAAGAACCCAAAGCCAACTCTTATGTATTAAGTGTATCGCGCGCGTATGTGTGTTTTTTGAAACAGTTGGCCTGCTGCCGACTCTTAATCGAACTTCTGACATTTTTATACTTTAATTGTTTTCCAATTGACTCTCTGCAGTTGGTCAGCTAATCGGTGATGACTTCACAATAACTACAGACCACCGGATTCTACAAGATGAATCCAGGATTTTAAACACAATTTGTAGTTAAAAAAAAGTAAACTGGTAAATTAAATATATACATCAAATAATTAAATCTACTTGCTAAGCAACTTCATGAGTACCTGATGAATTAAGATAACAAAGAGCTGCTTGTATGAATGGTATTTGTCCCTTTGGATGATATGATAAACTAGTCGATTCCTTTATAGCGATTTTTGTTGTTAATGTCATAAATATATTTGGTTTTATGAATCTATTTTCTGTTAAGAAAAAAAAAATCAATTTTAAAATATGTTATTTCAGTTTATTGTACTCATTATAAGCTGTTGCTGTGTTTAATATGTATCTATAAGAATATTATTATGATAAAAATGCACTTACATTACAAATGACCTTTTCAATCGGCAAATTTCTATGTAAATTAATGTCCAATATTTTGTTTCGAAAATGTCGTAAGCTACCGCCATCTATCGACGGCTTTAGTAATAGTACATTAAAAAAAATTTTGATTTAAAAAAATTTGATTTCTAAAACAAAATGAATGTTTAGAGAAGCATTAAAAAACAGCTAAAAACGTTTAAATGCGGGCATTAAAATAATTACATTGAACAGGTTTTGTAATGTAAGTGGGTGTTAAGATATATTAAGATATACATTAGCCATTCAAGGAATATTTATTATAAATCTCAAACGTCTAAATGGCGTCATTTGAGGACAGTGATATTAGTGGATATTCCCTGGATGGCTAGTTATGAAATATAGCAGCACTAGTCTTTCCGAAGATGGTTAAATGACGTTTTAAAGAGGTCTTTTAGGCTTCTTGTGTCACAAACCCATTTGGAGTTTCTTTTGCAACTATGTACTCTTTAGCATTTTGTGTCCACTTATTATTTAAAGCATTTTGCTATTATGAAGTACCAGTGATTAACCAAAGGAACATAGTACACATTTAGAAGTTTAAAATACATATAAGAAGCTAATGGACAACCCCAATAAAGTATTTTTTCGCAAAAAATTAACAACTCTAATTAAACTAGTTTCTTATTCATTAAAACCATATTACTCGATTAACCTAAAACTAAAAGGCATTCCCTGTGCTGAAATCTGTTCATTTTCGTCTCGATTTTTAACTTTGTTGGTTTTTTTTAATCAAATGATCAAAAAGACTAATTGCATTTTTTAGACTACAAAGCATATACAAGGAAAGAAAATAATTTTAAACTTCTATCGAATGCGTAAATTAATTTAACAAGATTCAGTTCATAATCATTTCTAATCGACAGTAACATTTTTCAAACTGTCTCTTCTAAATTTAACTACTCATGAGTCAGGAATTTGAATTCTTCATATCTAATGTAAAATAAAACTATTTTGAAGATTGAAAAATAAATGTAATTGGTGTAAAAAAAACAACACGAATACCTTTTATTTGTAAAGTTTAGGTACTAATAGTTCAACAACCCAAACGAGCTTTTAATTTCGTTTTAAACGGGTTCAAATCATTACTTTCAGCATAAGAACGCCATTCTTAAAAAAAAAAAATTATAAATGTATAGATAGATATTAGAGACGTTTAGAGTTGAATGTTTAGAGTATGTTACATGAAGTTTTCAGTCAAATTTTGATTACTTTCACATTTATCACGAATATACACAAAACAGTCTTTTTTGTGATATTTGTAACGATGTTAACAAGTGGTCTTAATTTCCTTGCCTTTGTTTATTTTTGATATTACTGGGGAGAGGATATTTTTTGCTTACCGTTGGTAGTGCCTTCTAATTTGGGGGCTTTTTTTGTATTCTTCGATGACAACTGGAAATGATTAGTAGAATTGATTGGATATCAGTGGGAAAAAAAAAGAAGCAAGCTATAAATTACTTCAACAACGCAATATATCCACCATATATCTTCTCCCGTTAAGCTTTATGATAGTGTTTAGATGTTAGAAGATATATCTTGGATTCTTAGCGTGAAGAGGTTATTGGATTAAATAAGAAAATGGTACAGCGAAACTAAAAATGTGATAAACGTCTTGAAGTGAATGCTGTTGGATGATTTAAAAAAATGAGTGCGTGTTGTTAGTTTGAAAAAGAAATATAAAATTTAAATTTTTATTCCTCTAACGTTTTCATATTATCAAGTATACAAGGTGCACACTAAACCCAGTGTTAATCCTCTTAACTGCTAAACAGCTGCAGCTATAGTTACAAAAAAGATATTTTGTTATAGTAAGGTGGTTATGGTATAAAGGATAAAACTTTCTACAGCGCCATCTGGTGTAGAGTTTGCGTTTCTATTTCAAAAACTGTTATAACGTATGGTAAGGAAGACAATTTGAATGTTGTTTAGTATCATCGATTTAGAGCAAATAGACTCCTTGTAGGTATAAATACATGGAAGAAGTTTTGTTCTCGAATTCGTACAGTGTGACGTGACAAAACGATCTTATAACGAAAGAAACTTTATTTTCGATGTTAAAAATTATCTTAAGCTTTTAGCATTGAAATTTAAGGTATCTTTTTATAGCTATTGTTATGTAAGCTTGTTTCGCTGCGTCATTGTGTGAAAAGAAGTGTTTAGAGCATTCGTTGTTGGCTATCTTTACAGTTTTTCAACAGGTGGCGCTGTGAGGGGTTTCCTCTTTTAGCGGTTAGCTACTGTACTATGCTTAGACACGACTTTCATTACTGAAGTTGCTATCGTTCAACAGTTAATTGGTTAATTTAATGTGCACTTTGTGTTATAAGTTTAGTTTAACATATCTAAGAGTTATCTTCAATGAAAATATACTCATTTATGTTTTATTTACACATTATTTTTATTCATCATCGCATTTTATTTTTACCCTCTTGCGCAAAACATATTTTTTAAATATCTTACTGAAATCATAGTTTTAATTAATAATAGTGTTTCACAAAATAAATGAAATATTTGGCTATGTTGTTTTAAAAGTAATTTACATTAGCAAATATTTATTTAGTAACATATTTCTTAAAAATTTCTTCTTCAGTATTTTCACCTAACTTTTATTGACCCTGGCGTGCGTTAAATGTGATGATTGGTTTTATAATTAAAATTAGAATGAATCTTCTTATAATGTTATGTTTGGAACGCACATTTTTGTTTATTATAGTTGGTGTTACCTTTTGCCAAATATTTTGAAATGAAAACTGTCTCTAAACATATTGCTTATTTTTTCGAGATTACACAAGTCGCGCTGGATCAGTTTTCATTTTCTAAAGTTTGATCTCTCTAATTTTTATTTTATAATAATTAGAAAAAAGCAATTACATTCTAATTTGAAAATTCAAATGGCTTTATTGGGAATTGTGTACAGATTCAAGTGCTTATGCTAAGAGCTGTTTCTGAACTAATGTAAATAAATCTGTTATATTTTTGAAAACTGTATAGAATTGTATATGAGATTTGTAGTTTAAGATGTTTATTTGTATGATCTAGAATTTCAGAGGCATCTGAATTCATGCTTAATAGAAAATGTAAAATATTACACCTATAAGCTTTTTTATATTTTTTTCTTTAAATCATTTAACGGAAAAAAAGGTTTTGAAATAATTTTAGTTGCTAATTCCGATTTGAATTTATTTTAATTTTGTATCAGATCTTTTTAGGAAAAACAATGTAACATAACTTAGTTATTATTTACTAAAATTCGTGATTATTTATATCATCAGTTGTGACAAATTTAAAAAAATTTAACTACTGTGTTTCAAACTGCTTTAAACTATTATACTGTTTTAAACTATTATAATGCTTGGTATCAAAAAACATAATAAAACAAATATTATGTTTACTTTAGTTCGTCATTAATTAAAGATATAGAAATAATTATTAAAATTCATGTTTTGTAACTTATAAACGTATTGTGGATAATTTATACGAACAATATTACAAATGTAAAAATAATAAAAACAGACATTATTATTATGTTTGTAACATTTTTACTTTAAATATATTATCGTATTTTACATATATTTTTACTTTAAAAATAAATTGAACTTTAATATTTAAAATATAGCTTTATTTATTAATAATCACATTTTATGATTAATTATTGGCAATAAAGAGATTTAAAAAAATATTTTTTATTTATTTTAAACATTTAATTGCTTAAAATTAACCGATAAATATCCAACAAAAAATACTGACATTGTTTTTCCTAAACTAAAGTTACGATTTTATTTTATCATGAATAAAATAACTGTGTTTTACAGTTTAAAAAAACAAACAAACATTGCAATGGTATTTTCTTCAAATGTTAATGACCTTATTGCGTGAACTTAAAATATGCATTCAAAGCAACACAAATGAATGCTGAATACGAAATTGAGTACTATTTTGCAAACCCAAATTTATTTTGAATATTTGCTGTACATTCCAATATAAAATTTTATGAAACATGTCATATCTTATGAGCTATCTCTGTAACTAATGTAATGAAAAATATTATGTCTCACCTTTTAAGTGTGCTGTTGTAATTTTGGTTGGAAAAGAATCTTCTATAGAACTAACGTCAGAGAAAGTTCTAGGATCGTCGTGTTACAGATGATCCAACTTAAACTCGTATCGAGAACATCCACAGAATACACTCCGCTTTTGTTAATATTATTGGCACTCATTTTCACAACACTAAGATATTCTCTTTATAAAGTCAAAATTGAGCTTTATTTTACACAAGTATTACTTTTATAACGTTGAACCACGAAATCTTTCAAATTTGCTGCAACTTATTTGTGGCGAAAAGTTTGAAGCATATTACTATACTTTAAGAACTTGTTCATACGATGCTATGATTCAACTTGAACGGAAACATGTTTCAATTTGATCCGATATTAAAGTTTCACTTAATTTGCTCCGTATTATGCTTCAAGGTACTGATACTATTGTTCAACTGAAACAGAAACATGTTTCAGTTTGATGCCTTATTAAAGTTGCAAAAAATTTGCTCCAAATTATACTTCAATGTACCGATACTATGGTGCAACTTGAACGGAAACAAGTTTCTATTTGATACCTTATTAAAGTTGCACCAAATTTGCTCCTCATGCTTTTAAGTACCGATACTATGATTCAACTTCAACGAAAACCTGTTTCAATTTCATACCCTGTTAAAATTGCTGCAAATGTGCTACGTTTTGTGCTTTAAAATACTAAAATGTCAAATTGAACGACAACGCGATTCAACTTTTCACCTTATTGAAGTAGTTGCAAATTTACAACGTTTTATGCCGGTTTCAACGTTTTACCGATGTTTCAAATAGCTTAAACTTCACTTTGAATTTCGGAATGAAATTTGACCACACTTATGTTTTGACTTCAGATAAGTCAATCTCAACTTCTAACTAGATAACTTGAATTACTTTAGTTTCAAAATTCACTTAGGCGTAATAATTTGCAGTATTTAATACATCAATTTAACTTTTAATGCCAATTAAACGGGCAAAAAATGTACAGTTGTGGATATTCTCGATATGATTTCTTTCAGATAACTGAATGAGTTTGTTTTAACGTACTCATATTAATCGCTAGAATTTTAGTTGCAGTATACTGTTGATTTAAAATTCTTAAAGCCTGTGATAAAACAATTACATAGATTAAAGTGAAACCGCCTCTCCTTATGTATTGGTGCTATGGAGAACTAAGCTCAGGCTTATATTCGAAGAATATCTCAAAATGTTCGAAGAATATCATGTAATGTTATCGTTTTCTTTTAAAATCATGAAATTTCAGCAGCACATCTTTAAAGTCATTACCTTATATATACATAAACTGTGTGTCCATTTTTTCCTACATTGCCTCAGATTATGAAAATGAAGCAGGGAGCAAAATATTACTATAAAATATTGTCTATCACCGTATTAGCTGGCCAAATATGGCGGTTAAGTGTGAACGTGTACATTTTCTCGTGTGTATGTGTGTATGAACTGTGTGAACGAAAACAAAAGAAAAACACTCTTTTTTTTGGTTCAGTTCTGTTTTTAATTGTTTTTTAGGTTATTATTTTTTTAAATCCGTCTCGTCCGTTTCAACCACTTCATTGGTCAACACTCAAAGAACTCTGATCAATATAAAGCCGCTAAGATGCACAAGTGATAAGTTTTCTCAGCCCTACCTAAGAAAATGGAAAAAAAAATAAAAATAAATAAAAAAAAATATATTGCGAATCAATATTGTGGATTGACGGATAAACCGTTTTCATTGCTAAGTCTGCGACAGATGTATTGTTATATATATATTATATATAAATATATATATACATGTCCGTTCTGGGTCAGTTTAATGTCACCTGTAGCACTTAGCAATATTAAACACATTCAGTAGTAAAATTGTGTCTTGTGTGCTTATTTTATTTACTCTCTATTGAGAAATAATCAATATTTTACACATATCTTGACTATATTTTTTATATTTTTAATGCATGATATAATATTACACATAATTACAGATACCAACAATAACAAAATTCAGTTAACTGGCAATTTCCAAAGTAGATCACGTTCTTCAAATTTAATGTTATTTCAGTATTTTGAGTGCTCCGCTTATACTTTAACCTCATTGATAACCATTAAATAAATTTAATAAAAATTTCTGCCTAAACCTTTTTTTAAAGATACCATTGGAAATTTTTCCGAAAAATATAAAATATAAAGTTTTTTTCGCTATTCGACGATATAGCGAACAATTATTTTATAATTTTTTTTAAACTTTGTAATGCATAATAAATTATTTTTTAAATATACAATTTCCCACAAAAGCAAAATTTAAATTATTAATTTCCAAATAATTGCATTTCCGGTTTTAAAACCGGTTCAGGTTACCATTTTTTAAATTTAACCTTCACAGTTTTTTAAATGTTCCGTTTATGCTTAAACCTCATTGAGTTTAATAAAAAAATTACTGTTCCCTTCTGTATTTAATAACAAAAATAAAAACGATTTACATTTCTATTAAAAGGGACATTGAATCGTTGTTTCGTCGGATGACAGAGTCCTCAAATATATTAGTGGACTATAAAGATAATTATTTTTTAAATCAAATCTTGCAATTAAGTTACGAGCAGTTGAACTTTGTTTTTTAAACTTCATCTATTTAGTAAATTTTCCAGTCATAGCGGTTGCTATGAATAAACTAAAAATTGGTAGTTAACAATTCCAATTAGAAGTTGTAATTGCGTTTCTCCGAAATCTCTTTTCAAAGCATTCCAATTTTGATTTGTTTATTCCTTTATAGAATTTCCTACTAAAAATCGATAATATCTAGACAGCTTTGTACCATTTAGACTGGGATAAATGCAATAAACTACAAATATTTGCTTGGTTTGAAATTAAATAGGTCTTATAAATGATAAACGGTTCAATACAGTTATTTTTATTATAAACATAGCATCATGATATTTAAAGTAAATTAATATTTGACCTAGTGATATTGTATGATTCTTTATTCACTAGACTACTTATTAAACAGAAGAGAGATTATTAAAATTTTATGTATACAATTATTATTATATTTCGAAGTATATAAATTCTGCTAATTAAGATAAACAAAACATTTATTCCACCTAAATATTTGCTCTTCAGTTGTCCTTTATAAATTTGTAATCTAATAATAAAATGTAACGGAATTTTTTTTTATGCAATCATAAAAAAATTGCAAATTTCTATAAAAACTTGTAAAACCCGCTTAAATAAAATAAGTATTATTTAAAGATGTGTTAGGATTCTTAAAATCAAATTTAAATTGTTCAAACCAGAACAGAATTACAAAAGCTATGTTATGCTTTTCTGAAATATAACATTTTAGTATATTTTACCACTTTTTACATTTAAATGCTTTGTGTCTTTTCGGTAAGGACAAATCTTGCAATCGAAATTTCGATCATTTTCCGAATAACTAAAGTGTATGGAACATCAATTGAAGCTTTATGTTGGAGGACAATACTAATTACGAGATTTCAATAGATTGCTTATCACTGCATGCAGGATTAATGACAACTTATATAGCAATCAAAATTTGGACTATTTTACGAATAACTAAAGTGTATAAAACCTTAACTGAAGTCTTATGCCGGATGACAGTACAGATTTCAATCAATTGCTTATCATTGCATAGAGGATACATGCCATTTTATAGGGTCAATAAAAATTTCGACCATTTTCGAAACCAACAACTAAATAAACACAAAATGAAGAATGCCATCAAAGTAAAAAATTTAGTCATATTTAGGTAGATTTATATTCAAGCGTGGAAAAAAAGCTTTATTAAAACAAAAATATGGAGCATCCTGTATTTATAAAAAAATGGAGGTACACTTTTAAAATGAATAAATGTAGGGAGTTATTTTTTATTTACAATAAAATAGTTATTTGTGATGGTTATTTAACATTAAATTTAACAAAATAAATTCACTTAATTATGTAGAAACAAATGCTAATTAATTTCAAACAAATTGAAAACTAATGTGTAATTACTTTGTATTTCCTTGCTTCCTGTTGGATAGGAAAATGAATAAAATATTTAATTATTTTCCTAAAATTAAAATTAATAATCTTAAAATAAAAAAAAAACTAAATATATAGGGTGCAAATTTATTGTGTTTTAATTATATGTAATGTTAATGATGCATGGCAAAGACATCGTTTGTTAAAACCTAATAATCGGAAGATAAGGGGGAAAAAAAACCTGATTCCTTATTGTTGCCACTCGAGACTGTTACCAGTGAAGCAAGAATATTAAGAAGAATTAAGGTTTCGGTTTTTACAACCACACACATGAGATAATTCATATGCGCAATAAGTCTCTTCAGCAAAGTTAGTATTCAAAAACGCATTCAAATCTGGCATTCGTAATTGCCAGGGCAAGGTTATTCATAACCAAAATATTCTTAAAAAATCCATAAAAAAGGTCTTAGAAACTATCAAAAATAACTTGATTATAAAAAATTTTTAAAAGCGTGTTTTATGTCTTTTTTATTTAATATAAAGCGTAACTTGTTATTATAAATTTAATAGGAAAATAAAGTAATTACTAAAATAAATATGCAGTTTTTGACTAATGCATAGTTATTTTAATAATTACTGTAATGTAAATAAATTAATGTGAATAAATACCTGATGAATAAGAATTCCTTAACATTTAATACCTAACTTCAAGAGCACAATTTATAAAATCAATTCTATGCAGAGATTTTGTTTTTTCTAAGCAAAACGCTTACTTGTGATGGTTTTTATAATAAATTTAATAAAATAAGCTTGTTTATTTTAAAATAAATGCTAATTAATTGCAAATAAAATTAATAATTTTTATAACTTCACTTCTAAATATCGAGTTTTTACAAAAAAGTAAAATAAATATTTTTCACAAATTTTCTTCTCTCTCTGTGTATATATATATATATATATATATATATATATATATATATATATATATATATATATATATATATATATATATATATATATATATATATATATATATATATATATATATATACACCGAAGAGCCATTCCATTATGACCGCCATGGTAATAACAAGTAGTACCACTGCATTATGATCTCAAAATTGCTAGCACCCGCCGTGGCATTGATTCCACAAGGTGCTGATAGGTAGTCTGAGGTATCTGGTACCAAGCGCTCACCAACTGGTCCTGCAATTCCCTCACATTGCGAGGGGGTAGCGTGGCAGCACGAGTTTGATTTTGCAAGTAAGACCACAAATGCTCGATTGGATTAAGGTCAGGTGAATTTGGGGGCCATGACATGACGTGAAAGTCACTGGAATGTTCCTCGACGCTTATGACATGGTGCATTATCCTGTTGGTAAACACCATCCCCCGCAGGAAAAACTGTTGCCGTGAATAGATGAACCAGGTCTGCAACTATGTTCCAAAAAAAGGGACCTCCTCAGAAAAATTAATTCTCAGGATATTTTTTTTTGGACAAAAAGCTTTGTTTTGCTATTATAAATGATACTTGAAAACTCCTCTACTCTCCTCTGTATGTTTCTACCTTTTTTTGAGAGAAACGTATGTGATTTCATCATCATCCTCAATTACTCGACAGCCCAGTATGGGGCTTAGGCCTTCTCAGATAGTTTTTACAGGATACTTCCTGCTACCGTTTTCTAGTTTTTAAGATAAAAAGGTATTTTTCTATGGCAGCATCTATTCATCTCAAACTCGGCCAGCCTCGTTTTCGTGTGCCAACTGGTCAGGCATTTAAACCTCTTTTTGTCTTCATTCAGTTTGATAACGTGACTTGCCCATTTTATTCTTTGTCGTTTTCTGAAGTAAATAATGTCGGGTTCATTATATATGAGATATTGTACATAGGAAACGATGTATCACTTGTCTGTTCATTTTAAGATACACAATTGTACAAAATTGTATTCTTTGTACGCATAAAACACTCATAACTTTTTAGTTACTTGTTTAATCGTCTCAATGTTGGTTTCATTCAATTTAACGGGTAAAATTACCTCAGAAAATTTATCTTTCATATTCAAATAGTTCCTAAATAGCAATGTAAATATATACATGTCAAAAGTTTTAATTTTTTTTTTAGATAAGAACTTTTCCAAACTATCTTTTATTTTAACTTGTGTAGAGTTTAATCAATAAAAAATACGCAGCATAAAAAATACACAAAAACAATGTCTTACTTGTTTAGGTAGCAATATCAGATGGGTATATAAATACAAATTTGTACTTTTTGTACATGAAACGCTTATAACTTCTTAACTGTTAGTCGGATCGTCTCGAGATTGGTCTCATTTGGTTCAACGTGAAAAAAATACATCTGAAAATATGCTTCAATTGCTTGCATCGAAAATATTCAATTTCCCCTTGAAATTCCCCCATTTTTATTCAAAAAGCGTACAGAGGAGACTCGTTAGTTTCCAGGTATCATTTATAATAATATAACAAAGCCTTTCGCCCAAAATTATCTTGAGTATTAACTATTTCAAAAAAAAAGTCTAATTTAACTGGACCACCATTATTAATTTAGAATTACTAATTTTTGATTAAAAATAATTCAAAATATATTTAAGTACGAACAAAAAATTACCTTAAAATTTCTTTTGTATATTTTTTTTTAAAAATAAAATAAATATGTGAAAATTATTATGAAATGAAAATTAGACAGTTTTTGGTTGAAAATAATTTAATTCATGCAAACAAATATATTATGCTGTTGCCAATTACATATAGCAATAATGAAACAAAACAAAGACATCGTTTATCTCAAATTCTAAAATCTAATATTCAGAAGCGAAGGAGAAAAAAAAAAAAAGTTAATTCCTTAAAAGCTACCACTCGAAGCTGTTACCAGTGAAAGAAGAATTAAGGTTGCTGTTTCGCCTAGCAGACAAATCTTAAGATGATAAATTCACGTATTAAGTCTCCGTAGCAAAGTCACTATTCAAAAGCTCGATAGTTTCTTGCGTTTGTCATTAGGGCCGTTCGACGGTGTCGGATTCACTTATGGTAAATCGACCTTATCCAGAAAAGAAAACAGATAGCTGGATTCTGATGGAGTCGACGTCTGTCGCTCGCAAATAGCATGTCACTTTCCGACAGAAGCCAGTGAATTCAAAATGGCAGTTCTCTACGGGTTGGCATCCATCTTAAGGAATGATTTTCAGCGTTCTTTCATCGGAGGAACATTAATTGGTAGTCCGACATTATTCAATGGGACATTGCTAGATTTGGTTAAGGGAAACTCTTGGATAAATGTTATTTATAGTTACAGTCTTACTTTTATATCCTCCACTCTTATCTGCGCTTCATTAAGTGAAGTATTATATGTTTTACTATAAATAAACTATGCTGAGATAAAGTCGACAAAATCTTAAGTATGAAAATCTTTCATATTGAAATATTCGTGAGAGTTTCTGGTGAAGGATTTAATAAACTATTCTGAGATAAAACCGACAAAGTATTAAGTATAAAAGTTCGAAATATTCGTGGAAGTCTTTATTCGAGGTAGAAATAAGATAAGCTGAGATGAATCCGACAATATCTTAAGTATATAAATCCCTCATATTGAAATATATGTGGGAGACATGATCTATAATAGAATAAGAGCTGACTTCTAAAATATACCAATAGTTTAGGAACTGTCTGAATTAATATTTTCTATAAGAGATATGATACAATTTGACTACAATGTGTTTGGATAAAAAATTATTTCATAGTACACCTTGGATTTGCTTTGACCAGTTTTAAACTTCTAGTAAAATTTCGTGCACTTCTATACCAGTTAGAGAAAGGAAATGATTTTTAGACTGGGCTTAGAGAAAGTAGAGCAAAATTAGGAAATTTTCCTACTCGCCATTCGATTAATTCTTAAAACGTGTAGCTACTTTTTTGAAATAGGAAAACTTTATGCGATTAAAAAAAATTTGAAATTAATAATGTGAGGTATTTCTTTTGAAGCATATCTCAAAACACGGTAAACATTTCAAGGTTCATTTTTAAAATGAAGAAGTATTTTAAGAAGCAAGCGTAAAATAAAGTTATTTCATATTTTTAAGATATTTTTAATAATCCGTATTTATTAAAAAATAATAACAAATTGCAAATGTGGTGCATTTTCAACGAAAAAAAGACGATTGGGTGGAAACAGATAGACAATTTTTTAATCGCCATATCGTCATATTTAATCGCCCCATGGGCAAGGGTGAGTGTTAATTTTGTTCAATATAGACAAGACGTTTAAAGAATGGTGTTTACATATATATTTATTGATTTCTTTTCAATAAAAAAAATGAGTGTTCAAAGCTACTCTTACAACCAAGGCAATTTTCACCACTAGATGTTAATTATTGAAAACTGCCTTTAAAGTCAACTTTAACCTTAGAATGGTTAAAAAAATTTTTTTATTGTCATTTAATAAACTATGTTTATATTAGAAGCGTTATATAGCAAACTTCTATTAATAAAATTTTAGTAGACAACTACAGAAGAAGTAATTATAACAAAACAGCATATATTTTAGTATGCAATGATATTTGAAAAAATCTTGAGAAAATTTCACAAAAAGAAAATTTGTCTCACCGTTTTTTTTGCAGTTGGAATTCGGTTAAAAAAAACTGTATTAATCTATTTTGTCAGGAAAAATGTGCGAATTCTCTTTGTCTGAGATAGAACAAATACAAATGTATAAATTTTTGCTAGGAAATATTTCAAACACTTTTTCCCAAGAAATTTCGCAACTATCTATCATGTTTCTCACTTGCAAGTTCAGGGATTCATCGATTTTCAGGGTTTTTTTTTTTATTGCAAATTTTTTTTCCATCTGAAATGATTGAGTCATGAACTGAAATATCAACATGCTCACGTTTATACAATGCCAAACTTGCTTTTTTGACACTTAGTGACAGTTAGGGAGAAGTAATCAAAGTAACCCTAATTTTTATAGGATCTTGGAAAATAATTAAGGAATTAAAATTCCACAATAATATTTCTCTAATGGTTATTATATGCAACACAAATACAGCAAACAACATAATACAAATAATATGGAACTCTTACCAGTTATTGCTGTGGGCTTCATGGGCCAAAGTTGCTCACTCAAACACTGCTTGCTGAAAAATCACTTTGCAAGTTAATAACTTTCATACTGAGAAACTGTTACTAAAAGGAAATACATTTATCTCAATCTTGTCAAAATTAGATTTTATAACCATCGTTGAACAACCGACCTAATTTTGGGCATTCGACTACCAAAGTTCATCTCCGAAGCCGTGTAATTTCGAACCCAGTTCAGAAGACAAGGGATTTCCTGGATTAAGTATTGGGAAAAAATTGCCTCCGTAGACGACGTTATGATGAAATTTATCAGCATTTGTGTTACATGGATAGGAAACCCCAAATTCTCTCATGGTTAAAATGACGGCTAGGAGCACTCTACAACAAGATATGACTACGGCTGAGGATATTTTACGTCAGCACTGTGGTTAGTGCAAGCCAAGTGCGGAATTCGAATCGACCAGTCATCCCTGGAATTCGAACCCGGTTAACCTCATTGAAAGGCGAGAGCTCTTTCCCTATAAGTTACCATGATTCTACCTTAACACCATTGTAGCTTACAGCCTAGATTATTTAAAAAGCTCACAAAGGTCAAAGTAACTGTCTTTCTATCCAAATTTGGTTTTAGAGAATGACCGCAGCTATTCGAATGGCCAATAAGTTAGACGGTGTATAGTGAAAAGGAACAATAGATAAGCAAAAACTAGCAATTCACAGAAAAAAATGTGTAGGAAAAAAAACAAGGAAGAAAAGCAACGGTAAAAAGCAATACTTTAACAATCAGGGAAGAGTTCTGTGCTTTTGCACCAATTTTAAATTTTTATTTCTTAGGCCGAAAATAATAATTAAAATAATTCAGAATTTTGGGATAAATATATAAGTTTGTCTTTTAATCCAACTTTGAGTTGTTACGAACGAATTTTGACTTACACTACAGATTTCTTAATTTTTTTAATAATGAATACTGCTCCCAGGTACAACATAGTGTTGTACCTCCGGCTACGGGTCTCGGGTTATGTTGTACCTCGGATTTTTGGATAATACTCATTTTGATTTTTTTTCCTTTGACACTTGTTAGCTGAAGAATTTGATCATTTACTGAGACGTATATTATCTTTTATGTTTCAGACTTATCTGATATCTGTCATTCGGTTGCTTCGGAGATTCATAAGCAAAGCATTATGCTTTACTTATATATCGCCGAAATAACCGAATGACAAACATTAAGCATTCTTGCAACATCACGTTGTTAGCCAAAGGGGTCATGGAGGTTAAGGCTCTACAATTTCATGACCAACGACACGATGGTACCAATGCGCCCTGCATCACTCAGAGACTGCTTTTACTTTTCAGACAAGCTGGATCCCTCTATCTTGTGTAAGCTGCCAGCCCCCTGTTGGGATCGAACCCCAAGTTCTTCAAAATGACATTTTAGTGCATTAACCACTGAGCCATTTGCGAGTTATAAATATTTTTATTTTATCGATCTATTGGAAATCTTTGAAGAATTATAAGTCTTAAAATAAAATGACTTAAATCCGCATATTGTTTTCAAAAAAAGAAAGTATCAAATTGGTCACTTTGCTTTATCATAAAATAAAAAAAATATATCAAATTTTTTTTCTTTGATTAAGTGTAATTATAGCTGCTTTATCGACATCTTTCTAAATGGAAGAATGGAATTTTCTTCCATCAACTTCTCAGACAGTTCGTCTTGAAGAGAAATATATCTTATGGATTATCCTTCCAGATTGCTGAAAATTACATCTTTTTCCCTTTCGCCTCCAGATGAGTATACTAAAATCCCCATTTTTGCCTCTCACTTCATCCGAAAAGGAAAAATAAGAAGAAAAAGTATATATATTTTGCTGCATGGAAGAATATCTCATCTCTGGATGAAAGCAATGGCTTCTTTTATCGTCTACCCCTGCAATTAGGATGCCTCCATGGCGTGGGAGGGGGTTCTTCATTACGATGCCACAGTGGCCCCCGATGCATCTGATGACCCTTAGTCGTGGGCCATTAGAGATGGAATACCCGGGTAGGCCCTGCCCCCAAAAAGCTTTATTGTTAACAAGGAGAAAAAAAAAGATAGCCACCAACTTCCATCCAGATCCATGATGATCCAACTGACGTTGTTGACACTACTTGAGAATACGGTTGCAGTTATGTTTTCTGATTCTTTTTTATTTGTTGAAGGAACTATCCCATCAAGACACCGATTCCGGAAAAGAGGTGGAAGAGTATGGAGAGCTTTTATGAGTATAATTCCGTGCGGCTATTTTCGTTTGAAGGGGTGGATCAGATTGAATGTTTTGTTCTCATCGAATCGGTGTTTATATCGTTGAAGCTGAAGAATTTTTTTCCATTAAGGAACCCGATATTGAATGATTGCAAGGATGAATATTTCCCCTTAATTACAGGATATAGTAAACTAATGTCCAGAATGGTTCAGTGTGTTATCAACCTGATGTTGAGAGAAGTCATTTATAATCTAATCTTTTTACAACAGATCTACTTAATATGATTTTTAAATTTAGCTAAGGTTATATAATTAGATTTTAAATTAACTATGTATTTTCCGTTTCCTAGATTTTAGCTTTTGCAATAGCTCTCCTGCTGCAGCGGTGGTTAATACTGTCGAAGGTATTTAACAATAAACATGTGGGCCTTAGAGGTCTGGGTCACTTAATTATTTATTAATTTTTGCATTATTAAAATTTTAAAAAAGATTTCTAAACAAGTTAGACATTTGTTTGTAATGTAATTCATTTGCAATGAATTTTCAGCAAATTACGTATTTTGATACGAAATTTTGGCATTGCTTATTCTTGTATTTTGACAGAGGTATGGACTGAATAATTGATGATGAAGAACAAGCATTAAATTTTAGTTATATATTAATTATATCGGCTATGTAATTGAATTATCATCATCAATTTTAATTATATCAGCTGGTTTTCTTATCAGCTTGTTTACTTTTCATTTCATCAAGCTAAATAAGAATGATTTAAAACTTAATTTTAAATTATACAGTTAATTAATAAAAAAAAATTATTGTGGAAAAAAAATATCTGAACTTCAAAATTAAAAAATGGCCGAAATAATTGAAAAAAATATTAAAATTTCTTTAAAAGTTGACATTTTGAAGAGATTTTTTGGCTTTTAATAAAATTATTTAAACTAGTTTTTCAATGACTGTTAATATTTACATATTTTTACGAATATAACAAGTTAGTGTTAAAAACTGTGGCTATTTTTAATTCCAGCATACGATATGTCGGCATGGACCTTAAAAATCTTAACCTAACAATCAATTATGAACGAATTGACTGAAGTTTCAAAAATGGCATGTTTTTTTTTCAATATTGACTGTATAGTTTTCGAAGTATACATAGCATCAAAATGAAATATAAAAGAGTATCTAACTCTTTAACAACTAGAAATTTTAAATTTGCTTACTAGTATCTAAAAATTTACTTCTTTTTAATCAAAGAATTAATTAAAATGAAAAACTATTACGATTTCAGGCAGTTTCACTTCTTATTTGTAAGATTTCCCCACCCCCAATTCATTTCTAATGATTACGCTAATTACCTTTTATTCTTTAGTTGCTCTATCATGAAATCATTTAAACCTATTCTGTACCATTTGGCATTGTTCTAACAGAAAACGGACCATCATTGTTCTCTGCAAATTAGGCAATTCTCAAAACAAACTCCTCAGCAAACTAAGAGCGGAAGTAATTGGTCAAGTTCATTCAAAAAATCAACTGACCAATTTAGATGACATTAAATACGGAGGGAGTGCCATTGATAATTCCATTCAACCCTTTCGATCTTCTACAACCATAAGGCAAGACAGATATTTCTGTGCAAAAGCTTTTTCCAAGAGGTCACTATCGTATGCCATTGTTCCTGTCAGCAGTGGGCGTCATATAACAATAGCCTTGGCTCGTTTGTGTGGCACATAATAAAAAATCGTAGGACCTTTGGTGAACTTTCATCACACTTAATAGTCAGTGAGCATACGTTTGAGTTTTTGTAGGGTAAGGTTCATAGAATTATTGTGATTAGTTTCTCTCTTTCATTGCTTGGTTGTCCTTTGTGCCAATTAGATATCATTGGCATTAAGGTGAAAGGGCAAGTTTTGTTTTCAAAGTATCATTGAAAGGCAATTTTAATGATGAACTATTTACGGGCCATCTAAGGGATATTTCAGGAATAAATGATATTGTCTTGATTGACTAAGTTTTTTTTTATTATTATTATTTTTTTTTTACCGTAGCTTGAAGATACAGTAAATCATTGTGTACCGTAATATGGACGAGGTGAATTTGAGTTGAAAAACAGTTTTTGAAACGATTTTTAGTTACATGATTTTATAATTGTCAGAAAAGTAATTGGTTCTATAAAATAAAATAAAAAAAATAATTGATAACTGTTGTTGTTTGTGAATAATTCGTAGGAGAATATATTTTTTATTAATCAATCTATTTTTCAAAGACTTTGTTGTCGTGTCGAAAAATGCTCTTTTGAAAATAAAAATGCTATTTATAACTGTAACATTTCATTGTTCGTCACATTTATTCATAACTTGTAAGTTAAGTTTTTCTTATCCATAGCCAATACCATAATTCTAATTACGAAAATAGCCCAAAAATATATTTAAAACTGAAACCAGAATTTTTTAAAAACTGAAAATCGTTTCTGATCTAATTTTTTAATATTTAAGAAGTTACTTCAACGCAGAATTACCTAGGTTTATAAAAATTTGAAAAAAATTGAGAAATATTCATTGATCTTGATAATTTCCATTTATGAGGAAAAATCTAACCAATCTGGCGATTTTTAAAAAAGTTTAGTAATTTTTAAAAAGTTTAAGTCAAAAGCCCTGATTATTCTTTGGACAAGATATTCTATTTAATTCAAGATTATAGCTTTGCCTTAAGAATAACACACTTAAATTAGGTTTTTTTCCATGGCGAAAGTGCTTTAGTAAGCCAACACTGTTGAATAAGTTTCACTCAAAAAAATTTGAAAGTTTTGATGTAGTCAATAAAGAACAACTCAAAGTTGATGATAAAAAACTATTACTAATCAAATGCAGGGTGTTTTCACAATCTCCGTCTTTAATATACATTTTTTAAAACCCTTGTCAAAAGAGTATAGACATCAGAAACCAAAAAATGGTATTCAAGCAGGTAAAAATACCCAACAAAATTGTGGTTTGAATCTATGGAATCACTTCTGAGGAAGACGGTATGAAAACAGCAATATCAATTTTATTGGCTGATAAAGCTTGGGGATGTTTCTAACAATCAACTTCAAATTCACATTCGTTTCCTTTGGCAATAAAACAGGTTTGATTTCTTCAGTTTCCCTTTTTTTCAGCGGTAAATTTGTATATTTCGATTGGATTTTGTTCCTTCCTGTCTTAAATATTAGTACCCAAATTTATATTCTTTTGACTTCGTATTTGTCAAAAATTCTGAAAATATTTATTATGGTTGGTCATTACACGGTAAAAATTTTAAAATCAAATTACTTTAAAAGTACCATCATTCTGGGTGTTGGTACTTTTTTCTATAGAATCCATTTTTACCGAAACATGCTGCGGAAGAAAAAAAATGATATACCGTAATTTTTACAGTAATGATTACCATAAAATGACTGAATTACTCTAATTAAGAATATTATGGTGCAATATTTTACAATAAATATGGATTTTATGGATGATGTATCCAACTTACCGGTACGTACCGTAATTTGATCCTGAATTTTTTTACAGTCTACGGTACATCTTGAGGTTGCATATGAATGAAACATTATAAATAAACTAGCGCAATTTTGCTATCAGAAACTATTATAAAGAAGTATTGTAAATCCGAAGATTGATTTTAGCAGTAAAACTTAAAAAATTTTTGAAGTTTTCAAACATCATCAAAATTCCTTCAAAATTTACCGCTATATTCAATGTCCTACATTATTTATTTCCCTATTCTCAGCCATTGCCTATGACTTTCCGCCGTAATATTTCTCCCAAATCTTCCGTTCATATATCAGTGAATTAAGTAACGTTTTCCCAGAAAAACTAGCAAACTTTCAAATCTGCTAATGAAGGATGTACTAAAGAATAATCGCTTACGAAAGTGGGGCTAGCAAGATGATTAAGAACTGAATCATTGATCATAGCCCTCGAGGATCGAAGTTTTCGATTTTGTCTGAGCCTATATATAACTCGACAAAAACTTCATAACTACGCTCTTACAAATATCGATAAAGCATTGTTCCTTCAACCTATCATATGGGATTGGTTTTAATTTTTGGTAATTGAATATTGGTTAATTTCTTATTTATAATGCTCATTGATTCGTAGATATTTGTATTTGCATGGAATGCTTAGAAAGATTGAAAGTTTAAGACTTTTTCTTATTTAGCTTTTTAAATGAATATCGTGAGTTCAATAATATAAAATGGTAAAATTCCACTAAAATAGCATACTTTTGCAGTTTGAAGTGATTATTTATTCCTTTTTCACCCACTGTTGTCTTTTAGCAATATATTTCTTGTGGTTTTTTCTAAATTACCTACTTAATTTTCGTTGACTTATTCTTGAACTTAACGCTGCTTTTCTGTTAAAATTTATATTATTAGCCTTTAAATAAGAAATATTATAGACTTCAAAACAGAAAAAAAAATCAATTATCGGTTATAGGGACTATGAATCCAAGTTCGCCAACAAGTAGAACTACACCAGGTAGGTTATAAACGACACCGAATTCCGATAATACATGTAGGTGAATCGAGAATATTATACATTTTAATTACCTACTAAACGCGTCAAATGAATGTAACTATTAATTTCAACTTTTTTAGCATAAATACTCCGTTACTCGGTTGCACTATATATATATATATATATATATATATATATATATATATATATATATATATATATATATATATATATATATATATATATATATATATATATATATATATATATATATATATACACCGAAGAGCCATTACATTAAAACCACCCTGCTAATAACATGCAGGACCACCTTTAGCCCTCAAAACTGCTAACACCCGCCGTGGCATTGATTCCACCAAGTGCTGATAGGTAGTCTGAGGTTATCTGGTACTAAGTGTTCACCAACTGGTCCTGCAATTCCCTCACATTGCGAGGGGGCAGTGTGGCAGCACGAATTTGGTTTTTCGAAGTAGGATCACAAATGCTCTATTTGATTAAGGTGAGGTGAATTTGTGGGCCAAGACATGACTTGAAAATCACTGGAATGTTCCTCGAACCAATCCATGACGATTCGACCCTTATGACATGGTACATTATCCTGTTGGTAAGCACCATCCCCGGCAGGAAAGACTGTTGCCATAAATGGGTGAACCTGGTCTGCAACTATGTTCAAGTAGCTTACAGACGTCAGGGATTGTTCTATGAGGATTATGGGTCCTAATGTGGCCTAATGTGACGAGAAACCATGAAAACCTGGGCGAGCCCATTGTTATAGATGGAGGGTGGTCATAATGTAATGGCTCTTCGGTGTATATATATATATATATATATATATATATATATATATATATATATATATATATATATATATATATATATATATATATATATATATAACCTTTTAATTACAAATTCACCAATGATGTTTACCCATGTTTTTCAATTCTGAAATGTACCCTATTGCGCCATACATCTGAAAATGCAAATATGTTAGAGACAAAATATTAAATCCGCTTTTATTTACGCAATATGAATTTATACTTACCTATTCTCTTGATTTTTGAACGATTTTAAATTTAAAAATACTTTAAAGTGTTTTTAATTAAAAAAACAAACTAACAAACAGATTTGCTGGTCATTGAAGGTGACTAGAAATTAATAAAAATAACATTATTTTTATTTATTTTTTTCATAAAAACATCAAATTGTTTTGCTGAACGGGAAATTCATGTTTGGATCTATTACCCCTATCATCACATGAGGAAAATCAATAGCATTTCTTAACCACCATTCATTCAATACATTTTAAGAAAAGTAAAATTAATGGTATCCAGGTATTACATAACCGAAGTAATAGGAAAATCATGCTAAAGCAAATAGCATTGAACTCCCTTAACTATCTACAATGTCTTGCATATCGTATTACAACACAAGAATAATAAAAATTGTCTATGTTCCAAAAGTAATTGAATTTCTTATATAATCCCATGACATGACAGTGGTCTTTTATTTTGATTATAATTTTTTCCTTACAAGATAAAGATTGAAAAAAAAATTCTCTGATCACTTATATCTAAGGACATATGAAACGTTCGAAACGGGCAATTTTTCTTCTCACGCACATGTTTCAATGCAGTTTACTAACTGAAATTTATTTATCAAACGATATTCTATTTATAGAACGTTTAATTATTTACTGGGAGCTTAAATTTCACCCATTGGTGGAAAATTTTAAATTAAATTTCGGATAAATTTACATTGATATAACTTACGTTGATTGGTTGCATGAATATTTAACAAGTAATTTGAATAATTTCAATTTGTATTTGAAGATCCCTTTTAAATATTAAAAATGTTTTAATAGAATTTCATAGAGGCATTTTGAAATCGAGATGAGTTTTAGTTATATGAGGTAATTCTGTTATTTCGGAAAAATGTATTTTTTATTATTCCTCTTTCTTTTATGCAAGAAACTGTTTGAAATTATGGAGCTATAATATTCCGAAATTTTGAACAATAATATATTTTAAATTTGTTGTAACATTGATATGGTGCTAAGTTAAACCATAATATTGTATTTATTGTACTTGAACGAAAATTATGATTCAAGTATTGATTACTCGGTCTTTGAACTATTATTTTTACTGTTACTTTTATAAAGAGTTAAACTGAAGAAAGTGTTCCCTTAATTTGAATCGAAGTATTGCGTGATCAAGTGTAGAGGTACGGTACAACATAATAAAACTACAGTTAATTTAAAATATATTTTGGCTCCAAAATATCGAAATGTTATGGTTCCATAATTCCGATTAGTTTCCTGCGTAGAAGAAAGAGAAAAACTAAAAAAAATATATTTTACCGAGTTAACAAAAATAGATCATATAACTGAAACTTGGAATAAAAATTAGTGTAAACCGTTCATCAAGATTTTAAAATACAAGTTGTTCTTTTAAAACCATTCGTAATATTTAAAATGAATCTTCAATTACAAATTATAATCATTCTGAGAGAGTTTAATAATAGATAGGGTAACAATCGACTAGAAATAGAAAAACAGTTTTAAAAAAGAGCTACCCTATATATTTGAGAAATAATTAAATATCCAGTTTACCACACGTAAATATCATCAAACAAGGATATTGATATTTATTAATTGTGCTTACCATATCAGTTTCCGAGAGTCTCGTCTCTAATAAGAAAATATATTTTCCTTATTCTCATTAGAAAATGTAATTTAAAATGTATTATGAATTAGATTCGTAATGCATTTCAAGAGTGCTTCGATATATGAATTATATGATTTATTTTGTACAGATTTCTGTACTGTAGTATAATTCGGCACTTGAGTAACATTTTAATTCCATTAAGGAGTTCATTCGTATCCCTTGGTTCAATTTTTGGTGACTTACACTCATTTTAATAAGATAAATAAAAGTATGCGTATTCTTCAAAATACTGCTTGAAGTAAGTTTCAGTAAAATTCAATAACATTATTACACTTTCCACTTTTTCTTCTATTACAAATTTATAATGATAATATGGGAAGTAAAAGTAGTTTTAAAAGGTTAAGATTTTAGAAATATGTTTTTAAAAATATATTATTAATTATGCATTTTTTTAAAATAAATGTATTAACTTTTATCTGATTTTTAAACACAATGAATCTATTGCAAATGATAACTTTTTTTCTTCTAAATATTGTTGGCAATTCAATATTACACCCGCAATTAGTGCTTGATATCGATAAGAGTTTTTGATGGAATGGATCAAACATTGGGACAAACTAGCCTTCGCGGAGGAGGTTTTTGATGAGACTAACATGCATTTACGTAACATGGTGTGGGAAACTACGAAAACCTCCCACGTTTACCCCGATGGCCAAGAGATTTTTCCAATGGATGAAACCTTGGATAAAACCTGGAGAATGGTTAAAATGACAGCTTACAGGTATTGTATATGTCGTAGGCTAATTACAAATAAATAGATCATTGAATAATTCTGTATATCGCAAATATCCGCCTCATGTTGCAATGGTTCCAGATAAAATGAATACGTCTCAAACCAGCTTGATACATTTGAGTCTTATTTCAGTAAGTCATTCCAGCTTAAACCTAATTAGAAAACATGTGACTCAATGCTCGATTTAAATGATTCATTTCTGACAGTTTTCCACTAGCTTAAAATAGTGAAAATTTATTGCAAATATTAGTATTAAAAGTTTATTGCAATAAGCCTAATAAAATTCTGCATGATTGAGTGCATGAACATATTTTTTTCTAAAAACTCAAATTCATATAGGTTGATCGATTGAGCTTTAAAGTATCAGACACATTAGAAAATACTGAAGGCATTTCAAATTAGTCTGGTACATTACAAAAAGCGAGGTTTTCAATTAGACTGTGAAATAAAAAATTTATTATAACTACCAGAAATCTTCTACGTTTAACTGCTTAATTCAAGGATACAAGATTATCTTCTTCGAGGATTTCGGAATATGCTGCCTTTTTTATGTGAAGGCATTTTACAAAAGTGAAAATCAAGAATGTATCTTTTTCGTGATTTGAAGCTCATGTTTAGAATGTTTGAGGGGTAGAAAAAAAAAAAAAGAACTTTCACTAAAAAGAACTCCCTCATTAATGAAGCGGTGGTGGTAGAAGAAAAGGTCTCGAGTAACTGATGATAATCTGCCCTCTGAATTTCCTGTGTCTTGAAGTAGGAAACAGGATGCTAATTCCTCCCCCGAAACTAAGTTAGGTGAAGGTCTTCGGGGTTGATGGAGCTCGAACCAAATGGGAGTGGTGGGCACGAATTTGAAACTTGTTAAGCGCCCTGTCACTTTCGTAAAGGAGGATATATCTCCATTGTTAATCTATACTTGATAAGAAAACACAATGCGGATATCTTTGGAAGATTTTTTTATAATTTTTTTTTAATGTAAGTTCAATATTTAGACACTATTTCAAATCATTGAAGGTGGTTGCTTTAAAACGCAAAACTAGTCTTGCTTTTAGAAATATAATAATAATTGAAAATTATAACAATATCTATAATACTCAGCCAAGTATTCATTTTATTATTTTATAGATTAATAGGATTTGCATGCATATCAAGAATTTATTTGTTTCATTAGAAAATTTATAAATAAATCAATAAATGAATAAGGTATTTTTTTCTTTATTATGTTTTCGTATTTTAATTACTGATTACTGTTGGGAAAATAAAACAATTGTTTAACTTCCTGTCAAATATGATATGACTCAGCCAAGTAATTATTTTATTATTTTATAGAATAATAAGGTTTGGATGCATATCTAGAATTTATTTGTTTCAATAGAAAACTTATAAATAAAGCAATAAATGATTAAGGTATTTTTTTCTTTATTTAGTTTTCATATTTTAATTACAGATTACTGTTGGTAAAAATAAAACAATTGTCTGAATAAAATATTATATGAATGATATGAACAATAAAATATGATATGAATGAATTTAATTGTTTTTTTTCATCCAATTAAAATTTCATTTGAAACATGTTTGAAAAATTTAGAACATGATTGGTACAATATAGAAGTCTAGTCAAGCTTGATGCAATGAAAAAATTCTTAATTTCATAAAAAATGATGAATCGCGTCTTATATTTTTGATATTTTTAATCTGTATTATTATAGTTTGTATTTCCTTAAAGAAACCTTAAATTAGCTGGTTTGAAGGGTTGTCAATCTGACAATCAGTTACAACTATAACTGTTTAATGTTCATCGATAATTAAACGTTGAATCAACGTTGAATCTACATCAGCTTCTTGAATCATCAACATATTTCTGTTGAAATGATTTGGAGAGTCGGTTTACAGAAAACACATAAAATGAGTTTTTAGAACAAACATAAAGGAAAATTATTATTATTATTTTTTTGCAGCTGAAAGTTATGATTAAAATATTTAAGCTCTTGGTGTGTTTATTAAAATAGAAATAAATTGATTCCAGTAAATTTGTTTTTAGATTTCAAACTTTTCATATCGTGTAACATCGTATTTAAAAGCCATTTTTTTAATTTTCTCACTAATTAAAACAAACAAAAATATGCTTTCAAGAGTTTTGATACTTAATGGCTTCTTATCGCGTCTGGGCACTTTTTAACTATTCTTATCGTTCTTCCTGTTCGTTCTAGTGTAAATTGAAATGCGTAATGCATACTTCCTTACTTAACGTTAGTTACTTGTTTAAAATTAATATAATGCAGTCAAAATATTCAGCTTCACAGAAATTATTTACTAAATGTAAAAATTGCCATGTAAAAATTTTACCGTTTTCTTGTAGCTTAAAATTTTATAATATTATTATTTTACATAAAGTTGCCAATTAAACAGAAGGAAAATTTTCTGTAATATTGGCTTTAAATAATTTTACTAAGTCGTAGACTGCATTGTTAAAATGTATCTTAGTACATTTTACACTTAAATATAATATTGGCTTATCAGAATTATCATTTTGTTTAATGTTATTTCAATGAAATGTGTAATAATATTGAAATTAAAATTTAAAAAAAAATTATAAATCAGCTTAAGTTGTTATTGCGTCAGTTTCCATTCGTTTTATTATGTTTACAATGTTAAAGAAAAATACGTCAACACCAATTAATAACAACGCAAAATTTGATTGTTTCCTGTTTTTTCTAACGATCTTAGAAAAATGCATTTGGATAACATTTTTATTGCCAGTCACATCAATCTTAGAATAAAAATGCCCCATTTACATTTTTGTAGCAAAATATTTCCTGTCAGTGAATATATTGCAGTGAGGATAAGAAATCTATACACGTCAACATGTTTGCTGCATGCAAAATATCTTATTAGAATTATACAAGCTAATAAGCACTACCATATCACAGCGCAATTTCATTTTTTAAAAAATAATCACGTTTAATAAAAATAATACAAATATTGCTTTACAATAACATAAAAACACACGCATTAACACGATATTTATGGTGCAGTTATCTGCCGATAACTTTTATCCTGTTCTATTTTGATCCTATCATTTCAGTCTGAAATTCCCTTTAATGTACAGTGCACAAAAAAATGGATCATCCAGAATAACTTTTGATCTAATGATCGGATATTCGAGTTCTGGAACTCAATCTTGATGGTTAAATAGGGTGATCTCACATATGCTAGTCAATTAGTGCATGTGATATTTTAAGTTACAAAATCAGACACAAAAATATACTTCCGCTGATTCTCGCTGATTTCGATTTCTGTCCCCCAAAATATAGGGGGGTGGCAGCAATCTGGGAAATATTTCCCAATAGTTTGGTTAGGAGGAAGCCCTAAGTTCAGACCTCTTAATGCTAATTTTACTTTTCGCGTACTTCGTTATATCTCGAGAGCTTTTTAGGCGGATTGAGAATTTTTTGAACGTAATTATAAAATTCATTTATCCAAAGTTAATTCCAAGCAAAAAGATAGCGCTTTATAAATATATAATTTTTTATTATTTTATTTAATATTAGTTAAAAAATTTTACAATGTAAGGTATGTAATTTTTTACATAATTTCCAACAATGTAATTTGACATGGCAAAATACAAAAGTTGAGTAAAATCAAATAGTTCCCAAGAAGCTGAATTTCGAAAAATTTGAATTTTTTTTTTTATGAACTATTCGACCAATTTTGCGCAACTTCTGTATTTGTCATTTAAAATTATTTTCTTTAAATTATTTTCTTTTGTATTCCTTACAATTTAAAACTTTTCGACTAACATTAAATAAAACAATAAAGAATGATAAATATTTATTAAAAGTTATTCTTTGCATGCAATTACCTTTGGATAAAGGAATTTTATAATTGCCGGCAAATAATTTTTCGATCCACATGGAAAGTTCTCGAGATATGGCAAAATACGCAAAAAGTAAAATTAACATTAAGGGGTCCAAACTTTGGATTGCTACCTTGACCAAACTATGGGGACCATGTTTCCAAGATTGCGGCCACCACCTACATCTTGGGGATCGAAAATTCTAATCCGTCGAAAAAAAAATATATGTTTATTCAGAAAAAGTACGTTTTTGTGTCTAATTTCGTAACTTAAAATATTGTCTCCACTAACTAATTTTATTTTATATTTTATAATAGTCGTTGAACAGCCGACCCAATTTTATAGGTTTACGACTACTTATGTTCAACTCCGATGCGTTGTAATTTTGAACCCAATCCAGAAGACAAGGGAACTCCTGGATCGAGTATTGGGAGAAATTTGCCTTCGTGAGGGACTTTTTGATGGAGCTAACCCGCATTTGCGTTGCATGGAGAGGAAGACGGCGATGACCTCTCACGGTTAGCCTGACGGTAAGGAGACTCTATCCTATGATCCGTCTACCAGTGAGGATATTTTACGTCAGTACTGTGATTGGTGCAAGCCGGATGTGGATTTCGTATCAACTGAGATTCGAACCCGTTTCACCTCATTGGAAGGCGAACGCTCTATCCCCTGAGCCATCGCGACTTTGCACTAATTAATTAGAATATTTTAAGTCACCCCCCCCCCCCTCGAAGCATTAAGATTGAGTCTTAATATGTGAAGATTCGAGTGTAAAATAAAAAATTATTCAGGGCAGTCAACTTTTTTTTATTTACGTATTTTTTTTTTTTTTGGCGCATCGTACATTAAAAGGTGTGACTAAATTTACAGTCACTTCAAATGACTGTCATTTCATCCATTCAAGTCTTAAATCTCATCTGAAATATTTTCGCCTTTATCGAAAAAGTCTCAAATAGTTCTACGAAAATACCCTTAGATTATATATACAGTGTAAATGATCTCTTTACTTTTCTGAACGGAAAAAAAAAACTAGTGGAATATATTCTCGCAAGATTTCAGGGAGGTCCACTGAGCAATACATATCAAATGGCGGATCTTTAATCAACAGAATTGAGAGTACCGGAGTCCAACTATCTATTATTGACTCATAATGCATCTGACTAAAGTTAATGAATTATTTAAGGGGAGTCACGTGCAGTCAACGTAGGGGGGCTAGAAAGGAGCTATTGGTGTGAGAGACCCCTGATGTGATGACCTAAATTCTGAGATCGTTTCTTCTGAGTGATTGCTCTTCGAAATAAGGATGTGGTGATGATGAGAGGTGATTCAAATGTGTGAACATTGACGCATTTTCTGAGATTGATCTGCAGAGTTTGTTAACTTTTATGTCTTTCTATAAAATTTTATGCATGCTGTTAGGTTTAGAATTATTTTACTGTCGCTTGTAAAATGTACTAAAAATTGGACGTGTTTATAGGCTTAAATATTTTGTGATAGTTTTTTTTTTTCGTAAGTCAATACCACTCTCAAAATTAAATCTATAAATCTTTTCTAAATCTTGAGAAACGTAGAAGTTTTTGAAAAGACAATAACATAGTTTTAACACAAAAATATAGTTTTTTAAAGATAGAAGTTAGAAAGTTAGAGTTAATTTAAGTGTAGAAGTTAAAATTAATCTGCATAGTTTGTTAACTTTTATGTCTTTCTGAAAAATTTTATACATACTGTTAGGGTTAGAGTTATGTTACTGTTTCTTACAAAATATAAAAAAAATACGACATATATATAGGCTTAATTGCTTTATGATAGTTTTTTTTTCGTTAGTATAACCACTCTTCATGTGAAGTTAAGTAGGTCTATAAATCTTCTTCTAACCTTAAGAAGAGTATAAGTTTTTGAAAAGACATTACGATTTTCTTAACACAAAAATATAGTTTTCAGAGGATTTTCAGAAAAACATAAAATTGCGAATAAGTTTAGGAACAAAATTAAATTTTTAGACAATTTCAACTACAAATTAAAACATTAGATTGATTTTAAGACAAAAGCTTTCTGACGCTTCAAGACGAAAGAAAACCTTTTATGGGCTTTTAAAGCCAAAACTTAGGTAATGTTAACGAAAAAAAAATTTCAGTGATACAAAATTGTTACATTAAGTTGATTTCAGGACCAAATCATCTAAAGTTAGATGATTTGAAATAAAAAATAAAGCTTTCGGATATCGTTGACATTAATTTGAAATATAAAGTTGATTTTTAAAACCAAAAGTTTCTTCAAGGCCAAAATGTAACCTTTCTATGTGCTTTGACGGATAAATTGTAAAGGAAATAATTCAATAATACCGACAATTTACAGAAATGTTTATGACTTTTCACAGAAAGTTATATGACAATTTGATTTTCGAATTGATTACTACTCTTAATACTACTAATGGTTCTTATTTCATTGAAAAAATATAAAACATTTAAATTTCTCTGATAAGTATAATTTTGCTAAAAATAGACTAATGCATTTAAAATATTGAAAAATTTTTTTAAAAAAATATAAAATTGTGTCGCAATCCGTATAGGTTTTTATCATTATTGCACAACAGGTAACTGAATGCTAACAGTTCGAACAGTTGAATGTCACAATTAATCCAACTATTACGCCTCCAGTTCTTATTTTATTGAAAAATAAAAACACTGCATGTTCAATGACAAGTGTCACTTTGATTAGAAAAAAAAAAGTCCAAAACATTCTTTCGAATCAAATCCTTCCAAAGATTAGCGATGAGACCCGCATAGGTTTTTATTTGAATTACATAACAGATACATGAATTTGCTCAAATCGAACAAACATTCCAACAAATTTTATGACCCTTGTTGTCATTTCAGCAAATTACCTAAACACGCACGAGCAACATCTGCGAATCCGGCCATTTTAACGAAACAAAAGCCTAACCCTACCTTCATTTAGGAACGTGCAATCATTTGATTTAGGGGGCATTCGAACTCGCGTGAATTCGAACGCATATCTGCTTCCGTAATGAATGCGAGACGCGACATCTCTGCGTATTAATCATCCGCGATTCTCCATTTCCCTTTGTCCTTTAATTACCCCCCTCGCCCATACATCAAGCACTGAAATCATTATTGACTTGAATTCCACATAAACGACCTCAATTAAACAATTAAAAGAGAGGAAGAATTCGAAATCGTCTGCCAGGATTCACTTTCGGAAAAGCGGCTTCCGTCTCGAAGTGTACATCTCGCTTCTTGTTTCATGATCCGGTGTATATGATTACTCGTTTGCTGCTTGGATTGAGAAATTATAATATAATAATAATAATATGAAATCGAAGCTCATGGTTGTTAAGATGCAAGCTGATGAAGTGTAACAATTTCTGAGGTTACGTAATATGAGTTATTGCTCTAGATGGATTTATTCACAATATAAATATGGAACAATTTTAAGATTTAACAATTTTTTAATTTTATTTACTGTATTGGTTTCTGCGGACTTCACACTGTAGTATTAATGCGACTGTGGTCAGTCAATGACGATCAGTTGCTTTTTAATATAATTGTAGGTATGTAATGAATTCGAGTTATTTTTAAAGGAATTTAACTTAGGGTTAGATAGGACATGATAACTAGAACTTACTATGAAGAACTAAATTGCAACTTAGTAAAAAAGAACTTAAATGCTGAGCATTTCTTTTTTAACTAAGTTATTTCAATATCAATCGAATTATAGACATTTTATTTCTCAGAATGCATTATTCCGATAGTTGTCTTCCATAACAAAAATAAATGAGGTTACATTTTCTGAATCAAAATCGTTTTACGTAAGAATTGAAATTAGCTACAGTTTAGAATATAGTTACTAGAACTTAGTGGTTTAGAACTTAGTAAAAATTAAATTTGAAATTTTTTTTTATTGTACAATATGTTACTTCGAACTATATAAGTAATCAAATTTTATTTCTCCCAATTGATAATTCTTATTAAACTGAAGTAATCGACGATAATCTAACTTAGCTAGATATAGTTTAAAACTAAGTAACTAGAACTTACTGCTTAGAACTACTTTAGAACTAATAATAAACTAATTAATAAAAATAAAGCTTAACGGCAAAATATTTCATTTTTCGGTATATTGCTTCAAAATCAATAACATTTTTGAGCTTAATTTCTTAGAATTCACTACCTGAATATTCATCTTCATTAACGAAAGTAATCGAAGTTACATATTTTGAATCATACTTTCATCATTATTGTGGGTAATAAGGCATATCTGCCTATTTAAGAATTGAGATCGGTTACAATTAGTTATTTATAGTTTAGAACTTAGTAGCTAGAACACGCTATTTAAAACATTCTATATAGAACTAAAAAAAAAAACTTCTAGCTGACTAATTAATAAAAATACAGCTTAATTCCAAAACATTTCACTCCAAGATGACTTTTCAAAATCAATAAAACTATCGATTTATTTTACTTAAGAGTTCATTGCACCAATATTTTTCTTCTTTAACAAAAGTAATCGGCGTTAAATTTTCTAAATTGAGGGGAATACGTCATTTTTGTCAACAAAATAATTTAGCTTAATTATAGTTAATTACTTAGTGTTTAAAATTTACTGATAAGAATTTACTACTTTGAATTGGTTTGGAACTACTAATTAATAAGCATACTTAATAGCAAAATATTTTAGTTTCTGAAGGGTGATTTCGAAATCAATCAAATTATCGAATTTTATTTCTCAGAATTCTTAGCTCTTATATTTATTTTAATTGATAGAAGTGATCGACGATTAATTTTTTAAATAATGCAATCGTGGGTATATCAGAATTTCTGCCAATTTAAGAATTGAACTTAGTAATACGATAGTTAAAAACTTAATAGTTAGAATTTACTGCTTAAAAATGGTTCAGACCTACTAACTAACTGATTAATAAAATACAGCTTAATTGCAAAACATTTCATCCTCTCATGGGTTACTTCGAAATCAATCAAATTATCTAATTTTATTTCTCAAAATTCATTATTTTCATATTTAACTTTATTTGCAACAGTTATCAGCGTAAAAAAAAAAGGAAAATAAAACTGAGCTAAGTTATTTAGTTAGTTACAGTTTTGAATTTAGTAAATAGAACTTTTGTTTAGAATTAATTTAGAACTGATAAACTAATTAAAAATACAGCTTAATAGCGAAACATTTAATTTTCCGAAATGATATTTTGAATTCAATCAAATTATCGAACTTTAGTTTTCGGAATTCTATACTCTATTATTAATCTTCATAAAGGAAAGTAATCGGCGTTAAATTTTCTGAATCATACAATTGTGGGTGACACATGGCATTTGAGCTCTCCTCATAGGAATAGAACTTAGTTACAACGGGGTGTCTAGCCACGACCGAATGAATTCTTAATGGTCGTGAGTCTCAAATGTCCTCGCGAGCAATATTCTCGAAAGTCCTAATCTGCAAATAAAAGAGCGGTTTTGGGGCGGCGTGACCAGGCACTCGCCTATTCTTTCCGCGCTCTTTGTACGCAATGGGCAAAGCTAGTTCAATAATTCAGAATGCAACATTGTGTCAATGTCAGGATAGAAAAATGAAAACTCATCTATGCGTTACGTCCGCTCAGCAGGCACGACAGTTGTCTGAATTCGAACCTTCACTCAGTCCCCTTAACTGGTTTTATAGCCTAAGGCTATAATTTAAAAGAAAAACTTGAATGAAAATAAAATATGTAGCTTATTAATCATCAAAAGTAGCAAAAGTATACAAAGTATTAGCAATATCATATAGCCTCGAGGAGAGATTCATTCAGTTGTTACTCATTCGATAATTCAAGAGCTTTAATCATAAAACGTCTACTGAACCAAATAAGGGTTTTCTTTTTATTAATTAAAATAGAAGAAATAGTTAAAGGAATTATTAAATGATGGTAAAATTTATTCTTTTCATTGAATACCAACGAGATTTGTTTCCAAAAAGTATTATAAATAAATGACTTCGTATAAAAATACATTCCCGCTTTTTGGAAGATGACTCATAATTTCTCCTTGTTGTAAAGTAACTTTTTTCAGTAACAGTAACTTACAAGCCACTAGCGGCGACTGGTCGATACGAATTCCGCACCCGGCTCGTGCCAACCAAAGTGCTGACGCAAAATATCCTCAGCTGCAGACGGATCATGGGTTAGAGTCGTCTTGCCGTCAAGCTTACCGTGGGAAATTTTCTTGGTTTTTTCCTCTCCATGTAACGCAAATGCGAGCTAGACCCATCAAAAAGTTCCCCACAAAGGCAAATTTCTCACAATGCTTGATCCAAGAGTTCCCTTGTCTTCTGAATTGGGTTCAAATTTACAAGGCTGCGGAGTTTGACACCAGTAATCGTAAGCCCCAAAAATTGGATCGATTGTTCAGCGACGGTAATAAAATTATCAGTACTTCACTTCTACAGTTTTATTATCAGTACTTCATTTCTACAGTTTTATTATCAGTACTTCACTTCTACAGTTTTATGGATGGTGTTTGCAATAGAAATGTAAACAATAACAATCTCGAGCTCGGCACCTACTCTAGTTCCGGTTAAAAAGTTTGCAGCTGCTTACTACATGTTATTCTCATAGGCGATGTTTTCAAACGGATAATTTTTTTTCAATAAAAGAAATAAATTAGATAATTTCTGAGCTCAAATCTGCCGTATTTCATAAGATATTAATGTTATTATGTAATTCTGGTGAGTTTGAAGTGAAAATTTGTTTTAGTTATTTAGAGATATATTGTTAGAAAAGGTGACATGGTTGCTAGATTTTGAATAACTCGCTTTTTTGGCAGTCTTGATATTTCCTCTTTCCATAAGTTTATTACTGTTTGTTCTTGTTGCGAGATGTGCACCATCTTACGTTAGTGTTAACACTTTTAGCATTGTAAACACAAATATTGTTAGCATTGTAAACACAAGTAATAAGTAATCAAATACATTGTTTGCAAGAATCTCAAAACACAATGATGCCAAATGGCTTTAAAATACAACGGAAACAGTAACCCGGAAATTTAGGCGGTACCGAGCTTGCAGCGTTCCCTAGTGTAGAAAACACCATCCATTATCAGTACTTCACTTCTACAGTTTTATTATCAGTACTTCAGTTCTACAGTTTTATTATCATTACTTCACTTCTACAGTTTTATTATCAGTACTTCACTTCTACAGTTTTATTATCAGTACTTCACTTCTACAGTTTTATTATCAGTACTTCACTTCTACATTTTAAGAGACTAAAATAATTAGAAACTTTATTTTTGTTGATTTTCTCTTCAGTACCAATAAGTGTGTTTTATTTATACCAATTGTATGTATTTTCCCCTATAGTTAAATGATTGCACTATGAATTAGATTAATCGTAGGTAATAGTTTTTGGAATTAATTACGCAATAATTGTTTACTCGTGCTGTTTTTTGAAAATGAAATTCAGGAAACATAAAATAAATATTTATAGGGATACATAATTACGGTTATTATCATTAAAGCACAAATCTTTTTTCTGATTTCACAGACGTTGACTTCGTCTTCTTTCTGTCTTTTCTATCAAAAGATTAAATTACCGTGTGAATATAAACATATTCTACTACCTTAACTGCACGAATACGTATAATTAGCTTATTCTTGTTCACACAGAAATGTAATTTTCGGGCGGTACATAAAATACTCAAGACGTTTTTTTTTTACGCTTCTTTGTTTAATACTAACCTCTTTAGAATGTCTACCCACACTGTTTGAGTATATTTACTCGAAAACTTGTAACTTTTCGTGCTCTATCCTATTAATATATTTTTTCTTTCTTATAGAGTAGAAAAGAAAAATATGAACGTAAGTTAGAGGACAAAGCTCCGGTGACGTCATTTAGCCCCGCCCAGAGAATAATCAAGTGCGTGTTAGCTTAAAAACAACGTATTTCTTAAACTTGGCCACTATCCACAGCACGCGATTATATCTAAATCTGTTTTTTTTTCTTCCTATCTTTTATTTTTATTTCCATTAATAAATAAAATGAAAGGGTAGGGTGAGTGTGTGTGGGGTCTTGAAGATGGAGTAGTCGCGTCTTAATAAAAGTGTCCTCCACATTGTATGATATTTTTATGACACATAGTCAAGATACAGAACAATTTTTCCTTTTCTGGAATAGGCACAAGCTGATAAAAGATTGCTTCGAATGATAGAGCATTCATTCATATATAAGTAGCTCAGCTGTCTTTCTAGTTCTATAATTCATTCATATATGGCAAAGCATTATTTTTTTATTTTTTATTCCCGTGTCAATAACATTCCGTGTTTCTACTATGCTTTTCAGTTTTGTATGTCTTTTGAATCTTTCATTGGCATATAATTGTAAATACTTACGTTTCAAAGATCTATATTAGAAGTTTCGATGATTGATTGGAAAATATACGTTAGAAGGAGTTCTTCGTACTTAAATGACACAAATTTGTTAATAAACAACAATGATACTCTTTCTTTAAATGGTGCTCTGTTTGACTTTAACCAAAACAAATAGCTTTAGCTTAAAAATGTGTTGTTTCATTTATCAGATTTTATATCAGCTTATTTCACTTGATGTAATGTGAAAAACACGCATATGTGTTTTCTGAAAGAAATGATTTAGATTTTATTTCAAAGAGCACAAAAGGTTATTTCAATGATAAGCTGCTGCTGCTGGTGATAACATTTTAAGCTTTAAGCTCATTGTTTGATTACTTAAAGGTTTAAAATAACTGATATATGAAACATGCTTTTAACTTTCTAAAAAAAATGCTTTGCTTTTTATAATTACGCATGTTTTTAACTGATTCTGATTGCAACGTTGATAGGTTTAAAAATCAAATCAGTTGTTTTCTTCTGATAGTTTAATTTAGAAAGACTGAAAAAAAATGTTTTTATCTATTTAATTGTTAGCAAAAAATCATAAAGATAATAATCACCATTTCAATTCATAAATCCTTTCTAATAACCGCTGAAAAATGCTTTTTTATCGTTGGTCTTAATTATTTACTTGGCAGTAATGCATGTATCTATTATAAGATTTCAATTTCGTAAGATTATTAACTCTCCATTTTAATAAACAAAAAAGAAATAATTTATAACAGTTAGAGAGTTAAGCGCGCCTATCTTGGCGAGTGGTGGCCATTTTGGCGAGGAGATGTGGAGTTGGTTCGAAGAAGTTGAAATGAGAACACGAACTAAGAATGTTCTCTCGCTAGAGATTTTTTTTAAATATATTATTTCATGTGTTGTCTGAATATTTGTGTGTATTTGTCTGTGTTGTGAAAACGAAGAGTTTGAATAAATAATAGTTTCCAACCTGGCATTTTTATTTGCGCCACCTATTACACTATCATAAAAATAATGATTCTAAAATCAACTCGACTTAAGAAGATTTAGTTATTACAATTGCTGATTTTTTTTTTATCGCTGGTTTCAAATGCTTAGTTATCTGCAATGTAAGCCTGGACCTGTAAAATATTTTCGACATAAGTTCGATTTATAAAGATTTAATCATAACAACTGCAGAAATTCCTTTTCTTTTAAGTGCTGGTGTCAAATACTTACTTAGCAATAAGGCACGAATCGGCTAAACAAAATGGTTCTGACGATGACCGTTTAACTGATGAAGATTCCGTTCATTCAAATAATAAAGATTTTTTTTTCAATCTCTGATTTCAAATGTTCACTTAACAATGAGGTATGTCTCGATCTTGGCCAAAGATCTTCGCAAAGGTCTCGATAATAAAGATATTGGTTCCGCCATCAGCACTTACTCAGAACTTACGAATAACAAAGTGTTGATTAATGATTTTTTCCCCTAATCGCTGGTTTGAATATTTATGAAAATAATATTTCTGACATCAGCTCGACTTGAAGAATTAATTTTTAACAATTGCAGAAATTCCTTTTTTTAATCGCTGGTTTCAAATACTTATTTAGCAGCAAGGTACGTCTCAGCCATACAGATACTGTTTCTAACTTCAGTTAACTTATGAAGATTCAATTGTTACAATTACTAGAAAAGTGTTTATTTATTATTGATTTGCTATTTTCAAATGTTTTCGTGGTAGGCTTCGACGAAAAATGTTCATTAGTTCCGACATCAGATCAACTTATCCTCATAATTCAAAAGTTAAAACTACTAAAAAAAATTTTTTCCAGTGATATCAAATACCAGGTAGATAGCCTTGATATCAAATACCAGCCTTGATTTTAGAAGTAGTGGTTTTTACCACCATGTGTTCAATACGTTTTGATGGTACAAAGATCAGAACTACTATCATCATCTAGTGAAAACCAGCTACAAATAAATATTTTTTTTATCAAAGTAAAACCGGAAATATGTGAATTGGCAACCTTTATTGTGGTACAATACTTACAGTATTGTACAATATTTATTGTTGAAAATTTTAAAACTAATTTTTACAAAATGAGAAGATTCGTGTCTGAGTGATGCAATATTTTAAAAAGCTATAAAGTGTGGTCATAAACCAACGTAGAATTAATCCAATTGATATTCAAAATAATATTAAATTTTTCTTAAAAATTATTTGACACAATTAAAGTCACTTAAAGTGTAGCACATTTTTTTTTCAAAATTTAAAGCGATATATTGCACGCTTTATTAAATGAAATGGATATACATAAACCTAAAAAACTAAAATGCTACAAACAAAAGTTGAATTCAATGTGATTTTTTTTCTATTTGACTCCAATAAAGCAATTAACATCTCTCAATAGCGACCTGTACTTGTTTTAATGAAATATCTAAATCCTCTTTTTTAGTTCTTTTATAGCCGTTTTCGCCGTATTTTGAACTTTAGCTTCAATATTATATTCGTCATTAAACATTTTCCTCCTATTTTTATTAGTTTTTATGCTTTTGATTATATTACTTTTACCGTGCGTTTTCCTATGCACGCAAATGCTATTCGCCACAATCCCTCTAAATCACAAAGAGTTCTGGGCGGATTTACAAATGGTCTCTTTTGCTTTAGGAGACAAAATGAAAATACTAAATTAAAAAAAAGCTATTTTGTTTCGTGATCTTTGATGGATTTCCTACAAAAAGTATTAAAACAAGCGATTCTAACAAGTTATTCGGGCGTATACTGGAGTCACTTTTTCAGAATACGGTATTAAGAAGAAGAAAATTAAATACGAAATTACGGTCACAGGTTTGTTTGAGTAATGGGCTTGGCTTTTTTTTACCTTATTTATTTTTCCCAAACAGAATTGAGTCGATTGTCACTTTGGATTCAATTTAAAGTTTCTTTTGTGATATGCAGAAGATTATATTTGTTGGGAAATTATTTCCGTATGGAGGAAATATAATATTAATTTTTTAGAAGGGTCATTTCGCTGAGGGCTGAAGAACATAATTATCTTTCAAATGACTGTTATTTTGTAATTGTGTCGTTGCAAAGAAAATATCTAGTGACAAAATAAGTGTTACTTCCTAAAACTGAAAAAAAAAATTGCGATTTCAGTTATACAAGTGATACAATATTTCCACAGGAAGAAGGAAATATAAATAATACATACTAATATTTTACAAGAAAAATATTAGTACAAGAAAAAGTCATGGTATTTTTTTTTGTAAAACTACATGAAAGAGTTATAAGAAATGTTGTTAAAAAATGACAATAAAAAATTTTTTATAATAATATATACGTAAAAAATTAAATGTTATTTTTGTTTCAAAATGGAAGAAAAAATCTTTTCTTGATAAAAGTGTCTTAGATTATTAGAGCAGAAATCATGCATGAATTTATAAATTATATAATTGAAACTGCATTAATATTATTTTCATGAAAATATTTAGTTAAAGTGTATGGAATTTTTATATTTACATGGAAAATTTTCAATATATTTCAAAGGTTTCTTTTAAATTTTAAATAAAACTGCGCTTAGAAACATATTTCGCCACCCAGTTTTTTAATACACGATATTCCTCAATTAAGATTACTTATAGCATTCCTATCAAATCACTACGGTGTCTTGTATTTCAAACATTAAAATAATGATATTACAATCAATGAAACGATGGAAATAATTTCTATTTTTCTGGTACAATAAAGGAATATGCGGCCTTTCTCGAAAATATTAATGATCTGCATTTGCATCAATAACAAGCCTCTTCTGAAAAATTTATTTCAAATTGAAAAGAAAATCAATAATACATATTTTATTTTCGGTAATGAATTGTTACGATATATTTCTAATGCAACCTTTTCAATTAATTTGATCTTTCTTATTGAACATTACCATCAATTGAAAACTGTGCTCATATATTTTTAAAATATAGCTATTTAAGCGGAAAACGTTTAATGCGTTTTTTCAGAATTTAAACGAATCTACGTTTTGATGTCCACTCTTTTCCATAATATAGATTAACAAAGCAAATAGAAATAAAATATTATTTATTTAAGTTCTACAGTTTCTCTTTAATATATTCTTCAAGTTGTTTCGTAAAAGCTTTTAAAATAATGATCTATTTTTTTTCTCAACAACTGAAACTATGAGAATAAATTTGGAGCAAACATTCACATTAAATAAGTAATCTCTAGCAATAAATGACTACATTTAATTCAAAAATATGAAGATGGAAATAAAAGTTGAAATGTTTCAAGCGCACAAAAATAGACGCCCATTCTCAAGATTTGCCAGACGTGAATGAGAAGAAACAAGTTTCAGTGATTTCTTCTTGTTATGTTTTTTTTAACTTTATTTTTGTTTCACTCTCGGTGACAGCGTTTTCTACTTTTGTTTCTCACTTTTATTTTCCATTTTTTGCTGGATAGTCTAGAGATCGGGCGCCTAATTTTGAGCTCTTGAAACATGGTGACTTTTATTTCCATCTGCATATTTTTGAAGCTAATTCTTTTGTTTAAAAATAAAGTAAACATTCAAATTGTTATTTTAATTCTGTGAAAATGAGAGAAACATAAAATACCTGACTTGACGTTAGACTAAAGTGCAAATAAAAATTTCTTAGTTATCACTTATTAGTTTAGACTCTATTGATGATTTAATGTTTTATCACTCATTGAAATAATTTTTAATTATTTAACATAGTAAAACGTAATTATCTCATGTATAGTGCACTATAAATGAACTAAAACAAATAAAAATTTTCTTTAACTGCTTTCCTTTTTTTCTTCTATCTTTTTCTGTGGTCATTTCTAAACAGGGAAAAAATTCCGGTAAAATTATCGTACTGCATGGTACTGGTAAAAAATAACTCCATCATTTTGTTCAATAAAACCAAAATATACTGCATTTAAACCATTCATTTGGTAATTTTTCAGTTTCGTATGGTAATGGTTTACCAGGAATTCTGGTTTTCAAAACTATAGTTTTTATTTCCACATATTCTGTAAAAAATACAAAACCGAAAATTAAATTCAACAGAAAGTGAGATTTTTAAATCACGTTCTTCGTTATCCTCATAAAATTACCTTAACTATACTACATATACTTAATTTTATCACAAATTTTAAAGCCATACTTTTATTGGCAATTTTAGCAGAATCAATTTAGCTTGTATTTTTCTGGTACTTTTTACGATACTTTTTTTCTCAGTATATATATATATATATATATATATATATATATATATATATATATATATATATATATATATATATAAACATACAACAAAGTATTAATTTTTGTTTCTAAAATATCTAAAATAAATTCCCATCCTTACAATTAAAATTAATTTCAATTTAATGAATATTTAATTGTAAGCTGTAGTTTTTAACTATACTCATTTTATTAGAATACTTATCCTTAATGGAATTAATCTTGATCAAACTGTTCTATCAAGATCAAGAATAATTGTCAATTTTTCTGAAAATTCATATTTTGTTACATTTAAAATTTATATCTGACGATCTTTCTCAAAAGTTCACCAGGGTGGGGTACATTTATTCAAGGGTCAAGCAGCCTTAGAACAATTTTTTTAAAAATTATTATTTTTCATTAAAATTCATTCTTATATTTTAGCGTAAATGAAAAAGGATTGAAATACTTTTATGTTTCTATGAGTCTTATAACTAATCTGAAAATTTCTCGAAAGAAATAAAAAACTAAAATAATCAGAAAATCTCTTTTTGAAGGTGCTCCATGTTGCATGTTTATTTTTTTCTAAGCATGCGTGTTGCTTGTCTTAACAGTATTTTGTGCCCGTGTGCAGCTTTTAGATTACTTCTATCTCTCCAGGTGTCTTTCGTGTTTTTCTTTATTTAGGTTTAAATCGAGTCATGCAGAACTAAGGATTTTTGAAAATGGCTGCAAAAAAGTTTTTAAAATAAAGTTTAATGTAATTTTTCTATTTTGTTTTGAATATATGTGTGAAGCTTTCAATATAAGACTATAATTTTTAAAAGAAATAGTAATTATAAATAAAATATTTCAAAAATTAGTCAAAGTTTAAAATTGCTGAATATAAAAATCAAAAATGTTAATTTAAAAATTCAAACTTCAAATGTTTAATTTAAAACTAAAAATTACAAGACCCTTGGACATAATCTGAGAAACTTACTTTTTTTCTTGTTGTTCTACGTTTTTTTTCGAAATGCTTCCATCACCTTTGAGCGGTGAATATTGGAGAACCTTTAAACATGCTTATAATAGAAATTTTAATTACAAAAAAAAAAATAAAATGATTTTGCAAGAAATTGTTTAAAGGTATCTCCTCCCCCCCTCTCTCTACACACATTTGGAAAATTTAATGTACAATTAAATTTCATTACTTATGGATTTTAAAGAAATCTAAATTAAATTTAATTCATTTATTGCGCATTTAGTACGAAATTTTAACTCTTACTAAAATATTGCAACAAAATTTTTAAACAAGAAAATAATAAACGCTTATGTATATTTACTATTTTCTGGCAAATAATTAGTACAGTTCAAATAAAAATATGCATTTCTATTAATTACAAATTTTCTACAACTTCTTCAAGAAATGTATCGAACATTCATATGAAAACTGCTTAATTATTAAAGTAAGTTCCAGTAAATATTCTGATTAATATACAATAAAGGTAAAATTGTAAATTGTTTTTAAAATATATTTATCAAAACGGCACAATACAGAGTATTTCAATTCAAATTTTGAATATAATATGGATTGTATATTCAGTTACTAAATGTATAGTAAATTCATTTCAATTACTGAAAATAATTTATATTTCGCACTTAATTCAAATATCGAGTATATTATGTAATATGTCCTTTATAGTTAATTCAAATATTGAATAAATTGTATCGATACAATCAGTTAAAATATTGAATATTCAATTTGAATTTTGAATGTTGTACATTATTCTATTTGTGGAATAACAATTATTAGAACAGTGAGGGTAAATTTATAAATTGTGGTTAAAATATATTTATAAAAACTGCGTAGTACAGTGTATTCTCAATTTAAATATTGAATATAATATACAGTTGAACCTGTTTATCTCAAATCTCTTCATCTCGAAAACCTCTATATTTCAAAATTTCTAAAAATCCTTGCATTTTCTAAAATCAATGTATTTTCCATGTTCTACGCGAAATTTTTTTTTCAAAACCTCTGTTTCTCGAATTTCGAATAAGCGAGCACAAATGCCCATAGAACATAACAAGCGAAGAAGGTTAGACGTCAAAAATCATTAAAAAGATTATTCTCTGTGTTAAAGGTATGTTAAAAAGATTTTATGTAAATAGATATATGTGGTATTATAAATTTGCAGAAATGCCTATATTTTTCTACTATAAACAATTAAAGCACTTTCAATCCAATTTCTTAATTAAATTTAATTTTTTAAAGTAATGTATAACTCGAAACCTCTTTCTCTCAAATTTTTCGCCTTTCCTGTGAGATTCGAGATAAACAGTTCCGACTGTAGATTGTAAATTCCTTTGAAGTATTAACGGTATCATATATTGCACATTAAATTCAAATATTGAAGATAATTTTTAATGTGCATTCATTTCAAATATCTAATATATTATTAACGTTATAATTAATTGAAATATTAAATAAATTAGATGTTTACAATCTAATAAAATATTGAATGTTCCTTAATTCGAAAAAAATAAAATGTAGAATATTGAATGCTCGTATCAAAATGTTGTACGTTCATATATTTGTGGTATAAAAATTTTAAATTTCCTAAAGTAATACTAATCTGAACTAAAGAATTGGATTTGAACAAAAGTAATTTTAATTGAAAATTCTGTTGTTTATTATTGTTTGGTTTTCAGTAATTATTTTTGCCCTAATAAAACCTGAGATTTTGCATCGAAAGCATCATCTGCTATTCTTTGACCTACACTTTGCGTAAGACACATCCATCTCTTTACTTTTCGCTATACGGATGGTGTTGAAAAATTGAAGCTAATTTATATTGTGCATTCGTTTAAAATATCGAATATATTATGCACGTTATAATTAATTCAAATATTGAGTGAATTATATGTTTACAATCTGATAAAATATCGAATGTTACCTAATTCGAAAAAATTAAAATATAAAATATTGAATGTTCGTATCGAAATGTTGTACGTTCATATATTTGTGGAATAACAATTTAAATTTCCTAAAATAATACTATGCCAAACTAAAGAATTGGATTTGAACAAAAGTAATTTTAATTGAAAATTCTTTTGTTCATGATTGATGAGGTTTTCAACAATTTTTTTGCCCTAATAAAACCCGAGATTTTGCATCGAAAACATCATCTGCTATTCTTTGACCTACACCTTGCGTAAGACACATCGATCTCTTTACTTTTCGCTATACGTATGGTGCCAATTCTCAAAGAAAAAAAAATCCCCAGCGAATAAATCTTCCATGTTTCCCTTTCAAAAAATATCTCAGTATTAGCTCAACTTTACGGTTATGATCATATCAACTAATTGTTATTCCAGTGTGGTTATTACCCCCAACCATTGTTTTCACGATTATTCCGTTCAGAATGTAGTACTTCCCTAACTTCCTGCCAGTTTCAATACGATTCTGACCTTCGTCAAGTAACAATCTTCGATTTCTAAAAACGGGGCGAATTCGATCCTCATACCCGATTACCACCTGTCGTGGTTGCACTTGGTGTCACATGAATCTCCTCGTGTAACCTAGGCAACCATAGATTACTCGGCTGGTAGTTTCTGTGGGATTTTAGTCAGGTCTTTTCGAACTAATTATTTTATATTAATTAGTCACTGATGTTGGGCTGTCAATGATTATTTATTCTTATGGATTCGCTGAAATATAATTAACGAAGTAAAGCGTTTAGTTTTATATAGCTCATATACAAAGTGCTACGTAAATTAACACCCTTAATACTTATATTTAAAATCCTTGTTAAAAATGAAGTCGATATTATATATACAGTGCGCAAAATAAAAAAACGAATCACACTGAATAACTTTTGATCTAATGATCTTATCTTCACGTTCTAGTGATCTCAAATATGCTAATTAATTAGTAATTAACGAGTAAAGCTAAAATATAATTAACGAAGTAAAGCGTTTAGTTTAATGTAGCTCATATACAAAGTGCTACGTAAATTAACGGCTTTAATACTTATATTTAAAATCCTTGTTAAAAAGGAAGTCGAAATTATATGTACAGTGAGCAAAATAAAAAACGAATCACCCTGAATAACTTTTAATCTTATCTTCACGTTCTTGTGACCTCAAATATGCTAATTAATTAGTGATAGTTAGTTAGTATTTTAATTAATTAATAAGAAATAAAAACTCACTTTCTCTGAATAAACATACCTTTTTTCGATGGATTCATGTTTCTGACCCACGAAATATAAGGGGTAGCCTGAATATAGAAAATAGGGACCGAAATTTGGAATCCTTAATGCTAATTTTACTTCTTGCTTTTGCACACAAGTACAAAATTTGTTTATCCGAAGATAATTCCACGCAAACAATAAGTTTCAGAGAGTATTTATTATTTTTATTATTTTATTTAATACTAGTAAAAAAAAAATTGAATTGTAATGTATACTGCTTTTTTTATATTGTTTTAAAGAATCTAATTTCAAATAACAAATTACAATATTTGAAAGAATTCGGTCGAATAGTTTCTGAAAAATCATAATTTGCAAAAGTCTAATTTTTAAAGTTCGATTCCTCAGGAACTATTTGACCGATTTTGCACAAATTTTGTATTTTTCCATTCAAAAATATATTCTTTAATATGATGTAAAAAATTGTATATCTTGCACTTTTTCGACTACTATAAAATAAAATAATAAAAAGTCATAAATACCCACTGAAATTTATTTTTTGCATGGAATTATCTGTGGCTAAACAAATGTTATAATTGCGTGTAGAAACTTTTCAGTTTGCTCATAACTTTCTCGAGGTAAGGCGAACTAAGCAAAAAGTAAAATTAATAATAAGTTCTCCAAACTTTGAACAGCTTTCCTGACCAAACTTTATGTACTATATTTCCCAGATTGCGGCTACCCCCTATATTTCGAAGTTCAGAAATCCGAATTCGGGGAAAAAATCTCTGTTAAATAGGAGAAAGTATGTTTTTGTGCCTAATTTCTTAGTTTAAAATATCGTCTACACTTATTAATTAGTATATTGGAGGTCACACCCTCGAACGATTTAGATAGTCCTAGAACGTGAAAATCCGACCATTAGATCGAAAGCTATTGAGAAAGGCTCGTTTTTTTATGTTGTGCATTGTATGTATATACATTCAAGGTCAAAAATTAATATTTAATCGTGGAAAAAGCAAAAACTTAATAAAATTTCTCTAATCACAGTTGAGGAAGGCGGGATTAGAAACATCAAAACCAGTTTGATTACCAGAGATAATTAAAAGGTGGTGAAATGCAATTATTAGAAACAGCTTAAACTTTTTTATCAAAATTTTGAATATGGAACAATTTACCTGGACTCTGCATATATGGCAACACCGAAAATCTCTTTAAATTTTATCGAAGCTATGCGATAAAATTTGGTAAATGTGGTAGAATTTGGTAATTTCATCATGATACCTTAGGGCAAGGCATAACAAGCAATTCATTCGGCAATATTTACTCTTCAGTTTAGTACCTTTTACTAAATGTGTGGTAATAGGAAATATTTTTTTGAAAATCAGAATTTCCGGTAGTCCGTTACCATAGGAACTGAAAAATTACCTAATGATTGCTTTAAGTACCGTATATTTTGGTTTTATTAACCAGAATTAACTATTATTTTGTTATTAGAAATGTCTTTACCATATCGCACAATAATTTAATCAGAAATTTTTTCATGTGCACGTAATTATAGTGTTATCCACGTTGCAGGCAATTTGCATTGAACAAAATTTTTTCTCATTTATCATTGCTGTACACTTTTTAATGAACGCAATCAACTTATAATTAAAAACTAATTTGCATTTTTTGCAATTCGCAAATTTTAATTCTAGTAATGAATTTCTAATGAAATTGCACAACATAATTTTTATTTCATTTTAATAATAAAATTCATTAGAGGCCTTCCAAGATTCTGAGATACAAAGAAACAGTCTAGGATATTAAAATTTTTTTTCAGACTTCTATGAAAGATACATTTTATTTTTTCCTCTCATATCATTGTTCTACATTTTTATACATATATCTTCATTCTTGTTTTTCGGAATTCCGAATATGTCTTTTTTTTGTGTGTATATTTTCCACATATTTCTAGAATTTGCGAAAGTTCAACAATCGCAATAAAAAGAATGATGCTCAGACATTGGTATAAGAAATCACTTTTCTTTTACTTATCAAACAAAGTTTGATATAAGTATAATTCAAGTACACGTCAAATACATTTCTTCTTTTATTTTTGCCATTTCAGATCGAAAACTAATATATTGAAAGTCATGTCATCTTTGTTGTTTAATCATATATATATATATATATATATATATATATATATATATATATATATATATATATATATATATATATATATATATATATATATATATATATATATATATATATATATATATATATATATATATATATATATATATATATATATACATGTGTGTGTGTGTGTGCGTCTGTACAATATGGTACGGTAATTTTATTAAAATTTTTTCATCAGTTGTTAATACAACAATTTAATGCAACAAGAAATTTATCCAATTTTAGAGTGAAAGTAATTTTTTGTTTTACATAATTTTTTTTTTGGCACTAAGATGTTTATGGGGATTTTTTTTCATTTTTCAAAATTCTAATTATTTTAATTATTACTAATAGAAGTATTTGAATTTTTAAAAAATTACTTTGATATTTTTTTTATTCAATCATGAAATTTTTTTAAATAATATTTCGAAATTTTTAAGGAAGTCTTTCTTCGAATAAGTTTTTTTAAAAGTTACTTTAAATAATTATTTAATGTTCGCAGCGAGTGACTTCGGTGTTGCCATATGGCCTTTTTGCTTTAGGACTACTCAAAAAAAATTGTTACGCCGTTTCAAATGTAAAACAATCTATCAGTACAAACTTTCAATTAACTATCCTTCTGATTAAACGTTTACCTTATATAAAATAAAGAAAGTAAAATAGTTTCCTTTTTCATAATTGTTTAAAAAAAAGATGATTTTTTAAGGGGGAGGGATTATTTATTTTATTTTATGACCGGCGTTAAACAGTCTGCTGAATTCTGTGTTTATGGATATCAATGTTTAACTCCGTAGTCTTGTAATTTTGAGCTCATCCCAGAAGATAAGAGAACCCCTGCATCAAGAATTGGGACAAGCTGGAGGGTTTTTCTCAAGTAATTTACCCGCATTTGCCTTACAAGCAGTGTAAAACCACAGCAACTCCCACGGTTAGCTCGACGGTAAAGAGATTCTGACCTATGATCCGTTTTCCACTGAGGATTTTTTAGATCACTGTAGTCGGTGCGAGACGAGAGCATAATTCATATCAGCCAGCCACCAATTGGATTCGAACTTCGGCTACCTAAGTGAGCTGAGCCACAACTGGCTGAAAGCCAATTGATTTAGACAAAAAATTCGGTTTCTCATATTGAAACATCTAATAAAATATTAGAAGTAATCTCTAAAACTTTTAAGGTTCACTATTCCCCCAAAATTTTTTGTCACATATTGAAAAAAAATTGCGTGTTGTTCGTATTTTTTTAGATAAATCCCTCTAAGTTACAATCATAAAACACACACACAGACACAGAACCTATTATTTTTTTATTTCAAAATCTCCATCTCACGAATTGCTGTTCATATTCGAAGTGAAATAAAAAAGAAGTCACTCTTTTGTGTTTTAAGGCGGCATGTCGTTATGTAAATATCCCCATAGCCTCAAAGGCAATTAGCTAATGGAGAAAAGTAGCAAGGCACGACAAATGCCGTTAATCACCCCCTTTGTTTCCCGTTTCTATTCTTTTTATTCCCTGTAACCGCCTAGGTAAGTGGCTAGGGCTAATAAAAGAGAAAACACATAACTTCGAATATGTCCTATTACAAAAACGAAAGGATTACCTTAATTTCATATTTGTCTTCATGTATGTGAATTACGCGTAATAAAATATTGCAGGAGGTGTTTAACCTGAAATATTTAAGATATAAATGTAAAACTTTATTTTTCTCCATTTTTACATGTTTTGTATTTTTCTATAAAAAATAATATTTTATGTTGAGAAATTACTTTAGCAGCATAAATGAGATTTGTATAATAGGTATAATGTTTGACGATACCGAAGAAACGTAAAATATGAAGCAATTTATTAAATAAGAATCACGAAATGTGAACTCGGAGAAAAAAAGTTACCGTACAGTATGGTAATGACATTTCTAACTCAAGAAAGCCAAAATTCTGGCAATGAAAACAAAAAGAAAAAAGGTATTTAAACAATTTATTTAGCAATTTTTCTGTTCATATGGTAATGGTTTACAAGAGGAAATTTAGTTTTCAAAATTATAGTTCTTATTACCACACATTTAGTAAAAAAAAATGCAAAATTGAATAGTAAATTTTATCCAATCAATGCTTTTATACCCTGCTCTGAGGTATCATGATAAAATTAACAAATTTTATTACATATACCAAATTTTATCATATATTACAAAATCATAATTTAGTGCCATGTTTATATTAAAAATTATTGATAAAGCGATTCAGTAAAAATTACCGAGCTTTTTATATTCTGAAAGTGTTAGAAACAGGGTTTATTTTACTATATTCTGTTAGCTTTGACTATGCTTTTTTCTCAGCATAGTAAATTTGTAACACAATAATTTCTACTAGTTTAACACATTTACTCATACGCACTCCTTATTGGCTTTATGACGCTGAAAACTTTCCTTTCCTCAAAATTATGTTAAAGAAGGGTGCAAAATTTCTACTTGCTTTATCACCATTGGCGACCGCATATTTTGGAATGTCGAGCAATTTTTGTGTCATAGAATATTATGTTTCAAATCAATACGATCTGCGGATCGATGGATTCTATGCAAATGTGTTCTCCCTGTTAAATAGGTTGAGACGTATGTGTGTGGCAGAAGTCAAATTCTTGGCCATAAAGAGCACCACTGGAAAACAAGAAGAAGCTCTTCCCTCATCCTTAAAATGGACTTGTCAGTATTGACTAGTGGCATAAGACAACATCTAACATTTAGCCGTGATGGCTCAGGGGATAGAGCGTTCACCTTCTAATGAGGTGAACCGGGGTTCGATCCCGGCGATGGCTGGTCGATACGAATTTCGCATCCGGCTTGCACCGACCACTGTGCTGACGTGAAATATCCTTAGTGGTAGACGGATCATGGGTAAGAGTCCCCTTGCCGCCAGGCTAACCGTGGGGGTTTATTGTGGTCTTCCTCTCCATGTAACGCAAATGTGGGCAAGTTCCATCAAAAAGTCCTCCAGGAAGGCAAATTTCTCCCAGTACTTGATCCAGAAGTTCCCTTGTCTTCTGGATTGGGTTCAAAATTATAAAGCTATGAAGTTGAACATTAGTAGTCGCAAACCCAAAAATTGGGTCGGCTGTTCAACGATGGTTATTAAAAAAAAAACGAAGAAAAAACATCTAACATTGACTCAGGTGATGGAGATGTTTAACAGTGAAGACAATTCACTGAGATTCTCGAATACGCTTCGGATTATAATGTTAGATGGTAGATGGATTCAGATTATTAGGCTAATAACAGGTAGAATATTTTATATTTGAGATATTCTAAAAGTGATCACTGCTTCCTATGAGAGATGCTACAATAATAACAGCTTACAGAAACTTCTTAAAGATTGAGACACTTGATAATTTCTATAAATTTGAGCCCTCCCATCAAAGATTGATGCTAGATCCAAAATTGTCAAATGATAGTGTCAAAGGGTACTAGTGTACAAAGATGAAGTGTCAAAAATGTGGGAACATTTATGATGCCTTAATTTTCTGATATTTTTTTTGTATTTTAATAACTTTTAATGATATGCCGATAACTATGGAACCATTTAAAATTTTTTTAAAATGATAACAATGTTTTTTTTTTTAAAAAAAATAAACCTAATTTACTTTTGCCTTTTCTACATTCTTTTATGGTTTTTGACTCCGAAAAGTTTTTTTTAATTCTACATCTGTTAACATTTAAAAATTATTTTTGTATTTTTCATGAATATATCGGCGAGCAAAACTTTTAACCTGGCTTAAACTAAAGTTTCACCTCCTTTATTTAAGTAATGTCGCATCCCAATCTTTGTACTAACATCAATTTATGCTTCGAAATAGTGTATAAGCATTTAAGTAGCATTATGTTTAACACTAACAGGACAAAACAAAATTAGCCATCTTGCCAAAAATCATGAAAATCATAATTTAATACCGTTTTAACTACTCTTCTTAACTCGATAACTGCCTTGATTAAATTAGAAATTGAGTTTCCTCAGCTTGGAAGGTACATCGCATTAGCAATGCCACCTGCTGAGGATTTAATAGAACAAATTTCTTAAACAGCAAAAATGCCGATCATTGCGTTTTATTCGCTATTTCAACGTGTCCCACATTTTTCTAAGCAGTTTAAGTGAAGTGATTCTGCTGGCCAATTTGGAGAAAATCGGCTGATTGAGGGTTTTTAAAGCAAGTCACATACTATTATCACATCATATTATTGATATTGTCACATACTATATAGTTCGATTTTTGCTCTTGCTTTCTTACAAAATAAGAATATCAACTTCATATCACCAAAGAACAGTTTGATTATGAAGAAAATTATAAAAAAACATAATGGTCATTTAAGTGGCCAGTTCAGTGAGGAGGTCCAATTTATATTTATGGAAACACTTCATGTAAGAGGGGAGTTATACTGTATTAAATGACGCTTTGCGTGATTTCTTTGGTGTGACAAATTTTGTAATCCGGTCAGCTTAGTACGTGGACCCTGGATCTTTGGATAAAAAATTTCATTACTGACCTGTTGAATGTTTGAATTCTCTTCATCAAGAATACGTTTTTCTTGGAAACACACTGTTAGAAATTTCTTGGTAAAATAGCAATTTTATTTTATAGTTATTTTACTATATTTAATCAAAGCAGTCAAATAATCACAAAAAATATGATAAAATTTTTATGATAAAAAAGATGAATCTCTTAAGTGTGTGATAAAACTTTATTGATTGTTTCTATCTAATACTACAGAACAACTGGAATTCTATTCGCGCCAACTGGGACCAACTTCTGAAGCTATTTTGTTCCTTGCAGCTCGTTAGCTGCAATGACTGATCGATCAATCTCATGATCTACTAAACATGGATTCGTATCCCGGCTTTGGCACCACAATATTTCTTCCATTCCTTCAATACACGAAGAGTTTCAGCTCCCTACCCTCTACAATCGGTGACCCTGAACTATTAGAATACGAAACTATCATTCACGCATAAATGACGCAGCACTCACAGAGCTCTAAAGTCCGTTTAAGTTTTATTATTATATTTTAGAAACTATGCTGATTTTAAACGGTTGCAAAACCATAAAGTTAAAAAAAATGCTCCTAGCCTTAAAGTTTATCGTAAATCGGATTGATAGACTGCTGTCATTTATTTTTCTGTAATTTCAAAACGAAAATTCCAGCAGTGTTTTAATAATATTGTGGCTAAACATTTGATAACTGAGGAAAAAAAAATGTTCGGAAATATTTAAAAAAGTTGAGAATGTAGGAGATGGGGTTTTTGTAAATAACGATATTAGTCACATGAGCAAATTTCCTTTTTTCTTGTCAATATTGAGAAAAATAGTTTATTTAGTGTTATGAAGAAAGAAGGAAGCTGAGTAAAAATCTCGTCCACAAAAAAACACCGGACGGAAGCCGGAAGCCCGTGGTGTGATAGGTTTAGAAAGAGAATGACAAAACGCCCGCTCATTTTGGAAATATTGGCACTTCCCTTCTGATGTAAGCATTCAATGATGAAGAGAAATAAGAAGGAAAAAAAAAAACTACAACTATTTTTATCTATAACTGCATCCTTCTGATTATAGTTTCAGTTTGTTTCAGAAATGCAAACAAAGTTATATTGATAGGAGATAAAAACAAAATGTTGATTTTTAAAAATATATAAAAAAACAAAAATTTATAAAAAAATGAGATTAAATATTTGAAGTATGATTGATTTTTTTGCCAAGTTTTCTAAAAGCATGTCAACTATTTCAGTTTTCGCTCTCTAATATTTTATTCCAGAGTAGCAGAAGAATTGAAAATGGAAAATAAAAATTACCATTACTACACCAAGAAAAAACTTAAAGTTAAAACTACCAAAATATGGTGAAACGTACTGTGTTTCTGGATCTATGAGAACACCAAAAACTCGATGGTTTTTGCCAAAGCGTTTGGAGATGAAATTGGTAAAATTAACAATAAATTATGGTTTTATAATTTGCGATAAAAGTTGGTAATTTAAGCACGATATCTTAGATCACTACATAAAATCTATTATTTGAATTAATTTGCTTTTCAGTTTTGCATTTTTTACTAATTGTGTGGTAATAAGAGCTATAATTTTGAATGCTAGAATTTCCAGTAAAATGTCTTCTATAAATAGTAAATGTAAGTACTAGTAAATGTAAAATGTCTAACCATATGAACAGAAAAATTACCAAATGAATGGTTTAATACAGTATATTTTAGTTTTATCAACCAGAATTACGTTTTTTTTCCACTCGAAATGTCATTATTTAGATACGATCTATACGATAAATTTATACAATTTTTCTTCCTCCAAGTAGGAGGTAGATAAAAAAATATGGTAAAATTAAACAAAGTCCGTAAGGTGCACCCGGTAAAAAAATCTTGATTTAATTACGGATTTAATTAATGCTTTTAAAAATAAAAGTAAAAATTATTTATTTTAATTTGTAAAAATATTGAATTTTTAAAAAATTAATTTTATCGTACTTTTTAGTTCAAAGTAATCGACTATACTTTTAGATCTGAAAAACTAACACTTTAGCCGAAATTAAAATTAAAATAGTTTGTAAAGTAAATAGGAAGCATCAGACACACAAAAAAAGCCATAAAGTAAAGCATACCTAAAGTGCATTATGCTCTTTATAATTCAATGCAATATCTTAATAGGATTTTCATCAAAAGAGTGATACCTTATGCACTTTTATGTATAATGTATCCCTCACATTATACACTTTTATGTATAATTTTTCTTTATGTTCTTTAGAAATAATGTTAGTCACAATATTTCATTTAATAAACCTTGATCCTTATAACTAAGTTTCTTAGTAAGTAAGTTTTTTTTAATATTTTATTTTATAACCATTGTTGAACAGTCGACACAATTTTGAGTTTACGACTACCAATGTTCAACTCAATAGACTTGTTATTTTGAACCCAATCCACAAGACAAGGGAATTCTTGGGTGAATTGTTGGGAGACATTTGCCTTCGTGATGGATTTTTTGATAAAACTAACCAGTATTTGCGTTACATGGTGTGGAAAATCACGGAGATTTCCCATTGTTAAACTGACAGCAAGAGGAAATCTAACCCATGATCCGTGCAGCACTGAGGATACTTTATGTCAGTACAAGGGGCGGTATAAACTAGATGGGGAACTGGTATCGACCAGTTATAGCTGGGATTCGAATCCAGGTTACCCCATTGGGAGCAAAGCGCTCTTCTCCCCGAGCCACCATAACTCATAAGTGAGTTTTGTCAAACGAAACTATGTTTAAAGGGAAATTGCGTTACTCAAGAGAGGCTTGTAATTCTGTTCTATGAGCATTTTAATAAATTCAGACAACTTAAAAATATTCTATTAAAGTTATTAAACACAATTAATAAAAATCAACTTCTAAGAATTTTTTTTTATAATCACTTCTTGGCTATCTTTTTTAAATTATTATGAATATTTTTTAATTGCTTTGTTTTTATGTTATGAAAAAAAGGCAAATATCTTATACTCCATTCACCAATTATATCGACATGAATTTATAAAGTGATATTTATGATACTAATTTGTGTTTAGTTTAACAATTCTTGCGGTTTTTCGAAGTAAAACCGATTTTATTGATCTCCATTGTACGTAGTTAAAGATGATTATATATGCGTCATATTACTCAGATTAAAATAGAAAATGAAATAATTGTTTAATAAACACTGAAATAAAAAATTTCCATTTCATTATTTCATAATAAAATTTTTCTTCAGGTATGTTTTTATTTCAGGCGAATATAAATTGTTTACTTTGTTTCAAAATATTATTTTCAGATGTATTTTTAGGTTTCTTTTTCTTTTTATAGTTCCTTTTATATAAATTTACTTTATAATTTTTAAAATTGTAATTTTTCACTAATGTTTATTATCCATTACTCAATACAAGTATATTTTCTTTAATAGGTTAAAATAGAAAATTAACTGGTAAAATGTGTACAGTGTACAAAAAAGAAAGAAATGAATAACGCTGAATAATTTTTGTTTTTGAGATTAGATTTTTATACTCAATCACAATGGTTCGAAGGGGTGACATCAAATATGCTTATTAGTGCATGCCAAATTTTAAGTTACAAAACTAGATACAAAAACGTACTTTCTTTGAATAAACATACTAAAAGTTATTTTTTGTATGGAATTATCTTTATACATTTAAAAAGTTTTCGAGATATAGCAAAATACGCAAAAAGTGAAATTAACATTTAAGGTTCATAATTTTGACCCATCAAACTATTGGGACTATATTTTCCTGATTGCAGCTGGGTCAAAAATTTGAGTCCGTCGAAAAAAAGATATGCTTATTCACTGTAAGTACGTTCTTGTGTCGGATCTCGTAAATTAAAATATCGTCTGCAGTAATTAATTCATATATTTGAGGTAACCCCCTCTCATCCAATCAGATTTAGCCCTAGAAAGTGATGATCCGATAATTAGATCAAACGTTATTAAGGGTATTCCCCTTCTTTTGAGCTCTGTTCATTACGAAAACTAGCTATGCCTTAATATTGTTGTTTAAAGTAACGTTATCAGTACTTTAGCTTTATTACTAGTAATTTAATGAATACTTTTATAAATTTAAATGCAGGCAAATTCTAATTATGTTTATTGAAATACAAACTTTTCTATCTCTCATTAAGTTAAGTTTTGCTGAATAAAATTTAATACCACAAACTCAGTGAAATATTAAATTAAATCTCAGACTAATTAATGAAAGTAATATTTCTTTTGGTATATAAATTTGAAAGAATGCTGGCGCAATATTCATTAAAGACGAATTAGTGTTCTTTTGAAAAATAAACTTGGAAATCATACTCTAATTATTACAGTTTTTAATTAAAGTTAATACAAAAGGAACAGTTTTTAATAAAACTTCTTTAGGAAATGCATGCTTTTTGAGATTAGAAATTATGTCAGAATATCACTGCAAGCATATATTTTTGAAAATAATTAAAGCTTTTTGACATAAATAATAAATTAATGAAATAATCTAACTACTATTAAATGAATTTTAAGTCAAAAGAATTTGAAATAATTATTGAAATATAACTCCATTTTATATTTTGTACCTTATAAGAAAGTAAAATGCCAAATTAAAAAATATGTATATATTATTGCAATTTTTATCTCTAAAATATGACTTTGAGTTTGTCAGCAAAAGTGATATTTTTTTAATAATAAATGCATAAAAATATGGTTTAGATTAATCATACATTAATATATAAGCTAGGAATGCACGAATACGTGAATCTAATTTCGATACGTGAATCTGATTAAAAACTAACAAAAACTGTTTTTTCTATACAAATATTTAAAAAGTAATTATGGTTTGAGTCTATTCGGTGAAAATGTCATCAAATTTCTCCTTTCAATTTTTTAAATGAAAAAACTATTTTTAATAAATTGAATGCAAAATATTATATTATACTGAAATTTTAATTTAAAATGTTATCCACGTGGATGAAATATTAAAAAAATTTAAAAATTTTAAAAGTGAACCGACCTAATTTAAATAATCCTCAGAAAATGAATTTTTTATGCCAATATATATCCATTTTACTAAGTAGTTTTTCGAGTTCTTGGTATCTGCGGGAAGATTAAAAAGAAATTAATTAAAAAAACTTTTTAATGGAAAAACTTTTGCGTTTTAATGCTATTTATAGCAGTTACCAATCATTTGCCTTGGAGCAGTGTAAAATTTCGAAGCTTTCATTGTTTGCGAAATCTTCTATTTGAAAAAATGTAGGTAAAAATATAATTTTGATGAGGCTATTAAGAAAAGATGTGGACATTTTCTTAATTAAGACTTTTTATTTTTAAGCCCTCAGTGGAAGTTGAAGAAATTCTGAGAAAATATATTTCACTTTAGTATGATTATTTTTAAAAAATAATAACTAAACAGTTATAAATATTTTCTGTACTTAAATTGAATCCTGAACTAATTTTCCTTAAAGCACTCTGTACTAATGTACAGTGTTCACCATTTAATCAAAAGTTTTGATTTTAATAAACAGCTGACTCCAAAAACAAAATATTTTTTTTTTTGCATTGGGAAATGAGATAGTATTTTTTTTAAATTTTTAAAAAATTGTAAGAATAAAAATTAAGTGGAATTTGCGTAAGTTTACATACTTTCTGCAAATTTGCAAAAAATCACATTAAATTGTCTGTTCCTATTATAAATCTCAAACGAAGTTGGTATAACTATATAATTTAACTATAATATAATAGGGTTAAAGATGCACACTGAGAAAAAAATATGGTCAAAACTACTATGAATTGGTAAAATTTACCGTGTTTCTGGTACTATGGGAACATCAAATATTTCGGAAATTTTTACCGAAGTGCTTTGCTAATGACTTTGGTTAAATTAGCCACAAAATATATTGTTATAATATGTGATAAAATTTGGTAAATGTGGCAAAGTTTGGCATTGTTATCATGATTTCTTAGAAAATGGCATAAAAATATGTATTCGGCTAAATATATTCTTCAGTTTTGTAATTTTTACAAAATATTGTGTAATAAAACTATAATTTTAAAAGCCAGATTTTCCGGTCAACCGTTAGAATTTTTAACGGAAAATTACCAAATAAATGTTTTAACATATATTTTGATTTTATTACCAGATTCGGATATTTTTTTTTAAACTAGAAATATTATAACGGCACAGTACTGTAATTTCTTTAATTTCACCAGAATATTTCGTCCAAGTCGAATTCTTTCATTGATTCCTTCATGCTTAAAATAGTGAAACAAAAATTTTTGCTTTTTATCCGAGAATCAGTTTACCCGATACGAACCCATTCTGGATACGCATGTCTTATTTTTATTGATTAAAATGATTAGTTATTAAAGTTAATGTGAAAAATGGCTTTCACGGAGAGAAAAATTCTAGTAAAATTACTTACTTATTGCTAATGACACTTCTGGTAAAAAAAAACAACAACATAATTCTGGTAAAAAAAAATGCATAATTCGTGTAATGAAACTAAAATATATGGATTTAAAAGCCATTCATTTGGCAATTTTTCCTACCCAATGATAACGGTTTACCGGAAATTCTGGTTTTCAAAATCATAGCTCTTTTTACCACATATTTAATAAAAATTACAAAACTAAAAAGTAAACTAAACTGAATAAAGGATTTTTATGCTATGCTCTAAGATATCATAATAAAATTACCAAATTTTTCCAAATTTAAGAAAATATTATAACACATTGCATAGTTAATTTAACCAAACCAATTGCCAAAGAGCTTCCGTCAAAATTACGGAAACTTTTAGTGTTCTCAAGAGCCAGAAGCATGGTATATTCAACCATATCCTGGTAGTTTTGAAAATTTTTTTTTGTCTCAGTGTATTATTGCAATTTGCCACCCGAGACAAAGACTCAAATCTCACTTTTACTAAATTTTGATAACAGACCATTTGATTAAGAAGTTACAATTTCAATATTCGGCAGTCGCGAATCTTTTAACACAATAAATGTAAATGTTTATTAATTAATTCTGTTCCTGGAAACACGATTAAAATGAGCCGCTTATTCTCATAAACTGTGATCATTGTACAAAATTTACTACAACACTATTTTCAGTAACTTCAGTCTAGCAAACTTGATTTTTCGAAAAAATAAGCTTTATCTGACATATATTATCTTTATCTGACATATATTAAATATAATAAAGTTATACACAATATAATTATGATGTTTGAATTGACCATAAATTTTATGCAATTACATTTTAGATTGGCCCAAACACTGTGAAAATGGATTCTCTAATTTTACGAAACTTTCTGTGTTTTCTAATTTTTAAAAAAAATCTGAGGTGGGAAATGATTTGCAGATTCTGTGCTAAGCTGCAGCACCTGCTGCCATGCTGAAGGGTTTCTGCAACTGGGCCTATGATTAAACAAAACAATGTATAACATATAATTTTTTTGTTAAAAATAATTCATGCTTTTCAGATTATTTATTTGCATAAGAAGTTAGTTCATATTTAATGGCCATAATATAGAGCAAATTTGATTACTTGAACAATTATGGGAATCTAATAAGGTCTTTTGCATTAAAAGTAAAAAAATATTTTTGACATATAAGTAAGAAGTAATTATAATTTGCATGAATTTGTTTTCAATGTCATATGAAGTTCCCATTCAATTTTCGAATTCAAATTACTACTTTTTTTAAATAAAGTGATTGAATGCTAAAATATTTTGCTATTTAGTAATTTCAATTTAAAATTCTATCAATGTTGTTAAAATGTTAAAATGTAGCCATTTATTTTAAAAAAAATAAACTGACTTAATGTAAACAGTTTCAATAATGAACTTTCCATGCTATATATCCATTTTCCAAAGTAATTTCTTCAATACTTGAAGTCTACGAGAAGATTAAAAAGAAATTAATTAAAAACGCTTTTTTCAATATAAAAGAGATGTTTTCGTATTTTTAAAGTTTTTTATGTCAGTGACCGCTCATTTGCCCTAAAGCAGTATCAAATTTAAAAGCTTTCGTCGTTCGCAAAATCTTTTATTTGTAAAAGAGTAGGTAAAAAAGTAATTTTGATGAGACTATTAAGAAATGACGTGGGAATTTTCTTAATTAAATCCCAGTAAGAGCCTGATAAAAGTAAGTGCATTCTGGAAAAATATCGGTTATTGAATATCGGAAACACGCAGTTACTTGTTACCTGTTACTTAACATTTAAATTATTTTTCTTAATTAAATTGATTTCTTAAAAAAACTGTTACTGAAAACAGAATAAATCAGTTAAAGCTTACTTTCAAAACTTTAATTTAAATCTTTCTTTCATTTTATTGAAATAGGAAGTAGATATTTTACCTTTTTTATTCCGGGCCTCTGTTTAATTTTAAACTAATAGTCTCTGAGTTAAAGTTTAAAACTTTTGATAGTTTTTTTTCCTCAGAGATTAAATATAAGGTTTGTTAATTTTGATTTTGAATGAAAGTGAAAGTTTTATTTAAAATGGTACCTAGTGAGCAGTGCAAAATTGTCTTTGAAAAGTTTGATTAAAAGTTTTCTAAGAATAATTAATTTGTTCCTTCACAAGATATTTTTTAAAATTGAAATGCTTAAAAGAAAAAAAATATTTAGTTTTATTCTAAAATTTTCAATGTATTTATTATATATATTATTTATTTTCCTTATTTCATAAATTACTTATTCTTCATATTTGTTACTAATTCTTAAAATATTAATATTTTTGCCCTTAAGAAAAATATTTATTGCTGTCTTATTTTGTTCTTAATTTTTGCTACTTCTTAATATAATATGCAACATTTCAATACTTACTTATAATACTTGAAAATCCTTTATTTGTTATAAATGTGTTTAAGAAACCTTTTGAAAATGTTAAAACTCTTATATTCTCTTAAAATAATTAAGTGTTTACTATAATGTTCTTTTTAATGTTTGTTAAAGCATTTTAAAATGTCAGTATTCCAATCTGCTCAAAGTATACATAGATTTTTTTAGTGTGTGTAATCTTTATTTTATATTCCTATTACTGCTATTGTTTATTTAAAATGTTTTTAAAAGAAACACTAGTAACAAAACATTATATAAATTACAATCAAATCTTATATTTGGAACAAAATCAAGCTAAATGAAAAATATAAATGATCAACAATAATAGAACAACAATATAAATAGACAATAATTATAACAACAATAATAAAACATGTTTTTTAATATTGAGGATATTTTATTACAAGACTCTATTTAATTTTGTTTAAACGATTTTTTTTAGGTGTAAAGTGTTTAAATATGATTGTAGTATTTTTAAGATGCTCTAAACGTCTTAAAATAAAATCTTTGTATGCTATTCAAATCAAATAATCTCATAAATTTAACTTGATGAAAAAAAGAAAAGATCTCAAGAATATTTTGGCGTAGTGGGTTCTATGATTTTATGAACATGACAAATTCTTTGAGGGGATAAGGCGAAAGTGCCTTTAAAGAATTTCATTCCCTCCAAAAAACTCTCAAAGAAAGAGAAGCATTTAAGCATAATTTTCAGGAAATAGAGTTCTTAGCATCATAAGATTAGTAAAGAGGAGGTATAAGTTATTGCGTTTAACTAGAAGGAATTATTGAATTAAAAATTTACTTCAACGTAATTACACCTTTGTCACGTCTTAAAGATTATAAATATATTTATTAATAGCTCTAAAAAGGTTTTCCCCTAATTCTAAACAGCATTTAAGCCTAATTTTTTAAGATAAAAGAATTTTCATCAGATAAGATAAAGAGATAAGATCAGTAAAGAGCGATTATAAGTTATTACGTTTAACTAGTAGGGATTGTTGCGTTAAAAATTTACTACTGATTAAATGTGCAACGCAATTACATCCTTCGTACACGTTTTTAAGAAAATCAATAAATTTATAATAACTTTTTTTCTTAGTTCTGAATAGCATTCAAGCCTAATTTTGAGGAAAAGAGTGATTCAGCGTCATAAAATCAGTAAAGAGCGAGTATGAGTTATTGCATTTATTAATTAAAAGGGACTATAGTATCAAAATTTTACTGCAACGTAATTCATCTTTCTTACGTTTTTAAAAAACATCAAGTAATTTATCAATATTTCTGAAATGATTTATTTTTTTGAATAGCTTTAAGCATAATTTTGAGGGAAAGAGAGTTTTTAGCTTCATAAGTCTAGTAAAGAGCGAGAGTATAAGTTATTACTTTTAGCTAGCAGGGGTTAATGTGCTTAAATTTATTTCAACGAAATTATATATTTCTTAAGATTGAAACAAGTAAATAGCTTTGAAATCTTTTAATAAATTTTAAATAATATTAAAGTCTAAATTTGAGAAAGAGAAAGATGGTCATAAGATTGGTGAAGAGCAAGTGTAAGTTATTGCGTTTAACTAGTAAAGATCATTGCTTTAAAAAATAACTACGATGTAATCATATCTTTCTTATTTTTTTATTTAAAGAATATAATAATTTTATCAGTCGGTCTTAAAAGATGTTTCACCTAATTCAAATAGCATTTAGGCCCAATTTTGAAGAGAAGAGAGTATTCAACGTCATAAGACCAGTTAAGAGCGAGTATAAGTTATTGCATTTAACTAGTAGAGATTATTGCGCTAAAAATTTACTACAACTTATTTGCATCTTTTTTACGTTTTTAATAATATAAATAAATTTATCAATCACACTAAAAAGTCTTTTCTTTCTCCATAATTTTAAATAGCTCTTAAGCTGAATTTTTCGGAGAAGATATTTTCAACATTATAAAATCAGTAAAGCGAATATGAGTTATTGCGTTTAACTAGTATAAGTAAGTTATTGTGTAAATAATTAACTACAGCGTACGTAAACAATAACTTTTTTAATTTTATTATGGTAAAAAGTATATAAATGAACTTATTGCTCTGAGAAGTTTTGTTTTTTCTTTTCAAAATTCTGAATAGCATTTAAGACTAAATTTGAGGAGAGGAAAGTTTTCTGCGTCATGAAACAAGTAAAGAGCTTTGCTGAAACGTCAATTGGATTCCCCAAAGAATCTCACTGATATCTAAAAGATAAAACATCTGCTCTAGAAGTCAAAAAGCATTCTAGAGCACTTCTTTAGTTTTTTGATAAAAATCGAAGTAAGATAAGTTTTCAGGAATGTCTGCAAGTGTATTTACGTAGCGCAGCGTTTTTAAGATATGCATCTTTAAGAATTGTATTACAAGGAAAAAGCAAATAATCTGTGACATTCATGACTATTTGTTGAAACTGTTTGTTTTTTTCTCTGAAATCTAATTTAGAGCTAGTTATTCTCTCCTTTATGCTATAAGATTACAAAAAAGTTGTACTGTTACTTTAGACTTATAGATTTAAATATACAACTAGTTGTATATTTTCAGGTTGAATATTTATGGACAATATATTATTTTTATTTCTAGTAATAATAATTTTATAAGAATGTGTTATTTGAAGCTGTTTGTTTCTTCTCTGAAGTCTTATTTAGAACTAGGTTTTCTCTTTTTTATGCTGAATTAAAACAACAAAGTTGTATTGTTACTTTAGACTTATTGACTTAAATATACAACTATTTGTTTACTTAAATCATTGTATTTTTAGTTTGAATATTTATGAAAAATATGTTACTTAAATTACTAATAATTATATTTATTCGAAATTGGTTGTTTTTCTTTTAAATATCATTTAGAACTAGTTGTTCTCTTTTTTATGCTATAAGATTACAGCGAAATTACTTGTTACTTTAGACTTATTAACGTAAGTATACTACTAAATGTATGCTTAAATAATTGTATTTTTTAATTAAATAATTAGGAAGAATACGCACTTTGAGGATAAAATGAGTAATTTTTTAGTTTTATATTTTAAATATTAAAGCAACGAAATTATGTAAATGTTTTTCAAAATATATGATTTCAGTTTAAAAATTTATAATTTGTTTAATAAAGTTCATTTATCAGAAAGGGAAATTTTATTGAATGTTTATTACTTACAGTCAGCTGACAGATTACAAAAAACTAAGTTTCAATTTACTGAAATTTTGTCCTACAGTTTGAGAGTAACTAATTTATGCAAATGTTAACTTTAGGAACAATTTTTATATTGTAATTAAGGATGTATAATAATGAAGAATATATAATAAAATGTAACTGATTATTTTCTTCGAAAGTGAGTTAAAGTCAATTTTGGAATTTTCATAACATATATTTTCACCTGAGCAACAAACGGAGTTAGATATTGATTGATTCAGAATCTAATTAATATTAAGATAAATCACATTATACAGAATTGTTTTGTAAATTTGAAAAAAGTCTCGTATATTTTGCTTGAAATTTAAGAGGATTTCTGACTTTCAAAACTTAATTTTCTTATTAATTTGGAATTGACTTTGCTTAAAACCTAATGAGAATTCAGATTTTTAAAACATTAATTGTCATGTTAATTTGGAAAAGTCTGCTATATTTTGCTTACAAATTAATTTGATTTCATATTTTCAAAACTTAATTTCCTTGTTAATATGAAAAACTAGCTATAATTTGCTTAAAAACTAATGGAATTTCAGAACTTAGTTTTCTTTTTGATTTCAAAAAGTCTGTTATATTTTGCTTAAAAACTAGATTAATATGTACTCAGAATTATTTATAATTCTAAACATTCGATAAATTCTTGTACCTCAATAATTTATTTAGATGCTATATTAGTCCTGACATTAAATTATATGAACATTGATTGTTTCGGAAAATGATTATCCATTGATTTGTACCACCTCTTCTTAAACTATGGATTCCAGCCTTAAATAGGGTTGCTTTGTTAAAATTAGTTATAGTATTTTATTTTAACTCTCACAATTATTTCAATTCTGAAAATTACGAATGAAAAAACTAATAGCTGCAACAACTTAGCTAACAAAGCTCGTTTACTATTGTACTACTTTGTACAAATCACAATGTGATTTGGCATTAAATTTTTCCAAGCAAATATTTAATGCTGAAATTCAAGAATAATACATAAACCAATAGTAGTTTTTGAGATAAACTAATATTAGTTATAACTTATTATTAATATTGTATTTTGTTCAAAACTATTATTTCCAAGGAAGTGTTCAGTATATTTTTTTCATAAATTTTAGGCTTTAGAAGAAAAAAGGACTTAATCTAATGTAAAAGATTCACTTTATATAGGTCTGAAATTTTTCACAGGTATATTGTATGTTTGTTAATTCATTAAATAAATAACATTTTGAATTTTAAACATAAAATGTTGTGGTAAAAAGTGTTTATATCACCATTTCCTACTAGCATTCAAAATTTTGACCAATATTTAAGAAAAAATTAGCATATATGGTGCGGAGAATACTTAAATATTACGTTTTAATAGTTACATATTATAGATACAATCCATTTTATTTCTCTAATATTAATGTATGTTAATTTGTTATTTTATTTTATGACTGATACCAATTCTGAGTTTACAACTTTCAAGGTACAGCGCCTTAGTCCTGAAATTTCGAACCCAATCCAGATTAAGGGAACTCCTGGATCAAGCATTGGGACCAATTAGTTTTCGTGGAGGACTTTTTGATGGAACTGACTCACATTTGCGATACCTGGAAAAGGAAAACTTTGGAAGCCTCTCACTGTTAGCCTAACAGCAAGGGAATTTTAATACATGATCTGTTTACCACGGAGTAGTATTGTGGTCGATGCGAACCTCGAGTAGAATCCATATCAATCAACCACCTATGGGATTTGAGCCTGGATCGCCACATTATGAAGCGAACGCTCAAATCCTGAGTCAGCTCTGCTCAAAGACGTTAAATTGACGCACACACTTATGCGTCAGTTTAACAATAGAGAAGATTGTAAATGTCAAATGTCAAATGAGTTAATAAAATCAATGGTATATGGCCAGTACTGTAAGGAAGAGTGGGTAATACTTCAGTATATTTTATTATAAAAAACTCAAACGTTATAAAAAACAGATGAACAATTTTTGTCAATATACAAAAGACAAAATATTTTATCCTTTTAATAATTGATACCAAGTATTGAGAATGAAATCCTTTCTTTTCTAATCTACAAGTTCAACTAATCCATTTCAAAAATTCAAATTTAGAATGAAATAAGATCCTTTCCATATTCCAAAATTTTCATTCTTCTAAATCTTTTTATATTTCGTTTCGTTTTTACATTTAAAAGAAATGGGATTTTCTTATATAAGCATGATAAAAGCAAAAGAATTCAATTTAGAAAGAAAAACATGTTAGCGATATTTTGCAAAGAAGGAATCAGATTTTTAGATTTGAAAGGTAATTAAATGTTTAAATAGCGATGAATATTGTAAAGCAAAGCTAAATAATTCTTTTAGATTTGCGTAAAGAAGGTGTATTATTTCTTGAATAAACTCTGTATGATTATTTAATTTTTATATTTTGTTAACATGCGAAATATTTTGAAGAAAGAAAGTTTTAAGTTAATTTATCGAAATTATAAATGACAGCAAAGCCATACAGCTACAAAGAATTATTATACTGAATGCTACAAATAATTAAATACTACATAGTAGATGACCCTATCTGCTTGATACTGTAAGAAAATCCGGTGCAAATTACGGTAAAAAGAACCGAAATGTAAGTTGCCAGTATTGTTTGCTGTTAAACACATTTTTAAAGATTAAGAAAATTTGATGTAAATATTTTTACAGTAGTATTTCATTTATTTGTTTTGCCAAATCACTGTAATTAAAAACAAATAACGGAATTAAGGAAAGATTTGATTTTATAGCAAATTGGATTTAACGGATGCTGCACTCAGAGTGACGACATTTTTCCAATTATAACTGCTTTCGTATTTCAAGATCACTTATTGGATACTTATGTAATTCAGTCTTGAGTTCTATCTATGATGATATGCTTCGAAAAACATTCAACACGCAGATACATTTCATGAGACCTACATTTCTTTAAATTTATATACATAAAGATTTGATTTATATGCATTTCAACGCCACTAGGAAACAAGCATTTGAAACATTTTTTCAAATATTTCAATTCCTTTGAAGTATTTTTTAAAAACATTCCTAAATATTTAAAACGAAAAATTCTTAGCTCTAAATTATAATTGAAACTGCATAAATTAATAAGCTTAATCAAGGCAAAAATACTTAACAGATTGTTTGTTGATATGAAATGTCCGCTTTTAGCTTTTGAATTTTGCCAACTTATAATTCAGTTATTTCAACATTCATTGCCCATGTGAATTTTTATTAAAAATTTGTAAATAAATACGTTTAATAATCCATGTTGGTGATTGTTCACTGTCATGATATTTTAGTTCATTGTTGGTAATACGAAAAAGAAATTTCATCAATTTTTTTAATAATATACGCATTAGTGTTTTCTATCTTCTATAGATGCATTAATATCATAATATATAGATAGAGGCAATCTTGTACAGATACATTATAGAAAGTAATTATTGTACTATCAATTTATATAGATAGTTATAAAGTCTGTCTTTATTAGATTCCCTTAGTTATTAATTTTAGGGAGTGTTGAACCATAGCAGTAGTTAAATTCGATACAAATTTAGGGTGCTAAGTTAAAACCATACTTTCGAATTCATTAAAATTGATTACATGTTACGATTTAATACTTCATTAAGGTTTTCATAAAATTTTTACCTTATTATGGCTCATGAAAAAAAATTTCTGGTAAAATTACCGCACTGTATGGTAATAACATTTCTGCTAAAAAAAACAGATCATTCTGGTAAATGAAAACAAAATAGACGGTGGTATTTAAACCATTCATTTGCTAATTTTTCCGTTAATATGGTAATGACTTATCGAAAATTCTGGTTTTCAAAATTAAAGTTCTTATTACCACACTCTCGGCTAAAAATACAAAACTGAAAAGTAAATTTATCTGAATAAATGGTTTTTATGCCCCGCTCTAAGATATTTTTATAAAATGACCAAATTTTACACACATTTACTGAAGTTTATCACATATTTTTATTTCTTTCTCCAAAATAATTATACCAAAGCGCTTCGCAAAACTTACCAATTATTTTGATGTTCCCATAGAGGCAGAAGCATGGTAAACTTAGCATTAGTCGGGTATTTTTGATCATATTCTTTTTTCTAGTGTTGAAGGTACTGATACTTTTATCCGACATTGAATCAACGCATTTATCAACGCGTTGTTAATGTGTTGATTCAACGTTATAACGCGTTGTTGATGCGTTGTTAAAGTTTTCTGTGTGCGTGATTCAACGCATTATCAACGCGTTGAATCACGCACACAGAAAACTTTACCATAATACTTTTTTGACACCTAAAATTTTTATCGTAATAGTGATAATATGATAAAAAGAAATTTAATTTAAAAATATAATGTTTGTTGTTCATAATATGTGAGAAAATAAGCATTTATTTCTCAATTTCAGCTACTAAAAATATATTTATTTAATTAACCAATTTGTCAATCAATCAATTTAATCAATCAATTCGTAGGATTAAATTCTTGAATCATGTCCACGTTTATAATCATGTATACGTTAAGGATTGAATTCCTGTATCATGTGCAATCATGTACACGTTTAATCAAGATTTTATAAAAACGAATCTTAAAAAAAATTGTTCTTCGAATCAAATCTGTTTTATTTGTATTGTGTGATCACAAATTCAAGTGCGTTAAAAAGATTAATTTTTAGATTTTAAATAGATTTGGCTCATTAATTTTTCTTTTTATATTAATAAATCGGTAACACTTATCTGACAAATTTGTTTAATTAAATGCATTTACATTAACAGCTTCTGTATAGCCGAAAGATGTTTAGAAAATATTATACTCCTGTGTGCTATAAATTGTATAATTGGAATATGAGTAACATTCAGATTATACTACACATTCAACAACAGATTATATTAAATTCCCTCTTAAATTTGTAATTTGAATTCTTTAGAAATTAAAAGTAAGCGTTCTAACTGAAATAATTGCGATATAAATTCGACTCTTCCTTTCTGTTCCAAAGTTATTTTCTACTAGAAATTGCTGTTAGCTCAAATTCATTAGACCTCATTGCTTAAATCATTAATTTTGCAGACGAGAAGCGTTTACTGATAATTCTCCAAAAGTTGCAAGTCATAAATTGTAATTTACAACGTATAATTTAAATTATTTAGCCTTTAAAAATAAGCTTTCTAATTAAAGTTATTACAATCAGATGAAAATTTTTCATTTAATATGCAAATGAACAAAGTAATGAACAAATTTCCTAAAAATTGCTTTAAGTTTACCTTTGTCTAATTCCATTGTTTCGGTATGTGCAAAATTGTTATTGGTATAAAATCAAAAGATTCAGATTATAAATGATTGCTTATAACATTCACAATCTATTGTATATTTAAAAGTAATCTATCTTTCTGATCCCGAATTTTACATAGGGAATTCAGCATTGAATTTTAAAGTTATTTCTAACACTAAAATAGTTTACGTTCACTTTATGTCATATTTTTTAAGAAAAATAATAGCATTCATAATAATGTTCAATATAACACGTTAAAAGATTCAGGTTTTAAATTCATAGGGTCAACGAAATCATTACATTTTTATTGAACACTTTATTGATGTTTAAAGCTTAGATTTTAGTTTGCGCTCTCCAGATCTTTAAAATATTAATTTCACGTACACTGTTAGACAAAAATGGTTAAATAGCAATTTATTTATTTTATTTATTTACCATATTTTACCAAAACAGTCAACTAACCATAAAGTAGGTGATGTTCAATTTATTAAGTGTGAGAAAAAACGTTTATTGAATGTTTTTAACTAATGAGGTCTTAAAACTAGATTTCTACCAGAGCCAACTAGGCCATCCTTAAGAAACCATTTTGTTTCATGAAACTTGTTTCATACTGTAGCTGAGAGGAGCTAATCAGTCACCCTCATGACCGGCTGAACAGAGGTTCAAATTCCAGGGTTGATACCACACTATTTCTTCCCATCAATACATGAAAGGCTTATAGTGCCCTACGTTGTTTAATTGGTGACCCTAGACTATTAGAATACGAAACTTACATTAACGCATGAAGCGCTGCTCCAGCAGAGTTCCAATGTCAGTTTAAGTTTTATTATTATGGTTCAGAAACTATGCTAGTCGTAAATGATTACAAAGCCATTAAGTTTATTACTCAAGGTTTTTTAACTGCACCAGTTATAAACGGTTGTTAAACCGTATTGATAAAGAAATGTTCCTAACCATTAACTTGATGGTTAATCGAATAGATAGACAGCTGCCAGTAATTTTACCGTAATTTCAGAATTAAATTTCTTACAGTGCACATAATAAAGTTATGAATATCATGCAAAATAATACTAGTTATAAAGGGATTGCTTAAAATCCATCATTTGAATTTAATGATGTTTTACAGTAAACATTTTAACTAAGTCATTTCAATTTGATCGAATCCGTAATTCACACTAAAAGCTATCTTTTCCTTGAAGACAGCTTGAACTATAGATTCACTAGATTCCAATGCTTAAGACATTAATTTAGTAAACACAAAGAAGTTTCAGCAACAGTTATCGTTTTTGTGCATCATATTTTACTATAGATTACCTCCGTGGTTAACGCTAAATGATACAATTTAGCATTTATAAATTGTATCCATCAATTGTATGTATTATAATTGTATTTATAATTGTATAATTTATCATTTATTTATTTATTTATAAAGGTATTGTTAATCTAGTACTTGGATTTCTTGACCTTTAAAAGTAAACATTTGAACTAAAGTCATCCCAATTTGATGATATCCGTCATTCAAATTGAAAGCTATCTTTTCGTTAAAGATTCCTTACACTTTATGTTCACCAGATTCCACTGTTTAAGACCTTAATTCAGTACATATTTTGCAAACAGTTATCATTTTTCGTGTATCATATTTTACCTTAGATTACCCCCAGCGGTTAACGCTAAATGATACAACTTACAAAGGTATTGTTTAAAATTCAATATTTGGATTTCGTGACGTTTAAAAGTAACCATTTTAACTAAAGTCATCTCATTTTGATCAAATCCGTCATTCAAACTGAAGCTATCTTTTCGTTAGAGATTGCTTACACTTTACATTCACCAGATTCCACTGTTTAAGACATTAATTCAGTATACACAAAGAAGTTTTACCAACAGTTATCGTTTTTCGTGCATCATATTTTACCATAGATTACCTCCGTGGTTTTCTTATTTTTCTTTTCTTTTCTTTTCCCCTACAATGAAAACGTGGTTGCGCAAAAAAGAAAAGAAAAAAAGGGGACATTCCTGTCTCGAACAGGGGTATCCCTATTTTTTTCCCCAATAATTTATAGCTTCTACTCCCTCCTAACACAATGCAGGAGTTGTTATCGCTTGTCCGGATGATCCTTTGGGATGAAAAAAAAAGGGAAAATAGACCTGGAAAGGGGGGTCTCATCTTTTGTTTTTTTTATTATATTTTTTACAGGTCTTCTTTACGATAAACTTCCCCTCGTTGGAAAGCGCAGAGAGATAACTCTCACAACACCTCGATTTTCATCAGATTTTTCTTTATTTTTCGCACGCCCCAGAAGTTCTCGGGAAAAGCATGATGTTGGGGTGCTGCAAGGGGATGTTGAAAGACAAAAAAGTGTTCTTAAAGAATCATAAATTCTTTTTGGAAGATGAGTACTTCCAGTTGGAATAACTCCTCTTCAGAGTTAAGTGTAAATGGACATATGAACTGAGAGAAAGAGATTGTGTATTAGGATAAGTCTTCGTTGATGGGTTTATAAGATGCTTTACAAGGAGAATAGTAATTAGAGGTTACGCGAGGTTATCTATATAAGGGGCTGTCGTCATATTTTTTCACTAAATTTGGTCCCTTTTTTGGTCTTGAGTGAATTGCAAATAATAAATCATTTTAAGAGTAGTTTATTTCTTTTCGGGAAAAATGCTTATTCATATATAGTATGTCATCGAAAAATGTATTTCTTACAAAATATTTCTTTAAAAAAATTATCTATGCGGAACGTTTCACCAAACAATTAAACTGGTTTTGATGCCTTTATACACTTTCCTAGGTTGTCTATCCACCTTAAATAGCGATTCATTGAAAATATTTTTTACGAATTTCATTTTGGACAGGAATTCTAAACCACATATATTTATGTTATGTATGAAGAGAGACAATTTTAAAACACTCTGCATAAAAAACTTCTTTCGATATTTCCTCGAAATAAGCTTAAAGAAATCTTTGCACCAAATAAGTTTAACGAAAGTTATACATTTACGAGACATTCAGCACATTCGGCGCTGATATACAAGTTCCAATTTAACAAAGCGCATAATATTAAAATTTATACTGATCTGATAAATAAATTTTTTCACGAAAAATATTGATAATGGAAATAGATAGTTATTAAATTGGTTCTAAATTTTGACGTAGATAAATTCGTCTTTTATATATTGGTTCAAATATAGATTAAAATGAAATTAATTTTTAAGCAACTTTTATAACAGCAACCAAAATTTCATGAAAGCATTTAACTTAAAAAAAGTGTTTCGCCCTTAGAATGTAAATTTTAGAGATTAAATGGAAGAAGAAAAAAAAATGCAACACTCTATATATGTTACAGATTTTTTTCCGTAAGGTGTAGTTATTCGTAAAAAAATAGATGAGGCCTAAAAGTTATACAGTAAATTTTTTGTTTTTCGATTTTGTTTCTCTCAGTTATTTGAACTTTTTTTTAATAGTAGAATTAATGAAATTAAGTGTTTAGATCTCATTTTCAGTACTTATTGCTTTCCAAATGGCGTGAGCTTAAAAACAAGCAAAAATAAATAAATGAAAATTGTTAGAAATTCAAAAGTAAATTAAAATTGGTTAAATAGTTTCTGAGAAAAAGCACATTAAGTTTTGTAAATTTTGGCAGGATGAAATATCGGATTTTCCTTTAGTAACTTTTAAGCAACTTTTCCTATTATTTTTCAGGACAGTATATTTCCTAATTAAACACAGTTTTTGTTACGTTTTCATATTTTATAATTAATGCAAATAAATCAAGGTATTGAATTAATATGATAAGATAAATTCTGAGCTGAAGTTTTATAATAATATTACCATCCAAAAAATTGGAATGTTTTTATATGCTTTTTACTTTTAGTTTCTATACATTAATTATTTTTTAAGCAAAATGCATTCTACATCAAATTTTCAAACAAAGGTCAGTTTTAAATCTTTGAAAAGCAATTCCACGGTAGTTCGTTGTAAGCCACCGAAGAGGTTCATGGAGGCTAAGGCTTCCCATTTTCTTGACAAACGGCATGTTCATGTAATGGGATCAGCTCAACGAAGCACTAATTTTACTTACCAAACAAGCTGGTACTCACCAATCTGGAGCATAGTGCACTTCAAGTCGTCACTGAGGACCGAACCCAGTTCATCACAATGACAGTTCAGTGCCTTTACAAATTTTATTTACTCAGTTTCCTTTACAATTTCTTTCAACTTTGCAAAATCAAAGTGAAGTGAACATCATTTTTGAAAAAGTTACTTATTAACTTATTTTAAAGTTGGTAAATAAATATTAACAAGTGATCGAAGTTTCTAAAAGACTCATTTACAGTTCATCAAGCATTATGTTTAAATTAAGAGAAAATTTCACTGTATTCAATTAAAAGTACTTAGTTTTCAATAACAGTTAAAAATAGCATTCTTTTTAAGATAGAATTATTTTTTATTTTGGAAACAGATTAACATTTTTCTTCAGTTCATCAAAGACCATTCACAAGTTTTTTATAACCCAATTTGAAATTGTCTTTGAACAATATATTTGAAATCTGAACTTTATTATTCAATCGTATAATTACATTCAATTAAACGTACTTAGTCTTCACTAAAATTTTTAAAAAAATTCGCTTTTTAAGATATAATTATTTTTTAAATTGAAATTACCTTTCAATTTTACTTTGTTTCTTTAAAAACCTTTCGAAAGTTTTTTTTTTATAATTTAATTTGAAATTGTCTCCGAGCAATATATTCGAAATCTGAACTTTATTTATCGGAGAAAGCCTAGACAACACACACACAAAAAAGGGAGAAAATAAGTTTTGCATCAGTATATGTCTACGTAAGAAGCCCTTCTTTGATGAAATTGGAGGCATGCGAAAAGCGTTAGGTTTGTCATGTTTCAAAAGTTTTAAATTGAGTTTTCTGACCCGTCTTCAATACGAGGAAAAGGTTTCGCTCAATAAAGATCTTGAGAGTGGTAAAGTGTCTTCTTACTATGATGCAGAAGGAGCTGAAGATGTAAACTGTGTCACAGTTGAAAGATTTGGCAAAGTGAAGCCTTGAAGTTTAAATAAAATTGAGTCAAAGCGTGGTCTTGGTTGTGCGTTGAAACTTTCAGGTGAATTCATTAGACTACTTTTCTTCTTCACAGTTTCTATCAAATTACCGTCGGGGTTTGAAAGAAATTGTGTAGTGTTTTATAGAAACAAAAAGTAAAAGACATTCTGAAACCTTTACTCTACAACAACTGGTGCCTTTATTTTAAATGTATAGAAAGAAAGGAAAGAAGGGAAAAAAATAGCCGTTATATATATATATATATATATATATATATATATATATATATATATATATATATATATATATATATATATATATATATATATATATATATATATATATATATATATATATATATATATATATATATATATATATATATATATATATATATATATATATATATATATATATTATATATATATATATATATATATATATATATATATATATTTATATATATATATATATATATATATATATATATATATATATATATATATATATATATATATATATATATATATATATATATATATATATATATATATATATTATTATATATATATATATATATATATATATATATATATCATGATAAATAAAAGCAAAAAATTAAGAAAAACAATAAGTTCTATTTATTGCTCATAAGCTGCAAGTAAATCGAACTCATAAAATAAATGGAAAATATAGAGAAAACAAGGGAAAAATTACTGAACAATGAAAAAGGGAAAAAAATAAAAATAATAATAAAAATAAAAATAAAAAAACCACCGGAAAAAAAGAACAAAATTTTTAAATTTATCTTCCGAATTTTTAAAATTTTTTTCTTCTTTTTTTTTCCTGTTATTTATTTTTCTTTTTATTATTATTTTTCTTTTTTTTCCCCTTCTCATTGTTCTGTAATTTTTCCCTTGTTTTATATATATATATATATATATATATATATATATATATATATATATATATATGTAAATATATATAGCACAAGAAATAAATACAAAATGGATAAAAAGAAAAATGAAGAATTATTTCCTGCGCATAAATTGCAAGTATATAGAACTCATAAAATAAGCTCAAAATATAGAGAAAACATGGAAAAAATTGCAGAATAAGGATAATAGAAGAAGAAAGTTATTAAAATAAAATAACATAAAAAAATTGTATTTTATCTATCGTACTGATATATTTTGCTTTGGCTATATTGATACGATATTAGTAAGCACTCCTTTTTACGGATATAATCGTGTGAGCTGATAAAGAGATTATATCTTTTTTTTCCGAAATTTTTATTAAGTTTTTATTATTTTTTTATGCTATTTTACTTTAATAATTTTCTTCTTCTCTTTTCATTATTCTGCAATTTTTTCCAGGTTTTTTTGATAGCAATATATTTAAATACGAGGGAATTGAAGGTCTGTAAAGTAATGGGATCTTTTACACTAAATCTACTAAGTACATTTTTATTAAGACTAAAGTGCTGCCCATCAATTTTTTTAAAACTCAATCTTAATTAACTTTTAAAAGAAACTTAAAATTTCTTCTGACGTTTATCCACCAACATTCATCCTTACCGCCCAATTATCCTTTCTTAAAATAATTTATAACAGATGATGATTATCAAAGAAATTAGATTCGATTCCAAGCGTTTTTCTTCGCCAGCGTCTGTAAAATATACAGGGAAACAATGGCATGCTATTGGAGATGGCGAAGATAATCGCCGCCTTTGCTGTTGTTTGGCAAATACCATCGACTTCCGATATTTTGCTGTATACAAAGATAGTCATAGTCTCTTTGGTTGCTTTCGGTACTGTTTCAGGAATTTCAACTATTCCTTCCTGCTTTGTGGAACCGCGATCAGAAATATTCTGGTCCCAGCAGATTCCCTGAGAAACTTAGTGGTTTCTTTGTGGTATATCACTATATTATCTCCATTCGAATTTTTCTCTTCACGGCAGATAAGAGTATCTTTTTCAACGTCAAGCACCCATCTGAATATTTCATAAACTAAAAATAGTTACGGAGGAGTTTTCTGAAAAAGAATTTTCCCTAAAGTGCAATTTTGCTATGTAGTGAATTGTAGAGTTGGGTTCAAGCAGAGAAAAGCTATACTTTGTACTTTATATGAATTCACAAATATGAGAATTGCGTGAATAAAGCACTAATAAAAGAGCAAAAACAGACCCACTCTAAAGTTAAATAACTTTAATAAACACAAATAATAGCACAAAAGCGTATGGGCTGTACTTTGATTATTTTAACACGAACCATCCTAACTATTGAGACTAAAAATGAAAGCGTTTGTGCATAAATGCCATTCAGTATTCCGACAGTGAGAAAAGTTCTTTTTTTTTAGAATATAAATCATATTATGTCCATTTTTAAGCTATTATTTATGCTCATTCTACTTTCTTTAGATGAATTCATACGTCTCATTTTCTTACTTTGGAGATATATTATAATATTTCTCTGATTAAGAATTTACTTAGTGACGAAACACGGAATTCATGTTTTGCTAGTGAGGCATTCTGCGTTCCGATATTAAGAAAGGTTTTTCATTATTGAACGAAATCTATAGCATCATCATTTTTTTAATAGTGCTTTATTTACGTTGTTTGTATTTATTTTTAGGAGAGATGAGTACTGATTCAATGTTTCTCATCAATGATTCGAATTGATTTTATGATTCAAATTATTATATTTAAACTAATTTCGAGTCAAGATCGAACATCTAGATTTGAGTAAAATTACTTGATTCACAACCAAAAATCAAGCAATATTAAAGTTAATAAACATCAGTGAACATTAATGAGAAAATAAATAGAAAGAATTTGTTAAAATAATTTAGATTTTTGAAGTTCATGCTCTTTGGAGGTAAGGAATCAAATCAATTAATTGTTCAAATCAGTTATTCTTCTCACTTCGATTGATTTAATTCACTTTGAATATTCGCATCATCAAGTAGGTTTTAGTTGGTAGTTTGCATAAAATTTATATATATTTTACTATCATTCTTGAGACTATGATAAAGGTAAAAGTTTTAAATGTCATTGTTTAAAGAATAGTACAGGGTAGTTCATCGTTTTCAAACAACTATATTTTATTTTAATCAATTTAAAGTTTACAGCAATGCAAAATTTCCGAATGAATATAATATATTTTTAAGCAATTGTCTTTTCAGCTTTTAATAAAGTGCCAAATTACGCTGTCAATTATTTTCTACAAAAATAGCCGAAAAAAGGAGATCAGCTGAAATAATAAATATTGGTTATTGGTGAAGAAGAGTTACATAAAATCATGAATTCAAAATAATGATATTTACATTTTATGGATGGGTTAATACGACATTTTCTTAATTTATTTAATTCTTTGCATACATAATCAACTTTCTGATAGTTTAATGATCAGGTATTATTTTCCTAGTAAACGTATTTAATACTCTAAAACAGCCTCTTCTCAAAATTTCTCAGGTGTTTTAAACAGTTGATGTTAAATTTTGTTATTTTTCACATGAAGACAATACTAAGTTTTGCATCCGCTTAAAACAACAAGGTAGCTAATCTTTTAAACAATTGAGATTTAGCATTGATAAAGAGCTATAATGTATGTTTCAGTTATTGATATACTTGTATATTAATACTATTCGTATACTCCAACTACTTCTCTCTAATCACTGACATAAAATGCTTGCAATACTATGGGAAGTTGTTGGTCTAACTATTTTAGGTTTTTATGATTTTGTTTGCACTTGATGAAAATACGGTTTCTATTCCAGTAACAAGTGCTCCATAGATGTAATGTGTCATCATATTTAGCTCACAAATTTCTTATCTTCTGATATTGGTTCAAGGAAAAAAAATTTTAAGATTTATTGATACAATTTTAATTACATATATAGGCTGTGTTACGTACTTAGACTGTTACGTTTATAAAAAAATAATTGTAATAGATAAGTTATTCATTAAGATCATGCAACACAAAGAAGACTGTAACATAAAATCCATATTTCATTTGTTGCAAAATCTACTATAAACTGATAAAAGATTATACTATTATTTATAAGATTATGCAACTTACATAAGAAGAACATGAGAGATTGTTATCTTATCTATCATTGCACAACTCAAATATAACTAAAACATAAAACCCACTCTTATTTATCCTTATCAATTATTGCAAATTCTCTTATATATTGACTTAAGGGAATATTATCATTTTTATCATTATGTAACACAAACATGACTATAAAACGGCGAAAAAATGTCAGGTAAAATTACACCAATGTATAGTAGTTGTATTTCTGGAAATAAAACCATAATTTCAGTTAATAAAACCAAATGATATGTATCAAATTTTATTACATATTATGTAATGATATTTTGTTGTCCATTTTACCGAAATCATTTCAAAAGCCCTTATTTAAAAATTAGTTTTTTGCTGCTCCCATAGATTCCGAAACACGGTAAATTTTACCATCCTCTGGTAATTTTGTCCATACAGTTTTTCTCAGTGAACATAAAATCTAACCTTCATGCAATTTAAATTCTTTTATACGTCAATAAAAGGAAATATAATCATTCATACCATTTTGCAACTCACATATGTCTATATTATTATATTATAACAGTAGTTAAACAACTGTCCCAATTTTCGAGTTGCCGACTATCAATGTTCAACTGCGTAGCCTTGTAATTTTGAACCTATTTCAGAAGACAAGGGAACTCCTGGATCGAGTATAGGGAGAAATTTGTTTCCGTGGTGGACTTTTTGGTAGAACTAACCCGCATTTGCGTTACATGGTGAAGAAAATCACGAAAACCTCATAAGGTTAGTTCGACGACAAGGGGACACTAACCCATGATCCGTCTACCACTGAGGATATTTTACGTCAGCACTGAGGTCGGTGCCAGCCGGGTGCGGAATTTGTATCGACCAGCCATTCACCTCATTAAGAGACGAGTGCTCGATCTCCATAGCAACCACGTCTTTTCACTATAACTATAGTAAAATAAAATATTTACGATAAATTTTAAGGATAGATAAGTTTTCTTTTTCATATATGACTATAAAAATTTTGTCTATCCTTATAATATCATAATATCCTTATCGAAAATTCTTATATATACTGATAAAATGACATTTCATTAAGCTTCATTAATCACGTCAAGGGATAAATGGCACAGGTAATAGTAAGGGGGCTTACAGCAAAGTGCCAGCATTTGGCTATTCTTTAGAGAGATATAAATAAAAGGGATGTTTTATTCCAGAAATAGGTCTGAAAGCCTCCCCTATCCAACTCGGTTCTTTCTTAAAATGTTCTAGAAAAGAGATTTACATGTATAACCTATTCCTCAGGGAATCCTTGAACGGTAGAATTTTAGGGCGAATGTCTAGAAAGCGGCCTTTTTTCTCGAAGCATTCCTTCCATTACGATGGGGGTAGGGTGTTTGGCCAGTGAAATTGTCACTCCCCTGCCTTTTATTTTGGCGTTTTAGAAGCAAAACAGCTGAGGGTGGGAAGCGATTTCTTTCTCAGTTGGATATTTTTAGCTGTTATATCTTAACCAGGAATATCGGTCCTCAGAAGGAAAAGGGAGATTCCAGGAGATGTTAGGAAAGGATATCTAGGTAGGGAAGAAAAATGTCATCATAAAGTTATTTACTTTTTTTTTGTGCGTTTGATAGCTCAAGGAGGTGGTTTGCAAGGAGAATATGTCACCAATATATTTTTGAAAGATTCTTGGAAAAAGTATTTATGAAACTTTAAAAAAAAATTCTTTGAAGTTTTAAAGAAAATTCTCACTGATATATAAAAATGTAAGGTGTAGAAATCTAAATCATTTTTCCTTCTGAACTTAATGTGCTAAAGCAAAAACAGTTCAGAATAAATCAAATATAAATCCAAATTTACGGATCATTTCATAAAATTTATGGAGTGAGTAACTTTAGATTTAACTTTATTATGTTAGCTTAAAATGAGAAAAAATGTGTAGGGTTAAAAGATTTTTCTTTCCGGTAAGGTTTCTTAAAAAAATCATTTTCAATCCGCTTTTTAATTCATTCTAATAATTTGAAGAATTTTTTGAAGTGAAGCACTGCCTCTTATTACATTTTGCTTCAGTCAAAAGCATTCCGTAAAGTTTGAACTTTACCTTCGGGGGTTGTTTAAAGCATATTTTTAAAACTGATGAACAGCTTAAGAACTGAACTTCAAAATAATCAAAAGATTAATATCTTTTTTTCTAATGACAGGCACTGAACTTCTAGTTCTTCACCTTGGAAGATGCTAGATGAATTGTTAATGTAACGTTACTTGGTGGGCTCCTGTGAACCTAAGTCACGGAGAAGAGCAACTATTACCCGTGTTCACAGGGAGAGCCACATTCAAACATTACAAAGAAAAGCATTCATGTCTTGAGCGGGATTCGAACCCGTAACTATTGGCTTCGCAGTCAGGCGCACGGACAGCTCGGCCGCTTGACCGGCTTGAATAGAATTTAAACCGGGGGTTTCAAGCATGTCTTTCCCGTAAATCACTTTAAAGGTTTACAAATTTATTATTATTTCTAAATTAAAGAATGCTTTATAGTAACAATTTGATCTGTTTTTTTTTCACTGCTCTCAGCCATATGTTCTTACAAATATTTATAAACATAAATTGAGCAAAATCAGTCGTATTGTTCATGAAAACGAAAAATTTTTTTCCCAGAAAGTGCATATTTCCTAAAAATTTTTCAAATTTATATTTTGCCATTTGCCTCCAATTTCTTTTTTGAGTAAAAATTTGAAAAATAAATAAAATAAAACTCAAGTGAAAATAAATTCAAAATCATTTCTGCCATTATTAAATAAACAATAAAAAATAGTATATAGCTATTGTTAAATAAGTTTTATTATTGTGTGTGTTGTTTCATAACCAAATTATTTTTCCTTGAATAGTTTAAAAGATGTTGAGAAATTTAGTAAAAAGTTAAATTAATATTATTTGGATCTAGCTTTTGATTGCTCACCTGAACATAATCCTTATTTTATTTTATTTTATAACCGTCGTTGAACAGCCGATAAAATTTTATGGATTTACGACTACTGCTGTTCAACTCCGTAACTTTGTAATTTTGAACCCAATCCAGAAGACAAGGGAACTCCTGAATCGAGTATTGTGAGTAATTTGCCTTCGCTGAGGACTTTTTGATGGAGCTAATCCGCATTTGCGTTACATAGAGAGGAAGACCTCGAGAACCTCCCACGGTAAGTCTAACCACAAGGGGACTCTAACTCATGATCCGTCTACCACTGAGGATATTTCACGGGAGCACTGTGGTCGGTGCAAGCCGGATGCGGAATTCGTATCAACTTGGATTCGAACCCGGTTTACCTTATTGGACGGCGAACGTTCTATCCCCTGAGCTATCGCTGCTTATCACAATCCTTATCGTTACATTTTCCAAACAGAACAGCATTTTTTTTAGCAAGAAATAAGTTTATTCACGAAAAAAAAAATGTGTACGCTAATTAAGTAGCATAGCAATCCCTCCAGCCAATTGGAAATAAAAATATAAAAAGTTATCCAAGTGTTCCGTTTTTTACTTTCTCACCGTATATACTTATCCATTTCTACTGTAAAATATTTTAAATTGTAAACTTTTATTGTGACTGTTCTAGTTTGCTTCATTAAAAATTGCATCATTAAATATTATAACTGTTACTTAAATTATTACTATGCAATACTGAAATTACTCATTGTAATAAGTATAGGGTTGCATAAAATATTTAGTAATAACTACGTGTACGTAATAATATGTATGGCATGAAACTATTAATTACAAATATCTGTTTTTTTTTTCACGGCAGATAACGATGATCTAGATAATTTAAGATGCATATTTCGGAAATGAGCTACAGAGAGAAGCGAGAAAATTCTGAGAGTCCCTGAATTGAACATAAAATGAGTCATCTTTTGTTAAAATAATAATGAGTCACCAAAGGATTCGTCATTGGCTCGCTGCTTCATCTTTGATGTCGCTCTTGTTTCATTCGAATCACTTAGAAAATACCTTCCTTTAAAGACACGATATTCTTGTTGCATTCTTTCAAAATGAATCATTTTATGTTTTTAGGCAATATTGATAAAAGAAAAGAAAGTAAACATTCAGAATATGTTATCACGTGCAATAAATGAATAAATAGGGGTCATTAACTCATTATTATTTCTTTATAAGCAAATATTTCTTCATTATAATGAATCCAATGTATGTTGTGAAACACATCGCTGAAATTTTTTTTTTTTTTTTTTTTTTTTTTTTTTTTTTTTTTTTTAACAAACAAATATAACTTTATTGAGATCAAAAACACATAAATACAAAGAATATATATTCGTCGTCAAGAGGAAAATCCTGTCCAGGCGACAAAGAAAAGTAATACAATAAATTTAAAATAGAAATTTAAAAGAAAAAAAAAAAAAAAAAAAAGAAGAAAGAAAGGAAAAAAAAAAGGGGGTATTACAATCATAAATTATTTTGCTCATCATAAGACGTCATATATTGTTGAACACTGTAATAATAGAAAACAAAAAAAAATGCATGAAACTGTATATAAAAATAAATAAATAAATAAATAAAAAAAAATAACAAAGGTAACATAAGAAATTCATTTGGATTGGCACAAGACTGGTATAAAAAATCAAATGCTTCCTTTAAAGTGAAAAATAGAGATCTAAATCGTCAATGTTCATCACAAATTGAAATAAAGCACGCTTAAAAGAAGAATATATTTTGATGTTTTGCAACTGAAATGGTAATTTATTATATAATTTAGGTGCTAAGTAAAAAAACTGTTTTCGTGAAATTTCTTTTGTAAAGAAGGGAATCTCATACATTTCAGTTGGTCTCCTTTCAGACACATTAGTTTTTAATTTGCATATTAATTTATTGTTGTGTAAATAGAGTAAAATACGAAAAAATACATTATGGCGAAATGGTAATAGGTTAATTCTTGTATATATATTGGTAGTAGTTACACTTGAATTATTTATATTTAGAGAATTAATAATCTTGAAGCATTTATTCTGAACTGAGATTAAGGGAAGTAAATTAGTTTTATATTCACCGCCATATATTATCGCACCATAATTTCAGGATTGTTATTAGCTGTTTTTTTTTGTTGATCATTTTTTATGATGAAAATGATATTTAGAAACGAAAAACCTCATAAATTCGTAAAAATTTTATATATTTTCATTAATTTAGATTAAGCATAAAATAAAGTTTAACTAGCATATTAAAATGTCATTGAATTTGAGTGTTTACTTTTGTTATGGTATTCGATTATTTGTTTTCATTTCTAAGCTCAAATTTATTTATTTCATAATTGACTTGTTTTCAAAAATATGCAAACCTTATAATTTCTCAATTCCCTTTTCAGTAAATTCCATAGTTTTTTTTAAATTCTTATCAAACAATAGTAATTCAAAAATGCAAACATACCACAGTTTTTATTATTATAATTTTTTTGTATAGTGAATAGCAATTAACAAACTTACGAATAGAAAATTTCGAAACCTTAAATTGTTTCAAGTTTTCACGTAATGATTATGACTATAAGCTCAAGCATAGTTTCGAATCATACAGTGGAAGAACTTATTACCATTTGTATTGAGTTACATCAAGTTTATATGAAATGTTTACGTAATGTCTTAGCAATCTTTTATGCATATATATATACTAGAAAACCATATTTAAATGAATGCATTTACATGAACAAATTCTCATATGATTATAGCCTACCATCATTTATCATCAAGCTTATGTGCATATGCACAATCACTGCAAATTTCTGATGGAGTCATTTTTGACAACTGTTATTGAAAAGCATATATAGTTGATGCTAACAATTCCGCAAATGCAAATTGTGCTCCAAAAATAAATCCCCCATGTATATAATTTTCCTACTTCCCATTATTTTCTTGTATCATATTGGTGTTTTTCTTGCATTATCTCATGCAATGTATTTGTTTATCCAGATGTGTTTTCATGATGTGTAATGCTTAGCCACGCTTTTTTTGTTTGGTCACTATTTTTGACGCTCAGCTCCCATGGGTCTTAAATGTCAATAGTCAATGTTCTATAATAGTTACATAATGTCTAAAATTATCTGTTTCTCTAAATAATTGTAAAGTAATAAATAAACAATAAATTAGGGACCATGAAGGGAGAAGAGGCCAGACGTTGGGCTTAGTTCTGGCGACGTAGCAGTTGCTAAGGTAAACTCGTGGTTGGAGAATCATCAGGGGAAGCATTGTGTGTCACCGTTGTATTTGTCTGTTTTCCTGGCCACAGTTTTTTTCCTGATAGATGCCCCCTTTGGAGGAATAGATGCAGAACTGTGTGCCCGCGTTCATGTCCACGCCTTCTTCTTCATCAGTTTACTTTCATAAATTTTCCTCCGTCACAATTCTCACCTATTTTTTGCGCACAATTTGTGTGCATTAATCAAGAAATTGAGTTGTCTTTGTTGACGAACAGGGGAAGGGTAGTTTTAAGTCGACCCATATCAAAGGGTACCTACTAGTCATGCAAATAAATGTTGCAGTTGCACATCATACTCGAATTTCTATTTTACGCTTATTAAACTATAATAGGATGAGGTAAAACACTATGTATCTTACATTTCATTACATCTCATTATCATCATTATTATTAAATTATTTTACATTTGTAGTTATTTTCCTTCATTCTTTCTCTTTCTGGTACTGCAAGTAGTCCCAAAGATATAGTGAACGCAAAAATACACTTCATGCTGTGGTACTCCTGGATTCTCTGATACCATCTCGACCATAAAGATACTTACTACAAGGGAATTAAAAATTAGATCATAAACTATTAATGATAACCAATTTTTGTCAAATTAGCACAAATCACTGCTGTAGTTTATATTAATTACTTAAGGGCTGATGAAATAACCGAAATAGTACAAGGGTAAAATGTACTGAGAAAGCATTGCGAAGGACGGCAGTAAAAGTTTTAGTGGTGGCAGGGAGCCCATTTAGATTCGTATTCAATGTTAAAAATTTCTTGAAAAAAATTGTTAAATTTGTTTAATTGTTATTGTACCATATTCAAACAATGCAGTTAAATAACCATAAATAAGATGGCATTCAAATTGTTAACTGTGATAAAAACCATTTAATAACTATTTTCACCTTATACGGTTAAAAACAACCAGAATTGTATTGCACCAACCCACCTAATAAAGGCACTTAGTTCCTTACAAATGTGTAAAAATTAGAGCCTAGAGGGGTTAATCTGTCAATCTCATGACCTACAAAACGGTGGTTCGAGTTCCAGAATGGACACCACAATAATTCATCCATTCCTTTCAGCACACGAAGAGTTAAAAAAGTCTAGTATTTCCTTCATTTTGAAACCATGCTAATTGTAAATGGTTTTAAAACAGTTAAAGTAAAAATGAAAAATGCCCTTTGCGTAAGCGTAAGGGTTAATATGATGGACAGACTACTGTCGATTAATTTCACATAATTTTTGAATAAAATTCCAGCAGTGTGCATCAGTTTGTCTAGAAAGTAAAGGGGTCCTTCATCATGCTTATTTCATTATGATATCTTTGAACATGACATAAAAACCATTTAATCGGTAATGTTTGTTTTGCAGTTTTGTACTTTTCACTTATAAATTTGAAAATTAGAATTTCCGAAAAACATTTACCATAATAACGGAAAATTACCAAGTGAATAGTTCAACTGAACATATTTTTACCATATATATATATATATATATATATATATATATATATATATATATATATATATATATATATATATATATATATATATATTTTATTTATTATGTTTTTATTAATTAGAAGTGTCGTTACTATACTTAGAACAGTACTATATATTAGAACAGTACTTTTACCAGACTTTTTTTCACCCTGAATATATGATAGTGATACATCTTTGTACTTATATAGAAATCGTTGTGTTTTTTTTACTCAAATTACTACCATCAGAAAGGCTCTCTTGAACAAGATGAAAATTTGACTTACTGCATTGATTGAAGTTTTCATTCTTTCGTCAACTGTTAACGTGTTTTCAATTTTTACTGGAAATAAATATGTATCTATGCATTCCTTTATTGGCTTTCTTTAGTGATGATTCAAAAGTATTTAAATCCAAATTAATTTAAAAATACTTAGGTAATAATAGTTCAATAAAAAAAAATAGGTAGCAATAAAAAAAGACAAAAGTATTCTCATATGGGCTTAAATTCCCAGAAGTGAACCCTAAATAATCTCTAGTACGCGAACAACAGAAGAAAAATTTTGAGCTGAAATAATTTTTTTTATTTTTTTTAAATATGATTAAAATTTGAAGACCAAAGACATTGATAAAACTGATGACGAATATTTAAAAAGAAATTAAGCAGACACTAAACTGAAATATTCATTTAAAACACTGTAATATTAATTGACATTTTATTTAGTTTATATAATCGTATAATAAACTTATTTTTAGTTAAGCAGTGTTTAACTCAGTAAATAAGTATTTTGCTTAATATCATTTTTAAATAATAATATATTGGTCTATAATTCTCTAATTATTAAGGCTAACACAACTGTAGTACTTCCGTATTAATTAGATTTAGGTACGTAAGCTCTTTTGAAATTACAACCGTAACTAATTGATTTTCCACATAGTGCTTTCGATTGAAAATTGCTCAAATGTATGAAATAATGTAAGTGCCTGTTTATACAACATTTAGGTATTTCCTTCTACCATTTTCCATTTAATTGTATGAGAAAATGTCTGCATTTACGATTTATATAATTATTGTTTTATTAAACGCCAGTTAATTTCAAAAATAAATTGCATTATAAAAATTAACTGAATTATAGAATTGACGATATGGGATAACGAAACATAATTGTGAGAATATGAAAAATTTGATTTTAGGACAATGTCTCCTACTATAAAGTTGTAGTGGGATTTAAAATTATACTTAATTTAAATAGTAGCCTATAAAGTTTATTCAGTTATCCCATATTCAATAAACATTTCTAAAATTCTTTTATTAAAAGCCAGTTAATTTTAAAAATAAATTACATTATAAAAATTAACTGAATTATAAAATTGATGATATGGGATAAAGTAACATAACTGTGAGAATATGTAAAATTTGATTTTAAGACAATGTCTCCTACTATAAAGTTGTAGTGGGATTTAAAATTATACTTAATTTAAATAGTTGCCTATAAAGGTGGTTCAGTTATCCTATATTCAATAAACATTTTTAAAATCCTTGCCAACGACCATGTAAAAATATATGCGCATTAGGGATCAAAAATTATTAATTAGGTGGTAGAAAAGGCAAAATAAATGTTTAAATTTTTATTTTCAAGCAAAGTTTAAAGATGATGTTCATTTCAAAACCCCATCACTAAAAAACTTTTATTGAAAAGTGCCACTTGACCAAACGTATAGGTTAATTCAGAAAAGAAATCCAATACTCGGTTAAACAAAATATGAATGATTCATTATGCCATCAATTCTGGTATTAAAAGTCTAAACATAATCCGAAAGTGCAAATTCAATTTTTGTTGTAGTTTCGTGCTTTTAAAATAAATTTGCGTCCTTTTGTAAAGTTTGCGCATTAATTATTGTATAGACTTAAACTTAAGATTTTTCTAAAAGAACACTAAGCATAATTTATACTAGTACAGTAATGAAATCTGCTTAAGTTGATTACCTATGATTCATTGCTTTAACAGTCAGTTTAAACAATCGGTCAACTTATAGAAAGGAAAGAGCCATTGTTTTTTAATGTCATGTTTTTCTTACATTTATTAGAATAAAGCATGTAATATAGGTTATTAGTGTTGCTAGTTTTTCAAGACGGTCTACTCAAGAAAGGGTTTAGATTAATTCGTAACAATAATTTACCAATTCTGTGAAATTCTAATATACAACATAATATGCAAAGAAAATTACCCCAAAAGTCTTTTTTCTGCTGATCAACTTATGAAGGTTTTAGAACAGCATTCAATAATACTCTTAGACAAATTTTTACTGATTAATTAGTGGTCAACAAATAAGATATATACAATCTAGTAGTCAACATACGAGGCAGACAGGTGGTCAGGTTACAAAGGTTTTGTTCTTTTTTAATGTATAGGATTAATTTGACTTTAAGTTAAAGAGGACAACTTAGACAGGTGGTCAATTGACTCAGCTCTACAGGTTTCCATGTATTAATTTTATCGTCGAACAGCTGACCCTATTTTGAGATTTCAACTACCAATGTTCGCCTCCGAAGCCTTGCAATTTTGAACCCACTCCAGAGAACAAGGGAACTCCTGGATAAAGTATTGGGGAAAAATTAACTTCGTGGAGGACTTTTTGATGGAACTAACAATCATTTGAGTTACATGGAGAGGAAAACTACAAAAACCTCCTACGATCAACCTAACGACAAGGGAACTCTATCCCATGATCTATTTTTCTCTGAGGTTATTTTTCGTCACCACTATGGTCGGTGCGAGGTAGGTTCGGAATTCGTATCACTGGGATTCGAACCCGCACCACCTGACTGGGAGGCGAGAACTCTTTTCCCTGAACCAAAACAGCTCTCTACGAATTAATTAATAAAAATAACCTAAAAAATATTTTATCCACTTATTTAAAACAAATTACGCTTTCAGTTTTCGAAAGTTTTAAGATACTATGATGAAAGGCAAGAACATTATCTTTTTTAAAACTAAAAATAAGGAAATCAACTGAAATATTCCTTGACACCTCTCATTGAATTTATTCATTTGACATTTATATTATTCATTCAACATAGTTTCAAAACGATAAGGATAGTATTTTTGATTATTAAAATAGCTTTCTATCTTTATGATTTCTTAAGGACACAAAAGCGATTAGAGATGATAAATAAGAATGATAAGAAGTTTGGCAACAATATTTGACATTTAATCTTTGTTTTCAATCTATTTGGTCCTGTAAAGGAGACAAATGAATTAGCATATTGTTTCAATCTCCTTAAGCCTGTTTATTTTTCACTGGATGAGCTGTCATGCGAAGTTGAATAAATGACTTTCTTAAGTAAGTTTCTGATGTAAAATTATTCTTATATGAATCTGAAGTAACAGATATCAATCATTTCTTTATCTTTTGATCGAATTTAGTTAAAATATTGAATTTTATTAATATATATATATTGTTTTATTTTGGCAATTGTTTTATGGAATAGTTTAAAAGTGACAACAACTAATAAAAGCAGATTAAATAATTGAAATAATGTAAACATTTATTTTTTTATATAAGTTATATTTTCAGTTGCACTATTACTTTAAATTATCAATGATGACTCGTTTTTCTCGTTTCTAGCTTGCCTTTGCATCAGTGAGGAAGGGATCTTGTAGTGGAAACTGAGAAACTTTTTCGAATAGATAGAGCACACAAACTTCTATCAGAGCTCAGTATATGCAGATAATAAAAGTTTCATTATTTCTGATCGTATCATGTAGGTTTAATCGTCATTGTATCGCCAAATAGAATTTATCGTTAATAAAAACTTCAATCCACTTCCGATTAGCTAGAGAGCTTAAGTTTCAACGGCAACTCTGAACCTGACGTCCTCACCAATCGTCTCTGATAAATGATCACCAATTTATCTCTGATAAATTGGTGTTTATAATTAATTAAAAATATCATCTGCCTAACGGAAAAGCCACTAGGAAAGGTTACATAAGACTAGTAAGTATTACACAAATAATAATATACCAGATAAGAACCATATTAATAATTTGTTTAGTACTTATCTGGAAACCATACAAAGGAAATGTTAGAAGTAAAAATGTCCCCTTTGAAAACATATGTGGCTTATCCCTATATTGCTTCAAGCTTTAAAATGCTTTATATATTTGTATATATATATAAATTTTCTGTACTTCAGTAAGAATGCTCCATAAATTGATTTCATCATCCTCCATTTGTGTTTCTATTTTCATATTTTTCAATCTGGCAAACTTATTACAAAACACTTTAAATCATTTTCAAAAATGCCGGTAAGTGTAACATTTGAATTCGCTACTCGTTTTGTGAGTTGCATTATAGATTTCGTGTTGTGTTTTCTTATTTTTTTTGTCTTCTATTCTTTTTGTTTGATTTTTTTTTTTTGTATTTGCTTAAAAGGTTCCATTTTCCTTTCTGTTTTTGGTACTCCTCACGCTATTGTATAGATATATTTACTTTGGCTATATAAGAAACCTTATTAATATTAGAATTAATATTAAGGAGGTCTAATATTTCTAATATTGCCTTAATATTAGAATTAATATTAAGGCAATATTAGAAAGCACTTTTTTCGATATTATCGTGGGAGCTGATGGCTAGATTATATATATTTTTTATTTTTCTGTCAGTTTCTTGTCAATTTTTGAATATTTTTTTATTTTTCGAAATATTTTTCTTCTCATTTGAAAGATCTAAATATAGATATATAAGATATATATATATAAAAGATATATATATATATATATATATATATATAAAAGATATATATATATATATATATATATATATATATATATATATATATAAAAGATATATATATATATATATATATATATATATATATATATATATATATATATATATATATATATATATATATATATATATATATATATATATATGTAATACAAAAATTAAATACTTTTGTATTAATAAAAGCATTAAAACTTCATTCCTTTTTATTAAATATCTTTAGTAAAAGATAAGGGTAGAAATTCTATTTTGGGACTTCAAGGCTAAAAACATGCCAATGAATAATAATTAGATTAATACTTCAAAAGAGAAGTTATTTTAAGATCTTTCACTTCCATATAAGGAAAGATTAAACGATTTGCTTTGAGTAATAAATAAATTTGATGAGGCGTAAGAATACAGAAAAAACCATATGGCTGGACTTTTTACTCTTTTTAATCATCCTATAAAATGCAGACCGCAAGATTTTGCGTGGCTTTTTGTTGATTATCATGCCTAATAAAAATCCGTCAGCTTAGACGGGATATGTGTCCCCCCTCTCCCGCTTTGGAGAGGGATTAAACTGCTATTTCACCATCGCAACTTAATAAAAGAAGATTATGCACCACTGGACTCTTCAATCATGTTGCTCTCAATACTGATTTACTAAAAGATCATTAGAAGCCTCGCAGGATGGTTGCTTTGTGCAGGAAACCCCTTGAAAGAAAATGTTTGTGCAATACTACTGCGAACTATACCTAAAATGAATGCTATTTCGTCGCCTTGGAAATCCCTGTTTCACCCCCTTGTCAAAGCTTCATTGGACCGGAAGAAATGGCCTAACGTGACCGCTACCTCGTCGAGAAGGATTCCTCATCCCTTCGTCAAAATCTGTTCCTTATCGATGCTGATGCCATGAAAACGTTTGTCTACAATACCTGTTAGTGCCCTCAGAAGCAAGGAAGTGTGCGATTTATAGTGTTTTAGAAAAGTCCTAATCAAGTGTGCGAAAGTCCTAATCAAGATGTTGTGATAAAAAAAAAAAAAAAAAAGAAGAAAAGAAAAATGTGCGCGTTTGTTATATGTGCGCGTTGTTTATTCGAAAAATTAGAGGAGCTTTTGCTCCTATGGAAAATTCCTTTATAGGAAAAAGATTTTTTTTTTTTTCTCCTTCGAAGTGCTTTTTTTTTTAAGTAACAAAAATGAATCCAGTGAACATCTGTATATTTTTTTTCCCCTCGATAATGAATCAGTTTTACTTCATATTTTAGTAATCTAATTTTTTATTTTATTACGAATCTTTGGAAGAGTGAAATATGAAGTGCATTCTTGTGTTTAGATTGTTTTTTTTTTATTTTTATGATATATAGCTTTTTATGATATAGTGCATTTATACTGCTTTTAAAATGTTTTTAAAAGAAATAGATGTGGTTCAAACGTCAATTAAAGTAACGAAGGCAAACAAAATTAAGTTATTATTTAAACTTTTGTTTCCAAATGATTTGTCTAGATTAAACCGTAACAAAATTCTTAATTTTTCAGAATTTTCTTTTGAAGCTAACACTAATGAATTTGCAACCAAACTGAAAGAAATTTGTGATACTTTTAATTTTTCGGATTTAATCAAAATTTCAGATATTCTAAATATTTCCAGTGAAGGAAATAAGGAGGAAATTGCCAAGCATATTTTAAATTGTTTATGTGATTTTAATCACTTAAAAAATTCGATCGTAAAGGAAAATCCCTCCGAAGATGAGGAGGAAACTACTCAGTTTGAGAGTAAACACACTCAAACTGATTTTGAACCACATTTACAGACTAAAACTTGTGTAAATCAATTTACACAAGTTAATTTAAATTCTATATGTACAAAAATTAGTGTTGATGAAGATATGGTGTCCGATAGTCAAAATTCTAGTAATAATATAAATAGGGAAAATGAAACAAAATTAATAGTTAGTTTTTCAGATATTGAAGCAGTTACCCCTATGTTTAATGGAAATCGCTATGATAACATAAATTCTTGGTTTGAAAATTTTGAAACTCATGCTAATTTATTTAAATTGTCTGATATGCAAAAGTTTTTATTTGCAAAAAGATGCATGAAAGGTAACGCATTAACTTTAATTAGAAGTGAAACTCAGTTAAATTCATATGAAAAATTAAAAAATCTTTTGCTTGAAGAATTTGGACTTAGTTGCAATAGTGCAGAAGTACATGCAATGTTGCAAAAAAGAAAACAAAGATATAATGAAACTCTTCAAGAATATTTCCTAAAAATGAGAGAAATAGCTACTCAAAGTGATATTGATGACTTAGCTCTAATCACTTACATAATTCAAGGAATACCAGACCAAACAAATAATAAAACAATTCTTTATGGAGCCAGTAACCTTTTTGAATTTAAACAAAAACTTAAACTTTATGAAAAAATTAAAAGTGACTTAGATAAAAGTAAATTTCAAGCTAATAAGGGACCATATATTAGGAAGTTAGAAAACCCGAAATATGACATTAAGTGCTTTAAGTGTAATGCACCAGGACATAAAGCCCCGGCTTGTCCTAAAAATAAAAATGTAACCCCGAATGTGACAAAACCCAAAATACATCATACTACACAAGAGAACCCATTGAATCAATGTAAATATTGCTCAAAGAAAGGACTTTTGAATCAATTTCACATGGGCTCTTCGTGTGTAAACAACCCTAGTAATGTGGTTGATGTGAACGTTCAAAATATGACAAGTAATCAATAGCAATTACTAATATCCGGATATATAGTTGAAAACGAGTACGTAAATGGATATATAGTTGAAAATGAGTACGAAAATGGATATATAGTTGAAAATGAATACCTAAATGGAGGTAAAAAGAAAAATAAATACTTAAAGGGACGTCCAAAACAAAATAAAAATGAAAAAGTAAAAGAGATATTATTGAATGTTGATACCGGGTCAACATTAAATGTAATACCAAAAGATTTGGTGTTAAAATTGAATATTCCTATTAAAAAATGTAAGGAATTAAAGGTTACCCAAACAAAAGGACAACTAACACTTAACAAAATTTGTGAGTTTCCCCTTAAATTAGGCAAAATTGTTAAGTCAGTTAAGTTTTTTGTAATTGATACTGATTTACCATATGCTTTACTTGGGTTGCAGACTTGCAAAGAGTTTTGTTTGTTTATTGATTGTGTCGGGCCAGTTGTTACTCAATTTGGTAAGAGATTGATCACCTCTGCTAATACTAACAATGACAACTTGTCTTTGCACATTAGACAGCAAAATGTTAAGGGTAAAAATGTTGAAAAAATAAAAGTTGAAGATGTTTCAGTAAAAGTAAACATTGAAAAAAATAATGTAAAGGGTAACAAAAATAAAAGGAAAAGGACAAATAGGAAAAAGAAAAAATGTCCAAAAATTTCAAATGATTCGAAGATAGATCTAGGTAATGGGTGCACACATTATCAGGTTAATATCGACGAAAAAATAAAAAATGAAAGCAAAATAGAAAATGTAGACTTAAAAGAAATTTTAGAAAGTTATGATGATATTTTTGCAAAACATAAACACGACGTAGGAGAAATTAGAATGGAACCGCAAAGAGTCAGGTTAACCTCAGATTTACCTATATCTCTAAGGCCGTACAAAACATCCCCAAAACAACAACAGGAAATTGATTTACAAATAGAGGAATTGTTAAAAAATAACATTATAAAAGAAAGTTCATCCCCTTATGCTGCCCCAGTAACTTTAGTTTTCAAAAAAGATGAAAATAAAAAGAGTCGTTTATGTAGCGACTATAGAAAACTAAATCAAATTACAAAAACAGATTCTGAACCTCTACCTTTAATACAAACTTTAATAGAAAAATTGTCTAATAGTAGTTATTATTCTAAAATAGATTTATCACAGGGATATCATCATGTTCGTATTCATCCTGATGACACTGAGAAATTAGCATTCGCTACTCACAATGGTCTATTTGAATACTTAAGATTACCTTTTGGCTGGAAGAATGCCCCGAGCATTTTTCAACGTACAGTTCGTAGAATTTTAAATAAACATAAAATTAAATTTGCTACAAACTACTTTGATGATATCATTATATTTTCTAATTCTTATGATGAACATTTAACCCATCTTAAAAAGATTTTTAATATTTGTAAACAGGAAAACTTAAAATTAAAACTTTCAAAATGTTCATTTTTGCAAAAACAAATAGAATTTTTAGGATATGAAATTAAAAATGGAATTGTATCACCCGATAACCATAATATCGAAGTGATTAAAAAATTAGTGCCCCCTAAAAATGTAAAATCATTACAAAGATTTCTCGGATCAATAAATGTTTACAATAAATTTATTGATAATTATGCGAGTATTCGACATCCTTTAAATAATTTGTTAAAGAAAGATGTAAAATGGGTGTGGTCAGAAAAATGTCAACAATCTTTTGAACTTTTAAAAAATGCTATTATTTGTAAACCAATTTTGAAAATTTTTAACCCTAATCATGAATGTCATCTTTTTGTTGATGCATCATTAGTTGGAATTGGATGTGTGCTAAAACAGACAGATGAATGTGGTGTATTGCATCCTGTAGCTTTTCATTCTCGTTCATTAAGGGACTATGAAAAAAACTATGCAATTACAGAACTTGAATGTCTTGCTATTGTCGATTTTCTAAATAAATTCCATCATTACCTTTTTGGACAAAAATTCACCATACATACTGACCATGCTGCTTTAGTTTGGCTAAAAAATGTTAAAAATTTAAAAGGAAGATTATTTAGATGGTCATTATTGTTAAGTATGTATGAATATGATATTAAATACACAAAAGGCTCTGCTAATTTTGAAGCAGATTGGCTTTCGAGAGATGCAACACATTCAATTGTCCAAAGTAATAGTAAAAATAATAATGTTCATGTTTCACATTTATTGAACTTGAGTGAAATAGTGGAAGCTCAAAGGAAAGATAACTTACAAGGTAAATTTGTTGATATCAATAATGTTTTGTGTGTACGTAGGAAAAATTTTACTAAAATAGTTGTTCCATTTTCGTTAAGATTAAAACTTCTGCAAAATGCTCATGATAAGTTTAATCACCCAGGAGTTCAGAAAATGATTAACTTAATAACCCCTGTTTATTATTGGAACAACATAACTTCAGATATAACAAAATTTTGTAAACATTGTCATACGTGCCAATTAAATAAAAAACCGCGACAAAAAAGATTTGGATTATTACAATCCTTACCCCCTGTTAATCAGTCTTTTGACTTACTAGCAATAGATAGTGTTGGTGGATTGAATTACTATAATTCAACAAAAAAATATTTAACTTTAATTATTGACCACCTTACACGCTACATGTGGGCTTTTGCATCAAAATCCATTAGCTCAGAAACTTATACAAATTTTTTGCATCAAATTTTTCAAAATCAAATTCCTAAATCCTTGTTAAGTGATCGAAACGCTGCTTTTACTTCTTCTCATTTTAAAAAGTTTTTGAAACATAATAAAATTCAACAATTATTGACAACTGCACATCATCCGCAGTCTAATGGCAAGGTTGAACGCCTTGGTCAAACAATAATTACCCGTTTAAAATGTAAAATTAATGAAAAACCTACTAAAACTCCCTGGCCTGTTTTGTTAAAAGATATAGTTAATACTTATAACTTAACTCCCCATTCTGTAACAAAGTTTCCACCTGCATACCTCATGCATGGTAGACTCCCCTACGAAAATCCCTTAAATGAAAAAGTCTATCCACCTGTTGAAGAAGCTAAGAAAATAGCAATTCAAAGAACTAGAGAATATCATGAAAGAAATAAAATTTATTATGATTCTAGATTTTTAGATATAGACTTTAAAAATGATGAATTAGTTCTGTTTGAAGAATTTACTTATCCTAATACGAGGAAGTTGTCACCTCCTTTTAGTGGACCGTATAAAATTCTTCAAAAAATTTCAGAAGTTAATTACAAAATAAATAAAAAGAATAATTTAAGTAAACAAAATTTTGAAATAGTACATGTTTCAAAGCTTAGGAAATATCACAACCCACAAATGTTAAAATTAAATCATGAATAGTCACCAACAGAAAATTTTTACTTTCTTCAAGGGAAGAAGTAATCCCTATATTTTTGAGAGATCCGAATCGCGTTTTGTGGAGATGTTTACCTCAGCATCAGTTAGGAGTGAGGGCGAAGTAACTTGAACTTTTTTTTTCTTTCTCAACACTGAGAAAAAACTTTCTAAACTATTTTTGTTTTATCCAGTATGGATCTCTCAATTACACAGTGCTTCATGAAATTCTGTTTTCCTCCATTTTAAAGGGGAATACAGAATTTCATCAAGTAAAAAACCCCGTTAACCATACAGAATCTTAAATTCTGATTAAATGACACTTAGTTGTCCATCTCTTTCACATAAAAATTGTGAATATTTTTTTTTTAACCATACAGAATCGTAAATTCTGATTAAATGACAATTGTTGTCCAGGTCGTTTTACATAAAAATTTTGTATATTTTTGTGTGAAAATTTTTGAAAAGTTATTTTAGAATAGTTATATAAAATGTTTAAATTTTTCTTTCTGTTTAGTTCACTAAATAGATAAATTGTATTATTATGTTTTTATTGTTGTTGCTGTAAATAATTTTTTTTCACATAGTGGAAAAAGGTTATTTATAGTAGGAAAGAGGACAGTCATACCATCATAAAGTATATATTCATAGTATTCTTAATTTTATTGTTTTTTTTTGGCTTACCAAAATTTTTTTTGGGGGGGATGTAATACAAAAATTAAATACTTTTGTATTAATAAAAGCATTAAAACTTCATTCCTTTTTATTAAATATCTTTAGTAAAAGATAAGGGTAGAAATTCTATTTTGGGACTTCAAGGCTAAAAACATGCCAATGAATAATAATTAGATTAATACTTCAAAAGAGAAGTTATTTTAAGATCTTTCACTTCCATATAAGGAAAGATTAAACGATTTGCTTTGAGTAATAAATAAATTTGATGAGGCGTAAGAATACAGAAAAAACCATATGGCTGGACTTTTTACTCTTTTTAATCATCCTATAAAATGCAGACCGCAAGATTTTGCGTGGCTTTTTGTTGATTATCATGCCTAATAAAAATCCGTCAGCTTAGACGGGATATGTGTCCCCCCTCTCCCGCTTTGGAGAGGGATTAAACTGCTATTTCACCATCGCAACTTAATAAAAGAAGATTATGCACCACTGGACTCTTCAATCATGTTGCTCTCAATACTGATTTACTAAAAGATCATTAGATATATATATATATATATATATATAGATATATATATATATATATATATATATATATATATATATATATATATATATATATATCGAACTAATCAAAATTTTTTGACTCAGCCCGAAAAGAAGATCGTTATAAGTTTCTTACAGAGATGGATTGCACAATCCAATAACATAAATTGCATCAGTTCTAGTTTAATATTTTTTGTTATAGACAAAAAAAGAAATTCATTGATTTTCAATATCAGATGAACGCCTGTAGGTACTTATTATTGGCGTAGGAACAAGACTTATTAGTCGCAAGTTATTCTTGCCATTTATTAACTTATAAATATGATTTAATTGGGTGCTTTTAGTTTTAGGTACCACAATGTGCTGGTAATACCGCAAATTTAATTAGCATAAAGTGTTTATATGTATCATATTTTCCGTTAATATGAGGTATTTAAACTTTGAACTAAAATTTATTTACAGGAAAACAATTTGGGTCAAGATAAGTGAGCATATTTAGCTTTTTAATATTTTATAGTTAAAAAATACAGTATGAAACATTGGTGCTTTTTTTTGCGTTGAATTTTATATAGTCCAAAAATGGCTCGAATAATTTACAATAAATTTTCAAACTTTTGTGAAATGCAAAAATTTTTCAAATTTCCAATTATTTGGATATTTTTCGATAGAAGGGAAACAGTTAATCATCAGATAATAAATTTTTGAATATGAATGACTACTTTTTTTGAATTTTATATTTAAGTATAAATATAATCCTGATAATCTATAGTAGCTATCAGACTGTTTTCATAATTAAAAAACATGATAAAATTGCCAATGTTTACGAATTTTATCGCATAATATATATCGCATAAAAACGAATATCGAATCGAATATCGAATATCGCATAGAAACATATTTTATTGTTAATTTTACCGAAACGCATTGGTAAGAAATATCGAGCTCTTCATATATAGAGCTAAAAATATGGTAAATTTTACTATATTATGGTTTTTAGAATTATAGTTCTTATTACTACACATTTATTAAAAAATACTATACTAAAGAGTAAATTTTATGGAAATGGCCTTTGTACTTTTTTCAAACTGCTGATACAATTATAACGTCATTTTCAATATTCAATTATAGCGTCTCATAATTATATGCTATATTCATGACATTCAATTATAACGTCTCATTTTTGCAAACTATGGCCTTTTGTTAGCCACTTATATTGGTAAATTATATATTGGCAGTTAATTTCGAAATAAATATTCTAGCACATTTACAATTCTTAGTTTGATAAGAATAATAATCAATATGAAGTTGATTTAATATCAGACCGAACTATTAATTAATTTTGATTTTGTGGCCTTAGTACAATGAGCAAAAAAAGAAACGGACCACTCAAAGTAACTTTTGCTGTATTGGTCGGATCTGCATGTGCTTGGACTTAATCGTAATGGTCTGAAAAGGCGATCTCGAATAAGCTAGTTATTTCGTATTGACAGTATTTAAAGTTACGAAATCTGACATAAAATTGTCTTTTCTCTTAATAAATATACCTTTTTTTCGACAGATTAAGATTTCCCGTATTTCTCCTCTCCCGCATTTTTTAGAAAAGTCGTATTTTCTAAAATTCAATTTCTATTTTACTATTCGACCGATTATAATCAGAGGTTGTATTTTGCCATGTCAAATTACATTATTTTAAATGATGTAAAAAATTGTGTACCTTACTATTAAAACTTTTTTTTGACTATTATTAAATAAAATAATAAATATTTACTATTGGATATTTTTTACGTGAAAATATCTTTGGATAAATTTTTTTTTTAATTGTGTGCAAATTTTTCTTTTTTTTATTCGCTTGAAAAGTTCTCGAGATATGGGGAAATGCGCAGAAAATGATATTAACATTAAGGCATCCAAACAATAGACTGCTCTTTTGACCAAACTATTGTGATCATATTTCCCAGATTTCGGCTAGCTCCTGTATTTAGAGATTTAGAAATCCAAATCAGCCGAAAAAAGGTGCGTTTATTCTGAGAAAGCACGTTTTTGTGGCTGATTTCGTAAGTTAAGAAATAGTCTGCACAAATTAATTAGGAAATTTAAAGTCACCTCTTCGAACCACTAAGATCGAGTCTTAGAGCGTTAAGAACCGATCATTAAATCAAAAGTTATTCAGAGTGGTCCCTCTATTATTATTTTTTTTTTTAGCACTGCTTCTTTTCAAACTGCTGATTCAATTGTAAAGTCATTAGGCCATACTTCTTTTAAAAATACATGCAACGAATATCATAATTGTATAAGAATTTATATTACGTTTAAAGATATTTCCCTTATAACGTTAAATGAGTTTCGAAGTTAGCTTTTTCGGATCTGCAATTCTCCTTAAGAATTGCAGAAGCTAATTGTAAAAGCTAATAAGAAAGAAAATTGTAAAAAATTTTAAAAGCTAATTGTAAAAGCTAATAAATGTAACTAAATTGTAAAAGCTAATAAGAAGAAGAATTATAAAAGCTAATAAGAAAAATATGGTTAAGTTGATAACAAATTGGGTATCTTTTGCTTCTAATTAACAGATACACTGAGTTTTAAAAGTTAAATTAGCATTTAATAATTGAACATAAATAAAAATCATACCAATGAAAAATACTTAAAAAATATGATTTTTCTATTAATAAGTTATAGGTATATTTTTATAGTTTGCCTATCAATAAACCTTTGTTTTGTGCTTCATTTTTGAAATTTGATCAATTTATGACTAACTTAAACAGCCATATCTGTGCCCATAACTGTCTAAAAGAAAAACAATTATATTCGAACATTCTAAACTATATTTGTAGCAAAAAAAAAAGCCTTGTTAGGTACATAACACATGCTACCATTGTTGTTTTTTTTATTTATTCTGAATATACTTTTGAATTGGGAATTCGTTAATGATTCAAATATTATGCACACGCACAATGGAAGTACAAATAGAAGAAAGTTTCAAACATTAGGAAAGGCAACATGAATTATTACCTCTACATGCCATTTTCAGTCACGTGACATAGTAACTTCCAACAAAAGACAGATCTCGACGAGATAAGGCATGCCTGTCCCTCCGGGGGTCTAACTTTGTATCAAGATTTGATGCAAATGCGGAACTGTTCGATAAAACTGGAAAAAGAATTAAAAAAAATGGAAATTATGTCAAACGTGTCGAGTTACTGCTAGACAACAACATCCATAGCGATATTGAATATGCTGCATTCAAAAATAGGTAGTTTCAACTGCAAATGTAAAAAGTTAAAGCATGTTCCGTTCGTATAACACTGCACGCCAAAACAATTGTATTAAACCTGGCTTGTGTGACAGTTTTAACCACAGCTGAGGATAATTGTGACATATTTCATGTCTTTGAAAGCAATTTTTGGTTTTCCTATTTATATGGTATTTCAATAGAAAAGATAGAAAATTGAAGAATAATAAATGCAGTATTGATTGCTCAATGGCGCAACAAATGGTAAATGTCGTGCAGTGTAATGTTGTGCACCAGTAACTCTATCTTTATTTATGTATTTTAAATATGAAAAGACTGTGCAAGGCACATATTTGACTAGATATTTACCATGTTTGCATTTGAAAATCTTTGTTAAGTGATTATCAGAGCATAAAAGTATGTGGATAATGAAAATATATCTATACAGTTACAAATGTACCAAGTTGTATACCCATAAATTATATTTATTAAACTTGAAATCAATAATATTTGAATAGAACCGGTATAGTGTTGTTTTTAAATTGTATACAAATTTGTTGTTTTTTGCATTACCAATAAATGTAAGGTTTAATTTTCGGTTTTATACCTTTGTCGCATAATATTTATAAAAAATTTTTTCATTGCATTGCATTAATTTAAGTCAAAATAAGTGAAAATTATTATAATTAGCACTTTAAAACAGCACAAGAAGCCGGTGCCCCTTTTTGCGTTAAGGGTAAAATTTTCCAAGCACAGCTCAATTTCAAACAATAATTTTTAAAATCTGCACTTATTTGCAGCTGTTTTGATCTAAGAGAAACAATTATTATTCATATATAAAATTTACTAAATAATTGTTACATTTTTGAATATGGAGAAAAATAAACATTTCAACCTCCTTTTCTAGATTTTATATTTCAGTATAAATATAATTTCGATAATCTAGCAGATTTTTTTAGAAACTTATAAACTGTTTCTTTTACAGTTAAAAAATGCAAAAATATACTTTACTTGTAATTAGAGAATGTGAAAAAACTATACAAAAGGCAACCCGAGGTTCCATTTGCGTCAAAGGGTTAAGTGTTTAATTTTTCAATTTTTTAAAATTAAATGATAATGAAATTTTATGATTCATTATAATTTTATATTTCAGTCAGCGTCTTTTTTGATGTAAAGTTTTCCATTGGGAAAACGAAAAATTAAAATTGAAAAATAGTAAGAGGCATCAATTACTGTATAGTTCAGCAACTGTTAAGTTCATGCAGTAAAATGTTGTTATACTGTGAAATCTAGATATTTGATCAAACATTTATCTGGCCTGCATTTGAAAGTTTTTGTTAAGTAATTATGAGAGAGAAATGTATGTTATGAATTGTTTGAATTTTTAACAGCTGTAAGAAATTTAAATTCGCATTTAATGAGAAATCCTTATTTAAAAATAAATTTATTGTGTTTTATTTCGCATACCTTGAAAGATTCTGGAATTGCTAGAATAATGTGCGACTGGTGTGAAAACTTTTTATTTCTCCGAATTTCAAATTTCAATTTGTTTATTCATAGATAAAACTCGTAAAAAAACTGTATTTAAAACGATTTTTAAGCGTCGTTGTTAGTAGCAGTGTCAAAAGTCAGCAATTACTAATACAGTTACAAAAACGTTGCATTTTTAGTTAACAATAAGAATATACTAAATGATAAGGGTTGAAAATCGCTACATTTCAAATTTTAACAGGTACAATTATTCTTAAGTTTTAAGGAAAAATGTGAAAAAAAATCAGTCTAGATAATTATACGCTGCTTTGTTGTAAATTTTCATAGACACTCGCTTGCAAAAACCTTTGCACCACAGAATAAATTATTCAGATACAATTGATAAAGCTTTTTTTTTTTATCTAAATCATTTCTATTAGCAAATAAAGTTGTCACCATCGAACGTTTGCTGAATATTCAAATAGAAATCGTTACGATAATATATGTCTGAGGTTTATTTTGAAAAATATATAAATAAAAAAACGTGATTCAAATAAAGAAACTGGCATAAAAATTCTTCTCGATCAAATTTTATCAATTCTAATTGCTTGGATTCTATTCGTCTTTCTAGTCACAATTACAGTAATAATTCTCTTGTAAATAATAAAATTCAACACTTTATCAGCATGCAAGATAATAATTATTAGTATAGAACAATTCTATGTTCAATTACACGTACGTAGATAATGTTTTGTATTCATTTCATCGGTTAGCAGTTAGTTTTTTATTGTTAAACTCTACTTGTTAATAAAATATCATGACAAATAATTTTTTTTATATCAGATTAAATAATTGTACCAATAAAAAGATCTATTCATGATATTTATTGAAATTCATTGATCTCCATGATTCAATCATCTCTATTCTATATTCTATCTAATAATTGAATCATTTGATTATTCAATTATTAGATTCTCTATTTTATATTCTTAGACTATATTAGATTCTCTCCTATATTGCAATGAAAGTCACCTCATAGTGTGACAGTATTTAATTTTTTTTAATGTGATGCTGATTATTTAGTTATTACTCAACCGCATAATTTAAAAAATCTTTGCGGTATGTGTCCTAGTTCATGGTGAAGTCTTAATGCTAAACTTGGCATTTTAAATAGTCGGTATGGTAATTTTCTTGTTATTTGTGACAATGGTTCCTAATTTTTAATCAAGAATCTTTCGGTGGAACCCTGAGTTTATAGTTTATTAAAGTAATTGCGAACATTATCTAACTATTTTTAACTATTTTTAAAATATTAAAACTATTTTTAAAATATTTAAAGAGAGGAATGAAGATTTTTCATAGTTTTATCATTGATAATATCAAATCAGGTTTTATGTTCTGCAGTTAAATTTGCAGTTATTGTGCTGTATCAAGTCTAGTTATAAATCTTTTTGGTGTATATACATAAGCTGAAAGTGATTAAAATAAACCCAATTATGGTTTACTTCAAAATGAAAACTTAAAAGAATTGCTATAAATGTTAAAAATGGTTATTAGGAAAACATATTTCTTTATTAAAGAATTTAGTAATTTTATTCTGGTTTGAAAAGAGTGATAGGAAATACTAATTCAATATTTTATAAATGCTTGTTATTTTCATAATTTTCTCAATACATCGATTGTTATAAGAAATATTATATTTTCTTTCAAGAAATACCAGTTCTACTTCATGATCATTTCATTTGAAATAATTGCAACCGAAGTATAGTTAAGATTATAGGTTGGATCTAATTATAATAGGAGGTTTCAAAACTCATCACTAGTTATAAAGAGTTCCTAGTTAACTGAATCGTGGAACACCATAGGATTCCGTGGAACAACCTTTGGGAATGGCTGATTTAGAAAGATAATTAAAGCGTACGCTCAACAATCTGTAGCAAGCCAGGGGGTCGTAGAGGTTAAGGTTCAGCATTTTCGTGACCAATTTTAAAATTGGATCAATGCGGATAAAATTAAACACATTGCCGTCTTTACTTCGCAGAAATACCGTTACCAATCGATTTGAATCGAGGTGAGATTCAAGCCACAACTGATGATAGAACCCCAACCTTTTACGAAAACAGATCAGTACCTTTATTCTCTGAGTCGCCATGATTTGGTTATTTATTACACGGGGTATTTTTTTCGCGTAGTCCATGGTTTGGTTCAAATGTAACATAATGAATGAGATTATGAATAAAATACTTTTTTTACTGATAAAAAAACGAAATAAAGAATATTGACCAATATAACTTCTAGAAAGGAGTATATAGTCACTCTTTAGTGCTACTCGGTAATTTTTACGGAAGCTCATTTGGTAAAATTGACAATGAAATATGGATTAATAATAAGTGATTAAGTTTGTTAAATGTGGTATTTGGTAATTTTATTATGATACATTAGAGCATGGCGTAAAAATTATTCATTCGGTAAAATTTAACTTCTAATTTTGTATTTTTTTTACTGAAAGGATGGTATAAAGAACTATAACTTTGAAAACCAGAATTTCCAGTAAACCGTCCCCATGTGAACGGAAAAATTACTAAATGAATGGTTTAAATACCATGAATTTTGGTTTTTATTGTCGCAAATATGGGTTATTTTAGCAAAAATGTTATTACCATATAGAACAGTAATTTTAACAAAATTTCTTCATCCATGCATCCATAGAGAAATGTTTGGATAATTTTTCCATTGTTTGTACAGGGACTGAACAGGAAGAAATAATAAAAGTAACAGAATTATAGTTAAAATTTCACCCTTTGCGTATACAGTTTTTGCTTCTGATTGAGGAAAAAAAGGAAAAGAAACAACTGTGATTTCTGGAGCATAAACATTTGAGAATAAACATTATAGAAGTATGAAAAAGAAACCTTTATATTCAACCTGTTAGCAATGTTTTATAATTATTTTTTGTGCTTTGAAACTCAAATCCTTTTAAATCGTATCGCATCTATAAGGTTTAGTGAAGCATTTTTTCTTATACTTCTGATTATTTTTATTAATAAATTCTGACAGATTTCTATAAGTTATTTTTCAAAAACTAGAAATAATAATAAGCACAACCCAATTTCCCTTCTTTCAAAATAACATAAAAAATGAAATTTCTATGGTATCTAGGCACTACTTTTGTATCCGGAAAACGTTCGACAAAAGCGTTCTAAACTTGATCTCCCATACTTTTTTTAATAAGCAGACTTAATAATGTCTGAAAAATAATAAATTAGATTTTGTTAGAAATGATTGGATTATATGTTCAATTTCAAGTTTTCGTACGTTTTATCCCTCTTCTTTTCTATGGATTTGAGGATGAAACTAATTAAAAGAATTCTATTCCTCTATCTGTGTAATCGAAAACGTCCTTATGTATATAGAAAAATTAAAATGCATAGGAATAGGCCCTCGGGTCTCTTCAAGGATAATGATGTCTTTCTTCACTTCAGTTCGCGGTTCGATTAAAAAGTAAGAAATCTTTCCTATTAATACTGCATCATATTTTCCAAAGAACCTTAATGTGTAAACGCTCTTCATAGAAAAAAAAATTAGAATAAAAAATGATATCTCTATGCCTAGAGGCGAATCTTTTAACGATTTGTAATTTCTTATTGTACGATGAAAACTGTAGCCTAAGACAGTGCTATTAGTTTTTTTTTTTTTTTTTACTTTATCTTGAAATAGCGAAGGAGCATTTTAGGATTTCAGAATCGTTTGATTTGTTTTATTCCTGCGCTATGTGTTGAGCCACCGGCAAATTACCGATCGAATTCGAAGACAACAGCAGATGTTCAGGGCACTAGTCGTCCATTTTAGCAATTAACGAAAAAAAAAATTGTTTAAGAAAAGATGTAATTTCGTTTTCTATTATCGGTATTTTCTAGTTTTTTTCCCTCCACTTTCACCTAATATGAATGTTATCAAGTATTCATTCAAAAGTTCTGACTTAAAAAATGAATAAGGAAATATATGTTATTAACTAAAACACAATCTGAAGCAGCATCCAATTTCTCGATTTCTTTTACTACTAAAAAATTCCTTTAATCTGATTTCATTTAATTAATCAATTAAGCTTTGATGATGAATAGCTGTAAAAAAAGTGTCGTCATTTTTAAGTAGGTAAAATGTCTTTTATCTATTAATTGGACACAATTAATTGATACTCTTGAATTAATGAAAATTACATGTCGGGCATTTTTTTTTGTAACTTTCTATCTCTTTTGTAACTCTCTTTGAAAGATAATTAATTAAAAGAACTAAGTTAAGAGTCAATATTGAAAACTAAAATTACTATCAAAAACTTTGGCATTTTAACTATATTGTTTTTAATTAAAAGCTTGTTTACTTGGTGTAGAGTAATTTAGTTTTTTAATATCATATCCTCTTATGATTAGCAATTTTACAATTTCTTTTTTTATACATTTTTATCAGTTATGCATAATTAATGTTTGTAAATTTAATCTGTCCTATCGTGATAAAGCCCAATTTTAAAATCACAATCTAAACTCGCGCTCTTAGATGTTTATTTCGAAATAAAAGATCTTTGTTTAAAGAAGTTAATAATTAATTACATTATTTTAGATTCCAGCTACCCTGAGCCATTAACAATGTTAATAGAATAAGCATAAAAGTAACGTAAAATGTCCTGAAGTAAAATTTTAGATTTACAATTAATGAAAAATTCATCTCAATTAAAAGTGAAACATTTATTTATTTATTTTATTAGAGTTTTTAAATTTCTATTGGATTTAAATAGTGAGTGCTTTTTTGTTTGGAGGATTTTGTGTAGATATTTAATAGAAAGACCTATTATTTTAAATTCAAAATAAAATAAGCTTTCATTTTAACTTTTGTTTAATTTTTAATGGTATATGCTACAAAGCTTCTTTGTATATTTTAATGAATAATACAGTTTGTATGAATATAAAAAAAATATTTATTACTTTTAAATGACAAAACTTTCGTTTATTAAAACTTAGTTTTAATTATTGTGTTTGAAAGTATTAGTTGATAAAATCTACTACATATTTAACAAAATCTATGCGTAAAAAATAAAAGTAATTTAATATTTTTGATATTTTTTAAACTCTTATTAGATAATTAGAACTGTTTTTAGATATTATAAGTAGCGTAAGTAACATACAATGCACATTTATTTTAATTTTTTGTTTCCTCTTTTTTTTCAGGAATTTTTTTAAAATTTAATAAGATTTTAGTTTAATGTTTTGACTTATAATGTTTCAAGTGGATTTCCAAAAGTAATCCCTCAGGAAGTAATCCCGCTGAAGTTTACGTAGTCATATTTCTCAAATTTTCTGAAGCGAGCGAACAGAAATTGGACAAATATACACTGAGAAAAAAATGTCCAAAACTACCACAGTATGGTAAAATTTACCGTGTCTCTGGTTCTATAGGAAAACAAAAAAGCTCGGTAATTTTTACCGAAGTATTTTGCAAATGATTTTGCTAAAATTAACATAAAATATGGTTTCATAATGTGAGATATAATTTAGTAAATGTGATAAAAATTTGGCATTTTATCATGATACGTTAGAGTATGGCAAAAAATCCTTTATTCGGTTAAGTTTACTTTTCAGTTTTGCATTTTTTACTACATATGGGGTAATAATAACTATAATTTTGGAGCAAAAATTTTGAATAAACGGTTAGGAAGAATTACCAAGCAAAACGTTTTTACCGTTTATTTCGGTTTTATTAGCAAGAATTATGTTTTTATTCAGTTATTTTTATTATTTATTTTCTTCTATAATGCTATTTCTATATAACAGGTATTTTTATCGGAGTATTTTTTCTCCGTGTATTTTTACATGAGTAATTCATAATAGCATTTCCCTTAATTGATTCCATCAGCTCGTTTAATTACTGAATTGTCAAAAGTAATACTGCTTTAATCTTAGAGTATTTGTACCGATACGAACTTTGTCATGAAAAGTCATGTAATGTAGTTGTACGAAATGTTGTTTTTGGTAACTGAGCGGGTAACTCTTACTCTAATTCCCCTGCATACCGAATCTCGACTCCTTGATCTAAATCCGATGCAACCTCCATTTTGTTCCATCATCAAGTAGTTCGATCTTTCCTTTAAGTTTTGGAAATAACCCGCATTTGCGTTATATTTGAATGCCAACTACGAAAGTATCTCCAAAGCAAAATGGACAAGGGACTATAAGCCATAATCAATATACCACTTGGGATATTTTTTATCGATATTGTGATGAGATTAAGCAGGGAGCAGTAGTTTGTTTCAGCAGTATCAATGCTTGTCAAGGGCTACCAACCATCCCAATGGGACCAGGGTACGAACTTTACGAACACAACTTGACGAATCCATCATATAAGCTACTACAGATTTCACTAAGGATTAAACCTGTTAGATCTGCACGTAGAAGAAATCTTCTTTTAGAGCAAACGAAACAAAGAAAAAAGGTGTTGCTAATAAAACCAAAATATACGGTATTTAAACCATTTATTTGGCAACTTTTCCGTTCATAAAGTAACGGTTTTTCGGAAATTCTGGACTTTAAAATTTCAGTGCTTTAAAAAATGCAAAATTAAAAAGCATATTTAACGGAATAAATGGTTTTTGTGCCATGTTCTTAGCTTCTCTCCATATTTTTCACGCTACAACCAACAACAAGACTTTCATCCGTGACAGATTTAACGCGCACCTGGCGGCGTATACATTGCTGTTCCTATGCGGACAGCAAGTGTGGAATTCAGGATTCCCCCCTCTCAACAAAGTGTCCCGAGGTATAATTTGAAAAATGCTACAAGATCTGATTTTACTCCGTAGCATACTAGCAGCTTTTATTATTTTTTTATCCCATAAAAAAACATTAAAAAATTTTAATGCACATTTAGGGAAACAAGATATCGTGCTTCGCTGGCTTATAAATGGAAATCTTTCAAAGTTGTACCTATATAAATAAATCAATTCTGACATTTATATGGATTCCTTAGACATATTTTTTTTTCTGTTTCAAAATTGTTATAAAATAAAAAAATGATTTTACTAAATTTTCCGTATTTCAACATTTAGCTACATTGTTTAAATATGTGCAAAAACTAAATTACTCTCCTCTCCTTTAGATTATACAGAATCAAAAGAAAAAAATTTCACCATTAGTCTTTATTTTATACATGCATAGCATCCTTCACTTATCTCAATAAATCAGCATCATTAATTCTTCATTCTTTTCCAACTTACGTACAACTTCTTCCAGCAAATCCGATTTAGCAGATGGGGATAAGGAATCTCGTCTTTTTCTGGCGAGGTTTCTTTTTTGACATTTATCCACGCTGTTTCACCGAGGGACACTGAAACCAAATGAGCTGCAGTCCCTTGTCGCATCAAACATTCCTGTAACCGATGTTGGTTGGGCTGGATCTTTTAATTGACTGGGGTTTCCTACATGCGGGAGAGAGAGAGAGAAAAAAAAAGAAGGTAAAATAAAAGCAAAAATTGCCAAAAGCAGAGTGACAACAACAGAGTCGAAGATTACGATTGGAACTAATATTTGGATTCTTCCTTGCTCAAAGACTATGGCCACACCATCTGTTTACTCCCAATCCCTTAAAGGATGGCTATAGTTTCTATTATTCAAGAACGGTCAGAGAAAAGGGTATAATATAAGGTTTCCCGGAGCGTGTTTATGTTGGAGGGTATTGGAGATGTTTTCACATGGCGAGCAAAGCATGGGAAAGAGCGGTTAATATATCTAGGGGTTAAGCTAGATATTAAGAAGAGATATACACTGGTTATCATAAATTAAGGAAAATTCACAAAAATCGCGATAACTCAAGAAATTACACATGGAATTTTATGAAACTTACCCACAATATACAACACATAGTAAGGTATTAAACAACATAAAAAGAAATTATCAGACATTAATAGTAGTATAGAAATTAGCACATGTATAAAATAAACAAATTGGAAGTATCGGTTTGCAATAGAAAAAGTACCTTTAATATGGAATATGATTGCCTCTAGAAGCAATACAGCACAAACAGCGATGTGTGATGCTTTCAATTATGCGGTCTATCAGTTCAATAGGAAGTGAGAGCCATTGCTCTTGTAAAGCAGTTGCAAGCGTGGCAAGGGTCTGAGGGGGCGGATTGATGGCAGATACACGCCTCCCTAGAGCATCCCAAACGTGCTCGATAGGATTCAAGTCCGGGGATCGAGCTGGCCACTCCATGCGAGTAATTGTTTCCTGTTGAAGATAATCATCAACAATGCGAGCTCTGTGTGGTCTTGCATTATCGTCCTGTAACAGGAAGCAATCACCAATTGCCCCGCCATATGGGCGCACATAAGCATCAAGGATGTTGTCTCGATAAACCTGAGCATTCACGGTTCCCCTTGGAAAGACATGGAGGTATGTGCGCCCTCCTAAGGATATGCCTCCCCAAACACAGACACTGCCTCTTCCGTATGCATCTCTTTCACGGATGTTTGATGGATGATAACGGGTCCCAGGTTCTCTCCATATCAAATAACGTCTACTGTCACTTTCTAGACTAAACCTGGACTCATCCGTAAAGAGAACAGGCCTCCATTGATCTGACGTCCAGTGGACATGTTGTCGGGCCCACTGCAAACGGTCTCTCCTATGGCGTGATGTGAGCGGCACGCAAATGGCTGGTCGTCTCGCATACAGACCACCTTCGTGGAGCCTTCTGCGCACAGTTGACGTTGACACCAACCTTCCGGTGGCTGCAGCAAGAGAGGATCTAAGATGTGTCGGAGTAGCGGTTCTATTCCTGCGTGCACTTAATGTCAAATATCGGTCATCGGCACTGGTCGTAACAGTTGGCCGTCCTTGACTGAACCTCCTAGATGCCGAATCTGTGGTTTGAAATTGCCTCCAAAGTCTATGAACCACAGATGGACTCACATTTAGCCATCTGGCCACTTCTGATTGACTCTGCCCTGCCTCTAGTCTCCCGATGGCTCTCCATCGTAGTTCTTCAGGCAAATGATGCCTAGAGGTCATTATTACGAATTGGCTATCTCAGATTTTCAATGTCGCAATCACAGTAAAATTTGTGTGCTTTCTCTCAAACTTGGACTTTTATGCTCCAGGCAGATGACGTAAGCCGAGTGCAGCGCATATTTGCATATTGCAATTTTACTCAGCTACTCTTAGTGGACAACATATGCAAATTTTGCACGGTTTGGCTTACTTTTGAAAGAGTTATCGCTATTTTTGTGATTTTTCCTTAATTTATGATAACCAGTGTAAATCTCGGATGCATAATATTATGGATAAAACAAACCATTATATGACTCTGAATTTTCTATTCAGGAATGGTTTAAATGTAGAATATATTTAATTTTTTAATTGAAATGCATAGTTTGTTAAATTTCGGAAAGTCACGGAGTGCAAATACCAAATCTGATGATTTGCAGCCCATGACGCAGAATTCTTATTAAACGCATTTTTCATACTTTTTCATTTATTATGCTTCACATAATAATAATTTATTGTTATGGAATACAGAATGAGACAGTTGTGCTCTTTTCTGTGTTTCTCTCAAACATGTTTCACTTCCAAACGATAATTTTTTAAATGATTTAATGTTTTTAAATTATTTTGTTGTTATTCCTTATGGATCTGTGCAGAGTGTGTCTTTTGCACTCCAGCGAATGATGTACATATCAAGTGCTGCTGCTAGAATTTTTTTTCTTCAAATTTACACTTTTTTGCAGTTATTTAGATCTAAGAGAAACTGTTATTCATCATTGAAATTTCTTTAATTTGCAAAATCAATCATTGATAATTTCTTGAATATAAATAAAAAAATCAAGCTACTTTTTTGGATTTTATATTTTAGTATAAATATAATTCCGATAATCTAAGAGATTTTTTAAGTATATCTTAAACAGTTTTTCACAATTAAAAGAATATAATTTTTCTTTTTTGTAATTAGAGCGTCAGAAAAAAATGTATAAAAAGAAATACCAGTGTCCCATCTGCGTCAAAGGGTTAAAGAATATCTCGTTGCAAGTTTTTTCATTCAGCATTGACCTATAAAATTTTAATTAATTTGTAAAAGTCAACATAGACCAGTAAAATATAAAGATTAGTCCATGAAATGGTTAAGCATCAAATTTCTATATTTTGTTCAATTGACTCGTTTTCGATTTAATCTAATCTAATTTGTGGCTCTTATTTGCCTTATAAGTAGAGAATAAAAACAAAAGAAATAACGTTAAAGATTATTTAAAACATTTAAGCATCAAAGATGGTCATAACCACATATTATTGTTAATTTTGCAAAGTTCATTACCAAAGCACTTCGGTAAAAATTTCTTAGCTTTTTGGTGCTTCCATAGATTCAGAAACACAGTAAATTTATAAATTTTACCATACTCTGGTAGTTTTTACCAATCATTTTTAGTGAGTTTATCATCGAACTCTTAACATGAGCTGATGATGAATCAATACAATCAATCACAACAGAGTGGCTCACACACACCACTAAACCATGGCCAAGTACCTAACCCCGTTTTTCAGGGCTGTACCATTTAATGGCCATGGAAGGAATGTCACTTAATTTTGACTTTGAAGTTAAAATGTAGAAATTTCAGAGTTAAAATGTAAGTAATGCCCATGAAATTGTTGAGCATCAAATTTCCATGCTTTGTTTAATAGACACTTTAATCTAACCTTATTTGTGGCTGTGATTTGAACATAAATAGAACATAAAGACATAGGAGATAACTTTAAAGCTCGTTTAAGACATTTAAGCGTCAAAGGTGGTCATACCATCTATAGAAGTCCTACACAAGTTCCGTTTTGTTACATTATTTTTAGACGCATTGCGTCATTTTTAGACTCTTTTGTTTCATTTTTAGACTAATTTGCTACCTTTTAGACTACTGTAATGCTCGTTAATTCATGATCATGAATTTGGGCTACCGCATTTCTGTTATCATCGTTTTTTGTCATAGTTTGATGTTTTTTCGTCTACACATTGAATTGATTTAAATTCATTATTTAATTCACAATAGTGTGTTTGTCCTACTTTACATTGTGCTTAAATAGATGCATTACTTAAAATTTCAAGTCGATTCAAATAGCACTTAGGAACTATTTTGAAAACATTTACATATTTCAAATTGATTTTTTTCCTTAAATTTATTTTGGACGCAAATTTTATTTTATTCTTGTTGTGGAAAGAAAAGTTATTACGACGGATACACAAAGAGATGAACAAAAATTTGTACATAATTCCCGTTACATTTTCTGTGTATAAAACAATCAGAAAATATTTAAAATGCAGTTGTAAATTGTACGGTAGCTTGAATTTCTTTTAAGACCTTATTCAAAGACCTTATTTAATACGACGCATACTTTACATACAAAAAGTATTATTCAATTTTGTTGAATTAATTGAAGCCAGTTATTTAAAATTAAAGAAATGAATTTAGTTTTTGTCCTAGTTAAAAATCTCATGTTTTTCTTCATAAATCTGTGATTAACTTGAGCGAAATTTTGAAAATTTTTAAACTGTTCGGTTATATATTGGGCGATTATATTACTGTACTTTATTATATAAGATATAGAAAATTAAAATCAATCTTTTTGGCGGTTATTATTTTACCAATTGCTCTGAAAATAATCACTTATTTTTACTGCTACAAAAAGAATTACGAAGAAAAAAAAATGTTGCAAAAATTACAATACTTCCAATGCAATGACACTTCTGAAGAAAAAACAAAACAAAATCCTGGTTAATAAAACCAAACTATACGGCATTTAAACTTTTCATTTGGTGATTTTCCTCACGTAAGAAAACGATTTACCAGAAATTTTGTTTTTCAAATCATTGTACTTATTACCACTACATTTAGAAAAAGTAAACAAGAGTAAACTTAAGTGAATAAAGGGTTTTTATGCCATTCTCTAATATATCATGATAAAATTACCAAAATTTATCATATTTACAACCAAACAGTGTGGTAATAAAGCTTTTTATTGTTAATTTTATCAGAAGTCATTACTAAAGCGCTTTCGTAATATTACCATGCTTTTGGTGTCCCCATAAAGCCAGAAACACGGCAAATCTTACCATAGTCTAGTAGTTTTGATTATACTTTTTTCTCTGAGTAATTTGTTCCATTGTATCTATGTGAAACTACCCTTATGTAAAAGAAAAATATTTCCTTTACTTGACCTTGAGGAAAAAACACCCAAACATCTTTACAATTTATTTCATAATTAAGTGAAGTTTTATCCACGCGCTATTAGATCTCCAACGGACATCCGTTAGATAATTTACGTTTCTATTGAAATACTTGTTATTCCACTATATTCATAAATTTGATGCAACTTTTGATTATTTCCTATTTCTTTAACTGTATGTAGGAAAAGAATGCAAAGACTTCTTTGTATCTTCTATACCACAAAAAGCAGATTATCAGTAAAGTTTTTTTGAAGTTATACTTCTTATCCGACATCCAACAAGGCTGCGTTAAACGTTTAACGCTACATTTTTATTGGCCAGGAAATCACGTGGTAAGAACCAGTTTTCCCTCATTCATTTCCATATTGTTTTGGTTCTCACTAGGGTTATAATAAAGAAAAATAATAAAGTCATAAAAATAATAAAGTCATAAAAACTCATAAAAATAATTAAGTCATAAAAGTGTTGTTTTTCTATAAATATTTTTTTAGTTTGTTTTGATACACATATAATTTAATAGGGTAGTATTTTTTATTTTCAAATTTAGTGGATAACAATTGTAAAAAATGAGTGAAAACAATCCCACGGGCAATGCGACGGATTTAAGGTTATGTCAAGGTACGTCTCTTGTGAATATCAATTGACTGTTTCTCTTCTGAAATTACATTATGACGCATTCACATACATTATTAATACAAATAGATTTTCCAGGGCGAGATGATGAGGCAACCACAAGCACTTCCACTGGTTCGAGAGGGAAAAATTCACAATATTACCGTGATTACAGAGCACGGAAGCGAGCGGAGCAGGAAAAAGAGTCGTTGAATAGAACTAGTGATCCTTCTACAACTGCTGATTCTTCTACAATTAACGTCGCAGGTTGCGAAGTTTAACTTCTTCCGAGCGGAGGGACTCCACGCACTATTTTCTTTTAAATTAAAAAGAATTAAAATAATATTTGGCTACCAAAATTATTGTGGTTAGTGAGAAATAATAAAATTCCAAGTAAACTAATTTATACATTTTTTTCAACTTTTATATTTTGTATTTCCTTGGTATTTTGTCTGTTCTTGTCGAGGAATGCTATTTTAAATATCTTGTATCTCCCGAACCGTTTTCGCTAGGGTTCCGAAATTTGTACATCCACTACTAGGAGTAGTTTTAGATCCCGATCCGAAAATATTATTTGAAAACTCTACTGCCCCTAAAGAAATGCGTGAAAATGATTTTTTCGTATTAGTTTAACAATAGCCAATAAGATTGAAAACTATTCTGCTTAGGATTTTATCGCACGTTGTTTAATGTTAAATTGTAATTGTTAATTGTTTAATGCTAATTGTAATGTTTAATAATTATTTTTATACAAGTTCAGTCATCAAATTGAAACATGTATGTTCCGGACACAGGTGCATAACTTGCATTTATATGTTTATTTTATTTGGTTTACTTCGTTTATTCTATCCCATCTGCAAGTACTGTCCTCATCTGCAACTAACTCCAGTCCATGTTTTTGACTGCCAGGCCATTATCCCTCTTCAACTTGGAGCACCTCCCATCGAAATTCTCCATGGCCATCGGGCTCCAGAACTTGCAAACCTTGTTATCAAGACTTTTGGAGGACTCTAATCCTTGCACTAGCATAGACACGACAACAGCAACACTTCGTTTATGTTTTTTGTTTGGGCAACACTCTTAGATATCGCTTTGTATTTGTTGACAGTTTGTATGATTAAAGTTTTGTTCCATGTTAGTTTTAAAAAGTGCTAAATCAAGGCATGTGTGGAAACAAGCACTGGTTACTGGACTAATTAAGGGGTGCGATGGAAAAATCCGCACTTATACTTTACGTTCGACTTCCTCAACTCAAAAACTCTTCGTAGTACAATGTGGGAGATTGTTAGCTAGAATGATGAAACTAGAATAAACACTAGATCAATCTTTGACTGAACTATCGAAAATAAAGAGATGGAAACAAGTTTACCGGAGCTTGCGATGGTCAAGGAGCTTGCCACGTACCTGGTAGAACCCGGGTTCGAATTCTTGCTTTGGACTTTCTTATCAAAAGTGTTGTTAAATTTTCCTTTAAAATTATTTTATAATATTCACAACAATTTCTTTTTATAAAACATTGACTAATATTCTTTTTTCGATGTTGGAATATTTTATTAAAGATTTACATTTGAAGATTTTTACAAGCAAACCCACTTACTGTTTTTCTCGTATTTCATTTGAATATCCCCCATTCATAAAATCTCAATTGCTTCAAATTCTAACCATTACACTCTACCTTTATGTGCACTAATTAAAAATGAAAAATGCAAATAACGAAACTTCAAATAAATAAAATAATAACGTTTGTTCATTAGAAAACATCACTAATTACACTTTTTTTAAAATCTCATTACTTTCTACTCGTGTAGTACTTATATTAAAATAAAAATATTAGTTACACATATTTTTCTAAAAAATTTCGAAATTAATGATATTAGTTAAAAATGTAAAAACAAATGATAAAATATAATAAATGTCCAATCAATGCTGCACCTCCTTCATATGTAATTGACAAAATGTTTATTCTTTGATATAATCAAAAACTATCAAAATATTAAATAACAAAAATTTAATAAATCTTGTAAAGTACATATGTATTAAAACAAATTGAATTCTAATGTCTTTAGAAAAAAATTTAAGAGATCAAATAAAATTAATTACGTGATATTCAAAATTTCTTTAAGTTTTAGAAATATTAAAGAATGTTTTTATAATTCAAAATTTGCATAATTTACTAAATGTTTATTTTTAATTTAGTATCTCTAAGTGAATCTTAGAATTAAAATATATTCTAGTTATTATCGACGAATTTTGTAATTGAAAATAAATTGCATCTGAAAATATTACTGAATTTTCAGGAGAGATTATAATAACGATGTCTATAAATGCGATATATTTAACTATGATTTTTATAAAGTTTCACAATAATCTCTTATTAAAAGCAAGATATGAAAATCCAGATACAATAAATAATTTTGAGCTATAAAAAACAAAGTTTTCAAATCTATAAAAAATATGGCTCTCATACAAATCTTAATAATTGCTGCATATTACATTTTAATTTTAAATAAAATTTATGAAATTGTCTTCTTCACTTTACTTATCAACCTCTAATTAAACGAGAAATAATAATTTACTAAAAATTAAATTTTTAAAGTCAACAAATTAAATTTTTCAATCTTTGGAAAAATATGTTTGGACATCAGGAAAGAGATTTTGTTAATTATGCATAAGAATGTTTTATATTTCAATGTTGATTTATAAATTGTTTCGTTTAAATTGATGCAACTATTTCTAATTAAAAACAGGAAGTAAAAAATGTGATAAAGAAAAAAAAAATTTTTTTCTATGACAAACTATTTTTTCATTCTTCAAGAAACTGTTGCCATTAGTAATTCCTAATTAATGTTGAATCAAAAATTTTTAACTTTCACTGTAATTTACAAAATGTTTCTTCTTTAATTTATTCAACAGCCTCCAATAAAACGATGAATAAGAAAACAACAGCTATTAGTGATTGATAAAATTTATTGAAATATGCGTAGGAATACTTTTAAAGGCACGCTTATTATGTAAATACGAGATGCATTAGCCACATCTTGCGAAGAATCGAACATTCATCAACGAATGAAATCCTCAAGGGGGAAAAAGAAAAGAATATTCCAAGATGAAAAATAAGATGGTCCCCAAAAATGGTCAGAAATATTTCACATTTATGCAAAATAGCTATGCTAAAGAATGACGTCGGCCATTGATTTAAAAACCCACGGAGCTAAAACGCTCCCTTAAATTAATTTAATAGCCCACGCAATGATTTTTCTGAGAGAAGTTAGAAAAGAAAAAGAAAAACTATTTCCTTCAAGCGCTGGTTCATGCAGAATATAAGAATCACCGGAAAATTTATTACTCGGTCAGTCGTATACTTAAACGGTTGTCATAAGTCATAAAAATGGGACCCAAGCTCTGGCAGAGAACCGGCTTTGCCTCGAATGATGCATTGTAAAGAATGAGAAATCTAATAGGAAATGAGAGTTTCTTTCTTTGCTCGGCATTCTAACAATGTCAATGTCGTAAATTAAATCCGGGAGGAAGAATAATTTATCATAGAATTTACGACCAAAACATTTCGCAGCAAGACAGTTAACCAAATCAAAGTTCACGGGAAATTCGCTATCTAGTTAACATTATCAATTGACGATGAGTTATACGGTTAAACTAGTAAAATTACGGACCTGACCGTTGCAAATTGTGACTGAGTGATAGTATTTATTGGTGTTATTTCCTTATAACAGAAAAGGAAATAAATCTTTTTATTTTGAGTTTAATGCAATGAAAATATAAGTCAAGTAACTTTATTTGAATGCAGCATAAGACTTTAGTTAGAATTTACTTGGTAAAGAACTCATAATGAGGATAAACTAATTAGTTTTATTAATTTATAACAAAAAGTCACTGGAGTGCGATAATTTATTTCTAATTAAAAGAAGTAAGACAATATATTACTATTAACTTGAAAATCTTTCTTCGTTTAAAATCCAATAAATATAGTATTTGGCTCATGTCATAGATGGCATGATTTTTACTTCCACTATTATTTTTCCAAAATTATGATTGAATAGAATCACTTGACTTTACCACTCTTAGCGGTAGATGAAATATATATACATCCTTCACAGAAAAGAAATTCTTGTAAAATTACTGCAGTTTTAAAGTAATGACATTTAATGCTAAAAAACATAGTTCTGATTATAAGAACAAAATTTAAACTATTCATTTGTTGAATTTCATATGGTTACAGTTTTTCTAAAATTCAGTTTTTCAAAATTATAATTCTTATTATCACGCATTATAGTAAATAATACAAAATTGAAATAAAATTTGACCGAAAAAATGGTTTTAATGCTATGCTCTAAGATATCATGATAAAATTACCACATTTTACCATATTGACCAGATTTTATTTCATATTATAAAACGATATTTCATCGTTAATTCAAATTATTACTAAAATCATTAACAAAGAATTTCGGTAAACATAAAATTGACCTTGATTGAATTGACGTGATAAAATTAAAATTTTGAAAAGGTACAAAAGAATATTAAATACTATTCTCTTCATATTTCATTGATCATTTTACTAGTTATTATTTTCAGCAGTAATTTAAAACTAACCAGATTTTCATTATTTTGTACCAGTCTCATTGTAAGTGAAAATTTAAAAACATATTGTCAATATCAGCAGGTAATAACGTATTTGTGTTGGAATTACAAATTGAGGAAATGTGGTTTCAAATACAATAGGCCTCAAAACATACCATTAACTCTTGCAACTATTTAATAAGATTAAAATTACCTTAAAGTTTACTCAGGTTGTATTAGTCAATACAACTACATTCACTGAGTAATATATATTATGTTTAAATGTTTATATTTGAACAAACTAATTTAACCCTGGAATGTGGCTCTTTCAGAGTGTTTAAATTAATAGGTTATTGTGTAATGTTTATTTCCTGTGAAAGGGAGTGCCTAGTTCTCCAGGAAGTTAAATATCGAGATAAATGTTGACTCAGCTTTTCTCGCTTCATTTGCATATGCAGGTAGCATCGCCTTTATGTATGTATGTTATAATTTATGACAGTAATTATGTTTAAAACAGTAAAGTGAAATTACTTTATCGTAAGCAATAGTTTGTATAGTTAAATAAACAATCTACATTTATATTTTGCGTTAACTTGCCTTTAACTGATGGACTAAATTCAAGAATTTTTTGGAAGTATTTAAAAAATAATTGTGTTTGAAAAATTTATATAGTATAAAATGCTCATTCATAAAACAATGCCAAAAAAAACAATGAAACCTCTTTTCATTAGTTGGAGACAAAGAATTGAAACAAATTGAGCTCTAAGCTGGATATAACATTTCAACGACAAACGCTGTATTTATTATACAGGAAGAACCCTAGCCCGGCGGTATAGGCTGCCAAATCTTCCGTAGCTTGAAGATAGCGGATTCGAATCCCGACGTAACCTTGGCTGCCTGCCTTCCTGCTGTCGTTCTCTGAATTTTGCTGTCTGAATTGTCAGGCTGCGGCTTGAATAGCTTTTTGACAGCAACTTATATGCAGCACTAATTAATCGTTAAAGTCGCAGTATTAGAAATTTAGGCACCTAAATGTTTAAAACGATACAATAAAATAGCATCTGAAAAAATTAAAACTTGCGTTAGAAGTTTCAAAGTTTCATACAATTTATGTATGCAGGGAAATGCTTTTGGTTTCTAATAATTTAATTTAAGTTGGAAAAAGCCACAGTATTAGAAATTTAGGCTTCTAAAGTTTGAAAATAATGCAATGAAATAGCACCTGAAAAGGTTAAAATTCATTTTTATGTTCCAGATATCCTATCCAGAAAAAAAATTGTAAAAGAAAAACTAACAATTTGTAAAATATGTTAGTGTGGTCAGAAAAAGCAATATTACTTAGAGAAATCGAAAGAAAACAAATTGCTATGTTTTACAAAACCATTAATTCTACATTCGAACGTATACGAAATTTCATACATAAATTCAATCGGTGAAATACATAAAAATATCAGTATCTTAAGGTAGAGTAAAAGTGAAAAAAAAGTACTCTAGCAATAATCGTTATTATGATGTGTTTCTAGTAGCCAGTCCCTTGCGATAAATCAATCTTTCCATGAACTCTGGGGATGTAGGAGGTGCTGGTTTAGAACTCCTCAGAAATCGAAGGAAAAGTTACTTTCGAATTCAATAAAAATACAAGGAAAAAACGATGCTGGAAAATTCGCAGTTTTGTACCTACCAACCACACCATAACATAGAACTGAAAGAAAATTGAAAAAAAAAAAAAAAAAAAAAATAGAAAAATCTTTACAAAATAAGAGAAAATAAAGGGGGTGGGGGAAAATCAAATTCCCGAAAAGGGTCTACCATTTCTCCTGCAGAGAATCGTAAACCCTCGGCAGGAGTAGCATCAAAGGAAACATTCTCAGATAAATCCATCAGGTTTAATACTTTTCTTCACACACTCCCCCCTACACCATCTATATATACAGGGTAACTTTCTGGGAGGGTACTGTCCGCTTCATAAACATTTTATTGAAGTTACTGGTGAGCCGTAAAAACCTGCGAGTGAGTGGGTGCGAGAGGGAACGACGGACGAGTTGAGTTGCCAGCTAACTGCTTCTTCCAGTCGTCGATTTTTTCCCTTGAATTATTATTGGTCGACACGTCGTGTTTTAAGATAAAAGCAAAATGCAGTCTTGTTGCAAAAAGAATTTTTCCTAAAGGATGAAGTAATCGTTTGCCAATTTTTTTTTAAAAAAAAGAATTTTTTCTTTCGCTTTTCATTTAACATATGTTGAAGAGGAAAAAACTATTGTGTTTGAGTAAGGTTTCTTGTTATACGAGTGCATCTTAAATGTTGCCCTTTCTTTCCAACAATATTTCTGCGAATGTCAACAGAACATATAGAAGAGTGGCACATGGAACAATAATCATTTGCCCAATTTTAAAAAGTTTTTTTGTCGATTTTCACAAAGACATAATGAAAAGAAAAGTTGTATCTGGAGATTAACACTTACGACAACAGTGCGTGAAAAGTATAACCAATTTTGTTATGTTTTATTTCAGATCATAACAACAGAACATATAGAAGAGTAACAATATAGATCGCATTAATAGTCTTTGTAGAGTTTCTGTAATACCTCTTTTTAATTGAAATGCTTTTTTTAAAGAGCACAATGAAATAAATTATTTTGAATTGAAATTTTATGATTCAAAATTATTATTTTTTTAAATTTAACTAGTCATTTTATAAAAATATTTTCTTTCGCTCTTCATTTAACATATGTTGAAGAGGAAAAAACTATTGTGTTTGAGGAAGGTTTCTTGTTATACGAGTGCAATCTTAAATGTTGCCCTTTCTTTCCAGCAATATTTCTGCGAATGTCAACAGAACATATAGAAGAGTGGCACATGGAACAATAATCATTTGCCCAATTTTAAAAAGTTTTTTTGTCGATTTTCACAAAGACATAGTGAAAAGAAAAGTTGTATCTGGAGATTAACACTTACGACAACAGTGCGTGAAAAGTATAACCAATTTTGTTATGTTTTATTTCAGATCATAACAACAGAACATATAGAAGAGTAACAATATAGATCGCATTAATAGTCTTTGTAGAGTTTCTGTAATACCTCTTTTTAATTGAAATGCTTTTTTTAAAGAGCACAATGAAATAAATTATTTTGAATTGAAATTTTATGATTCAAAATTATTATTTTTTTAAATTTAACTAGTCATTTTATAAAAATATTTTCTTTCGCTCTTCATTTAACATATGTTGAAGAGGAAAAAACTATTGTGTTTGAGGAAGGTTTCTTGTTATACGAGTGCATCTTAAATGTTGCCCTTTCTTTCCAGCAATATTTCTGCGAATGTCAACAGAACATATAGAAGAGTGGCACATGGAACAATAATCATTTGCCCAATTTTAAAAAGTTTTTTTGTCGATTTTCACAAAGACATAGTGAAAAGAAAAGTTGTATCTGGAGATTAACACTTACGACAACAGTGCGTGAAAAGTATAACCAATTTTGTTATGTTTTATTTCAGATCATAACAACAGAACATATAGAAGAGTAACAATATAGATCGCATTAATAGTCTTTGTAGAGTTTCTGTAATACCTCTTTTTAATTGAAATGCTTTTTTTAAAGAGCACAATGAAATAAATTATTTTGAATTGAAATTTTATGATTCAAAATTATTATTTTTTTAAATTTAACTAGTCATTTTATAAAAATATTTTCTTTCGCTCTTCATTTAACATATGTTGAAGAGGAAAAAACTATTGTGTTTGAGGAAGGTTTCTTGTTATACGAGTGCATCTTAAATGTTGCCCTTTCTTTCCAGCAATATTTCTGCGAATGTCAACAGAACATATAGAAGAGTGGCACATGGAACAATAATCATTTGCCCAATTTTAAAAAGTTTTTTTGTCGATTTTCACAAAGACATAGTGAAAAGAAAAGTTGTATCTGGAGATTAACACTTACGACAACAGTGCGTGAAAAGTATAACCAATTTTGTTATGTTTTATTTCAGATCATAACAACAGAACATATAGAAGAGTAACAATATAGATCGCATTAATAGTCTTTGTAGAGTTTCTGTAATACCTCTTTTTAATTGAAATGCTTTTTTTAAAGAGCACAATGAAATAAATTATTTTGAATTGAAATTTTATGATTCAAAATTATTATTTTTTTAAATTTAACTAGTCATTTTATAAAAATATTTTCTTTCGCTCTTCATTTAACATATGTTGAAGAGGAAAAAACTATTGTGTTTGAGGAAGGTTTCTTGTTATACGAGTGCATCTTAAATGTTGCCCTTTCTTTCCAGCAATATTTCTGCGAATGTCAAGAGAACGTATAGAAGAGTGGCACATGGAACAGTAATCATTTGCCCAATTTTAAAAAGTTTTTTTTGTGGATTTTCACAAAGACATAATGAAAAGAAAAGTTGTATTTGGAGATAAACACTTACTACAACAGTGCGTGAAAAGTGTAATCAATTTTGTTGTTTTATTTCAGATCACAACAACAGAACATATATAAGATTAACAATATAGATTGCATCAATAGTCTTTGAAGAGTTTCTGTAATACCCCTTACTAATTGAAATGCTATTTTTAAAAAGCACAATGAAATAAATTATCTTGAATTGTAATTTTATGATTCAAAATTATTATTATTTTTTTATTTTACTAGTCATTTTATAAAAATATAGATCATTCAGGTAAATCGTAAGAAAAAGACCTGGACTAAGTTTCATTAATTACAAAATTGCTGTCATGATCCAACTGAAAAAAAAAAACAGTGACAACTCAAGGAGCATTAACAAAGACGTAAATATTCCCCGTAAAATCAGATTTACAGTTAGTGAAAAAGTTTCTTAGGGATATGTTTAAGAATAAAAATAGTCCAACCAGACGAAAAATAACTTTTTTCAAGGACATTTATAAAATAATTTATATTTCCGCCTAACTTATAGACAGACGAAGTTTCATATTTTTAACGATTAAGGTTCTAGAAAATTTTCTCAACTTCTGCTAAAAGTTCTTTTGATCAGAATTTTACTAAAAATGTGCAAGTTGTCTTATGGAAATGCATCGCTACACTGTACTTTTTATCTATAAACAAATAAAAAAAATTGCCACCCAATTTTTCAGTTGGATTATGTTGTCTTAAGTATGCCATAGGATTAAGGCCGTTTATTTATTTTTTATTTTTTTAATTTCTAGCAGTAGCACTTAAACACTTCTACAAAAGGAAGAAAACAAACTTCACAAGCACTCATAGAGATGATAATAGCCAACAACAAAATATCAACAAAAAAATATTGAAACAAATATAACATTACAACATTAACAAAATTCAATCAGTCTCTAAGCTCTGTTGTCATTCTTAGGTCAAGCGGTCATCAATCTTTAGATCCTCATGGACTACCAAGCAAAATCTCGCGGACCACTATCTATTTTTTCGGTGTATTGGGAAAGTTTTCCAATTGATTTGAGAGGGCATTTAAATATATATGTCTAAAGCAAAATTCACATGTTTAAGCGATTTTTGAAAATTGTATTTATTAAAATGTTCTACAAGGTTGCTTGGATAAACTCAGTGAATGAAATTCACTGTGTTTCAATGAAATTTTCAAGGACCACCAGTCATCCAGGGGACACTGTTTGCTGACAACGATCTAGTCTTCCAACATTTCTCATAAATGACATCTGAGTTAACCGGTTATACCAGTCTTTGCTAAGTATACATTATTTGGAATACGGAGTGATCCGATTCTTTGCAAATAACGAGCAGATCAGTCATGGCCAGATCTACAATATTAGCAGCAACATCATGTTGTCTTGGCAATTCCTCAATCGTGGTTTTCTCCAAATTTAATCACTGACTTTTTTTCAGTCAGTTTAGATTGACAGTTCTTATAAGATTTATACTAACTGATAGTTATAAGTGTGGCACAGGTCCTGGTGACAGTGATAGTGCACACAATGATAATCCACAGTGATAGTGCCACAGGTCCTGGGTTCGATCCTCGGGCCGGGCAAGGTACATTCAATCTTTCATCCCTTCAGTGGGTCGATAAATGAGTACCGAGCATGCTTGGGAACAAAATACTGGGGGTTCTGCGTTCGGCTGACCACCTGACGGGCTCCTGCAACCCAGAACCCAAGGAGAAGAAAACTGAGATGGGCACAGTAGGCCTTGGCCCTCTATTGGCTGTCGCGCCACTGCGTTTAGTTTAGTTTAGTTTAGATAGTTATAAGATTATTCTAAGTACATTTTATAATTAGTTTTATTGCAAACATTAGGATTTCTTTCTACAACTGTGCATTCAAACAATATTTACTTTGTATAAAAAAATTTCTTGCATAACCTAGTGTATTTCCTTTGAGCTAAATATAGAAATAAAAAATGTTAAGCAAAGTCGCCAATCTAATTTTTTGGGGGTAATTGGTCTGCAGCCACATCTAGATGTGCTGATTCATCTCATCTCTTTCTTAATGTTTTAAAATTATTGTTTATGATTAAGACTCTTTAAAATCGATTCAAGCATTGCTAAAGTTATTTTATTCGACAAAATTTTCTCAAACTTCAAAATTCTTACGTTCGAGGATGAAGTAACGATGTATTAAATAAATCATTGCTTTGTCAACATTAAATTCTGATTATTAATTTTTATACATTCATTTCAAATACTAAAATTTTCTATACATAAATTAAAAATCAAAGCTTCCAAGATTCATTTACATGCGCTTTTATAAAGTTGCATTTTTTTAAACTCCACTATTAAAACATTGGCTCATAAGATAATTAATGTTGATTGATTCTAAGCATGAAAGAGATTTTTAGGCTATGTTTTAAAAGAAAATATACAGAAACTTTATTAACGGAAAAGGAAAATTCTAATAGTTGGAAAGTAATTCCCAAAATCTGTTATTTTATTTGTGTAAAATTATTCTTGTCTATCTTAACTACATTTTTACAAATATTTTCAGTTTATAATTTTATCTAATTTGTCAAGAGACTCCTGATAAATAATTTCCAGTAGATCTCTAGAAATAAATTATTTTTTTACTGTATAACCACCTGTATCTAGTGCCTTTGAGATTTTAAACTTACAGCAATTCCTTTTCTTTTAGGAAACAGAAGATTAACCATTCGAGTTGGAAATAAAAAATAATCTTAATCTCAAAACCTTAGAAACTAGAAAATAAAGTGAATTCGAATCAATATTTAAGTTAGGTTTTATGCCATGTTATGTAAAAATTCATTTGAAAAAATCTTATTTACAGACTAAATGTTTTGCATGATTATTCCAATATTTTCTATGTTTATTTATTTTTCCATTAATGCAAATTGTAGAAACATGATATTTTTCGTTTACAAAGAAATATTTTCTCACTAAATTATGTATTTCTATGTCTGAAATTTTTTTTTTCAAAATTATTAGCAAATGGATTATTTTTTTAAAATCTGCTTTATAACGATATATTAGGTGTTAAAATTGCTTGCCCTTATACAATTATTTTTTGTAAATGTTAGTGAGTTCTCATAGATAAATTATTAAACTAATATACTTACATACAAATTATTAAGCCAATATACATACTTTTCATTAACTAGAACATAAATCTATAAGAATGTCAACAAAATCTTTAATACTTAATGTGAAAACATATTTGAGGGAAAGAATATTTGCTGAAAATAATTGAAAAAGTATTTTTCTTTTCATAAAAGTTTTCTTTGCAAATTAGTGTATTCAAATGCATAAAAAAAGAATATACATCATAGGCATTTTTTGAAAGAAAAGAACTTACGATAATGAAAGATTTTATTTTATTTTATATCCGTCGTTGAACAGCCGACCCAACTTTTAAGTTTACAACTACTAATGTTCAACTCTGTAGCCTCGTAATTTTGAACCAATCCAAAAGACAAGGAAACTCCTGGATCAGTACCCCCAGAGGTTTTGATTAGTTATGGGAACATGGAGGACTTTGTAACTAGACAGATTTAACGTGCATCGGCCGGTGGGGATCGAAGCCACAAACTGTTGAACTTGGGCCCAGTGCCCTACCAAACACGCTATCCTGGCCTTTAATGTAAGATTTAAGAAAAAAATTTAAATTCGAAAATCAAGCTAATTTAGTTCAATGCACAACTAACAAAAGTAATCACGAAAAAAATTACGATATATCGCCGTGACGTTTTAAAAAAATCCAATGAATTTTTTTTTACTAATTCATGTTTATGATTCCAGTAGATATGAATATATATTAAAAAGCCAATGAGTATCAATATAAATTTATTATTTAAAAGATTTAAACTAACATTAAAGTTCGAAAAGATTTTTTTTATTAATTTTGAACAGCTCAACAATTTTGAATAAAACAATGTTTTGTGCAATTTTTTTAAACTTATATGTTTGATGGTCTTTTGCAAAAAGCACGCTTTAATTTTACTTAATTATTATATTAAAGACATACTAGCCTTTGAACCTATAACCTTGCTAGGAAAATTACGAGCATTAAAGAGGTGTTAGGGGTTTATTTAGAGTAGCAGTTCTGAAATCTGTTTTGCTATGAAATGTTATCATTTTAATTCTAAGATTACAGTAATATTACCGTCAGCAGTCTGTCCATCCAATTAACCACAAAGTTTAGAGTTAAAAACATTTTTTACTCTTACGGTTTTGAAACCATTTACAACTAGATTGGTTATAAATAAATGAATACGAAACTATATGGTTTTTAACCATTTACAACTAGCATAGCTTCAAAACCATAAAAAAGGCCTTAACCTGGACATTGGAGCTAGGCTTCTCGTTAGGAAATGGGCATTGGAGAGTGTAAGACAGAAATTAGTAAGTGTAGGACATTAGAAACTCTTCATGTGTTGGGGAAAAGGGGGGCAATATTGTGATGCCAACGCTGGGACTCGAATTCTGGTTCTGTCGGCCATGAGACTGACCCAGTACCAATATGTATCTAGTTACAAGAAACTAAGTGGCTCCATTAAGTGGACTTTTTTGTGAGATAAAATTCTTGTTGTTTAACTTTATTAGGTGAAAGCAATTAGTAAACGGGTTTTTTTTATCAGTTAACAGTTTGAATACCATCTTATTTATGGTTATTTGACTGTTTTATTAGAATATGGTAAAATAACAATTAAATGAATTCTTATTCAACCATTTTTTGGAGTAATTTCAAACAGTGCGGGACCCTACAAGATCGAGCTTCTTTTTGTGGAACCCTGACTTTAAATATAAATAAAGGTTCATTGGAGTATACTTACTCAAAAAAAGAAAAGAATAAAGAGATTCTAATTACTTAGTGAATTAGTAATGCAAAAAAAAAAACAGGTTTTGAATTTGAAATTTGTTTTCGGTTTATGTATGTGCGGAAAATGAGTCAAATGAGATGACTTCAATCAAATCACTTGTCACTGTTAAAAATGTGGAGAGTAGCCAACGGAAAAACATAATTCTTAATTCTGGATAGTTGTTATTATATTTTGAATTGAAAAGTTCTATAAGCAATACTTAGGAAATTTTTTTATAAATGTATATTACCTTTGTAATTTCTTCAAAAAATTGTTTTCGATTTTTTTTTAATTTCGTTACTTTTTTTTCAATTGGTATTTTATATAAATAATTTCATTTAAACAATCAACAATAGTAAAAAAAATATGGATTATTGAGGGGATACAAATTTAATTACTAATGGTTAAAAAACTTCCCTCACTCCCGGAACCCCAGAAAATTTTCTATGGAACATCATTTGAGAACCGCTGTTCTAGAGAGATGTTAAATTAATGGCATCGTTTGATATTAAGAATGCACTTCATGCTAAACATAATGTTTGTCAATAAAGTATTTATGCTATTAAAATTATTATATGAAAGACCTTTTATATTCCTTTTATATCTGCCTTTTAACCATGGCAAAAAAGTTCTGTAATATGCACGTCCCATTTTTATCGCTGAATGGCGCCTTTAATTTTTTACAAACTTGAATATTTCCTGCTCCTGCATCAGCTTGAAACTTCACTTAAAAGGCTGATCAATTGAAAGGTCGATCATTTTTTTTTTTCAAATTGTAAAATAAAGTCAGCAATTTATTCTTCAGAAAGTTTGCAGTTATTAGAGTGCAGTTACTTTTTACTCTCTTATAACACGTATGATAAATAATTTCGGTATATTGTTGTCTAATATTTTAAATTGTCGCACCATTTCGGGTCAAAGCTGGCTGTCGGTCCCTAAATTTATTCAATCATCAGAACGTAAATATATCTTAAATTGATGCCCTACTTTGAGCTGAAGTTGGCTGAAACATAAGTGAAACTAATAAATTAGAATGTTGCGCTAAGCGAAATCTATGTGAAATATTATTAATGGATGAATAACATAGTATTGATATAACAATTGTATTGTATAATAGTATTGATATACCAAGCGAAATGCAGGAAAATGATAAATGACACGCTACAAAGAATATTTATTAACTCTGAAAAAGTACTTTTAGCTATTTTGAAAAAGAAAGACCAATAAAAAATACTTTCAATTTTTCATATTTTATTTTATAACCGGCACTGAACAGCCATCTCAATTTTGAAAGAAAACTACGAAAAACTCCAACAGTTTGCCCGACAAAAAGGGGATTATAACCCACGATCCGTCTACCACAAAGGATTATCTTTCGTCAGCACTGTGGTTAGTGCGAGCTGGGAGCAGAATTCGTATCAACCTGCTGCAGCTGGCATTCAAACCAGGGTTACCTCATTGGGATGCGAACGCTCTATCCTCTGAGACACTGATGCTCAACTTACATGTTAACTAAATAAATAAATAAATTCACTTTAAATTTTTTTTGTTTAATTTCGAATTGTACGGGAGTCCATGTTGAAAACGTAGCCATTTTGTAAATTTTAATAAAAAGTTTCATTGCGTCAACATAAAAAAGTCTACACCAGATTTTGAGCTTACTACAAAGTAAGTTTTAAAGTATTCAGAATATGAATTTATCAGTTACAATAATGTAAGTTTGTAACTGACTGTTATAAACAATATTAATGATAAATTTGCGATATTTTTTTTACTTTGGCTTATCTTAAAAAAAAAAACATCGTAAAGAACTTTTGTAAAAATTATAAATAAAAGTTTTCCAATAAGAAATGCTTTGGAACCATTATTCTGCGTGCAGAAGAACCACTTAAATCTCCTGTATGTTTATGATTAATGGTTCAAAAGAAGTTTTATCAATACTCAAGGGAGAATAGAATGTTTTCTGCGTGAGCGATATTAAAATCGAAGTATTTATTTTTACGTTATTACAGAAGCATTTTTTTTTTGAGTAAATAACATAGTAGGTAAATCTATTAAAGAAGCCCAAGAGTTTATTTTTGGCTAAATAGATAGTTTTCTAAGGCAGAAAATGTTTAAACAGCAGAAAATTTTAACTATATTCTTGCGCTTAAGGATAGCATTAAAGGTATAATATGAATAGCGTTCAGTAATAAAATTTTTAATATTGAAAAATATAAAATTTAAGTTATTAACTAATGGAAAAATGTTCTATGGAATTTATGGACCCAGATTTTTTATTGATTGACTAAAATCAATCAATGGTAGCATATTTATATATATATATATATATAACTATACTTTTAAACTTTTTATTATAAATTTAAACGCTGATGTAGAAATATCATAATTTTCTAAACATTTTAAACGCTTATAACAAAGTTAGTGCCTACATCAGTTAGAAACCTTTATCTTGAAGCAAATTAATCTATTAAATATCTAAATACAGGAAGTAAAATGAATGTGCCATTGGTTTTAATCCCTCTTAATTTCAATGCACAATTTAATTTTCCTAATTTCTAAATACAAAATTTAATCCCATTTATCGTAATTGTGTAATGTTCCGTTTGAAATTCGAAATATAACCTTTGATAGTGAAGTAATTTTTTATAATTAATATTGTTGATTTCAAATATTTGTTTAAGCAATTAAAAATGATTTAATTGAAATATTTATCAATGTATAATAATTAAGAAAATGGACACGTCTACCTTGTTGATTACTTCTTAATATAATAATTTACAATATTATTTTTAAATTTGAAACATAACTTTCGAGCTGATACCTGCGAGCAACGTCATCACGGGTAAGGATCTTGACTGACAGTTGAAACGTAGCATTATTTTATTTTATCAACTGTTTTTTCCATTCTATTTAGTGTAAGCCTAGATCATCAAATATGAATTCTCTTAAGTGACGCTTTCCATTTTTTTTTCACAAACATTTCTTACTTAGCACAAAGACATGTAGAAAAAAAACAGTTATGCAACAAATTTGCCAGAAACAAAAAACACAGAGAAAAAATATTCATGGTTACAATAGAACACACAAGCAAATACTTAATATAGAATAAATGGAAGACGTAGTGAGGATAAAATTATACTTTAGCAATTTCAATACGCGATACGGAGTTGCATTTAATTAATTTCAAGTTAATTAACATTCTAACTTATGTAGAGAAATTTAGCTCGATCTCAGCCATCAATATCCAAATATTGGCATGTCATCTTGTTTATATACAACCAGCTGGTGCTGAGGTCATAGATCCGGCGGTGGTATGTCAGTGGTCTTCTTCGTCTCGAGTTGAGAGTATTCCAATTAAAATTCAATTTTTTTAGAAAGATAAATAATTGTGATAATTTTAAATTATGATTATTTCTCGAGAAAAAATATAATTAAATGTTACAAAAAAAGAAGCAAAATGAAATGCATAGGGAATTTTTAAACTCATTTAGTATGGAAACCCAATCTAATATCTAAACACTAAATTCTGTTATCTATATTATAATCGCGAATATTGTTGAATATTTTGAAATTCTAACTATAACCTTCGATTGAAAAGTCAAATAATTGCTTTGAAATAATTGCTAATGGTAATTTTAACCATTTTAAGACAATTAATAATGGTATTAAATATTTTAAAACGATTTTTTTTAATTTGTTGTAATAGATAATAATTAAGTGATTCTTTTAAAATATTTTATATATATGTATATTGTAATTAAAAAGTGTCATCCTTTTGGGAATGAGTATGATAAATATTTAATAACCATTAAAATATCCCCCCTCTGAAAAAAAATTCATCAAGTTATCGTTAAACTATTGTGATCAATGTAACTTTCTTTTAAATAACAAAGTTAAAGATAATATTCAGGATAAGCATTTTTTTTATTTACTTTATATATTGGGAAAAAAATCACGAATTCTATAAATTAAAATTAATCTGAGGCGTTTCCGAGCAAAACACCGAAAGTCTTTATATAAACCCACTAGAAAATACAAAAATAATAAACCAGACCAAATAAGTTTTGAGGAAACAAGATGAAAAAAGTGAAAGATAATGAGGACAAAGTGAAACAATTTATTTCTTTGCGAAAAAGAGAGGAGGGAGGGTTTGCGATGGTTATGTTTCTTCTATCTGTTCTCATATAAAGATATTTATAAGTGTACACATCACAAAACGTAGTGGGGTTTCAATTGTCTCAGCGTTTGTTTGTTTCTAGGTCTAAAATAATAAAAGCAAAGAGACACTGTGTCTGTTGGTGCAGGGGCGGGAGCACGTTTGTATCCCATGGGGCATTTTGCGCCAGGGCGTGATCGGGATGAAGATGGGAATTTTGTTTCGAAGACGTGATTTCGAATTTGATGAGGCGGTGTTTCCTTTCCAGTTCTTTTTTCTCCAGAATTTGGGAAACTGGTCGATCAAAAGAACTCATAACAGTTCTCCAAGGTGTTTTATTTTTATTTGATTCTTGGGCCATCCAAAAGTGAGATCTAAAACCGCTTAACTTGAGCTTGCCAAATAATTCAAAAAAAAAAATTAGTTATTTTATTTTGATCTCTCATATGTTTTTTGACTTAAAAAGTATGCAGTAATGATGAGATGGCTTGCAAAAAGTTTCTTAATTTATTATTTTTTTCAAACTGAAAAAGAATAATTTTCAATTGTTTTTTTGATTTTATAAAATTGCAACGAAAGGAAAATATTTTGAAAGCATTTATCGTAATCATTAATTTACTGATTTTAGAAAATTCAGTTGCTAAATTTTTTTTCCCATTGCTTTAAAGAAAAAAAATACTAGAAAAACTAGATTTAATTTTGCTCTTTCATATGGTTTTGACTTAGTAGCAAGGTTGAGATGGTTTACATAAGTTACACATTTCCAGTAATTGATTACTATTATTATTTTTCTTAATGTAAGAAAATAGTTATGTAATTGCATTTTATTTCCATAAAATTGGAAAGGAAAAAAATATTTTTAAAACATTTATTTTCATTTATAATATAATAATTTGAAAAACGTCATTAGTTCTAATATTTAAACAAGAATTTTCAAATTACTTTTTCAGTTAGGTTAGGACAAAATGAATAACTTTTTCCAAAAAAAATATATATTAAAAAATCAAATTCAAGTCTAATTGTGATCATAAATATTAACATTAAACCTAATAATGAGCATAAAGAAGATATAAAAATAAAACTTTAATTGTATTCATTGTAAATTTAAAAATTGGAGTAATTTATTAGTCATCATTGTCATTCCTTCGAATCTCGGTGGAATAATTGATAAGGCATTCGAGAATAGATTTAGAATTATAAGCGGACCATCATATTTTTCCTGCTGTAATTCAGAAATTTTTAATTAATTTTTCTTTCTCATTATCTGAAAAATATAGAGCTTCGTGGTAAAGTAACTCAATCTTACTGTTAATTTCAAATTTGTTTACAGTTTTGATACATAGGGGGAGTCTGAACAAGACGTCAAAATATCTAAGACAGGTAGGACACATCATAATGATTAAGAGTTGCATAGGAACCATGACATTTAAATTGGTTCGGTATTAGATTTTTTTAAAACCAATTTTAATAATTTAGTGAGCTTGTTTGCTTAGTCAACTAATCTATAAATTATGAATTAAAATCTAATACCAAATAAATTAAAATCCAATTTTCCACATTAATCCTTTTTTTATAACTGTCGTAGAACAGACGACCCAATTTTTGAGTTTACGACTACTAATGCTCAACTCGATATCCTTGTAATTTTGAACCCAATCCAGAAGACAAGGGAACTCATGGATCAAGTATTTAGAGTAATTTGCTTTTATGGAGAATTTTTTGATGGAACTAATCCGCAATTGAGTTCCGTGGAGAGGAAAATCACGGAAACCTCGCACCGTTAGCCGGACGTCAAAGGGACTCTAAGCTATGATCTGTCTACCACTGAGGATATTGTACGTCAGCATTGTGGTCGGTGCGAAACAGGTGCGGAATTCAAATCAACTGGAAATTGCCAGGATTTGAACCTGGTTCATTTAATTGGGAGGCGAGCGCTCTATTCTTTGAGCCACCATGGCTCCCGACATTAATCATTAGAAAAAATGAATTAACGTAATTTAGATAAGTAAAACTACCTATTCCCAGCCAAGCACAAAGAGAGCCCATAATAGGGAACTCCCCCAGTGGCGTAAGATGATATTTCTTGTCATGGGTACCTGTGCAATTCTTAATTTTTATAATGAATTCTACCTCTTTTGAAGATTTAGAATTTTTTTTTCGATTCACACTGCATAGATACACTATGTTTAAAGCAAATATATGTACACATTTCTGAAAAGCAGAAATTTAATTATTACACACACTGGTATTATCAATTTTATTAATTTAATTAAATAATGATTGTTATATTCAACATCATAAATGTTTATTAAACAATATATGTTGAACCTGTTGACATGGGTCAAATGTAAGGAAGAGGGAACTGAACTGCGAACCCTGGAAATTGAGCTTATCTTGTCTTCTACTATAATATAATTTATTTAATTTTTTTAAAAAGTGTTATGAGGATTTTAGACTTAAGAGAACTTATAAAACTATATTATATTCTGAACAGGATAGGATTTTACAATAAAAAATAATAATTAAAATTTATTCACAAAATGTTTTTAAAAACATTTATTTCTTTTGGTAAATTAACAATATTTCAGATTTTTACGATCTTGCCTTTGTGAAATGCATACCAATCAGTGCTCACGTTGGCTTTAATTTTAAAATTCACCTTCGGAATAGCTTCTAATTAAGCACGTAAATGAATTCTTGTAAAATAACCGTACTATATGATAAAGACTATTCCGGTAAATAAAACAAAATATAAGGTAATTAAATTATTCATATGGTAATGATTTCCATTCATATGGTAATTTTTAACGGAAATTATGATTTCGAAAATTATAGCTCTTATTACCACACATTTATTAAAAATACATAACTGAAAAGTAAATTTAACAGAACAAAAGGTTTTCTTGCCCGATCTAAAGTACCATGATAAAATTATCTAACTTTACCACGTTTACTAATTGTGATGCCTACTATAAAGGAGTATTTAATTGTTAATTTTGACCCCAGATGACCCCAGAAACATGGCGAATTTAACCATAGTCTGGTAGTTTTGATCATGCTTTATACAAGAGCAATCACAAGGTACACAAATAGTATAAACTATTAAATTTTTAACTAATAATATGTTTGTTATTATTTAAAAATTATGCTAGTTTTTATTAAATTTTGCAGAATTTATAAACTTTACAGTTCGTTGTGGTAAACTATCTAAATAGATAGAATTGAAAAGTCAAAGAATTTGAGTTAAGAAAGCTTATAATTATTTGTAAATTGAGCTAGTTTTCTGTGAATATTTTGTTTTTGTATCTTATGTGAATTAAATAGTTATTTTGTAATACATCAAATAACAAAAACAATTTACTATGATTTAATCAAATTATTCTAGGTTTTCAAAATGTTTTTCAATAAACTGTATTTCAATTTGAAGATCTTAATACAAAGCGACTCAAAGGATTATAAGTAGTAGCAAATATTTTTAATTCCATAAAATTTTCTTTGTTGTGAAATATTATTTCTGATATTTCTTAGAGCTTAATTTTTATAAACTAGTTATTAATTTTGTATTGTTTGATTCATATTTCGTAGAGGAGGGGATGAATAGGGTCGTGGGGCACTTTATTTTTTAATATGATGCATTTGTCATATGGAGAGAGATTTTGGAAAATTAAATCAAATTTAAGAGATCCTTTATTAAAAAAATATTTTACTTTCCTAATTATATCTTTTAACTATGAAATAGATATATATTATAACTACTCTAAAATAAATTCATCAATTAATCCCATATTCTTTGCTAAAGTCGTAACTGTACAATTGTTGAATAAAAGAAATCTAAATTAATCTAGAATCTTTTCGGACAAAGAAAGGAATTAAAAGGTTTTATCATTTGTAGAATTTCACAACTTAGATGAAAGAAAGAACGTTCACAATTAGAAATTAAGAAAATTAAGTTCAAAGTTTAAACAATCACTTATAAAGTGTAAAAATATAAAATTTATAGTAAGAAGTGCCTCATGCTCTTTAAGGTTTAAAGTTTTCCTTAGAGAAAATAAGCGGTTCTCAATTAAGGATGTTTCAAATTTAAGTCTATATTAAGTCAAAATAAATAATAGAAGTAAGAAAATTGCACAAAAGCGTTATAAAATTTAAATGAGGACTTACATACAAGGAATTGTTTTAAATATAATTTTACAAATGTTATACTGTGCATTAACAGAAATTTAATTCCTTGGTGAGAAAGCATTAATTAATTATTTTTCAGTAGTTTTATATTAATTTGAAAAGAAAAACGAAAAAAGTAAGAAGAAAAAGCTTGGTTAATTTAAATAATTCAAACGAAAAAAGAAAACAATCAGTAAATAAATTTAAAGAAACAAGTTAACAATCCAAACTGGACAAATCGTTAAACAAAATTTATCGGTTATTTTTTGGATGATCAATAAACTAAATAACTAATCAAATTTGAAATGAAAAACTAACCTTTTAAAGTTTCAATAACTTGTTTTACCATTATTAGAAAAAAACTTATTTTGAATTGCATATTTTAATTTGAATCTTAAAGATTACTAAGTGCTTGAAACTAGAAATGTTATTTAAGAAATTCAATCATTACTGGAACTTTTTATAATTGTTCAATTGTTAAACAATAATAGGCCACATGAAAATTTTTAAATAACTATACAAAGCCTTGATGGTGAATTTATGAAAAATGTAGTTAAAAAGTATAATGCTTAGTAGGTAGCTATTCATGTTAGTTATGATTTATATTAAATATATCTTCTAATAAAATTTAAAAGCTAAATTATAAATGTTTTTTAAATCTATTTTGTTTCTAATCTAAATTTTCACCAAAGCTTTTTGAAAGACGAAAATTTTGCCATCACTTTTTCTTTTTTCTTTCAAAACATATGAAATATGTGGCATGTTCAGAAAGTTTTTTTTTAAATGAAAGGTAATGAATAAAATTGATTGGTTTGTAGATTTAGTTTACAAATTAAATGAATCCATGAAAAATAATAATAACACAAAGTTTCTGTGAAACAAAATTTTTTACTACTATACATTTTAAAAGCTTTATTGCCTGATTAGAGAAATTGTTATATGAAAAATATTAATTGTTATGATGAGAAATTGTTATGATATAAATATGATAAATATTGTTCAAAAAGTTTCTATTTCAAATAAAAAGTAATAAATAAAATTGATTAGTTTGTAGGTTTAGTTTACAAATTAAATGAATGTATGTAAACATAATAATAACACAAAGTTGCAGTAAAACAAAATTTTTTACTACTATATATTTTAAAAACTTTATTGCTTGATTAGAGAAATTGTTATGATGATAAATATTTTGTAAATAATTATTTAAGTTATTAATATTTTCAGGAAAAGAAGATAATGTCGATAATTGACAAAGGTCTAAACTAAAATACAAAGGAAAAATTGTAAATAAATATTTTACTCACTATTGAACATAACAAGAGTACATTGTATTTTGTATATTCCTTCACAGTTCTCAAGAACAATTAAAAAACATTTTATTAGAAACAAATTTATTAAAATCCGTAATTCATAAATCATTTAAGATATTATTTTAAAGTAGACTTTATCATTAAACATAACGAAACTATTATGATAAAAAGGCGATTATTTATGACGAAACACGTCTGCTATGAAACCAAAAGAATTAATAAATAAAAACAGATTTTTTTCTTTAATTAGCGGAAAAAGATACGTTTACTGAATCAACGACGGCTTAATAATTATTTATAACCTTGACTGAGTATTTTATGCAAGCCACATATAATGTGAAAATTAAAAAACCAGTAGCTTCGAATCCAGGCTTATTAATTTTGAATGTATTAAAATAATCTCTGTATACCTCTCACAGGAAAAAAAATGAATTCATACTAAATTACATTTCATGTAAAATGATCACGCGACCTCCATCCAACCAATCAGAACGCACCATCTTGCAATAATATAAAAAGTGCAGGCGCCCCAAATCTTTAATAAAATGTCTGTTACAATGAATGAGGTGGCAGTGTAGGTCGCTTCATTTTAGAAAATGCTTCTCCTTGTGAAATCGCAGCAATTTACCTGTCATCTAAGAGAATATTTCCGTAAAAAAACATGCTGCCTTTGTTTTTTGGCGTTTGGAAAAGATAAGATGGAAAGTTGAATTCATGTGTACACGCGATGGGTTCGATAATATATTAGTTGGATGTTTTTTACCTACTTCTGGTTTGAAAGCATAGCTGATGAAAATTGAAACTGATATTGCTATTGTTGCGGAAAGATCATGTCTGTCTTATTGTATGTTCTCGGGTTTTCAATTGTTGTGTTAACAACTGTGTCTGGAGAGCACAATCATTGTTAAGAATTCTAGTTTTTTCATGTAATCTACAGAAGTTTGGCTGACTTATTGATGTTTGGCTGTTCCAGTTGTCATAAAAAAACATGTAAATACTTACTCGGAATGAATCAGTCAAAACATGCTATTCTGTATGAAAAGTCAAAGAAAAAACAAAAACAAAAATAGAAAATTGGTAACTAAAAAAAATAGTAGATCTGCTGAAATACATAGTTGTAATTATTGTAATAAGACTTCTAATTCGTTCATCAATATTTTTCTACACTCTTATTTATTTATTTATTTTTGAAATCACAAAAAAAATGTATTCGTTAATAAGTAAAAGAGGCTCCAAAAAGTCTTTTTTTTTCATTAAACTCTTTTTGCTACAGCTATAATTTTTTAGGAAATGGAAATAAAAATAGCCAAATGAAAAATAATCAAACATCATAAAAACCAGTATCAAATGTTAGAGAAATACGAATTGGTCTTTCAAGCCGGCTATTTCCAACTACATGTTTTTATATGTCACATTTTTCGGGTACTTAAGGCTGTTTTTCAAAAGGCTCAGCCGCAATCTGAAATGATGCTATTTTGAGAATAATATGCTATTTTAATAACTGCTGTGAGTTTTTTAACTGTTACTCATGATTGTTAGGTCAAGTTTAGGTCATCTAAAGAAAGCGCTGCCTACGCTTGTTTTGAAAATTACGCAAAACGTTAATATCGAGAAAATCCACAGTTTTGTTGAACTGAGAAACGTTTGCGGTCTATTATTTTAATACTTAAAATCTCACTCCAATGTTTAATTAATTGGACCCATAAAAGTTCACAAAAACTGAGAATAAAGCGATGATTTTGACAATTTCCATCTAGGTGAAAAATGTCGCTAAATTGGCGATTTTTAAAAAGTTCACAACTCTTAAAATATTTAAGTTTGTCAGTTCTATCGCCCCGATAATTCTTCACGGTTAGATTATATATACAGTTAAAAATCATCGCATTGCTTCAAGCACAAGGCACTTAAACTTTAATTTTCCATGGCGACAGAGTTTCGAAAAACTGCTTTGATATCTTTGTTTCAATTGAACCTGAACATATTTGGTGCATTATCGGTTTCTCTAACTGATTTCATAATTGACAATACAGTCCAAAAATATATTAAGGCTGTGCTTTTAGCAATATTTGGTACAGAGAGATTATAATCATTTTTAGCATTATTTTTATGTAATCGAATCGATTATACGTTTATGCTACAAAAAAAGTAATGAATAAATAAATAAAACCATTACTTCAGTGGGACCGGAGCATGAATTTAAATTTATATGATTAAACCTTTTTCAAGCGAATTCAATGCCATTTTTAGACAAATCTCAAAAAACGTTCAAAAGTCTTCAAAACTCAGTATAACTTTAAAATATTTCGTTAATATATTTTAAAAAAAGCTTTTATTTTAATATCAAAAGTTTTTTTTTCTTTTTTCATTGCTCTATAACCTCTTCTAGAAATTTTATTGCCTATTCCTATTCCGTGAAAATCTCCCATCAAATTTCACTAAAAATAGAATAAACTCTTTGTACTCGAAACGAATATTTATATCATGACGATCCAGGCGCAAGAGTCAAACATTTATTTATTTAGAAATAAACCAATGTACACAAACTATGTAATAAAATACAATAAGCGACGAAAGAGACAATGTGAAAATATGGAATATAAATCAGCAAAATGTTCAAGAGCACAACTTTATCAATAGTTAAAGTTAAAAAAATTCTGAGCCATATGAATTTACAAAATTTTTCTCGCTTATAGCAAAAGTATTATTTTTCATTATAGTTTTTATTTATTTTTTGGCTGGTTTCTACCTTCAGAATCTATATTTCTTACACCATAATTACTTCCTGCTTTCTTTCCCATTGGAGATTCCAAAAAAATTACAAAATCAGTTTTCTTTTGCAACAAGGCTCATTATCTATTCTGAAACGTTTTATTCATAAGTAGTTCGTAATCTACTTTCATATTCATCGCTTACAATATTCTGAAAAATCTATTTTCACTGAGAATAAATAGAATATTTCGTTTTTTCCCGATCAATCACTATGTGAATCATTAGTTGTCTGATGTTGCGTGTGCTTCATTTACATCGTTCGAAAGGTTTTGAGTGCTTAGGAAAATGTTTACGCTTTTAAAGTTAGGGAAGATATTTTATCTTACGACTCATTAGCTTAATGGGCTTCTTCTCACTTATTGGCATTTTATTCTGAAAGTACTGCGTATATTTTGAAGAAGCTATCAATACGTAGTTTCTGGAGAGGTAGTATATCTAGATTTAGGATACGAGGTATTTTAATCCATTACTAAAGCTTTCTTACTTTTCACCAAATTAAACCCGCATAGTACAAACTGTCATAAAAATTCAAAATTTTTCACTCTCTTAAAGAAAACTACACTGCTCTGAAAATAATATTTATATTTTCGAAAAAAATTTCCTACTCAATTTGTGGGAGATTTTGATTTGAGTTACTTTATTTTTTTTTCTTTTGTTAATAGATGGCGCCACACGAATGGAGAACTTTAATTTTATCTCGTCTGCAAGTCTTGAAAATGCTCGCCTATTTTTGAAGCTCTCGAAAAATACTGACAGCTATTTGCTATTCTTATATTTTTGAAGCTAATGAAGTTTTTGATCAGGTAATATCTTACCGATTTAGTTTCGTGGGATTAATTACTTAACTGATGAATTAACTGATTTGATGGCAAATGCTGTAAAACTATAGATAAATATAACTGAATAACTGTTAAATATGACTATAACTGAAATATATAACTATATTTATCAGTTACCACTGAAGATAAATGTCAGTTCTAATTGAGAAAACCTTGGAGCTAAATTTTTTATTTTGATATCAATTTTTTTTAATCTAATGAACGTTCTTTTTTAATCATTATTTGATGAATTTAGAGGAGTTCGATTTTCTTAAAAACATCTTTTAAATAAATTAAGTTACATTCAGAAACTATTTCCAAGTTTTTTTTCTTCTTTTTCTGGTAGTATGCAATGCATGTATTACTATATAATATCAGAAATGTTGCTGTAAAATAATATTTTAAGGATAACTATAGGTAAGCATAGGTATAGGCAATAATAGGATTTTTCTGGAAAACATTTTGTATGAATTTTTTGCTTCAGTGCAATATTCAAATATCTTGCGTTTACATAATATTCTCGTTGCTAATAGAAGGCGTCAGAAGATATGATTAAAAGAATGATCAAAGTTTAATTATAATTATTCTGCTCCTAGCTAACACTACAAATGTATTCTAAATTGGAAATTTTTTAGATCCATGGAATGCTCGCAAAATACTGTTACGCTGTTTACATTTATAAGCAATGCATTTACAATAAAGAATGCAGCAAAAGATTGTTTAATCTTTAAGTAATAAACAAGCAATGTAGATTAGCAAGAATTAAGTAAATTTAGCAGACAAGCAATAAAAATAAATTTAAAAAAGTGATTTTAACTTTACAATTTCCCTGAAATAAAACAAAAAAATTGAATTTTTAGATTATTTCTACATAATGTTTGTAATAATTACATGTTACATTTTTTGTAATATTACAATATCTCTAATTTCTGAATTATTCTGGCAGTAAACTATTTAAAAAAACAACTCTTCAATAAGTTATGTAGTGTTTTTCAATAAATAATTCTTAATATGAAACATATCTTAACAAAAATTAATCGCGGTTAAGTTTCAATTTATTGGGAATATATTAAATAAAAGACTAACATATATTTTAGGAAAAGACCAAAAAACTTGCTTGATTTGTGAAATTATAATACTTTCAAAACAAGAAGTCATGCTCATACATACAAAAAGCTAAGCCACTGGATACAAGGAAAAAATTACAGAAACTCTAACGCCACGCCTGAAGGGAAAATGGATTGCTGTATTTTGAATTAAATTTACTGGAAATGTAAAAAAAAGGAAGAAAAAATGTAGACGTTTCCTAGAATTATACAGTTCTTTCCTAAGGCAATTTGATTGATGAAACTGAGTTCCTTCATGTGTTACCTCAACCTTTCAACGACCTCAGAGAAACATAACTACGGCTGCCCAAATGCCCAATGTCGCCAAAAATTTTAATTTCTAACGATGTTAGCGAAAAAAAAATGTTTTTTTCCTAATTTACACATGCAAATTTTCCTTCAGAAGCTTTGATCGATTGATTCCGAATGAATTGGACCAAAGACTCTCAGTCGAATGCAAGACTGCTTATATCCTCAAAAAGGGCCTGGGATTTTTTTTAAATCATTTTTTTGCACGCAAGCCAAAGAAAAATAAACAACCATAAATCATCGAAGGGAATATGGTCAGAGTTTACCCTACCGTGATCATATACTTTACCGTGCCACAAAGATTAAAATCTCACAAATGCGAGGGTTGAAAAATTGTAACGGGCGAAAAAATGCTTTCTCGATGAACACTTCGTGACAAAATGGCGATTTGAGGTGTGAACATGGACTCCATTGAGAGCTTTTAATCTGTTTCTATAGCCAGAAACAATCACTTGAGATCACGGAAACCTCTGGACAATGAGGTATAAATGCTAAGCTTCTTTTGTACAAGATTCTGAGCAAATATTGCCTGTAGGGGGTATGTGAGAAAAGATTGATATGATGTGTGCTGTGATATTGGCATTGTTATACACAATTACCGGCTCACAATGGAAATATAACACGCCATGTGATTTACATTAACACATACATCAATAGATGGCAAAGAAGAAAAAAAATAAATAATCAGTTATCAGAGGTTTTAAATATACATTCCCCTAGGCATTCCTGATGCATTCATTCCTGATTACACAGAATGATTTTTTTTCTTCTTCTTTCTTTTTCTCACAACTTCGGAAAAGCAACCTTAGAACTGAGCATTTTCTTTTGTACATCTCTATTGCATTCTACTTTATTTTATAACCGTAGTTGAACAGCCTACCCGATTTTGGATTTACGAATATCAATGTTCCGTATCCTTGTAATGTTGAACCCAATCCAGAAGACAAGGGAACTCATGGATCAAGTATTGGGAGAAATTTCCCTTCGTGCAGGTTTTTTGATGGAACTAACAAGCATTTGCGTTACATGGTGAGGAAAACCATGAAAACATCACACGGTTAGCCTGACGGCAAGGGAGCTCTAATCCATGATCTGTCTACAACTGAAGATATCTTTACGTCAACACTATGGTCAGCGCAAGCCGGGTGCGGAATTCGAAACGACCAATCATCACTGGGATTCAAACCCGGTTCACCTCATTGGAAGATGAGCTCTCTATCCCCTGAGCCACCACTGCTCTAATGCATTCTATTAAAATTAGCACAACAAACACCAGTACTGGTAAACACCAGCACTAAGTACAATAAAATCGCTTCAAAAATGAATGTCTTCCCGTTTGAGTAGTTGTAACGCGCTGAACATGAATATCACAACATAAAAAGCTGATTGGCTCTCGTTGTAGAGAGTTTCGTTTTCTTTGCTAAAAACGTGCTCTGATGTAGGGATTCTCAAAATTTTTCTTATATACCTAGATACTAGTAATACCTAGATAATACCTTGAATTATACCTAGATAATACCTAGTACCAGAGAAATAATGTATTTTTTAATGAAAACGAAACAATATCTCTGGTGGTTTAAGGTTGGTAGTGGTAGTCTAACCATTCAAGCTTGCGTAACAATACATATCAACGTTTGAAACTTTTTTTGGTACTAGTTTTTCTTTTCAAAAAATGATAATTTTATTTAGCTTAACAATTCATAAATTTTTGTAATTTTTTTTGTAGGATCTGATTTTTAGCCTGCGATTCATTGAATTAAAACTGACATTATTCCTTTTATAAATGATTTAGGAAGCTTGAAAAAATTTCTTCAAGAACTTTGTCTTTTCATTAAAACGAAAAATTTGAAAACGATTTTACAATAAATTTTCATATTTGTTGGTTTAGTAAAATGCTGCCTTTTTGCGGAGTGAGTAAATAATCAGTTTTACGTGCAATAAAAATGTATCATTGTTTTTGATTGTGTTTCTTCTTAATTTGTTTATTGAATTTGTTTATTGGTATTTTCCTTTTTTTTTTCATAACGTAAATTTATTTTTTAAACTGGCGGACTAGAAACTTTTTGAATTTTGATTACCTTTTATGCATTAAATGCTTCACCTTATCGGTGCCAAATTTATTTTCTAATTTTAAACATTAAAGGAAATTCAATAAAATTATTTGTAATTTTAAGCCTACTCTACTCTTTCGTGGAGCACTGAAAATAACTTTGCAGAGCGAAACTCCTTTCCATTGCAATGCAATGTATGCATGTTATTCAATTTATTATGCTATCTAACTAATGAGTTATATTATTAAATTATTTATATATTTATCCTAGATATATTTAGTTAATATATTTAGGTAATAAATCTTGTTAACACTCCTCGCACATCTAAATTTTTTTATTAAATTTTCCGTACATTCTTTAGATTTCCTTCATTCCCCAGTTAAACAGTCATATAACCAGCAATAAACTCTGTGGAACTCTTATTGCTAATTTATATTTTTATAGTTATGCGGATTGTAAATTACAAATAAACGGGGCTTATGGTTGGCTTTTCTCATTCTAAGATGCAATCTTACAGATTCCAGATATTAACCTTTACGCAGACAATATTTTAGGACAGGAAAAACATGTTTTTTCTTTGAATTAACATACTTTTTTTATGAATTCGAATTCTTGATTCCCAAACTAAGAAAAAAAGCAAACAAAGGAAATAATGCACAGATAAAGGTATAAAAATCTCCTATGTCCAGTTAAATGTCTTCTTTAAGGTTTTGAAAGCATGCTTGATAGTTCATTGAAGTTGTTAACATGTTACAACCGAAAGGGCAAATCTGTCAATTTCATGACCAACACAACGGGGATTCAAGTCCCCACAACAATATATCCTTCATTCTTTTCAACATATAAAGAGTATTCCTCGTGGTCCTCTTCCCAATTTGTGACCTTGGGCTATTAGTATACAATACTTTTACTCACGTATGCACCACCATAAAGCTACTTAATACAATAAAATCTATTATTTTTCGTCGATTACGATTGGATAAACAATCAGATAAAGTAATTAAGCCACGTTTCACTGTTTATTTGATAAAATACAACTCAATCACAACCTGACTTTAACGTCCATTACCTTACAAAAAACTTAGCTCTAATGTCCAAGTTCTACATTTTTTGTTTGTTTTCGAAACTAACAATTAAAAAATATATATAATTTTCTATTCATGGTTTTTTAACCATATTAGATGTAAACGATTTAAAAACCTTAAAGGTAAAAAATATTCTTTACCGTAAGCTTTGCAGTTAATTGGATAAGTAAACTGTTGTTGGTTTTTTTATTTTTCTTACGGTAATTTTAGAACAAAAAATTCCAACAGTGCTTAAAAAATAACAAAAATGATATCGATAATTTAATTTATTTCAGCATGATACACTAAGTCTTGCATATAGTACATATAGTTCTTGTATACAGTTATATATATATATATATATATATATATATATATATATATATATATATATATATATAGAGAGAGAGAGAGAGAGAGAGAGAAAGTACTCGGTACATGAACTCCTTAATTATCTCTTTACTTATCAAGGAGAAACAAGGAAGTAAAAGACTGTATAAGTTAAGAAGATGATAAAAAAAGAACAAAAAACTGTAATAAAATAACTAAAACTCCTGAGGCTCTTATGGTTTATTTTGACGAGAGATAACAGTCAGCAGATCGGTTATTATGACTCAGTCGTAAAACGCAAGAGTTGAAAATTCTGGTAACAAACAAAATAAAAAGAAATAAGTCTTTAGCAAGGGAAGCACGTACATTTCTTTTTTGCAAAGCTTATTGGGTAGGCAGTGGTGCAGAGAATTAAAACATATATTGTAAAGTAAACAGGTTTTGTCGACAACTTAGGATTTAAGCCACTCTTCCTATACCATCTGCCATTTTATTGTGGTCATTATTATCTGAATTTCTTTTTAAATATAAAGCCTACATGAAAGACTTAAATCCTATGCTTCTTAACATAAAAGGAGGTGAAAAAAATATTTGATGTCAATGTCAAAAGTACTTTGTTCAAAGTGAAACCTGAAATGTAATTGTTACAATAGATGCTTGAAAAAAGTCTTCCAAACGTGATATGTTTATTCAGGGGTGCTTTTTCCTCCAAAAATATCCAACGCCCTATTTCTGAAAACATCAAAAATACATAAAAATTTTTTATTTAAGCAACAATTCATTTTATCTATATCTGATCTATCTAAATTAGATTATCTATCTATATCTGATCTATAACTTTTTGTTAAGCATGATTTCCTGAAACTAAAATTAACATTGTCGAAAAGAGCTAAGGAAAAAAAGGAGTCCCTTTTATCACAGCAGGGCAGAATGGATGCAAAAAATGGTGATGTGTTGTTTTTCTTAAAAAATTATATAAATTTAAAAATTTCTCCCATTCGGGCCGTTGAACCCAAAACATTTTCCTTTTCAAATTTAGCTATATATATTTGAAAACATAAATTTATGTAGGATAAATTTGAAGTGTGTGGGAAGAAAATTTTAAAACTTTATATATTTTTTCAAGTAACTTCTTAAGCAGAGTGCAGCAAAACGCAAATTTTTAACTTTTTCTAAGTTTTTTCTAAGTTGATATTTCAATGAACAATATTCAATTTCAATTTATGGACAATTCGAAAATTCATCCATTGGGAACGCCTAGATTTTAAATAATTGAAACTATTTTAAGTATTTTTTTTTTAATTTTCAATTTGGCTATCTTTAAGTTACATAATTTAGAATGAAGAATAAAATAATAAGGTATTCACATTTTGTACGAAAAACTGTTTTACTTTTGAATTCTAATGCTTCAAACACTTTATTATTAATTTAATTTTTTCGTCTTATTTTGACTGTTAAAAGCCATCCTTTGAATTCCAAGACCTCGCATTTAATTATAGAGAATTGACAAGTATGACTTGTATATTTTTTCTCAGAAATGAGATAAAATTGTACAAGTAGACATGAAAGATGCAAGGAATTCAAATTTAAAAACATTTTACTATTATTATTTTTTAATTGAATTTTTTTTAACAAGTCACTTATGTTAGTATTAAGATGACATATGAATAAGTAAATATATTCTTTTTTCTGCTTGAAAATTGAATTTTTTATCCGTGAAAATTTTTAACCATTGTGTTTTCTAAGGAAAAACAGAATTTTACTTTTCTAGTATTTTTTTTAGGTAGCAGTCAATACTGTTTACGACAGCATATTTTTTAATACAACAAGTATTTGTACATACGAAATCTTGTTTTTTTGAAGTGGATAATTATGAGAAAAACTTTTTTCAAAATAATTTAAATATTTATTACATTTTGGTTTAGTTTGAAAAATACTTTCCTTAATTTATTGTTCATTAAGCGTACGAAAAATACTTTTACTAAAATATGCAGTGCATAAAATATATTCAGTATGCTAAATGAGAAAAAGTTAGACATTTCCAAAAATACAATTTTAAAGCTAAAAGTTATGATTTGCTTGTATTTCTTATTTTATATCTGAAATATTTTAAAACCTTATGATGATGTTTTAAAATCGTTGTATTTATACGGTATTAATTCTCTACCCTTTAAAGGAATTTATTTATTCATTTATTATAAAGTAACTGATTTAAAACTGATGCTTATACATTTTATAATAATAAATGTTTCAAGTATAAGATATATCTGAAACAAACAAATACAGTCTAATTTCTTAATTTATACTTTTTAATTTCATGAAAAATTGTAGTTTAAAAGAAACCTCTATAAAAAAATTGAAAGTCATTGTTTTTTTTTCCAGTACTTTAAAAACTAATACTTTAAAACTAACAATTAACTAACTTCCAAATGATTAACTATTTATTTTATAACAATAAAAGTTTTAAGTATAACTAAGTATATTTAAACCACGAAAGCAAATAAGATCTATTTAATGAATAAATAACTTTTGAATTCAAGGAGAAATTAACTCTTTTGAGAATTCTTTAAACAAGAATTTTGAAAGTCACTGTTTTTTTCCTATTACTTAAAAGATGAGTAAACTCTCTTTCCAGAATGAGAAAAATATTTTGAAAAGTGTTTTAAAGGTTCATTTATACAGGATTATTTGCTCACGATATTTTTCCCCTGAAACAGTGTATCTCAGAATCAAGACCACATAAAATTACCTTGATAAAAAGTATCGTTAAAACTTCCTGAATATGATTACATTTACCGTGTTTCTGGCTCTATTGCAACACCAAAAAGCTCATTAATTCGCACCGCAGTACTTTGGTAATACCTTTGGTAAATTTAACAATAAAAAAAAATTCAAAATAAAAAGTAATATTTTTAAAAACCACGTTTTAGTAGTGGAGAATAATAATTAAGAAAAAAAAATGAAAAACGAAAAACGTGGGGCGCATGAAATACATAACAGTAATGTTATATTAGTGTGTGTATGTGTGCTCTTGAGAATATGTGTATGTATATCTGTAATTGTAATTGTATCTGAATGTGGATGTGGAATATGCTTTTGTATATGCATATGTATGTGGATGTATATGTGGCTGTGCATGTAAGAAAATGTGTATATGTACTGTTATGTATTTCATGCGCCCCACGTTTTTCGTTTTTCAATTTTTTTCTTAATTATTATTCTCCACTACTAAAATGTGGTTTTTAAAAATATTACTTTTTATTTTGAATTTTTTTATTTTAAACTATGATTTTTTTAATTTTTATTTTATATTTTTAAAAAATTATTATTTTTTAATTATTATTCTTCCCTACAAAAAACGTGGTTTTTAAAAATATATATTTTTATTTAGATTATTTTTCTTAGTCAAGAGTAGTCAAGACTACTACAAGACCACTACTAAAGTAATAGAACTTTTATTTTAAATTAGGGACACAAAAATCTTTATAGAAAAACAATACCTTTACGACTTTCATTAGTTTTATGCTGATGACAACCAAAACAATCTGGAAATGAATGAGGAAAAACTGGATCCTACCACGTGATTTTTCAGCCAATAAAAATACTCCGACAACAAAAATCTTTTCACCTGACACGTAATAATTTGAAATAATGGAATCGACAACAAAAGACAATCTCGAAAATAATTTTTTTTTAAATTTTAATTTTATTTTACTTTGCATGTCTTTTTTCTCCTCATTTTCAAGCATTGTCATCCAATTCTGAACTGTGTGCTAAATTTGAAGTTTGTAGCTATTCGGGAAGTTAGTTTAGAATCGATTACGAAATTCCACCCGGACAGACATACACGAAGGCAAGTTTATATAAATGTGGTAAAAAATGGTTTTATACGTGAAAAAATTTGGTAATCGCGGTAAAATTCGGTACTTTTATCATGATACCTTAGAGCATGGTATGAAAATCACTTATTCGGCTATATTTACTTTTCAGTTTTGTACATTTAATACTAAATGTGGGGTAATACGAATTATAATTCTGAAACCAGAATTTCTGGTAGAATGTGTTACCATATGAAGGGAAAATTTACAAATAAAATCCATAAATATCGTATATTTTGGTCTTATTAACCGGAATTTTGTTCTTTTTTTAATCTTACATAAATGTGGTTACCAGAAAAGTCCTTGTGGTATTGTCCAGTAATTTTAACAAAAGTCTTTTTTAATTATGTGTAGGATGCACATATACTAGATCTACAGCAAAAAGTGATAAAGTTAAATCTGCTGTTTATAAAACTAGAATTAACAGCCGTTAGCTGTTGATATTGAGATCTAGATGATTTAGTCATTTTGTGCACAGGTTAGTTTATGTATGACGAGCTATGTATATTGACATCAGGCTTTCATGTAACAAAATAATTCTTTACTATTGACGAAATTCGTGTCCTCAAAAAAGTGACGATAGTTATATCGTCTCTGCCGACCGGCCTGATTAGAAGGCAGGGAGTGGTCCTTGCATCAGAAAGGTTCTGGGTTCGAATCCCGGGCAAGGCATGGATGTTCCTTCCTTCTCTGTACTATCTGTCCTCACTGCGGGAGCGACGTTGGCCCACCTAATATGATGCCCTTGAAAGAGAGACCAACAAAATCGCCCTGTTAATGCCTGAATTGACGGTTGTTAACACAGGTGGGCATTGAAAAAAAAAGTTATATCGTCTCTTTGACGAATTGTTCTCATGGGGCATATGCCAGGAAACGCAGAAAGTTTCTCGATATTTGAGTATCCATTCTTCACAGCACACTCGCTTAATCTAAACAAAATTTTTAGTATTATCTACAGTGAATTATTACAATAAATGTTGAATTAACAGCAAAAAGTATATGTATTCTGATTGGTGCTGCATTTTACTATAAATTTTCTGTATTTATTTTAAAAAATTTGAGATGTTTTATTTAAGAACCTAATATCAACTCCCCCGGGTAAAAAAACCAATAAATAATCATAGAAAAAATAGACATGCTGTTTGAATATCATAGAAATTCCTGAGCAAAACTACTTTCTAATAATTGTGTTAGTAGATTTGTAAATCTGTACAGCCATATCTGATTATATTATTTGCAAGCGATTCAGACCACTTATTCGCTCTACTGGACTGTTGAGCGTTCTTTCTGAATTAGAATACATTGAAAAGATCGATCCACTATATCGAGCTGCGAAAACGTCAGTCACATTCTATCACTTCCTTTATTTTTTCAACGCGAAGAAAAATTTCACTTCACGGGCCAAAAGAACATTAACAGGTTCTTTTAGAACTTTTTTTCTTCTCTTTTTATTTCCGAAAATAATAAAATAAAAGGTGAAAAAAGAAGGGTTTCTGGAAGCGAGTAACTGAAGCTTGGCGAATGATGAAGTCTTGCCAAAGATTGGGGAACTGGATTTAATGCTTTTTACATTGAGGTATTATTCGCCAAGCATTTACGCCGTAATACGATGGAATTGTGTTTGTAAATTAGTTTTTGTTTTCGGTTTAAGTAAGACATTACTTTACTATTTGTGTTGCTTCGGTAAATACGCTTCTTGAAATTAAATGGTTTAAATTTGAGAGATTAGAGTAATTAGGGGAATCTAAAATGTTATTTAAAATTTTAAAAAACGAGTAAGACCACAGGATTAAGCGAATTGCCAGTTTTGAGAATTGTTAAATTACAAAAAATTGCAGGAAATCATTCGCACAGATCACAGCGCTGGAGTAAAATATTCTCAGTGGGAGACGGATCATGGTTTATAGTTCACTTGTGGTCAGTCTAACCATGGGAGGTTTTTGAGGTTTCCCTTTCCATGTAACGCAAATGCTGGTTAGTTCCATCAAAAAATCCTCCACAAAGGCAAATTTCCCCCAATACTGGATCCAGGAGTTCTCTTGTCTTCTGGAATGGGTTCAAAATTACAATGCTACAGAGTTGCACGTTGGTAGACGTAAATTCAAAATTGGGTCGGCTGCTCAATAACGGTTATAAAATAAAGTATAAACGGAAATATTTGGTTGCGATTTTTCTTTAAATTTTAAAAATATAAAATATTGTAAGATATTTTTGTGAAAACAATCTTTAATGAAATTTTCCTCATGGCATGTTAAGTATGCCCCATACTGACTTTATTAAAATGCCTAAATTAGCGTACATTTTTGTCAAAAGAAATCAAACACAAGGACTTGAAATTTTTTGTGTAGATTTTATGTACACTTTTGCATACGTACTAAGGGGGAAACTTATAAACATTTAAGTTTATTTTTAAAAAAATATTTAATGAAAAATGAAGTAAAAATGAAGTAAAAATGCCCTTTTATGGTACATTATCAACAAGTAAAAAAAAGAAAAACACTTCATGATTTATTTCATAAACAACACAGCACCATTTATACAATACTACTCAGTACAATATTTAGACATTATTAATACAGAGTAAAAATTTCAAGATTCTATTTTGCTTAATTTTTTTGGAAAAAGCACATGAAGTATCAAAAAAAAAAAATTATATTTTGAGAAAAACGTTAATTTCATGTAAGTGTAAGCAATGCAGTGAACCAATTGTTTACACTTTAAAATCTAAATTTAACGAACTATATTCATTAATCACAAAAAAATTGTTGGGAAGGTTGTTAAGAATTGAGTATTTCGAACACATAAAATTCTCAAAACTGCTTGTTTGAAAGTTTTGGGATACTTCCTCCTAAGGTAACAGACTTTCTTTAAAAAAAAATATCACTATAAAAAATTAAAAAAAAAACTAGTTTTTTTTTATTTTGCGTAAAAAACTCATGAAGAAAAAACTTATGAACAATTTTATTAATTTTTTGGAAAGGTCAATTTTAAATGAAATTAACGCCTTTTTTTCACATACTCTAAACATTGCAAAATATTTCTTTCACCCAAAACAAAGAAAAAAATTCTTTGAGAATTTTATTTACGAGGCTATCAACTATGATTTGATCTGAGAAGTAAGTGCACTACTGATTTAGGTATCAATGTAGTTAATAAAGTACATTTTTAAAAATTTACTTGTCTTTGCGAAGAGCATGTATAAAAAATTAAATTCTGCTTTTTTCTCCTAGTCTGTAGTTCAAACCATGTGTGCTATAATCACAACCACTGGTGAAAAATTGTCGACAATTATTTTAAAAACGACATGAGATATCGTGTTTAAGCAATACCTTCTGAAATAAAGAAGACCTCTGCACGGATTACCATAAGCAATAAATTTGATCCTTTAGTAGTCCAAACGACGTAATGATATCTTGTGTACCTGCCCCTCCTGCGCAGATTAGTAGCCCGTACGTAATGACATCTTTATTATTCTTACACCACTGTTCAGTTTATGTTCGTTACTACTAAATTGATCCCTACTACTAAATCGGACTACTAAATTGATCCCTATTACTAAAGCGAACTACTAAATTGATCCCTACTGCTAAATCGGACTACTAAATTGATCCCTACTGCGGTTTGTTTTCTAGGAGGTGTTAATTTAAGGTAGTGCAAAATGTGAAAGAAGATTTGATTTTGAGATAAACTTTAAAGACTTAAAATCATAAGTTTATCCACTGTTATCACCTTGCACAAAAACTGCTATAACTTTGCAAATAACTGTAGTAGTACATATAAAAGTAAAATGTCTTTAGAAAGTTATAAGTACAGGAATTCTAAATTTATAATAATTTCAATTTCGAAACTTTTTTGTCTAAAATCGTATTTTTGCACTAGTCATAACACAGCTTATCAACTTAAGGATTTTTGAAAATGAAGTAAATGATATGAACGGATCATATTATGGAATAAATCAGCATTCTAAATAAATAAACATACATTCTAAGAAAAATTTAAACGTTGAATCATACATATAATAAAATTTTTTCTGATGCCTTAATTATGTTATTAACTAGAAATTTATTTCAAGTTGAGCCAATCTTATCATAAAAATAAATTTAAGAGATACGATAATATGGTTTAAAATTTAGCATCATATTGAAGGTTGCAGCAAATTCGAACAATATTGTTAAATCAACACCTCTTAGAAGAATAAAGGCCTTTGCACGGGTTACCATAAACGAGAAATCCGAACATTGTGACATCTTCTTAATTCCTTCACTGCGAAATTTAGTATTCCGAAGGTTCTGACATCATCTCTATTTTTCACCAACTGCGCAGTTTATGTTCTTTCTTTCATTCAACAAAAGTTATCAGTGCAAGGTTTTTCTCACTTATATGACGTGTCGATTCAATACGGTCCAAAAATTATAACACTGTCAAATAATTGTTATTCGTAGACAAATATGTAATTATTTGTTTAGAATATTAAACTTTGTTCGTGATTGGTCAATTAATTTCAATGAATTAATGGGCAAATTCATAATGTCAAAGAAAAATATTATGAATGCATATAATGCAGATGGATCTAACTTTAAAATACAAAATATTTATATCAAAATTTGCTTGTCTCTTTTATTTATTATTTTCTTTAAGCAAAAAGTTTAATTTAAACCTTAAAAGTTAAAAGGGAGGAATATAGCAAGTTTGTACACCAATTAATTTTTGAATTTTCAGAAGATGGTATTTATTTTGTTTGGAGCTTAAGGTTTTCCATTCTAATTTGACAACATACATTGAGAGTTTACAGATTCTCTGAAGGTCAAAATCTCGACGAAAAGAGGTATGAATTTCGGAAACATAATATATATTAGGATTCGTATTAAATTTGACAGGGAATTGCTAGGTATTTAGTTGAAATTCCTAAAGTAAATTTAAAAAAATAAAGGAAAATAAAAAAAGAATAAAAAAATAAGTAAAGAAAGAATAAAAATAAGAATAAAAATGAATAAAAAAAACAATGCAGAAAATGGCAGTCAATGGTCTTCACTGGCCGGTTTAGACCAATTTGCGGTTTTGTCTAGACACTATACTGCAGTAAATGATATTTTATGTATAATTTTGTGCTTTTATTTCTTACACAGCTACACAACCAAAATAAATTTCCTCATACATAGGTATAAAAAATAAATAAGAGAAATTTTTAGCCAAGTGAAAGTTGAATTTAAACATTTTTCATTAATTTTGAAGTAACTTAGGTGAAATTTTTTTTCAGGTAGTGGCAACACTAATACTTGAAAAATTTGAAAACTGCAATTTCTTGATATTTTCATCAGTTGCGAAATTGACCGCTCAAGTCATCGCAAACTAAATTCAACACCCAGCGTTATGCATAAAATGATTGGATTATTCCCCAGCTTCAAGAAGTTATTAATCATGCTATTAATTGCAAGTACATAACCAACCTTTCAAATAGTCGATAAATAAAAGGCGGGAAAAAAAAGTAAATTGTTAGCAAAACAAGAAGAAAATTTACTCGACAGAAAAACCTGGTACTCAAGTTTTTTTCCTTCCTTCTTTTATCTCAACATATTTACTTCTTACAAGGTTTCACCTTGTTCGAGTAGTACTCAATCGAAATTTATCGAGCTTTTCAATCTTGGCTTTTGAGCATCCCGAGCCCATCTCTGTTTGTCCACCTCCTCCATGTGCCTTGCGAAGCGTGTCCACAGCGTGCAACACGTACGATTCTCGCTCAGGGGTCAAGGGTAGGTAGGCAGTACCGCGGGTGGGCGTTACTGGAAATATACACAACCCGCTAGAGAACCTGTTCCTCGATCTGGGCGTAGACGCTCAATGTGCAACTTTTAGACTGTTCTTCATTATTATGCCAAGCCTGACTCGCTTTGTCGTGACCAGTTGTGAGCTTTTTTTATTTACTTTTTTTCTTTCTGTCTACACAAAGTAACGCTTTGGCAAGCTTTTCTTTTTCGTTAGTTATGACTTTTGTTTGAACTTTTTATTATTTCATTTTTCTTGCGATTTTTGGCAATTTTTTTTTCTATAACAATGAAGTCGTGCTCGTCCTCATACATCGGTTGGAGTTGCTGAGTTTTAGACGTGCTTTGCATGGGATACTTAAAGTGAGATAAAAGTATTTATCTCTCTCTTTTTTTTTATTTTGTTTTTTATTTGTGAGTAAGCACAAAGGATAGAATTAGGTTTGAATTAGATACGCACACTTACTAGCTTTACGAATATGCGGGTATTTATTTTGTAATGGCATCCAACCGAGGAAGGGAAGATAAAAATAATGATTTGATTTGGATACTCTTTTTCTTTTAAGCTTTAGTTTGACATTATGCATTTTAACTGCGTAGAAAGGCTTACTTATGACGTACCATCGTGAAATTGAACTTGAAATTGGCTATTGCGAAAGGAAGTGATAAAGAGCGAGAAATACTATCATTTGAAATTGAAAAAGCGAATTTAAAGAATTGTTTTTTCAAAAATAAAAATACTTTGATTATTTTTTGCATAAAAAATCTCTTTGTATCAAATAATCGTATTGACCGGCGACGGTGATGCTGTTTTGAGTTGTTCATACGTTTTGATGCGCAAAAACTATAAGACTTAAAAATTTAAAATTACTTAGGTGTTTAGAAAAGTGCCGTGGTATTATGATGTAATAATTTTTTTAAAAATTTAATAAGTTGTTCGAGAACTATCAACTACTAAACTCGTTGGAAAAAATATTATATGGTCCGTTATATAGGCAACAGGAATGCAATTACAGAGATGGAATTCGGCATGCTGAAAGACCACATTTGTTTATGAGCTTAACATAGAATTTTTTCGGAATTCCAATTTGCTCGATTTTTTTCTGCTCAAAATCTATAAGAACTATTAATTTAAAATTACAAAGGTGTATAATAAAAAGTAAATGGAGTAGGATGGAATAAAGAGAATTTCAGATTCGACAATTTGTTCGATAATTATCAACTGTTAAATTTGCATAAAAAAAATGTTAGTTGATCAACTGCCCAATGAAATGCAACTACAGAGTTGAAATTTGATGTGCTGATTGAACCATTTTGTATTATAATTCCAGCAAGAATTTATTTTTTTGAAATTTCTGCTTGTTCGAAGTTTATTGCAAATTTATAAGCTTTTTAATGATTTTTTTTCTCACATTTTTGCTTTAAATATTGACTATTTATCCATTTTCGCAGATATTTGGTCGAGTATATGCCAATCAAAAGTGGCAAGAGAGAGAGAGATTAGATATTGCCTGATATAAATTTTAATTTTGAAGTAAAATTTCTAAAAATAAAAATAAAATAATAACAATAAAATAAAGCCTAATGAACAGCGATAAAAACAGTTCCTTATTTGAATTATTATAAGTTTCTTCAAGTAGTAGAATTACTTCGCATTTATTTCCTCCAATTGAGTATCAAAATTTGCATAGCTTAGGTAATTTTTTTTTTCAAGTACAGAAAATTATTTTTCAAATGAAGGTAATTGTCTATTTCGTATCTGTTAACACATTAAGAAAATGGTCTTTCACTAAGCTATAAATGTATACATTTAAACCAAAATGTTCCTTTTTGTATGGGAAATCTCTACGTTTAAAGAGATATGAAAAAATACAGCAGGGATAGCCCCACTTCTTATCAGGGTTACCAATAAAAGTAAGAGAAGTGTATCGCAGATTGGGTGGAATATATAGGTCTAACAGTTAAACAGTTCGTACGAGAGCATTAAAAGTGAATGTTAAGTCATGCTAAGATTGATTTCTTGGAACAGAACATCACGATTTTAAGTTTAGAAGGTGAGCGTAATATGGACTTAAACAGTCCGAATGAATGTAGCTTATGAAGAACAATATCTACGGACAAAAAATTAAGGTCACTGTTAACGAATAAATAGTGCAAATTTTTTTTAGATAGGGTGTACATTAACTTCGTACGCAAAGGACAAGCAAATGCAATGATCTCTCATGAATCCAGTGCCGACATCGATGAAAACGCTAAATAATTATCACTTGCGTCATCTGTGCAACACTTTGCTTGGCATGAATAACGAAATCCTTCGTCTTGTTCTGTTCTAGACGCATTCTTCTCTGCTCAATTTTACATTCACTTTGAATGCTTTCATGTGATCTGGTTAATTAGTTTGACTCAATCTGTTTTTTTCTTCTTTTTTCTGTTTTTAATCCTGAATGGTGCCGTTGCTATCGATATTGTATTTTTAATGTTGTCTTCTTTTAATTTGGGCAACCATTATATAAATAGATGGCAGGATACTTGTCTCTGATAAAAATAAATTCTTTATATTGTTGTATTTTTTTGTTTCGTAATTAACAAAATAACTAACTACAGAATTAATAAAAGTATTCTTATTAAAATATGCATGCATAAAGTAAAAATAAAAAATAAAAATTCGGAAGCAATTTGAATATTTCGCAGTGCTATCATTTATATAATAAACATTCAGACGATTAAAAATAAGAAAACATTAAGATTATTAAAAATTAATAAGGAAATGAAACCAAAAAAACTTTATTTCATATTTGTTAATAACTTTTAAATTAATAAAAAACAAATAAAATCGTTCGAGGCATTGCTATAAAGCATTTGGAGCAAAATTAATATTTTTACTTAATTATCAAATGACTTTCTTTTTTTCCAGTTTGAATCAGAATGAAAAGCTAATGTAATGGGAATATTTGAAAAAAATAATCACATTTCTCCAGAAAGTCTGGAGGCGTATTGCGTGGCTGCGTGCTTCTAAAAAAGAGATGATATTTTTTTACCTTGATTAATGTAATTGTTGATTTGAATTGAAGTGTGTTCATCGCTTTCATGATCATTTCAACACAAAGAAGCAACTTGACTTTTCTTTTTCAATTTATGTTATATGTAATGCTTGCAAGACTTATTTTATCACTGCGATTGAAACTACAGTAGAGTTTTTTCTTCATGCTTACTAATAATAAACTATATAAGCTTGTTTAAATTTGAAAGATAATGCATAGATAGCTATGAATGAAAATTAACAATGAATTTTGTTTATTATTAACTGACCAATAAAGTAAAAAGATTATTTTTTTATTGTTATACTCGAAAGTTCAGTAGGTTCTGAATCATCTTGAAAGATTTAAATTGGTAGTCGTCGACTTTCACGAGTTAAAGTCAGCAATCACACAGTCTTCATGGAAAATCTCCAAAATATATGCCAGATCTGATTTGACATTAATTGCCAGGAATACATTTACCCGGTATTTTCTTCACTTATGTTATTTTATGATCAAATGCCATTGCCCGGTATACTTACCTCGATATTTCACACACTGAAAAATTCCGTAATCTATACTAATCGTTTATTAAAAAATATTATTATATCAGATATAAATACTATATGGATCGGATATAAATATTATATCGGATATAAATATTTTATCAGATATAAATATTATATCGGATATAAATATTTTCTCGGATATAAATATTATATCAGATATAAATATTATATAGCTATTATACGGATCTATAGGATATAAATATTAAAATATCAAGGAGTAAATTAATATCAAACAAGTCATAACTAATATTTAGCACAATCGCTAAAATGACTAAGTGATTGTTGACATGCATTGGTCACGATATTATTCTGATTTCGGTTATTGATGGTAACATATCCTTCCTTCCTCAATGGCTCGACAGCCCCGGGTGGGCCCTGGCCTTCTCAATCAACTTCCTCCAGGCCTGCCTCCGCCTGGCAGTTGTCTTCCAGTTTGAGACTTTTAAGACTGACAAGTCTCTTTCCACGCAGTTTGCCCATCTCAGCTTTGGTCGACCTCTGGGCTTTGATCCGATGGGCTGAGCCAAAAATATTATGCTTGTCGAACGCTCTCTGTTCATTCGAATGATGTGTCCAGCCCATTTAATTCTTTGGATTTTTACATACTTGACAACATCAGGCTCTCCAAAAGCCCGATAGAGTTCTGAGTTTGAACGTCTGTACCAAGTACCATCAACTTGTTTGCCCCCAAAAATGGATCTTAGGATCCGACGTTCGAAGACTCCCAAGGAATTCTCATCTTTCTGTGTTGTTGTCCAAGTTTCTGAGGAGACGGTAACATGTTTCTGAGGCGACGGTAACATATACATTCTTCAAAAATTGGAAATGAAGCCCCTGATTGTTTTAATCATTACCTGAACATTAATCGAAATATATAGTTAGTAATTTTTCCGTAATTACAGGCCTATTACGAGCCACAATAGTCGAAACTAGATCATTCCAAAAAATATATTAATTAATTAAATTTTCTTTATTATATTCAATGAAAATAATAATAAAAAAAAATCATGTTTTTTTTTCTGAAGTAACACCTGATGGAAGTCTATAACAAAAGTCTCGTTTCCTTCGCAAAAAAACTACTAACCACTTTGGTTAATACAATAATAATAATTAGAGCATTATATTAATGAATTATTTCATTTACTTCGTCTTACTTTTGTAACTTAAAAAACATCAATCATTTGTTCTTATGACTGATTTAATTTTTTGAATTTCGCCAGCCTTTTCTGAGTTGTCAACCACTACGTGCGTATAGAAAAGAGGTATTTTTACTTACCTTCATTAACGTTATAAATAATTAGGAATGAAGGTAGTTCCTCTCTTTCATGATCCTTTAAACACTAAGTCATTCGAATTTTTGTTAGTTTATGTTAAAGGAGCATTAACGTGCAGTAACCCACTCCTTTTATTACTAAGTTCGCTGCGGAAGTATATTTATTTATTTCGAAAATGCTTCGAAAAATAAATTACATGATCTTAAATATAATACATGCATAACTACCCAAGTAGCACAAGGATATTGTAACAGCTTTAGTCTACATCGACCGACATTGTCAATATTGGCGAAAATCGACATTGTGTGTACGATATTGTACGATTCCCGTCGATTTCACATTAAAAGTCTGTTTGTAAAACTTTTCATTTTAAACCTTATTGTGTTCTTAAATCAAAATTAATCATTTAAAAGACAAAAAATGGCGTCAAATTGTTATAATTCCAAAAAATAAATTTAAAATATAAATTTAGAGACATCCGAAATGCTGAGAGATATCGATCGACGTTCCCCAACGTTTTTAAAATATCGAACAATATTGTTTCGCGATATTAAATATACGTTATGAAAGGGGTCCATTTTTATATAGTACAATGTTTCGCTACGATATTGTACAATGTTCAAAGCTAAGTTTTTACGATATCGTTTTTGTGAATTGTGCTACTTGGGTATAATGAATGAGTATATTAATAAAAAAATAACAGCAACTTTAATTTTTAATTAAACGATCAGCATAAATAAAAAAATAACTTTTTGCTATACTTGAAAGTGCTGATTCTTCTGATATGTGCATAATTAAAAATTAGAAAAATTTTAAAAATTAGAAATAAAGCCTCCAATTACAATTATTCAAGCAGAAATAATCAACAGTTCGGTTTGGAATGTAAATTAGTTAATTATTCATTATTTCTGCAAAAGTTTAATAGAATTTTTCATCAAGTTCTGTATTCTTTTTTGAAGCAATTTATTCAACTTCGTGTTTGAGCATAATTACCTCTGAAAATCGTTACCTTTTTCAAACTAGAAAAGAAAAACTTTTTTCAAAAGCCACTGGCAAGTAGTAAAATAATTAAAATGATATGAAATAAAAATTGGTGAAAATCAAAAAAATAAATAAATAAATAAATATATACATATTTTGCTTTACATCGTATTATTGTTTTCTCTTGGGGTCTACACAAATATCAGCTAAAAGTAACAGAGAGGTCATTACTTGTTTTTACGACGTAGACTGCAACAACTTGTATTATCTGGTCAGTTAATGAATTATCTGATTATTCTTTGCACGATATGAATGCGATTGTTACACACAAAAAGTTTCAGTTCATAAATACAATTTTATTGATTCACAAAAACGCTGTTTCTTCATTTACATTCGATTTCACAGTGATTATATACGTGCAATCTGAAAAAGTGCGCACGTATCTTTATCTAAAACCCAATGCCCACCTCTTAAAATATTAAATATATAAAATAAGAAGATTGTACGATTAATATTCATAACCAGTTGCATTTTTTTCGAAAGATTGGAGATGTGAGCTGGAAGCACGGCAAGCTTGGACGTGATACGTCGCAAACGTATCTAAGAGGCTTTGTAGACACTTTTGCATAAAATATGAAGCGCTATCTCTAAGTTAAGTAGAAGAGGGTTAACAATATTCAACTAACATTCTCCTAATAATGTTTGTTGGTTATGGAAACGGGCGGTCATGGTTTCCTTTTATTGATTTTGTCTAGAAATTTGATATATGAATTTCACGAAAAACAATGCAGAATACAAAGTATTTGTGTTTATTGAACTCGGCGAAAAAATACATTTTGTTATATCTTATCTGGGGTAAGAGAAGTTCAGTTACCTCTGATACTTAAAAATTATACTAACTATTTGAATTTACTTGAATATGTATGGGAGATTGTTTATAATATTTGCACGCATGTTCGAATTATGACATGTTAATTTTCATGATTTTCACTCAGAATGGTAATTAACACGCATTTTTGCGTTTTCTATGAAACTGTGTATGTTTGAGAATTTTAATTTAGAATAAATCTATTTTCTTAGATTAATTTTGTCGTTAGGATTTAAATTTAATTTATTAAATTTTAGAATTAAATCATTTTAAAATTTTAATTTCATATTATTTTTTATGAATTTTACTCATGCGAATAATTAACACGAAACTTTGCATTTGATTCTAAGCTGTTTTTGTAAGTGTTTAAATATGAGAATACGCGTCTGCTTTTGCAATTTTATACATCTGTTGTTCTCTAAGAAAATTGTTTTCTTGAGCTAAATTTTTTATGTTGCTAAATTATTTAAATTTGTTACATTTTAAAATCATTATTCCTTTAATTAATGAAATTTTAATAGCGTGTGATTTTTATGGTTGTCCTCCGGAAAGTTAGAACACAATTTTGTGTTTACGTCTTTGCTGATTTCGTCGTTAGCTGATTACGTCTAGCAGTCTTAGCTGAGTTCTAAAAATGCACGTCTCATTTTGGGATTGTTTACATTTGTTGTTCTCTAACAAAATTATTTTCTTCAGCTATATTTTTAATTTTACTATGTTTAAATTTGTCAAATTTTAAGATAATTATTCCTTTAATTTATAAAATTTTAATAACATGTTATCTTTATTGATAACATCTGGAAAAGTAATTAACACGCAATTTTGCGTTCAGTTCTAAACTTTTTTTGTGAGCGCGCAAACCTGATAATTCACGTCTGCTTTCAAGATTGTTCACGTTTGTTGTTCTCCAAAAGTATTATTTTTTAAAGTTATACTTTTAATGCTACTAAAATGTTTAAATATTTTACATTTTAAAATCAGTTTGTCTTTAAGTGTAATAAATTTTAACAACATTTTGGGGTCTTCATCCAGGAGGAAGTAATTAACACCCAATTTCGCGTTTAGAGTTGAAAATTATAAACGTAATCGGAATTTGTTAAACTACAGTTGAAGGCGAGGCACCAAACTTGCTTGAACGAGAGAAGGGACGGAGACTTGTTGAAAAACAACTATTAGAAACAACTCTTAGGTTGCAACTGCCAACTACCAGGTATCGAAGTTACGTACACACACCTTCCTTGATGTGAGCAACCTTGTTTTAACAGTAATTTGAAACCCCCAATGTTTACATGATTGTGCCTTCATTTATTTATTATAAATCAAACAAGCAATTACCAAAAGTAAGTAATTTCCAAAAATACTTATTAAACGCAGTCTTTGATAAGGTACTTTGTGTTGGAGTTTTGAGTTTAAACAAGCTTTTTTAAAGAAATAAGTTTTTTCCACTACAATGGTTATTTATTTTATATTTTTGTAAACTTTCTATCCATCACACTATCAATTACCGCTGATATTTTCTAACTGAACTCTTAGGTTGCAACTGCAACCTACCAGGTATCGACGTTACGTACACGCACCTTTCTTGATTTGAGCAACCTTGTTTTAACATTAATTTGAAACTCCCAACGTTTATATGATTGTGTCTTCATTTATTTATTATAAATCAAACAAGGATTCCAAAAATACTCATTAAACGCAGTCTTTAATAAAACACTTTGTGTTGGAGTTTTAAGTTTAATCAAACTTTTTTAAAGAAATAAATTTTTTTTTCACTACAGTGGTCATTTATTTTATATTTTTGTAAATTTTCTATCCATCACACTATCAATTACCGTTTATATTTTCCAACTGAATTGATCAACCGAAAAATATTTAACGATAGAGACACGTTTTACCAAATACTTTTGTCTCATTTTTTTTTGTTCTTTTGAGTGACATACAAAGCTTCCAAGATGGCTGTTAACTGGACAACGAAGTTATTTTCCGAATATAAATGCGAAATCCACTCTCCCATGTGACTTTGCTGGATGATCCCTTTTATGGCGCGAATGAAAATCCTCTGAGATTGAGACAAAGATTTCCGTTTCGGTGGACGTCCCTGCAGAAGGGGAAATTCAATTTTTCATTCATCGACTTCGAGAAAAAGCCCACCTGTCAGAAATGTCCTAACTTATGCATAGAGACACCCAGGGGAGATCCAAGGAATCTTCCCCCGGATGCATCATTCACAGTCCAGTTCCAGAAGCTTCTCCTGTCAATATTTCAGCAGCGCCATGTCCTATTTTCTTTTTTCCTTTCAGGAAAAATAAAAACAAAATACATAAACAAATGCAGAAATATAAGAAGAAAAGGTCGCCCAAAGCTGGGAGCTAAAACTGTTCACTGTAACCTGCCCTTTCAGAAACGCTCATATGGAGGGCGTGTTGCAAAAGCTAAATATATATTGCTTTCGGAAAATGTGTGCCAACTCAACCATATGTGAAAGGTCCATTTTATATATGCGTAAGTCCGAGTGGGGTACTTTTTTTTTTTTTTTGGAGAAAATCCCTGAACTCCAATAACTTCCAGTTTTATAGTACAAATCCGAATTTTTTGTGGGAAATATATCAGATTTCTTTCGAGGTAAGGTGTCAGGAAAAGTTTGAAAAGGAAAAAGAAAGTGAATAATAGAAAAATGGAAAACAGGCAACGAGTAAATATGAAAGAAGTTTTTATTTCGCTAAATAATATATGATTTAATCTATACACTTGCTCTAGAAATTCTTCGCCCTATTTTTTTCATATACAATATTTCATTAATTTTGATTTCTGCTAAACTATTTACACACTCTATCGTATAATAATGCCAGACATCTATATAACTTTATGTCAAAAAAAAAGTACTGAATAAATGAATCATTGTTAAAAAATATAAAATATTATTAAAATTATATTCATAAGCATTCAAAAATCTTTTTTTATGGACCATTATTGACCTGATATCAAAAAGAGTCGCTGTATACTACTATTAAAGTACTTACTTAGACAGTTCCGTACCGAGAAAGCGATACTTTGAATCTAGTGTACTTTGCAGCTTTGTAATTGTCCCTAAAATAAAGACATAGCAACTGGTTACCTCACGTGGGGAAGTTTCTCTTTAATTTGGCTTTCTTACGATGCATTAAAATCATGTTGTCGTCATGCTGTCATCATTGTGTAGAGTTAACGTTTCGTGTTCTTTTTCACTCGCCAAAGAACAATCCAACTACACCAAAATTGCTTAAAATATTGATTAACTGATTAAATATAAAAAAACTTTATTATTAATTCATTTGCAATCCTTTCTACTAGATATCACTACTTTTCAGCAAATTCACTTAAGTTTAATCGAAATATTTTCTATTTATTTGAAATGTAAAAGCATAAATAGCTTGATAATAGTCTCAAATACTACTATTAAAGTTTTGCGCAACTAATTATTTTGCAAAATATATGATTATTTAACGAAGTTTTTGCGCCCAACACATTCTTCTTTGAATATATAGGATAAATATTAAAACTCTTAATTTTCACAAAACTACAATAACAGCAAAAGAAAATTAATTATAGCACATTTTGGAAAGAATGTGACGTTTCAATGGAAATTGATTGTAAAAACAATTTAAATCTGAATGTTGCTGTTTAAAGAAAAATATAAAACAACAATTTAAAGGAAAATGCTAAAAATGATCGAGAACATAAAGATAAATCGAAAACTAGATAAATCGAAAGATAAATCGAAAGATAAATCGATGAATATAAATCTATAAGATTTATCGATGAATATAAATCGATAAGATAAATCGATTAAGATAGATCGAAGAAGATAAATCAAAAAAGATAAATCGAATAATTATTATTATTAAATAACTCTTATAAGTTTTATGTCCATAATATTGGAATTCAAGTATAAAGAAACTAATATATTAAAAAGACACAAAACTATAAGACTAATGCGCATTTGAATAAATAATACGTTAGAAAAGTTTGTGAAATTAATATTTCTCAGCATCACTATTATCTCAGCTGATTACATCAGCTTTTTTTTGCCTGAGGCTTCCCTGTATTCGAAGCCTTTCAAGCTTTTACTTAATATCTTATAAATGATTTTTACTTAAATATATAAAGTTTTTGCAAGGTAAGGATTTATTTCCTATTTAATGATCTCCGACAATTATAAGAAAATATGGTTTAAAACATAATTTTATTGCATTTTAATCACAAAGAGCAAATGAAATCCATTTAATATTCCATCACTTTATACTGCAAGCATCCCCTAGGACCAAATATATTCTAAGACAAAACTCAAGAGTAAATATTTCAAGAATCATCTGAGCCGACCAGATTCCGAAATGTATGTTTTCCAAAAATAGTTCTTTTTTTTTTCTTCCTTCATCGGTATACGTATAATATTTTGAGGGAGGATGAAAAAATGAGGAATTGAAAACAGGTTCTCCCCCCCTTTTTTTTTAACATAATGGGTATTTCATTCCATGGAGCCGTGTCTCAAGAAAATAAATAAGAAAAAGAAGTAGATTTTTGTCAAATCTATGTTTTTCAGTAAGCGCTAATGGTTTTTATATAGGGTCTAAAAATTTTTATCAGAAAATGCAATTCGGATTTTTTTCCAGGCTGTGTAGAAAATGATTTTAAAATTTCGTAGTAACGGTGGATCTTTGCTACTATTTTATTTGCTCTTTTATAACTATTCTGTAACGTTGCGAAAAATGGAATGTTGGGGTTATAAATAATATTATTGTTTCTACTTTCTTGTTTTCAGAATTATTGTCATTTTTAAAGAAATAAGAAATTGCTTGGTATAATGTATTGTATATAATTTCATTTCTTTAATGCATTTCTGATTGTTAAATCTGCTTTCTAAAGGTATTTTCTTAACTTATATGAACGCTGTTTTTTTTTAATTAAACAAAATATGTGTCTGTGTTCGTACTACATACTATATAAAACATGACGCGATGGTTGTTTAAAAATAAATACTTTGGTATGTAGAGTAAATAAATAAAGTCAACAATACCATAATATTATAAATTTTACTAAGGTTACTGGCTCTATGGTAACGCAAACAGCTCGTTAATTTTCTGCCGAAACGTTCTGGTGATGATTTAGGTAAAATCAACAATAAAATATTGTTTTATAATGTGTGATAAAATCTGGTAAATGTAGCAAAGTTTTGTAATTTTATCATAATACTTCAAAGCATGGCATGAAAGTCACTTATTTGGTAAAATTTACTTTTCGGATTTGTGTTTTTTACTATATGTGTGGTACTAAGAATTATAATTTTGAACACCCGAATTTCTAGAAAACCGCTATCATGTGAATGGAAAAAAAATGTATGGTTTAAAAATCGCATGTTTTAGTTTTGTAACTATGAATTATGTTTTTTTTTCTTTTTACCAGAAATGTCATTACTAGTAGTACGAAATTTTTATTTTTCCATGTACAATCAAATAAAGTGAGTTGCTTCCTTTCTTGTAAGATGTTTAGATATCTTCAAAATTAAGATTTGATTTAAAGTCTATGTTATGAGCAGAGGAACCTCTCCAAATGCTAGAAACTCATTTTTTAAAAATAAGATTTGATCACAACAATTATTACGATGATTATTATTAATAAATCCAATGTATACGTAAATTATAACTCTCGAATTTGACTATAAATTGGAAATATCCGAATTTGCAAAACACAGAGGCACCACAATGTTATTTCGCAAAATAGAAATTTGAACAAGTCTGCCAAATCTTGGAAAGATTTTCTTTTTCGAGGTAGTACCAAGATGGCACCAAAATATATATAAAATTTCTAATTGTCATAGGCTTTGAGCATGGTTATTTATAGAAAATTTTGCTATGGAAAAGATGCTATGGAAATGCAACAAAGTATTCTCTTCGCATTTGGCTATAAATAATACACCTCAGAGACGAACTTAAACTCAACATAGGCTATATTTTAAACACCATCCATGCTCATTCTACAGCCAGTAGAAAATTTTTGATATCTCACTACCTTCTCATCACAATCATCACATGTGTTATGGATTGTTTGTGGTTGAGTCTATCATCTCCTTTAAAGGGAGTGTCGTATAAGTGGAATAAGGAAGGAGTGTAATAAGGAACTATATGACATATTTAGAACCATCCCCATACCTCTAATTTAATTATTCATCTCTAATTATTTATTGCCAATTTTTTATCGTTTATTATAATTATCCTTATTCATCGTGTTAAGTTTATTAAGTAAAATGTAACAAAGCATTCACTTCGCATTTGGCTACAAATAATACACCTCAACGACGAACTTAAACTCAACATAGGCAATATTTCAAACACCATCCATGCTCATTCTACAGCCGTAGATGATTTTTGATTTCTCACTATCTTCGCACAACCATCACATGTGCTATGGATTGTTATGGTTGAGTTTATCATCTCCTTTAATAGGAGTGTCGTATAATAGGGATCTATATGTCATATTGAGAACCTTCCCCCCATATCTCTAATTTAATAGTTAATCGTACATTATTTATTCTCATTATTTATTGTTCATTATTTATCGCTCATTACTTATTACTTTTTACTTGTGATTATAATTCGGAAGTTTCTTAGGAAGTTGATGAAAGGAATTCTTAACGAAATTACATTTGCCACAATGGGTAATATCATTATAATTTGACATATTTAACAAATGTAATAAGAGTGGGAGAGTTTGTAATTTAACATAAAAATATATAATTTTGACTGTTTTATTATTTTCAGTGCAAAATGTCCAGAAAATATTGCTATTTGGGTTATTAAAGAAAGCAATATAAAAATCTTCAGTAACGAAAGTAAGTGTATTCATATTTAATAATAATTTATAGTAATTTAAAAATTTAAATTCCGTATTTCAAGTGTTCCGTAGTGAGTGTCCGTATATACACTTTTAGAAATTATTCCAAAAGTATCGACCAATAAGAAGTCGCAACATTTGAGATAGTAAAAAAAAAAAAAAAAAAAGTGTTTTTAAAATCTAACGTATCATAGCTGCTGAAATCAGGGCAGAAGATGTTCTATGTGACCCTATAAACCTGTGACCATTTCTTACAAAAATTCTAAATGCGTATATTAGTGACGGTCATTAGGTGACACCCCGTACATGCATAAAATTTGGTAGATTAAGGCGGGAAAATGAAAAATTGAGAGGAAACAAAATGATATAAATGACGTTTGTTTCAACTCTTAGGAGTTAAAGATTTTAAAATTACCTTAAATGGTAATGATGCTTTGATATAAACTCACCAAAAACGCATGAAATACCCTCAATTACATTTTATTTTCATATTTTGCCCTGATATCGTCTACATCTATTGATTATTATAATTTTAAACTGGCTTAAGGCACTTTTCGTAATCAGAGCAACGCAATATTTTTAAAAAAAATTTGTATAATTTTCTTTAAGTTTCATAATTATGTCTTTATTTTTTCAACAATTTTAATAAAAATCATAGACAGTGAAATCTCTATCATATGCAAACCCCCATCGACTGAAGGAAGAATGATTTCTCATGCTGAAAGGATAAATAATTTTTACTGACTGAATGAAGAAATGTTGGCCCTGTTTCTGTGAAAAACAATATTTGATGCCTATATGAAGAATTAAGAATTTGAAGAACACAGTATGAACACAGTATACTATGTCTAGTGAGTGATTTCTAATGTATGAAAGAGAAAATGTTCGGAACTCTTCAAGGTTGATATTTGCCTTTGTTTAAATGAAAAAAAACAAAGAACTCTGGATGTCTTTATAAGACATATTTTAATATATTTAATTTAAAACTAAACTATTTTATGATGTTTGAATAAAGAATGTTTTGCCTGTGCCTCATTGAAAAATATTTTTTATTGTCTGAATAAAAATAATTGTTTACCTGTGTTAGAGTGAGTAATACATTTTTTTGCGCCTGGATAAAGAGCATTTTTCCAATGCCCAGAGGAGATAGATGAATTTCGGAAAGTTGATACAGAAGACATTTACTTTTATTTTTATGAGAAAAAATTTCAAATTACTTTGTGAGGAAATATTTGAATATATTTGAACTCTTTCTAACGAATATTTGAATATATTTGAACTCTTTCTAACGAATATTTGAATATATTTGAAGTTTGGCTAATGAATGTTGGAATATACTAGAAGTTCGGATGATGAATGTCCGAGTTAAAAATATTTTTAATGAATCAATGAAGAATGTTTGCCTAAGTCAGAATAAGGGATATTTTTTGATGAGTGCATGGGAGTGGTAAATCTCTGAAACTTCTTTTGAAACCAAATACTACATTTAATTGTTATTTTTTATGGGAGAAACAACTTCATACAAAGTACGTTATTAAAAATTGTATTTCCACTTTTCAATATCCTTTAAAAAATAATACTGGATATAAGTGTGATCAGAAATGCATTTTATCTATAATGAGGTATAAAATAACAATTTAAAAAGAGAGATAGTTGCTGAAAAGGAAGATCGAATTTTTTCCCAACGGTCAAAAGAAAGACATAATTTATGTCCTAAAGAAACCATATTAGGTGAAGGTAAAAACCCCGTGAAAAATATATGCGGAGGTTCAGTGATATAACAACAAACAAAGAAGTCCATTGTGATTTTAGTAACTTATGCCGCAAAAGCAAAAAGATACTGAAATAATTACAATCGCAAAAAATCATATTTTTCGACTCAAGGCACTGGGAAACACTATTTATAGACAACCTGTCCATTGGTGGGTCTCGTATATCTTTCCTCAACCACATAATGCAGCCTTGTTCTTTACTGTCTCTTTTAAAGAGAGTGGTTTGTAGATAGTGTTTCATGCAACATTAATAGAACACATGACTCGGTCTTTCGGATAGCTTATTTCTTATGTTTGTTTACTGTTGCTTCAAGTTTCTTTCTTGAAAGTTTCGCTTTTCATGTTGTTTTCCAAGCGAGCTTTCTAAAATCTATTGATAATTAAATAGGCTGCAAATAGTGTTTCATGCAACAAAAAGAACGTATGACTCGGTCCTTCGGATAGTTTAGATAGTTTATTTATATTTATTTACTTTGGCTTCAAGTTTCCTTTTTCGAAGTTTCTCTTTTCATGGTGTTTTCTAAAGGAACTTTCTAAAATCTATTGATATTTAAATGGGTTGCAAATAGTGTTTCATGCAACAGGAATAGAACACATTACTCGGTATTTTGATTAGCGTGCTTGTTTACTGTTATTTCAAATTTCTTTTTGAAAGTTCTTCTTTTCCTGTTGTTTTCTAAACGAACTTTCTAAAAACTATTGATAATTAAATGAGTAGTAAATAGTACTTCATGCAACATGAATGGAACGCATGATTCGGTTTTCGGATAGTTGATTAAGTTTGCTTACTGTTGCTTCAAGTTTCTTTTTTGGAAGTTTATCTTTTCATATTGTTTTCGAAATGAACTTTCTAAAAACTATTGATAATTAAATGAACTGTAAATATTGTTTCGTGTAACAAAATAGAACGCATGACTCGGTCTTTCAGATAATTTAGATAATTTGTTTCTTATGTTTATGTGTTAAATAGTACTTCGTGCAACATGAATGGAACACATGATTCGGTTTTCGGAGAGTTTATTAAGTTTGCTTACTGTAGCTTCAAGTTTCTTTTTTGAAAGTTTATCTGTTCATATTGTTTTAGAAACGAGCTTTATAAAAACTATTGATAATTAAATGAACTGTAAATATTGTTTCATGCAACAGAAAGGACCGCATGACTCGGTCTTTCGGATAGTTTAGATAGTTTATTTCTTATGTTTGTTCACTTATTCTTCAAGTTTCTTTTTTGAAAGTTTATCTTTTCATATTGTTTTCGAAATGAACTATCTATAAACTATTGATAATTAAATGGGCTGTAAATAGTGTTTCATGCAACTAAAAAGAGTACATGACTCGGTCTTTCGGATAATTTAGGTAGTTTATTTCTTATGTTTATGTGTTAAATAGTACTTCGTGCAACATGAATGGAACACATGATTCGGTTTTCGGATAGTCGATTAAGTTTGCGTACTGTTGCCTCAAGTTTCTTTTTTGAAAGTTTATCTTTTCATAGTGTTTTCCAAGTGAACTTTCTAAAAACTTTTGATAATTAAATGGGCGGTAAATATTGTTTCATGTAACAAAATAGAACGCATGACTCGGTCTTTCGGATAGTTTAGATAGTTTATTTACTTTTGCTTCAAGTTTCTTTTTTAAAAGTTTCTCTTTTCATGGGGTTTTCTAAACGAACTTTCTAAAATCTATTGATAATTAAATGGGTTGCAAATAATGTTTCATGCAACAGGAATCGAACACATTACTCGGTTTTTTGATTAGCGTGCTTGTTTACTGTTATTTCAAAATTCTTTTTGAAAGTTTCTCTTTCAAAGTTGTTTTCTAAACGAACTTTCTAAAAACATAATTAATTGGGTTGTAGATAGTGTTTCATGCAGCATTAATAGTGCACATGACTCGGTCTTTTGGATGGCTTATTTCTTTTGTTTGCTTACTCTTTTTTCAAGTTTATTTTTTGAAAGTTAATCTTTTAATGTTGTTTTCTAAACGAACTTTCTAAAAACTATTGATAATTAAGTAGGTTTGCAAATAATGTTTGTTTTAACATTAATGGACCACATCACATGACTCGGTCTTTTGGATAACTTATTTTTTACGGTTGTTTTGATTTCTTTTTGTTTATTTTTATTTCTAACTTTTTGTTCATTTCGTAATTTATATTGTTTTGAAAAAGAACTTTAAAAAAATTAATTTATAGATAAAGATAGTGCTTAATGCAACAATAATAAAATACATGATTCAGGTTTTTGGGTAGCTTACTTCTTACGATTGTTTACTATTACTTCAAGCTATATTTAAAAAAAAAATTCTTTTAATGTTATTTTAAAAAGAGTACTATAGGTAATTAAATGTAGCCTGAGTTTAAAATATTTTAAAATACATTCATTTCTAAAGTTGAGAAAATTAGCAACGGCAAATAAGTATCCTTAAAGTTTATCCTAAAAGTTATTCAAATGTAAAATTTGAATGAATGTTTAATTTTTTATTCGTTTATGATTGATTTTTATTCATTAATTTTATAATAGACTGCTTATTTGCTTATCGATTGCTTATTTGCTTCCAATTGATGGGATTGCTTATTTGCTTCAGATTGCTTATTTGCTTTGGATTGCTTATTTGCCTCATTTTTGATAAATATTGTAGTATTTTTATTTCGTTTATGAATTTGTTTTTGCATTTATGGATAATGTTTTCCGTCATTTTCTATGTAAATGGAGGCCCCTTAACCTAATATGCATTTTGTCTCCTGGCTTAAATATTTTACATGCAGTATTAAATTTCGAGTTTCAATTTGAGAATTATTGACTGTTTTGAAACAGAATTAAAAAAACAAGCATTGAAAAATTTCTTTTAGTGATTTATTATAAACTTTCTAATGGAATATTAGAATACGAGTCACAACATAACTAATGGTTACATTTAATTAATTACAAATAAAATACGTCTTTCACTAAATACATCTTATTTTTCAAAAAAAAATAAATTAAGAGATAACTCTCGATGATTCTTTTTGCTAAAAATCCCAATAAAATTATTTTCAAAAAAATTATTTTAAAGGTTTTAAATGGGATGATTTGTACCATGTCTGTACAAATTTTCCACGAATTCATTAAGAGAAGCTAAAGTAGTTAAAAAAAATATCCCAAAAAAATATAGGGATATGTTTTTTGTTAAAAAAAATTTAAAAAACCGTTTAGTACATAGATCAGGAATAATCTATAGTTAATTGGTTAAAGATTATTCTAAGTGCTAATAAAATAAAAGTTATGTTCAAAATTCAAAATGATCAGAAGATTTAAAACGATCATTTTTTTCGTTCATCAAAAGAGAAAAAAATAATAAGTAACATTAAATTTAAATTAAAGTTATTCAACCTTAATACAAAGAAACAATTTAAATGTTTAAGCTGATATTTGGCTTACTTGATTTATTATCAATTTTTAAAATTTAGATAAAATTCTTGGAAGTTAAATGAAAATTTCCCCCCAAAATTTATATAACATCATAACTTCTGCACCATTATTTCTTCTAAACAGACAAATATAGTATTCTGTTATTAACAGACAAATATATTATTAAATTTACGTTTAAGTATGTTATAAAATTCTTTATTGCAAATAAAGCACCTACTAGTAGTAAATTCTAAATTTGTTACTTATAAATCATTTACATAAATAAAAAGAGAATATGACGTAGCTGCTAGAAGTGCATTTTTCAGTTTATGTAAGTGCATTTTTAAAAATTCAAAAATGTATTTCAAAATTTTTAAATAAAAATCACTGTTAAAAATAATGACCTTTTTCTTCACTAAAGTTAGCATTAAGTTTTAAAGTTCGAAAGGAAAGAAATAATACTCTCTGACTGAACCGCAGATTTATTTTACAGTCAGCAAACATTCTTGAAACTATTCTTATTTAATCTTCACAAACGAGTCATATTTATCTTGTACTTAAAGTACTTAAAAAGAGAATAATTCAAACAAAATTATTTTAAAAAAAAGATACTTCTCGAACGAGTATCATGAAATAAATGCTTTTCCTAAAGGACCATGATGCGACTCATACCAATAGCAATTCATTTTTCATACGGTTAAGAGATTTCTAGTTCACTTCAATAAACTTAATAGTTCGCTTCCCCTTGAGAGCATAATAGGTGTGCTTACGTCTCTAACGATACCTTTATTTAACGAATAAAAATTCTACTTTTTCCATCTCTGACGGACTGGAATTCTTTATTCCGACATAAATATTCAAAAACGATTCCCTGGGATTCTTAATTTTTGATGGAATTCAGTTCGTTCAACTTAAATGGAATAGAGAATCCTTGAATAAAAAACGAAGAGGCAGTCTTTTTCTAAAACGAAGTATATCGTGCAGGCATTTCGCCTTCTCCCGTTTTCTTTCAAAATATATATATCTCAACCCCTGTCATATGGAGCGGTTGTATTTTATTTACAACACAAATACCACGAACCGGCTGTGACATATGACTTCACTGAATTTTTTCCCTTTCTTTGCTTCGTATTTCCTCTTTTTTCATATTTAAAGAAGGGAAAAAGGGAATGTTTTCCACCTCCTCCTATTTTTCCAACCCTCGGTCAACAAGGTTCCCTAAAAGTGGGAAGATTTTATTTATTTATAAATATGCAAGATCGGGACTGTTTCGTGAACCTCTAGCATGTAACGTTTTTTTTCCGAACCAGTTATTTTATTTGCATATTTCATCTATTAGATCATTGTGTATACTGATATTTGTTGAAAGTATAAGGTGTATTGGTCTAGTTTTATTTTTATTATAAACAAGTTTATAGTTCAACAAAGTGTTTGGATGCTTTTGTACACGGAGAAAAACAAAAATTTTGGAAAATTATCGTACTGTATTGTTGTGACATTTCTGGTAAGAAAAATATAGATGTGTACTTCTGGTTTTTATAAAACCAAATAACCATATTTAAGCCATTCATTTGGTAATTTTTCCGTTCGTATGGTAACGGTTATCTTTGAATTCAGCTTTTCAAATTATAGTTCATATTAAAACACATTTATTAGAAAAATAAGAAATCGAAAAGTAAATTGAACCGAAAAAATGATTTACTTGCCATGCTGAAAGGTGTCATGATGAAATTACCAAATTTTCTCACATATTATTAAATCATGTTTTATTGTTAATTTTACGAAAATAGTTACCAAAGCTCTTCAGTTGAAATTATTAAGATTTTTAGTGTTCGCATAAAGCCAGAAATATTGCCATATTCTGGTAAATTTGATGAAACATCTTTCTCAGTGTAAGAGCTTAAGGTCAAGAGAACAAAGATGAGCACAATAGTCCTAGGGCATCTTTTGCTTGTCTCACCACTTAATTCTAGAGTTTTAGCAGTTTAATACTAACTGAATTCTGAAGTAATTTTAATTTAGTACATTTAAGATTTCTTTGACAAAAAATGATTATATCTACCTAAAAGGTATTCTGTTTTAATGTTAATTTTGTATCACCTTATTTCGTTTTTTTCAGGCAAACTTTTCCATCGTATTTGGTTTTTTCCGAATTACAACTATTCTATTGCTACATCTTTTCAATTTTAGATCCTACACAGAAGACAATGAAACGTTCGCTTAAGTTTTAGCACCAATCTTGCCTTCATTGAAGAATTTTGACTAAAATTTACCTAAATATACGTTACGGAAGAAATTCACTAAAGACTCCTACAATTATCTGAATGGCAAAAATGAACAGATAAATAAATAATAAATAAAAGAAGCACTAACACATGATTCCTCTGACACCAAAAAGAATTTATTTCAGCATCGTCAATCGTACTGAAGGTTAGGCACAGAAGATGTACAGGGAAGGAGGTGCTATGTTAACATTGGTGTTATGAATCGAGCTAAGCGCCATGTACTTCGCATCAATTAATAATGTCTCATATGTTCCTGCTGTAATTCTTACTCTTGTTTTGATGTAACCAGACATTTCATGACTATAATTACTGAGCCATGCTGGCTCAGGGGATAGAGCATTCGCCTTCCAATGAGGTGAACCGAGTTCAAACCCCAGCGATGGCAGGTCGATACAAATTCAGTACCCGGCTCGCATCGACCACAGTGCTAACGTAAAATATCCTCAATGCTAGACGGACCATGAGTCCCGTCAGGCTGTCAGGCCCGAGTTGCCGTCAGACTAATCGTAGGAGGTTTTCATGGTTTTTCTCTCCATGTAACGCAAATGCGAGTTAGTTCCATCAGAAAGTCCTCCACGAAGTTAAAAATTCTCCCAACACTTGATCCAGAAGTTCCCTTGCCTTCTGGATTGGGTTCAAAATTACAAGGGTGCGGAGTTGAACATTAATAGCAGCAAACCCAAAATTGGATCGGTTATTCAACGATAGTTATGAAAACGAAAAATTAAATAAAACCATAATTACTATAGATATTATCAATAAAAAAAGTTAGTTTTTCCCCATCATTTATAACTGTAGTACGCAATTATTATTACTATTATTTTTTTTTATTAAAAAAAAGCGGGTTAATGTGTGGTTTATTTGTTGGAATGAGAGATTTTGATGCTAATTTATTTGTCTTTGAAAGGAATTACTAGTTTTGAAATTAAGAATATAATTACTTTCGAAAATTAAGTCCGCAAACCAAATGACTTTGTGGTCAAATGGTCAAAACCAAAAAATCAGTAAGTCAAGCTTTTTAAACCTACTTAAATTATAACATTTAAAACAGCTTCGAATTTTATTACCATAATCATAGGCATGAATTTGTAGCTTAAAAACGCAAATATTTTTTTTGTTATAAATATTTTAATAAAGCAAATTAGCAAGATTAGAAAAATATTAAATTGAAAAACGATAAAAGTTATTAGGTAATAAAATATCTGGTTTTTATGTTTTTTTATAACTAATAAGATATTTATTAATCTAAATTAGTAAAAATATAAGCGATAAAATATTTTTAGCAGCCTAACATAGCTTTTATTAAAAATATTAGCACTAAAATTAAGTTAATGAACATTAAATTTGAGAAATAATTAAATCAAAAATATTTACCAAATTAATTAGATAGAAGAGTTTTTTCTTATTAAAAAGGAAGTTTTTACAGTATTTCATAAAATGTTAAGTCAATGCAAAAAGAAAAGAAGTAATCTTATTTTGTTTAAATAATGCATTCCATCTCTGTTCGTTATTTTGCTAAAAAGTTTTTCAAATATATTTAAGAATTTTTTTTCAAAGGAAAAAATAACTGAATATGAAGCTGATCTATAATGCTTGAATCATTTTTGTTAGAAAAGAGCACCTCGTTTTTAACGAATCAAGTATTTAATTACGAAGTTCGTATTTTTTTCATAGTGCTTTTTAATATTTGTAAAAGAAGAAACTTTTTATACATTCATGAAATTCATAAAGGATTTTTAATTAGCTTTAATAAAAAGAAAAAAAATTCTTCTTTTCATGAAAAGCTGTAATTCTTAGCCCTCTTCTTTCTTCAATTATTTGAATAATGCATTTAATTTTTTCCATATTTAATAAACTTATTTTTTATAGTTTTTAAAAGGACGTGGGATTAATTTTTAAACTGAGTGTTTCACAAATTTTTTTCCATGCTTTTTATTTACCTTCCAATATTGAATAGGGTTTTATATTTTGACATTTTTGTTTACATAAATTTTTTTTAATCAAGATTCGTTTAAGGAAGAAATAGTATTGTTAAATAAACATTTGAGATAGATTGTTTCAACTTTTTATTTGCAAGAAAAGCTTCAAAATGATTCAATAACGTTTCCAAGTAGCCCAAAGAGATTTTGACAAAACAGTTTCTTTCTAAAACAGATTATTACAAGTGATGAAACCTAATCTTAAGTATGATTATTTGTTTACGTGAAATTGTCTTTTGAAAGATGAATTGTATCATTTTGTGCAAACAGTTGCTGATTTTCTAAAATTCTTGGCGCGTTTTCTGTATTAAAATTATAATTGCATTGCTTAAAAATAATGGAGGCCTTATTTCCCAAAGATCTAATTGTAAATGACCTGACATTTGCTCCATAAATGTTTTTAAGAAAATAGTACATATTTTAATATTTACACAGAGAAAAAAGTTCTGTTGAAAAAAAGTACCCACCGATATGGTTGTGACAGTTCTACTAAGCAAAATAACAAATAAAACCGAAATTATGATTTATAAAACCAAAATATACGCTTTTTACCTCATTCATTTGGTAAATTTTCCGTTAGTATGGTAACGGTTTACCGGAAAATGTTGTTTTCAAAATTATACATCATATTACTTCACATTTAGTTAAAAAATTCTAAACAGAAGAGTAAATTTACCCGAATAGATGTTTTTTTTATTGCCGTGCATTAAAATCTCATGATAAAATTTCTCAATTTTCCCCATTTACAAACTGTTATCACATATTTTAATACCATATTTTAATGTTAGTTTTATCAAAATCATTACCAAAGCGTTTCGGCAAAAATTAGCGAGCTCGTATAACTGAAAACCCGGTAAATTTTGACAATACATTTTTCTTGTTGTATAATAATCAATTTTGTCAGGCTTTATAAATAATAAACAATATAGGATAAAACATTTTTGTTAATAATTGAATTTCAAAGACTTTGATAACATTCATATAATGGATAGTAGAAATTTGAATCTACTGAATTCAAAAACACTTCGCGACGCTTAACAATAATTAATGCATATCAATATCTAACATTACCTCGTATATGGGCTGAACTTATTAATTTTTTTATGATAATGGTAACGGAAAGTCTCCTCGTTATTAAAAAATAGTGAAAATTCTATAAGGGAAAGAAAATAATTCTATATACATAAAACTCCGACGTAACTTCGCAAAAAGCGGTGATGATGAGCAAGAAGTGATAGATTCCTAGCAAATTTCAAACGTGGAAAACTATATAAATTTTAAAGGGATGCTTTTTTTTGTCTCCAATAAGATATAGTATAAAAAGTAGCATTTGAGTATGGAAATTTCTTTATCAAAATAAAATTTGAATATATTTATATCACTTATTTTAAAACATACTCAAATATGAAGACTTTGCATATTGGAAAAAATGAAAACTTGTAAGATTTTGCGTTGTTTTAAATCCTTGCAGTGATTGAACTGCAACATTAAGAGTTTCTTCCACCTATTTCAATTGCAATTCGTGTTTTTCGTCCTCTGTTTTAATGGAAAAAAATAATGCAACATTGCTAGTTTTATGCATGGAGATTGCCAAACTCCTGTAAATAAGAAACGACAGTTTCATTAAGGAATCACTTAACTTCAGCTGTAAAATATCTTTCGAGAATGATAACGTTCAGATATCTCATTTAAATCACTTTCAGTTTTCATCAAAAAAGTGTCTTTATTGATTAACATCTCGAAACACCTAAAAACAATTGATGCTGCGACGTACGACTTCAATGGATTAGCCAAGCACAGAAAGGAAAGGGATCATATTCGAATTTCGAAAGTCTTCCAAAAAATTCTGCAAATTTAAAATAAACATCACCAAAAATAAAACAAGGCCAAACATCGCAACAAAGAGAAATACAAGATGAGTGAAAGTTAAATCATAAAATTTCAGCCTATAAATATTAATAAGATTGCTTTTTCAGAAATTCCAACAAAAATCGCAGCTCCTTATTTCTTTCTGACTGCTTTTTTCTCTTCCCCACAGGGAAATTATTTATTTTTTTTCCTTTTTTCGATAAACCAAACAAAGGCTTTTTGGCGATTTCTTTCATTTCTTGGTATGCATATACATGTGAGAAAAAAACAAACATAGCAAACAAGATAAAATCTTTCTCATTCTGTGTAGATGACTTTGATACTATTGTGAATGCAATGTCGGAGAAATTTAATTTGCAGATTCGAATTTCAAAAACGAAATGTCAGAAAAAGTAGAAAACTAATGGATGCAAGTAACATGATACAAAACTATTAGAAAATTCCATTTGATTTTTTTTTCGCCATTTTTGAATCCCTCGAATTATGATTCGAAATAGAAGAGAGCCGGGAATCGTGGAAAACTTTGTTATCTTTGTTTACATTTATGAATGTTTCCTTTTCATCATTTCTTCCTATGCATATTCTGTTTCATCTTATTAAAAAGATTTGTCACGTGTTTGAAATAATTTTGTGAGATGTTCTTAAAATTGAAAAATCTATCATTATCTTACAATATTGTTTTTTTTCTTCATGACTAGGAGATTTCATTCCTTAAAAAATGCGATTTATCGTAGTTAAAGAAATTTTTGACACTTAACATAGCTGGCAATAACATTTAATGTGCACTGCGAATAAATCCGTATCAAGTTACGGTTGAAGTACTTGACTACTTTGAGTGCATCATTATTAAAATCAATTTTTACAGTAAAATATTATACCATAAGTTTTAAAGTAATATTTTTTTTATTATAGTCATTCAGTGACTTTACTGTAATTATTACACAAAAAAGTACGGTATATCAGATTTTTCATTCCGTAACCTGCTCTAGTAAAAATGAATTTCACGGTAAAAAGTATTGTAATTTGATCAAACGTTTTTACAGTGCATTGCTAACAGACGTATTAATACTTCAATATTTAGATAATATTAAATTATTTAGAATCAATTATAAATTTTAACTATATCCAAAGTTCCTCCTTTTAATGCAATTAATTTTATAAAATTAAGAAAAAAATATTTGACAAATTTAAATCTTTGAGTTTGAATCAATAAGTTTTTTCTTCTTCTGTGTGGAATATTTGTATAGGGAATCTTCAAAACTAGAAGATTTATTCATACCTAAAATTGTGATTCATCTTAATAGTAATAATAACAATAATATGAATAATAATATTCTAACAATAATTGTATGATAATTATATAATAAAAATAATATAATAGTAATACTATAATGGTAATTATATAAGAATAATATAAAAATAATCATCTTAACAATTAAAAATAGTAATAGCATTTAACGTAACTGGTTATAACATTAAATATATAGCTCACAAAGGTATAAATATTTTAATTTTTGTTTGCAGATCATATTAAATTACACACTAAAAAAAGTATGGTTAAGTCTACTAGAGTAGGGTAATATTTACCATGTTTTTGGCTCTATAAGAGCACCAAAAAACTCGGCAATTTTACCAAAACTCTTCTGCAATAATTTGGCAAAATTTACCATAAAATAGTGTTCCATAATTATTGTTTAAAATTTTATTAAATGGTAAAATTTGGTAACTTTGTCATGATATAGTATAGCATAAAACCATTTACACGGTTAAATTTTCGTTTCAGTTTTGTATTTTTAATAAATACATATTTATAAGAACTATATTTTTAAAAACTAGAATTTCCAGTAAATTGTTATCACACGAATGGAAACAGTTATAATATTAGCAACTTAAGTACCGTATATTTTTGATTTATTTCCAGAATAATGTCTTCTTTACACCATAAAAGTCCTTAAGGTATTAGTACTGTAATTTTACCAGATGTAAATTTTAACTGCATGCAAAGTTCTTTAGTTTTGACCAATTAAATCTAGAAAGAAATATATTTGCCAATTTAAATCTATGCGTCTTCAATTTTTTTTCCAACATTTTTTGTTGAATATTTGTGAATGAAATCTTTGTGACTGAAAGCTTTCTTACGTTAAAAGTATGATTTATTTTTAGTTAATAAGAGTGATAAAGTATATCGGACAATAATGTTTAATACATAGCTAGCAAACGATGCAGTCTTTCAGTTTCAAATATTATGAATTTAAACGCAGTTTTTATCTGTAGTTAAAACTTTTCTTTTTAAGTGTGTTATGGTAGAGTTATATAAACCTAAAACTGCCTCAAAAAACATGTTACATTGAACAATGAAATTTTTTAAATTTTTTTTTAATGGCGGACACTTGGGGTTTATCCCATTGGCCATAGAAATGCCAGAACCACTATTCTCTTCTCGTTACCCAGTGGGCACCTGCGGCAAAGCCACGGCTGTGGAGCAGCGTCACCCACGTCACACAACCACAAACCCGTTTATAGGGTGGGTCACATTCACACATTGACACAAAGAGGAAAGGACATAGAACACAAAGAGAGAAATAAACATCTATGCCCAGAGCAGGATTCGAACCCGCGGTCAATGGCTCCGCAGTCAATGGCTCCGCTAACTACTCGGCAACCTGGTCGGCATATATTGAACAAAGATAAAGAAAAATGATAAAGTTGAAAATCTTCATTCCATTTTCATTCATCCGATTGCTTAAATATAGAAGAAATAAAATACAGTTTTACTTTTCGTGGTATTTAAATACTTTTTTAAAAATATTTTATGAACATTATTTGATAATTTTATAAAGTAACTTCCATATCATGCATTGTTTTAAATTTTAGTATTTTTCGTGAAATCACATATTTCTTATTACAACATTTGTTTTACATACAAATTCATTGAAATTTATTATCATATTTAAACAATAATCTATATTTTTACATAATCATAATTACTAAACATGATCACTAAAAAAGTTGCAAATTTTATGTTTTTCGGCACTCGTATGTTATTTTGGCTTGGTATTTAAAATTTCACCCCTTAGCATTTTATAACGATATTGTCAAATTATTTTAAATTAAAAACACAATAGATATAAGTTTGTTTTATGGAGCCTGGACAGTAAAGTCTGTAGAAAATAAATATTAATTTTATTCCTCGGAATCGATTGTTTAAACTATAAAAAATATTATACAGATATATACATCATTGCAAATCTAAGTTATTTACTTATAGAAAATAAGAATTACTTTTATTCCTCGGAATCGATTGTTTAAACTATAAAAAATATTATACAGATATATACATCATTGCAAATTTAAGTTATTTACTTATAGAAAATAAAAGGTAGTACAATAAGATATATTGCATTCTTCAATATATATTCAAATATGTCTTGAGTATTTTCTATTTTAAATCACGGAAATATATATGAGTATTTGAATATGAAAGCAAATAAATGAAGAAATAAAGAATTGGAAGAATTTATACATATGCTATTATTTTTTTATTTTTTTCACATTCTATATTTTTTAAGAAATACTGGGAGAATAATTTACTAGTTTCTAAAATGTATTTGTTTCCTCTAAAACTGAAATATTTATAGATAAGAGCAATATTTTCTCACTTGATAAAATGCATTTCTATGTCAGACATTTTTTTTTATTTTTAGTAAACATTCTTTCGTGTGAGATGACAAATTAAAGAAATATAAGTAATATTTTTTTTCTAAACTGTTCTAAATAAGTACAAAAAGTTTTTCAGTCATATGTTTTAAAATTTTAAAATTTTAAAATATATAAATTGTATGCTTTAAAATATCAGCGATGAGTATTTAGGCAATTTATCTTACTATTTATTAAAAAAATCTTTCTTCCGTGCAGCAATTTTCAAAAAATAATATCGTTTTCAACACGGTTAGGTAGTAAAGTTTTCTTATAAACTAACGTCATTCTCTCACGTAAATTACTAAAAAACGCAACCTGTATTTATTTATCATACAAAAAAACTTTGGTTAGATGGGCAAGATTTAAATGAAATATATTTCACTTTTTTAAAAGAAGAAATCTTCAAACGAATGTTTTCTTTTTGTTTGCATTTGTTTATATCTTTAAGCATAATAAAATAGGTTTAAAGTTGAACCTTAAAATTGATACCATGAAAAAAGCATTCTGACAACTTCAAATTGTTATCCAGTGAGAGCGTTACTTGATTGTTCAATTTATTGACACAACACAATTCAAAATTAGAGGACAACAATTTTGTGAACCAACGGAATGATGAGAGTAATACGTTTAGAATTGCGAACAAACCGCCTTTACTAACCAGGTAAAGCTGGTACCCTTTGATTTGAAACTGAGTGGGCTTCAAGAGATCTCTAGGGATTGCCCAGATCCTCAAAAGCACAGCTCAGTGCTTGAGAGGATTTGGGAGACCACAGTGCCTCGGTTTAAGGTTAGCACTATGGTCTTCCAGGAAGGTTAGCACTGGGAGACCACAGTGCTAACTTTAAACCATGATACAGCACAAATATATTATTAATGCACAGCATATTATTAATGTTATCAATATTTAGCGAAACTATGCTTTGTCTCCGTTAAAATTTAATAATAGTATTGTGTAAACAAGTACTAATCAGTACAAGTATCGGTACAAGTACTAATCAGTACAAGTATCGGTACAAGTACTAATCATCCCCATATTTTAGTTACTTTGTTATTTCCAACATCTTCAATGCACTGTTTAATGATTGCAGTGCTTAGGCGAACTTAATAGCCCATGAAGAATTCTTTTCTTTCATTTTTCGCTCAGGATTGAATTCATTTTAAGTAAAGCAGATTGTTGAACCTAATTATGCATCTCTTCTAACAATAAACTAATGAATTTGCCTAATAATCCAAATAAAAAAATTTTACATTTACCTCTCAAGAATTAACTCTAAATAGTATTACGCTTATTAGTAAGTAATTAGTTTAAAAATAAAATAAAATTATAATTGTAATTATTGCAGTAGAAATTTTCTTTTTTTATTTGACAAAATATTTCTCGCAATCGAATATTTTCCCCCATATAGGAATTAATTAATGGCGAAATTGTAAACTTTAAAAGGAACTCTAATAGTCTAATAACTTCGTAACTATACTACTATTACTATAATAATCTTGTCATTTCAAACATTTTCGATCCGATGTATACTGATTGTTGTGATTAGAAAAATATCTTTTCTGATATGGAATCTTTTTTCAATCTTTTCTTTAATTATTCTCTTTCATTTTTGGTTTTGTTCCAAATCAAATTCAATGTCAGTGAATTACATCATGGACTCTAATAATCTACTCTAAATAAAGAAAATTTATAAATCCAAATGAAGGAACCATTATATTTACCTCCATGTGCTTTAACTAGATTATCAGGTTAAAAGAAAGGTTATTGCGTTTAACTATTACTAGTTTAACTTACTATTACTGTGAAAAACTGCTTTATACGTTAAAATATCTTCTCGAATATAATATTTTATTTTCCATGTTGTTTTTTTTAAACTTATTCAAAACCTTTAAGTAATTTGAAAAATACAAATCAGTGTAAAAATGCAAAAAATAAATATTAGTAATGTGTAGAAACATGAATAAAAATATAAAAAAGTCTAATAACTATGTAACAATATATTGATCTTTATTAATACAATTTTTTCATAGTTTTTAACATCTTCGTAGTGTATCTTGATTATTGTAATCAAAAGGCTTCTTTGCAGGGTATGGCTGTTTTTTACTTTTATCTTATCTTTTTTAATCTTTTTGTTCTGGGTTGAATTCACTATTTGAGAAATATATTATTGAACTTGATAATTTTCCTTATGATTCAAAACATTTACCTGAGAAATCTTCTAATCCATAGCATTTACCTAAATATTGTACCGTAAATAGAATTTATTATGAGATAAAATAAAATTAAATTTAGGTTATTTCTGTGAATAATTGTTGATTTTATTGAAATATTTATTGGTCTTAATTCCTGAGAACTCTAAAATTGAATATGAAATGTAAATCAGGGTTAAAAGCCGGGCATTTTATATTCAGGATGTGCATTAAAATGAAAAGAAGAAATCTTTAAAAAAATGTCTAATTAATAAAGTATTCCTGTTATTTCCAATATCTTCGATCTATAGTTCTATCGATCGATTTATTATCGATCTATTCTTGTTATTTCCAACATCAACACCTTCATATGATTGTTTGGATCAGAAGAACTTCCTCACAGGTTAAGGTTGCGACCCGTTAAGGAAAAGTCTTTTTTTCCGCCCTATCTTCTCTCATCTCTTTGTTCTGAATGGAATTCACTATATGTAAAACACATTTTTGAACTTGTTAATTTATCTAATAATCCTCCAAAGCTTCCTGAAAAAACAAATAGTCCGTATAACTTAACTTAATGTACCTGAAATGTAATTCAATAAGGTGAAAAATTAAAACTAATTATCGCTTTTTACTACCGCGGAAAACTTTTCAAAATTGTTTTTGACGAACGCAAACTCTAAAATTTAATATGAAATGTAAAGCAGGGAAAAAAGCCGTTCATTTTATATTTATGATGCGTAGTAGGAAGAAAAAAACAAGAAAATGTCTAATAACCATGTAATAATATGTTCATCTTTATTAATAAAATATTCTTGTTATTTCCAACATCTTCAACGTGCTGGATAATGATTGTTGTGATCAGAAGAACTTCATTACCGGTTATGGCTTCTGTTTTTTCGTTTCCTGCTTTATCTTCTTTCATCTTTTTGTTCTGGATCGAATCTTCTAGCAATATTGTTCTAACAAATCCCAATACACGTGAGAGTATTTGATGAAAGTTATAAAAGAGTTGTTTTGTTTTTGAGGATGCTGATTTAATTTTAAGACTGCAGCTGTAATCTCTAAAAGATAAGCCTGAATATTTATATAAACAAAAACTTCATTATTTGCAACGTTTTTATATAATATTAAATAGCTATTTGAAGCAGCGTTGTTGTTTAAATCTTTAAAAGAATTATAGATAATAGTGCGATGCTTGTTATTTAAACAAAATGTTTGTTCCATTTGATATATTTTAAATAAAATGTAGAATGAAGATATAAAAATAATTTATTTTGAATATAAAGCTGATTTATTCAACGACTATGATAATAGTAAAATGCAAAAAAGTGTTTTATTATTATGATTTCAAAAGCTTTTTTGTCCTATTAAGAATTGAAGTTTTTTCCAAAATATACAAACATAAAGATTATGGATAGAGTATATGACGTATGAAATAAATGCTGATTTAAAAGTAAAAAAAGTATTAAAATGGAATTGTTTTTGCTATTCAGTAAGTATTTCCTCAGTTACTAGGATTTAGACTGAAAAAGCGATACAGAAGAGGATAAGAATGTTCTGAATTTATTTTAAAATGCCAGGCGGTCTCAAAAGAAAACAGGAAATACATATTTAATATTTTATAAATTCGTTACTTTGACCATTTTTAAACCATTTGAAAACATAAAAGGGGAAAAAAATTTATTTATTTTTTCATCGCACTACACTAGTTGCATTTTTCTCAAACTGCTGAAATTTGGATTTATAGATAACATTAATTGGTATAATAATGTTTCGAAGTTGTGTAATTTTTCGATATTTTTTATTTAGGAGAACTCAATTTCTCATGAAAAATAACTTCCCAATTCATTCATAATTTAATCTACTGAGCAGTTTTTAGATACTAATGAATAAAAAATATATGATAAATTCGATAATTACATTATTTTATTGTCTTCTATCTTTTTTTTTCAAATTTTAAAGTGAAGCGCAAGACACGACAAAAACAGGTTTTTTAAATAAATTTGTTACCGCTCCTTATAAAAAAAATCGTATATACCGCCACTGTTTCGGTTGATCAACTCAATCTGATCTGCAAAAACCGTAGTACTTGCCGTAAAATACCATGTCGAAAAATACCATACAAGTCACTCTTCAGAACGCAGGAAAGAAACTACAGAGGTGAAAATTGCCATGCTGAAAAAGACATTTTTGTTTATAAATTTAACTCGAGCAATTACGTTTTTTTTTTTTTTAATTCTAATTTTTTTGAAAAATATTGCAATTTTAAGTATTTTTCGAGGATTTTTGTTTCTACACATTACAATTTGACTCAAAAACTTAAACAAATAAATGACTCAGAAACTTAAATTTGGAGAAGTGGGTAGAAAAATGTACAATGAGTGTAATTGAAAAAAAAAATACAAGAATTAATAATTATTTCAAGAATTATCAATTGTAAACTTGCAGTAAAAGAAGAAAATTGGTTGATCTACTGCCCGCTGAAATGTAACTACAGAATTGAAATTTGACATGCTAAATGGATCATTTTAGTCATAAAAATGCTGATTTTGTTTTGCCCATTTGTTCAGAAATTACTGCAACTTTAAGTTTTTTTTTCGTGATTTTTTTTCATTTTTATGCCTTAAGCAATGATTATTTATCTATTATTGTTAAAATAAAATTTGTTTCTCTCCAGATTTTTCTTCTATAAGCTCGCGCTAGACTTGATACCAAAAGTAGCAAAAAAACATGAATAAAATAAAAGTAAAAATTAAGAGAAAGTGATTTCATGTAGGAAGAAATATTACATAACAATATTGAGTGTTTTTTTTCGTATATTATTTTTCACTTTTATTTCACAGTATTTATTATTTATCAACTGTCGAAAAATTTATCTCTCTCGAGATTTTCATGACTTGACGCCAAAAGTAGGAAGGATAAATGAATAAAATATTTAAAAAAAATCGAGAAGGAGATTAATTGTTGTCACAAAATATTACATAACAATTTTAAGTTATTTTACCGTGAATTATTCACTTTTATCTTGATGCTAAAAAACAAAGGTGAATAAGATAATTAAAAAGTATACAAGGAAGAGATTATATATTACCAGAAATAAATCAAAACATTTGTAACAAAGTTTTTTGAAAATATGAGTTTTAACTGAGAAAAAACTGCTAACAATTTGAACTGTTGTGCAATATAATGTTATCGGTATAGATTGTTAACAAGAAAAAATATTCTTAAATATACACACATTCTATACTCCTAAGTATGAATATTATTTCAAGTTCAGTTGATAATTTTTTGACTCCCAAATGGGAGCCAAATTGGAGTAAAATGACTCCCAAATGGGAGTCATTTTAATACGATAAACTTATTAAAAAATGTTCTAACAGAAAAATATGATAATTAATTAATTTTTATAAGCAAACTGATCATTTTAAAAGACTACCACAAGGATTCATGAGTGTAACAAGCAGAAATCGGGTCTTCTAGTTACTTAAAAAATAAGGAAAAGTTATGTGATAATGTGTGTCATTTTAACGTTGTCTTCAGAAAATTAGAAAAAAATCTTTTCATGACTTTTTAAAAGAATTGCAATTTTAAACTTACAAGCCCTTGAATTATTTTTAATAGTTAATATTTTATTGCTAAGTCATAATATTTGCAGTCGTGAACGACGAAAAACATTTTGGTAAAATTACCATACTGTATGATAATTACATTTTTAGTGAAAAAAAAATAGTTCCGTTTAATAAAACAAAATGTACGGTATTTAAACCATTCATTTGGCAATTTTTCCATTCGTATGGTAACGGTTTATCAGAAATTTTGCTTTACAAAATTATAGTTCTTATTACCACACATATAATAAAAAATGCAAATCTGAAAAGTAAATTTAAAAAAAAAATGATTTTGATGTCATGCTGTAAGGTATCATGATAAAAGTACCAATTTTTGCATTATTTACCAAACTTTATCACATATTTAATGCCAAGTTTCATTGTTAATTGTACAAAATTCATTTCCGCAGTGCTTCGATAAAATTATTGAGCTTTTTAGTGTTCTCATGGAGCTTTTCCCATATTCATGTAGTTTTGATCATACTTTTTTTCTCTGTGTGTAAAATATAATAAATTTCAATTATTTTAATGACACACGGAAGATATCTATACCCATTGTATAATACAGCATCACAAAGAAGTTAAGACTATTTATGTATTTAAAAGAAATACGTCCAGAACCTCTTTTAGTGATATAATAGAAGACATTTTATTTTGTCTGATATTCCTATTAACTATTACTCTGTTATTCTTAAACAATTCATTTGATGATGCTATTTAAGAATAAAAAACTTATTGCTATGGACGTTATCGAATCTCATTGTGTTAAGTTTTGTTTAAGTGACGACCTTCACAGGAAAAAGAAATTCTCCTGTCTTGGGTGCATGTCTACAATTGGAAAGGACGTGCGCAAAATAACATTAACCCAGAACGATAATGTGCTCAAGAACGATCATTTTCCTGATTTCGGGATCAAACCCTTTCACCCACCTCCTCTTAAAACCCGACTCCATCCCTCTGTATCTGATAACGAAGAAAATCTCAGGGGGATCTTCGAGAAGGAATCGATTGGGGGTGGAAGAACCTCTTTTTGTGGAAAGTGAAAGGAAAAGGTTGGAATTTTCTCTTGGAGGAACACTTTCACCCATGAATAATTCATCTTAGCAGTGATTTTATGGAAGTGTCTAATGGTGGAAAAAAGGGGGTGGAAGATTTTGCTTACCCCTTAGCTGCAACTATAATACAGCTTGTTGGAGGATGGGTAGTTCTGGGAAAGGATGGTATGAGAAAATGAGATCTTCTCACTGGTTGATTTATTTTCAGAATTTTGTTAGGTCTTTTCCTCATTTTTTCTCTCTTTTCCGCCATCTCGGCAAAGAGCAGTAATGGGATTTTTAACTAAAAGCTTTGAGTTTCGAAAAGTCGCTATATGTGAGAAAAAGTTTGGTAAAAATACTTTCTTCTTTTAGGAGTTAGAAACCGTTGAGAATAAGGCGTATAAACCGATTAATATCGTTCAAAGCCAATTGAAATATGGTGGAATAGGTTGAAGGTTGGTTCTCATTTGAATTTGAGAATTGAATAATACCCTAGGGAAACAACAATTTTTTTAAAACTTTTTAAGAAATGATAGTTACCGTAAATTTTTATATGAAACAATAAGTATTTCTTTATGTGCAGTGTGCAAAATAATGAATAGACCACCCAGAATAACTTTTGATCTAATGATTTTCACGTTCTAGAACTCCATATTAAAAGCTCAAAGGCTCGAATATGTTAATTAATTAGTGCAGACAATATATAAAGTTACGAAATCAGACAAAAAAAGTACTTTTTCTGAATAAACATGCCTTTTCTACAACGTATTTGAATTTCTGACCCCCCAAAAATATAAGGAGGAGCGGCAGTCTGTAAAATGTTGTCCCAATAGTTTGTTCAGGAGAGCTGTCCAATGTTTGGACCACTTTATGTTAATTTTACTTCTTGCGTATTTTTCTATATCTAAAAATGCTTTTAAGAAAATTAAAAACTTTTTGCATACAATTATAAAATTCATTTCGCCAAAGATGATTCCATTCAGAAATAACTTTTAGTGAGTATTTAACTATTTTTCATTAGTTTATTTTATAATAGTCGAAAAAATCTTGGAATGAAATTTCTACAATTTTTTTACATAATTTTAAAGAATGTATATTTACATGGCAATACATTCATTCATACATATTTACATGGCATACAATACATGGCATGCAAAATTTGAGCAAAATTTGTCGACCTGAGAAATTGAATATTAAAAATACGACTTTTCAAAAGTTGATTTCTCAGAATATATTCAACTGATTTCACTCCTCTTTTTTGCAATTTTCCATTTAAAATTGCATTCTTAAAAATGATGTAATCAATTGTAGACCTTATAATTCAAATTTTCTTTCGCTTGTTATTAAATAAAATAATTTTAAAAAAATATACTGAAAGTTACATTTTGCATGGAATTATATGTGGATGAACATATTTTATAATTGTGTGTAAAGATTTTTCAATTCGCTTAAAATTTCCCCAGATATGGCGAAATACTAAAAAAATAAAATTAACATTAAGGGGTCTAAACTTTGGACTGTTCTTCTAACCAAACTATCTGGACTATATTTCCCAGATTGTGACTATCCCTTATGGAATTATCCCTCATACCCTATTTTGGGGGGTGGGGGGTCAAAAATCCAAATCCGTCGAAAAAAAGTTATGTTTATGCAGAGAATGTATATTTTTGCGTCTAAATTCGTAATTTAAAATATCTTCTGCACTAATTAATTAGCATATTTGAGTTTCGTCTCTCAAATCATTAAGATTGAGTCCTAGAACATGAAGATTCAATCATTGGATCAAAAGGTATTGAAGGTGGTCGTTTTTTATTTTGCGCACTGTACCCTCAAAATTTTTGATTTTCATTCACAGATGTTATTTAATTTCCATAAAAAAGATGCTTGCCGTTACCATAAAAAGATGATGCCAGCCGTAGTGGTTTAAATTTACTGAAGGAAAAAAATCTATTGAGAGAACTCCATAACAGTTTTAAATGTTTTCAGTTGCTTTTCCGCTTACACCAGATTTGAAAATATCGATCCTTAGCAAATTAATATACATTTTCTGAATGTTTTCTTTAGTTCTTGTCGTTATAGGTTGGACAGAACTTTCTTTTTAATCTCAGCTCCATTATTCAAAAATGAATTCAAAACATCATGTATGTGACGTGCAAAAGTTGCTAACATTCCACCTTCAGAATACTTACATATTTTAGAACATTCTAAGGCAAATTATTTTGAAGAACATCATAAGCCGTCTCACTTAATGAGGCATTTTCAGGAGATTAAAAAGGATAAAAATGGAATTAAAAGTTTTATTACGCCAAAAAAATCATATTTAAATAGATACCAGCTTTTTTCATTTTTATAATATTTATAGAAAAAAAACATGTGCTGTCTAGTTATTCAATTGTCAAGCCTGATGGTACTGGTAGCTTAAATGTTGCCATTTGCTAAAAGTTTTAAGTAAAATTAATTGAAAAAGCAAATAATATTATTTGCTTTGAAAGCTTTTTTTTGTTAGGTGACATCTTCCGCTCGACTGGTAACCATAATAACGAAAATTTCATTCTCCAAACTTCTAATTATAGAATACATGTCCAACTGTGTCTGCCACAATGCCACAAGTGACCGGAATTATAGAACAGTAAATATACTTCCAATATTTAAAATAAGCAGTTTGATAAAGCCAATATTGTTATACCATATTGCGAAATATTAAAACTTATAGTTTCATAATATTTGCTATAAGACACAAAGGTACTGAAATTATTTAAATTTTTCCTTATTTATTTTAATTCTGCAATACGTTTATATGAATATATCGCATTTTTGGTGAATATATTAGTAATATATTTAATAAAAAAACCCCACTTTTTGTTAGAATTTCATTTATTGGGCTCGAATTTCAATTTTATTCTCCAAAACATTCTAACTGAGCCAAAGTGGATTGTTTCTTTCTAAGGTCTTATACCACGGTGAAAATAAACTTTCCCTGACAGTTCAATATTTTTGCTTTCTCACTACTTTACTTTCCGTTAATTTTATTGAAAGACAAAACTCTGAAACTTTGGTAAAAACTAGGGAAACAATGCTTTTATCACCAACTATCGACATTTCTTGAAAAAAGAATGCATGCAAATACTCAATTTCTGAGAAAAGTTCTTATGCAAAAAATAAAAATTATTTCTACTTTCTAAAACAATTTAAATAAATTCCAAGCGGAACAGTTTTTTTCTTTTCTACGAACATATACCACTTTACTAATAAACTTTCCCAGTCAGTCCAATACCTTTGCTTACGCCCCTACTAACACTATCAGTCAATTTTATTGAGTGACAAAAATCCGAAACCTAAGAGAGAACCAGCAACAATTTATTCGATCACAAAATAGAGAACCTAGGAAGGAATGGAAATGTTTAAATCGCCAAGGCGCTTATGAAATACGTGACAAAAATCTGAGGACAGCCAAATTTTCTTCTTCTACTCTAATAATGAATTATTGGATATTTGCAACGTAAAATTCTCTCCTTTTCTACCTTCCCTCAAATTGAATAATTCAGCGAGTTTCTTATCTGACTTTGGGAGAACTTCTCGACCTCTTAGGTGATTTGCCAATTCTCAACCGATAAAGTTTCGGCTCCTTTCAGTCCTCCAAAATATCCAATCGATTTACGTTTTTGCTGTTAGAGTCCTTACTTACCCTCAAGGACACAAGCCATAAGGGCTAAAGTGTTGAGTTTTTACTTGGATTTCGATATCGATTGAAAATATAACCGAGGTTATGTAATCGATATTTAAACTTCAGCAGATAAGTTTGGTGATTTTATGGAGTTTAAGGAAAAATGTTTCTCTTTTACCATATCACTATAGAAAATTCGAAAGGTGAGCAATAAATTTAAACACCCCCTGGATAAAATTAATAGTATAGTTTTTGCTAAACAATCAGAAAGAAATGTTTGATTTGATCTGAATCGAAGACAGCATTTTGTGCTTGGAATTCGGGATAAAACCTTTTAATGAGATGTCTTCCAGTAAGTACTATTTTAAGACTTTTCGTTAGGAGATCGGGTGTTTGATACGTTTCGAAAGTTTTCGCTTGAGTTTTACTTTAGATCGATATTAAAAAATAAAAAACTGATGTAGAAGTTACGTAAAAACGTAGTGACACCATCTATTTGTTAATTTCGCTATGAAATTTAAAACTGGTAGTAGAGGAGATTTAAACACTGGTAGTAGTATATGCAAACGAATTTTTTTTATATTGTCCCCCAGCACCCGTTTAAGCCTAGTGTAGTATGAAATTGATTTGGAGAGCTTACAATGCTGTTTAAATTGTATTAGTATTCACTTTTAAATGAAAATTAGAAAGTCAACAGCTGCGCTCACCCAAAGTAATACAGTTAGTTTTATTCATATGAGGATATAGATTGTTTTAATTTCATAGAAAAGTATCAATGTACTTTTTTTTACTTCCTTTAACTAATACAGAATTTTAATTTAGGATTCTGTGTTTTTTTACAGGAGTTTTAAAAAAAAACATACATTATATGTATGCGAACACTTTTGTGAAATAACGAAAAGAACTTTTAAAATAAAAGTTTTAATCAACTTTGTATAAGTTATAGCATTTCATCTTCCTATAACTTATACAGAATTTTTCTAATTTAAAATTTATAGCTAAAAGTTTAAGAAAACGTCTTACGCTCAGTATAAAAAAAATATGTTAAATTTTCGAAAAAACTTTAAATACGCAGTCAAATATGTACTCTTTAAAACCATACTAGCTCAATGAATCCTGCATGTCTTGGGTACTTATTTAAGACAAGGCACTTGAGCATCTATTACAGGTATTTTCTCTTTGGAGCCTATATCTATCAAGTTAATGTAAAGTCTCAATTTGTATTATAGAAAGATGGTTGGTTTGGCCGTATGATTTCTTGTATTCGATCAGTCAGACATTCCTCCTTTCTTTCACGGATTTGCTTATTCTGTATAAAAAAAAAATCTATTTGATTATAACAGCTATTTTTAACAAGAAATTGGCTAGATTTAGCTAACTACAACTAGCTGTTATCAGTGCTGAAAAGTCCATTCATATATTTTCTTAATTTCTTACTTTGAGATAGGTCTAGAAATAAACTTTTTCACATTTTGAAACATTTTCCCACGGCCATGTATAACTTTTTAAAGCCTGGTTTTTCTAAAATGATGTTATAATAACGAAATGTGTAACTCTTCAGTTTCCATCCTAAACTAATGTATAAAAACGTCATGTTGTAAGCTGAGTATGACATTGTGGCGTAACTACCACTACGAATATTAATCATCAACTCACTGGTATATAAGACATGCTAACTTGATTCAATCATGAGGTATCTTTTGATAGATGAAGGTTGGCATAATCATTAACTCCACCCCCCCCGGTTTTTCACAAGTACAGTAACTAGTGAGATCCGTTCATCGAATTCTATCCCTGATAAAATTTTGGTGGGGGAGTATTGTGGCGTAACTACCACTACTGTTATTAAACATCAATTCACTGGTAAATAAGACATGCTAACTTGATTAAATCACGAGGTACCTTTTGATAGATGAAGGTTGGCATAGTCATTAACTCCGCCCCCCACAACATAACTACAGAGCCATTATGATACCAGTTTCAGCTGTCAGTGTTAAACAATTGAACTATCAGAGTATATGGATTATTAGACTGTTTAAAACCAATTTTTTTTAACCATATTAGTTCTTAAAGTATTAAACAATACCTCAATGTCAACTTAAAAACTTGCTGTAGTTTATAGAAGACATAAGAATAGCAAAAAAGGGTTCTTTTCAAGAAAGTGCGCCAGGCAAACAGTCACTCTGATTTATAATGGCTACAGCCTTCCCTAAAAGATCTTTTACGCCATTCTTACTTTTACATCACTGAAGAACGATTTCATTCTAAAAATTCTTCTGACAGGCGAGCTGAAGGGAAAAAAAAACTATCTATATCGATACCGTGTTTTGAGGAGCTTTAAGTTTCGATCGAAAAAGAGTTGTGTTTATCGATCTTTCCAGTACTTTCTTTCCTACCAGAAGGAAAAAGGGCCGATGTCATCTTATTATTTTAGGTTTAGTGCCTTTTCTTGCAATTGCGTGTAGGTCGACTCTGATGCGACTTATGGTATTTTTTGATGGAATAAAATGGTTTCTGGGTTAAGAACCTTGTGGATTACTTGCTCGCATTGGTAGCGAGGGAGGGTCTTTGCTGAGCCTGGAAGAAGACGGGGATTGAGGGAGCAGCAATTTATTTGTGGAACTAAATAAATTGGAAGCGTACTTATGGTCGTCTTTTAATATTTTGGGTATGACGAAATTTAAATTAGATACATTGTTAGACCTTAACCTTCTTAGAACATTGGTATAAAAATATACGAGTATTTTTTAGTTTATTTTAATGTTGAGTTCATTGCTCTCTGTTTGGAGAAAATTGATTTGTACGTTTTATGTTTCTAGGCTTGAAATCTAGACTGTATTTTATAAAATTGGATGTGATTGAGAAATGTTTTTAAATTATTGGCTTCAGTGTATAGATGAAGTTGTGCCTCAGAAAATAGTAAGAGAATTTTTAAAAGGAAATTCTTTTCTCTAATTTAGTTTCTTTTTAGTTTACAACAGCCGTCCAATAAGCAGTCCAAAACAGTTTTATAATCAGTATAAATTTAAGCAATCAAGTCTGCCCGTAAATTAATAATAATTGAATAAACTTGTTAATTGTTAGCATCACAAAATGTTCAAATGAAGATATAATTGGCTCTGTCTTATCAATAAAAGTAGAAATGCTCATTATTTCTTAAATTTTTTTTTTCATTGTTATCATTAAGTAAGCAAAGTTAAATTGATGGTATTAATAAATATTAATAAATTTTATAAAGAGGCCTATTTTTACAATTCTGCCATAGTGTCAGAGAAGTAATCTCCTTTAACGTTTTGATAGTTGTTCAACATAATCATATAATTGTAACAAAAACCTTAATTAAGTCATTAACACGTTCACGCCGGGAAAAGTGAAAATACTGGTACGGGAAAAGAGAAGATACTGGTAGAAGAACTATTTCAATATTAGATAATATTCGGGAGGAGTTAATCTATTCTCAACAATAACAATTCACTGTAAGGAAATTTATCACGGCGAAGAAGCAATTCAATATAAAAATTGCATCCGTTAAAAACAATTGGTAGTTACGGATTTTTATTATTCCCGGAAAAAAAACTAAAAAATGAAATTTATTGTTACCAGTTTTTCCTCCGGTGTGCTGCCAAGATGAGACAATCTAGCGTGACCCACCGGTGGGTCACCCCGGCGTGAACGTGTTAAACAATAAGCCACGACTGTCGAATACATTATTTTAGCAAACGGCAACGCACAAAGAACATTACTTGTGAATATTCCATAATCAGTTTGCATTTTACATTAAGGATTTCGATTCTATTTGTATATGTCATCGGAGATGTTGTGAAAGATATCTTGGTTTTCAAATCAAATTCCGACAAGTAGGAAAACTATGTTCGAATTTTTATTGATCACAAAGAGTTAAGATGACTTAGCAATGAAATGACTGCAGATATCTAATAATAAATTCAGTCGTATCTGAATTTACTAATCACTAGATCATACGTAGAAAAAACTGCAAGAAATAAAGTAATATATTATGGCCAAATATTACACACTTTAGGAAAGATTCATTAATTGATTTACATTTCCAACGATATCGTAATGCAAAAAAATGGTTACTATAGGAGTTGGATTATACTTTTTTATGTCCATTAAAAAATCAGCTGCTACTATTGAAATAGTAGTTTGATAATTCTTTATTCATTTGCAAACTAATATGTGCATTAACTAATTCATCTATCCACTGATTTGTTCATTCACTACTTCACCAAATTACAGATTACGAGCACAACTTAATTTTTTTTTAAATAACTATATACAGAACTTTCTACAGATTTCCTCCTATTATATAACCTTAGATTATATATTTCTTGCTTTGGTTCTCACCTTTACTTTACGATTTTTCGTTGGCAACATTTCGTTTCATATTTCAAATCGCTTTTAATTCGTCGTTATTAACGTCTGGCAAGTCTTGAAAATGTGTGCCCATTTTTGAGTGCTTGTAACATGTCAACTATTATTTCCTTCTTATACATTTTTGAAGTAAACGAAACTTTTTTTCAGACCATGCATAGAGCTTATAATTTTTCTCCAGACTAACGTAGGCTTATAAACTTTTTGAAAGTAAATGGTAATTTTGTTGTTTGGATGCTTTATTATTATTGTACACCAAACAAGCTTTTTTTCTTTACATGACAAATCGATAGTCGATTTTATCTTGAGTAAACTTAAATATATATTTTGGGCAGAATAAGTTCACTGTCCTGTGAATTAGATACTTTAATTGCATTTTTATCACTGAAAATATCTTTCTCATCAGCGTATTATTAACTATCGATCATTTTTGAAAAAGAAACTGGCGCAATGAACATAATAAAGAAAATATTCTTAATTGAGGAAGCGATATTTTGATATTGACAGGAGATATGTTATTTATTTGAATATTTAATTGCTTCTTGTGAAACTTGCAACAAAAACTTGTTCGAAGAAATTACGTGAGGAAAATAATTAAACTTTATTCATAAAGTAACATCTAAGGGTAGAACTATTTTAGCATAAAAAAGACTAAAAATAAACTTGTTTTATTTTCTCAAGCATTATTTTTGTAATGTACATATACAATTTTGCTATTTTTTTAGGATTAATTTTTTTGTAAATAATTTTTTTAAGATTAATTATTTTGTTATTATATTTGCTGCAATGAAATTAGTACTAATTTCTCAAATAATTACAAAAATAATAATTAAATTTAGATCCAAAGGAATTACATACACATTAATTATTCACAAAATTTTAATAATAAAATTATATAATGGGATTTGAATTACGTGATTCAAATGGTTCAAATGGTTTCCAGTTTATAAAAATGCGTTTATCTTAGTAATTGTCAGATTTTAAAATTATTGTTGACCATAGTAATTCAAATTTAAGTATTTGAAGAACAAATACAAGAAATTGTAACAATATTTTAAGCATCTAACAATCAAAGCTTTAATAAGCTTTTTCCGAAAGTAATTAAATATCAAATAATATTAGCTAAATCAGACAACATTTACTGTCTTTTTAATGATAATTCAAGGTGCATAATGTCATAGCAGTGATCTGCTACAAAAAATAACACCCGATAATTAATTTTTAATGATGTTTTAATGCTGATGATGCTTTTTGTTTATGGTATCAAAACTCCATGGAAAGTACAAAGATAACCATACTTAATTTCATAAATAATTGTTTAACTTTTATTTTCGTTAGTTACAAACATGTTGCTTTAATTTTAGTTTGCAGAATTTCCACGTAGAAATAATCACTTACCACTAGAGCTAATTTTTTTGTCAAAAATTATTGCCTTGGGATACAAAACGTAGAATGGCAAGTAACTTAATTAGAACAGCTGCATATTTTTTAAAGATAGTTAATAAATAAATATTTAATACCAATTTTGAGCACAATAGATATTTTAAAATTTTGGATGAAATATGAAAGTTGGAAAAGGAATACATATCAGTAATTTCGAGACTCTATCAGATGAGTAGGTCTTGTTAATGTACTCTAAACTAATACTAAATTCAGCGGCGCGACAGCCCATAGAGGGCCACGGCCTACTGTGCCCATCTCAGTTTTCTTGACCTTGGGCTCTGGGGTGCAGGAGCAGATGTTCCGGTTAGGTGGTCAGCCTAACGCGTAGCCCCCAGTGTTTAGTTCCCAATATTTATCGACCCACTGAAGGGATGAAAGGTTGAGTCAATCTTGTCCGGACCGAGGATCGAACGCAGGACCTGTGGCACGGGAGTGCGAAGCGCTACCACTCAGCCACCGGGTATCGTCAATGTACTCTACCCTGTTGGTATTTTCATTCCAAGATTACAGTAAAATAACAGACATTTAACCATAAGTTTACGGTAAGGAGCATCTTTTATCTTCATGGTTTTGAAATCGTTTGTATCTAGTATGGTTAAAACAACAAGAATACAAAACCAGACAGTTTTTTAACCATTTACAATTAGCATGGTTTGTTTGGCTGTTTAACCATGTTAGGTAAAAAATAGTTAATAAATCGTAGTTCTCAGAGTTAACAGTCTGAATATCATCTTATTTATAGTTATTTGACTGCTTTGCTTAAATATAGTAAAATAACAATTAAATAACTTGTTATTTCATCCTTTTTTCCGATAAATTTCTAATAGTGCAAACTAAATTTTAAAGAAAACCATTCAATTCGCTTCTTTGATGTAAATTTTGGATCTCAGCCAATTAAAAACAACTTTCGCATTTCCTATTTCTCTAAACTACAGTTAGTTTACATTTAGTTTTAAAAAAATTATCTACTGTAAGAGGATGGCAATATACTTGAAATTATGGGCTTCTAAAAAACCGAATTTATAAACTCTGCGTCTATAACTAGATATAAACTTAATAAAAATGGATCAAATGAACGAACGCATAACGTAAAAAACAAATAGATCCCCGGCATTGGTCACTCTTCTTCACCCCACGCAAACCTTCACTGTAAACTACACTTATTTAAACGCAGCTCTTATTTGGTATTATTTTACATTTCGTGAAATTATCAAAAATTAGCTGCACAAATCATAGGGGGAAAAATAGCTTTCCATCGAAATTTAAACAATATAAATTTGGTGGGAAATATACCATCTACGGCCTCAGAAAGGGTAAAAATATATTTGAATACTTTGTGTTTAGTGTAAAATACATTATACTTAAATTATATGTTGTACAAACATATAATAGTATTTTCATACCTAGTGTGTCGATTCAGAAAGAAAGCCTATTATAAATTAAATTAAAAAAAATATAATAATCGACTCACTAAAAATATTCTTTACCCAATAAATTTTCTAGCAACAGCACAATCCGAAATATTTAACGTATAAAATCTTTATCGCAATATTTAAGAAAGTAATCCAAGTGGAATATAGCATGACGTAGTCCTACCAACCTTCCACTATTCCAATCCAGATCCTCGAGGGGGCAAAATATAGTTTCAGAGCTGAAGAAAGGTTCTTAAATCTCAGTCTAAATCTCACTTGTCATCAAACTAAAAGTATCGTGTCTTTCTAATCTTTTTCAATGTGTCCTAAGCTGCCAGACAACTTATCTCAACTAAGATAAACATATAAAGTGTGAGGGATATACTCAAAGGTGTTTGCTGTTGAGTAAGCTCTAAATTGTGTAAAAAGTTTTTATTTCTATGTTCACCATTAATGGGAATCTCTTCAACATTAAAACCAGGAACTAAGATAGTTTTCTTCTATTGATTTAGAAGACAAACATTACAACATTAATAGCGTAAATAAAGTGATATCATAAATGATTCCTTATATACAACTGAATGAAAGAAATCTAGGAGTTATTTCAGTAGATTTACGTAAATTACCTTTAAAGTTTATGAGCAGCTCTTTGGGTTTCTTTATTTCTTATCAGCAAGCTTACAGTTAGATACTTGCAAGTCGAGAAGAAGTGATTATGCCTAACCATGTAATTTAAATAATATTTAATTGGATACTTGTAAGTGACGTCACGCGTATGTATAGAACCTAAGGCTCCTATTCTATCAGAGCTGACCTATCAAGCAATATTGGAGCAAACAAGTTCGCAAGTTAACGTTATGTTAGTATTAGTTATATTATGTGCTTATGTTAGCTCTTTGCTCCAAAAATAAATGATAAGTCGGTCTGTCTAATTCAGGGGGTCTAATAGAACCTAATTGGCTTTTCAATTGACAATTGCCATGATTTACCTGCAATGACGTAGCAATGACGTTCAACAACCAACATTTTAGAATAGAGATTTTACGTATTTTAACAGAACAGAATAACAACTTATAGTTAAAAGAATGGCTCTCTCATTGTCAGTAAAAACCGTCATTGACCATCACCTTCTAGATGAAAAAGAGCATCCGCATGCCTCAATTCAGTAGTCCGATCTAAGGAACATAAACTGAGCAACGGAAGTCTTGAGATAGATGTCACAACGGCTGCACTACTAAACAGCGCAGTGAATGATAAATAAGAAAGATGTCAAGACGTTTGGACTACTAAAGAATCAGATTTCTCATTTATAGTAACCTATGTGAAGACGTAATCTCCTCTAAGAGGTGTTGCACCGATTTGGTGGCTATTTTGTCAAACTTGATGATTTGGCATCATTTTTGACGATGAAAGTCTTATCTGAATTAATGAAGCTTCAAGGTTTTTGATTGGAAATGATTAACCTTTTTCAATTATTTTAGTAAATTAAAACAAATTTATACATATACTGCTGATGGTGTGCCACTAAATACTGTTGTTCTGTTTCAACTAATGGCTCCCGTGCCAGTGGTTCGCCGTCACTGTTTTAGATGCCTTAGGAAGTGAGATATCCAAGAATTCCCTTTGGGGACTTTTCCTTCAGCAAAAGATGCGCGATGGACCATTTTGATATTGATATATTAATAAAATAACTTTTATTCATATAGAATTCCACCTAAAGAGCAAAAAAAAAACCGTTCAAATTTGATGTTAAAATTTGCAAAATAAAATAATATAGTTAAGCAAGTCTAACAAAGGATTTTTCAACGAGTCTGAATGTTTTCCATAAATATAACTATCTCTGAATTTTTAAAAAAATGTTTTAATCAAATAAGCTCTTCAGTTATGAAGAGTATCTGCTATAAGAAACCTTACTGTGTTTTATTTTTAAAGTGAAATATTTTCAAAATACCGTTCACTTGATTTTTATTTGAAGCAATTAAATAACTGAGAGTAAGTATATTTGCATTATATAATGCTATAACTTGAAATAGAACAAAAGTTTATAGTATTTTTTTAAAAAGAAACGTACCAAGTTACACACTGGGCACTTAGGAATAAATCGTTGCCAAACTGGAGCACTAATCGAAGGTTTACCATGTCTCTGTTATTGGCAATCCATATTTTAACACAATACATTTCAAAACACATCACAAAAACACATCACATTACACATCACAAAAACAGTAATTTCGGCTTTATACTAGCCAGCTATACTCCGTGTATACTGCTATGTTAGATATAGGGAAACATATTACAAATGTAGGACTATCTGGAATTTGATGACGAAATAATATAAAGGTTTTATTTCATAATGGATATTAAACTGCTATTTTTTAAGAAAAAAGAAGCACTGTTTTTACCAGGTTTCTACAAATATTATGTTTCATTGATACACGTATAAGAGGTTATATACGATTTTTTTCTTTTTTCAATAACAGATTTTATTTATTTTCTCAACTAATCTGCCTTACAATTGGAGAAGTTAATGGAAACATATTCTATGCCACTTAAACTATCAGATTCTTGCCTTACCCATGTTTGATTGATACAGATTTAAGTAGCTTTTATGCAACGCTTTCCCTTCGTTCGATAGCAATTTAGTTACTTCGATATAGTTATATACTTCAATGGAAAAGCAATTTATGTTGCTCAAATTTGTTTTTTAAAAACTATGTTTGCCTTATAAACTTCTTTTACCCCCTAATTTACAAGCTTTACAATTAAAAAATTTAATGAAAACACATAATAAGTATCCTAAATAATGCGGTTAATACCTGTATTTTGTCGATACATAGTTATGTGTTTTTAAACAATTATTTTTCTCTTTCAATAACAGTTTTACCGTATCCTACATTGTAAACCTTAAACTTGGTGAGTTTATAGAAAGTATCTATTTTATCACATAATTTTCACAATTATCAAATAATATTGCATGCATAATAGATGTAGATTTAAATAACTTTTATATAATTTACTTGTTTTTTAGCAGATTTTACATAACTCACAATTGGACAGTTTACGTACGCGTTACATCATTCAACTACAGGAGTAATAACTACGCTTAACTACTACAAATTTAAGTGCTTCTACCGAAGCACTTTGTAACTGATTTAGGAAAAACTAACAATAAAGTATGGTTTCATAAAATTTAAGTTTTGTAATATTTGTAAATGTTGTAAAATTTCATCATAGCACATTAGATCATGGTATGAAAATCATTTACTTAGTTAAATTTATTTTTCGGTTTTGTATTTTTTACGAAACGTGTGGTAATAAAAAATATTATTTTAAAAACCATAATTTCCGGTAAAACTTTACCATAGGAAAGAAAAATTAGAAAATGTAAAGCTTAAATGCCGTATATTTTGGTTTTACTGACAATAATTATGTAGTTTCTTAACAGGAATTTCATTATCATAGAGTGCGGTAATTTTACCAGATTTTTTTTTCTCTTTGCGGGTATGATTGTTATCTTGCAGTTTGGTAAAAGTGTAAAACATTACTTTATTTGCAAAGAGTTTAATTTTTACGGTTTTTAAAGGAACGGGAAGGAAAATTAAAAATTAACTTCTTTCAGTATTATTAACCATTTGTGTGTAGCATCATTTTAAAAATAAACGGCTATTTTTAAAAAAATACCGGTAACACAAGAGTTTTATTATTATTTATTAATTTTGTAGAAGGATAGTATTACCTATTATAAGATTTAACCATTCTTAATTAGATCTATAGTTGAATTACGGTGCTTTTTTAAAAGCTAAAGTGGTAATTAACAGAAAGAAATATGCACTTACTGAGTGGAATTTAAACTAGAATTTATGAATTTATACTATGAAAAGTGCTTTTTTTAAGCTAAAGTAGAAACAAAAGGAAATATCCTCTAGGTTATCAAAAAATATGCAATACCACTTTTTTCATATAAATATATCACTCTTTTGTTATCGCTTTTGATTTATCAATAAGATTTTATATTAAATAAACAGAAACAAAGTTAAATAACCAAAATATAAAGTGTCATTTTGAATAAAAAGTGGAATTCAAATAAAGACAGATATATTTCCCAAATTTGAGAGAAAGCTCTAAAAGTAATAATAGATGAATAGTTTTTTGATTACCAGAGTAAATCTTCAAACATATTGAGAATATTTAACAATCCAGGCTTTAATTAAATATGCAAATCCTAAGATTTTTCCTCCTAGCCGTATATTTGTTCTAGAAAATTATATACGTAAACCTTTTGGCCTTTAAACACCTTTATTAAATTCTTTTTATTAATATGGCCTAACTCTATTTTTTATTATATTTTACTAAAAGACTAATAACTCTGTTTATTTTCCCTTTCTGAGTTTAATGTACTTTTTATAAGATCTGAACAAAATGAATAATAAATTTAATAATTAAATCTGGTGATAAAATCGCTTTATGCTTAATAAACCAAGCGAGTAATGAACAGTACTAAAAACAGTGTTTCTCTAATGAACAGTGCTAAGAAACGTGACGATTCTTGAAAAATAAAATTAATGTTAGCAATACAGAAAATATTTATTCAAAAGTAAATGAATAGAGTATTGAAGTAAAAGCAGTGGTAATTATATCAGCATAAAACTTTGTCTCTCAGCGAATTATTATTCATGAAAAAAAGCTGTCAAAAACACTTAATTAAAGAAATTTTTATGGTTATTTTTTAAAGGTTCTGTTTTCTTAAATAAAGCCTTTTAGTCGATCATATTTTATTTTTATAATTACCGGGATTTTATAACAGTTTTTCATGACTTCAGGGTTGAATTTTGAAGTTCTTTAGCTCGCTTTTATTTGATAAATATAAAAACGACGGCGAAATAACATTAAAAAGAAAAGCTGCAGTCTTGTGACAATGAAAATGGTCCAATCTTCAATTATTTGAAAAGTTATTTCAACACTGTGTTGTATGGTCTCATGGAAATATGCAAAGATTGAAAAGTATTTGTAGATTTTAATGGGTTTTTTTGTAGGTGAGAAATCCTACCAAGACCTGAAACCTGAAAAACCTGATAATAAAGTACTAGCTAGTTAACACATATAATGCCCTACAGGAATAAAACAATACAAAACTTTAAAAAAATATGAATAAAATATGTATAAATACATAAGATATTTATTTATAGAATTAAAAAAAAAGATAAAATTTGTTTGAGTATAAAACTAATCAGTTGAAAATAGTACAAAACTAATTACTAACAAATTTTCATATTTTCAATTTCAAAAGCATATTTTCAAGAAACTTTATTTGAAGCAATTTTTATTAATATGTAACAAAATCTTTCCGATCTATTGGATAAAATTTTGAGGAAATCAAATTTATTTGAATATCAATAAAATTTAAGATTAATATTATTAAACTCTTCTTTGAAATTTTCTCATTGATGCAAAATTGCACACTAAACATAAAAATTTTTTAAAATGGCCCATAAACTTTCTGACGTGATAAATTTATTCTAATAAAAGATCACTTATGCACCCATCATTTAAATAAAAAAATATAAAATAACAAGTTTAGCCAGAATTTATACGGAGAAAGGAAGCCAGATTTTTTACAGAGACGTTATGAAATCATACGAAAAATTTGTACAGGTATTAATTAACCTGAATCCTTACAAAAGGTCGGCAGGATAGTTAGATTTAAAAAAGTAACCAAAATTATAATAAATAACATTGAGGAATTCTTTGAAAAGATTTTGGAACTTTTGTATGACTGATTTCAAATTTACAATCGGCTTCTCTTTAAAAAATAATTTCTTTAAAATGACATTTATGACCCATTTTTTGTCGGAATGAATAAATTTAAAAATATTATATATTACAGGGATCACATAATTGCTAGGAAAGACTTCTAGAAGAGGTAGAATACACTGTCATGATTAAAACTGCTTACGAAACCATGCCTGAAAATGTAATAATACGCCACTAGGGACGCTTTTCTGTTATCAACTGTTTTTTGTGCTTCTGAACAGGTTATAATTATTAAGCACTAGTCACGTAGGATGACATTTACTGGCATATGTTCCTATGTAAATTTAAACCTGATAATATATGATGTGCTAGAAGATTGTCGCGACATTTACGCAACCTCTATTAATAACGCTTTTAAACTTGTAAATTTCGATGAAAATTAGAGTAAACATGACATTTAAAAAATCTGTAGCCTTAGGAGCAAAACTAATTTCTAATTTGGAATCCTGTCTCTTGAATTAGGCTCGCCAAAATTGTTTCCCTGTATCATCTGAGTGATAATGTAGCAGAAAAATAAAAATTTGTAGTTCCTTAAAAAATATTGACACAAATTACAGCCAATTTTGTATATACGAGAGTGCTTACCTGTTTCAGCTAAACCTTTTTATTATTTTGCATTAGGTATTTAGTAAAAAATCGCACTTTTGTGCATTTAGGGTTTTTCAACTTAATTCTTTTTGCCGTAGATTATTTAGCAATTAGTTTCTCTTTTTTATGCAGGAAATGCATTCAATTAGAGAGGATTTAGGTCTGCAGAATCTCATATAGTAATTAAATACCTTAAGGCAAAAACTCCGAAGTTCTTTATTTTTACAATAAGAATATAATCTTTCAGAAAATAATTTCTTCCGAATTAAGGTAATTACATAATAAAAAATAATATTCCAGGCTGCAGTATACGAGTTTGAGATATGCTGCCAATTAGAAACGATAAAGTTCCGAAGTCAATAAAAAATTCAATGGAATTAACATTATTAAACAGGTTCGTTCGGCAAATTGATTTAATGATGCTGCAATTACAGAGAGAACAAAAAACCAGATTAAGTCCCTTCGAGGAATAATGCCTTCAAGTTTTGCCAACAACAAGTTCAGGAGTAATTGCATTATTTTTATATAATTTGTCAAACAATATTATCGTTTTTGTATTTCATTAGTGGATTCGATTGTTTTTGCATAGAACTAACAACTCTGCTGAAATTCGAAAATAATTGTAGACGGGAAAATGCTTGAAAAATATTTATTGAACAAAAATTCGAATTTGCTTCAGAGAATTTCACAAATTTAGGATTTATAAGGCTATAGTAGCATGTGCGAATTTCAGCAGTTAGGTAATGTTAATGTGCGTATTGTATTAAACATTAATCAATTTAATATCTTAAAAAGAAATTTTACTTAGTTTAAGAACATTAGACAAAACATTTAAATTTTATGCATAAAAGAAATAAAACAATGAAAATAGACTGAAAACAATTAAATTTGTAACAATTTAATGAATTAATGCATAACGGCAAGAATTCAAATGTATGTTTAGAAGTATGCACTCATGTTCTTATATCACTATGTAATATTTCTGTTTTTCTGAGTCCGAAATAAAGACATGGTTTCCAGTAGAACACGGAAGTCAATCATCGCTAGCAGCTGTCAGTAAGCAGGTGGGGGACCACTTTGATCACTTTGATACATAGGGACTGAGGGTGTGCGGTATCGTTAATATGTTCTACCGTAAAATGATTGACTTTAGGCTCGTCTGGATACAACAGCGGAGGAGCCATTCCCTCTGCAAAGAATCCAAATTATGATGGTATGTCTTCGGATCATCCTCAGGGATGTTTCCCAGGCCATCATCAATTCTCCATTCTGAAGCTCTAGAATAACGCAAATATAATATTACCTACCTACCTGTTCTTCTGAATTTTCTAATAACATTCTTTTAACAAATCTATCAAAACAACAGTATTATAGCAAAACTACTCAATTGTGTTTTGTTTGTAGCAACTTGACTTAGCAGTTTGAAATTAATAAATCAAAATGTAAATATTTAATAAAATTTATTACAGAATAATATGTATCTGTATATTATTTTTAAAGAAACGCGAGCAGCTATTTCTCAATATTGTTATCAAATTATTATAATTATATTCAATTAAAAAATACGTTTCAGGATATAATTTTTTGATTTGTGACAGCTATTTTTACAGTGAAGAGTGCTTTTATTTATTTATTTTGCACATAATATGCGCGGGTGTGCATGTTACTCACTGGCAGTGGTAGCCCTGTGGTTAGAGAATAGGACTCTGGTCCGAAAGGGCTTGGGTTCGATCCTCAACTCCGCTAAGACCCACCGAGTACATGCTAATAATACGTGTTCATTAAGTCTGTTGAATCGGTCGCTGAGCAGTAACTTGTCGCCTTCATCGTACAAGGATCTGAAGAAAATTTCCCTCCCCTTCAGATAGCTAAATCGTGGAAGGGGGCATCACAAATTGTGAGGGCATGTTTATGGACTCGGGGAGATTTTTCAGACTGTTGCTAATAGCCCATTGCTCACCTCTAGTGCGGCGTAAAAAAAGTACCTATATATGCAGGCGTGTGTGCAAATGATAAAGTCAGCTTATAAGCTGTTATCAAGTTAAGGAATAGATATCCCAAGTTAAGATACGGACATCATGGGGATATATTCTCGGATCCTGTGAGATTTGAACGTGCTTCAACAGACGGATCTTTGCAGTGTACTTCTCTGACTTGTGTTAATAGTTCTTCACCTTATCAGGGACTTATAATTAATTGCATTTTGCAATGATCTTACAAGCCTTCATATGTATCATCTAGGGATTTGCAAAGAGATTCGAACTCGAGCAAAATCGCTCGGTCTGAGAGGTCCTAACACGCCTCTAAATGTGTGTCAATGATATGACATTAGCATATTAACCGTGTTTCGCTTAGTTTTGCACTTGCTTTCATAGGCATCTTATATCTTATGAGATACCTATGTACCAGAGACTTGAAGAGGAAGCTATAGCAAGGGAGAAAATTTTTATCACAAATTCTCCTTCAACTCCATAAGCAATTTAAAATTTAAAGTATAGTTGTTCTATTATTGATCTTACCATTTTTAATAAACAGTATTTAACTATCACCTCTATTTATTGTTTCATATTTTCAGGTCAGGCCTCTTATTCAAAAATAATTCAATAAAAATACTGTTTATTTATTTATTATTCAAACCTTTATTGTATCTTTTACTTCGTACTTAGTACATGTTATAAAATTGCACACATTGGGAAATTTAGGCAATAAGTGGAGTTTTAAAGCAATTTTTACGCCCGTTTCATTCTGAAAGTCACGTTTCAGAATATTGAACAAAACTTCCCAAAGTTATGTGAACGAGCAACTTAATTAGTTTTTCTTAATGAAACGTATAGGTAATTATTATAATAAATCACCCTTTCTATCGTCCTGTAAATTCCCGGAGAAACTATTTTCACCGTCCTTTTCATTCCTCTAATTTCTTCCTCATTAATCTCTTCGTAGTTTAATTTTTCATTGAATTTTTATCCCGCAGACGATCAAGAAAACCAAACAGAACGTGATTTAAGACTTGAAATGAAATGAAGAGAGTTACCAGAAAAAATTAAAAAACGCTTTAATGCCAGCAATTCGGGGGAAAAAGTGTTCTGTTTTGTGGAACGAGTTATATTGGAAAAGCGAACGATACTTAATCTAATATCGTTGTCTTGTTTTCTAAGACATTTTTTTTGCTCGCCAATTTCCTGGAAGTAAGTCTTGGAAATACTTTTTTTCTCTTCATATCACTTATTGTTGAGAATCTGTGGTTTATGCTCAGGTGCTTAATTGAAACTTATTTCTATATGCTTCACGAAAATTTTATCATAAATCAAATTTCGTAAAATTAATTGTTGGGAACAGCACGAAAGATTACCAGTTCATATTATAGCTGATGCAACTAACAAATATGAAAACAGTATTTATGACTGTTTAAAAAAAAGCTTAGGTGATAGTTTTTTATAATAGTTTCTGTTATGTTTTTGATTGTATAATGTATTCACTAAGATTGTATCTTCTATCCCTGACTATAACGAATTGTTAATGTTGATGTAAGTTTATGTAAATGATTTGGTTTATAAAGTCTAAAGAATTTACACGAAACTTTTAGAATTCATATTAAATAATTTTAATAAATATTTTTGCTTTTAGTTTAGTATTCTACAATGAATTCTTATTTAATTTCAGCGAATTAGTTCAATAAAGTAAGGTTAATGAAATAAACTTGAGCCCTTTGAGGCAGATGGGACACCTGTGACTTTTTTATGTATTTTTTCTGACGCTTTAAATACAAGCCGAAATATATTTTGGTACTTTTTAATTATAAAAAACAATCTAACATTTCAATTATGTTAGATTCTCGGAATTATATTTGCACTAAATATAAAATCTAAAAGCATTAGTTTCAAATTTTTGACAAGTTCAAGAATTTGCTAATAATTGATTTTGTAAAATAAAGAATTTTCCCATAGTTTCTCTTGGATCTAAATAACTGTAAGTAAGTGTTAATTTAAGAAACTATTGTTTAGAAACGAGACATGTTTGGAAGATGCCTTTAACGTAGAAAAAACACGGGTGTTTCACGCTGTATTTCATAACTATAACTTATTGAAATGCTAAATTTAGCAGTTTTTACTTATTTTGACCTAAATTAATCCGAAATAATAAAAAAAGTGTAAAAAATATGTTTAATAAAAATTTTGCCTCGAAGACTTTGGTACTAAGTTGGTTGAGACAGCCATATATAAGGTTTAAATCATAATTATTCAACCTCTGAGTTTTTGGGAAATTTTTATTTTTAAGAAAAAAATTTTAATGGGATGAAAATGCTATTTACATTAAATAAAACATTTATTAAAGTGCTTTTCTTTTTTTTTGTTGAAAACATTTATTTATTAAAAGTGCTCAGAAGATTGACAATGGTGCCATTAGCTCTCTTACTCTCAAATTTCTCTGAATTTAACAAAGGAATGTCTTTAAACTTTTGTGAAAATTATTACTTAAAAAAAAAAGATGGATGCAAATAAGAATTTATTTCTTTTACACATTTTTTAACTTATTGCATATTTACTTATGTTTTTATTGCTCTTTTTATTTATTTAATTATTTATGAAATTAACTTCAGATAAATTAACTTTGTTCAGTTACTCATCAATTGCTGTTTGATTTGTCGAAAAATGATATATATATATATATATATATATATATATATATATATATATATATATATATATATATATATATATATATATATATATATATATATATATATATATTAAATGAATATATATGTAAGAAATATTCCAGCCAGTTTACGAGAGATAAAGTGTTATATAATGAAGTATTATACAATGAAATATTATATGATTAAATATTATATAAATATTATTACTATCAATAAAAATTAAAATAATAAAAGATTATTATCTTTTAATGTACTTAAAAAGTACATCCATTTGCAAAGTGCAGAAAAAAGTCTTCTTTTACTTTACTTTCGTTCAAAAAAGTATCAATTTCAAACAAAGAAAATTTCTTATAAATCCCTATTAAAAACAGTTTTTTTTTCTTTTCTTGTAAAATCATCCCCTCCCTCTGGGAAGAATAAAATTAAATCTTACGGATACATCTAAGTACCAACGAATAGACCTTTATTAAAATATTGCCTAAAACACTTATCAAAAGAAATTTACCGTAATTCCTGTTAAAACAGCGCCTTAAGAATATTTAAGTTACAAAACGCTGTCATCAAAATTAAATTCCATAATTCTCTAAAGGGACAGAGATTTGCATAAAAGAGCATAGTTGCACAAATTTGTTACTCTCTCTCACAAGAGAATTACGAGATCGAATAAAGATTTTGAAACCGCAAATGCCTTTGAATTTGATAATCTTATAATACACATGATCTCAATTTTTAAAGACAGTTTCTCAAAGCTTAGTAAAATAATTAATGTATTGAATACTTTTGAATTTTTCTATCCTTTCAAAATTACATTTATTTATGAGTTTTTAATATTTATAAACAATTTTATTAGGTTAATAAACCTACATTCATCCTTGACCACGTGACATTGGTAAATAACCCCTTAACGGCAAAATTTTCTTTAAATAAATTTTGAATACTTTTTTTTCCTATTTTGCATTAATTTCGATTAAAGTAGGTGAAATATATTATATTTATTGTTTACATTCTTCACTTCTAAATAATAATTTTTCAAACTTACACTTATTTAGATCCAAAAGAAACAGTAATTCATTCATTATTGAAATTTCTTTAATTTACAAAATCAATTATCGATACATTTTTGAGTATGAAGGAAAAAAAAAATTTAAAACTATGTTTTTCTGGACAAATTTATTTCTGTACAGTATATTTCCAATAATCTAACATATTTTTCTGTAACTATCAGACTGTTTTTTCAATTAAAAAATATTTTTATATAATATATTTTATAATATATAAGATATATTTTTGCGTGTAGTTAGAAAGTCAGAATATATATATATATATATATATATATATATATAATGCTCGATTTACTATTTTCCACAGTGATCTGGGTTGGCTACGGATTTAAGGAAATCTAAAAGACATAATTTACGATTACGTAACATTTTTCATTTGTGAGGCACATAAATTAAAGATTATTAAAGAATCTTACTAATAGAAAAATATAAAGTTTAAAAATCCCTTAAATCTGCTTTAATTGAACATAAATATCGAAAATTTAATATTGTTGAAATCCGGTAACTTCGGTAAATAACATTGTAAATATTATAAAATTTTATTAATTTATCAAGATAATCTAGATAAAGTGTAAAAGTCACTTTTTTGGTTAAATTTACTCCTCAAATTCAAATTTTTTACAAAAAGTGGTAAAAATACGAAAAGTTACAAAAAGTGTGAAAATATTTTGATAAATTCTTTTTATCAAAAATATCATTACCCTACAGTATAGTAATTTCACTGTAATTTTTTTCCGTGTACGTACTCAAAACTGTTATTGGAGGAACGAAATATGAAAAATTCAAGCTTCTGCTTTCTTAAAATAAATGTAAAATAATCGTGGTTTTTACATTAAAACTGTCTTCCTTAAAAGTAGTCAACCCTTCAGAAAGATTTCGAAAAGATTTAGACAATTTTATTATTTATCTTTTGGGTGATATTTTTTAAGTTGTCAGTTGCATGACATATTACAGAGCTCTTGAACGAATAAACACGATATGCTATGCATTTCTGTAAGAGAAAAAAGTTCAATTTACATCTTAAAAATCATTAAAAGTATTTTACAACTATCCGAATTCCCCAGGGATATTTCAAATGTATTTTTCTTAGTTAGTAAAGTTCTAAAAGGTACATATAGAAGTAAGGTTGGCATATAAGTATAGGCCACATTACTTAGAGATCAGAGCGAATTGTGTAATGTAAAGTGAAGAATAATACAGGAAGGAAAACCTCCAATACATATTCTTATTCTTTAGAAAGGAACATTATAATGAAGTAGAAAAAAAACTAGTGTAAGAAGGGAAGAAATGTAAACAGAAAACAAGCATCAGGCTATTTGCCTGGACTGATTTAGTCAGAAGTGATGTTTTGTAATCAGGAGAACAATCAGGAAAGGAAATTAATATTGTAGATATCAAAAAACTCCCCCCCCCCAAAAAAAAAATGCATGATGAAATCCATTACAAAACAGTTAAAAAATGAAGCAGTTACTCATTCGTCTGACGGAGCCTTTGTTACTCAGACCAATTTTTGTTTCTAATTTACAAGTTGAGCTTTAATGCGCCGTATTTCATTTTGAGTACAGTGCGATTTCTAATTGTTTGCTAAATTACATTCCAAATCTTGATCCTTGTCGCAGAATTTTAGTAAAAGTTGAGCCAAAAGGGCAGTATTTCACTTTAAGGACAGTCCGATTTCTAAATATTTGCTAAATTACGTTTCAAATCTTAACCCCTTGCCTCAGAATTTTTATTAAGCATATTTTTCATACTTCTCTCATTATTTTTTATTAATGCAAGTCAATATCAGAGAAAAATATTATATTTAGCATTTTAACAATTTAGGGTTATGAAATACAGCATGAAACACAAGGGATTTTTTCTACATTAAAAGTAAAATCTTCCAAACACGGCTCAGTTTCGAACAATTATTTTTCGAATTTTCTGCTATTTTATCTAAGAGACACAGTTAATCATCATTGACATTTCTTTAATTTTCGAATTTAATTGTTGGTACTCTTTTGAATAAGACTGAAAAAAACAAAAAACAAATTCAAACTACGTTTTTTGAATTTTATATATCAATTCAAATATAATTCCGATAATCTAACATATTTTTATAATAACTATTAGACTGTTTTCAATAATACCAATTTATATAACAATACTACCGAAATATATTTTTGCTTGTAAATTATATATGAGGGACATTAATGTCCCCTCTGTGTCATAATCTTAAAGAAATTCCTAATTTTGTAGTTTCCTTTTTTTTTGTTCCAGTTAAAACAGGAGCTCAGATTGAAAGATAATTGGACGATAATATAATGAATTAAAACAAATAATTCATATTTCTGAAATTGTCCTTTTATATATTCAATAAAATTGTATATCTTATAAAAAAAATCAACTGTTAATTATACTTTCGATGAAAACTGATTACTTAATGAAAACTTGCATATGAATGCGTCAGTAACTTTTCCTTGTTTCGATAAGCAAAACACCACAAGACCTCTTTTTAAACAACAGCCGTAACACAAAAGCTCTGGTTTATGAGAATCACAATGAGCTTAAACCCTTTAACTAAACGCAACTATCAGTGGCGCTAATTGCATATTCAAGATATTTGGCGAGGGGGGGGGGGGATTTCACCCTTTTCTCCCCAAAAGTTCCTTCCAAGACATTTTCCAGCTTTCAAGTCAAGTAATATAAGCTACAAATGACAAGGCAGATGGCAGTTCATGAATATATTTAATAAAACCGAAATTACTTTCTAACCTTTCTTGTGTTGGCGTATTTTGCTCTCCCCCTTCTCATTTCTTTTTGGCGGACTGGAATTATATCCACACTTAATGAGGCATAGATGAAGAGTGAGAATTCGTGGTTTGAATTAATTTATTAGAAGACCAAGACATGAGACGGCAACATATGTCGTTGATGTGAATGTCAGAGGTACATCTAGATGACCAAAAAGGAGTTCAGTTGACTTAGTTAAAATTTGTTATCGTTGATTATTTATACCTTTAATTTGATTGAATGGATGAAAAAAAATGTGCAGAAAAGGTACACAAGGGACATGTTATGCAATTTTATTTATAATTCTCATATGTGTCGAGCTGTAATTCTAAGTCCCCGTTGCAAACAAAGCATTTTATATATATTTTAATGGCGGACATTCTGTAACTCAGAAAAAGTAGATATTTATTTTTCACAATTTAATGCTTAAATTCAATGAAGTAAAGGGACACTAACATAAATATTAATTTTAATCCCATATTTATAAACTGTGTAATTAAATTCGTTATATTAACTCAGAAGTCAATTTTAATATACAATATTTATCTGGTAAATGAAAGCATGATGAGCTGAGTCTTAAAATTAAATCTACCTTTAAATTTGTTTAAAAGTTTATTTTACATAATCTGAACTACCTTCGTAAGCTTTCATACTTGATATCTCCTATATAGATAGAAAAAATAACAAGTTTTATAATAATTAAAAATTAAAAATGGCAGCCTTCTCAAATATGTATGATGAAAAAGTCACGGCAAAATCGTTTTTCCCGGCTATTGATTTATTTATCTTAACTCTTAATTAATTTATTTAGCTAAGCTTTCCTTTAATCTTCCAACTGGTGCACGAATGTGCACTACATGGAATGCACTAGCTATGAATTTTATTTTTTAATTTTTTAATTCTAGTAGCGCTGCCTGATATATAAATATATATATTTGTACAACATATATACTACATAAATAATAAGCATATGTATATAAGTAATTAGTTTTGCTCAATATTCATATGTTTGATACATTATAAAAATTTTTCTCTCGTTGTAAACATGCAGTAAAAAGAACACAAAACAGTCAATTACATCTATTACTTACATATTTTTCTTTTTTCGAAATCATTTCAGTAAATTTTCGGCCTTTACATATTGCCTTCGGAGTATTTATTTTAAGTTAAGAAAATCCCTGGCAATTACCATGCAAATTATTTTTTGTTTGATTTTAGTAATTAAGCTCCTAAATAGTCACAATTTGTTAAAAAATAATTTATTTCAATTAATTTGCTCAGAAATGGGGATTTTAAATTTTTTTTAATAAACCTTTATTACACTATATCATTCAATTTCTTACCCTGTTAAAAGTTTCTAGATAATACGGTATCATAATCCTCATTAAATTTCGTATAGTAGACATCTTTTAGAGTATACAAAAGTATGTAAAAAAACGGATTTTGTTACTCTTCAAAAATTTAACTTTCTCTTTGACTTTGAGAATTTTTTAAATGCTAATTTTTAAAGTGTGCGCAGTGCTTTTCCGGTAGTAAAACTAGCATCTGTGAATTCATCAGCTGCTTCAATACCATTTGTTGCATTCTTAATCATCGACCCTTGCGAAAAATGACAAAAATGAGAGAAGGGAAAAAATAGTATTCCTTTTTTGCACTATAAAAGAGATATTTTTCCGTGCTGCATCGAGGACTGTTTTCAAAGTATAGAATGCGTTGGCAACTGCGTTTTAAAGTACCTCCTGGCACGACATCCTCCCGAAAATGTCGTTCGAAAACTCTACCGAAATGGGCTTTGTCACGATAAAAAATAAAATAAATAAATAAAACTCTCTTTCTTATACTTTTTCCCAAATGGTATGTTTACCACAGAGAGAAAAAGAAAGTAGAAAAGCTTTTGAAAAAAAAGAAAGAAAGAAACCGCAGAATATTTTGTAAAGTACGTCCATACTAATCTACGACATCTCGGGTCACTTACTTCTATATTTCTTTCTATTTTTTATGAAACTTTTTAACTCCCTCCCCTATTTAATATGACCCATTGCGTGAAGAAAGCAATATAGATGTAACCGCACAGCCAGCAATTGAAAATCCATATACAAAGTTAAATGAAAACATTAGCGTTAAGTGTATAAAGAGACACTGTATTTTTTTACTAACAATTTTTATGCGAATCGATTAGTTTTAAAACTTTTTGAACTGTATTTGACTTCAATAACCTTTTTTTTAAAAAAAAATCAGCTTCTGTATTTTGATATTAGCACCATAACAATTATCAGGCATCATAATTTATAAGCAGACTTCAAAAGCAATGAAAATAATTATGCAAAAAAGAGAAAAGAAGAAAGTATTTGTTTTGTTTAAATTTTCAATTCCTAAATCTTATTTCTTACGTAAATAACATGTAAAGACAAATATGCAATTAATACAATTATATAAAATAGAGAAAAAAAAGGGAGAAATTTTTTTTTTTCAAATTTTCAATTCACCAAATCTTATTCCTTACATAAATAACATGTAAAGACAAATATTTTGATTTGAGTTTAAAACCACGCAGTACTTATCTATATATTATATGCACGCGACACTTGACTTTGATTTTTTTCTGTTTATAACATCTACTGCAAACATCAAGAAAATCAAAATAATTATCGAAGCATACCAGTTGTTATTTACACTGTTATTCACTTGCACACAGATGACACTATTTTTAGACATACCTATACCAATAAAATATTTCCACAATCAATATGTTTGATTGATGAGCAATTTTTTACACAAAAACTATTTCTTTTACATCTCATTACTATTTATAATTATGCATATTTTTTAACTCTGTAGTTTTTCCACTTACTTGGCACTTAATATTATAACCATTGTTGAACAGTCGAATCAATTTTTGAGTTAACGACAACTAATGTTCAACTCCGTAGCCTTGTGTTTTTGAATCCGATCCAGAAGACAAGAGAACTCCTGGATCAATTTGCCCTCGTGGAGGACTTTTAGATAGAACTAACCCTCATTTGCGTTACGTCGAAAGGAAAACCATGAAAACCTTGAATATTTAGCCCGATGGCAAGGGGACTCTAGCCCATGATCCTTCTACTAATCAGGATATTTTACGTCAGCACCGTGGTCAGTGCGAGCTGACTGCAGAATTCGTATTGACCAGTCATCGCTGGGATTCGAAAGCCGTTGACCTCATTGGAAGGTGAACGCTCTATCCCCTGATATATCACAGCTGTTGGCACTTAACTACCCTTTTTGTTGCCTTTACATTATTAAGTTTATAAATCTGTTTTAGAATGTCAATTATCAATGAATATTTATTCAATTTATCTTGCTCTGTTTAAAATTATACTTGTGACCTGGTAGTTTTCCTTAACTTCAACTTTTGTAATATTTATTTATGATGACTTTGATCTATAAATTTAATAATTATTAGATATTTTGTTGGCCCTGTTATTATATTTTCCATAGAATTAGCACTTAGAACATCGAGAGAAGGGGAAGGAACAAATTGCTTAGTAATATTTATAAAATAAAACGGATGGCTTGGCATCTTTTGCTTTATAGGTATCTATTTATTTTTCTTTAGATTTCCTGTCAAGTATCGTAGAAAAACATATGTTATAGAAAGTCTTCATGCACTGTAGAAAATGAATACCCAAATGTCTTAAAACTTTTCACGCTTTTGACGAAACCATTTCTTGCTATATGATTCGAGAGAACATTTTGTCAAAGTGACGAAATATCTATCACCACTTTTTTTTAAGAAATGGATTACATCAAAACTGAAAAGAAAACTTTCATAATTCTACTTTATTTTCAGAAAAAAAGTATAGTTGGCGTTGTAACATTATTGATCATTTTTTCGTGAGCACCATAAAAGGGAGTTAACGTCATCCCATCAACACAAGAAGGACAGATAGAATGGAGATATAAATTACTCTCACACCCGATGCGGGATTCAAACCCGGAATCTTTCTGGCATGAGTATAACTCCTTGACCACCATGTATTCCGGTCAGCTTAGATCGTCTTTCTAGTTTCAATCATCTATTCGATCGTCTAGCCTTAATTTTAGTTCCTCCATTCTAGTTAAGAATATTCAACAATGTGCTGTGATGAGGTTCCAAGTTAAGGAAACATTTCCGTCATACATTTGAGAGTTCACGTTTCATCACAAATCACGCTATTTTACGACGAAATTTTTCTCAAAATTGTCGAAATATAGCTCAAGGATTGCCGAATTGTCAAAAGTGGGAGTTTTATTTCAAAGAGTGTAGGAATCTACATAATATATTGCTTTTATAAGACGAGCTATTTAAATATGTAAATTGGTGCTTCAAAGAAACATTTTTTTAACTATTTGAGTTTTTTAATGAAAAAAAGTATAATTTTAGCAATTATATGCATAGTTTGAGTAAGTAATTGTACATGAAGTTCAAAACACCGATGATCTAAGTTTATTTTCTTTATATATGCAGCTATATATACCAGTTGATAATATCAAAAAAATTACCATTAAAGAGTGTACTTTCAAAAAAGGAAACTCTCATCTCTTTTTACTGTAGTTTTCTTTTTTCATATTTTAATACATTTTCATTAGTCTGGAAGCTTATATTTTATATAGTATTCATTTTAAAGATTTTTATTACATTATTACGTATTCATACATAAAAACTATCATATTTTCTCATAAAGCCTACTCGAAAAGAATATAACGCTTTACACTATAAATGAAAGAAAACTGGAAAGTAGTTTTATGTAGTTTTAATAATATAGGCTAAAGCGTATTCTACTATAGAGCAAGTGAAATTTATTATTTTAGAGTGCCTTTTACCAAGTTTTCGGGGTCGGGAGTTTGAATTATTCATGCAGAATACTTAAGAAACTGAAGAAAACCTGAAAACAAGACTGAAGAAAATACTTAAAATGCTGCCGTAACTTATGTACATCCAATCTACTTGGTACTTTTTCACTTGAAATAAAACAAAAAACTGAGTTTTTTTTTTCGTCGGTGTTTAAAGCAACCAATTTGTTTGGTTTAGGGCAACGGGTACTCGCGTTTAGAGAAAACATTTTTTCTTATAGTTAGAATCTAGTAAAACGTATTATCTTGATTTTCAAATTGAAATCAAAACTCGGTTTTAAAGCTATCAGTTAAGTTGAAGATAGTGCTTTTTTTAAATATGTTTCAAAAGTTAAATTATTTTGCATAAAAAATTGTTTGCATAAGAATTACATAAAAAATAACAAGAAATTTTCTTACTTATAAATACATACAAAATTAAATAAAACTACATAAAAAAATTTCATAAAATAAACAATTTTATGCAAATTTCGTATGTAATTTTATGTTTTTTTATATACATAAAAAATTTCGTACTCAAATTTCTGATTATTTCGTCTCATTCATTTCATCTTATTTTGTCTTTTACAATGTTTTCGATTGTTCGTTTAGGTTTCATTTTGTTTTTTATTAAACTTTCAAATCCTTTTTTTCCCATCTATACATTTCAGCATTTTTCATTTTATTTCCTTTTCAGTTTTAAATTTTAATTCGTATAAATTATTACTTTATTTCGTATTAAAATATTAAAGGCATTACAAAATTTTAATGCAATGATAATGTTTTAATGTAAATATAGGTAATTAGTAAATCATCACGAAAACACAAAACATTTTTGAAGTTAAAAAGGGACTAATCTTATTTCATTTATTTTTAAACTTTATACATATTTTTTATTTATTTTTCAATTAATTTTATTTCGATTACGAAAATCGGCCCAGTATTGTTTATAAAAATATATATTTTTATTTAATTTGTTCGTATTCAAATAAGTATCCAGTTATAATTTGAATAAATCAGTTAGTTGCTTTGAAATGAAAGAAATGAATGATGAAAAGAAAGACTGTTAATAAAATTTAAGCAAGCAAATTGGTTAACTTATATCTTGGCGATTATAAGAAACCGTATTCTCACTTGCTGAAAAATGAAATTATGCGTTTCACATTTAAATAAAAAGGACATTTAAAAAAAGAAATTATTATTTTTATTTTCTATTTTTTAAATAATTTTTTCAAATAATTTTGTGTCACTAACCATCAAAGAAAATTATATCAGTGATGTTTCAAAATAGTTCAGTTTAAAAAAAAAATCACCTTATTCAGTTTAAAAATACACATTTAGATAGAATTTTTTTCCTCAAACAATCATCCGAGTTTAATTTGTAAAAAATTTACTTGATTTGGAAATTAAAAACAAATTCTAACTAAACGAGAATTAGTTATTATGAGTGTCGGTGACCTTTACAAAATAAATTGTTCCTTTGTGATCAATAATCCATTTGAATATATAAATTTTACAACTAACTATATTGCATCAATACCCAGGTCCATAATATTCTTCGTCTATATTATTTTTAGTAATCTTAAGTGATAGTCTAGCCCTTTTCCTTGTAGATCTACCCTCAAGTGACGTCTCACATGTTTTCAAAATAGTAACTAAAGTTCTGAGACTATATTAATTTTGAGCATCTTCTTTGAGTGCTGAGCCTAAATTTATTTTTAATTGTTTCGAAATTGTCAATAACCATTTACAATTTTTATTAAAAATTATTACATCTAAATAAGTTTCAATTCAAACTAATTATATTAAAAATATCATAAATTCTTTTTCTTACGTAATTTTAACAAATTATTTCAGTAAAATTGTTAAAATGATAGTATTTTACTATATTGCTTTGATGGGAGTTAGCAAATCCATTTATAAACTAAGCAAACAAATTAAATTGTTCATACACGTTCTGTGTCGAGCGTAGCTCCTGACATATTATTATGCAACTTTTAAAATTTTACGAAAATCAATTCAGTATTTTGGAACAATAATCTTAATAGGATAAATTTTCAAAAAATAATTTTTTTTTCTCTTCATTTTTTGAAACTTTTACTATGTTGTTTCCTCTAAACGAGGTTACGCCGTTGTTAAAATTACTAAAACACCAGCAATTTTAAAAACCGTATGCTAGAATAAATTTTTTTACTTAAATATCGTCCAATTTAAAGTTAAATAAATTATTTACCTTACTTTGAATTCAAAATATTTAAAAAAATTTAGAAACTTTGAATAATTTTTAATATATTAGAATATGTGATAAATAGAAACTAAATGATCTGTTACTAAGAATAAAACGGGTTTTTAAATTAAAAACGACTTATTCCTTTCTTTTTCAGTTATTCTATTTCTCATTTTTTATTTCGATTATATCCTTATGATGATTTAATGATTATTTTACATTCAAATTAAAAGGTTAACAGGATTCAAAATTCAGAATAATAATAACGAGTCTGTATAAATATCACCGATCTTCTTCCCTTATCGAAAAAGTAAAATAATACGTTTTAAATCGTATCTAATAAGGATTAAATATTAAATCTTTGACTGGTTTCTGAGAAATCAATGCCTCAAGTCAGGAATTAAAGCAACAATAAAAATACACCATTTTCCCACTGATTCAAAAGAAGGAATTTTACTTGAACCCCTTCTTTACTTTATACAGGATAATAAGCTACTATGTCAGGACTTTATCCCAACAGGGCTCCATTCTCTGCATTAAGCTGCCAGGATCAACTTTTGAAGTCACAGGACCCCGTTTTCTGTTTAATTAGCTTCGCAAACCACAGATTTTATTACTTTAGTCAGAGCACTGTATGTTTTCTCCTGGCCGCTGAAAAGAGGATTAACTGTTTTGAATAAGTCTACGATGAACTGAGGGAAAAAGGAGAGTTGCTTTGGATATTGAATTTCCTTCATCTAAATTTCCTTAATTCATTGAGTTTTAGACCTTGCGCTTTCATTCTGACATTTTTCTATTCTGTTCTACTCAAAGAGAAAATTACAAAAGAAAGAAAAAAGGAAATGGAAGAAGATGTAAGTAACACAACTCTTGTATATATATATATATATATATATATATATATATATATATATATATATATATATATATATATATATATATATATATATATATATATATATATATATATATATATATATATATATATATATATATATATATATATATATATATATATATATATATATATATATATATATATATATATATATATATATATATATATAGTTTAAACTATATTCCAGTTTTAATTCAAATATAATGTCACGTTATTAAACTTAAGGTGGCTTAATTTTCTCAATAGTTTAGTTCAAATTAGCTCCGTATAACTCAAATTAACGAGATACTGTAGGTCAACACTTTCTAACATGTCTCTCGATTCTCTAGGAGTCTAATTTTTATCCATTTCATTTGATACTCAGACAAATGAGTTAAACAGAAAAACTATTTCGAAAGAATCAAATTTTCGTGCTTTTTTTTATAAAATAATGTTAGTTTTTGTTGCAGGTTTTCAGTTAAAAAAATTAATTATAAGAATGTAATCAATAAGTGAATATGATAATTGTTAATTAAAAGTACACACACACACACATATTAGAAATTGTAAACTGTATTAAATTTATTATTATTGTTAAAATATTTCAGGAATTATTCACATTTTAATATTAGAAATAGAAAAAATTATCTTTATTTTAGTGTTTTCGATAAAATAGTATTGTAACCACTATTTTTTTCGAAAGAAGAATTTGATTAAAATCCTCAATGAAGAATTTTACTGAGAATTCGCTCAAAGTTTGAAAAAATTTAATTGGTGGGGAGTTTTTTTTGCTATATCTAGGACTTATACCATTGGAAGTTAAATCTTCGTATGATTTTGCTATTATTTATTTAAGCCTTTATTGAATTATTTATTTACAAATACAAATTGTATACACACCGAAAAATTGTTTACGGAAAGTGAAAAGAAGGCAAGCAACATATTTATTAATTTGTGAAACAAATAAGAACAGACGAAGAATTGCATTTATTATATCATTAGAAATAAAATGTTTCAATAACATAATATAGCATTTAATAATTTCTAGCTTAATTTCAAGATTTAAAAAATATTTATGTAGTTATTTTTTGAAACTATTAAAAAAATTACATTGTAAACGCCATTTTTTCAAAAAAAAATCGTTTTTACTAGGATGATTTGTCACAGCAAATTAGACCTTTATTTTAAAATAAATGTGGTCAAATGTTCTCTGTGGGGAATCTTTTTACTATTTCTAAGACTTAAACCATTAAAAGCTTAAGTCTTGGGGATAAGAAACAGCATGCAGCAGGCCAAAGAAAAGAGAATGACTGAAGAAGACATTTCGTTCTTTTGAAAATGACCATCAAAAAACTCTTTACGGAGTTAATGAAGCTTAACTTTAGCGAGTACTGGGAAAAGAGACTATAAAAAAAGAGGAAAAAGAGATTGTGTAACAGATAAGTGCTTGCTGTCATTGTTTGAAATGCTGTTTTTTAGACGAAGGTTCATTATCGCCGAGGTACAGGATTTTACACAGAGGCCAGCACATCGGTAATTTCAACATCGCTACTAAATTTCGTTGATGAAGAACATAAAAAAAAAGTTTTATTATGAAAGATAATTACAAAATATTGTGCTTTTTAAATAAATGTTTCTGATTAGTATATTTTATTTATTTATTTATTCATTTTTTTTAATATGCACTGGGAATATACTCAGTGTGGAAGCAATTAAAGTTACTTTAACATAATATAAAAATGTAAGAAACTTGGTTGCTTTGATTCATTCAACCAGTATTTTAATATTAGTTTTCAACATTCATACAGTAAAGGAAATATTTATTTGAAATAGTTTTCAAATTTAAAAATGTTCTTGATCTATTAATCGTATTTTACTATTCTTAATATTGATTAGTTGTTGAAGAGAATTTTTGTAGTAACTAAAATAAATTACTCCTACCTTAGTTTGTTCGTCTGTTGGTTTCAAATGATTAATGTTACATGCGAAGTCTATTCAACATAGACATATAATTAAGAGCAAGATAACTGAGAGAAGTTAAAATATCTAATCCAAATTCCAATTTATTTAAGGTGTTAGGAAAAGGAAAGCGCATCGTATTTTCATTAATACTAGATATCTATAAAGAAATAGATCCAAGCATTTTATGGAATTAAAATTAAACAAATAACCAAAGATTCCAGAGTGCATTACAAGTTCAATTAAGAATAATAATGGAAAATGATAAATACATAGCCTAACTAGTAGTTAAGCCTACTATCGCAAAAGGGCACTGGATATTTTTAGAGTAAAAAATGATGTCATTTTCCTTTTAAAAAAAAGCTTTGTTTTTTTCCACTTTAACATTGGAGTAAAAATTTTGTAATTCTTTTTTGTGCTCTAAAATTTTAAATAAAAGTGACAATGCAAGGTAGTTTATTTGTTTCTAATTCATGATGACTATTTGATACATTATTTCATTCCGCTGTCTTTTTTTTTCTCATTCATATAATAAACACCTGTATGAATATTTATAATCTCTATCTTAATATAACATACTTTAATCACGAGTGAAAGTTAAAAATCGACAAATGATTCATCACTTTAATCCTGTTTTAAAATCGTTTACATGAAAAAATTGTGTTTAATTCTTCCCAATATATATTTTTCTTAATTAAAAAAATTAGCTTCAATAACAATATTTTTACAGCTAAACTAGATCGAAAGTTGTTCAATGTTTGAACTTAGTTTAACGCATTTCTTAAATTTACTGCAAATATTTACAAAGAGAAAATTTATTAAATTAATAATTACTAGAATGTCGTTAAAGTATATCTTACTAAAAATACGAGCATATTGCAGAATACATACGGACTAAGAAGCAGTTTTGATACTAAAAAAATTAAGAAGTGGTGTTAATACTCCAATAAAGAAGTTAAAAAACTTTTTTATTTGCTTTCCCTTTAGAATTAAAAATTCTGTACTTCTCAGTTTGTGATTAGATATGTTTATTTTTAAATGTTAAACTTAGTCGTGAGACCAAATTTAATAAAATACATTTTGTTTTTTTCATTCTACTACCGCTTTTTAAACTTTTAATATATATATTTTTTTACTTTAGAATAACTTGTATATTAATATTAGTGAATGAGATATAAAACAAATTTCTTTTCTTAAAGTAACTTTGTATCAAATTGCTATTCACTAGTAAAATTTTAATATGAAAAATTGAAAATAATTTTGAAAATCAATTATTTTTAAAATAGTTTGCTCGAAAAGAATTGCATTACATGAAGTTCGACAACACATAGTTTCTAAAAAAATCTATTTAAAAATCTTCTTGTAAAGCTTGTAAAGAATTTTGAAGATATAAGATGTTAAAGACGAAATTGTTTGAGAATATTTGAAAAAAAAAGTCTTAGAAAAAAAAGAAGTTCAGAGTCTGTTTGCATCTTATTATAAGCTTTAAACTAATATCAGTGAATGTCATCTTTATTTTCTTGACATTTTTATTGACACGGACTTGGAATTTTAGATGAAACAGTCACAAGGTATAGAATTATTAATATAAAATAACTGGTTAAATATAAAATTATCTTTCTTGCTAAGAAAATTTACATTGTTGATTCAGTTATAAGCTTAGCTCAAATTGTTTTGTTGATTTAAATCAGAGAACAAAAAATCTTCATGATTTGTTTGATTAGTATATTTTGCCTTAATTAAATGTTTGCAGAAAATTCATTCTTTAATTCGCAAAAATAAAGGCTTTCCCGACTTAACAATATTTATGCTGCATTTTTTTAAATACCCCTTTAGGGATTTTCGTTGTTTGCAGCGAATAATTAAATTGAAAAATTATTTTATATGTGAGATTGATCATAATGTAAAGGTATTATCAAAAAAAGTTTTATAATTATAGATAACATTTAATCATAGATAAATATTAATTTCATTCAACAGAGAATTTGAAAATTGTATTTAACGAGAAACAAGCATTTTCAGAAAAGAATCTTTTTATTAAAAGTAAAAGAAAATTCAGAAAATAAAATGTCCTATCAGGATATGATAAACAAATTAAATATTTTAGTTTTGAAAATCAATTAGAGTTTTGACTAATAGCGGAATATGCCTTTTGCTAACGGCTGGTACAACAGTTGTATCCTAAGTCTTTTTTTTTGCTATAAAACTATTTGATATATGAGAGATAAATATTAACTTTTTGATGCCATATTTCTTTTGTCTTCAGCGAAATATAGCATATCATATCATTTTTCCTAGACACTGATTTTTTTTAGATAAAAAAAGGACTTATACAGTAGCAGCCGTCCCCGAAAAAGTAAGAAAAAACTTTTTTTAGAAAGCAAGAAAGACCCACTGTACAATCTTCTACAGTGTATATAGACAATGTATAACCGCATGAAATTTTTTTTTAAAAAAGAAGATTAAAAAAAGACGTTGCTTATATCTTATATTATAAAAAAAAGGAATTAAAACCAATAATTCCGTACTTTTAATTCGTATTTTAAATCATTATTTATCTGTATTTTAAATCATTATTTATCTGTATTTTAAATCATAAAATAAACAAATTTTCTAGTTTTGCAATTAAATTTTAATAAAAAAAATATTTTAAAAACTTTCAAGTTTAGCTTATTGCATTTACGTCAATTTATCTAATACAAATTGTGTATTTAATTTTATTTCAATATTTATTATTTCTATAAAATCTAAAGAGATTATTCAGGAATTCAATAGTTCACTAAGGATGTAGGTTGAGGACCAAAAAAACTGGCACAACTAACTCGTCTAATCTAATAACTTATCCTATTTTTAGAATAATAGTCCTCTAACATCCTTCTTAAGAGTTAGTTGGAGAAAAATTCCTCTTTACTAAAATTTTTTTTTGAGAAAATCATCTAGCCGCAGAAAAATAATAACATCGTCAATCTTAACTAGGGCTATTTACTATGTGCGGTAATAGGCCTATCATTTTCATGTGCAGCTATCAGGAACAGGAAAAAAAAAGCCACCCCTTTTCCTATTCTATTTACATATCCGGTAAAAGTGTTCTCCCACAACCTCACTCTTCCAAATGGGTATCGTTCCAGAAGTAAATGAGATCTTGAAAAGGGATGGCGCAGAACAAAAAGTGTTCCAAACGAGCCTCAATTCTCTGCAACCGTAGCTTAAACCCCCACAGGTTCCATTTACGTTGAAAGCGGATTTTTCTGAAGTTTCCGAGAATTTGAAATTATTCAGAAACAAAGTATGTGTCGGTGATATTCATCTTGCCTGAACAGCCCTTGAACAAATCATGAACGGCTGTTCATGATTTGTTCAAGGGAGGGCAGTAAGAATTTTTTTTTTCGAAATTCCTTGGAGGAATCTACCGTGCATGCTGATTTGCAATCTTTAAAGGGATGAGTGCGCTTGCTTGTCATATTGCAAATTCGTAAATGATTTATTATGGTCATAATACTTATCTACGATTGCAGTTTTTTTTTCTATTTTAATACCGCAACCACTTTCTTGCTATTGAATGTATTTTAAACATTTTCTGCTGAATAAATGCATGAGATAGATTTTTGGAATCTGTCAAAAAACGTTTTATTCCTTAAAATTTAAAGTTGAATTATTCAGAAATTGTTTTAATCTTTGAAAAGTTTCACATGATATTGAATTATTTGAAAAAGTAATTTATTATGAATTAAACTCGTATTTTAAGAATGTTTTTATATTTTATTTTTAAATTCTTTATGTAATATGACTTCCCATATGGAAATTCAACTCATCCATTCCCTAAAATCTTCAATGCAGTTTTCTTTCCGGTCAGCACAAATTTAAAAAATACAATTTGGCAAAGTTTTTTTTTAGTTTTAGAATTTTAAAATGTTTTGACGTTTTATTCCAGAATATAAAGTGCTTCGAATACATCTGACAAAAATCTTACTAAATTCAGTAACCATTATAGTCGATTTAAATCTCTGCATTGTACTAAATTTAGGTTTTCAAATAATAATACCTATGAAAATAACTATTGTTACTATTACATTCTTAGAACAGTTAGTGTTGTATATCAAATTAAAAGCATAATCCCAAGAGCAATCAAATTTTTTCATAGCTACGAATATGCTTAAAAGTACTGCAGTGTCATCTCAACTGTCAAGAGCTTTCTATAGATAGTACTAAACATTATTTTATAAATTCTTTTTGAACCTAAACTCTATCTGTAAGACAATTTCATCCCAATGGGTGCACTGCTGGAAATTTCTCGAAACAAATGGCTAAATTACAGTTTACTTAATTGTTTGTTCAGTATATTCAAACAAAACAGTTAAATAACCATAAATATGGTCATATTGAAACTGCTAACTGTGTGAAAACAGTTTTATTAACTGCTTTCACCTAAGACGGTTAAAGAACCAGAATTTTATCACAACATCTAAGCTACCTAATGAAGAGACTTAGTTCTTCGCAATTGTGTACATATTATAGCCAAGAAAGCTAATTTGCAATCTCATTTCCGACAGAACTGGGGTTTGAGTCCTCGCGTTGACACTACAATATTTCGTCAATTCCCTTCAACTCATGAAGAGTTTCCAGTGTCCAGAAATCCCCAATTTGTAACCCTGGGCTATTGGAATACAATTCTCTGACTCACGCATGGATGGCAGCGTCATAAATCTGTTGAACTATCTTCAATGACCAATTAAATTTCTTTGCTATGGTTTTGAAACAAATGGTTAAAAAATCGTAGCGTTTTATATTCATAGTTTCTTAACCATACTAGTTTTAAATGCTTTCAAAACCATAAAATAATTTCTTTACCTTAATTTTTATGATTAATTTGACGAACAGACTGCTACAAATTATTTTAGCATAATTTCAGAGGGGAAATTTCAACAGTGAAAGATACAGTTTTGGCATATTCATTGTGATATGTATGTTTGAGGTAATAATTTTTTCCCGGTTTTATTATTATTATCAGGTGAGTTAAACATTTTTATAGAATTTGATTTTATCTAAATATCGATGCAAAGTGTAAAATTTTAAATATGTATTTTCTTTTAAAAATAAATGAATTTATAAATGTAGAACTACTTTTCTTAATAACCTTTATGTTCACTTTTTAAACCAATTACTAATGTACTTTTTATGAAATTTCATATATATTTGTAGTTAAATTCCATTCGAGAGTTTGATGAAAATGCTGGCATACAGCATCTGATGAACATCTTTCGTGTCTTAATTCACTACATTACATGAATAAGAATGATAAATACGAAAATGCATTTAACTTTATCCCAGCTGTAAGAATATATAAACTGTGAATAACTATTAATATATGTTATTACAATGTGTAGCTATAAATTGTTAATACCTCATATGAAATTTAATTATGTTACCATTATTATTTGAATTTGTACCTTTGAGTCTGCCTCTATACGTACCATTTAGCTGATTCAAGACCAAAGCCTTTTTTGAAAAATCGTTGGCACAGAAAATAAAATGGAGAGGCAAATTAAATACAAATCAAAAAGAAAAAAGAGAATCATAAAGTTTTTTTTCAAAGCAAAAAAATTTTTTTTAAAGAAATAATCTCATAACTAAATATAATTCTGATAGATGGTAAATATATAAAAAATATTTTTTTGATAGTACTTTCCTTATACTTGTCAAAAACATATAATGATGGTGAGCAGCTATTAATTCATCCCTGCGAATTTTCTACGTTCGTGTTATTAATTCAGGGAGATGTATAATGGATGATACTTTCATTTAAACGGTACAAAAAAAAAAAAACACAAAACAATTTCGCTTTTCACTCATTTGAATATTCAAATTTAAGAACAATTATTAAATCAACGGAAAGAATACGAGTAAGTTTTTTTGTTCTCCTTTCACACAATGAAATGAAAAGTAAAATTTTCCAAACAATAGTCCCTTTGGTATTCCTAATAACATCAATTAAAACTTTTCCTATTTCCCTACTCCTATTCATTCCTGCTATTATATATTCAATATCCGACCCGTCCGCTTGTCATCTCAGATTGCCAAAAAATCTGTGTTCTGTTGATTTCCTCGTAAAAACACCCCTCTACAACCCATCCCTGCCTGTCTTTTACAATTCTAAATTCTGGAACGTTTCAGAAATGAGGTAGTTTTTGTGCTCTGTCGCGTTTCAAATCTCGTGTATGGAACAAAAGCAAAACCGTTGAAATGGCGGGAAAAGTTTTGAATGAAACATCAGCTTGTTATCTCCTTTACCTGATTTGCATGGTAATTACGAGAAGGGGGGGGGGACTTAAAAAGGACTTGTGTTCCACCCACGTTATCAGCAGATGTCTTTTATGGATCTGTCTCTGTTCTTCCCATTATTCTATTAATTAATGCGACGCGTAGAGCTTGTTCTATCTGTTTTGTGGAGGAAAATCAGTCTTTTTTTTTTCCTTTTGACGGAAGTGCACAGAATGTCGTTTGCCGCCGCATTGTCGTCTGTGCTCTGAGGATATCGGATACTGATAGTTTTTTGACCAATATATATTCACTATCTGCTGTAATAAAATTTCTGAAACTGACACCACTTTGGAATTATCTGATACCATCAAAATGTTTTTTAATTAAGGTCGGAAACGTTTTTTTTTTCTCCTACATAAAATTCTATTTGTTTAGTTGTTACGTTTATATAACTATCGAAACATTAATTAGCAGATTTGTTTTTGAAGAGATGAAATGTAGTTAGATTTTTGCGACAATTTTCATTGCATATTTTTTTTAACATGGCTGGCATTTCTTTTTATTAAGTGTTAATTTATTTTTATATAATAATGATCATAGAAATAATCAATATAATGATATGATACAATAATTACTGCGCAACAGCATATATTATTGAAAGTATGTTAAGATGTGATATGCTAAGTAATGCTTATAGAGCTTTTTGTTAGTAGAGCTACTGCTAGTAGATAAAGTAAGTAATGCCAGTAGAACTAATAGAGGACTTCCAAAAGTTTCAATGAATGAACTCCATTAATGCGGTTTTAAAAACAATCTGGGTGCTGAACTGGTAATGAGGAAACGTTATGGAGAAATGATCAGTTATGGTCAAACCCTGGCTGCTGTGCTGGTGATGAAGTCACAATTCATTTGAATTTCCATCAGAAAAATTAAAAGTTCATGTCTGATCAAAATTGCCTATAAGTGCTTTGTTATGAGTGCCCAGTAAATTGCAGAGAAATGTGACCGATAAATAATTGCGAATTAATGTGAGTAACTTACTAAATGTTGAAATTCAAATAAAATGCATCCACATGGAAAAGTATGTCTTTTCTGACCAATTTTCAACGCAGATCTCTCAATGGACTATGCACACTGTTAGAAGCTTCTCAGAAAAATGGTTAAATAGCAATTTATTTAATTGTCATTTTACCATATTTAACGAAAACAGTCAAATAGCCATAAAAATATTATATTCATTCAAACTGTTATGTGTGAGAAAAAAGGTTTATTGATTGTTTCCAACTAATCTGTTTAACAACCAGAATTATTTTCGTGCCCAACCTTATAAAGCTATTGTGTTCCGTGCAGCTGTAGCTAAGAGGGCTAATCGGTCAGTCCCATGGTCGGCTGAAAAGGGGTTTGAATTCCATTGTAGATACCACAATATTTCTTCCGAACCTTAGATGCATGAGAAGTTTCTAGTGTCCTGCACTCTTCAATTGTTGACCCTGGACTATCAGAATATAAATCCAGCCCTCACGCATAAATTGCGCAAAACCCACAGAACTCCATAATCATTTTAAGTTTTGTTAGAAATTATGCTAGTCGTAAATGAACACAAAACTGTATAGTTTTGCATTTATTGTTTTTTAACTGTACCTATTCGTAAATGGTTTCAAAACCGTAAATGTAAAACAATGTTCTTAACCGTAAACTTCATAATTAATGGTATGGAAAGATTGCTGTTGGTTATTTTACCGTAATGAAGGAATGAAAATTCTAACAGGGTATTCAATAGTTGTTTTTGCTAGGTTTATATATCTTATTTGTGGATGTCAAGATTAAATCGCAGCTCGAATATATAATTAGGAACGATTACTTTAATTTAATCGTTCAGTTAGAGACAGTTAATTGGAAATTCAGCAGCCATGATTTCAAAATCTTATTTTAATTCAGTCATTACATGCATGCTTGTTTTACGTTTTTTCAATTAATTATGTATGCTATATTGCATCTAACTTCATTGTCTAGCAGTAACAAATGGAATATTCAACATACAATGTCGATCAAGAAATTGAGAATCATTCTGCTATATTTTGTCGGTATGTGTAATTAACGCAAATATTTAAAAAAATGAAATAATAACGTTATTTTTTAGGACAACTTTATTGTATAGCTGTAACAAATAGAATATACTGCGACTGTATACAATATCGATCAATAAATTAGGATTTATTCTGGCCTATATTTGGTTATATGTGTAATTAACACAAATATTAAAAAAAATAATAATAATGCTATTTTCGCATCTAGCTTTATTGTCTAGCTGTAACAAATAGAATATACTGTGACTCTATACAATATCGATCAATAAATAGGGATTTATTCTGGTATATATTTGGCTGTATGTGTAATTAACCCAAAATATTTTAAAAAAATACAATAATGATGTTATTTTTGCATCTAGCTTTATTGTCTAGCTGTCCAACTTTATTGTCTAGCTGTAACAAATAGAATATACTGTGACTGTATACAATATCGATTAATAAATTGGGATTTATTCTGGCAAATATTTGGCTGTATGTGTAATTAACCCGAAATATTTAAAAAAATACAATAATATTGCTATTTTTGCCACTAGGTTTATTGTCTAGCTGTCCAATTTTATTATCTAGCTGTAACAAATATAATATACTGTGACTGTATACAATATCGATCAATAAATTGGGATTTATTCTGGCATATATTTGGCTGTATGTGTAATTAACGCAAATATTTAAAAAATATAATAATAATGTTATTTTTGCTTCTAGCTTTATTGTCTAGCTGTCCAACTTTATTCTCTAGCTGTAACAAATAAAATATACTGTCATTGTAAAAATGTCAATCAATAAATTAGGATTTATTCTGGTATATGTAATCAACGCAAATATTTAAAATGTAAAATATCAATTTTATATTCGCGTGCTTTTTCACAAAAAAAAAAGGAATATTTCTGAAAATCTGTAACTTGCTTCTTGAACTCAGAAAATAAATAATTCAACAGTGAATTAAGAAAGCAATGTTTATGCAACTGCCGGCTTAAATATAGCAAGCGCAAAAAGGGAACATTTTTAATTTAAAAACGACCTAAAAACACTTTTCTTAAGATATTCTTAAACTTAATTATAGGATATATTTTGACATTTTCATATTAATTATTCAGCAAATAATACTGTAACAAAATAGTTTTTTACTTTGCCGTTTAAGTCCCAGATGTCAAAGAGAATTAAATAAAAATCTTTTAACCAAACGAAAAGAATAAAAAATTTCTTTTAAAACTTGGAACTTTTTATCGCTTTCAGCCTAAATTTCTTCAGCAATATTACAATAACTAAAGAATAACAAATACATTTTCAGGAAAAAAACTTGAAATAAAAAATATTTCGAGAATTAATACCATGTAATAAAGGAAAAGAAAAACACAGTTTTTTTTTCATAAACTTGTTTTGTTTTTATAGTCTTCAGAAAGTTACGTCTTTTGCGATAACTACTTTCTTTTTCTTTTGATTTAATTTTTGCGAATAAAGATAAAGATGCGTTTTTTTTTTCCATTTTGTTTTCGGGTGAGTAAGTTATTTGTTATTTTGAAGTATTTTTCAATTTATTTTTATACATAAAACATATATTTTTTCTTATTCTTCGAGGATTCATAATTAATAAGATTTTTATCTAATGAAAATAGTTTACTTAAATAATATAAATTAGTAAGTATTAGTAATAATAAACCGAGAAAAATGCATTGTCAAAAATACCAGAACAGGGTAAATTTACTGGGTTTCTGGCTCTATGGGAACACCTGTAAGCTCGGTAATTTTTACCTAAGTGATTTGCTTTTATTTAATATAAAACATGATTTCATAATATGTGATGAAATTAGTTAAATATGACGGAATTCGGAAATTTCATCCTGATATCTTAGGTCTTGATCAGACCATGATCTTAACAACCATTTCATAGATTAAATTTATTTTTCAGTTTTGCATTTTGTACTAAATGTGTGATAATAGGAACTATAATTATGGAAATCAGAATTTCTAGTAAACTGTTATCATATGAACGAAAAAAATTCAAATGAGTGGTTTAAATACCGCATATTTTAATTTTTATTAGCACATGCATAGATAGCCCCAAAACCAAAAGTGTCTTTCCATACAGTACGGTAAGTTTACTGAAATTCTTTTCTTCGTGTAGCAAATAGTAACTAGTTAGTCGATAAAATTTGTAGTAAAGAAACAGTTATACTTTATTAAACTTAAGGGTATTCACACATAAAAAAAATCTGGTAAAATTACCACCCTGTATGGCATAAAGATTTCTATAAAAAAAGAAAAAAAAACATAATTCTGCTTAATAAAAATCAAAATATACGCTACATAAAACTTTCATTTGATAATTTTTCCCTTTCTTTGGTAATGGTATAGCAAAAATTATGATTTTCAAAATTATAGTTCTAATTATCAGATATTAAGTAAAAAACACAAAAGATTTTCATGTCATGCTCTAAGGAATCATGATATAAATTATCAAATTTCACTTCATTTACTAAATTTCATCAAATATTATAAAACCATATTACTATTAATTTTAACAAAATTATACCAAAGCGTTTCGGTAAAAAGCTCCAAGGTTTTTTAATATTCCCATAAAGTCAACAACTTGTTAAATTTTACCATAGACTGGTACTTTTAATTATGCTTCTTTCCTGGTGTGAATTGAATTTTTTTACCAGAGTAGCATGGTTGACAATAAATTTTTAATATGATGGTTAAAATCCACGTCACCTGAGGTACGAACAAAATTCTTAATTTTTTGATACAGTTTAAAATATTTAATAAATATTTACAAAATTATTTTAAATTGTTAACATTCGCCATGAAAATATTTTACAAAAGGTTTCCCTTACTATGTGTTTGTGTCATATGCTTTATGAATTTGTTAAATGTTTAACAAATAATTTATATGAATTAATTTATTCTATTGCAAACGCTTATTATTTTACAAAAAATAACAGGTACTTACGTATCATCCCGACTACCATTTTCATCAAATCTGAAGATAAATTTGGAAATCATTCATATTTAAATATTATCTAACTTTTTACACGAAAAAGTTATCTTTCTTTTTTGTCAATTTTTCATAATCAATTTTTATACTAAAATAAATTTGAAAGATACCAAAATGACTTTGGCGCGATGTTGGCGAAAATGGTAAACTAAATGGTAAAGAATACTTAAGTACCGAATTGCATTGTGTCACAGACGTTTTCGTTATAAAATTGCGTGACTATCATTAGAAAATGGAATATAATCTCACAGTAGAGAATAAAATTATGCGTATTTTTAATGTTTAGTCTTTTGACATTCCGGAAATCACAATTTAAATAATTTTCTTAAACTAAATTTTCAACTAAAGTACTTCTTATTCCGTGTCGATAATAACATTGTAACTACCGGAAAAGCATTACAGCACAATAATTGTAAAAAAATCCGGATCAAATTATGGTATAAAGTACCGACACTTTTGGTGTATCATCCGAAAAATCCCTTTTTACCGTTAAAGAAAACAATATTGTAATTATTACAATAATATTAATTTAAATCGAGTGATTTAGTGATTTTACAATAATCATTGCTGTAAAAATTTCGGTATATCAGATTTTTTGTTCCGCAGCATGTTCCAGTAAGAATGGATTTTACGCAAAAAAGTACCAGCACTTTGATTACCGGTGATTTTTACCTTAATTTGATTTTCAATTTTTTACATTGTACAATGCTTTGCTTTTCGACACTCTACTGGAGTAGAGGGTAATGGATATTCATTTTTGGGTCACTTTTGCATATGCCCGTAATAATATTCGTTATTACAAGATAATATTCATTTACAACTATACAATAAACATTTTATTTTATAACAGTCGTGAACAACCGACCCAGTTTTATGGGCTTACGACTGCTAATGTTCAACTCCATAGCCTTGTAGTTTTGAACCCAATCCAGAAGACAAGGGAACTCCTGGATCGAGTATTGGGAGAAATTTGCCTTCGTGGAGGACTTTTTGATGGAGCTAACCCGCATTTGCGTTGCATGGCGAGGAAGACCACGAGAACCTCCCACGGTTAGCCTGACGGCAAGGGGACTCTAACCCATGATCCGTACACCACTGAGGATGTTTTACGTCAGCACTGTGGTCGGTGCAAGCCGGATGCGAATTCGTATCGACTGGGATTCGAACCCGGTTCGCCTCATTGGAAGACGAACGCTCTGTCCGCTGAGTCAACGCGGCTCACAATAAACATTTAAAAAATGTGTTATTACGTTTCTTGTTAATCATTTTTATTGTAAAGCAAAAACATTTTACTGAAATTAAAAAAAAAATACAGCACTTGGAAGAATATTTTGAAAATAAACGTCTGTTTTATTTTACCCACCATGCCCAAATTCGAGCAAACAACGATAAAAATATTTCAATCGAGCTTTGATACATTACCATGGCTTACAGTTATTTAATGATAAAGGGAAAAAGCGAATAAACCGTCCCTAAATTGAATGGAGGGTAGGAAATTAATCCCTCCATTTGAATATTTTTTATGTAAATTTAGTCAGGAAAAAGGAACAAAATCACTGCTCCGCTGTCTAATTTGCATTTTCATTTATTATTTTTTTTTATTTCTTATCAATTTGAAATATTGCGCATTTTTTGTCGGGTTGCTTCTTAATTTTAGATTGATAATAAGCGCGCTTTTTCGTATATTTCAAATATCAAAACGAAATGATATTTTTTCTTTATGCAATTTTGTCATTCCTTATAAATAATAAGTCTCAACGTGAAAAGAAATTTTGTCGAATATAAATTTATACACCTAATATAATCTTTAAAATTACTTTTTTAACACAAATAGTTGTAATAAAAATTTTATCACTTTTTATTATTTATTCGTTTTTGTCTTTTCACAAAAAAAAGTTTAAAAAATGCATAAAAAATGAAGATTGAAAATGATCAAAAATTTAAAGAATATAGCGAATTTTCTTCTTAATTTTAGTTTAATAACATTTTTTTGCGTATATTCCAAGTATTAAAATAAAAATTTTAAAAATATACTTATTTTGCAATTTTCTCTCTTTTATGATCAAAAAGTCAGAAAGTGTTTGAAAATTTCGCGGAATATTTTTATCAAATACTTGAATTTTAAATCAGACTTTTCATGCAAATCATTGAGTCGTTTTCAGCATTTTAGAATAATTTACAGATTATTTACGATCTTATAGAGAGCTTTCAAAGTAGTTTAAAAATGCCAATATAGTTTTCAAAAATATGTAAGTTTTATTTCATATCAAAGCTTTAAAAATATTTTTCAGTTTCAAATGTATAAAAAAAAACGAAAGAAATTGTTAAAAATTTATATCGTCTAGAATTCAATTCAAACATTTGAAATATCTTTTGAGCTCTTATAATAAAATGATTGAATAAAAGTCTCATGGAGAACTGCGATATTGATGTTTTAATATGCGAATATCCTACGCAAACAAGAAAACCCAAGGGCCACCAATTGGAAGGCAAATTCTTTACAAGGTGTTCTGTAATGACTACCCTTATTATGAAATTTTAGAAGCCTTGTCAATACTTAAGTAACATCTATACATATTAAGGATCACAAATTAACATTAAAGTAAATAAAATTAAAAAAAAATGCAACGGCAATCTAACGGAGGAAGGCGGGATTGAAAAAATTAAAAAGCCTGTTAGATTATGGGAGAAACAGAGATTAGTTGATAGACGATTGATTATAAGACTTCCAAGTATTACTATTCAATCGAATTGGTTTCCATATGTTTCATGATATTTTTTACTTTAGTGATTCGTCAGTTTTCGTTTATATTTTGTTTTGAAACTGTATAATTTTCCAATTTTCTTTCGGTCAAGAATTGAAGATTTAGAGTGATTTTACGGTAATTATTACGGTAAAAATTATAGTATAATTCTTGTTCCGTAACATGTTCCACAATAATGGATTTTATGGTAAAAGATACCGGCTCTCTGAGTGCTGGTACTTTTTTGCCATAATTAGATTCAGAATTTTTTTACAGTGTAGTCATTCTAAGCTTCGTAACCGCTTCTTTATATGAGTCTTTTGCTTCGAAATTTAAGAGATACTTTTTTATTTCAAATACTAATGATTTTTATAAACGATCAGAATATTAAATAAGCAGGACTCTAGAAAAATAATACTGTAAAAAAAATAGAAAAATAATTTTAAAAGATTAAAAAAAAATACAGCCAAAAGGAAAAGACTGGAGAAATAAAATTATGATTTAGACAGATTATAAGTAATTCTATAGAAAAAAAACATATTATTTGACAAACACCATTCCAAAAAAAATTAAAAACGAAGGAAAAATATAGTCTGAAGAAATTAGAAAGTTAGAAATTATTTTATTAAATTCAGAAGTATCAAATTTAGATTTGTATTAAATTTAGAAATTTATTTACATAATTAGAAATAGATAGTTTTAGTATTTATATTAATGAGGACATAGATGAGGTGGTGATGCTAGTTTGATGATTATGCTGTTATTGCATAAAGAATTATTGTATGAGTTATAGCATGAATAGATTGTTATTGCATATATCATGATGTAAACTGTTTAACATCCATTGCTGCAACTTGGGATTTGAACCATTATTGGAGTGATGTCTTGGCTTGTATTCGACATATTGACAGGAAAATCATGGGTTGATGTCCTTGGGGACAGTCCGTAAAGGATCCCACTCCTGAGGGAGAGAGAAATGGTTCCTAAAATTTTGACAGTTTGTGATTTAGAAAAGGTAGAGGTTAACAAAAAGTGTGACATTTCAAATTTTCATTACAATAAAAAGTAAAAAATCAATGCATTGAATATATTTTATATTATTTGCTTAATAATTATTTCATCATATTAAATACACATCGAATTATTATTTTTACCTTTAAAAAACTTAGTTGAAGTTGAAAAAATAAAATTTAATCATGATATATCATGATATTTAATCATGAATCATATATTGATAAAATGTGTGATAATCATTTATGGGCTGCCCCTCGCTGTTATCGAGCTAATCACGTTCCTCTATATCTTTCGCATTAAAGCTAAACATTTAGTTTCTTCCAACCTTTATTCAGAAAATCGAAGTAAAATCCACACTTAACTTAGAAGTATCTTGTTTTCTGAGCATGATAATTGTACTGAGCATGATAATGCTCTGAGCATGATAATTGTTTTCTTCAATGCATGATAATTGTACTAACAATGAAGATGAAGAAAAAATTGCAAGTTAGGGATAAAACTACATAAAAGGTAATATTAATATTTAATGAAAAATTGTTAGGGAGATTTTTTATTTTCTCATGGTTCATTACAGAAAATTCCATACATAATAATTTGGATTTTCTACACGGTAAAAAGTACCGGCACACAGTGTGCCTTTGTTTTTTACCGTAAAAACCATCTTTATCGGAACATGTTAGGTAACAAAAAGTATCTGATATACCGCAATTTTTACGGTAATAATTACCGTAAAATCAATGATTCACTGTCATTAAATAAATATTACTGTAAAATTTACGGTATTATATTTTACGATAAAAATAGATTTTACGATAAAATTCTGAATTGAGTTTACGGATGATGCACCCAAAGTACTGGTATCTATTTGATCTAAATTTTTTTAATAGAGCACAGAGTATATAAGTACGTAAGGGACAATAGGTGAAAATGCAAAAACCCTCAATTGTTAAGAGAGAGAATAATAAATACAAAATGTACTGAAGTGGCATTCCATACATTATATGATGAGTCAATTTTCATTCTCTTTATAATATTCTTCAAAAAATAAATAAAAAGAATATCTATGAATGCATGAACAATTCTGAGTTGTTAGAAAATGCCTTATTACTATCATTAACGAAGATGTGGCCTTAAATTTTACTTGCATTCTGAGTTTTCAAATGAGCCTCTGTCTTTCCTAAATCTGTGTAATCATGTTATTCCATGAAACTAAAATCAGTTTAAAATTTTGCAGATGCCGATCCGCAATTCAACTTTTAATCTACAAAAGCCTCTTTCAGAGTGATATGAAACTTCAAGTTGCAGACGACCTGGCGTCTCTCCGGGGATTTCTCACTCACTCCATGAGTCCCCAAGTCACGTGACGATCCCCTGGGGCCACTAGCCTCCTATTAACCACCCGTTGCACCCGGAAGGGAGGATTTTTCTTTCATTACTATGCACCCCACCCCCTGCTTATAAAAAAATTTAATTCTGTCAAAGCACGCTTTTCAACTTAAGGTTAGTTCTCATTGGCACAACTGACAGTCTTCTGGGATACATAAAGTGGCAGCTCATGCTTTTTATTCCATTTCGAAGATTTGCTGATAAGCAGGGCAGGTCGTAAAAAAGGGTTTTTTTTTTTTTTTTTTTTTTTTTTTTTTTTTTTTTTTTTTTTTTTGCAAAAATTTAAAACTTTTTAAAGTAAGTGAAAATAACCATCATGTGATCTTCATTGAATTTGGTCTCAACATTGATACTGAATGGATAACACAATCTATGAAATCATAAACTGAGTCTTTTATTTCAGTGGATAGATACATTTATTAACATGATAAATAATTATATGGGTTATGGTGGGTATCACCCCTTAAATAATGATGATATTTTTTTAGCTATGCTTTTAGCTACAATATTTTTTCTTCTTTGAAATAAAAAAATGAATAAGAAGTTAAAAAAAGTTTAAAATCAAATTCAAAGAATTTATTTTTATTATTAATTACTTTTTATTATTATTATTATTAATAATTATTTATAATTATTATTATTAATTATTTTTTATTATTATTATTATCAATTATTCTTATTTTTATTATTAATTATTATGACTGCTAACACAGTGGAATAAATCTTTTGTTGCATTTATGCAAATATTTGATCTTGCCTAATTCAGGTGGGAGGATTTTAGACCTAAAATTAATTTTGCTTCTAAAGCTACTGATTTTTTATTTTTTTAATGACAAAATTGAGTCTATTTCTTGTAAAAATGTACAATTTTAAAAACGCTATATATAATAGAGGGTTACATAATGTTACGACAAATTTCCAGGTGAGTTAGAGCACATAATCAGGATTAAATTTGAATGGAAAATTTTGGAATAAATTTGAATGTTCGGAAATGTCGTCACACGCGACTAATGGCACTTCCCCTGTTATGACCTGTTCAAGCGCATGAAGGAACAGTTTATAATAGGGAAGTGTCTATAGCTGCGTATGACAATATTTACTGGCATGGGTCCCTAAGCAGTTTTTGACCTGATAATGAGCCCTAACTCTTTTAAAAGCTTGTCGGAACGTTTATGCGATCCCCTGTTAGATATAACGTTTTTAAAATTGTATATTCCGACTGTAAATAGACTGAAAATATCATTAAAAAAACTGTTGTTAGGAGAGAGAAATCAATTGCAAATTTGAAATCAGTGACCCGCTCAAAAGCATCTAAGATCTGTCAAAAAATTTCTCCTCGGAGTTGGGAATTTGTTTATTATAGGGCGCTTTATAAGCACATTTCAAAATGATTTATATTAGTAACAATTTTATTATGATTTTAGAAAGTTTTGAGGGTTGATAAGAACTGTGTACTGGTCAGGGAGCTGAAAGAAAGGTCCTTGGTTTGAATCCCTGACTAGGCATGGATGTTCTTTCATTATCTGAACTATTTGTCCTTACTGTGGACAACGTTAGCTCACCTAATATGAAAGAGTGGCCGGCAAATCTGCTCTACTGATACCTGAATGAACAGTGTCAATCGGGTAGGCATTAAAAAAAAAGATATTTATATGGAGGAATAGTCTACTGGTCATGTTTATTCCGAGTAGAAAGGAATCAGGGATAATAATAATATAAAACATTTAATAAATTAAAAATAAATAGCATTTTAATATTGAAAAATAAATTCATAAAATAAAGCCCATGAAAATGTTAAAAAAAACTTACTAGTCGCAGTAGTCGTACTTGAAATGTGTGGTTTTCGGTATACGGACGTGAAGCTTCTACGAAGCTCCTCGAGAAAACTAGAGCATCATTACCTTTTTTAATATTTTTATATCAATTGTATAAACGAAAAAAAAACTTAATTATTATTAAAATCGATGAAAGTTTTCTACGACTAATCAATTAATATATCAACAAATTAATGAATCCAACAAAAATTTAAAATGCTGAAACAAGTAAAATGTAATGCCTGAAAATTATAGCGTCAGAAGTATTATTTTCATAATTGATTTTAAAATAGAGTAGATTTCGGAAGAAGTTAATTTCAGTTTAACTGATTACACATAATAAAGGGGAAAATTGTAAACTGAGCATTTCATTCAAAAGATAAATATGCAAACTTCGAATTAATGGATAAATATGTGCTACTAGTTTGAGATACCATGCTGAATGAAGCCAAATTAAGAATTTAAGAAAAAAAAAAAAAAAAGACGGAGAATCCTGAACTAAAAACTATGAAGAATTCAAAAGCTATTGATCAAGTGCATCGAAATACTTAATATTTTATGTGAAAAAATGGTGTGATTAATTCTATTTCAAAAAAAGATAATGTATCAAGATGAAAATTTTACTGGATCGGGTTTTTGAAAAGACTGGAATATGCCGAAGAAACTATATCATCAGTTTTGCAATAGTAAGAAAAACTCTATTAGCAAAAATGTAGAAATTTCATTTTGTACCCAAGCATTTTTTAATCGAAATACATTTATTTTTATAGAACCATATTACTATTAAATACTACTAAAAATGGAGCATTAATTATTCAGGCTGATAATGGTTTATAAAAGCATGAAGTAAATGAGACTTAAAACATTTGAAAAACATCTCGTTTAATGAATTATAATTGTTCTTGTCGCTTTTGGAAATCAAAGAGAATATTTATTATTAAAAAATTTAGTATGCAACTACTATTTTTCAAAACTATGAATATTTCAACACTTAAAATGCAACTACTTAAATAAGAAATTATAAATTTGCCCTGAAAAGCAAACGTTTATCATTAAAAAAAATAGAAAATGAAGCATCATGGATTACTTTTAACTTGAGCAGAATAATCAAAGCACAGCTCAAGACATTTTTTAAGCTCAAATCAAATTTGCTTTGAGCTTTGATTTGCTAATTTAGTATTTCCTATCACCATTTGAACTCACATGGACTATCTTAGGCAGTGGAAAAATATCTTAGTTTGTCGTGTATATACGCAAATCATCGTTGCAAATACTTTCGAGGAACTTAATAAACCTATAGAAAAAAAGAAAAGTTATTTCATTATTTGTGCATCTAATGGAATTTTTGCATTCAGCCAATCCGATGATAAAGCAGATTAATTATATAATATTTTTCAAAGTTAAAATAAGTAAAATCATCAAATAATAAAATGTTGTATTATTTCCCCGATTAAAGATATATCCTCACAGTACGTTTTATTTTTTACGCCGTTTTATATTTATATTATTTTAGTTGTAAAATATACTTAATTAGTATATTTTTCAACAAAATAGCTCTGTTGTACGAACGTGTGCAATTAAAAGTTTTATCTGGAGAGATTACAATAAAAGTACATAATTTCTTAAATTAAAGAAAATGAGAGAGAAGCTAAAATTTTCAAGAACACCATTTAACAAAGCTGCTGATGAATATTTGAAACCAATAGTTATATAGTCAGCTAATAATTGATGTGTTTGCAAGGCGATTTTTAGTTTGTCTTGGCAAACGATGTCTTTTTGAACAATTTTTAACCAACTTTTTGAACAATTCACTTTGGAAAAAATGAAGGAGATAAAAATGTATTGTTTGCTACATTCTTACAATTGAAATCTTATGATATATTATCACCAAGTTTCAAAATTTGGTACATTTTCTTCAACAGATAGTGATACTGACTAGAAAAAAAATAAAAACGATGTTTTATGGTTCATGCTAAATCATTTAAACTAAAATGAAACAAGAACGTGACTGCGACACTTTCTTGTTCTAAATTGTGACTATTTTTTAAAAAAACAAAGAAAAAAAAACATTGTCTCAGAGTTTATTTTCAGTTTATAGCGTTATTTTTTGACAATAATTGAAGCCTTTTTTCTTAAAAAAAACTTGGTGTGAATAAATTAACTTGCTTCTCTTGCGGAGCACAGCAAAAAATGCGTTTTTAATTTATAATAAAAATTTATAATAAAATTTTATTATAAAGAACAATTATAATAAGTAATAGTTATAGTAAAGAATAGTTATAATAAAGAATAGTTATAATAACGATCATGAAGAATGTGAGATTTCAGCTAATTGCGGAGATTTTAGTTATTATTCATTGTTGATTAAAATTATGTGTTTTTATTTCCACATCAAAAAGTAGATTGCATATCTACGACAATCTTTTGATTAGAATTTATTATTTCCGCATCATTCGTTATATGTGAATACATTATTAATATACTAATTTAAACACGATATCGTAATTGATGCATAAATCCTCTTATGTTTGTTTGAGTTCAAGGTGATTACTATCATGTCTTATGGAAAAGAAAGTTGCAAAACACGTTCGTTTTTTTTTTCTAGCCCTCTCAATTCTTCAATTATCTGTGACACATCAAGGTTTAGGATTATAGGTTTCTAATTTTAGGAAACATAAAAAACAAATGCTGATTAAAGCAGAGACCCACTGATAAAAAAGAACAAATTAAGAAATGATGAATAATGAGATAATATGTCATAAGAAATATTATTTCATGAAATTTTTTTGACTATAAAATGCAGCATCATTATAGAAAATTTATTTCGAAAAAAAATTCTTCCAATCACGTAAATGTTATGAAGTTCGTTAGAGGATTCAATGATTATTTACCATCTAATTGGTTAGAGAAAAACGTAAATTTTTTGAGTCATTTTTACTATAACATTTCCAGTACGATTTGTAACGAATTTCAAAATTATTTTATCAAAACCATCATTAGTTATATCAAAAAAATCATGAATTTCTAAAGTAGGTTCAGTATGAAAAAATGATAGATATTAATTTTTTGAATAGGATAATATCGTTAAATATATTTTCAGGGTTTAATATAAATATTCCAACAGTGATAAATTGTTGGTTATGAAAGTAATAGATTTCAATTTCGCTTACCTAAAATTAAATTTGTAATTTCTTTTATATCTTTTTTGGCAAATTTATAGTTTCAGAGATTCAGAAAATTTTTAAAATTATATTTTGAAAAATATTTTTATACATAAGATGCTTTATTTAAACTTTAAAGTTGTACAAATTCAAAGAAAAAGGATTTCTCAAAATAGCTCCAAAACAAATAGGTATTCAAAATTGAAGCAGTATATACTCATTTATGAGCAAAATGCATGGTATCGAAAGCCACGTGGAAGTAGAGACGCCTGAAAAAAAGTCGTGTGTGTAAGATTATAGTTGTCTGTTGGAAGGATTCGAACCAAGGACCTTCGGGATTGTAGTTGGATGCTGTAACTCCCATAGTAGTACAAAATTTTCCAGGTAGAGTTAGGAAGTCTTATATAGTGGTCATTGCAATGACACGTCATGACATGCATTTCATTTGCTTCATCAATCGAAATGAGCGAAATTAGGACTACCAATCATCTGATTAAGCTTTTGGGGGTCATATTTTAAAAATTGCAACGCTTTGTAATATTGAAATTGGAAATAAGTAAGCCATGATACGTTATTTCATTTGGCCATAATATAAAGCTTCCTAACTCCCACGGGACAAGAATGGGTGCAAAAAAAAAAAAAAAAATCAAAATCAATTACCCTGAATAAATTTTGATCTAAAGATCAGATTCTCACGTTCCGGGACTCAATCTTAAGGTATCGAAGAGATGACTTCAAATGTGATAAATAATTAGAGCAAACGATACGAAGTTACAAAAAGTTATGAAATTAGATACAAAAATATACTTTTACAGAATAAACACCTTTCAGACTTTCAAAGAATACCTTTTTTTTTGACGGATTTGGTTCTCTGATTCCTAAACTGTAGGGAAGTAGTTGCTGTCTATGAAATATGGTTCCAATAAATTGGTTAAGAAAGCGGTACAAACTTTCTCTTTTCTTCTTTTTTTCTTTTTTTTTGCGGATTTCACCATATTTCGAGTACTTTTCAATTTTTTGCACAAACCATTAAAACTCGTTTATTCAAAGATAATTTCATGCAAAAAACAACTTTTATTAAATATTTAGAATTTTTTTTAAAAAATTTTATTTGTTAATAATCGAAAACATTTTGAATTGTAAGGTATAAATTTTTTTTACAACAATTTAAATTTAAACTTTTGAAATACCAATAAAAGCATTCATGTTTAAAAATTTTCAATACAAGTTCATTTTTGATTAAAAAAGGATTTCTTGCACCTCTGTAACAATTTGTATTTCAAACTAACCCTTTCGTTTTCATGGTCCATTTATATGGCTTTTTTAAAAAAGAAAAAATAACAAAAGAGGAAAAAAAGAAAACAACGACTTTCGAGAAAATATGCAGAATTGATATTAATTAAAACATTTCGTATTGGCTTTAATATAAGTAACGTAATTTCTCGAATTCGACTAGTGTTGGCAAAAAATATTTTGAAGTAAATGAATTATTATTTTTACAGAAAAGCAAAATTAAAAAAGCTGATCATAAATAAAAAAAAATTATCTTAATGTATCTAAGTAATTCTTCTGGTTTAGGCTGATAAATAATCTACGCATTTTTTATTTAAAAAATAGTTGTCTATTTTCTAATCATTTAATTATATGTGAGAGGAATAATTTTTGTCTTGGCTGTGTTTATGATGATAGACAATAACATCGTATCAGTTTCATGTACCCAATTCATGGGTATTAGTTTTTTATTTTAAAATATTGACTATTTTTGAGCCTTGGTGGCTCACGGGATGAACGCTCACCTCCCGATGACATGATCGGGGCTCGAATCCCAACGATAGATAGTCGAAATGAATTGGCCTCACGGCTCACACCGATCACAGTGCTGAAGTAAAATATTCCGAGTGGTACACGAATCATGGGTTAGAGTCTCCCTGCCATCACGCTAACAGTGAAAGGTTTTCGCGGTTTTCCTCTTCTTGTAATGCAAAGGCGGGTTAGTCCCATCGAAGAAGTCCTCCACGAAAGTTAATTTTCCCTAATACGTGAGTCAAGGGTTTCCTTTTCTTCTGGATTAGATTTAAAATTTCAAAGCTACAGATTCAAACATTAGTAGTCGTAAACACAAAAATTGGGTTTGCTGTTCAACGACGGTAATAAAATATTTTTCTGTTTCAAATTTGAGATGTTCACTGCAAGTTTTTACCAAAAAACAAGTTTGCCAATATTGAGGAAAATTTCGTGAATTTTGAATATCAAGTTTTTACAATGAAGATATTTTACAATTTATTTACAATTTTTACTGTAAATGTGAACAACTATTTAAAACTGGAGAAAATTCTTCTTTTAATGTGAAGTTTTTAATTTTTTTATAGAGTTAAAGATGTTAATAATAAAAAATGGTCGACCAATAAATTAATAGATTTTAATTTAAAAATTGCATCTGTTTGTCTTAGGTCATATAGATTATAAAGAAATATAGGCTTTACCTATTACATGCTAGTAAATATATCTATTTTCCAGAAAGTCCTAAATGTCACCTTTAGAAACTACCAAATGATCTACAAAATAAAATACCTTTTCTGAGAAAAAAATGTACGGAGAAGTAATAAAAATAACTTAGTGACTTGATAAATTATTTTAACTGGAACAGCTTTTTCACGTGCTTCCTTATACGTCAACTCTTAAAAAAGGTATTGTTCATAAAATGAAGATTTCAAGAAAGGTGTGTAATCGATTTCAAATGAAAAGATAATGGTTCTGAAGAGAGGATAAATATGTGGGTCATTCTATTTTTGCTACTGAAATAATGTTTGCACAGTTGGGGCTAGGGGAATTGAATCATGTCTAGTCACCGAAGTGTTTTAACTCCTTTTCATGGAAATACAAGTAAATATGTGAAACAGATACCGAGAAAGAATCATATTAAATGGTTAAGCTCAGATAAAATTATGTAAGGACAGATAATAGCCTGAAGACACATAAGCCCTTTTATGTCTTCCTATTTTGTAGCTGAAATTTATTCACCCGATACATGCTTATTAGCCAGGTTAAGAGATAAAATATTTCAGTGATAAATTGCCTCAGAATGGCATACTTAGACTAATTGTGAAGAATTTCAAGTAGGTGACGTCATTTTAATAAAACGTATCACTTAAACTTTTTATCGCCTGATTGTAGAATAGATTTTTTTCGAAAAATATACCAACATAAATTAACTGCGAGCAATGTAAAATCTTTATGAACCCGTATAATTAAAGGCAAATATTTGAAAAGGTATTTTTTTACAGATAGAAAGATATTAGTAATTAGAATCGATAATATTTCTCTTTTTAAAACACCGCAGTTGTTGTATTTCTCAAATTTTTTCTTTTCTTCCTAAGTTGAGAAGCTGTTATTGTTTTAATTACTTTAATAAATAGTTACGTGATTCAATGAAGAGGTAAATGCTAGTAAAATATATTTTTGATGGGTTTTGTATTTTTAAATTTTTCCTAGAAGTGCAGAAAATTACTAGAAATTGACTACAGCCACTCTATAGCAATTCTGCTATTTTTGATCAAACTATGAGTCATCCAAACATTTTTAGAGGATATAAGCAGTAATAGTCATTATATCTAATATCAATAAAATTTTGGATAAAGTTTTAAAAAAAGCTGCGTTAAGCTTTTTTATTAAATATTTTCTTAGATTTCTAATTCCATACAAATATAAGAATAAAATAGTTATGAAAGAGGCTCAGCATTTTTAAATGTGTTAATAATAATATTTTCTTAGAACGTGCCTGTAATAATAACATATTTACAAAAATAATGTTTTTTACTTTTTTAACTACATATTTCTCTGAGTAACTCCAATTAAATAAGAAACTGAATGACTGGTTTTAACTTAATAAATGGTTTTTACGTTAGGCTCTATGTATCATGATAAAACTACCAAATTTTGCCACATTCACCAAATTTTATCTCAGATTATAAAGCCATGATGTTTTATAGTTGATTTTATCAAATCATTACCAAAACGCTTCGGTAAAAATTAGCAAGTTTTTGGTTTTTCCATATAGCCAAATACCACATTCTGGTAGTTTTGAAGATACTTTTTTTCTCAGTGTATATTTATAAAGAATACTCATATAGTTTGACTCTAATTTTTACGATATCTTTTGATTAAAAATAGCCGTCCAATGATTCGAAAAATGAAAAATAAAGCATTTGTTTGCAAACTAATTTCAGAATAATAAGAAAAACTTATCACATATGAGCAGAATTAGTTTAATATGTTTTGATACTTTACTTACATGTAATTTCTTCACATGATATTTCTTTTCATTTCAAGCTGACTTATTTAAGCGTTAAACTATGAACGAAAGAAGCAATATTTCCACAATATTAGTTGTATCAATTAGTTTTTTGAAAATTGAATATCCCCTTAAAACGCCTGAAATCTACTTCACCAGTATCGTATGCAATAAACGCCTTTAACAACTGATAAAACTTTGGTAAAGTGTCAATTCTACAAAACGTTCTCTTTCTTCTCGTTATAAACATAGATTTTCTAATTTGTAAAGATTAATTTAGAACCTTCATAATGTCAGCTCCTTTTATCCTAAAGTTTTCATAAAACAGGCATCTTTGTCATGTTACTTCACATTTGTAATAAAAATAATTCATTCCAGAATGCAATATTGATCGATAGAAGAACTCATAAAAGTGGAATGAACTCATTGTAAAGATTAGAACCTATCCCCGTCACGGGGTATTTCTCATTCATAGCCAAAATGTTAGACAAACATTATTTTTATCACGTATCATTTCCACGATAATACTAAAATAATACTACTTATCAACGACCAGTATCACGCACCCATGTGTAATAACAGGTATTCCAAGCGGAGCATATAGAATGGGTAAATATGGGATAAAGTAATTGACGTCATCAGGGAAATCTTAGGATAACAGTTATTGTTTGGCTGTTCCTGAATTTTCAAAATAAAGTTAATTACCGAGTAGAACGTCAAGTAAAGATCCATTCGCGATCGACCATTGTCAAAAGGAAAATATGAGATATCATTTACGGCCATTACGGGGGTTGAGCAATCTCTCTTGATGGCTGATTATGGGAAATGAAGTAGAGAAGACAACAACGATTTTTATAATCATTAGAAAAATTAGTGGAGTTTTCAACATAAATGTTGCTGCGATTGCTGATTGCTGTAATTCTTTAACGTAACGTTAGAATATTAAATTAAGTATTTTTGAAGTAGATGGTAAATGACATTGCTCCTCTTTTATGTTAATTATAATATCTGTGATTATATATATGTATAAAACATTACGGAGAAATACTTCATATGTTTATTTTAAATACTTTGCTTTACGTGAAACAAACCTTCTACGGTATCTGAAAACAGTATTTTGCTAGAGAAATCCTTTATCATTCCAGTTAGTTCCAGTTATTTTTACGTAACGTTAGAATATTAAATTAAGTATTTTTGAAGTAGATGGTAAATGACATTGCACCTCTTTTATGTTAATTATAATATCTGTAGTTATAATATCTGTAATTATAATATCTGTAATTATACATATGTATGAAACATTACGGAGAAATGCATCATATGTTTATTTGAAATACTTTGCTTTACGTAAAACACATTTTCTACTGTTTCTGAAAACAGTATTTTATTAGAGATATCCTTTATCATTCCAGTTATTTATTCCAATTAGTTCCAGTTATTTTTACGTAAAGTTAGAATATTAAATTAAGTGTTTTTGAAGTAGATGGTAAATGACATTGCACCTCTTTTATGTTAATTATAATATCTATAATTATATATATGTAATTATATATATGTAATTATATATATGTATAAAGCATTACAGAGAAATACTTCATATGTTTATTTTAAATACTTTGCTTTACGTGAAACAAATCTTCTACTGTATGAAAAACAGTATTTTATTAATGAAATACTTTATCACTCCAGTTATTTATCTTTGTCACTTTTCATATACAAGAATATGTTAATAGTTACTTGTTTTTATATAATACAAGTTTTATAAAAGATTTATGAAATGGTTTAATTATAAAATAATATTAAAATGTTTTCCTCTCGATATGATACAGAATTTAGAGATATAACAGTCATAGAAAAAGCTAATTGTTAATTATAATCATAAATATACTTAATTGAAAGTTAATTTTTGAAAAGCACAAAGTTAGACTAAAGAGACAATTAAATTTTTAACTTATCAATTTCTCAATCTATGAGTGTAAAAATCCTACCATTATAAGTTCCAAACACTTGGTACTCATTCGGTACTCATGCATTCGTAATGTTAGTAAGTTATGAATAAGCATGACAATTCATCTGGTACATGTTCCTAACAGTTGGTTCCCGTTCGGAACTCGGCGAGAATGTATAATCATCTGTAAGATTAAAAGTATACAACTAAGTTTGCATTTCATGCATGAAGTTAATTACGATTCGTAACCACCTTCCTTTTTATTAACAAAAAAGGATTTGTATAACTAAAGAAATATTAATAAGAATAATTATTAATTATTATTGAAAATTATTCATGAAATATTGCAAATACATAATAACAAATTAATTTTGAAAAAATTGTAAAATTAAGATATTAAAAATTAGGCTTTCTTTTACAATATTTATGCTACCTTTTTTAGCTTTTATTTACACATTTACAAACTTTTTAAATTGAATATGAAATGAACTTAAAATAAAGATTGCAGAAAATAAGGCCAGTGCATTATTTCAAAGCATACAAAAAGCTACATTAGACAGATAGATAGACAGCTTCGCCCGAAGCGAGAATCGAGCCCGGGATCTTCCTTGTGTAAGCTAACTCTTTAACCATCATAGAGTTTGGGAAGCTTATTTCCTAACTTTATTTTCCATCTTCTAGTCTTAATTCTAGTTTTGTCATTCTAGTTAGCAGTATCCCACAATGCATTTCACATGGTTTCGAGTTGAGGAAACATTTTTGTCATATACTTGAGAGTTCACGTTTTGTCAGAAATCTCGTGATTTCGTGGCAAAAATATTCTCAATATTAACGGAAGGGTTTCTGAGTCGACACAAAAGAATTACATTATTACTGAAAATGTTGAATTACATTGTTACTGAATTATTATTACTGAAAATGTTGGTCAACAAAGTTTTTAATTTAAAAATTGGACCGAGTCTGTTTGAACCGAATAAGCAAGGGAAAAAAAAGTTAATACCTTCTTTAATTTTGCTATGGAAAATGACGCTGAGTGCCATCATTTCTTACAGTTTCCCTTGAAAACTATGAAAACTCGCAAGTTCCCATCCGGTGATACAATAATCACGCGATTTCTTTTAATTTTACCCCAGGGATTTCTTTCTTAAAATCCCACCCCACAATTTCAGACAGGAGGCAAATTCCGGAAATTATATTCACTGTAAAATAGGAATAAGTGTTATCTCAATTTTCGGAAGAAGAAAGAAAACCATATTATAGCAAATCAAGGTTTTTCTCTCTTTGAAAATATATAGGAAAACCCTATGAACAGGTAATGGGAATAAATGAGAAGGAGGGAAAACGAAGATGAAAAGTGGAAAAAAAGGAGAAAAAAAATAACGAAAATGAAGATGAGAAGAAGGACACCCTTAGAGATAAGCCACTCCGGCGAAAATGATCTCAACGAAGAAAACAAAATCAGAAGTATAAGGACGCTGAAATGGGGGTGGTTATTCGTTTTTTCAAGAAGAAGATTGGAGTAAAAAAGGAGAAAAACGGGAAGATGAAATTCCGGAAATGGCTTGCCAGCAGCGAGCTTAAAGAAAAAATTGTCCCGTAAATGCCGTTTTTATTGCTATTGGCATTTAAATTTTTGCAGCCCGTTTTTTAGTTAACAGTTCACGATGGTATTCGGATATTGAGAATCAATCTGATTTTTTAATATATATTCAGTCACTAAATGTATTTCAGAAGCATTTCTTCCTCTAAAAAAATATTTCAATGCCATTTTTATTTAAAATAACGAATTGAGAACATGAAATTTAAAACACTTACTGCAAAAATTAAACGTCTTTCGTAAGGTAAGTTTATTCAGTCATCTTTCAGTATCACTTTTAAAAAAGTATAACTTATCATATGTAACTTACGGAAGAATTTTGTTTAAACATTAAAATTTTTCTTAGTTTCAGCATATTAGTAATTCAAATAGCTTGTATCAAACTATAAAAATCTTTTATAGTCTCATAGTTCTCATGCACGGGATTCGTAATTATCACCCTAAATGTATTAAAAGAACTTATCTTAAAATTAAGCTATAAAAACCTTACATATTATTATTCACAAGTTACGTACCTAAAGAACAAAAATACACCCAATTCTTGCTTGAAAAACTAAAAGGAAAAAGTAATAACCATTAATAAAAATAATAATATAAACCAGTTTAATCTCCCGAAAAAATAGAAAGTGCTTTAAATATTCACCCCCCATTGCCTACCAATTTCTTCCAGCAATCAAACAAGTTTTGATATTTCTAGGCTCGCCATGTTCACTAGTGATCCGTCACAATTCAAGTGTTTGTTAAATATTAATTTTATAATAAATAGCTCTTTTTGATCATGGAATTGTTGGAGCTATTTTAATATTTTTTTTTTCAAAGTGAAAGATATCCCAGAAATTATTCAAATGTTTTACAAATTAGCAAATAATACTTAAGGATGTTCGACTGCGACTGAATCCAAATGCATTTTTCAGATTTTTTTTCGCTCTAGTTACAGTGAAGTCCTCAAACATGAAGAAAAAAGCAAACAGTTATAGTTAATGCTGAATATTCCAAAAGTAAACAACCAAGAATTTGCAACTACCTTATTTTTACTTTCTGCTGAATATTGCCTTTTTTTTATGTATTTTAAATTCTTTCAATTATAAATTAGATTCTGTAAAAATGGGTTTCACGAAATTGAGCAAAATGTGTCAAAACAAATAACAGTCGAATTTGAAAATCCCATGTATTCAAAGCTGAAACAGTATGTATACATTTTTAAACAAAATGGAGAGAGACTATGGCTTCAGAGATCTGGATGCAGAAATGTATCAGATAGATGCTTTCCGGCATTCAATATTCGAATCAAGGGACTTTCGGACCCTTAGTAGGAAGCTCCAATCACCAGAGTTGTCAACTCCAGTCCAAGGGAGGTTGAGAAGTTTTATAAAGTGATCGATGCAATGACGCATCATGGCATACATTCCATTTGCTTAAACATTTCTAAGGTATTACAAAATGAGCAAAAAAAATTAAATTTAAGATAAACTATATCCTAACTAAGTTTCGGGATCATATTTTTCAAATTGTAACCTTTTGTGTCAGTGAAATTGGAAATTAGTATGCCATGACGTGTCATTGCGGCTGCCACTATAGTGAGCTTCTTAAGTCTCCCTGGACTGAGGTTTACAAATATGGAGGTTAAAGTAACTTTCTACGTACCCAGTGATTCTTAGTTCGAATCCTTCCGGTAGATGATAAATGAATTGCTCATTGATTCATTGATCAATTGTTAAGTGTTAAATTGATCAATCAAAAAAATTAATTTAAAATTAACTACATCCTAACCAAGTTTTTGGGATCATATTTTTCAAATTGCAACCTTTTATGTCAGTGAAATTGGAAATTAGTATGTCATGACGTGTCATTGTGGCTGCCACTATAGAAAGCTTCCTAACTCTCCCTGGACTGAAGTTTACAAATATGGAGGTTAAAGAAACTTTTTTCGAACCCAGAGGTTCTTAGTTCGAAACCTTCCGGTAGCCAACGAACATTTTTCAGACACATTTTTACCTTCACAAAAAATTCATGGTCAATTTGCTTAAATAGAGTGTATATGGTATCAATTTTGAATTTTTCTTTTTTTTAAAAAATTCGAATACCATTTGTTTTGAAGCTATTCTTACACACTTTTGTTCAGATTTAGGAGACCATTTTTAACAGTGTACTTTCTATATATAAAAAAAATAAATAAGTAAATAAATAAACTGTATTGATAATTTATCAAACAACAATTTGCGTGCAATTATAAGAAATAACTCATATCCTTCCATATTTTGCTTATTTTCATTTTTAAATTCAATCAAAAATAGTAGGAAAAAAATTGTAATTAGTAATTAAACTAGTTACCTCATCGTGGTGCTATGTACGTTTGGCCGAGAAGTATTGCTATTTCGTCGGTATTTAAAAAACAAATGCGTCTCTTTTATCTCGGGACTAGAATTTTGACTTTTTAAATACTTCTTTGTGATTTTGGTAAATCCAGAAATTACGGAACCAAAATGGTTAAAGAGATTTTTGTAAATTTAATCAAAAATAATAAAAAACAAGATTTAGCTCTTCGCCACAGTCAGTAGTTAAACTAGTTACCGAATTTTGGCTCCGTGTACGTTAGGTCGAGATGTATTGTCTTTTCGTCGGGCTTTGAAAAAACAAACGCGTCAATTTTTTCAAACTTGTTCTTGGAAATAGAATGAAGACTCTTTAAATACTTTGTGACTTTGGTAAATCCCGCAACAACAAGGATAAGAGATGTCTATTAAAATATATTATACATCTCAACTACAAGCGTATACTTGTCTTGGCATTTTTAGAGTATAAAAATGAAACTTATAGGTCCTGCGATAAAGGTGTATCATTTTGCAAAAGCGAATCGTGATGCTCAAGAATCAGAGTTATTTTGCAAGGAGGAAGATTAGAAGAAGAACACGATGGGTATCGGGAAGAATTGAGATTATTCTATGATGTTGTTATCTGATAGCTTTTTGAATGACCTCTGCCTTGCCCATTCACGGAGCACGCACGTGGATTTTTCGTGACTGAACGTGTTATATAAAATAAGATCGTGTTGATGAATAAAATAAGGGTGGTAGTAGAACTGTATGGAAACTATTACTGGTAATTGGTTGCATTATTCTCGAAGGGAAGTTAAGCTCATCTGGCATTGTCTGTGTAGAAAGTCGTGTAATGAACTTGACATAGAATGTAATTGCCCGATAATTTGCTTCTGAGAAAGCGAGATCTAACTTAACCTTTAATACGTAATGTTATATATTCAAGATAGTCAAACCACTCCCAGAAATTTTTGAGATAAAATCGGCTTGCATGAATCTTGAAAGAGGTAAGAGGAGGATAGTAATTCAAAATTTTACTGATTCTGTGTTTAATTTCTAGAGAAACGAATAATAATAATAATAATTACAATTTATGGAAGAAATTAATTATTTATAATACAGCCTTTGTTGGGCTAGGGTTCATGGAGCTTAGAACTTCATTTAAATAAAGATATCAGAAGAATTAATTAATATTTTTGATACTTAACTCAATTATTAAAACATCTAGATAAGAACCTGCATCAATTTTAAATATTTTTATGAGATTTGCTTAAATTAATATGTAAAGTAATTAAATTTTATACTCATCAAAAGTTTCGATGGGTAAAAATTCAAATCCCATTACCTTCAGAAATGCAATTGAAGAAGTAATTGTTGGATTAATAAGGACTGATCTCTTTTTATATACAGATAAATGAATGTCTGTTTGTCTGACCTTAATTGATTCTCTAAGATCATTCGACAGAAAGCGATGAAATTTGACTTGCAGATAGTTCAAAGTACGGTAAAGATTTTTGTCGATATCAGAAAGTTCTTCTACGTTACCAAGTAGAAAAACAAAACAGAAAAACAAGCTAATAAACTATATACTAAAAAGCAAATTTAATAGAGGAAAGGTACTTTTAGAATAAGGAACAGCTCTAAAATCCTTATTAATGTCTTATCAGAAATGTAATTGTTTTTAAAAGTGTCTGGATCAGTTTTCTGTCACTGATAAAAATATTTTATTGACATATTTGGTAATTATTAAATACTGTGCAATTTCAGTAACGGTTCTGGGGAAATAAGTATCTTACGACCCCTCGAAAAGGACAGGTACTGGAAAAAATTACTTGATATGGATAAATTCTGACCATCAGGAGTTGACCGCAAGCAATAGCCTCATGCCAAGTAATGCTGAGTATGGTTAATCTTTATTCTGATAGAATGAACCACAAAAAATGCTTTACGTTATTGAAAAATGCTTAATTCAATAAAGTAAAGCCACCGGAATGGCAGCAAACGATAATAAATAAAATTTTAAAAAATAATTGAAAATTATTTTAACTTCCTTAATTAAGTTGGTATATGATTCTCAGTTTTGTGCGTGATTTCTTAGTGTTGTATTGATTTATTAATTAATTTCTCTTTTTTTATATACCCTTTATGAAAAATGGGAATTCAGCTAGTTTAATATGTTTACATACATTTTTTAATTTTTAAAAAAATTTCAATGACATTTATTATGAGTACCATTTCATGTGAGTATTTCATATTGAATCATTCTTATTTCATACTTAATATAAGCTGTTTATTCCAATCTGTAATTTCGATAACATTAGTTAGGCGTTTTTCAAATAGTCCTTCCTCGAAATTAAGATTGATTCACAATTAACAAATTTAACTACTAACCATCTTAATATTATATATTACTACTTGAAAAGCTGTGCATAAAATAATATTTCTTTCAATTGTCAATAGAAGTTTTATGATTAAAATTCGAAAGGCAAGTGTACAGATTTTTTTCTTATATTAAAATAAGACGCGAAAAATTTTAAAAATTAGAAAAACTGATTTTAGTCAAAAAATTTTCATGACTATTTTTTAAAAATTTGATCACTTAACTTTGAAATTATCGTTTCCAAAATATAATAAAATAAAATAATGAGAAGAATTTATAACAAAATTGTAATTTAGTAAATACATTAAAGGTGGAAAATTAAACAAACGGTCGTTAAAAATATTCTCCTTAAATCAAGAGTTATACGCTTTTTCTCAGTATATCATCAACAACCATTAGACACAAACTATACTTCATTAATATACAAATCTCTTTTAGTACACTTTAGGTAAACAAGTAAAACTATCACATAAATACAACAAATGATCAACATTTTAATATACTGATGCCACACTCTTAAACTTAAGTTTCAAACGAAAAATGGATAATGAAAGATAATGGGCAAACAAACAGCTTGCACGAAAACTCCATTAAGAGAGATTTTCCTTGCCTGCCAGGATCTCCTACGAATGGCTTTTAAAAAGATTTCCTTGAGAGCAATTTTCCCTTTTTCCCTTTTTTTATTCCCTTTCCAATCCTTTTTTCTAAGACTAAATGGACTCATTCGTAAGGCGGAGAGACAACAAACGGATAAAAAAAAAGTAGATACTTTTTGTGATAAAAATTAAGATCTTCTAATATTGGAAATTGTAATGTCAACATATAGAAAAAACTATCTTTTTCTAGAAATATCCGGCGACATTTTTGCTTTTTTTTCTGAAAGTATTTAGATAAGCTTATTAAAGAAATTAATGGAATTATTCTAGCAGCTGAATAAATTTTTTTCCTTCCTTCTTTCTAATGCAAATTCATTGAAAATTATTCTTAATGTATGAATCTTTCTGATAATTCTTATCATATTTTAATGTGTCTATTTACTTAGTGACCTATATTTTTCTTTTTAGTTATCTATGTTAACAATTCTATAAGAATAAACACATGGGTGTAAAGTGAAACAACTATTATTATTTTTCATAATAAATACAGCTTGTTCCGTAGTGACCACCCTTAATGTATAATTTCAGAATTCTTGCCAAAAGTGAAGTTAAAAGTTTACTCATTTTAGAGGTTGCTAACTATTATTTAAGATGCCCGGTGGCTAAGTGGTAGCGCTTCACGCTGTCGGGCCACAGGTCCTTGGTTTGATTCTCGGGCCGGGCAAGGTTGACTGAGCTTTTATCCCTCCAGCGGGTCTATAAAATCAGTACCAAGCATGTTTGGGAACTAAACATTCGGGGTTCCACTTTGGGCTGACCACCCAATCGGAACATCCGCTCGTGCACGCCAGAGCCCAAAAGTCAGGAAAACTGAGACGGGCAAAGTAGGCCTTTGCCCTCTATGGGCTGCAGTGCCACTGAGTCTTTAACTATTATTTAAGCAGAAAAAATAACAAAATAAAAACACTATCAGAAATCTAGCAAAAATCACATTGAGGAAAACGTGGTACAATGTATTTAAGCTAGTTTGATAGACTCTCGAAGTCTCTAATAAGTTCCTTTTTGGAACGAAACAGGTTTACATGTGCTTTTTTTTCTTACTGAATTTTTTTCAAGGATTCTGAAAAAAATTATACTGCATATATTCATCCGTTTTAAACAAATCGATATAAGCATTGTACCTGGACCACCTTTGAAGAGTTTAAACACTTTGGACCACGGAAAATCAAAACTGCGTGAATGTATGCAGGAGAAATTATTAAAATGGGATTAATAAATAATTATAATACGTTTAGGAAAAGTATAAATATCAATGTAAAGAAAGATTTAATCTAAAAATATTAAACTTAATTAACAAAAAATCTTCAAAAATGAATTAAAAAAATATTGTTTATAGTACAGCTGCATTGACTGATACAAATTAATTTCCTCTTTGAACAGTCTTTTTCTTCCTTTTTAATGCAATTATCCTACATAAATTCATTAATATGCTTTCCTGTTTCATTGGTATAATTCATTGAATTATGAATTCACTTTTTTTTTACTTTTTATTAATTCCCTTATTCTGTACTTATTTGAAATGAATGAGTTAAAATAACTCGAGTTAAACATCACGCCATTTCACTCATTGGATAAAAGGAGCCTTCTCGTCTTGATTTAAATTCATTCGAGCCGTAAGTGTCAACTAAAATAACTCAAGTATGAGTTCAATATTTTAACTTGAACTTGAGTGATTTTCAGTCATTTTTGATAAACTATTAGCATCATTTAAATGCATATTTTCAACTCGAATTTGAATGAAAATCAATTATTTTTGTTTTATAATTACCATCCTCTGAATGAAATTATTTAAATCATTCTGGCGTTATTTTTTTACCATTTTTGATTGTTTATAGGTATCTTTTGAAATACATTTCAATCACATTTGAGTCAGATTCTCATTTTCAGACCATTCATTGAATCCATCAAACTTATCATAAATAAGATTAAACGGAAAATAATGTTTAGCAAGTGTCACAAAAATAAATTATCACTATTTCTTTCTTTTAAATTTTATCGATGGCATGTTCAGTAATTGAGAACTTATTTTTAAATTTTAAAGCTAAACTGCGACAGTCAAGAAGAAAAGTTAACGCTTAGTTATTCCTCTGTCTTTAACAATTAATGTACTGAAAGTAATCGGAAGGTGACGCTTTGCCGATGTCAGATTTTGGTATCTTTGTTGCAGATTTCAATACCAAAGTTTCAATACAAAGTATACCATTTTTAAAAGTTTTTTAAAAGTTTTTTATTAACAGTTATCTAGATGATTTTTCATTTCAGATTAGTTCACATTCATATAGTAATTAAAATGACTTCATTAATCCGTTAAAACGTACTTAACCATTTCGAACATTGTTCTGAAAACGACAACTTTAATCATTCTCCTTTCTTTAATTTAGTTAGGTCTTACATTGGTTTTTTCTTCCAATAGCAGAATTATTTATTCCATTACAAATTTATTCACTGACAATATTAATTTACTTTCTTTACTGATGCCAATTTATTCCTCTAATTATTAATAATTTTTTTTTTCATTAATTAATATCACGTACCTGCACACTAATATACTGTATCTCAATTTTATTCATTAAAGTCTTTACTAATTCGCTAAATTACTAACTCACTTATTTAATTAATTTCAGCATTTAACCCCTAGGGTTTTACCTTTCAGGTTTTACTTGAGCATTTACCGATTTATTCAATTAATTAAATATATAGATATTCTCCTTATTTATGAAAAATATTGGTACATGTTCATTTAATGTTATCGTGCTAAGTTTGATCCACAGTTCAATACAACGCAAATAAAATAAAGATAAATTTAATTAGATCATTAGTTTTATATAATAACATTTAGTTCGATTAACTAAACTATCACTTATCCAACACAGCATCTTGTTAAAGTGGCAGTAACTCAAATTGAATCTTGTTAATGAAAGCTGATATAAAAGCGAAAATAGAGCTTTTTGGAATTTTCTTTATAACAAAGGTAAAGATAAAGCAAGCATCGATTTGAACAAATCAGAAGAAAGAAATATAAAAGGACAAACTGTACACTTAGTTCTGCTCAGGAAACCAGTCAAATTACTCCTACCAAACTCAAAAAAGGAAAATTTGAGTACAGATGGCGCTTATAACTAAGAAGTCTATAAAATTCTGTTTTATGCCATATGTCAGATCATTCCAAATGCAATAATTTAAAGTGCAATTGTTTGTTTTGTTCTCAGCTTGCACTCTATTTCTTGTGCAAATATAAGTTATTTTCAGAAAATGATTCTTTTTTATTGTTTTTACAATTAGAAGCTCTATGTGAGGAAATATTTATTAATTTTGGGCAGAAGGCAGCATATTATATATTTGTATCGCCATACATTTTTCAATAGATTATTTTTTGAAATTGTTGGTAATTTTTCGTTCACCCCATAAATAAGCATAATAGAACCCATTGAAAATATTAGGTGCGTGTAAAAATCAAATAAAAAAAAATAGTTTAAAATAATATACCCTTTACAAGTTAAATTCTAAAAAAGTTTTATATTAGCATAAAATATTCAATTGAATCTCTTTGTCTTTTCCATAAAGTATTCAGACATTTAAACAAATGTTGAGTTATCTTTCTCTTTAGAGCTTTATTAAAACATTTTTAACTGAAAATTAATTGCTTCTACATTTTGAGTAAGAAGTATTTCATGAAAAAACGACGAAAAAGATCTATATTAATCTTCAATGTACTTTGTATATTAGTTCTTTTGAGCTATCAAAAGTAAAATCATTAATGATATTTAATGCTATATTTTACTCAAAGAATAGAAATATGTAACAATATGTTCCATTTGCAATAAAATTGTTTGTTCTATAAGGCGTTGTATGTTCTTTCACAGAATTCTGGGTAAAATTATTTAGTTAATGGAAGTTCTTACATCCATAGTTGAACTATAGCCAAGATTTTAATGATGATTACTCTCTGCAGGCATAAGAGACTCTCAAAATTGATGACATTTAAAATTTCAGTAGCTTTTGAGTAAACAAAAAAAGTTATTAACTAAAGACCTCAGTACATTACTGGATAATGGAAAATGTAACAGTGTATTAACGATAACAACTGAAGATGTGTACAGTGTTAGGAGCATTAATTTTACTAAGTGCAAAAACAGACAGAAGTGACTACATAGTAGCATTTCTGTATTAAATGTTTATTATATTGCTGGAATTTTCTTTGTTGGTTCTCAACATTCTGGAGAGTAATATTTAACGAAAAACATAATCAACAAGTTACGAAGAGAAATGTCTAGAGATTAGAAATTTCTAAAAAATTCTAGCGAGATTTTCACAGATCTTTTATTCGTTATGGTTTTCTGAATATATGGAACTAAAATAAAGCTTTATTACTGATGTGTTTAACTTTTAGTCTTTGACTCAGAATTTTTATCAAACATATTTTTAAAATGTATTTTCCTCCTTTTGTGTTAGTTTAGGTCAAAATAAATTAAAAAGTGTCTATTTAGCATTTAAATAATTTTGATAGTTATGTAATACCGCATGAAACACTGGTATCTTTTTCTGCTTTCAAAATTTTCCAAACGCGGCTCACTTTCAAACAATAATTTTTCAAATTTGCTTTTACTTACAATTAAAATTATACAGTTATTCCTTTTTGAAATTACGTTAATTTGAAAAAAAATCAATTAATGATAAATTTTTGTAATTGAATGAAATTTCTTTTTCGAATTACCTAATTTGAATTTCATATTTTAATAAAAATATGATTCCGCTAATCTAAAGTATTTTTTAGTAACTACTAGAATGTATTTATACTAAAAAATATCAAAATATATTTTTGCTTGTAACAAGAGCGTCCGAAAAAAATATATAAGAAAGACACCGGTGTCTCATCTGCTTCAAAGGGTCAATTTAATTGAATCGACCAATTCTTATATTTTAGATAAAATAAGTTAAGTAGTTAAGGAGGTTTGGTTTTGAGAAATTGTCATTTTTTTTTATTCATATCTTAAGCCAGGATGTTTTACTATGATTACCTTTTATACTTATTCTTAAAACAGCTAAAAATAAAGCATGAAAGTCATATATATTAGGGACAACAAACGAATATTCAATCGAAGAAAAAAACGCTCTATTAAAATGAATCCCTAATAATAAAGAAGAAATTGAAAATATCAAAATTAATTTGTATTCCAGATAAAATTTTCAGGTGTTTCGTTTCATTGTCTTGCGAATTCATTCTGCTTCCTCGAGCAATCAAAATCGAGTTTGATATTTTCAGCCTTACCTTCGTTATTAATCATTCATTAAATTTGAATAGCCACATTTTTTTCCTATATTAAATAATACTTCGAGAACCCCATTAAATACGCCTTTTCGACTTCAGTTTAGACAAGAATTTTAAAAATGTATTAAAAACTCACTTTGCAGAACACGCTGTATTTAGGAAATAGATGGTAATACATATCTTCTATAGTTCGATGAAATTTTACTATATTTATTCATTTAGGAAAGTTTTTGCGCAAAAGATAATTTTCCTACATCTACAATAGTTTAAGCTCATTTTTAAGTCGCAAGCACTAATTCTTTTTTTTTAAAAAAAAACCCCAGGAAGTGGTTGCTTTCATAATTAATCTAATTAAAGTTGCCAGAGTCTATATAATTTGTGGATTCAAATGGTCTAAGAATGCATAATGAGTAAAAATTTACTTGTAACTGAAATTAAAAAAGCAACGCATTTAAAAACAACACACAACAAAGCACATTAAAAAAGAATTTTATATTTATGAAGTACTTTTGTACAATATTTTTTTTAATAAAGCAAAGAATTGGTTATTCGATCAAAGATTATTCTTTGTTTTCCTTTCGTGTTTTATATAGGTTATGATAAATTATTACATCATTAATAGGACTTTCTTTTTGATAATAAGTGATATGTAGGATTCTTTTTAAACCTTGAAATCCAAATCGACATTTGTTTTTGTTTTTTAAATTTTATTCAATTTTATTAAAATTTTGTTTTGCAAATTCACTCTTCAAAAACCAAAATATTCAAATCAATTCCTATTGCTTTCCAAATTTGGGCAGTTCTGAATTACTTTGCTTTTTTTTTTACATCTTTTTCCTTACTTTGCTTTCTTTATCTCTTTATCTTTACTTTGATTTCTTTATCTCGTTATCTTTACTTTGCTTTCTTTGTCATTTTATCTTAACTCTGCATTTTTTATTTCTCTATATTTACTATAATTTCTCTGCCTCTATAATTTAGCTTTCTTTGTCTCTTTATTTTCACTTTACATTCTTTATATCTTTATTTTTACTTTGCTTTCTTCATCTCTTTATCTTTAATTTCATTTCTTAATCTTTACTTTGCTTTACTTAATTAAAGAATATACTTACAAATTTTAAGGTCTAAACTTCGAGCTACAACATTTTATGGAGGAAAAAAAATTATTGTTCACCTAACAAATAATATAACAGCAACTATGATACTGATTATTTAGCTCAAAACATCAATAATTTCCGTTTATTATTTCAAATCAAACATAATAATAAACAATATAATGATTATGATAGTTTATTTCTGTCACACGTGTCAATTGCTTGAATTGCTTGATTTGTCATTTGTTTTACTCAGAAACACAGTGGAGCATTATAACAAGCTAGAATCTCAATTCAGCAGTCTTTCCGCATTACACTGTAAAATGATGCTGGATCAAATTATGGTATAGAGTGCCTTCTTTTTGGATGCATCTTCGTAAAATCCATTTTTACCGTAAAATCCACCGGCACTCTGAGTGCCTGTATTGTTTACCGTAAAATCCATTGTTACCGCAACATGTTACGGTTACAAAAATCTGACATACCGTAATTTTTACAGTAATAATTGCCCTGAATTCACTGAATCAGTCTAATTAAATAAATATTACTGCAAAAATTACAATATACTATTTTACGGAAAAAGTAGATTTTACGGATGATGCAACCAAAGTGCCGGTAATTAATATTGTATTTTAACCCGGAATTTTTACAGAGTATGAAAAAGTGGGATTCTAAATATCATTTATAGTTTAGTTTTTTAGTTGCTAAAGAAAGTAAAGTTTCAATGAAAATATGCAATGAAAGTAAAGCATACAAAATAGTTTCATTAATATTTCTAACAAATTTATTTCATTAAGTTTTATTTTTCCAAAAGAAGGATCAACATATTTTTGGTCATTAAATGAAGACATATTTAATCCTCAGCTTAAACAATCTTGAAAATGATCGTAACAATATTAACTACAAAATTATTAAGACTATATAAATATCTATTTTAAAATCTTACGCAGATACTTTATTATTAAAAAATAGCAAAATTAATCTACTTAAATTCCTTTAAATCAAGAGGAAAATTTATTTTCTATTCTTGTTTGATTTTAATCTTCTGTGCATAGACTCTAAGCACATATTATAATTATACATTTTTGAAAAATTAATATTTATTTACGAAACATATTAATTTTAGTATTATAAAATCCAAGATCTTAATCTATGGCATCTTCATAAGGAGGTATTCATAAGGATCTTCATAAGGAAACATTAAATCTTAATGAATATTTTTCATTAAAGAAAAAATAGAGACTGTGATAAGTATATTATCTATATTTTAATGAACATGAGAATAATTTTAACAGTTAACAAAATCCGGTTTAAGAATAATATCTTTCGCTAAATGTAAATGAGCATCAAAACACCTAAAGCGGAATGAACTATTTATATTTACATATGCATTTCATACATTCTCAATGAGATAAAAGGAAAAGAGTTATTTTTAAGTATCAGCTAACTTCCGTTAAAAGCGAATAACTAAATTTAAATTTTACAAAATTTGCTCGATAACACAAGGATAAAACTGAACAGGATACAATGTTGTACTATATATATGAAATTGCCTCGAGCTCACTTTTCTGTGTGATGTTTTAAGGACGACATAATGTAAATTTATGATTAATTATTGGAAAATGTTGCCATAAGTAAGTAAAGATTTAACCCCAGGTAGAACGCGCTGGGCCATTTTCATGCGAGCATTTTAGATTTCCTTTTGTTTATAGCTCTTATAAAAATGTAGTATTATAAGATTTAATTATTACTGCTATTCAAACACTATTGAATTTATAAATTAAAGTGAATTTAAAATGCATTGCAATCAAATAAGCCCACCCTAGATAAGTTTCAAGAAAGAAAAAATAACCCTGGTCATGTTTCAGCTTAGACATTTGTGATATTAACCTGTTATTAGTACTTTAATTTATAATGCATTGCGATCAAATACAAGAGCTCTAGATTAGTTCCAAAAAAAAAAAAAAAAAGAAAACTCTGGTCATGTTTTGGCTTTGACACTTAGGATATTAAACGTTTATTAGTGCGTGGATTTAAAATACGTTGCAATCATGCATTAGATTAGGATATAAGTTGCGAGAAGAAGACCCTTGTCATGTTTTCGCTTAGACGCTTGTGATTTTAATCTTTTATTATCATGTGGATTTAAAATAAATTGTAATCATAAAATAGAATGAAAGGTAAATTGCGAAAAAAAGACTCTGGTCATGTTTCAGCCTAGTCACATGGGATAATAACGTTTAAATTGAAAGTTATATTCTTACAGTCTTAATAAGAGTTAATATTCCTTTCGTATTAGATGAATTACCTATTTTGCAAGTTTGAACTAATTATGAAACAATTATTAGTCATCTAAATTTATTTTTAGTTGCATTACATTGAATGATATAGACTGTAACAAAATTTTGGGACAAATTACAGTAAAAAGCACCAACTTTCAGAGTGCGAGTACTTAATACTGTGAAACTCATTTTTACTGGAACATATTACGCAACAAAAAAAATCTGATTTTTTCACAAATAATTACTATAACATCATAGAATCACTTTAATTAAATAAATATTGCCATAAAGTTACGGTTCAATATTTTACGCTTTAAATAGATTTGCGGATGATGCACCCTAAGTATCGGTACTTTATACATGAGTTTGATCCTGAATTTTTTCAGTGGAGTGATGTTTGTTAGATGTTTTTTTTTCTTCAATTTTTAGATTGATACCAAATCAATCATTTTTAAAACGCTTTACAAGAATTCTAAGGAATATATGTAGCAAACAAGCGTACTATTAAAACAATATGCAAAGAAATTACTTTTTACAAATCCTATATCCATAAAAATTGTCGGTTCCGTGTTTAAAAATTTAAGGTTACAGTTACAAACAGTTAAATTCCTTATTTTAAAGTGTTTTTCATTTTCGTATTTTCGTGAACTCCATTCTATATCTTGACTATATAAACCTTACTTAAAAACTTCTGAAGTAGCAACTTAGTTTTAGCAATTTAATTAAAATATAGTTTATACTATTTGATAGTTTGATGTCTGAAAATATAAATATCCGTAGTGATTTTTCATAGTCAACAATATAAATTACAAATAATTGATGTTCCCGTAATCACTTCCTCTAATATTTATATTTAAAATCATTGATGAGACGGAAGTGAAATTAATCAATCACATAAAGATCACAAGTTAATATTTGATAAATGAAAATATGCTATCGTAACTGTTAAAAAAGAGGGGATTAAAAGTGTCAAAAATCTGTTTGATTGCGCAAGAATACGGATAAGAGTTTTAAGCAAAGAAACAGATAGAAATTTTAACAATTAAAGAGAAATATTAATTACCTAACTAAAACTCCGAAATTTAACTAACCAATAACTGTGTCCCTTTTAATAATATATTATATTCAGTTAGTGGAATGGCACCTATCACTTACTGAATATGACACAGCACTTAGACACTTGAATATGACTCAAACTTGTAATCAATTATTAAAACTATAGTGAACTGCATATGAAATTTAACTAAGCAATAACTGTGTCTCTTTCAAAAATATATTATATTCAGTTAGTGGAATGGCACCTATCACTTACTGAATATGACACAGCGCTTAGACACTTGAATATGACTCAAACTTGTAATCAATTATTAAAACTATAGTGAACTGCATATTAAATTTAACTAAGCAATAACTGTGTCTCTTTCAAAAATATATTATATTCAGTTAGTGGAATGGCACCTATCACTTACTGAATATGACACAGCGCTTAGACACTTGAATATGACTCAAACTTGTAATCAATTATTAAAACTATAGTGAACTGCATATGAAATTTAACTAAGCAATAACTGTGTCTCTTTCAAAAATATATTATATTCAGTTAGTGGAATGGCACCTATCACTTACTGAATATGACACAGCGCTTAGACACTTGAATATGACTCAAACTTGTAATCAATTATTAAAACTATAGTGAACTGCATATGATGAAGTTTCAAAGACTAAATACCTATGTTTTATACCTAAGTCAAAACGCAAAATTATTTAATTTAATTTACCATAACGGGGAGTTACAGATAAAAATGCTAATTATATCGCAATGAAGTAAAGTCATAAAAATGATTCAATTTAATTTACAATTGCGTGGAATCGCTAACTATAAGTAAAATTGATTAATACATTTTTACTTTTTTACACACACAATACGATAATGTTGAGGAAATTTCGTAATAATTTATGATAGCGGATAACTTCTAAAGGACATTAAAAGATATTACTTTAAAATAGAATAAAAATGAGATTTTATATATATATATATATATATATATAACGCAATAAAACAATACAGACGAAAAAGACTAAAAAAAAAAGAGAGATTAACGAGAAGAAAATTAAGAGAAATAACGAATGAAAACACGTTTTATTTACGGCGCATAAGCTTCAAGTACGTAGAATCCATAAAATAAGTTAATAACACAAATATCACGTAGAAGTATATATTTTAAGGAGAAGAAGAAAAAATTTTAATAAATAAAATACATTTCAAAATTTTAAGAAAAAAATTTAAAATTAAAAGTTGGAGAAGAAAATAAGGAAAAGAAAAGCTTTCTTTTTTGCGGATGTAATCGTGTGAGCTGATGACAAGATTATATCTTTTCCTTATTTTATTATCCAGCGTTTTAAATTTTTTTAAAACATTTTTAAAAAAATTAAAAATATTTTGATTGTTAATAAGTTTTCTACTTCTCTGAAAAATGTTTATGTATTTTTCCATGTCTTCTTTGTATTATAAACTTTTATATATATATATATATATATATATATATATATATATATATATATATATATATATATATATATATATATATATATATATATATATATATATATATATATATATATATATATATATATATATATATGCGCTTTTGTTTTCATATTTTGTAATCTGGCAATCTTTCTGCGAAAGCATTTTTAAATCATTCTTGAAATATTTCCCGTCCATGTAAGTTGATCTAATTTCGCTACTCGCTTTATAGGCCATTTTTACTGTTTTTCTTTCTATATTATTTTATTTTCTGTTTTTACATGTTATTTTTACTTATTTTTACTTTTTGTGTACTATTTTATTTGTTGTAATTTTTATAAAAAAAATTTTTGAGTGCTCCTCACTCTATTGTATTAATATATTTTGCTTTGGTTTTATTGATACAATATCAGAAAGCACTCTGTTTTGCGGATATAATCGTGTGGGCTGATGAAAATATTATATCTCTTTTTTTTCGATTTTTTTCCCGGTTTTTTAAATAAAATTTCATCCTTTTTTTTTTTTTTTCTAAACTGTTGTTTGTTATTTTATACTTATTATTCCCCCCCTTTTTTTTCCATATGTCTTTAAACTTTTCTTTGTTTTATTCTTCATTTTGAACTTATATATATATTATATATACATATATATATAATTTTTTGTCACGATATGAAAAAAAACGTAAGTGAAAAAGCCTCAGAATTTGATCAACAATGTCAATAACACCATCAACTTTTTTTTCTTCATACAACTATTCGAAACTTCTTCCATCATGATACAGAAGTAACAAATATCGTTACCTCAAAAGTAGTTATAGCGAAACTTGGTGCGAATTCCGAAAACGCGACATAAGAATGCCAAGAATCTCTCACATCAAAGTTAAAGGGATTTGTCACCAGGATTCCGGATAAAAAAATACTTTCTTTGAACAATTACAAAAGGAACTTCTTATTGTCTTCATCTAGATGCCTCAGATCGGAGAATTCACAAAATGGCTAAGTACATTACAAGAAAAAAGTTTCTTTTTTTTATTTTTTATTTTCTTTATTTTTTTTTTAATGAAACATATTATTGTCCTTAATACAACTTTCATACAACACATAATAATAATAAAAATATTTTCTTTAATCTTGTTTTCAGATATATTTTGTAAGACTTACTGCATTTCCTAAATTATTATTACATAGGGTAAATATTATTAAGCTATTGGATAACACGAAAATAAGTGCGTAAAACAAAAATATATTTAGAGTAAAAAATTTCCGTTCATACGGTAACGTTTAAAATTATAGTTCTTATAATCACACATTCAATAAAAAAAAATACAACTGGAAAGTAATTGAAACCAAATAAATGATTTTTAGCCATGCTTTGAGGTATGTTAAAATTACCAAAAAGTTCTTCAGAACTGCCATTTATTTTACCATTTATTATGTAAGTTTAACTTTCTGATGTCAATACCATTTACCAAATAGAACATAATAACTTTCGTTACTTTTATATGGGTTAGGTAGATGAGAAGGTTGTTTCTTTTGAATGATCAATATGGATTAATATTTTTTTAAAATTAATTATTAAGTTTAAAATTACTATTTTCATACATATGGTGTTTGTTATAGTTATCTTTTACGAGGGAGTGGGATTTACGTATTTGTTCAACTACACTTGTGGCTTTCATAGTAAGTACAAATTACATTTTTAAAAACTGCATTCAATTTGAAAAATAGGTAGCTTAAGTTTTAGAAAGACAACAAGGATATACATCCAGTGTTATAGTGGGATTCGATCCCACTACATCCATGTTTCAAACCGGTAAGGAGAACAGCAATACCACATGAAATCCTTTAGCATTTATTACAAGCATATACGTCCCGCAGCGAACTGATTGTTAAGACATGGTTCCCAGCAGATCACCGAAGTCAAGCATCACTGACTGCTGTCAGTGTGCGGGCGGGTGGCCACTAGGATTTGTCTACGTCGGAACCGAGGGTGAGCGGTATTGGTCCTCGTTAAACTGTTTTGGCGTAAAGTGCTCGATTTCGCATGTAGGTCGTTGGACTACCGAAGCGGAGGTGCCATCCCCTCTGCAGAGGATCAAAATTGGGATGGCATGTCTTCGGATCATCCTCAGGAATGTTTCCCAGACCGTCACCAATAATAGCCCATTGTGTAGCTCTAGGGCGACGTAAATGAACTACAACAACAAGCATATACTGATGAACCTCCGATGCACTTTTTCCTTCTACCAAACGTCCTAAAGCGTGGATATAGAATTTACTCATTTTTAAGCTGTCTTTTCTTTTTGACCATTCTTTATAATAAGTACACGAGCCTGTATAAGTATCTGAACAAAATTTATTAGTTTATTGTTATTCAGGATTATTCAAACCCTATATCATCTCCGCTGTAGTATTCAAACCCGATATCTCCATTTTACACAGCGTTTGGCGGAACTGCAGGACTGTTTTGCCTGGGAGGTCCTTGTAAGATAGATGATTAAAAAATAAACATTATTATTTCTAGTATTCATTCATTTATTTTTATTTATTATTATACATTCATATACAGAGTCGTGTTCTAATTGCAAAGCATAATTTATAATAAAAGACAAACTTTCCTGCAACATTCACAAACAGTCACGAATTAAAGCAAAATAAGGGGGAAAAATTCTAATAAAACCTTGTAAAAACTCAAATTTTATGTTCTTAAAAAATATAGGTCTATCAGCAAATTAAATTTTAATTCTGTAAATGCATTTCTGCGGGCTACTGAACTCACGGGATTATAGTTAGGATGCATTTAGTAATCGGTAATTTTCAAACTAAAAGTAAAAATGTTAATTTTTTTAACTACTGCGCATTTTTTAAACATTATCGTAGTTTCAAATTTTTAACTTGTATAATTTCTGTGCAGCAAAGCAAAATGTAACGCTAAGTTTAAAATCTAGGACAGCAGCGATTGTTTTGTAAGTTTTCCTTACGATTTTTTAATGCAGTGAGAAAAAAAATAATATCATGATGAACATCATAAGTTCTTTTTCAGAAGCATTCTAAAGCTAACCTATTAAACAAAGGAGAAAAGAATTTATTTATGATTCATGTCTTATTAAAAGATGTTAAGAATTTCTTTCTTTTTTACATTAAATAGGCTTCTGTTATCGATATCTTTTAAACATGCTGTACAAAATTCGATTATTACTCTGTCCTGTCAACCACTACCTGCGCTGCTCAATCAACATCGAATGCAGAACATGTTGAGAAGAAGTTATATTGTTAAAAACTAAGGATTCAACCCCAGATCCGAACTTTCTGGAAAATGTTTTCGTAGTTAAATGTTTAATCCATCATCTGGCCATGTTTTCGAAGCAGGTATAGACAGTTTAAGTCGGCTTTTTGTTTCTGTGTGTTAGATTTAAAGAACTGTTCCGTGAATGATTTGAATTAAAATTCGGTGTTCTGACTTTCAGAGAGAAGGGATTTAGTTAAAAATAGCATAGCTGGATTGATAATGAAAAGGAAACGAAAAAAAGTTAAAAATGTTCATGCGTTTGCTTTCTATCATATATGCTTCAATACTGAGGGAAAAAAAGAATGATCAAAACTCCCAGAATATCGCATAATGTATCGTGGTTCTGTGTCTATGTGAACACCAAAAAGTTTAGTCATTTCTACCAATGCTCTCTGTTAAATTAGCAATAAACTATAAGTTTTACTATGCGTGATCAAATTCAGTAAACGTGGTAAAATTTTATAATTTATATCTTAGAGTTAATGATGCTCTCGAGCGTGACCTAAAAATAGTTTATTAGATTAAATTTGATTTTTGGTATTTTGTTTTTTATTAAAGTTATAGTAATGAAAGATTATAATTTTGAAAAGCAGAATTTTCGGTAAGCGGCCACACATAAAAGGAAAAGATACTAAATGCAAGGTTTAAATAACGTATTTTTTTGTTTTTATTTCAAGAATTATTGTTTATTTTACCAGAAATCTAATTACCATTAAGTACTGTGATCTTACCAGAATTTTTTCTCTATGTAGTTTAACTTGTATTTGATTAAAAGAATAATGACCAAGGTGTTTAATAGCGTATTTAATGAATATAAATAAACATTTTCCTTACATATAAGTATTTTGACTTTCTTTATCTTGGCTTGATGCAGCTCTAAGCTAATTATAGCTTACCTTCATAAATGCTCAAATTTATGATTCAGATACGTTGATTTAGTGTTTTACTTTCAGTAAAAAAAATATGCCCTCTTATTTCAATATTCAGTGCTGCAAAGGGCTTCAAAATCTATTCTACTGTAAAGTTTTTCAATGGTATTTTAACATTAAATGTAAGCCGTTGCTTGCAAGTAAGTAAGCTGTAAATATTCTATCTGTTGTTGTGAATTGCCGTTATAACGGATTTTAACACTCTAGACGTGTGGGGGTCATTTTAATACCCCATGCAATATATAAGTTCTGATTCCTAAAAAAAAGAAAAAAGCTGCTTATCCTTTTTTTATTAGTAGCTAAGTTTTCCGTCCTTGTGTACCTTTTGTGAATAATTTGAAGGAATTTCCGGCATTTTTGCACCCCTAATACATGTTTTAGAAGTTACTGGGGTCAAATAATAAGTCCGCTCGTCCTTGTTTTATAATTCATTTCATTTCTTGGGGCTGCCGAGTTCACTTCCTTATTTTTCACTCCCAATTAAAGTGATTTCTACTTGTTTACAATGCTCATGAAAGTTTTGAACAAGAACTGCTCTGCAAACTAACCGAAGTCCCTAACTGCATATAAAAATCGATGACGTTACCTAACTGTGCATGAAAATTGAAGACATAGCTATGTTCAACGCCAGAAAATGTGCTGTTGATCCGTGTTTGAATCAGGAAATACAAGCTAAGTTTTGTTAAGTTTTCAGTCCTTATCTAGCTTCTGTAAATAATTTGAAGGAATTTCCGGCATTTTTGCAAGCCTAATAGACATTTTATCAGTTACAGGCTTCCGAGCAGCTTAGTAGTATCGCCATCTTCAGCGACTGCAGGTTTGCCTTACAGGTCCTCAGCAAAGGTACTTCAAGCCTAATCCTGAATATCATAGAGCGACTTGGACAACTTCAGCGTCTCCGGAAAAAATGCTTCTTGCAGTGGATTCCCGACCATCTGAACCTAGAGTTCAACGAAATAGCTGATTCCTTGGCTAAAAATGCCAGAGATCTCAACAAAATACAATCCCAACCACGTTGGCAGATGCTTTTGCAAAGTCAAGACTATTCACTCCTTTAAAAATCAAAGCCCACGATCAAATAACTAATCTTGACATCGATAGGAAGACAGCCACTACTCTCATTAGACTTAGAACAAAACATCATAAAAACATGAGATTTTCTACAGATGGGACTAGAAAATATCAAAACTGTGGCAACTGTCTTAATGTGGAACTGGCACCATATCCTGTTTTTAACTGCCCTGCAGTCGCTGCTGGCCTTCACCTCTTAAACTACCCCACAAAAGAGGATTTGTATTCATTTAATGCCATAGAAATAACAAAAACTATTTAAGCACACCATGAAATATGATTCAATAGAGGATACGACACCAACCATCAGTTACTAGAGTCAAATAATGTACCCGCACGTCTTTGTTCTACAATTCATTTTATTTCTCGGAGCAGATGAGTTCAGTTTGTAATTTTTCATTCCCTATTGGAATGATTTCTATTTGCTTACAATGTTCATGAAAGTTTTGAACCAGAACTGTTTTTTGCAATCTAACCGTTGTCACCAACTGCATATAAAAACCAACGACGATATCTAACTGTGTATGAAAAAAGAAGACATTGCTATGTCACTTATTAATTAGCGACGCCAGAAAATGTGCGGTTAATCCATGTTTGTATTATAAAATACAAGTTAAAATATTTAATAGTTTTTTTTTCTGAAATTATTAGAATATAAATTTAAAATTTCCTGAAGAGGAGAAATTGAGAACTAATGATTTATGCCCAGTTTCTTCCCCCAATGGAGATATGATTTCTGTATGTAACTATTATCTAAAAAAAAAAAAACAAATATAAATCAATATTGCAACATACATTCATGTCTGCATTGTAGCAATCTTATCGAGTATAATATTATAATTTACTTATGAATATTCTGTGAAGCAAATATTATCATGTTTTATTAAATTTTATCTCAAAAAGAATGCCTCAAAGCGTTAAGCTACTTAAGTAGTTAGCAGATTACTTAGGAAATTTAAGGATTACTCAGGTAGTCAGCAGATTACTTAACTAGTTTGAGTATTACTTAGGTAGTTAGCAGATTACTTAGGTAGTTAGCAGATTACTTGGTAGTTAGCAGATTACTTAGGTAGTTAGCAGATTACTTAGGTAGTTTGAATATTACTTAGGTAGTTAGCATATTACTTAAATAGTTTGAGGATTACTTAGGTAGTTAGCAAGTTATTTAGGTAGTTAGTAGATTACTTAGGTAGTAAGCAAATTACTTAGGCAGTTAGCAGATTACTTAGGTAGTTTGAGGATTACTTAGGTAGTTAGCAGATTACTTAGGTAGTTTGAGGGTTACTTAGGTAGTTAGCAGATTACTTAGGTAGTTTGAGGATCACTTAGGTAGTTAACGGATTACTTAGATAGTTGTCCATACAAGGCTCAAAAGTTTTAAATTTATAAAAAAAGTTATAAAATATTTTAGCAGCGTTTTAATGAATTTAATTTGTGGTTATTCCTTGAGCCCTCGCATCTTAACGTTCGTCAAGGTGGAGCGCTCCCACCCGGGTTAACTATATATTTTCTGTTTAGTTTAAAACGTGTATTCATTGTAAAAAAGAAATAAATTTTTTTAATTACAAATATATCATATTACTTGGAAGTAATTGAATATGTGATTAATGTACAATATATAATAAATATATATACATATAATTTTTCCACTAAAAAATAAAACTTTAAAGGAACTAAAAGATATTTTAAGTAAAACTTTTAGCCAAAAAGAAGCAAATTATTGTAATTTTAGGAAAAGGATAATTATGGTAATTTTATATACGTTTAAAATTGAAACATCCAAATAATTTCTACAATGTATAGAACAAAAGAATATTTTAGAAACCATAATAATAATAGAGTTGGAAATAATTAAAAACATTGAATTTGAAACGCTGCTCCACAATATATTAATTTGTGCGAAAAGAATCTTTTGAAGTAAATAAATTCTTTTATTCTAAAAGATTAAATTCTTTGTTTAATTCAAAATTTATATAGTAGTATTTGAAATTAATCACGTTTTTCATCTTTGAATAACGCGAAATGATTCTCAATACTTAAAAATTTTTGAATTTAAAATATATATTGCAATCTTTAACAATATTTACTTTGCACAAAATTTGAATAATGTTAACAAAATAATTTGCGTTCAGTTTCGAATTATATATCTTCAAAATATTTTATTATAAGCCTCGACAATACTTTTCAAGAAACTGGAATGTAATTTTATTAATTACACAAAAGTAAGTTTACTTTCGTATAATTATTTGGTTATAAGGGATATGAAATAAATTTCAATCATAATGCCTAAGATGATTAAATAAATCAGAAAAGAAAGCTTATTTCAAAAACTGAAATATTTCCTCCTCTAACTTCAATACCTTAGTTTAAAAGAAAATCTAATTCCATTTAATTTTTGTACATTCACTATTTCTTGTTTAAAAATGGAAGATAAAAATATTTTTACCATATTTGAAATATGTTAAGAGTTTCAGCATGAATCATATTTTCCCGAAACTAGAATATAGATAGCGAAATTGGTCCAAAATAAATGTAAATATTCAGTTACTTGAAGTCGGTTGACAAAGATTTTTTTCACCATTATTATATTACGAATAGGTTTTTTGTTTCTTTTTTTTCTCTTTAAAAATGAAATATATATTTGGAAAAGATAGAGTAATACCGAAAAACATATTTGCTAGCAAATAACATATTGAAGACATATATTTATCTTGTACGAATTTAGTTTCCTTGTTTTAGATTAAATTTATAAGAACGCGAGATCTTGTAGGAAATAACTTAAATAGAATTCTTATATATATAAAGTGGATATATGTTTCAGAAAAAAGAAACAATTTAATTTTAAATAATTTACTTTATCATTTTTTATAAGAATATGCCTTCACGAAATTTTGCTCTAAATTAAGATTTCTTAAACGTTTTGTTGAGGGGACCCCATTATATTTACAAGAATTTTGTGGAGCCTCAGAAGCAATGCGCGTAACTGACTCACACGTAACGAAAACTGTCTTTTCATTCTTCATTTGTACTGTAATATACAATTACAGTTTTTGCACATTTACTTTAATTTTTAGTTTTACGACATAGAACGCTGTAAGAAATGTCAAACTCAAATCAGACGAAACCAAACTTTGTTTTTGACGAAATCATTTTCCCGGTCGAACATCTTGTCAAGGGATGAAATAATCATTGCCACTTCTTCAAGGAAATGGACTTCGTCAAAAGTCAAGAAATCTTTTGCCATTCTATTTTATTATTTTTTTAAGACAAGAAAAGTTCATCGGTGGTACTGTTGATCATTTTTTCGGGGAAATAGAAGAATCAACGTCACAGTTAACATAGGAATGACACATAGAACAAAGAGGTGAATTACATTCATGTCCCCAACGGGATGCGAACCCGGGAACTCCCTGGTATGGGGCTAATTCCATGATCACCATACAGATCTGTCAACTTATATCGTTGTATTCTGGTTTTGATCTTTCAGTCTTCATTCTAGCTAATAATCTCCCACAATGCACTGCGATGAGGTTCCAAGTTAAGGAAACATTTTTGCCATATATTTTGAGTTTTTGCGTTTCATCACATATCCCGTGATTTCGTGTCGAAATGATTCTCAAAATTGACAAAATACAGCTCAAGGATTGCAGAATTGTCTTGTTATTGCAGAAACTCTGCTCCGGATGAAAACAAATAGGTATAAATCAAAACAATATAATCATTGCTTGACTTATCATTACTTATCATTACTTGTTGTCTGAGATTTTCAGTGAACATGGTGTTGGCAAGATTTAAGATCTGTCATTCAATAGAATTCATAGGCATTTTATGAAATGGTGAAAACTGGTTGGCAAACATTCAAAGGTTATAAATTTCACATACTCTTTTACACATTATGCCAAATGACAAACCGGCATGAAGGTGATTTTTTCATGCTTTTGTTTAGTATGTTTATTATTTATTGGAATTTACTACTAGTACTTTTACGTTACAGCAAATAATTCCATGCTTTATTTTGTTTTCCTTTATAAGAAATATTTTTTTCGAAAAACCTAATTATTTTACGTAATTTAAATAAATGTTTAATCGAACTTTTTTTACAAAAAATATTTGTATGTTTGAGAAATGAATATCTTTCAAATAATACAGGAAGGTTGCAAAAATCGTGTCTCTCCTAAATCCTTGGATTTCTAAAAAAAGTATTGAGCGCAGAATACCCTAATGGATAAATTAGGAAGCTTTTTTCAGGTGGAGATCCAGGTAGAATTAATTCGTTGTGCATATGCGTTAAGTTTTTATTTATGTTTATTGGTTTTACAATTTTAAGTTTATTGATTTTCAGTGTAATTTTTGAACAGCTTGCGTAAGGATATAGCTGATCTAATGTTGCATGCAAATTATTAAATGCATCAAATAATTGTTATACAACTTATTCTACATGTTCTACTTGTTTCTTAGGTAGCTACCCATTGTTTAAGACTAGGAGCAACGCTTTGTTCCAAAAGTGACGGAGTTGTTTAAATTGAACCTCTTAGGAGCTTTACGATTTAGGAAATTATTCCAAGGTCCACATCTGCCATATAAATTTAATATTTTTTTGGTTTCAGTTTAATTTTATAAATCTTTATAAAGTTTATTACGTTTTAGTTTAATTTTATAATCAAAATAATATTTGTATTTTCAGTTACAGTTTCATGTTATACTCTTCACCAAATGACCGTTAGTCATTTTTTGAAATGTCTATTTCATAAAAAGAAGAAATGTATGCATCTTATTCCTAAAGCTTTTATGAAACGCTTGGGTATTCTATATAATTCCTGCGTTTAACATAATCCTTATTATATATACACCCAATTCAATTAATTTTATTTTAACATTAAACGCAGCACTTATAATAAAGTATGGCTAAAACTACCAGACTTGGGTTAAATTTACTGTGTTTCTGGATCTATGGGAACATCGAAAAGAAATTATGATTTTTATTAAAGTACTGTGGTAAAATTAACTATATAATATGTTTTTATAATATTGGAAAAAATTAGCAACTGTAGTAAAATTAGGTAATTTTATCATGATATCCCAGAGTATGTCAAGAAAAAAAAACATTTATTCAATTAAATTTACTTTTTAGTTTTGTATTTTTTTCTAAATGTGTGGTAATAACAACTATAACTTTGAAAACCAGAATTTCTGGTAAACCGTTATCATATGAGTGAAAAAAAATACCCAATGAATGGTTTAAATACAGTATATATTGGCATATATTACCAAATGTATGTCATCACCATCGAAATGTCATCACCATACAATACGGTAATTTCCCCAAATTTTTTTCTCGGTGTTTGAATATCTTTGCTTTCATTACTAGTGATGGTATAGTTGAATGGTACGCAACATTATTTTATTTTCGCTCGTTACTTCTTGTAACATGCTTAATAGGCGGGCCACACAGCAATGATCGATTATAAGGCGTGTCACATTTTAGAAAAGAGTGGGAAAAATAACACTATAAAAAACAGTTAATAGCGTTTAGAATTGGCGTGTTTAGTTTCAAAACCAGTTGGACTGAGATCTTTTACAATACAGTCGGACTTCTATTTAACAAACTTCGATTTTTCAAAATTCTCTATTTTGCGAATTTTTTCGAGAAACCGCGATCATTTCGGAAATTTCCTCGTAAAATAACTTCCAAATAGCGAAGTGAATTTTCTATTTAACGAAATTTTCTTTGAGATCCACTTTCCCTATTTCCAAAAATATTTCAGAACATTTCAAACTTGTTAATGCATTTTATAGAGAAAATGACCTTAAATTGAATTTCGAAGCCACTTAACTTAAAGCAATAAAATCCCTTTCCCTTTTCGTTTACATTTCAAGCGAAAAGCTCTGACAAAATTAACGGATTTTATTAGTAGCAATTAAACTAAAGAACGCATGTGGTGTAATGTATGTTTAAAATTACTTTGCATTTATAATTTTATACAGCGAATAAATACAGTTATAATTTTATCATAAAGTTAGATTTTTTTAGTTGGAAAATGTATGTATCATGATAGTTTAACACTGGAAAATGTTTTGCTTTATTCTTGCTTTCCATGCAGATTTCTTTTATGGCTGAGATATATAAAATAAATATTAAATGCTAGTTAGCAAGACAAAGGTGCAACAACTGCCATTTCAATTATGTCTAGTGTTTATGAATTTAAAATCTGTTTCGTGTTTAAGTTTTTGAAAAGGTGATTTTCTATTTAACGAATTTTCCACAAAACGAACTTACCATCGGGATTTAGCAACTTCGTTAAATGGTGGTCCGACTGCATTTCTGTTTAACAATTTTCAGTTTTGTAGAAGTCTTAAATATATGTGCGCATACTTCTTGAATGGGATCAATAAAAATATATCTTATTAATTTTTGCAGATTTTTACTCACTTTCGTGCTTGTGAGATTCAAAATTTGCTGATTTGCAGACTAGTTTGCGTATTCCTACACTATCGGGAGTTCTGTGTCATATAATGATCCAAATATTAAAATTTCTTTTCTTACCTTTTTCTCCCGATCATTAACAAACATTTTTTGAAATAACAATATCAAAATTAAGATAGCGGAATACCTTATAACTAAGTTCTGAAGTAGAAAAAAAATTTAAATTTAATGAATGATTTTAATTTGCCACCTGTGGCTTATGCAGTTTTATTTTGAAATGCATAGTCACTTTACTTTACTAACAATCAACGCTTTTTTTATTATTATACTGTAGCTTGAAAGTTTAGATACCTTACTTTTATAGCACAACGTATATTGTAGCATCACAAAATATGTCACAAATATTTGTATAATTTGATTTATCTAAAGATCCTAATATCTTGCAGAAGTAAAATAAATATTTGGAATTTACATAATACTTCGTTTCTCAAATGAACTTTATTTTATAACAGTCGTTGAACAGCCTATACAATGTTTAGTTTACGACTATGTTCAACTCCTTAGCCTTGTAATTTGAACCCAATCCAAAAGACAAGGGGACTCCTAGATCATGCATTGGGAGAAACTTGCCTTCGTAAAGGACTTTTTGCTGGAGCTAAGCCTCATTTGAATTATGGAGAAGAAAACCATGAAACCCTGCCACAGTTAGTCTAACGGCAAGAGGACTCTAACCCATGATCCGTCTACAGTAAGGGTATTTCACATCCCCACTATGGTCGGTGCAAGCCGAGTGCGGAATCCGTATCCACCAGCCATGGCTGAGATTCGAACGAGGAGCACCTCATTGGGAGGCAAACGCTCTATCTCCTGAGTCACCACGGCTCTCTCAAATGAATTGTACTTTCCTATGCAGTTCACCATGTGAAATTCCTAAACGTTATGTTCTATTTTTTTCGGAACAGAAATGATAATTTATTTATAACACCTAGTACAGCATAAAAATGAATATTTGAAGCGTATACAATATTTCATTTCTCAAATGAAATGTTCTTTCTTATTCAGTTCCCCAAGTCGAATTCCTAAACGTTCTGAACTATTTTTTTTTTCGAACCGAAAAGATAAGACAAATAATTGAGCATTTCATTATATCGTTCTTTCTGCAATTAATAAATTCTTTCCTTTAAAAAAAGAAGAAGAAAAAATCAATATCATAAAACCAAAGGAGGAATCAGAATTACAGATAGTCACAACTCGCAAATGTACTTTCCAAACGGAGGCTAAAAACAATTATTGATTTTGAAGATGAGCGGGACACTAATTGAGGGTCACTTCATTATTATTTTTTTTTAAGTTTCCGTTGTCAATAGAGTAGAGGTGAATTCCCAAAGAAAAAGAATGCAGGTTCCTGTGGACGACAGGCAATTAAAGAGATCTGTTTTTTTTTTCTTCATTCTTTTTCTCAGAGAGCTATTTCCGGTGAGAAAGTCGCTACTGAGGATCATTTATTTCTCCCAGAACTTGATTTTTCAAGGTTTCCCGGTATCTTTACTAAACTCACGCGACAATTGATTGGTGAGATCTTAGAGATTCAAGGACATGAAAAAATTCTACATACATGATCACTTCGATAAAAAAACAAAACAATGTGTTAAATTAAAATTATATGTTAATAATAGGCATTTATCTAATACCCAGTCAACGTTTGGCCAAATAAATCAGTCTTAAGAAGTTAATAATAAGGATTTAAAACCATTCATCGAATTACACAGGGTAATGCATTTTTTGTTGTATTTATAGAAATACTTGATTTTTCCTAATTCGAGTGTGAAGATTTCAAATCTGAAATTAGTTTCGCAACGGAAGTGCATTTAGTTACATTCTTTTACTGAAATGTACGAATTTAGAAACAAAAACGTTATATACAGCAAAGAGATCGCGTAACTTTGCGATAATCTTCCAGGGTACATCATCAGGTTTAAAGTTGCATAGGAACCCATGCACGAAAATGTCACCTCATACGACTATTGGCGCTTCCCAATTCACACAAAGATGCACACAAAGAAACATTTCGTAATTGGAAAGTGACCCTAGCGGCGTTTAATGACGTTTCCTGGCATGGATTCCCATGCAGTTTTACTCCTAATGCTCTAACTCCCCTAGAAGTTTGTCGCAATGTCAAAGAGACCCCTTGTAATATATAAAATTTTTATGCTTGTACATGCATTTAGACGAAGAATAGATTTAAAATGTCCAACAAAAGCTATTGCATGGAGTGAGAAACCGATAGCATATTTAAAATCATGAGTATGTAAGATCGAAAAGTATTACATCGAAAGTTTTACATCGAAGGATTAGGAGTATTATGGAGTATTTCATCGAAAGTATGTAAGATCTGTTAAAAAAAATCTCATGCAATAGAAAAAAAAAGTTCTCGCAAGAGTTATTTTCTACTGTTAAGCAAATTTTGTTTTTATTCTTTCGAATGTCAAGAAAAAGAGTTATTAAGTACAATGCCACTTTGAAAAAAAATGATTTGCTATGAGTACAAAAAGTATTTAATATTCAACTAACGTTTTTCGAAATAAGTTTCAAGTAATTTACAATATTGATATTTTTAAACTGTTTAACTACAAAATTTTCGATTTTATAAATTAATGAAAAAAAATTCTAAAAATGGATTTTGCTTTAATTTAGGGTCAAATGCTTTTAATTAGAGCAAAAACAACGTATCAACTATAATAATGAATGGAAAATAATTTTGTGCTGTAACATACTGTAATGGAAAATACTATAATTAATATAATAAAAGCAGAAACATGAAAATCTGAATTTACTATGGTAAGCCTTTTTATTAGATTGAGTTTTGACGAGCCGTATTTAGAGAATGTTTAAATTATAAAAATTAAATTTCTAAGTGACATCAAAATAGCATATGGAAATTTTTAAAAATCTAACTATATCTTTAACATTGGTCTAATTAATAGAAAGTCATTAGAGTAAGTTTTAAAGAGTTATATTTAGAGTCTATAAATATTAAATAGAATAAAATGCTAAGTTTACTGGCAATAGATAAACAACAGTTTATTAAAATTTCTGAAAATCTAATGAATTTTTCTTCAGAGTTCGTCACATTAATTAAAAGTTAATTAGAATGTAAAGTGAATTTTGGAGAGCCATGTTTAAAAACTGGTAATACATACTCAATGGAGATGGAATTTTTTTAAAAGGAGACAAAGTTTTCTTCAATGGTCTTATTATTAAAAAACTCGAATAGTCATTAGAGTAAGTTTCGGACAATTATAGTTAGGATGTATTAAAATTAGACAGATGGAAGTTTTAAGATGCCGACAATAGATAAGCAATAGTTCATGAAAATTTCTGAAAATATATCTTTCCTCAGAATTATTCATATTAATACAGTTTTTAATAGTCAGTAAAGAAATTTTGAAGAGCTGTTTATAGAATATTTAAATCAGAGACTTTGAAGCACTAAGTTTGCTAAGAATAAATGCGCCAATAAAGTATTGATAAGTATTCCAACAGTAGATATGATTATAACAAATTCTAAAACGATAGTAAAGATTTTTTCAGCATTATTCTTAATAATAAAAAGTATCTACTATCTAAAGTAAGGAATTAAAATAAACAAAGCAACGCTTTTACTTCTACCATGCAATGTAACGTAACGAGTGGTTCATCGATTGCTGTATGTTTATTTTAAAAAAATAAGCAGTAAAAATAAACACAACAGAATTATTTTTAGTTACAAAATCGGTAATAATAAAAAGCATCTATTATCCAAAGTAAGGAATTAATAAAATAAAGCAACGATTATACTTGTACTATGCAATGTAACGTAACGAGTGGTTCGTCAATTGCTGTATATTTATTTTAAAAAATAAATAGTAAAAATAAACATAACAAAATTATTTTTAGTTACGAAATCGGTAAATTAAAACAATAAGCACAAATGTCCTAATGAGTTACGAGGAGTAATGTTTCAAAAATATTGAAATCAGAAGGAACAAATCGCTAGTGTTTTTACCATAGATACACAATAAAAGCTGAAAACGTCTGAAGAACTTATATTTCAATCAGCATTATGAATATCTACTAAAGCAGTGTTTCCCAGGGGTACGGGAACAGTTTAGTGGGGGTACGTGTTCTTATGCGAAATATCTTACAACAAACGAAAACTTCGAAAAATTTTATTTAAAAGCAAAGCTAACCATTAAAATTTACGATTAGGTATTTTACTATTGGCTATTTTTTGCAGATTTAACAGTTAATAATTAGTGGTGTTAACAGCCAGTTGTGATTTTAAACTTTTGTACAATTTTTTATAGTAAAAAATACATTCATTTTTTTATTAGTGGTACACAGCGTTACGAAAAATTTAGAAAGAGTACACAAAAGTCATAGCTTGGGAAACACTGCGCTAAAGTAATGATAAAACATTAAAAAACGCTTATCCATATTTAACTCAGTAATACAGTTTTCAGCTTAAAAAAAAAACTTTCATCTGAAAAAAAAAAAAGATTTATTGCCTAAATAAATTTTAGCGAGATTAGAAAACATTTAAATTTTAAAAGATACGCGCAGTTGTTAATTCAATAAATACGCAATATAATGCGAAAATTTCTGAAAATCTAATAAAAAGCCTCAGCGTTAGTCTTGTTTACAAAAAGTTTATAGTTACTAAAGCCAGGAAACAAAAAATTAAGCAACGTTTTAAACCACTATGACGTAATGCAACTAAACTAATGATTCATCGATCGCTCGATAGATATGACGCATTATTTTTTTATTTAAAAAAAAAAAAACTACAAGTAGGGCCAGAATTTTCTTAAGGTTTAATGATGTGAAAGAGTAGAGAAGAGAGGTTACATAAATATACGATCGCCCCCTTATTACATGCCCTCAGATTGCGGTGAAGACACCTTTGAAGAACTGGTCACGCTCTAGATGAAGGCGTGCTCTATCCGTTTTTTTTTCTTTCTGTAGATTAAAGGAACATCTGCCCCATCCTAAAAAATGCCAGAGTAGAAAAAATAAAGAAGGGCATTTTTGAAGTACTGGTACAGGCTTTGAGCAGATAAGTTTAGTGGTGTGACCTACCATAATAAGTTTTTTTATTATGTTTTCCTTTCTGTTAAACTCTCCCTACTCTGGGTTATTGAGTCAGATCGGGGACCTTTTAATATCTTTCACGTGTTTTCATAAGAATTACTCATGGAGTTTGTTTTTATACATAAATGTTAACTGAATGGGCTTGGCTTAAAGGTGAGTTACCCTAATTTGTATTTGGTATGTTTCATATTTGACATATTTTTCAAAAAAAAAAAAAAAAAAAAAAAAAAAAAAAAAAAAAACTCTATTTTTTTTAATAAAATAAAAAAAAATGTTCTAATCAAATATGCGATTAAATTAGGATCAAATTAGGAATTTAATGGATATCAACTAATCTTGAAGCAAAATGGTGGTATGTCACGTATACATGGTGAGAAATATTGCCGGTTAAATTTCCGTACTGTATGGTCATGATATTTCTAGTAAAGGTGAGTTATCCTAATTCATATTTGGTATGTTTGATATTTGTCATATTTTTCAAAGAACCTCTTTTTTTTAATAAGATAAAAAATATTCTAATCAAATATGATATTTATTAAATTAGGATCAAATTAGGAGTTTAATAAAATTAGGAAATCAACTAATCTCGAAACAAAATGGTGGTTTGTCACGTATACATAGTGAAAAATATTTCCGGTAAAATTCCCGCACTGTATGGTCATGATATTTCTAGTAAAGGAGAAGTTACCCTAATTTGTATTTGGTATGTTTGATATTTGTAATATATTTCAAAGTTCACAACAACACATTTACTTTATATTTATAATAGTTGTATTTAAAAATGATATCTTAAACTCGTTAAGTTATAGACTAATATGTTTTTTACTTTTGACAGTACGTCGAGATAGACGTCGAGATTGAAATTGGAATTCTAATAACCAAAATTAACGAAATAATAACACTGAGATGAATGATAACAGTTGATAACATTTCTACACGTCTTCAACTCATTAAAAAATTTATTTTATGTCAGTGAAATTGATCAATTTTATTTTACTGACAAAACAACAACCAAATTGTATAGAATTTTACTATAATGACTAAATAGAGTTTTTAGTTCTAAAAAAAAAAAGAAAACGTAAATGAATTTCGTTTGAAGAATTCTCTACAAGGAATTCAGGAGAAAAAAAGCATCTTGAACGAACTCATGGGAATAAATTTGAAAACCACGTTAAAACATTTAGGAAAACTTTTATGCTTAATTTTTTTTTCTACAATCTTGAATATCATCAAACTAAAATTACGTTAAGAAACCCCACTTATATCTGAGTAATATTTTCTTAGTTTTGCTCCAAAAAATGAAGTTATGACAAGCTAAAAACAAATAAATAAATTAGTAAAATTCTCTGAAAATTTGAAAAATAAAAATTCTTCCGGGATTTTTAACTATGTAATATTTCCCACCTAAATTGATTAAAATGTTTTAACTAAATGTGTGTTTCGTTATATTTAAAGTCTGGAGAGAACTTTAGAGAAATTATATAAGTAGTTAAACCCCGTAAATGGTTAAAAGCAAGATTAAACTTCTAGTTTAAATTTATTGAGTCAATTTAAAAGTCGGGATTGCTAAATTTATAACTTCTTTAAAACTGCAAATGACGACTATTTCTCTGCATGGTGATTCAAGTAATACAAGGAATTCTGAAATCTTAATTATCATTAAAATAACCCAACAAATGGTCCGATGTAGTTTGGAATTTTAAGCTGCTAAGCCTAACGGAACAGAATCAGGCAGCATATAGCTACTTGATGCATTGAACCTAATTACAGGAGTGCCCGAATAGTGACAAATGGTGCGAGGTGCGGAGCACTTTACATTTATAATGCAGTCCAGTCGACCTCTTAAATCCCCTAGGGGCACCGCAAGGCACTTTAGTGTTATTTATCAGGGTTCTATTGGAAAAATCCCAGTGCATTGTTTTCTAGAATTAATGGTCCCAAAGCCGATTTGACTTTTCTCTGCTTTTATTTTTCTCACTGTAAAGTCCCTTTTCTTTTATTTTCAGAGGTTACTTCTTTTTCTTTATCCTATAAATTTCCGGAGCTCGTTTTTCTATTTTTTTCATTTATTCTTTTTTTGGGGGTAAAATAATATAAAGGGAAAAAAAGTGCAAAAAAATAAATTTCTTTAGAAATCTCTTTCTTTTTGTGTTATGGAAGAATTGAAAGTGAATGTTAGAGTATAAAAAGAGCAAAACAAATTACGTTTAAGCCACTTTTTTATAGTCGGATTATTATTTTTGCTACATTTATTGGACGATTTTTATACAGCACTTGTCCAATGTATAAATTTGTTTTTAAAACCTTTTTCGTGTTAAATTAAATCGAGGAAATAAACCATGATTATGCATCGATTGAAGAAGGGCGGAAAAAGAATATTTTCTGTTTTTAATGCAAATTAAGAATGTAAATGTAGGAGACTTTTATAAAAATATGCTTCGCATCAACTATTAGTTATTTCATTTTTATTTCCTCTTTTATACTTTTACGAGAATTTTTTTTTATTTAAAAATGAAACTTATTATATTTATTGAAAATGTTTGAATATATTAGTTATGTTTGGGTTCATTTTTCATGAATACCTAATTTGCTCCTATGACATTTAAAAGAGGTGAAAAGGAATTTCATGTTTGCTTAACAACGATACACACCATTTTATAAATTTATAATTTTAAAAAAGAAAGACAATTCTCTCTGATTTTTGTGAAATTTTATAAACTGCAAAGACATTGGATGATAGATGTAACAAATTTGTTCAATTTTGAGGTTAAACGCGTTTGTAGTTCTTAACAGTGTAATAACCAATAACTTGAAATTGTCATCGTACGCATTTGATGCAATATTAATAAAGTGTTAGAGCTTATCATGTTTCCAATGAACTATAATAACGTGCAACCAAGTTCAAGAAGACAAATAATATGGTTCATCTTAATACCTTATTATACGTCTTCGCAAAACGAATCCATATTGTGGTTAAAATCGTTCAAACTATTAACGGAGTATTAGCAATATTTTTTAATCAGTCAAAATATAAATTTGTTGCAGTCTTAATAAAGTGTTAAGTTGAATCATGTTTCGTTCATGTTAAACCATAATATCGTATTACAAAGTTCAAGAAAATTAACAAGATTCGAATTGATACCGTATTAGTCTTGTTGAAAATCTAATCGATATTATGGTTTAACACATTCAAATTTTCAGCAGTGCATTAAACATATTTTAAAATAAGTCATAGTTCAAATTTGTGACAACTTAGTAAAGAGTTAAATTGAGTCATGTTTCCGTTCAAGTTTAACCATAATAAAGTGTAATCGAGTTCAAGAGGATGATTAATATGGCCCAACTTGATATCAGAATATTCCTTTTGCAAATCTGATATATATTATGGTTTAACAGTGGTCATATTTTTGACAGTGTATTAATAGTATTTTAAAATAAGTCATCATACAAATTTGCTACAATCTTAATAAAGTGCTAAATTTAATCATTTTTGCGTTCAATTTGAACCATAATATCAGAAAACCAAGAAATTCAAGAAGACAAATAATATGATTCAACCTGATAACGTGCAACTAATGCATCAAATTTAATCGATATCATGATTCCTGACACATCACCTAACCATGACCAAGCACTTAGCTCCATTTTTAGGAGCTAGATGTTTAGGCATTACTGGGTGTTATCTTTTAACGGCTATGGTAGGAATGCAACGTAATTTCGATCCCGGTCAGAAGACGTGGACAATGCTTGAGCTGGTACCTCTCTCTCCAAAATTGCACACCACAACCAACAAGAGGACTTTTAGCCACGGCAGGCATAATGTGCCCATTTTTGCCTATACACGCGGGTTGTTTTGACGGCTGTCAGGATCGAACTCCCTACTCTTAACTTTCCAACCAGCGATGCGAGTGATCCCAAAACCGAATGCGCCACTGGAGCTCGATTATTATTCAACATGTTCTTAACATTATCATGAAAAATGTTACTTACAATTTAGATATCTTGAAAAGTCGAATCATGTTATTAAGTACAAGAAAGATTAACTTTTATGATATTGTGGTTCAATATTTTTCTCGATTAATAAGTGCGTTAAGGTGGAATGCTGAAATGCATTTTGTTATCTTTTGTTGGATGGAAGGATTCCAAAAGAATGAAGAATATAGCCTCTCAAGAATTTGTGCTATTGGCTTTTAAAGAAAATTTATGCACTTATAGATATTCTTGCAGTGTCTTTTTGGAATCAAGCTCTTCCCATATAAGGTTTGTATAGTCTCTCATAAGCAGTTCGTGCCCCAATATCATTCATTGTATGGGGAGTTCATATATAAAAAGACATTGGATTTTTACCCACTTTTGGGGAGAATTCAGCCCTGAGGTACGAAATCGAAGAGAGAACGCCCCATTAGCGCCATTCTCCAGGGGCTTGCGTGATTTGAAGCACCCCTAAGCGTAATAAGGGGGTGAGATGGAGGCCGAATTGCATTTCAGGTAGTTCACAATGAAAAGGGAATAGTTCGCAATAGAAAAGGATTATTTAGCTTGTTATGTTTTTCTTAACGTTTTGAGGTTTGTATGTTTGGAATTTAGAATAAATATTACCATTTTTTCACCGTTACCGTTTTTTTTCATTTAGCAAATTATATTAATTCAGCATTTATATTTGCGGGTAAAGTTTAAATTGTAAACAAATTTTACCTCATTTCAACAATTGAAAATTACATGCAATGAGATTAAAAATTGAAAAAAAAAATTCATATTTGTTTTGAGATGCAGCATTATATCACATATTTAAAGCTGCACATATGTTCCTGTTTCTTTCCTAATTAATTTACTTCCTGTTTTAATTTAAAATCCGATATTTTAACGCTTATTCCTAACTATACAATCCTTAAATTACAGTTAATGAAGATTTTCATCTATAAAAATAATTGTGTGAGTTTCTGTGTTTCGCTCTTATAACTCCAGAACCATTTATGCTACCGTCCTGAGCTTTGGTCAGTGAGGGAAAGGGAAAATTTAGCCCTCAATCCTAAAATTCATTTGGAATTTTCGATTTGTTCGTTCGATACGGAAGTTTTAAAAATAGAATTGTTTCATTGGGTTTGAACTTCATTGATAAAACAGAGGCTGCAGACAATTTTCTTTATTTCAAATATTTTAAAGATTACATCAGTGGCATTTGGTAGCTTATAGCTTTCTTAAAAAAGGAGTAAATATTAAATATTTTATTTATTTGTCATGTCAGATAGACTGAATGATCAGAATGAACATGAAAACATTAGCAGACTACGTCACCCAATTAGTATTCCTAAAGTTATTTGAAACCATTTATTGAAAAACTAAATAATTTAAAGTCATAAGTTATTGAAACAAAAAATAATAGTTTATTAACTTATGGAAACAAAATTAATGGATAAATAGTTATAATTCTACTGGAGTAATGTAAAAAATCCCCATGATCTTTTTCACGTCAATGATGCTTGGTTAAACTTGTTATTAGCTAAAATTTTAATTTAAAAAATGCCTTTGTTCTAGAAAACAAACTTAAGGAGAATAGGTACATATTCCTTAAGGGGGACCATGAGAAATTGCCATACGATTGCTGACACCAATGAGGCTTAAATAATTTTGCTAATGCGTTCAAATTGAAAAGAAGAAAAAGAGGTGAACTGAAAAGGAAACATTAGAGAAAGGGTAACAATTCGCTTAAGAGAAACGTAAAAAATTCAAACTATTATAGACGACAATGATGTATAATTAATTTTGTTAATAAGTGCTAATTGAAATTTTAAAAAAAATTGCTACGCAGTATAAAACAAAATAAATAGAAAAAATAGTACTGAAAAGTTTAAGAAAAATTTTAAAAAATCGAAATATTATTGATGCTATTGACAGTATGTCCAATTTTGCAAATTTAGATTAAAAAAAAAACTATTTTTGCTCGATCTTATGATCAGATTAAATCAGATATTTACTAAAAAGGAACATCAAATTCAATATACTTCCAGAAAACTAAAATTAAATTTTTAATTAAAACAATACATTTCTTAAAATGACTTTTAAATCTATAAAGAAATGGAAATGGAAAGATGATATTGGAAAGATGATTAATGGAAAGAAAATTTAATTAGTTAATTTAAAAAGTGTAGTTATATGGCTTAAAATTTAAATAATGTAAACATTTTTGAATTATAATAAAAATGACGTCATTTTTGATTGGATCTTAATGTTATAGTATATAAGTACGTAAAAATCAGAAATAAATTATGTATTTCAAATGATTAAAATAATTATAACTGTACTTAAATGGATATATGAAATGATGTATTGCATTCAAAATCGAGAATATGAATAAAAGTTTATTTTTAAAAGACCGCCTATAAATCTTGATACAGGTTACTGTATGCAATATATTTAATAATTATAACCGTACATAAAAGGCAACAAATGTATTTAATGTCATTACGCCCTGCATCTGCAACTCTGGAAATTGATATGCATGCAGAACTAAGATCAGGCATAAAGTAAACGATAAACTGATTATTAAATTCAATCAAAATTCAATTGCCATATTTTAATTAAATTAAATAAAATTTATAATAAAAATGTAAATCGCAAAACAATATTATTAAAAATCATTCTGTATAATAATGATCGCTATTATTTTATAAAATTATTAAATTGAAGTTATTTGATTTTCAATGAGAAGTTAAAAATCTACAAAATGCTAGCTATAATAACTAAGATATCATTCTAAATATTATAGAACTATTAAAAAAAAACTATGCAATAAATTTAAACAAAAATTAAACAATTATCAAGGAAAGAAAACAAAACTTCATTATACAAATTCGATAATTAATTTTTAATAAAAAAGTAATTTGATTTAACAGAATTAAAATTTAGTTCCTCAATTCAAGTAAGGAATATTAAGGGAAAAAACAAGCAAAATTATTGTATTTGTAAAAGAATTAAAGATTTAATTGAGAATATTAAATCAATATAATATTCAATCCACTTTGATAATGTTATTTGCGCAAAAACAATCCCTCTCAATATAATTAACTAGCGCGAAATTCGAATGTTTTTATGCAAACGATAAATTATTTTTACTTATCAATTAACGCGATTCTTTAATTACATCACCCCCGGCATAAGCGTGCGGCACGAACAGACGCGTATTTTCCTGTTACCTTTCTTGATTCTTTTCTAATCTAAGGGATTCTAGGGATTCTAGGGATTCTAGAATATCTGTATGGAATCTTATTCTACCGCCTCCTTTGAAAACACCCTCTAGCTGCACGGAGAACACCTCACACGATTTTTTTGACATATCAGCAGGCTTATTCGGTATCCGCGTTGGCTCCAATTAATTTCTTTTCCGTCGTTCCTTACGCGGCTGTAATGACGCAAAGCGCCATCCAAACGGAAACTTAATTACAGATGCAGAGGGGAGAACCCTGAGGGTCTTTTCCATCCCTCGTAACCTTCCAATATTCTAGAATGGAGGTATGGCACACGATGGAATATGTCATCTACTTTTGCGCGGGGGGACGGTAGATTATTCATTAACATTTGGAATTTTCAATTCACTGAGTAATTTAGAAATTGAAACTTTTTTTTGTTGCAATTAATGCAAACTATATATATCTGTTAACACTAAAGCGCATAAATATTTTATTTAACAAATTATTGAAATAATGTGCAGAATAACTAGGTTGATTAAACAAATTGGAGAGAATTATACAATTTCTCGAATTACTTATGTGATCAGCAAATTACCTTGATAAATTGCTCATTGCTTAGGTCGTTAAAGATAAAATAAAATCTTTACTAGAACAGCAACAACGTTTCTGTACTCTTAAATTAACGTAATGTTATTAATTTATTTTTTGCAGAAGGAAACAGAAGTAAGCTATTCTGCAAATTTTTTACTTAATGTGCATAATAACTAGGCTGATTAAATAAATTGGTGAAAACTATTTCATTTCTCAAATTCCTTAGGTAATCCATAAATTATCTTGATATACACATTACCTTTTTTGTTAATAACAAATTATTTAAGTAATGTGCAGAATAACTAGGAGGATTAAAAAAATGGCGAAAATTATACAATTTCAGGAATTAGTTAGGTAATCAGTAAATTACCTTCATAATTTGCACATTGCTTATGGCGTTAAGGGTAAAATAAAATCGTTACTGGAACAACAACAACGTTTCTTTACTCTTAAATTAATGTAATGTTATTAATTTATTTTTGCAGAAAGAAAGAGCAGAAATATGTTATGAAACAAATTATTTAAGCAATCTACAGAATAACTACAATGATTAATTTAATTGCCTAAAATTATTTCATTTCTCACATTACTTAGGTAATAGCAAATTATCTTGATTATCTGCACAATATCTAATTCGTTAAAAGAAAAAATTAAATCTTCATTGGAAGAACAGCAACGTATCTATACGCTTAAATTAACATAACATAATTAATTTAATTTTGGCATAAATAAGTCATTCAACAAATTATTTATGCAATCTGCGGAACAACTAAGAAAATTAATTAAATGACCGAAAAATTATTTAATTTTTCATTTTACTTTGATAATCAGCAAATTAACTTGATAATCTGCACATAGCTTATTTCGTTAAAATGGAAAAAAATTCTTACAATAGCAATGACTCTGTGCGCTGAAATTAATATAATATTATTAATTTATTTTTCAGAACCTAAAGTACCAAGTTAATGCATTATAGAATCCTATTTTGAAAAATAAAAATAACAGATGAAGATCACATACTAGAACGAAGAAAAAAATTCTGGTAAAATTGCAGTAATGAATGGTAATTATTTTTCTGATTAAGAAAACCATAATTTTGGTTAATAAAACTAGCGAAATGGCATTTAAACCATTCATTTGGTTTTTTTTTCCATATGTTTTCGGTTAGCATGAAATTCTGGTTTTAAAAATTATAGCTCTTATTAACGTACATTTAGTAAAAAATACAAAACAGAGAAGTAAATTTAAACACATAAATGGTTTTTATGCCATGCTCTAAAAGTTCTAAATGTCACTATGTTTGTATAGCACATTATAACACCATCATTTATTGTTAATTTTATCAAAATTATTACCTAAGTGTTTCGGTAAAATTTATTGAGCTATTTGGTATTCCCAAGAAGCTAGAAACGCAGTAAATTTTAACATATTCGGGTTGTTTTGACCATACTCTTTTCTCAATATTTGGAAATCTTTCAAAATTGGAGGGAGATGGAAAAAAATGAAAGAAACAATCTTTTACATTTTAACTATACGGACGCGGTAAATATGCACATTGTAAAGGTAAAATGTAGAAAACCTTTGGTTCCACACTTTATCAGATCACCTTCACTAATCTTCAAATGATCTAGGTAATGTACAGATTAACAGTTTTCGAGCTTCAGCGGTAACTTGTATGCTGTTGAAATAAAACTATTACTTAAGCTTAAACACTGTAACATTGACTATACAACTTTTGGGATTAAACTAATAAAAAACTTGTATGCTGTTGAAATAAAACTATTACTTAAGCTGAAACACTGTAGCATTGACTGGACAACTTTTAAGAGTAAACTAATAAAAAACATGTTTGCTGTTGAAATAAAACTATTACTTAAGCTGAAAATCTGTAGCATTGACTGGACAACTTTTAAGATTAAACTAATAAAAAACATGTATGCTGTTGAAATAAAACTGTTACTAAAGCTAAAACACTGTAACATTGACTGTACAACTTTTGAGATTAAACTAATAAAAAACATGTATGCTGTTGAAATAAAACTGCTACTTAAGCTGAAACACTTTATTATTGACTATACAACCTTTAGGATTAAACTAATAAAAACAATTCTACAGTTATATCTTTATTCAGTAAATATGTTTATTCAGTTTTACCATATTTTTGAGAAAACATGTATAGGTGTAAAATACCCTGGAAGCGTTTTTGTAATGGTCTTGTAATAAATGTTTTGCAATGAAGCCAAGTAGAAGCAGAATTAAAGCATTTTTCAGTGACCTTATAATTTAGTTAAGTTTTTTTTTTCCAAGTCATTAAAATCCTACCATTTTTTTTTACAAGAAACATAAATTTTGTCCTTTTTTTCAATTCTGCTATATTTATCAACAAAAAGAAAATATTTTTCTTGCACTTCTTAGTTTGAATTTAAAAGAATTCATAAAATTATTATAAGGTAAAATCCTAATCATGATATTTATTATAACTTTTATCATTTTTGTCATGCTTACTAAATGGCTGCCAAATACAAAGTACGAAGTTTGAAATTTTGGATTGTGTTTATGCTTAACCTTCCAATCATTCAAATTTGTTGCTACGGTATCGAGTTGGGTAGTATTATCGCTCAAAAATAACCCTTTTTAAACTTAATTACACGATACTATGATCAAAATTGAACGAAATTCATACAATTTAATTTTACAACTTATATTTCACGGTATTATTTAACTACAATTTTTCAGTAATTTTACAATAAATGATACTGCAAAAATAAGGGTATATTATCAATTTTGATCCATAAAATTTAATCGTAAAAATGTATTTTAAGGTTATAATTATCGGGACCCTGGGTACATTTTACCGTAATTTCATTCGGAATTTTTTACATTGCATTTCCTCACGCACCTCTCGAGTCATAACTTGAGTATGGTATATTATACCATACTCATATGCAAGAATGCAGATATATGCATTTTCTCTTTAAAAACAACCTGTGTCTCCAATAATGTGACAGTATGCGGCACTATAACACAGTTTATACCTACAATTTACCAGCTATTTTAGAAAATATCAAAAATAAATTTAAATAACAACTTCGTACCTAAGTTTTTATTTCTGTAAAATAACAAAATTATTCTAAAGATTTATTTAACGTATGACTAACTATTAAACACTACTTAAACATAGATTTAAAGAGAATCTAAATAAACACTTAACATATAACTAATTATTTAACACTACTTAAATTACTAAGCAAGACAACAAAGCAAAATGAAACTAAATAAATACTTAACGTATAACTAATTTAACACTACTTAAAATATTAAGTAGGTCAACCTAACAGAATGAATTATTTCAGATGACTATGACGATTTGGAAAGAGTAATAAATATATAGATTTGTCTGTGTTTATTTTTTAAATAAATAAATAAGAAACAGTTTGCTAAGGAAATCTGAATTAAATAATTTAAAAAATTTTCTGAAAATAAATCAATGAGTCATTTTCCTAAATTAACATTATTTAAAGTGTATGGCATATTTTTATACCTCTCACAAAAACCTTCTGTTCAATTTATATTTTTTTTGCAGTGCGTACGTACTTAAATTATGCTATTATAATCACGCATATAGAAGTATGATGATAGTTATGATTAGTAAGAGATTGAATCGGGACAAGACTTTTCTTAATTATTACTAATTAGATGCCCTAAGTTCGCAAAAAAGATACATTGAAATTCAGGTCATTAAAACAGGTTATTTTCTTTCATCAATATTTATGATGCAGAATATTCTATCGGTTTAAGTATTTCTAAACTAAAGCAGTACGATTCTATGATAATTAAAATTTAGTCATACATGAATTTTATTACTGACTAATTTTCGAAGTCAAGGCTGCAATGTTCTCTATTGCTCATTAGCTTTTATGCAAACTATTATAATAAAATGTTCGAATATATTATAAGGTAATAAATTATCTACGCATTAAAATGGTTAAAAAATCATAATAGTTTCGTAAGGAAGCTTTTAATTTGTTCAAAAGTAGTTGAAATAAGATAGAAAATAATTTAAATCCTCCCCTTCAAGGAAAAAAATCAATTATAACCATTAATGATTCAATTTATCAAACTCCGTTTCATAAAATCTTTTCTACCACAATCTAGTTACGAGGAAAAAAACATTTTTGACGATAAACAATTCCTAAGAGGCAGAAGATAAATTGTTTATTCGTTTCACAATATCATTGAATTTAATAAAAAGTCTCCTCATAAATGGACGAGTAAATCAATGGTTCCATCAAACCGAGTGATTTATCGTTTGGGCACTAGTGCCGGCCCTCCTATGATCTTCTTCTACAAGCGTGCATCATTGTTTTTGAAAAAAAAAAGATAACAAAAATTGGAAAAAAAGAGCAATAAGCAGGGCTATTTTTTGATATAGCAAGATTAAAGGATGGTTACAACGGTTCCAAGGAGGAATTTTCAAGGAGAGTTTGAGGTTGCAGTGAAAAATCTACGTGACGGGATGACGTGAAACGCTATCTGATACATGTATTGGGTTGTTAACAATGTCACGATCATTAAAGTTTTCAACCCCCAATTAAATTAGAATTTTATGTAGATCAAATGATATGAATCTTTTATACAAAATTTTAATTTTATTCTGTAGGGTTTGAAAGAGTTCATGTCTGTAGCGGAGGATGGGTTGATATAATGAGTTGTTAAAAAGCAATTAAGTGACAGAGAGAATTTAAATTGCTGTAACTACGTCCCACGTGATGTATCAAAATTTAGGTACTGAGGAAATATATTTATCCTATTTAGTTTATTTATCAGACACTAATGAAGCAAATATTATAAATTGATTTTAGTAGAGCTTTTAAACTCAATTAAATGGCCATCTTTTGGTGGTATGATTAAAACTTCCTAAAAGTCATTATGAATGATAAAAAACTGGAGAAAAGCTGAAGTAAATAACAGCAATAAAAATTTTTTTACTCATTTCTTAGTAAGTATTTCGCTTATTTTTTAATTTATTTTCTCAAGTCCTTCATCACAAAATTGGAGGTAGCTAACTTTTTCCAGGCACTCCACTTTCAAAATTTCAGATTTAAAAAACCATTCCTTCACCTATAAATTACTTATAATAATTAGGACTAAGTATCGTTAAATTCAAGTCACCATGCACTTAAAAATTTTGTTGGTACCAAATATTTTGTAAATTTTAATTTATAATTTTAAAAACCTGAAAATCTAAGTCTATTAAAACAAAGAAAAATGATTTTTAACCTGGGAGATTTTTTTCACTGGGTTTGTCTTTTAATTTGATACTCAAGCCAATTGATGTTACACGAACAGACGATGAAATGACTAGATATAAATTTCAGAAATTAAGAAGTGTGTAAAATTGAATGCATACCTTAACTGTTAAAGCCTTATACCTTAACTGTAATTAAAGATACACTTGAAAATCCCAAAAATTTAAATATTAGTAAAATATATGTTTAAAAAGGATGATTTTGTGTTACTGTATTATTTAACACATATCATAAAGAAACAAAATTACCAAACACTTTAGAAAAATTACTTATCAAAATATTATATTTCCGAATATTTTAATTACTTATTTTCAGAAGATATTAAACTAAAAATAATAATTGTCTGTGCAATATCATTAAGCAGAAAAAAAGTATGCTATTTTTCATTTCATAAATACTTCCTTTTCAAAATGGTTCCGATTTCCTAGAAATTTTAAAATTTTATGAACTCTTCCTCTGGAAAAAAAAAATTCGCTGGGTCACTACCAGGTAGGGAAAAAATAAAAAGCTTGATACTTTATCCAGATAATAATATCTATTTTAATATAGGCTAAATTCGTGAAACTTAATCAACAGTTTATGATTGTATCATTATATTTATTTTCCATAATTTTGTATTTATTAATTAATTTGCATTTAAGACAATGTGAGTTTTGGAATTAGTCAAGCTTATTTAGAAGTCATACAATAAGTTTTTCCGTACCCTGCTTCAAACCTTATCTAACTCTTTTAAGAGGGTTTGATTCATTTTAAACTCAAGAATCCTTTAATTTGATGTAATTTGAATCATTTAATTTGATATGACGTAATTATAACTGAATAAGATTTGAGTCAGGGTGGGGCGTACATGCAACCGCTTTGACATGTTGTAATTTGTGTAACTGAGATACAAGTCTTTCTTTTAAAAAATTTTTTAAGATATGTAATTTTTTTTATTAAATATTTAAAGTAGATTTCTTAACAAAGTAAAACTTTTTCGAAAAGCAGATTTATTTCTTACAATTCATTGTTTTACTTATTTACTGCTTAAACATTGTAGTTTTATAATCTGTATTCATTTTAAATACTTAAAATTTGATATTGTAATCGAAGGGCAGATTTATTTTTTTGCATTTTAATGCTTTATTTATAATTATTATTCATATTTATTATTTATATATTGCAATTTTATGACATTTATTAATTTAAATGACATAAAAATAGAAAATATAATAGAACGGCAGATATGTATTTCTTACACTTTAATACTTTATTTATATATAGTATTTACAAACTGCAACTTTATAATATGTATTCATTTAAATGATCTAAAATTAGAAAATATAGGCAGATTTATTTCTTACTCTTCAATGCTTTATATTTTATTATTTATACTTTTCAATTTTACAATATACATTTATTTAAAAAAAAATAAAGTTAAAAATTTCAATTTAATAAAACAATATTTATCTAAGAATTTAAATGCTTTTTTTAAATTTCTTATGAGCAATTATATTGTTAATCTTATTATAGTTGAAGCTTCATACTTTTATTTAATTAAACGCGAGAAGTTTAAATGACTTTCCACAAAAGTGACAAATGAAAAAAATATAGATTATTTTTTACAATGAATTTCAAAATTTTTATTCGTGTTATTTTAATCCAAAATTTTCAGGCACAAGGATTATACGTATGTAATGTTAAGCCCTTATTTAAAAATCCCTTAAAATATAACTAAATTTCAACTTGATATTATACATCGTTTTCTCTTACAATATTTTTTTTTTATTCGTGGACAAAAATTAAATTTCGTGAAGGAAAATCTATGAAACACAAATTTTTCGATTACTTTTCATTATCCGAATTACGAAGACATTTTTCAGATTAACGATAAACTTGTATTGTTTATTTTGTTGTTAAAAATATAACTAAATTTCAGCTTGATATTATGCATTGCTTTCTCTTGCAATATTTTTTTTTATTCGTGAACGAAAATTAAATTTCGTGAAGAAAAATCTATGAAACACAAATTTTTTGATTACTTTTCATTATCCGAGTTACGAAGACATCTCTCAAATTAACGATAAACTTTTATTGTTTATTTTGTTGTTGTAAATAAATAACGAGTCATTTGAAAACTATTTACTTTACGAGAAAAAAGTTATTTTCTATGTTTTTCTCGGTCTTTGGAATAAATTTACTAATCACTTGGCATTCTTTCCCCTGAAGTTTTTAATGCTTACTCAAATAAAGTGAAGGAATTTAACTTCAGCTTGCTTTATTGTGGGCAATTTATCAATTTCTTTGTATTCTGACATGATTTATTGTGATAAACCGCTGAGAGATATGCCATGAGTAATGTGTTGGCGCGATTTTTCCTTCAGCATTTTGAAAAATACTTTTGTGAATCTAAACGTATTAAAAGATTTGCTCTTTGGGTGATTAATGTTTAACTTGATTTCCTTAATTTATGTTTCAGCTTTTAAGCAAGAAAATGAATGAAATAGAGTCTTATAAAAATGTATAAAAGTGTAGAATTTCTTTCAGCAGATTTTTAAAAAAATGCATAGTGCAGAAATTTTTATATTGTAGATAATGTGTGTGTCATAAAAGTATTTAACTCTGAATGGTTTCAAATTCTATATGTATATGTTATGAATAAAGTAATTAATCCAGTTATTATTACAAATGACCTGCTTAAGCCATAAATTTGTTAGAATTTTTTTCATTAACCAGACATAAGAATTAATTAAATTTGACAAGGAAGTTGGATAATTATTTATAAAGTCCAGTTAATGTGACAAGCTCTCAAACAGTATCCAGTTTGGCTAATTTATTTTGTTATTTCTATTAATTCATTTCCCTGATGTTTCCTACACTGACGTTTTTTTTGTTGCAATTGCCAGGTATTTATTACTCTGATCTTTTTTATGGTTAGGTATTTCAAGATATTTGTAATACCAATCTTATCTCCCGGTAACCCATGCATTGATGTCTTCCCAAATCTATTTGATTTATATATTAATTATTATAAATATCCAGTGATTATTAAAAATAACCAAATAAAAATGATAAAAATGATAATTTGCGAGAATTTATCACATTAATTTGAAATTGTCAGTGATAACTAAACTCTATTTATCACTTTGCCTGGTCAATAATAATTTTTCCCTGATTTACTTGTTTAACAGTAACGTATACTGTTTCTCAGTTTGAATACTTGACGTTATCAATACTTTAGAAGTTTTAGTCTATTATAGACATAGACTTAGTGGTTTTTTGAAAGAATTAAATGCATATTGTTACTTATCTCGCCGTATTGTTAATACTGCATATGTAAATTGTTGAAAGCCATCACCAAGATTTAAAAAAAAACGAAATACAAAAGTATAACAAAAGTATAACAACTTATGTATCGTACCAATTACAAAATTTTATACTCTATTTAAAGATAGCAAATGCTTAACAGTACACATAAGCATAAAGCATCCCACAGAGGACTGATCGGAAGACATGATTCCCAGAAGATCAAAAGGTCAAGTATCACTGGCTGCACCCAATGTGCGAGCTAATAACCACATTGATCGGTTCGCGAATGTACAGAAGGTGCGCTGTACAGATTCTAGTTAAAATTGTTCTGTCATAAAGTGTTCGCCGTACTTCTGGTATGCCTTCAGATCATCCTCAGAAATGTTTCCCAGACCGTCGTTAATAGCCCATTCAGAAGCAGTAGTGGCTCAGGGGAAAGAGCGCTTGCCTCCCAATAAAGTGTCCCAGGCTCGAATCTCAGTGGTGGCTACTGACTACTGTGCTGACGTAAAATATCATCAGTGGCAGACGAATCATCGGATAGAGTCCCCTTACAGTTAGGTTAACATTTGTAGTTTTTCGGGTTCTTCTCCATGTGATGCAAATGCGGGTTAATTCCTTAAAAAAATCATAAATGAAGGTTAGATTGTCCTAATGCTTGATCCAGGAATTTCCTTGTATTCTGCGTTGGGTTCAAAATTAGAAGACTGCTGAGTTGATCATTGTTAGCCTTAAACTGAAAATCGGGTCGACTGTTCATTGCCGGTTTCAAAATGAAATAAAATGAAATAGCCCATTTCTTATATCTAGTGTAACGAGCAAAGGGTTATATAGTAATTCTATATTGCGAAGCAAATTTTGAAACTATATTTGGTGAAGTCTAATAATTGTGATTGTATTGTCCAAAAGAGCTGACTGCCATTTAATTTTCACCATTTTCTAACTTTCTCCCAATCCGAAAAAATAAAGAATTTTGGAATTAAAATTCGGGACAAACTTGCAACTGTGGAGGACTTTTTTTAGTGAAACTTAGCTAAAAAAAGGGATATCATTCAAAAAAGCACTTATATTTTACCCTGCCTGCTCATGCCCACTAAATCTATAAGTGATATAACACTGTGTTCGATGAAAGTTGGGATCATTCTGTAAGTCAATTAGGCACTGTTGAGATTCGAACCGCTGTAAACTTAATCGGGAGGGAGCTCTCTATAACTTGGATCTCGGATAGTCCACTCGGATACTAAATATAGATCAAAAGTATATCGGAAGTATTAGAAAAAAAGAACCTCATTGAATTACGTTAAAGGTTAAAAGTATTTATTAAAAGTATCTCAACCAAACCCTTAACAGATTCAAACTTAGGTCTCTTCAATTAACAGCTAGTTTTCGATAACATAAGTTATCTAGAGTCTGCTTAAAAAAACTGATCAAAAATATATCATATTTAACATATGTAGATATTGAAAGTAATATATATTTGAAATGTAACTAAAAGCATTTACAAATAATTTAATAGATTTAAACAATATGCATTTTGATTAATGTTTAAATTCAGTATTATGCTTTGTTCAAGGTTCAAATATTTTCCAAACACTACCTACAGTTTTAGTAGATAATTCAAATTTAATATAATCACAAAAATTTAAACTGAGACAAACAAATAAATAGATAAATAGAAAAAAAATGTAGTAATGGTTAAAAGCAATTCATAGACAAATAAACCAAATCAAAGATTTTTAGCATTCATCATAATTTAAAAAAGCAAAATTCCTTTGAAAAGCTTGCTAGATAATATTAAAATGATGCATGGCAATTTTTCTTTTATTTGCTTGAGAGTTTTAATTCCGTTTGGAATACGTTTCCTTTCAAACAAACTAAATAAGGAAGGTAACTATGATACACAAATATATTAAACTAATATTTGCAAATAGTTTATTAAATTAATTAATGTTGAAGACGATACCGACGCAAAACTAAGAGGATTTTGATTATTATTTGAAAAGATGAACTTCCTTGTTTGAGTTAAATAATGAGTGTAAATAATTTATTTTTACAATATTAAAAGTTGAATTTTTTTTTTAACAACATGTTGAAAGGTTTTTGAAATGTAAATTTATTAGTGAAGTAAAGTTAAACTTTTGATTGCGAGTGGTTTTCAGATTTTATCTCCTTTATTCCATTTATTGCAAATATAGCTTATTTATCAATTTAATGTATTATGCGATAAAAAAAAATTTTTTTTTTGCATTCATACTTCATTTTATTCTAAAAAAATCTAAATGTTTTTATCTTGAAATAATTGAAATAAAAATGATTTTCTTTACGAAATATTCTCAACATAAAATGCGAAATGCACTGAAAAAGTAGAAATGCTGGAAATTTTAGTTCATATAATTTATCACACTTATATAATTTTAGTTACAAAGCTTAAATCTGCATTTACAACATCTTCATTAAATTCATTCGTAAAATTTAAAGTTAACATATATTTTTAATTTAATACTTGTCGTAAGTTATTTACCAAAATTATTTCAAGTATACTTCGTAACAAAATTAGCAATTAAAAAATGTCATGCCATGTTCTATTACTAATATACAACCAGGGAATAACAGTGCAAACTTTCCTATGGTAGTAGGCAAAAAAATATGGAATCCCTTTTATTACACTAATTTAATTCCAATTACCCAAAATAATTGTTGGTGAAAAATTAATTGAAAATGTGGTGTTTGTGCAATGAAAAAAAGTGTTTGTGATAAGCACAATAATAGAAGTTTATATTGCGTGATAAATTTTAGTAAATGTGATAAAATTTCTTAGTTTTACTATGATACCTTAGAACATGGAATAAAATCATTTATTTGGTTAAATTTACTTTTCAGTTTTAAAATTTTACTAAATATATGATTATAAGATACATAATTTTGAAAATCAAATTTCTGTTAAACCATTACGATTAGAAAGAAAAAATTACGAAATGAATAGTTTAAATACCATATATTTAAGTTTTTTATTAACCAGATTTATAGTTTTTCATGAGAACTGTTATTACCATGCTGTGCGGTAGTTTTAGCAGAATTTTTTCTGACTGTGGAAAATGCCAAACATATATACAAAATCCACTAACATGTATCGATACTCCGGGTAATTAAGCATATCAGTTCTAAACTTGGTGGATGTGTGTATATGTAGGCACGTCATAAGAATTGATAGTAACATAGAAACCCATGACTAGAAATATCATCATCCGCTATTTTGAAAGAATGTTATTTAGTGCCAAAGTCAGTTAATATATTGCAATCCATCAATTTTTGCGTAGCAAAATCTTTTTGTTAAAATAAAAAGTATAGAGGAAAAAATAATACGTAAATGTAAATCTAACCATCGATATTTGTGGTGATAGTTAAATTTTTTTTTCATTTATCTGATAGCACTTTTAAGCTTTGGAAAATAATTTATTTATATCCTTATAACAGAAGATAAATGAATTTTTTCTTACCATTTCATAATATATACACAAACATGCAGGAAAATAAAAACAAAATTTATTTTATTAAATATTAGTTCCTTAAATGTGTGAAATTTTGTAAATTCGAAACTACGATTGTGACAACCGTATCTCTCATTTTGGTGACGAAACTACAATAACAATATTCAAGATTTTTCAAATCTAATTTAGATGAAAGTCGCTAAAGACTTTCATCTAAATTAGTTTTTGAAAGTTCCATAAAGCTATTTTCCTTACACCCATCCACGAATACTGTCAGTTTCAACTTCTGGTTCCATCATTTCCAGAAATTTCGATGGGAAAAATGCAAATTATCCTGTTCGACAGAGCTTTCCTCTTCTTTTTTTCCGATTGCCTTTTCCTCCACAACCCCCTTTGAATTTCAATGCGTTTCGAAGTAGAAACAGAAAGTTCTCAATGAGGGTTCTATTTTGAACCCAATTCGGTATCGCAAGATAAGAAAAAAAGAAAAAAAAGAAGATATAATACTTCCTGCTAGAAGCAAAACTTGATAAAAACGTGCGAGGTGCATGCAAATTGTTCTTTCAGTGGTTCGGCAATGAATCAAAAACTTGCCTTGCTACATAAAAAAGAAGATCTAAAAACGAATCGGAATTTAAATTAGCTTAAAAATATGCACTCTTTTAGTTTTTTTAGTTTTTCTCGTTACTTCAGAATCTAAAGAAAAGTGGGAGTTAAAGGTAGAATCGAACAACAGCTTTTGCTTTCATTTCGATGTAAAGACGCCCTGCTTTCAATTCATCATTATCATTATTTTTTCTAACTTTTTTCTCCGTTCTTGAAAGCGTACGAATTTAAGCTAGCTTTTTTTTCTTCAAATAACGACAGCCCTTTTTAGTGAGAGCTTGAAATATTGCGAGAAAGAATTTCACTTTGGCTCTAATTGTTTTTTGATAGAAGGGGAAGGAACACTTAAATTCGTTTAGAATGGCTGATTGTATTTGATAATGGATCCAATGAAAGCTATATTGATTTATTAATAATGATATCAAGAAAAAAACTGGAAAATCCAAAAAAACTAAGATGTAACATTGTATCATAGTTAATTAGGAATAAAATTTTTTTTATTTATTAAAGATTCTTCCTTGTTTGTAATATTAATCATATTTATGAAAAAAATGTTAGTTTAATAACTTATTACAATTAATTTATGAATTAATAATATATTTGTAATTTTCTGAAAATCGTGAAATTTGGGTCTAATTGTTTTTTGATAAAAAGGGAAAGAACACTTAAATTCGTTCAGAACAGCTGATAGTATTTGATAATGGACCCAATGAATGCTATAGCGATTTATTAATAATGATACTACGAAAAAAAGCAGAAAATTTAAAAACAAAGATAAAACATCGCTTAAACATTAATTATGAATGAAAATTATTTATTTATTGAAACTTCTATTTCGCTATTAATATATATCATATTTACGAAATTATTATGAATTCTTATTGTAATTAATTTACAAATTTATAATATATTTTAGCAAATCACGACAACCGTTTCTTGTTAAAACTCAATTTATAGCTATAAAAAGTATTAATTTAACTCTGATTCTTTTGTATTTCTTTTTCATGCATAGGAAAAAGAAAGGACATTCAAATAGAAAAATGGCTATGTTTAACAATGGATTCAAAGAAAGTTATATCGATTTATTAATAATGATACCAAATAATAAAATTCACTTCAAATGAATAAAATGTAACAATTTTTTAACTGAAGTATGCACGGAAAGTTATTATCCAGTAGAGCTTCTTTTTTAAAAATAACACTTAGCACATATACGAAATTTATTTGGATATTTTTTTGTGTTTATTGTAATTAACTTATTCGATATTGATAATTTTCTAATTTTCTTTATTTGAATGATAGCTCTTTCAAGTGAAAGCTTGAACTATAGCGAGAAAGAATATCACTTATGCTCTAATTTCTTGTTATAAAAATAAAGGAATTCTTTAATAAAAATTTTTTTATTTATTAAAGATTCTTCCTTGTTTGTAATATTAATCATATTTATGAAAAAAATGTTAGTTTAATAACTTATTACAATTAATTTATGAATTAATAATATATTTGTAATTTTCTGAAAATCGTGAAATTTGGGTCTAATTGTTTTTTGATAAAAAGGGAAAGAACACTTAAATTCGTTCAGAACAGCTGATAGTATTTGATAATGGACCCAATGAATGCTATAGCGATTTATTAATAATGATACTACGAAAAAAAGCAGAAAATTTAAAAACAAAGATAAAACATCGCTTAAACATTAATTATGAATGAAAATTATTTATTTATTGAAACTTCTATTTCGCTATTAATATATATCATATTTACGAAATTATTATGAATTCTTATTGTAATTAATTTACAAATTTATAATATATTTTAGCAAATCACGACAACCGTTTCTTGTTAAAACTCAATTTATAGCTATAAAAAGTATTAATTTAACTCTGATTCTTTTGTATTTCTTTTTCATGCATAGGAAAAAGAAAGGACATTCAAATAGAAAAATGGCTATGTTTAACAATGGATTCAAAGAAAGTTATATCGATTTATTAATAATGATACCAAATAATAAAATTCACTTCAAATGAATAAAATGTAACAATTTTTTAACTGAAGTATGCACGGAAAGTTATTATCCAGTAGAGCTTCTTTTTTAAAAATAACACTTAGCACATATACGAAATTTATTTGGATATTTTTTTGTGTTTATTGTAATTAACTTATTCGATATTGATAATTTTCTAATTTTCTTTATTTGAATGATAGCTCTTTCAAGTGAAAGCTTGAACTATAGCGAGAAAGAATATCACTTATGCTCTAATTTCTTGTTATAAAAATAAAGGAATTCTTATGAGCTCTTAGTAAGAACAGCCAATTATGGTTTATAAAAAATCGAATGAAAGTTCATCAATTTATTGATAAAGATATAAAACAATGAAGTTATTACAAAAACTGAATAGAAAGATTGTTTTTAAATGAATTAGGAAAAGAAACTTTTTCATTCATAAGAATTTTTTTTAAAATAATATTTATTTATCAGAAAATTACACTAAAATGTCACGTATTAAAGTTTTTAGTTGCATTTCTTCGAAATAAAATAAAATGAGAGCGAAAAATGTTTATTATTTTTTCGAAAAAATAAATTATTGCTTTTATTAAAAACTTATAGAAAAAATTGCGAAAATTAATAGTGCAATAAATAAACTATATGATTATTTGAATAGCTCCGATTTTTATGGACAGAAATAGATAAAGTTCAAATAATTAAGTAAAATTGTTTTTTTACTTACGTACTATGAAAAATTTAGATTTTACCTTTTTTTAAAAAAAACTGAATATATATTTTTTAAAACAGTCATTTTTAAAGAAAAAAACTAAAGCTAAACAACTAATTGAAAGATTTCAGAGAATCAAATAAATCAAATTCTCAAAAATTTTAGGAAATCAGTTCAAAATTATTAAGCAAAACGATAACATCATCGTCTTACTTGTTTAGTTTTCAACCGTATAGAGGCGCTGTATACATTAGTGTATGAAACGTAGCCTTTTTTATGCGTTTTAAAAAAAAATCCGTAGCTTCTTTGCATTATACTGCAAATTTTTTTCATATTTTTTATTGTAATAAACACACTATTCTTGCTGCAAACCGGTGTAAACCAAACGCATTTTATTACTAGAATAAATTTAATTCTAAAAAATTTGATTATTAGAATAAATTAGAATAAAAACAATTTTCAAATATATCAAGAACTAAGTTTCTAAAATTTTTAGAATGCTATTATAAGCACTCGTGTGTTTATACCCTGGCATTGGCTTAAGAAAATTAACTGATTTTGTTCACTTATTACATGATTCATAAAATTTGGAATATTTTTTTAATTCATTTTACACCTTTTTATTAAATTATTTCATTCGTTGTCGTTTCATAAAATCTCAAATATATTAACATAATAAGATAATCGATTCATTTTAATAAAGAATAGTTTATTTGGCATTTATATTATATGAAATGATCAAACCGTTTAGTAGATAAACAAACACTCAAGATTATTAAATAATAAATCATATAAAACATTTTTTTAAATATTGGAGTTTCGGAATCACGTTTAATTGTTTAGTAATAGTGGTGTAAAATGTACAAGTATAGAAAAAATTTAAGCAATTTATCTCACATGAATATTAAAAAAAATGTCTGATAAACGCTTTAGCCTTTATTATTAATTGTACCATATCTTAAAGCAGATGTTGATAAATGAGAGAATTGTAAAAATGTGACGTAACGTTTACGTTAAATTGCTGTAGTCTAAATACAACATTCTGTTTAAATGGATTCGTAAAATAAAATAAAAAAAACCTGAATATTTCACGAACTAAAAGTGAAAAAACTCTTATCTTTTCCAATCTAACATTATTATATCTCAGTCCTCGGAACAGAAAAGAAGTGAAAAAAATCAGCTAAATGTACTTCTAGATGCTTGGTGCCGTTCCAATTTTTTGCTGCTATACTAGCGTCATTAAGAAAATGAATTCGGTCATGAAAGTGGAAGCTAATTATTTTCCCGTATATTTTTATTCTCTTCTTCATAAATATCTAGGATGCAAGTTTTGAATTTAGAAAGAGATGAGAAATAAATGTTAAATTGTTGAACTACGAATTATGAATTGCGTTAATACATTTTTTAGTTTGTCACATATTTGTGGCAAAATTGTGTTTATTTTGAATCGTAATTTTTTTTTTTAAAAATGAAATTAAATATAGTTATGTCTCATTATATCATACAAACAATAATTGACTTTTTATAATTTATTTATTCAAAAATCACATGAAAGGATCAATAATTTTCAGTTAAGTCATTGGTTATCTACCAAACGAAACTCAGTGGCACGACAGCCCATAAAGGGCCAAGTCCTACTGTGCCCATCTCAGTTTTTTTTGGCCTTGGGCTTCAGGGTGCAAGAGCAGATATTCCTGTCAGTTGGTCAGCCGAACGCGGAACCCCCAGTGTTTAGTTCCCAAGCATGCTTGGTACTCATTTTTCGACCCACTGAAGGGATGAAAGGTGGAGTCAACCTTGCCCGGTCCGGGGGTCGAACCCAGGACCTGTGGCACGGGAGCGCGAAGCGTTACCGCTCAGCCAGGTTATCATCAGCGTAAAATGAAATTTAAAAATGTTTTAACGGCAGTTACTTGCAAATTATTCATTTATCCTTTATTCAACTATTTTTATTAGAAAAATTAGTTTAGTATAATAATATTTATAAAAATAAATATGTATTACTAATATTATATAATATTAATATTTATAAATATTAATTAATTTTATCTTGTAATGCCACTTAAGGAGAGATATGAGAAACATTAGATTCTTTAGCGTTAAGTAGCTCTGTAGTGTAGCTCTGTAGTGCAGTCATCTATGCTTGAATGAGAGCTTCGCGTTCCAGTAGTCCAGGGTCATCAATTAAGGAGTACAGGACACTGTTGACTCCTACCTTTTGAAGAAATGGCGAAAATATTGTGGCATCAGCACTTGGATTTAAATCCCCGATCAGTCGCAAATTAGTCCTCTCGGCTAAAGTATGTATCCAGCTGTAAGAAACTAAGTTACATCATATGGTACTCACCATACGCATATTTGACTTCCGCTGTCCTGTTAGGTATCCTATGATGGAAATTAAAAATATAAATTAATAATTCTTTTGACATGACTTAGTTTCCGTTTTTCGAAGAACCTGTCAATTCTCATCGGCTGAGTATATTTAGTTGATAAGGTTAAAATTTCGGTTTAACAATATTAGGTAAAAAATGTCATTAACTTATTTTTCTCATGGTTAACATTTTGAATGCCATCATTTTTATGGTAATTTGACTGTTTTTGTTGAATATGATAAATTGCTATAACCATTTTTTAGAGAATTTTCCAACAGTTCACTCTGTTAATGATAATAAAACTTATTACGTTTTGTTTTCAAATTTTCTTTCGTCGTGAATACAAGAGGCAGATACATTTATAGACTAATTACAAATCTATCAAATCTACTAAGAATGCTAATTTATACATTATTTGTAATAACATTATTGTATATTTATTGTATTATATTTAAATGATTTTAAATGAATTTGCAATTTATTATATGGAAATCATTAAATGTTTCTTCCAGTCAACTTCAAATCAAACTTTGTAAACTATTTATTTTTTAAAAAATACATCTAATTATGTTCGAAGAATTATTTAATTACGTTAAATTCGTTTTCAATGGTCCAAATAGAATCAGGTGTTATATTTATACAACAGAATTTTTCCGTTGTGTATTTTCTAGTGCTTTTTCCAAGTGCTTCTTCGGAGACTTTATTTCTGATTTTTTCCAGTACTTCGTAGAATAATATTGTGTTTCAGATTAAATGCACGGAACAAAACCAATGCGCCAAGATTACCTGCACTTTAAATCATCATGATTATTGCCAGAAGTGTTGCTGTTATGCTCAAATGAAGCTGCTTATAAGTTAATATGAAAAAAAAAAACTATTAGCTCTGTGACTTTTAATAAACAAATTTATGAAAGAGCCATCTCTTTGGACTTCAGTACCAAAACTTTTAATTATATATTAAATTTGTAAAATAAAAATTTACTTCTCATAAAAATAATAAGAACACTAAATGTAAAAAATAAGGAAATAAAAAATGGCCGCTTTTACTCTTAGGAAAGAAAGCTCAGAATTACTTTGACTTCATAAATCAAAATGACAACCATTTTTCCTTTTTAGGCATTTTTATATTTCCAAGGGAAAATATAAAGTAAATATTAATTTCATCTCCAATATCATAAATCACTACTAATGTCGAGGCAAAACAACTAGAAAGAATTGTTATTGTAATTCAAATGATCTTGATTTAATAAATAAAGAGAGAAAATATTCTTATTTCTTTGGTGCCATTGCACTGTGATAAAATTAGATTTAATTCATTTTGATTACAGTAATTGAATCATTAAATATGAATCTTTAAATATTATTTTTGTACTAATAATGAATATATTAAATTAAATAACTTATTAAACAAATTATTAGCATCCATAAACAAAATTAATTATAAGCATTTTCCCATTAATTATATATTTATGCTTTATTCTAAAATGAAGTATTTTGTTTTGTGATGAAATAAATTTAATTAACATATTAGTGGAATAAAAATTAATTTCATAATTAAATATATTTTTATGTACTGAGTTGTTGTTTGTTTAGGAAATATGTCACCGATTGTTTCGTTTTACTCCCATAAAATTAGTTGTTATCTTAATTACAAATCAAAATAAGCTTTTCGTTACGAATAAGTAAGAAGAAATTCACTTTTAACTTTATTTGAAAATTGTATTTTTTTATATGTTTTTTTAAAAACATTAAGTGCTCTAAAATATCATATATTTAATATACAACAATGATTTTCAACTATTATTTTATTTGAAATAATTAATATATTTTCAACAGTAGGAACTAAAATTGTATATCGGAAGTTTAATTTATTTAATGAGAAGCTTTTTCTAATTTTGTTTTCCTTGAGAGAAAATATTATTATTTTGCATAAATAGATTTTCAGATCAAGAAATAATTTAAATTTATGCAATAATAATTAATATCTTGTGAAAAGGTATATGATTCATATTATTAACATTAACATGTATAAAGTTATCAATTTAAACCAAAGTTTTGTTTATATATCATAGTAAAAAAGAAATACATTGCAGAGCTTTTCATTCTGTGCAAATATTATTTTAATATAAAAAAATTCATATCTAAGTATTTTTATCTTTGTATAAAAAAAAGTATTTTTTTATTTAAATTCATGATAAAAACTCCTGAATCAGTTCTAATTTAGCCAAAAAGTGCTTTTTCCCTTGAAAAAAGCATGATAGTGTCCTTTAATCTCTTTCAATTTTAACTCTATTGTTTTGTTTTTAAAATTAACAAAACTTTTAAATATAAGACAAGGTAACTAACTTTAGAATTCTATTTTACTTAAATTTAGTAACAAAGTTTTGTAACTGTAGTTTTTTCTCCGTAAGAGAAGGTATAAGGTATTCATTAAAGCTACAAAAGTACAAAAACATAGAATTCTTCTTTTTTATAATTTTTCTTCGAGGGATATCAAGTTTTCATGTCTGATATTTTTGTATATTTTTAGGTTAGATGTGTGCACTTTTCCAAACGTTTAAGATAGTTTAGTTTAATGGCTTTGTTATAATTATGTTATTTTAATTATTTTCCTCCAATATCAAAATTTGTTCCTTAAATATAACGCAAAAAGCAATGTTAAATCCGCATAGCATTTGTTAACGTAATAAATCCTTTCAAAACAAACACATTTACTTTTCTTTTTCATTGACAACAAAAGAAAGTGACCTCACATATTTTTTCTATTCTCCCATATCCAATAAAATTAATTTAGTTTCAAACGACCATCCCAGTTTCACTAAACTGCTTTAACACCTCATACGCGTACGCACAGAAATTTCCCCGCACGCACGAACAAAGCACTCATGCGGGACGCAATTTAAACGCCATGTGAACTATGTCACATGGAACTTCCGTGCCCAAATGGCGATTTCTACCAAAACAGATGTTAATGGAGCCAGGACTTCATTAATAGTATCCCATCATTCCATATGCTGTGGAATGATCAATTAAATGTTAAAGTGTTGTATTACCTGCTATTCGAAAGTTCTTAATTTGTCCGCAAACAGAGTACAGATTGTATTACAGTTATTTTATTACTAAAGGTATATTTGTTAATGAAACAATGGCGTTTTATTTCACGTGATATTATAATTGCAATAGGAGGCATAAATGTTTGCTTAATGGAGGAACTTCTGATTTAAAGAACGCAATGTGCAAATCGGTGATTTCAGAAGGATTTTGCTTTTAGTAATGAATAGAAATTTTATATTTTTTAAAAATATTCTTTTTAGAATAAGCTGTTAAAAGCAAAAAAAAAAATTCAAGTTTGATTTTAGGTTGCTATTAATATGTTTTAATATCTATGAAGGGAGAAATTTTGAATTTAAATTTCACTTTCAGACTACTTACAGCAAAAATTCACATACTATTTTGGAGATCAACGCACACTTTAAAAAATTGCACCGCATCTAATAAGGAAGTTATGTTTCATAAATAAGCAATAAGATACCGGATGTTATTTATATTTTATAATATTCCATCGAATTGCTAAGCAAATGAACATACATAAAGTAGTTAAAAAATATACGCAACAATTTTTTATAAAATTGGTTATGAAAAAAAAGAAAATTGAGCAAAAAATGAAATACTTTTCTTTAATTTTTTTCAAACCACTTTTAGTAATTCAAAACATAAGCAATTCTTCAATTCTAAACCAAGATATCAATGAGTTTTGACGTGCATTCAATACTGATTTCATCTATAGTTAGAGAACCCTCTATAAATGCCTAACAAATGCTCATAATTTTCGCCCATATTGCCTACTTAGTGAACTTAAGACTTAGAACAGCCCAATCTCTAATGGAGAAACGTACTAGGTGATAATGCTGCTTTATATCATTTCCCGAACGCTACGAACAAAATTTATCGTCACGCTATCAGCCTAAGTAATTCAGGTTCAGTCATAATTCTGGTCACTTTTCAACAAAATAGAGTTCTCAAATTTATCTGAAGATATCTGAAGAAAGTGTATTATCTACCATTCGAAAGTTCTTAATTTGTCCTGCAATCTGAATACAGATTGTATGACAATCATTTTATTACAGAGGGTATATTTGTTAAGGGAACATTGGTTTGCTAAATTGAGCAACTTCTGATTTTAAGAACGCGATGGAGGTTTTGCTTTCTGTGGCAAACGTAAATATCATTGATTGTTATTTACGAATATATTTTCTATAATAAATTTTTAAATGCAGAGGAAAAGATTAAAGAAAGGCAAAATGAGTTTTTAAGTTTTTATTACAATTTTTTTTATAACTGTGTTTAGGGAAACTTTCAATTAAACCTTCTTTGAACTAGCTACAGCATTTTAATCTCTAATGCACAATCATGCTGGAAGCCTGTACTACTTTAAATCGTTTTTTTACAGCCAAAAGTGAAAAAAATAATCATCACAAGTAATTAAAGGGTAGTCATAATTTGGAGCAATTTTCGACAAATTAGTGATCTTGAATTATTTCTGAAGCGATGTGAATAATTATAATACAAAGTTTCACCCACCACTTCACAGATGCAAACAAGATGTGCATCCATATTTGCAACACTGCTAATTTATCGCTTATCAGAACTGTCCACTTAGCAAAATTTTTATGTTTAAATCGAAGAACACTATGTTGAATGGCAATACCAGTTTCAATCGCTATATAACAAAACTACAAGCAAAATTTATACAGTCGGTTAGTATTGCCACTTTCATGTTAGCAAGAATTTTAAAATTTCAGCTGAAGCTCTTTAGTTAATACCAATATAAGTTATCGTCGTGTTGAAAATGGTGGTAGCAAAATTGATTGGTATGAAATTTGTTGAAATTGGTGGAAATTTCTACTTTTTTCCAACACCCACAAACTATCAGGAACAAGATTGAAAATAAATTACATGATGTATTAAATAAAAGATTGCAAAAACTACATTTTTTAATAAGTAAAATTTTTTTTTATTTGTATCACATTTAAAATTAAAACCGGACAACAGATCATTTTAGTAATAAGTGAATATTTCCTCCATGTTTTTCAAAATTGATGTAAGCTACGTAATGCGTTTTAGATCATACAAACAATTTTTCTTAACCTTTTTCTTAGCTTACTGGGAAAACTCATATTTCCTAAAATTCTTATTTTTTTCAGTATCTTAAAATTATTTTTGGAGAAATAAGCAAAGTAATAATAAATAAGTCGGAACATTCATTGGTATAATTTAATTTAATTAAACTATACGTAACATACATATACGTAAAATCCTTACATTATATATTTTAACTTAAAATTAGAATATTTTATATAAAATTTTAATAAATTAATTAAAAATTCTGAGACAGAGTTAGATGATAAAAAACTAATATAATGAACGAGAATATGATTTTAAAAATGATATAGCAGCCTTGGGATTATTCTTATGAATAACAACTTATTGAACCGATTTACATTTACATAAATACTTAATTAATCTGTATTTCAATGTAAAATAAGTGGCGTAAGAAGGAAGTCTGTAAGAAAAATATTCATTAAGATTTGCTGAAGGCTTTGTTTCGAATGAAAAACTAAGACAATGCTATGCACTACAGGAATATTGCTTGTGATTGAACTTATAAGTATCCGATTAAACCTAAAGCTGTTGTAAACTGTTTTAAACGGAGGAAAACTTAATTTTATTTCTTTGCAGCGTTTTTATTTATTTATTGTGTTCATAATGAAAACATGACTCAGCACTCACGTGTACTTCACTTTCATTTTGTTGTATATGCTAACAACTAAGCAACTGATTCAATAATAAACTTTTGCGCTTTAAGTAGTTTGATATAAGTTGGAGACATGTCAGGAATTTCTATTTTTAAAGTAATCTGTAGGCTTTCAATGGACTTTGGCTTCATATTGATTGAATTTAGTAGAAAGAATTAGTTGGTTCGTTGGTTGGTTCTAATGCCACTTGCCACACGGGCAAGCCTGCTTGGTGAAACCGAGCAAATTTAAGGCAGAGTGTGCGTTTCTTGTTTTTCAGTGGAGCCATCTATGGCCAAGAATTCGACTTCTGCCTCATCATACGTCACACCCGTTTATAGGGCGGACAAATTCATACATCCATTCATTCATCCACAGATCGTAATTTTGACCTGAATCAGAAAACAATCGATATCCAATCTAATACCCCCAGAGGTATTGATTTGTTATGGGAACATGGAGGACTTATGCGACTCGACAGATTTAGAGTGCATCAGTCACTTTACTACACGGTGAGCCTTCGGCCGGCGGGGTTCGAACCCACGAACTCTCGGACATGGGCCCAGCACCCTACCAAGCTATCCCGGCCTAGAAAGAATTAGTGGTATTGCGTAGCAAGGTAGTGGATTCATTGACCAAATCTGAAGCAAAAAAAACGCCGGTGGCTTTTCAAAAGGTCTTTTTTATACATGATTGGAACTCTATAAAACATCCTGGGGTTTTCCTGCTTTAGAGGAATTTAGAAGCCAGCAGGCTTGATTATCTCTCTTTACCATTGACCACTTGAGGTGTTTCCAGCATCTGTACAGATACAAAAGATAAAGCATTTGCACAAAGTACATTGCAGCCCTATCATCCCCCGAACATATTATAAGCAGTAATGACTTTTTGTTGGACGGAATTTTTTCAAAACCTCTTCTGTTTTTAGACTTTCAGAAAGTTTATGAACTTATAGAATTGTTCTAGTTAAGTTTGACCTCTTACGTACTAAAAACAAACAACACCGTGTTTAAACTAAGGAAATATTTTTACTGATCTATAAGGGCACTTTATAACTATACCGAAAAGATTTATGAAATAAAGTGTTGCATCACATTGCCACTAGAGGACGCCACCGAGTTAATTCTAATGACATTTGTATGCATGGATTTATAGTGAAGATTTGGTAAAAAAAAACCTGGTTTGCCTGATTTAAAACCTAAGATTATATAGCTGGTATCTTGCCATACTGCTGGCATTTTAAAAGAAATGTTTATAGAATATGGCTTCATACTGTCCTACATAGTCCCCAGATCTAAAGATTATTGAGTATTTGTAGGATAAAATTTTTTCGATTTCACAATTTAAGAAAGTGGTATTATTCAAATGGATCTCAGAAGCATCAAACGATCTATAGACACCTGTGCCAAAAGAGAATAATGTAACTTAACACGAAAAAATGGAAGCAGCTACTTTACACCAGATTCGTGTAGAACCAAGGAATTTTCCTGGCGTAGTGAATCACCATGAATGTTCTTTTATACTGATTGGTGTAAAAAAGCTGCCCCAATTTTAATATTCTGTAACACTAATATTTTGAAATCACAGTAAACTAGCATATTCATAAGTGCCCTCAAACTTATTTTCAGAGGCCAATATCGAGTAAAAATTAATTGTTTAGGGTGCATACATAAACTAACTGTTAAAATAAACTTAGTATGTAAATCAATCATGCACGTAGCAAAGGGAGTACATTAAAATAAATTCAAACTCGGCTTAACGGAACAAAATCAGACATAAATTTTTCATTTAATTAATACGACTCACAGATACATTAAACACCCTTATTATGCAATTAACATCAAACATACATTTTTTACCTGAGAACTTTTGTTTCTGTAGATGTATAGCAGCAGTGAAGGCATCAAAGCTTACGAAAACTGGTATTAGATTCGAATTACTTGAACTCTTATTGGTGTAAACAATCTACAGATGATAACCAAAGTGAGGCAACATTGTTTTCAGAAGCGCAAGTATTTAACGCATGGTGTGAATTTGCGAAAGCTTAGTATATACTTAACCATTATTAGTGTTTAGATTTAAGTACATGATCTAAATTGTATATAAAAATTCGCTTTGGTTGTTTATTCACTCATTGTTTTGGATCATTGGGCATCAAATTCGAAGAGATAGTACACCACAGTCCACACAGTGTGAACCAATAAAGGTGCTCCAACCAAGAAGATTAATGGCAAAAGGTGATTAAACTCGGTGATGAAGCGATGATTAAATTAAAGTTGCGGATTAGTGCTTATAAAAATAATATCTGTTTGTTATATTGAAATCATTCTATTAATTTTGGGAGATCTAAAATAAGAAAGAAAAAAAATTATTCAGGTAACAGATTGCATCATGTGCAGTCAGCAAGTCATTGCTTTGCTCATGCAGATGTTTCCATACACTTAAAATTACCATGAAAGAGCTAAAATATAGGGAATTTTGTGACTATATCACTTGTGAATTAAAAGTTGAGAATTAGATTTTGAAAACTGCGCTGTAGTATTAAAGAAATATGATTTAAAATGGGATTAGAAAATTGACTGGGAGTTAGAGATTGAGTATTTGAAATTATCTTTTAAGGACTAAACTAAGGAGTGAGGGAATGAATTCGTGAATTATGGAATTTGTCTTGGCGAAATAAAGATCGAAAATCACTATTTGAGGAAGGTTAAAAAATATCTAAATCTGTCGAATCATTAGCTAGGAGGATGAGATAAAAAATTCACTTCAACTGTAATAAATGAAGGTATAGATAGATAATTATAATTTGAAATCTTTATAATATTTATAAACAAATTTTGAGCTTAAAGCACCTTGCGACCATTTTTCTAACTAAAACTTAAAAGTAAAAATATTTTAAGGAATTATTATCCTATTCTAATTTTTATAAATTTAATTATTCTTTATTCAGAATTAATATTTTTATAATATTTTCGCAAATGGCTTATTAAGATGGGAGCTAATTTTTTATCGTTCTAATGTTTGTTTTCTACTAATATATTTTTTTATTAAATTATTAAAATTTCTTCACAGAGAAAAATCAACCCATTTTTAATTATTTCAATTTTTTATAAGATGCTATTTTTTTTGTTTAGATTCGATATGCTAATAAAATTTGTTTAAGAGAGGATTAAAGTTAATTCTTCAGCTTAAATGCATAAAAAATACTTTGTAAATGCTTAAAGAAGATAGTTTTTCTTTTAAAAAACCCTTTTATATAATGGACTTACAAAATCTTAGAAGCATTTTAGAAAAGACTTAAATTTTCTTTTTAATTCTTAAATGATAAAAAATAAAATCTAATCAACATAATTGTCAATTAATAAAACACTTTATGCTAGGTAAGTCTATTAATTTTATCGATCAAAGCTAAGAGCTTACTTTTGCGAAGAGAAATAATTATACGCTAGAGCTAAATAAAAACAAAATACTTTAATAAACTAATATTATACTATCCACAAGCTCTAACAAAGTCAGGAAAAAAGATTTTGTGAACTTTTGAAAATAATTAGTTTAATCCAGAATTTTATGGTGTTACTAAAACTAAAAAAGATATTGATAATCTATGAATTTTTTACCTTGTGTTTCATACATAGTATGCTAATTTCATACATGAAGTTTGATATAATGATGCTAATTTAATCAATAGTGCTTGAATAATAGTTAATTAAATAATTCTGAAATAATTGTAACCTGAAATTTAAAAATTACTGAAAATTACTTTGTTAATAAAATATAAAAGTAGTAGATGCACATTAAAAGCATATAAATAACCTGATGTCATTAAATTTATCAAAATTCAAAGGATTAAATGGGATAATATATATATTACCACATTATAAGAATGGAGGATAGCGGGACAACCAAAAAAGTTTTCAGTGCCAGGCCAACAGATACAAGAAAAGGAGGACGACCAAACCTAAGATTTTTAGACTGCCTTGAAAAGGACTTGCAAGTTTTAAAGATAATAAACTGGAGTACCTTGGCTAAGGGAAGGATGTCTTGGCATAGGCCTGTTGAGATAGCCAAGGCCATCCTGGGCTGTCGTGCTAATGAGAAGAAGAAGAGAAGATGCACATTAATTCTACAAGGCATGTGGCTTAATCCAGAATTGCAACTACCAGTAAGCTATGTAACGAGGCTTCCTCCAGCAACCTTATTTTACAAGAATATTTGATCACCTTTAGCTAAGAAAAAATCCAGCGTTCTGGAGGTGCAGTCGGTAATGACGTCATTCGAACAGTTAGTTAGAGAGTTAGTGGTTGAGAATTCGATCGCGTCAGCCGACAGAGCAACTGACGTGAAGATGCACTTTAAATCTGTCGTAACTGAAAGTCCTCTCGTTAAATGTGGTATGGAACTTTGGAGAGAGAGGTACCAGATCAGGCCCATGTCGTCTCATCGGAGTAAGGAAAATATGTGGAATTTTCACCATGACCGTGAAGAGATAGGACTTTGAAAATAGGGCTAGGTCATGGTTTGCCAATGGGTGATACATAGTTTCATTAATTCGAGGTATTATTTTTCTTAATGTTTTGAATGTATATTTCAAATGTTATGTTTATTGCTCGAACGGTATACTTTATTAAAGCAGTTAAAAATAAATTAAAAATCCCACTCATGATCTTAAATAAAAGCTCTTGATTTTAATATTTTATTTATGTGTTATTATGAACAATATCTCGCCTTTTCAATTGTTTGACGATAAGTTTGCTCTGACTTTTCGAGTTTTCCATATTTCATTTTTTAAAAAAAGTTTTAAGATAAATATAGCTGCTTTTTCTTAATATATTAATACATGCTGCCTCAAAGTTGTCTGTTGAAATTTGGCCTACATATAAAATTATAATTAATTTTGATTCGTATTCGCGTACACACAGAAAGTTTTTGACGCAGTTAAGGTAAGAAATATGAAATGGATTGTATAATTTCAGTCAGGAACACTCGAACGTGCATCTATTAAAAGTGCATCTATTGTTGTGCAATTTAAAAGTGCATCTATTGTTTTTACCTGTAACCTGTGACATGGGATATTGGTCCTTACCTTGCGATATTTTCAATTCTGGTATTCTTAATCAAATAGCAGAAAATATAAACAAAAAATTGCTTGTAAATAAAGAAAATTGATTTTTATATGTTAAAATAGATTTTTAAAGCCATAAATCCCATCAATAACTTATCAAATTAATTAAGTTTGACGTAAAATTTTGTTGGATGTTCATTTTTTTGTATGTAAATATTATGTGACATAAATTATCATGAACAGAACTATCACATGTGATCAAGAATGCTTTTAACACCGCAAAACAGCAATATATAATAGAAACAGAATTCATAAATTTTATGCAAATTGAATGTCAAATGCTAAATAATTTTGAATTAGCTGGTATTTTTTTAAAAATTTATATATTCTCTGATTATATAGATCACATATTGCTATAAATAAATTATTAAATTTCTCAGCATTTCATTATTTAAGTTATGGATGGAATTATGCTTCCTTTTACTTTTATATGCTATCTGCAAAAAAATAATCAGTTCTGAGGAAAAAAAGTATGGTCAAAACTACTAGAATATGATAAAATTTACCATGTTTCTTAGGAAAACTAAAAAGGTCGGCAATTTTTTAGCGAAGCACTTTGGTAGTGATTTTGGAAAAATTAACAATAAAATTTGATTTTGTGACTTGTGATAAAATTGGAAATTTTATCATGATACCTCAGAGCACGGCATAAACACATAATCGGTAAAATTTACTTCTTAGTTTTCTATTTTTCTGCTAAATATGCGGTTGCAAGAGCTATAATTCTGAAATTTAGAATATCCGTTAAGCCTTTACCATCTGAGCGGAAAAATTACCAGATAAATGACTTAAATGCAGTATATTTTGGTTTTATTGACTAGAATTATGAGTTCTCTTTTTTTACATGAAATGTCTTTACCTTATATCAAGGTTAATTTTAATAGAATATTTCTCCGTGTAATCTCAAAATCATAAACTTTCACATTTGATATGCTTGATCAATGAAAAATTATATCCATTCAAAGATCTTTCCTTATTTATTCAATATCAAATTATACATCATTCTCATCACAACACTTTAGAAAGAGGCGTCTTCATTACTAGGGATCGGTAAAAAGACAGAGAAGAGAGTATCCTGGCATCTCATGTTCAAAGTCATTAATATCACTGATTAATAGACGTAAAACACGTATGTTTGAACCCAATTTAATGCTCAGAAAATTTCTCGCGTGTTCTCAATTTCCCCTAGAAATGATAATGGCCACACACTTATCTCACATGGGCACGAATCTCCGCAGTTCATTTCATTTATTTTTTTTCGCTGTTTGGTCTCTCGTCGTTTTTCAATTTTTTGGTTCTTTGTTGTCCTATTCTGTTTCGATTGTCCTTATGCAGTTAGTTAATTTGAAAACTTCCCCCCTCCCCCGATACACGTAATCCGTTAGGCTTTTGCATTTTTGTGCGGATATACACATGCGGGCTAGCTGCGAGTGAACAGCGAATTGTACAGGAACTCTTTTATCATTGAGCGAAATATTAATTTGTCATAGTCGGGCTCGTTGCGTGAATGAAGCTGTGTTTGAAGAGAATGCGTGTAAGGATGTCAAAGTGAAATTCGAATATAAGAAATTCGTTTCTATAGAGCTTTCACAGGATATTGATTCCTCTTACTGTTTTTTTATTTAAACTATAAGAAATAAAATGCAATTTAAAAAAATGGAATCTTGCTTTTGATTTTGTTAATTAAAAATTACTTAACACTTAACATTTTATTTTCAATATTTTTTTTAAATCCTTTTTCATCATTTTTTTAAGTCAAAATAGGTAAATAATATTGTATTTATAATTTTTAATAATTTATGGTTTATAAAATCTGTATGAAACATCGATGTGTCTTACTGCGTTAAAGACAGAATATTCCAAACATGACTCACTTCAAAACAATATTTTTTTTCAAATATTCCCTTGTTTGTATTTATTTAGATCTTAGAGAAACATTTATTCTCTTTTGAAAGTTCTTAAATTATTGATAAATTCTAAAATATGAATGAAAAAAATTCAAACTAGTTTATTGGATTTTCTATCTTAGTATAAATATAATTCCGATAATCTAACATATTTTTTCAGTAACTAATAGAAGTATTTTTGTAATTAAAAATTTAAAAATATATATATTTTTTTTCTTGCAATTAGAGTTTTAGAAAAAATATGTAAAAGGAACTCCGGGTCATCTACATCAAAGGGTTAGAATGTTCCAAATAAGATATTTTTCTTAAAATTTGATTTGTATTGTTAATGTAACCGCAGAATCTAACATTACGTATAAAATCTGGTTAATCAGTTGGCTGATAAATTAGTCTCCCTCAGGTAAAATTTCAATTAGCCACGGTTTGGTTTAAATATGATGAAAGAATCTTGATGAAATAGCTTCCAAAATGTTTTTAACTTTGAATAGTCTGAAAGGTATTAAATTGTGTAACCTTTTAAAAACAAATAGATTTTGTTGCCTAAACAAAAAGAGATATTATACGAAAGAAGAGATAATACGAAAAATATACAGAAAGAGAAATTATTAGAAAAAGCAGGACATGCTTTCTAATGGCTTAATGTTAATGACGACTCCATTTTGTATGCAATTCGCAGCTTAAAATAATAAAGTGTCAAATTTAAAAGATGTGTTAATAATTAATAGCTTCCAATTCTTCTTCTTCTTCTCTGTCTTTTTTTGTCTATAATACAATGTTAATGCAAGCGTATGTAATGCAACTTTCCAATCTTTATTACATTTGAGGATGGGATACAAAAAGTACAAATTCTCACTTATGAGAAAAAAACTAATAATCAAAAAGGTTGTAAAGAAGGATTAAAAAATCCTTTTATGCATTCACTATAAATAAAGGCTTATCGTTGAAGATATCCATAACTTAAATTATAATACAATGCAAATTTACTACATACTCATTAAGGTGTTAAAATTAACCACATTATCATGAAACCAAAGTTAATAACGAGAATATAGTTCAGTATATCCTTATATTAAGGAAACTGCAAACTTGAACAGCTTAAACGATTTTTTAGTTTAACACGTAACAAAATGATTCACAACAATGTATTAATATACCATACAGTCACAGGAATAAGCAATTAAATTCTGTCTGATTAACCATAACAGTTTGCTTAATAAAAATGGATTATATGCATGAGTGTTATAAACAATAATATTTACTCGAAAAACTGAGTGTTACATTGAATGCAATCTAACTGAATGTTAGTTGGAAAACAGATTCTTTTTAAACATCACTATATTGCCTTTTAGAACACAGTTCACTGTTGTTGATCTACATGAAAGTCAGTTCATCAGCTAAGCCAAGTCCATTAGTAATTTAGAAAACTATCCGTGATTTCTCTTCATCGTGAAATTTTATCTCTACTACTTTCATTAGAACTTACAATTTAAGAGATATTAAAAGGATTGAAAAGATATTTTAATATGTGTTCATTACTCGTGTTATTTGATCTTATAGCGGAATAGATAAACAATACTTATAATGTACTCCTCATAAATTGTTTGCCAGGATTTACCCTTATTGCAGGCATCTCTTCTGAAGTTTACAGAAACTCTAATTTGCATTATTGCAAAGCAATGAGTAGGATATATTTTAGGTGCATTTTAATTCTGGCTTTAAATTTTGAGAAATCGGTCCTTTATTAAGTTCAAATACTCTAGTGAGAGGATACCACGGATAATAAGTTCAAACAACCATTGATTTTTAATAGAAACATATAATGTACGTCTCTAGGTTTAATGAAAATTCAGTTATCTTTTACAGTAGTTAGATCGTTTTTTAACGTGGTCAATAAATTTAATTTTAATTAAATAAGTATTACTGAAAAATTTTTATTGAAAAAGGGACTTTGTGGTAAAATGGATTTTGTGGTAAAATGGATTTTATGGATGGTGCCATCATACTCTGTAGTAATTTTATCCGGAATTTCTTACAGTAAATCGTCAACAATTATTTCGAAGCAATCATCGGGGTTAATGAGTAGCAAAGAGCAGGAGCTTAGCCCGCTCAGCTTGATATAAAATAAATTGCCGTTAACAAATTTTTGCAAACATTTTTGCTAGTGACTAATAGTATGAAATTTATCTTTTTGTAACTTAGCTGCACTTTTTTAAGTAAGAAGAAATCTAGTTATGAGATATTTATCTACATTGTATCTGTTATCTGATGTTCACGTACAAAACTGTAATCAACTTGATTGTAATACCTAACTTTAACAGGGTAGTAAATACTAAATTATCTAACGCATACCTCATTGATAGATAACTATTTAAAGTTTTACTTCCGTAAAAGTGTTTTTTTTTAAATTATTTAATATAATTTATACTATTTATAGCTGTAAAATAAAATAGTACTGTATAGGCGAATAGAACAAGAATATAAAACCATTCTCGTCTTCTATTTACAAAGTGATTTATTAGCTTGTTTTACTATGTAGGGCAAAATAACTAATGGTTAGTTAAATTTGAATAGCAGTTGTTCTGCTGTCCTCCTAACTGCGTTGATATTAAGTTTATAAAAATAACCTATGAAGCGATATTATGAAGACATAAGATTATAAAACCATTCACATATTTAATTTCCAAAGTAATTTACTAGCTTTTTTTACCATTTAAGTTTATAAAAAAAACCTATGATGCAATATTATGAAAATAGAGAAAATAATGCAAAATAATAGAATATTTTTCAATTTAGTTTCTTATAAATTTATTTTACAGTTTTTAAATTTACAGAATATTTACGTTCTCTGTAAATTCATCATTACCATCATCATTTCTATCCTCCATACTTGCTATTTTTCAAAAACTCGGTACAGATACGAGAAATTCAGTTACTCATTATGTTTTTCCCTACAACTCTAGTTTTTACTCGTCTAAAAAAAAATCCTGTTTACAGGGGTTGAAAACCTCGTCCGAAAATACTTTATCTCGCCATTACGGCAAGAACTATCCTGTCTTCAACAGAAGAGATAGCTATCATTAAGACTTGGAGCTTAATGCTTTCGATGCGATACAGCTTTCCACATTACCATTAACTTGTGGGTGGGGTAAAAGCGATATTTAATTCCAATAGTCGTTTCAGAATACGAACTATCTAGAACGTTGTAATGGGTGCTAAATTGAGCGAAACGGCGGGTGAAAGGGCTGCTACAGGGCGGACACCTGGCCTAAGTTGATGCCTTTTTTTCCCTTCTAAAAGTAAAGCTGTTCTGTGGACACTTAATATCATATTAAATATGTGGGATTATGGATGATTGGAGTTGAAGCTGTTTTCGCAATTCTTTCGCAAACAGAGCAATAATAGCACAAAATAATGTCTTCGAAATTTGAGTTGAAGATAAAAGTAAATAAAATGTATCCAAACATTTTTAATATATTTTTATCTATTGTGGAAAAACATTGTAGATAAATAATATTAGTTTCGAAAAAGCTTTGGCAGTTTGTGTATTTATGGGAAAAATTCTAATAAGTCCCTTGCATAATCAATATAAAAAGTAAAGCACTCCTGGTTGCATTTCTTTAGGTGAAGTAATATAAAAATAGTAAAGGGAAGGATGAACCATCAGACAACAGCTCGTTGTTGGCACGGTGGTTAATGCTTCTCAAATTTCAGATCAACAACATGTTGCCAATGTCGTGATCGCGCACTGGTAACGTTTGTTTTTCCGTAAGTTGTTGCCTTTCGATCTGAATGTAAGTGAGCTCTTAACCAGCACCATCGGTTAACCAGCACTTAACCAGTGCCTCAAGTTTGAATAACTGATTTTTGTGCGAACTACCTATAGTGCCAAATTTCATGACCATTTCAGAAAATGATCCAGAGATTATTTTAAAATTATGTTTCCAGCATGAAAGTAATACATTTACAAAATATTTTTATGCATTTTTAAATATCAGGTAAAAACTCAATTGGAATCATTGAGGATGATACTTCATCTCCCATTAATGTCTCTGTTTATTTTGCGGAAGTGGATAAAGTGGTGCAGAATACGAATTCACAAGCTTCCACTGACAGCTTCAGCATACAATTTTACCAACATAAGAACCCGATTGAGCAGACTCTTCCAGAGAAAGAAAAAAAATTATATTAGTTGTTTATTTGTTATATGCATGTGCTCAAAAAAATTTTCGTGGTGTGTCTACCACTACAAAAACCACTACAAAAATACAATTCCAGTTCACCAGTATATACGACATGTTAACTCGATTCTATGTTGGGATACTTTTTTATAGATAAAGATTGGTGATCTTCGTATCTCTACCTTGACAGAAAATCCCCATTTCAAAGGATGGTACCCATTGAACAGTCGACTCCTTCTCCTCGCACTGTTGCCACTCAGTCTTTAACATACACAACGTACACACTCGACTGCTAATGACAACACAGGAGCGACAACTACCATGAACTTAACACAACTCTCACGGTCAGCCCTCAAAAGTATTCTTATCTTAATACAGTAGGGTGATCTAAATTCTGCGAGATGAGCGAAAAATAAAAGGGAATTTTCTGATTGGTTAAGCGCTAGCCATTGTCTTAAATTTAACAACAAGCGATACAATTTTTCACATATTTTAACGATAACACCAGTGATAATCGCTAGCTGATTAGTCAAAAAAATAGTTTATTGCACGTATTTAAATAGTTAATTATTTTATATTCGCTATGGCATTTAAGTTCAATGACCAACATTATGAGGAAACACGCGCGCTCTACGTCACCAAATTCATACTTTTTAAAAGTGTCTGATACCAACCACTTTTTTTTAAATATATAATATTTCTTTTAAAACGTGTTTCTAAAAATTATTTATTCATAATTAAATAATAATTATTTATGTATTTAAAGAAAAGTAATTGGAACAGAAAAATTATTTATGTATTTAAAAACAAAATTAATGAGAATGTGTAACTAATTCGTCACGGAGAGGCGTAGAAACTCGCAATATTATTATATTCAACAGATTTCGCTCAAATTTTGTAAAAAATATGCAAAAAACGATCTTTTCTTTCTTCATTAACGTCAACTTACTGAAAAGGACAACAAATATTATTAAATAAAAAAAATTGGAATTATTTTAGACATAGTAATTGAAAAACTTAGTGGAAGAACCAAGTAAGATATATTTTCGGAATTAAAAAAAAAAGGTTTTACCCGAATTAATTTGTTATATGAAGGCGGGACTAGTAGTTCATTGCTTTATTTTATTGACCACCTCCTAATTTGAAAGAAAAATTAGGCAATGATCCCCAAAAAATATCACTTCCCTTGTTTTTCCATCAAGCTCTTCAATTATGTCGGTATAAGCCTTTCAGTTTTGAAAATGATTTCGTAGTGTTTCTCAGTACTGATTTATTGATTCTTTAGTTTTTTGTAAATTCAACCGCGTGTGAAGAACGCGTTATTCAGCTAGTATACAAATAAATTAGTATCTATCTATTTATCTATCTTTCTATATGTATGCAAATTTAAATTGAAAGATTTCAAATACTAAATTTAATATACATCTCAATTGATGCTAACAAAACAGCAGTAAAATCAGATACCGTTCTCACTTCCCTTTTTTTTACCTGGAAGGGGAAAGAGACACTTTGGGGAAGAAAGGTAATTCAGACTACCTTTCCAACGAGCATCCATATTTTCTGTTTAGTCTATCCAACTAGTCAAACATCAGAAGCGGAGTTACTATCTACGATAAATCAAATACGCCATACATAATACGGAATCGAATACAGAAATAAAAAGATTAAATGAGAAGAAAGAAGGTAGGAGATGGTGGATAGGTAGGGATTGGGGGGGGGGAAAGACGTGAATGAGAGAGGGGGACATGGGGGTGTTGGGATATGAAGAACCATCCAATTCATCAGGCGGATTTTCTTTTGCTCTGAAACTTATTAGATCGATATTTGGCCGTATCGATCTCTCTGTAATCCCCTTTCTTACTCGTTTTAGTACCTTGGACAACACCTGAAGAAGGGAGGTTCTCCCACTTTATTTGTGGCTCCAGTTTTTAGTGTTCCCAGGGATTTGGGAAAAATTTATTTTGGAGAGAGGGCAGCTATATCATTTCATTTTTCAGCTTTTGTATTGGTAAGGGATATAATAGATTATCCATTAGAGGAGATATCTTTCAAAAGTTTTCGGCGCTGAATTATGTTTCTGAGTAATTCCTTGCAGCTGTAAGTTTAAACTTTTGAAAGCATGGATTTTATCGAAGCTTGCGTCTCAGTACGAAGTATATCCATGTAAACTGCATCCAGCACTAATTTTAAATTTTTAAAACTGTTTCCCAGATTTAAAATCTTCTTTCAGAATTACTTATGGATTAGGTTTTATTCCCACAGTCTTGTTGAATTTTTTTACTTATTTATTTCAAACCCGGCATTGAACAGCTGAATCAATTCATAGTTTATGACTATCAATGTTCAACTCCGTAGCCTTGTAGTTTTGAACCAAACCCAAAAGACAAATTGGCAATTGTGGAAGACTTTTCGACAGAACTATTCCCCATTTGCGTTACACGCATGGGAAAATCGCGAAAACCTTCCAAAATTGGCTCAATGGCAAGGGGATTCTAACCGATGATCTGTCTACCACTGAGGGTATTATCCGTCACGTTTTTTTTTTCATAACCTGTTATTTCATTGTCTTCAACCATAATTCAGTTCAAATTTTACACTACCCTAATATGGAGCCATTTTCAACCTTATTGTCGAACTATATCTCTAAAACTTTATTATATGATGCAATGCTTAAATTCGAATAGAAACATGATTCAATTTAAAATCTTTTTAAGGTTTGGGGAAATTTCCTCAATATTAAGGTTCAATATACTAATAATATGATTTCCACGTTGAACTGTTTGTTTAGAATGTATCAGATTTCCATACTTATTACCATTACTTAATACTATGATTCTACTCGAATTGACACAAGGTACAATTACGTACCTTACTAAGATCGTTGTGAATTCACTTAGAAGATACCAATTTTATTGATTCAACGTTTAAACAATTCTGATCGTGTACAGATTCCGACTGTTCTAAGTACCAATCCTGAGAAATTGAGAGTAATTGCTTACATTAAAAATTTTTGCTTTTTACGAGATTGCGTATCGTTATGAAGTGTTTTCTGTATGCTTGTTACATAGATCTGACTTAATAATTAGAGACATTCCACATGAATTCTGGCGTAATCAGGCTGAAATCAAAGACAATTTGAAGGCGAAGGATCAGAGGAAGGAGGTACTGGAGATCAGAGGTACTGGAGAAAACGAATAACACTGTCATTCGGTAAAATCAAAGTCAAAATGCTTTGGGTTACTCATTATTTACTAAGAAAATCAATAAAAAGTAACAGGGAAATGTTATTTATTTTTTACCGAGAAAGCAAGTAAAGAAATTTAATAATATTTTTATATAGTCCAATAGGATTTTTTTTCAAATAGAACGATTTTTAGATAAAGAAAAAAGTGAAAAGTTAAAAGAAAAGAAAACTCTTAGAAAACTTATTCTTGGAAAACTATCTCTTTAGAAAAACTTACTCTTGGAGGCCTCAAAAAATTTAAAAAAATGCTAAAGCAAGTATATGATTCTGAAATTCGTCGATATTGAATATGAAATCGAATTCTAGTAAGGGGGTCAGTGGCTCTCTTGTTTCATGAAATAATGATATTTTGTTAATAATATTCAATTTTCTAAATTTGTGTGAGCTTTCAACCGTTCTGTGTAGCTGTTCGTTCAAGATTATCATATCTTTAATTAGTGCCTTCAATGCTAATTTTAAAAAGGGCGCAAAACATCAATATCAAGAAAAACCATAGTTTTGTGGAAATAAAAAGCGTTTGTGAGCTAACTTTTATTTATGCAAAAAAAAGTGTACCGCTGCGTTATCTGGGCTCATTAAAATTTTCACTAATTGGCAATTATTTATTATTTTTTTAAATTTTTTTAAGTGAATAAAATTTCTCCAAATTGGCTATTGTTTAAAACTTATAAATTTTAATTCTTTTTAGTTATATACCAGTTTTAAAACCGAGATAATTCTTACTGTAAGATTTTTTGTATAATTTAAAATTACAGCTTTACTTAAAATTTAAAGCACTTAAACTATGGCTTTTTTCATTTGACGAGCTGTAAAAAAATGCAGTATAAGTATTTATCTTTAAATTTTGCGCCAAGACGCCAAATATAGTAGCCAAGTATTTCTCTGTGTTTTATATTTACTACTGGGGATAATTTAAATTTAAACAATTATGAATAATTGGTTTCAATAAACTACGCGTATAAACAACCGATATACAATTGTCAAACTATTACATTAGATTTTCTTGTGAAGGCAACTGTTTTGAACAACAGTTAAAACCTTTAAATTTATAATTTTTTATTCAATCATGATTTAAACAATGCATATTAATGACTAGTTTATGCAACAATAAAGAAATCAATATAAACTATTATGCATAATTTCATAAGATTTTGAAGTCATATTTGAAATATAACCATTCAATCCACTCAAATTATGAGTAAGATACAACAAATGTGATAGATTAAATACTTTATTGAATGAATCATTCATATACAACTGGATACATTTCAAGTTATAAGATTTTTACCACGCCCTGACCTTCAAACTTTATACTAAGCATTTTCATTAAATTAGAAATGACTATCTGTATCTTTAAAAGGAGAAAAAAATGATAAGCACTATGACAAAATCAAGGCTAAAGACAATTTCATTTATATCAACGACAATCTTCTTTTTCGTCTAAAGACAAGTCTGATATTGTCATTATTGATTAATGTTATTTGAAGTATCTTTGTAAGCAATCTAATCAAAATACCTATTTCTAAGTATAAATGATAGATGATATATAAAAAAGTTGAATCTCCCCAAAGTAAAGATAGGGCAAACGTTATTTGATTCTAAAGTAATATCTCTGTTTTTATTACCAAGGTTTTTTTGAGATTGTTTTTTAAAATAAGAATATTACATCTTTAAGAGTGTCTATGCATTATATTTATTTTTTAAAAAAGAAAATGTTTTTAGAAAACATGAAGTGTACTACATGTCTCACTAAGTGAAGCTCTAAATTCTTGGAGAAATCGTTTCAACTTTAAACTGTTAATCTTAATGTTAGAATTCTAAATGTTTTCCATCTAAAATTACGGTAAAATAACCAGCAGCAGTCTGTTCATTCAATTTACCGTAAAGTTTACGATAAAGAAATTTTTTTACCGTTACGGATTTAAAATAATTTACAACTAGTATGGTTAAAAAACCATGAATACAAAATTATATGGTTTTTAGACATTTACAACTAGCATGGTTTCAAAACAGAAAAAAGAACTTTAACTGGACATTGGAGCTAGGCTTCTCGTTAGATAATTGGTATTGGAGTTAGGTTGTGGTTGAGTTGTGTTTTATCGAATGAACCGTAGAATGTGGTCCAATTAGTTTACCATTATTAGTTTAATTAGTTATGGTTTTATTAGTTTAATTAGTTATGGGATTATCCCAATTATATGAGTGATAAGACAAAAAATTTAAAAAAAAAGTAGCTTGAAAAAAAATACTCTTCATTGATATTCAAAAACTTATCAATAATTTATTTTGAAAATTAAGAAAATTTCAATTAAGAATAAATAATTATTTGAATCTCAATAGCTGCAAAAAGTGCAGATTTGAAATATTATTGCTTGGAAGTGAGCCTTGTTAGGAAGACTTTATTTTTAACGCAGGAAAGAGTCATTGTTTCATGCTGTATTTCATAACAATACATTATTAAAAAGCTTTTTTTTCTTATTTTGACCCATATTAATACAAAAAGTATATAAAATGTGTTTAATAAGAGTTCTTCATCAAATGATTAATAATGTAGAGTCTGTAAACATTCTCTGTTTAGAAACATGGTTGAAAGTAAATACCATAATAAGCTAGAAAAGAACAAAGATAAATCAGAAGTTAAATAAATGATTCTGATAACGTTCAAAAATGTGAAACTACTACAATACAGACAATATTTTTCCTTATCATAATATCGTTTTCAATATAATACTTAAAAAATAGACTTATTGTACTGTTTTGTCTATTTCAAATCCATTCTTTGTTCTTCTTTAGTCTGTTTAGGATGAAATTGAATGCTAAAATTTTATGAAATACATCAAGCATTGCAACTGAAGATAAAAATAATTTTTTTTTAACTCTTAGGAGGTATTTTCTGAAGCAGCAGCTTAATACTCTACTAAAACTTGTGAGTCCGTCTTAAAACAAACACTCAAAGTTTTCATTTTAAACTTTTCAAAAAATGGACAGTTTTTTTAAAGAAAAAAAAACTGTATCAAATAATCCTCTTATTATACGATTCCTCTTATTCAGACGAAAAACCATGGAGATATAAAGTGAAAAAAAAATTGCCCTTTGGGAAGATATAGCAAAAAAAACTTTTTTTTGCCCTTCCTTGGAAGACTTAAGAAGTACCTTTCTCGATAAAAAAGACTTTGAGCCAATAGGATATAAGGGCGCGGATGATATATATTCAATATCATATAAGAATAGATATTTATATTCTTATTAAATACGCATTTTGGAATACTTTTCCATAGATACCGCGAGGTCAATAATAGGTTTATTTTAAAACATATTTCAAACTTCTGAAATCGTATTTGTAAGATAATTAAAATGCTTGAAGAGGAGTTGTATTGGAAAATTATTCTCAAAGATATTAAATAGATTAATCGTTCTGGTAGATACGTATTTAGATTTTGTAGACATACAAAAATGATTATGTTTAGTCAGCTCCAGCTAAAGCATTTGATGCAATTATAAAAATGGCAAAATTACACGAATACGACGTATCTATATAAATAGAGTAGAATGTTTATATGTATGCATGTGTGTTGTTGCTGTTGCTTATCCTCACTTTCTGACGTAGTCAGACAAGATCCACCAGTTCATTGACTGAAAGGAAGTCGAAGACTAGGAGAGGATTGCTAAAGAGATCCTCGTTAGAGAGTCCCATGCAATCCAAGAGGTACTCAGGAGAAGTCTGATGAATTTCCATTTTTTTTGTACATAGGTTCGAAGACACTGCAGACTTAACTGTTTTCTTTAAAACTCCCTCAGAATACTAGTTCGTGCGCTGTAAGTCAAAGAAAGAGTTTCCCATTGGATTTAATACAATTCTATAATATGAATGTTTTCCTAGCTTGCAACTGTAATTAATAAAAAAAATAGTTTTAATGCATGTTTCTGTGAATTTTTTCTTCTGTTTCCGATGTTAGGCTATCACGAGTAAAATCAATGGTAACGAGACCGTGAAGTGCGATGATGCCATCACTGAATTCGTACTTTAAAAAGTACATAAAACAAAACGTTTCTTAAATGAGATACCTGTAAGTGACGTTAGCGCGTGAATCTATCTTTATTTGTTGTTGAAACTTGACTTTTTTATGTTAGCAACTGTTCTTTTTTGAGTACGCCTAACCCGTTAAATATGAATCATCCTATGTAGCACATTCTATAATCTTTCCCGCAGAAAAATATAGTTTATTTCTTAATTAACACTAAGGCAGGTACGAAACAAAGTAGAACGGAAGCAAACTAATTATACAACGTAGTTGCCAGACAGACAAAACAAAAATAACCATGGTTAAACGAAATACATAAAAAAATAATTGATCTAGGCAAAATAAAAGACGTTGACAAGAAAGAATTATGTTTTCACAAATTAGACATACGATACAGCATTGTCTTACGTTAACTACTCGTTAATTAACAAACTTAAGCGGAGAATCTTAGCTCGACCTTAGCCAGAAATCTCCAGAATATTAACACGCCATTTGGTTTATTAACAACCAACTGACGTTGAGGTCATAGGTCAGGTGTGTCTGTTTCAGGGATCTTTTTCTTCTTGAATTGCACGTACCCAATTGATACTTACACTTTCAGGACGTGTCTCTATTGACTTAAATGAGGGTAACTCAACAAGAACTAATAGAAAAAAGGAAGTTTTGGAATAAAATAAGGGAAATTAATGTATATTCTGAATACCACTAATTAAATAATACTATGTGTATAGTTGGTCTTATTTGGTGAGTTGTACCTAATTGTATGAAACTGCTCTAGACTATGCAAAAAATTAATGCCGGGTATCAGATGCCAAAAATGTGTAGTATATTGAAATTAAACTACTTATCCATTTTGAAAGGCGGTTAAAAAAAGCAATTTTACATTATTTACATTGAGCGCCATGAATGTGTAGTGCAGCGATATTAGGCAACTTATCCTACCCTAAAGGTAGAAAAATCCGATTCCACAGTACCTATATTAGGAACCTAAATTGACTTAATAAGTTCCCATTATCACAGCACTTAAAAGGGCAATATTTGCATTATTTTATGTTGCATTTAAAAAAAAATCATCTCTGGCATTAATAATAGTTTGGAGAATTTTTTTGGTTTTCGAAATAAGTACTGATATTAGCTTGCTCTTTGAAATTTTTTACAAAAATGTTAGTGTCGTAGCTAATTATTTTCGAGAGTTAAAATAAATTAATTTTAGAAAGAGGTACAAGAGGCTCTGAAATAAAAAACTGAAGAAATGGAGAAAGTGTATTCGTATATTAAAACCATAAAAATATGGCATATTGTTATTTAAGCCAATGGCAATTAATTTCGGGAATAGGTATAAAAGGAAATAAAAACTAATAAGTTATGATCTAAAAAACGAAATTAATGGAGAAGATGGTATTTATTCATCTGGGAAAAATATTTAAAAAAGCATTGTATTATTATTAGAGCCAATTATACGTAAATAATTTTAGTAACGTGTATTTTGTTAGTTTATGTTTTTAGAAGTTACTAAATATACAGGTATTTGTACGAAGATACCCACTATAGGTACTGCGGAAATGGGTTTTTTCCGCCCTAGCTAAAGAAAGGAGTTCTAGAGAAAATTGTTGATTATGATAATTTTTTACTATGAGGAACTTACCTTAAACCATAGCTTCATGTCATATGACACTAAATAAAATTAATCTTGATCCGATAAGCATCGAAAAACAGGTGTTGCTTAATTTGATAACATAAAGCCACCTGGAAGGGCTATAAAAAATGGAATTTTATTGGCTAAATTAATTGTGTCAATATATGTCTTTCATTTTTGTGCATGACTTCTTAGTGTTCACATAAATTCTGATTATTTACTTTTTTTAAACTCGCACGAAAAATGGATATTTAGTATTCTATTCATATAAAAGATTATAATACTAGAAATTATAAGCCTACTTATAAATTATTAATGAGGGTCACGATAAAAAGTTGCTTACTAGTAATGCCCAATCTGCAACTAGAGTCGAACAGATATAGTTAAATATTCTAGAAAAAATATATATTTAAGGAAATAATTTCTCTTAAATTCTAAATTAAAATTATGAAAATAGTGAACAATTTCCCATCTCCTGAAACTTTTTAATATAATTTATGATCTTACCATATGACCACAGCTATTAAAAAAATATTTTTAACGGTTGAAAAATCAACAAAATCTTTTAACTTCCATAAGAAGGTTTTCAGTGAGTTTAACGTTCTTTGAAAAAATCACCTTACGGCCATTTCCTTTACCTTTTTAATTTTATGTTAGACTCAGACATCATTTAATCGAAAGGCTTAAATATGCTAGTTGATAACTTCTGTACTGTAAAAAATTCTGGATCAACTTACGGTAAACAGTATCGGCACCCTGAATGCATAACCCGTGGAATTAATTTCATAATAAAATCCGTATTTTACGGTAATAATTAATTAACTACAGTGATTCAGTTGTTTTACAATAAATATTACTGTAAAAATTACGGTATATCAGATATTTTTTTCATAGAACTTTACGGTAAAATTTCCGGCTCCCAGAATTTCTGCACACTTTTCCGTAATTTGATTCGAAATTTTTTAAACTGAGTGCTTATCACAATATAGCCGCTTCTTGCTCGTGGGTCTTAAATTCTGCATTTAACAAACCTATTACAAAATATGATTGAAAATTATGCAGTATATTTCTTTTAATTTCATAAGTTATCTGAATTTTTAACATTTTCTAATCACAAAACGAAGTGCTATCGTACACAACTCAATTTTATTTTTCATATCTTCGCGGAGTGTAATATGTACAGTCAGCAAAAAAAAGAAGATATCACCCTGAATAACTTTTGTTCTAATGATCGGATTTTCACGATCTAAGTGTCAATCTTAATGGTTCCCGGGGGTGACCTCAAATATGCTAATTAATTAGTGCTAACTATTAATTAAGTTACGAAATCAGACACAAAAACGTACTTTCTCTGAATAAACATGTATTTTTTTTTACATATTTGGATTCCTGACCTTCAAAATATAGGGGGTAGCCGCAATCTGGGAAATGTGGTCCCCATAGTTTGGTCAGGAGAGCGATCCAAAGTTCGTACCCCTTAATGTTAATTTCGCTTTTTGCGTTTTCAGTCATATTTTCAAAACTAATGAAGCAATTCAAAAAAAAATTGCACCCACTCATAAAACTCATTTACCCAAAGATAATTTCATGAAAAAAATAATTTTTAATATTTATTTATTATTTTTTATTATTTAATTAAAGTGAGGATGAAAAAATATTGAATTATAAGGTATGAATTTTTTTATACCATAATAATCTACATATTTTTCAATAGAAAAATCTAAAGTTTCAACTGTTTTTATTTATTAGAATCTGAAAAAAATTAAAATTAATTATTTTTAAAAAAATAATTTGGCGACAATAAAAAAATGATTAAATGGGGCGATTAATATTAAAATGTGATAAACTTGCGAGGAACTTGACTTCGCGCGCGTAGTGTAAAATTTCATTCATATTTTTTTCGCTAATAATCGTTTGCTAATCTTTTTATTTTTATTTCTTTCAAACTATAAAATACGATGTTTCTTTTTAGTCATTTAATAATTTATTTGTAATTCAGTAAAGAAATTATGAATAAAACATTTTGAATAAAAAACACTTTATTCAACGAATGTCTAGTTTTATAAAGGCGTGCATCTGATAGAATATGATTATGCACCAGATTGTGCTTACTTAATGTGATTATTTTTTAATTTTTGATTTTCTTTTTCAATTACTGATACAATTTCAATAATATACATACGTATGCATAGATTTGGAATAATATATTTATCAATTTCTTGAATATATATTTTATAATTATTAATACGAATGCGTAGTCAACATTTTTAATCATCTTAAAACTTCGCCCGGTGGCTGAGCTGTAGCGCTTCGCGATGTCGTTCCTCGGGCCGGGCAAGGCTGACTCAGCCTTTCATCCCTTCAGTGGGTCGATAAATAAATACCAAGCATGATTGGGAACTAAACACTGGGGGTTCCGCGTTCGGCTGACCACCTGACCGGAACATCTGCTCCTGCACCCCAGAGCCCTAGGTCCAGAAAACTGAGGTGGGCACAGTAGGCCTTGGCCCTCCATGGGCTGTCGTGCAGCTGAGTTTAGAGTAGAGTTTTTTAAAACTTCTTTACATCTTATATATCGCCTTAATCTTAAAATAAATTTGTAAATTACCTGTCTGTGCGTGTTTCGCAGAATTATTTTTCTAACTTTTTTATTGAATTTTAATGCAATTTTTTAAAAATTCTATTATGTATATTTTTTTCCAATAATATACTAATCAATCATTTAAGTACTTTAATTTATGTTTTTCTTTAAAATAAAATTACTTTTTAAATTATTGCTAAGTTCTTATTGAAAGAAAACTTGGAATTATTGCCAGCTATCTGAGAATTAAATCTTGTTAAGAAATTAAAAATATTCTACTGATCACACACAATATCATTCGAAGCAGAACAGCTGACTATTTACTAAAAATACTATTGTTTACGAAAAATGAAGATAAATTATTAATTTTATTTTTTTTATTGCTTCTTATTTAATCGAGTAATGAAAAGTAAATGCGTATGTGCGCACAGGGGAAAAATTTAACAGATTGTTTTGTTTTTTAAATGAACAAAAAACTATGGGCATGCAATTTTAATTCAACATTCAAAGTTAATCTTGTGCGCTAACCCTTTTAAGTTACCCTTTTGTCTTAAAAAGTTGAAAATATTTTCTTTAAAAGTTGTTTGTATGATTTCTCAACTTTTGCACAGTTCAAAAAAATGTTGCTATATCAGGAAAATGTTCGATATGCCTTGTTTTGTTAAACAACTACTAAAATAAAAAATTGTAAAAAGATTTGAAAAACGTGCTATTTTTAGAATCATCATCTCAAAAATTGTTCTTTTACTCCATTTGACTTTTTTCTTTATAAATAACTTATAATCATAGTTTTAACACACGTTTTGAAGAAATTATGTATACAAATTTCTCCTAATATTTCGTAATAAAAAAACAAAAATATTAATGATTTATTTATACAGTGAAACCTGCCAAGTTGACCACACTTGTAAGTTTTACACCTGAATAAGTTGACCTCAATTATAAAGAACGGAAATTTTCCTATATAATAAAGAAGCAAAACCTTTGTAACTTGACCACCTGTCTATCTTGTATGTTGACCACTGAAATAAGTTAATTTTGTCTAGGAGTATTATGAAATTCTATTCTAAAACCCTCATAAGTTGACCAGAAAAAAAAATTCTGAAAATTTTCTGTCATTTTGCAATGTATGTTAATATTTCACTTGTTTGGTGAAATAGTGTAAAAAGCTAATCTAAACCCTTTTGTGAGTTGACCATCTGGGGAAACTGTAGGGAGTCAGCTTTTGACCATTTCTTTCATTCATTCATTGAAAACAGGTGTGTTAGTTGAAAAGTTGCTCTTCCAGTTGCAATAGTGAGCAAATAGGCTTGTATGTGTAGTAATAACAGAATAAATTTTAAAGTGTTAAAATAATTTTGTTTTGTTAAAATTTTCAATGTTTTCGTGTTCTGATATTTTAAGAAATTATTTTTATTAAACACTTCACATGCATAACTAACAAAATAATTTTTTTTAAAAAGTTAGTTAAATATTAAAATTATTTCTGTGTAACAAATTGAAGTTCGTTTAGGTTTAAACACATTTCTTGAGATATTCATTTGGCCATTTGCTAAATCAAATTTTTAAGTCAAGTAAAAAAAAAAATTAAATGTATAGCAACATGTAGGAAGCGAAAAAGTAAGCAATGTCCCACCCCTTCTATAAGTTGACCACTTGTCTACGTTGGCCACTAAAACAATGCACATGAAGTGGTCAACTTACACAAGTTTTACTGTAATTGTTTCATTGAACCAGAGTAGTTAATTGTTTTCGTAATAATCGGCCTTACAACTATTTAACTTAGATTCTTTGGACTATGCGTCACTTCATGCATGTCTTTCGAGATTGAAATTTCAAAGATAAAATGTAAAAATTACAAGAATACGTAAGCTGGTTTCAACTAACAAAAAAAAGGGACAAAATCGTTGGCAAAAGAAGTTATCTCATGAAAAGAGTGTCAGAGTTGAAAAAGTATTGAAAAAAATTGTAACAATTGTTACTCTTGTTTAATTAAGGGTATTATAAACCTAATTTTCGTTTAATCATGTTTTTTTTAAAGAACTAACGAAAGGAGTGTGTAAATAACATCAACTCTTTTTACTGCAAACTAAGTTTACTTAATATCATTTGCAAATATTAAGAAGTACAAATTCTTGACTTGCTCCTTAAAATAAAGTTTTATTTTAATCGTAGTTGAAGAAGTACGGATATAGTTAAGGGAGGTATGCGACATTCGGAAAAAAAAAAGTCGTGTGATAGAGATAGTTATAAACAGAACGAATTAGTTCTTTTAATTGAAATGCTGACAATATCATTTCAGCATCTTGATTAACAAGTGCCATGAAAAAAGGTTCTGAACTTAAAATATGGATTTTAATATATTTTCCTATTTACATACCTCCTTGATCTCCACACCGTTTTAATATTCTGTAAGGCATAAAATGAAATAATGTTGAATAAAAAAAGAGATTTCAAATGAAATATTTTATTTTCCTTAATACAGGGTATCTGCTACATTTTAGATTTTCAAATTCATAACTTTTCATGTCTAATTCCAAGAATTTTCATGATTTAACGAAGTTACTATTTTCTCCAATAAAAACAGAATAATAAATTCAAAAAGCATTATAATCACATTATATAAAATAGGTATAACCAAAACTGTTATACTCTGCATCTTCTTATTTATTGATTTTAAATTTAGAAAAACAGAGTAAAGAAAGAGTTGAAACAATAAAACAGCTGAGCAAGTATTTTTTTTTTGGAAAATTATATTCAAAAAATAATTTTCTTGTTCATCAGAAATGAAAGAAATACTCCTGATTTTTCTGTACGTATTTCGGAATTTAAAAAAAAATTGCCAATGACTGACTTGCTCCTGCTTGAATTTTAAATTGATAAAATAAAAAAAAGATGAATAATAATAATTCTGAAATCACATAAGTTTAAAAGATACTTCGCTCTAGAAATGATGTTTTTTCTTTCATTTTACGAAAAAACAGCATAATTTTTAAAGAAAATGATAAAAACTTTTAATATTTTAATAAAATATGACTCAGAGTGGGGATTTTTTAACAAATTCAGATATTCGGAACACCGTGAAATTGGGGAGGGTTTACATTTTAAAAATAAAATTTTTCGGTGACCTCAATCCATGACTATACATGATTTTTTTAAAAAAAATAGTTAAATTCATGACAAATTGTGTTCAATAACGAAATTCATGACTTTCCATGATTTTTCATGACTTTCAAGGTGCGCTCATACACTGTTAATACTTTGTCATGAGTCCTTGTAGGCGGATGACTTCCGTCATTCTATTCTGCATGCTGTTTATTAGGTTGGTGGCAAATTGATTATCTTTCTTTAACTCGTCCCAAGCTTCCAGCACTTTGTTATATAATATCATTGAGTTAATCGTATATTATTGTAGATATATTTACCAAATATTTCTTTGTTAATTTATTTAATTTTTTCCCGCGCAAATCCATGTCGGGCAAATCTGTGGCTAAAATTATGTGCGAAACAGGCAATTCATGTTTCTTTCTCCTTTCTATTTTTTTCTCTTAAATAAATATTAATTTTTTAAATTTATTAATTGTTAACTTCTTTAAATTATCCAGTATAATAAATATTTCCTTGCTCACATCCATTTTCGGGCCCATCCTTGGTAACTAACAAATCAAACGCACTACAACACTGCAGTAAGAACGCACTTTAATACAAAACCCCTCTATTTAAGCTTTTAGCTCAATTTCCGCTTTTGGTTTCATATTTTGTAATGTGGCAATCTTTTTCGAAAATATTTTAAATCATTCTTTAAAAATTTCACGTTCATGTAATAAGTTCATTTGAATTCGCAGCTCGCTTTATAGATTTCGTTTCATGTTTTATTCTGATTCTTCTTTATACTTAATTTTCTGATTTCGCTTGATATTTTTACTTATTGTGTTCCATTACATTTGTAATTTTTTTGTAAAATTTTTTTGAGTGCTTCTCAAACTATTGCATTGATATATTTTACTTTGGCTATATTGATACAATAATAGAAAGTGCTATTTTTTTGCTGATATAATCGTGTAAGCTGATGAAAAGATTATATCTTTTATTTTCCGGATATTTTTAGAAATTTTTTTCCTTTTTTCGGAATTTTTTTTTCCGGTTTCTTGCAGTTTTATTTTTTATTATTATTTTTCTTCCCCCCTTTTTTATTGTTCTGTAATTTTTTCCAAGTTTTTTCTACATTTTGAACTTATTTACTTATTTTATGAGTTCTATTTACTTGCAGCTTATGCGCAATAAATAAAACTTATTATTTTTCGTAATTTTCTTCGTGTTTTTTTTTTGTTTTTATTTATTATGATATATATATATATATATATATATATATATATATATATATATATATATATATATATATATATATATATATATATATATATATATATATATATATATATATATATATATATATACATATATATATATATATCAAAATGCCAGAATAGCTATCTTTTTTCAGGTCCACCTTTGCTTGATCGCTTTTTTTTTCCTTTCCTAAGAAACTCGAAGTGAGGGGCAAAAGCATTTAACCCTACAACTCTTCATAAATTTATGATAACTTATGAAAATTTGGTTTTAATTCAAAACTGTCATACAAATTACATTAAAACAGCTTTAAAAAAATAAATAATGTCAGATAAAAATTCAAAGATTCTGTAATCTTGGAGAATCAAAAATAATTTATTAATTTATTTAAATTTCCTTTTTAAAGGAGATTTAAAAAAAAAAAAAAAAAAAAAAAAAAGCCCAGAAAGCAACGCGAAAAATTCTTTTGGTTGCTTAGCAACGAGAAGCACTATCTTTTCCCATCTTGTCATTCATTCAGTTTCTTTATGGTTGTTATAAATTATTTCCCCTTCTATGGCGAGGTAATTTGGCATATTTTTAAACCATCGCCAGATATATAAATCCTTATTGCCACCTAATTTACAACCCATTTTTTTCGAAATTTTGTCTACCCCCCCTATTTTGAAGGTCAGGAATCCAAATATGTAAAAAAAAATACATGTTTATTCAGAGAAAGTACGTTTTTGTGTCTGATTTCGTAACTTAATTAATAGTTAGCACTAGTTAATTAGCATATTTGAGGTCACCCCCGGGAACCATTAAGATTGACACTTAGATCGTGAAAATCCGATCATTAGAACAAAAGTTATTCAGGGTGATATCTTTTTTTTTTTGCGGACTGTACAGTCAGGACACTAAATAACTAACACTAAATACATAATAAACACTAAATAAATAATAAACACTAAATTTTCCAGAGAATGAACACTTAATTTTGATAATGTCTGATGCTCGTTAGGAACCCATAGGCCACACAAATGTCTAAAAACAAGATTTTTCTTGGAATTACGACATATAACCACAGTTAAGGTGGAAAATTTTACTTTTTTTTCAGTCATGGAATGGAAAGTAAAATATGTTTGAATACATAATTTTAAAAAAATGTTTTTCATTTTTTTCTCACAGTTTAATAGTCCGTTCTAAATTATGAATGTTTATCATTGTGTAATCTGATGATGTTTTTATTATTATTGTAATTCGATCATTTTTTTGTTTAATCTTTTCCTCATATTTTTTAAGCTTTTTTTTAAATCTTTTTAAGTATTTTTTTTCTCTTCGCCATGAGTAATTTATTTCTTTTTCTCCTGATTTAACCTTCCTCTTTTTTCCAAATTTTTGGCCAATGTAAATGTATCTTCGAAATTTCTTTTGATTTTCCAGTTCCATTTCCAGAATTCCTCACTGGATAATAAATGAGAAAAAGGAGTTTCGAAGTTTGAGTAAAACCCATCTCTCATTGACTTATATCTAGTAGTTACTTATGAAACCAATCGTTTTTGCAACTAACAATGCCTCAAGAGGACTTATCTCAAAATCGGTTTTCAAGATACTTTCATTATTAATGTTAGTTGTCTCAGCTTCAGAGCCAAAATTTGATTATACAATTGTTCTTTTTGAAATAAATTCTTCAATATTGAGAAAAGCGCAGGCTATTGGATATTTGGGAGATTAAACTTTTCTGTCAATGTTCCTTCAAAAATTTGCAACATAACTTGTGAGATTTCCTTCTCAAGCTTCTGAAGAAATAGCGCATCGTTACTCTCGAAGCATGTGTTTTGTTTATAAGTTGTCTTGCTCATTAACTCTTGGTATCTGTTTTGCATGCATTTGTTACAGTCAACGTTTTCTACATCGAATGAAAAAATATCGCATTTCATAAAAGCATTTTAACTTCATCAGTTGATGCCTCAAATCTTATTTAAAAATGGATGTAAAATTTTCTAGACATATTATTTTACAATTCTTTTGTTTTCAAGATCTAACGAGATTTCCAAGAATTACGTAGAAAACTAAACCAGAAAATTTGTTTTGAGGAACAAAACTTGCTCAGTTTCAAATTGATATGAGATTTATACCTATCTAGAAGAAGCAAAATATGGAATTTGATTGCATTTTTAATTAGCCATGGGTAGAAACATTTGCAATACATTTGTAAAATGTTTCTGCGGTCATCGTTTCATTTCATGAATAGCTTTTTCCAATGAAATATGTAGCAGGGACTGATTCTGTAATATCTCAACGAATTCTTCTGTAAGGAAAAACTACCAATGGAGGCACTTTTTCTTTCCTAGGTACTTTAGAATATAAATCCTTATAATTTTTAAGGCCGCAGATTTTTCCCGTTTAAGGGCAGTATTCAACTCTTGTTTCATTCGCATTGTAAATGCAATCACTTTATAAAAGGATGCCAGGGCTACTTCCCTCCTAAATATTCTCTGAAGTTCTTAAAACCAGTATTTCGAATATTATTCTCTAAGGGAAGTTTTGCCTTTTGAAATTATCTTCGCATTGCACTGAGTCATCGGTGGATGTCACCTTAAAAAAACTTCACCCATTTTTCACCTAGATAATTGTCTTTAAATGGATTTTTCCTATCAGTTCCCGTTAGGACATTAAAGACGACAATAGGATAATAATTTAGCTAATTATTGGCACAAAATCCTGCAAAGATTCCATTTAAGCTTTTATTATTATATTTAGTTGTTATATTTAGTTAATAAACATAGTTTATTAAGGAGTCTAAGGTATGATGTAATAACTAATCACCACATTTATAAAGATAAATAATAAATTAATTATTATTATAATTCTTTAAATAAATTTAGCAATTAAATTTGCATATTTAAATGAAATAGTTATAGGAACTATTCATACAACATTTAACTGAATTTTAGGAGTCCTCTATGTCGCTGAACTACTAATTATCCAAGTAAAATCATATTTCACACATACTATTCATTCACTGGGAAATCTATTCTCAGTGAAGGAACATGCCTGTTCCTTCACTGGTTAGAAGTTGTTTTTTTTTTTTTTTTAACATAATTTTGATTTATAATATGACAAAAGGTACAAGAAAATTAGAATTTTTCTTTTATTTTCATTAGCTTGAAAAAATCCCAGTAAAGGAACACTTGTTTATACATTGGTTTTTCATTGTTCTGTAATCCAGTTAATAAACACCCCCTAATCTCAGTACTTGCTTATGTTATGATGCTTAAAATAAATAAAACGCAACTTCAATGACCATATTTTGAATTCTTTTTTTCACAATGAAAAGAAAAAGCATTATTATATGCAAATTATTGTAGTTTAAACGGATAACAACAAACACTGACCTTATAATTTTGTCAAAGAAACAAGGCGTTGAACAGATACTAACAAATTCAAAACTTTTTCCAGAGAAGACTCAAAGACCAGATAACTAAATGCATTGTTAAAGGACTTCCTATTGTTAGGTAGAAAGCTACTCTTACCAATCAATCTAAATTAAAACGTTTAAAATCTTATTTCTAAGAAATATCTATGAAATGCTCCTTCATTTGTCGGTTTACCCTATATCATCCTAATCTTAAAAGAAATTTCCGGAAGTGTATCGCAGAACTATTTTAACTACTATTTAATAAAATTTTAACTTTTTAAAATTCTTATTCTTTTCCATTTTACGTTTATTATTTCTTCATTAATATACTAATAATTTTTTTAGAACTTTAATTTAGATTTTCTTTAATTTAGGTTTCCTTTTCAAATTATAGTCAAGTTTTTTTTAAAGAATTATTGTCTGCTAGCTAAGAATAAAACCTTGTTAAGAAATTAAAAACATTCAGCTGTTTAAAATTATTTAATGCAAAACTGCTGATTATTTACTTAGCATACTATTTTTTTGAAAAAAGAATATAAATTATTGATTGTCTTCTTTTTTTTGTTTCTTGTGACTTCAACTTAGATTATCTAAAATAGTGTTGATGTTTTATAAGTCACTACAAAGTGGATAAAGATACCGAACAAAAAAAGCTGTGGAATACGTAACCAATTTTTTTAGTGTCTTAAAATATCTCAGTATCTTAAATGTCGTCCTACTATCTTAGTTGTGAAAATTAAATTTTTAATTATCTGACCACGTGTGATTCGCTAATTATTTCATTATATCTTTTACTCTTTATGATACCAAGTAGATTTTTTTTCTGATAATATACTAAACTATTTTGTTTAATTTTTTACTTTAGCATGATTTCCAAGATATTATTGTAGTATAATTTGTTATCAGGAAAATGCCTTATTTTGTTAATCAGGAAATACTAAAAATTGAAATTTGTAAGGATTCCGAAGCTGTGCACACAATACACAATTTCCGACCTTATTTTAATAAAAAAAATTTTTTAAAAAAACGTGGCAAATAGGCTAACATACTTTTTATAGAAACTGTGAAAACTAATTTTTCCTATATTTCGTCAAAAGAGGATAAGAATGATATTGCTCCAAGGGACCTACTCAATAATTTCGCTATTTCCAGAATGAAATCTGTTTGATCGAAACATATTATTCCTTGAAAATTACACGATGGAAAAATTACCTTTAATTATTTATCTAAGCTTATTCCATTTATTTAATGATAGCGGTATTAAGGTTAAGGATATGCGTCGGAAGCTCCGTTTATTATTATACTATAAATGCATTAAATCATGTAGCTTGAATAATTTATTTTGAGTAAATTATTTAATAATTTTAAGCAAATAAGGGTGTAAAAATAAACTCGATCGAAATACTCCGAAAGTATACCCTGAAATATATGTAGAATAAACTTTGGAATCGATATATAAAAAATACCTTTTCAAACAACCTCGAGTAGTACGGAAACGCTAACTTGTTTAAAAAAGTTGTCCTTGTTACTATTTAATTTCGATTCCTGGTACTAGGGGACATTCCATTTTCACATTCGACTTTTGAAATTTCAATTGTAAACGGAATTTTTTTATGACCTTAAACTAAAATGTTAAGGCTTGCAGCAAAAAAAAAAAAAATTCTTTTTTTTTACTGCATTAATTTTTTTACAAAGTAGTGAATTATTATTTTTTCAATCTAAGAACCTGTGCCTATAACATATGTAAAACTTATTTTAATATCGAGTGAAATAATTTAATATGTTGTGTAACTAAATGGATAATCCCAAGAAACTGAATCGAAAATATAAAAACTTCATTGATTTAAAAAAATAATAGATGATAATAAAAACAGACATGTTTTGAGCGTCCAATAATAAAAGTCACAAGTTATCCATGCCTGACAAGTCTTGAGAATGGGCGATTATATTTGAAAACTCGAAACATGTCGACTTTTACTTCCCTCTTCATATGTTTTGAAGCCAGTTGAGTTTTTATCGTCAATTATACTGTTTTACATTTGGGTCTTGTCTTGATCATTATTTTGATAAGGATTTTACACTAGTTAAAGTAAACATATGCATTTTAATATTTTATCAGGATTCATATGGTCTTTAAAAATGTAAGAACATCAATATTGTAAAAGTTATATTTAACTTAAAAATTAACATTTTGACACCAGATATTTTGAGTTAATGAAATTAAATATTTTATCTCTTAAGTTTTTGTGCCCCCATTTCAGTATCTTAAGGATCTTACGAGCTCTGTTTAAAAAGAGACCATCAGATATATATAAGAAAGCAAAAATAACCATTGTAGCAGTATTTGGTGGTAAATGTAGCTTATCGTAATTGAAGAATATGCTGTGCGACATTTTATGGTGAATTTGCGAACGTATAAGTTTCAGAATGTATCGAAACATGAGGATGCTATTTGCTAATCATCTTTATCCAAAGGAAACGATGTAACCTAAATATCTAGTAGAATGAAGCGATTTTTTAAGCAATGAATCCTACAATTTGCAACATATTATTTCAATATCTTATTCTTAAACATAACATATTTCAATTTTTTTAAAATGCCACTAAACATTCAGCAATTCCTTGAGTTATAGAAAAAAGAAATATCGTAAATTATAGAAAGCCTTGTGAATGTGCATTAGAATTATTATACAATCTACATTTTATTTTTCAAGCACTTTTTTTTTCTTCAAATTTTCTTGCCTAGAAGACTCGATTAAAACTGTAAAAATGAATATCCCTAAAATTTTGTATATAGCTATAATAAGTTAGGCTCATTTTATTTTAGTATAAAATCCTCGAATAAATATAGTAAAAACAGTGTAATCTAAACAATATCAGATAAAAAGTTCATGTATTTAAATTCTAAAAACTATCATAAATAATTTATAAATCGATTCAAATTTACTTTTCAAAGGAGATTAAAATAATATTTTTTTTGCTTTTTGGACAAAAATCCCCTAAAAAAATTGTTTATGGCCTGAAAACTTCGAGATATTTTCTATTAACAATAAATTAAGCCCCTCCGAGCAATCACTGAACATTATTTCAATTTTTTTACTATCAGAGTTTGGTTGCGTAGCAACCTAGTAAAATTAAGCACTCCTCTTTTGAATTAGTCAATGGGGTATCTTAAAATATTTATTTGCGCAGGCGACTTTTTTTGGCGGTTTTCTGGACTATCGCCAAATATATAAACATTTATTGCGGCCCAATTTACCACCCAATTTTTTTAAAATTTTGTCTACCCCCACTAATTCAAGGGTCTAGATTCCAAATATGTAAAAAAAATTATATGTTTATTCAGAGAAAGTACGTTTTTGTGTCTGATTTCGTAACTTAATTAATAGTTAGCACTAATTAATTAACATATTTGAGGTCACCCCCAGGAACCATTAAGATTGACACTTAGTTCGTGAAAATCCGATCATTAGAACGAAAGTTATTCAGGGTGATTCGTTTTTTTTTTGCGGACTGTACAATCTAATCAAAGTTAAACATAATTGTATTGACTATAACTCTTCACTACTTTTAAACATTTAAATGTTTCTTGTTTAAACTTTTAAATGTAACTTTTAAATGTTTCTTCACATTTATTGGAAACTATAGTTAATTTCTATAGAGTAGGTAACGATACAGAAAAATCCTTCATTTATTTTCATGGGCCTCACTGAATTTAATATGCACATCCTTATTAAAAATAAACTTGATTGAAATTACTATAGCTTTTGAACAAGATAAGTTAATGATGATGTTTTTACCAAAACTTTAACTTCTTTTAATTCTACGAATTATTTGAATCCGTGTCACTTGAATCCGTGTCCCCACTTTCAAAAGAAGAGTTCTAAGGCTGGTGAATTTTCATACGCATATACCCATGCTCATTTTTAACTTTTGTGAACCTTACAGGTTTTAATATGCACAGCCTTGTTGAAATTAAACTTACTTGAAAATACTATAACTCTTGAATGAAATAAGTTAATAATAATGCTACTACAAAACTTTTAACTTCTCTTAATTCCATAAATTACTTGAATCCGTGTCATTTCCCACTTTCAAAAGAAGAGTTCTAAGATTGGTGCGTTTTCATACGCATATACCCATACGTATTTTTAACTTTTGTGAACCTTACAGGATTTAATATGCACAGCCTTGTTGAAATTAAACTTACTTGAAATTACTATAACTCTTGAATGAAATAAGTTAAGAATAATGCTACTACAAAACTTTTAACTTCTTTTAATTCCATAAATTACTTGAATCCGTGTCAATTCCCACTTTCAAAAGAAGAGTTCTAAGATTGGTGCGTTTTCATACGCATATACCCATACTTATTTTTAACTTTTGTGAACCTTACAGGATTTAATATACACAGCCTTGTTAAAATTAAACTTAACTGATATTACTTTATCTTTTGAACAAATAAGTTAATCATAATGCTTTTTACCAACTTTTGATATTGAAAACATTGAAAATATTTATCGAGTGATTGATCATGTAGTCAAATCTTTTATTTCACATAAAAAATTTTTTAAAAAAACATAATAAATGACTTTTAATTGCTCTCAATACTTTGAAACATTCATTGAAATTTCCGTAACTCTTGAATAAAAAGAAACATTAATGCATACCCATATTAATGCCTGGAGGCCAAAACCACTCAAAATATTACACTTCCCAACATAAAACTCACTCTCAGAAAACTTTGAATGAAAGAAATTCGAGATTATCTCTGCTTTCCCAATACCCTCTTGAATCATAAAAAAGGAAGGCAAAAAGAAATAACCTACATGAAGGGAGGGAGGGCAGTGCCTTACTTTCTGCAAAGGTACGACCGCTATCTCTTCAGTATCCCCCATGCCCTTATCCCTTCAGACATACAATGGGATCTACAATCAAGACTAGAGATCGTATTTCCCAATCATTGATAATGGGCCCTTCTATTCTCTTGGCTTCGCTTTTACCGTATAAACTTATTTTTTCGCCAAGAATTCTTCTCCTAAGATGTAGTATTTGCAAATGGAGTTCTCAACTTATTTTTTTTTTTACTGCTGTATTGTAAAGTCAGGGTAACAGTGAGTATGCCCGCATTGGAAGTTGTAGGTGTGCTTGAGAAATAAAACAGGCGGTTTTTTTCCCTACTCCGAACTATCCAGTACATAAAAATTCAAATGCTTGAGGGTATTTTTTATGTAAGTTTACACATTGCAGGTTTTTTTTTGTTGAAGATTATTTACTTAGCAATCGACTAAGTAATTGAAAATAATAATAGATCCCATCTTTTGTGTTCACAAGAAAGAAATTATATGTAACCACAACTTAATCAAATACTTTATTCAACAAGGAAAGAATTCAATATTATATATTTTATTTTTTTGCAGTTATAAGAAATTTGAATAATTTTTATGGAAATTATTTTTAATTTACGTCTTACGAAAAAAGAAACGATATTTTTTTTCTTTTTTTTTTTTAATTCATCATTTTTTCATCCGACTCTCTGTACACTAGTGCGCAAAAAATTTTTAACCAAATTCAATAGTATAGATTTTATGTTATATTTTATATCCATTTTATTTTATAACCGACTTTGAACAGCTCAATTTAAAGTTTACAACTGTTTTAAACAGAAAATATCATGCAATATAAGTTCCTTTACTTTAATATTTCTATTTTGTTTAACTCTGTAGCCTTGTAATTTTTAATCCAGCGTGGAAGATTATGGAACTTCAGGATCAAGAAATGGAGCAAACAAGCCTTCATGGAGGACTTTTTGATGCAACTGAAACTACAAGAAGAGGAAAACCACGAAAACTTTCTAAAGTTAGCCCGACGACAAGGGGATTTTAACCCACCAGTCTACCACTGAGGGTATTTTTAAGTCTGCACTGTAGTTTGTGCGAGCCGGGTGCAGAATTTGAATCAACTAGCCACCGCCGGCATCGGAACCTGGTTCGTCTTCGAATGAGCGTTCTATCTCCTGAACCACCTAGACTTTAGTTTCAAAATGTAGTAAAATTAGGTATAATTCTTTTTCTATACGTACTTAGCATGCTTATCAACAGGAAAGGAAAGTCAGCTCTATGAAAGTTAATTTAAATCAAATACAATTTTCATATCTGTCAGGTATTAAATGAATAATGATTTTCATGTTTAGCGGCTTTTGTAAATTCAAGTAGGTACTGGATAAATTTTATCGCTTACAATAAATAATAATATTTAGTTAAAATACAATTTTAGCAAGCAAGTTTTGCATAATTATTTACTGAGTACCAATCACAATTTTATGCGTACATTATTGTTTTAACATTAAAATTTTTTGTGTTCTTTTTTCTCATATGGCTTGAAATGAAAAAAAAAGAACATTCAGGACAGCTGCGTGCAAAGTTTTAAATTTTTTTCTCCAAAGAAGTTTACATTTGCGATTAAACAGCAAAAAAAAATGAATAAATATAATTAAGTTTCGAAATAAAATGAAACATATATCTGAGGTCGATTAAGAATAATGGGGACAAACTCAGAGAGAAAAATAGAGGTCACTATGCTCTAAACAGACTGACCAAAAACTGTTGTACGCTTGTGTATATGAAATAAAAAATGCGATTTTTTGAATAAGAAATATTGCACGTAAGAAAGAAAATTAGAAAACACAAACTTAGCAAGTTGAAAATGATACCAAGATATTTTTTATGACAAAATGGGAAAACTTTTGATTTTTTACTCTTCTATTTACAATCTATAAGCTTATGAACAATGACATTCAACTTAAAAAAAGTATTTTCCTAAATGCCTCGCTAGATGGGATTATTGAAATTTTGAACGATTTTTAGGATCGAGAACTATACCTCTTGAATCAGCTGCCCAAATTTCAAGACGCTCACGAAAACATTTCTGGATTTATAAGGCAGGAGCACAAATACAAACAAATTCTTAGTTTTATTACAATAGATACTTCTTCAATGATTGATATGTTAAAAATATGAAATTTCGAATATTTTGTGAATAAATTATTCGAATTAAGTTTATTGTGGTTAGAAATTTCTTAGCTATAATTAATCCTGATTTATTACCTATTTTTCTTATTTAGTATTTCTTTTATTTAGTTTCACGGTCGTTTATCAGTTTTAAATGAAAAGGAAATTACTATTTATGTTGACTTACCTTCGTTACATGGAAAAGGTCAATAGTGGGTGGTGAAGGCAAATAAGTAGGCGTCTGCATAAGAAATTAAGTAATATATGGCACTGATTCATAAAATTTATGATAAACTATTGATAGACTGTCATTTCATCTCTCCTATTAAAAACCGACGCATTTGCATTTTAAAATGAATTGAATCACTGTTTTTCAGGCAGTGTTGAAAGAGGACGGTAAATGTAATTAAAATTGGCATTGATAGGGATTATATCATTTAAAATCTTGATCAAATTAAGACTTAACAAAAAAATTTTTGAATTTTTTATCGAGGGTGAAAATGTTTGATTTTCAATTTTGTCCAAGTCTTTATTACTTCACTACAAAAGTAAGATCAAATAGAATGATAACAATAGCCAAGTTTTTTTTTCAATTTAGGAAAAGATTTTTATTACCAATTTATTCAAATTTCATTACAAAGGACATATGGAGTCTGTTTTTATTTCTTTTTATTTAGCGTAAAATAAATAAAACAACCAGGACAGTATGAGCCACATTTTTAAATTGTTCAGGAGAGTGTTTTTTTAGCAGAAATTTTTTAGATCTTATGAAATTTCTGTTTTTTCCATTTTTTCTTTTCTTTTCTTACGGTTATCTAATGATTATTCCTGAAATTTGTAAACTTCATCTCTGAAATTATACAGAGAAATAGTTAGACGAGTATTAGTTTGCGAGTATTTTGCCCCATACATAAGCAATATAGCAATGTAATCGAGGTTTTTCTTTTGTTACACATTCTGTATTTCTTAAAATTAAAAACTTAAATCACTGACATACATTATCAGGTCCATTTTCGGAAATTTAATTACGTTTAAAACTTATGTCATTGTGTTAAATTTTATTGCGTTATACTGCCTTAATCTAAAGCGCCAGATTACTTAGTTTATAATATCTATCCTGGGCTTTACCTTAATCTACACTCATCAAGGAGTTTTTTAAAAACAACTCTTCACGTAAGTAAACATCTATTATAATTCTGTACATCAAAACTAAACATATTTAAACATTTTTTTACCAAATTAAGCGAGTTGACCATTCGTTTGCAGACTTTTCTGCAAATGTCTCTATTTTTGCAATTTTAAATAAAATTATTAATAATTTGAATGCCAAAATTTCCTTTTCTTTTCCCCCGAAAAAATGCCCAATATATTTGGTATAATTTTATCTAGCAGTTTTATAATAACAAGGCTGAACACTTAAATCAAAATGCATTCTCAGAAATTGCTTTTATAATTTCTTCGATAAAATACCTCAATAACTTATCTTAACTAAATCAGGTTGACACCCATTCTGAATTTAAAATATTATCAGATAATTACTTCTTTCCAATGCATCCACCTTTTTTTTTCAGAAACAGAAGGAACCATTGAAAAGGAATCTTTCCATTTAAAGAAAAAAAAATGAATTTAATACTATCTTTTTGTTTTAGAGAAAATTATTTGAACCATAAATGGAACAAGTGTTCTGTACTCCCTTACACTAAAAAAGAAATAGTATTTTTATTTCTTCACTTTCAGTTTCTAGATGGAAGTGGTAATTCGAACTCATTTTTGTTACCCATGAGATGGTATCAGCGAAGATTGATGAGAGTTTAATAATACATTGATTTTTCTCATAATGAGAAAGATATTTTCTTTTCTTTTCCTTTTAACACTGTAGAGGAGAAATAAAATGATAAAACTTTCAACGAAATGTTCAAACTTAAATCGACTTTAAGAATTTATTTTCTGGAAATCTTATTTAGTAGTGAACATAGAAGTTATTTGCATTGGAATATTAAAAGAGGAAGAGTGATGTGGATTGCCCAAAATGATTAGTTCTAAGAAGTTTGAGGCTTAAAGCTGTTTTACGAAGAGACTGTTATATGATAAAGCGCTTTTGGATCAATAATATGCGATTTTCTTTACAATTATTCGTAACAATGATTTCTAAATCACAGTTTTTCTTTCCTTAAATTTAGTTAATATTCCTTATTCTAATCATGAAAAGGGCACAAAATCTCAGTAAACAGAGTCACAGTTTTTATGAAAATACATTTCTTATTCTAATTCTTAATATTTTAAAAATAATTTTAAAACTGCTGTGTTGTAGCTTATAAGAGATTACAAAATTCGAGACTTATTAATTTATTTTAATAAATTTTATGCAGAAGGGAAAACGTTTCCAAATTAACAATATTTTAAAAATGTTTAATGTATTTTTAAATACTCATTCTATCAAAAGTATTTTGAGACCTATACATATTGATGAAAGGGAAATTATAGCCTAGGTCTGTCCTTAGTAAATTAGAACCTTTGGTCCAAATTCAAGGTAAGCTCAAAGCTAACACTGGTTTGAATATCAGTGTGTCTTTTACGTAGTGGCAGTTTTATGAACTAAATTTATATTAATTACAGGATCATAACGCTAGTAGTCATGGTGAAGCCTATCATGTTTTGGAATAGTAATATTTCTATTAACCGAATGAACAACCTTAGTCAGAGTTTAGATTTGAACTGCTGGAGTACTTTGGATTAGCAAATTAAGGATTGGTATGACGACAATTTGGTTAACGAAGTGAACTTCAGTAAGGACTAGGACCAACTTCATTGTAAGCTCAACGCAGACACCTTTGCACTGGTTTGAGTTTTAGCGTGCTCTTACGTTGTGGCAGTTTTACGAATAAGATTTATGCTAATTCCAATGAGAAAAAAGCTAGTTGGCATGAAGAAATCTATCATGTTTCGGAATAGTGATATTTTCTATTAACTGAATGAACAACTTCACTCAGCATTTAGATTTGAATCATCTCTGATGGCTTTGGATTAGAAAATTCAAGAGTTGACAATTCAGTTAACCAAGTGAACTGGCCTGTTCAGAGTGAACCCACTCGATATTGAATAAACAAGTAAATTTATTTTTTTTAAAAAATTGCTAAGCCCCTATATTCGGCAGCACTAATCGTTTTAAAATACTTTCACAGAGTTCTGGTCTGAAATCTATATGCAGGTCAATTCATTTGGTTTATCCTATTGTCACCATATTACTCCAGGGAGCTGAGGTGGCACAGGGATAATGCATTTGCCTCCCTATGAAAGGCCTTAGGTTCGAATCCCAGCGGTATCTAGCTGATACTAATTCCTAACTCCCTGATCGCAAAAACCATAGTGGTGGCGTAAAATATCCTCAGTGGTAGATGGATCATGGGTTAGAATCCCCTTGCCATAGAGCTAACCATAGGTGGTTTTCACGGTTTCCCACACTCTGTAACGCAAATGTGGGTTAGTTCCATCAAATGTTATTCTTATGTTTATAATTCATACTGAACAATGGTAGCTCAGCGAATAGGGCACTCATCTCTCGATGAAGTGATACAGGTTCGATTCCCACTGATGACTTATCGATTCGACTTTTTTTTTCGTCTCACACCAACCACAATAATGTAAAATATTCTCAGCGGTAAGTGGATCACGCGCTTAAGTCCCCTTGTTGTGAGGCTAACTGTAGGATGCTTTCGAGGTTTTCTTCGACAGGTAACTCAAATGTGGGTTAGTTCAATCAAAAAGTCATCAACAAAGGCAAATTTCTCCCAATATTTGATCTAAGAGTTCCATTGTCTTCCGGTTTGTGTTAAAAATTACAAAGTTACGGAGTTGAAAATTGATTGTAATAAATTCAAAATTAGGACAGCTGTTCAACACTGATTACAAAATAAAATGATTCATATTTAATTGAATGATTTATATGATAGTGTGTAGTCTTATATACTCAGTGTAAAATGATCATGGTTGGCTATGAGACAATATTACATAAAGTAGCTCAGTATAAAATCTAGGGAAGAAGATATGTATGCAATATAAATCCATAGTTATATGCAATACATCATTTAAAATGCAGATGTATAGCTATTAATGTAGCTGTATAGGTGATGTTACGCATGAAGTTGTGTATAATTATACATAATTTATAATGATGCGAAGAGAATAGTGTAAGATACATAGTTTTTAAAAAAAACTAATTTTTTAAATTATTTTATCAAAAAATGAACTGAAATTCATTGGTTTATAAATTACGTGTTCACAAATTCTTCCTGAAGAGCAAGCTCAAATGAAATATCTAAAATGTGTGCCATAGCTCAGAGATAGCCCAAAATTAAAATAATGATTAAAATACGGACATCAATAAAGATTAATGGTAGCACTCTTTGAATAGAAACACACCCCTTTGAGACCAAAGTAAAATGAGTTTCTTTTTATGAAAACTTTAATACGACAGGTTTCTCATCATTAATTTTATTACTAGGTTCGATTCTGGCGCCATGCATCCTTTTAACCCATATCTATGTATGGAGAGAAAAAAAAATGCACATCAGATACGGATCCCCTCTTTGAAGGAGATACATTTCAACTCACAATCACCACTTGAATGATGAGTTTCTTCACTGATACATAGCCGTCTTCAATAAGTCATAATAATTCAGAAACTTACCAGATACTTGAGGCTCCGAAATCAAAAAATTATTTCAAACTCTTCAGCCCATTTATCTTCTCTGCTTGGAAAGTTGAGATGGCGTGAGCTTTCATTCCCGTGAAAAATGTCTTTTAATCCTCCTGTTTTTTTTCTTTTTGCTATATTTTTTTCCCATCTCGTTTTTCTTTCGCCAGGATTTGTGAGTGGAGGAAAGATGCCATCGTTGTTCGGTACTGTTGTGCTTTTAATTTTATTTGTTGTTGGTACTCGGCTGAGAACTTTAGCAATATTTGAAATTTGTTGTGTGGAAAAGTCAGGGATGCTTCTATGAACGAATTTTTGTAAACATTTTACGATATAATATAGATATATGTATACAATATTTCAATATCCTCTAAAACAGCGGATTCCAGTTTTCTTCTGCTATGTAACCTTAAATGATCAACATTCTTTCTAAGGAGCTCTTACTTTAAAGTACATTAAGACAATTGCAGCGACTATTTTCAGTGTCTGTCCTTGAACTTTCTTAATAGTCATGGCAAAGCAAACTTAAAAAGGAAACTGCTATCTCTTAAGCTCAAATGGATATTCTGATGGTATTAAAGGTATTCGTGGTATGAATGCTGCTCCCCCTTGAACACATCCGATATTAATTACATTTTCTACGACATTTCGATCGAGAACACTCATTTGCACTTTGGTTATATTGCCGAACATTGAAAGGTTCAAAATTTTAATAGCATAAATGGTGTTTCAATTTCAAAAATGAGATTATAAACAGGAAGCCAGGTGGGCTGGTAGTGTTTAAAATACAGGGTAATTAACTATGTCTATCGTTTGTACAGTGCGATAAAAAAAATTACCACACCCATCAACCTTTGACCTAATGGTCGGATATTCACGTTTTAGAACTCAATCTTAGGTTTGCGAGAGTCACTTAAAATATGCTAATTAATTAGTGCAGATGATATTTTAAGTTACGAAATCAGATATGAAAACGCACTTTCTCTGAATAAACATTTTTTCTCAACGGATTTTGATTTCTAACCCCTAAATTTTAGAGGGTTGCGGCATTCTGAGAAATATCCTCCCCATAGTTTGATCAGAAGAGTTATCTAAAATTCAGACTCCTAAATGTTTATTTTACATTTTGCGTATTTCACCACGTCTCGAGAAATTTTTTAACGAAATGAAAATTTTTAAATGCAATTATACATTATAATACACATACAATTATAAAATTCGTTTCTCCAAAGGTATTTTGAGAAAAATCGGTAAAAAGTTAGTATTGAGACATTGAATTTCAATAAAGAAGTTTACATAAAATTTCGAATGCTTAGGAGCTATTCACCTGATTTTAATCAAATTTTGCATTTTGCCATGTAAAATTACTTTTCTTGAAATTATATTAAAAATTGTATACCTTACAATTCAGATTTTTTCTTTACTATTACTAAATAAAGTAATAAAAAATAATAAATATTAACTAAAATGTATTTTTTCCATGGAAATATCTTTGGATAAACGAATTTTATAATTGTATGTAAAAATGTTTCAATTTACTTAAGAATATCTTGAGGTAAGGCGAAATACGTAAAAAGCAAAATCAACTTTAAAGGGTTCAAATTTTTGATCGCTCTCAGGATCAAACTATGGGGGCCGTATTTCCCAGATTGCGGATAGTCCCTATATTTTGGGGGTCAGAGATCCGAATCCGTTGAAAGAAAATTTATGCTTATTCAGAGAAAGCACGTTTTCCTATCTAATTTTGTAACTTAAAATATCGTCTGCACTAATTAATTAGCATATTTGATGTCTCCCCCTTGAACCATTAAGATTTGAGTCTTGATACGTAAAGATTCGATCATTAGATCAAAATTTATTCAGGGTGGTCCGTTTGTTTTTGGTGCACTGTACTACGGAGTCTATAGATTTATATTGAATTTTTTTCAAATAATTTTAGCAAAAAAAATCTTTTATTCCAACGGATATGTTATTTTTATGAATCAAATTTCCTGCTGTACCTGTCCGTGGTTTTACCCTTAATATTAATAATGCCGCAGTAATCTTCGGTACTTAGCTCTATAGGAGTTTCACTATGGGTAGAATTGGTGGCATAACAACTTTATCATGAAATGTTGGGGTAATTAGCTGTAACTGGATTTGAAGCAACATAGGTGCGAATTGTCCAACTGTAACATCACTGCTTAAAAGCGCCCTCATATTTGTCGTTAAAGCAAGCTTCTGAATGTTAGGCCATAAATATGATGGTTTCATTATTTGACTTCATCGGACCGTGTTCCACTTCGAACAACAGTTTACAGCTAACTCCGCCGAAATTATCTTGCTAAGAGAACTGTAATGCTGCCTATCTATCTAGTATTCTCTCTAACATCTTAAAGAGCGAGATGGTTATGAAGGATGCATTCAGCTCAAAGTTTCTATATCTTCTACAGGAGCCATAATACCCTACTGTTAGTTTCATTTTTTAAAGACCTATGCCAGATTCTTCTTTGAAATCTTACTCCATAGTATCGGTTCATTAATTAAATTTAAGTAGGGCAATTTAAAAACAGCGTTAGTCGTTTAACCAGCAACGCGTCTGCAAAACCTAAAGAGGCAACTGACTAGGCAATTCCACTAATTTTTTGTACTACTCTAGCTAGTAGTAAATTTAGAAGAAACGATTTGTCCTAGTAGGTCATATGTAGCATAAAAACAGCTTCGTAAATTGCATAAATAAGGTCTTAAGAACTATATGATGCATGGAGGATAACTGTATTATTTTATTAAGTTAAAATCGCTTCCTCTTTGTTAGAACAAACGAATAACACAACAAAATTTTACTCAATTTTCACAAGATTTATTTTAAGGAAAAAAGGAATTTAATCTCAAGCTTTCTTTCTCTTTTATTTCACAATCACTGTGTCAATAAATAGCTAGTGTATTTTTTTTGACGAAAGATTGCAGGTTCTTTAGCTTCTCCAAAACTGTTAATTGATGAGAAGTATTCTTCAGCAGTGTGCACACACTATGGCACTTAGAGGTTAATTTATGTTGAACTCAATGTGCGAGAAGACGATTAAAGTTTGAGTGTGATTTTGGGAACTCGAAACACACAGGCCGACTTTTCTTTAATTTCAACAATGAATTTGAAAAGTTTTCTCTGCATTAAAATATTGTGGAATAAATTAAAGTGGAATTTGCATAAAAATATTTTAAATATTCCATGAAATTTCCAATAAATTATTTCTTGTCAAATACTTTCATGAACTTTTAAAATCAATAACAATTTAAAATTTATATGATTTCAAGAAATAGTTTTTTAGATCTAAAAAATAAATTACTACAATATATATATATATACATATATATATATTCTTTATATCTGTTATATCTTTTTTATTGATCTTATAGAAGAAATTTTATCTCTCGAAAATCTACAATCTTTTATTTTCGATTTATTTTGATGTACAAAAATAAAGTCCATTTCAAAATAATTTCACCATTTCTTTGAGGGATCAGCAAACTATAACAGTGAATCAATATCTCTTCAAAGTAATAGTAAAGATTTCCTCGATCTATTCTAGCTGTTACCTATTATAGTTTAAACTACTTAAGTAAATATTTTTTATCAAAAACAAAATATCATCGTAAGAACTTCTCTTCAATTCGCAAGAATTTATATACTTTTATCATAAAGCAGCCGTTTTAAAATAACGTTTTCAGTCGAAATATATTTTCAAATCTAGTTTATTTTCATAAAATGTATTTTTATTTTTAGATCAGGTATTTCGTCAGTTGAGAATGATGCGAGAAATATTGCTTTTTATGTAATGAAGATCTTTAATTCTAGATACTAAGAGAAAAATATTTTATATCTGATATATATATATATATATATATATATATATATAGTATATATATATATATATATATATATATATATATATATATATATATATATATATATATATATATATATATATATATATATATATATATATATATATATATATATATATATATATATATATATATTTGATTTGCACATTCTGTATCTAATCCATTTCTTTTTTGTAATTTTAACTCAAGTCTCTGACATTTCGTTTTTTTAAATATCATATTGATAATTTCAATGTAATAATAAAAGAATTCAGCAAATTTTGTGCCAATTTTATGCCAATTGTCCACTGAACAGCATATTTTGAATACGAACTGAATGTGGCTGTTGTTGTTATTGTTGTCGTCGGCCATTAAGGCAGAGGGGGTGAGATTGTTTTACTGAGGTGCCATATATGGCCAAGAATTCAACTTCTGCCACACCCATACGTCACACCCGTTTATAGGGTGGACCCATTCATACATCTATTCATTCATAGGCAGATCGAAGTTTTGACCTGAACCAGAGAGCGACCAATCTCCAATTCAGTATCCCTAAGGTATTGATTTGTTATAAAAACTTGGAGGACTTTGTGACCCGACAGATTTAACGTGCATAAGTCATCAATTACTACACGAGGAGTCTTCGGCCGGCTGGAATTTGGGACTTATTTAAATCCACCCCTACATAACTTTTTTCCAGTTTCTTTGATATATAATTTAATAATACTCTTTTAATTGTTAACGGAAATTTCTAATCTATTATAAGATTCTAATTTCTCCGTCTCTGTGCTGAGGATCTTGAGGGGAAATAATGGGAGGAAACTTTCCTTTGAATAGTTTTCTTAAAATCTGGGGGAAATTCCAATTTTTTTTTAGAACTTATGACATTTTCAAAACAATGATCAAACAAAACTCAATACTGATAGCTAATAATTTCTATGGAAAAAGAAAATTCACCAAAATGTATGCCTATCACACACCACACTAGATTCCACATTTTTACTCTACGAATGTAAGTCAGACGTGACAATTCACATCCTTATTTAAAAGATTTTGGGACTTATTTAAATCCATCCCCCTATAACTTTCTCTCAGTTTCTACGATATATAATTTAATAATACCCCTTTCATTGTTAACAGAGTTTTGTAACTTATTATAAGATTCTGATTTCTGCGTTGCTGTGTTGAGGAACTTGGAAGGAATTAATGGGCGGGAACTTTAAAATTCCTGCGGGCAGAAGGGTGACATGTTGTTGACGGGTGATAATTTTCGGAAGTGAAAGTTTTAATCCACTTTTCCCTTTTAATTTGTAATCTTCCGTGAAGGGATTTTTGATTATAATGATAGTGTACAAAGATAGGGATTTTCGAAGTGATTTATTTCTTTTTAAGTTGACAGAGTTTAAAAAAATATTTTAATTATAATATATGAGTTTTGGAGAGGAATTCCGTAAAAAAAAAAGTTTTTCACGCCCTCCAGTAAGATTGTAAAAATTTATCAAGTAAATGTGATAATTTTAAATGATATAATGTATGACTTAACATTGTCAGAAAAATCAGATGAGTGTTAAACATAATATTGGTGTCTTGGACTATAAAATTATGCAAATTTCCTGCAACTTTTACTAGGAATTAAATTTAACTATATCCTCATTCAAGTTAAATCATAATATCGAGTGACCAATTAAGAAAAAAATAATAATTTAATTTTGTAGCTATATTAAGGTTGCTCTTCAAACTTATTCAACTCAATTTGGAACATTTTATTTTGTTCAACTCATTCTAAAACTTTGAAAATAACATATTACAATAAGATAACATTCTTGAAACCTGTAATTACATTTAGATCCAATCAATTATCCATTATTTACTTGTTTTTTGGTTGCCTTTATGGTATTATCTAAAGTAAAATGTCAATGCAAAGGAATAGTACAATTTTGTTTTGAAAAAATTGCACAAAATTTTTCAAACAACGATGCAATGTATTGAATAAACTACGAAAAGGACTTGTATATAGAAAATTTTTCATTTATTACTTACCATCATGCTTTTCAAACCCCGCCCCGGAAAAAAACTAGACTGTTGGTAACGAAATATATCTCTCTATAAGCAATTTTCAACGCTTATAGCAGTTCTTTTCAGTTTTTACTTCAATGAAAACCATAATTTGGTTTATTTCTTTCAATGTCAGTTCATGTTTATACATCAAAAACAAATTTATAATATTACTAGATATAGTTCCTGGACTGTGAATTTGACTTTCGGATACCAAAACTTACTTAGGATTATTAATCATAAAGTGGTACAAAAAATGCCATTCTTCTTTTTAATTATTTCCAAAATAAAGTCTTTTATAGATTAATACGTTCATAATTGTCTTTATATACACTATTAGAAATTTCTAGTAAATATGGTTAAATAACAATTTATTTAATTTTTGTTTTACCATATTCAAATAAAAAAGTCAAATAACTATAAATAAAATGGTAATCAAACTGTTAACTGTGATAAAATCGTTTATTAACTTCTTTCCCCAAATACAGTTAAACTAACAGAATTTTATCGCACCAGTTAAGCCCACCTAAGGAATTCAATTACTTCCTTGCATCAGCGTACATATTATTGCCGAGAGGGCTAATCTGTCAGTCTCATGGCCGACCGAACTGGGGTTCGAATCCTATCGTTGAAACCACAATAGTTCCTCCATTTCCTTAAGCACATAAAGAATTTCCAGTGTCCAGCACTCTCTAATGCCCAATACCTAATGAAAAGCCTAGCTCCTAAGTCCAATTAAATTTCTTTTTTATGGTTTTGAAACCATGCTAATTGCGAATCGTTAAGAATCCGTATAGTTTTGTGAGGAGGTTTAAAAACCTCAATTTTGAAATTAAGATTTGTAAATCTGATTTAATTTTTAAGTCATATTTTTATAATATATTATTGTTAAGCAGGTTATTTTTTCTTTGTAGAGTCAAATTAGCATAAAAGAAAAACAATGATGTAAACTGAATTACTACGCTACGAATTTTTACTACGCTTTTATGAACCTGCTTCCGATTTATTTGGCCTGAACTAGAGTATCAACATCTCTTTTGGTTGAACAGAGACACGAAACATTTCAATCAGAAAATAATTATAATTGAAGAAAGTAACAAAAATACAAGAACTTCACAGCATATTAGAAAACGTTCTCTTTAGCATTTAAATTTCAATACCTTTCGTTCGAACTGCGAATAATTCAATTCCACTTAATCCTTCAGCAATTAAAAAAGCTCAAATTAGTAAATTGATAAATTCGAATTGTTAAAGCTCACATATTGCTTCACTATAACCCCCCTATTCATAATGAATAGGATGCTGTAAATATCTTGCCTTTAGCGCAAGTTGTAACAACTTTACACCATTCACGAATTTCAGAGTAGCTGCCGCTTATTGGAGATGACATGGAATTCGCATTCAGTAATTAGCAACGTGTTTTCGAACGCGTTTAGTAACTTGTTTTCTAAGAACACTTGTTCTGAGGAGGAACTCATTCGTTCTGAAAACGAGGACCTAACAGGAAATGATCTGTAATTGTTCAGGTATCGTTAACATATAAAGTACCTACTTGGTAAAAAAAATAACAAAAAATCTACGCAACAGATTGGTGTAATATTATCTTTAAATAAATGTAGCTTAAAACCTTTACATTTAAGTAAAAATAATTACCAGCATCTACTTATCTTGAAACATTACTACAGATCAAATAAGTATAATATTATCTTTAAATAAACGTAGCCCTTAACGCAACCCTTAAAATTTTTTTCAAAAAATAGAAAAAAAAATAAGTGCCGGAATTTTTTAAAACATACTTACGTTAACAATTTTCTAAATTTGACTATGTAATATATGCAATTAACTATCTTTTTAGTCTAGAAACTGAGAAAAATATTTATAAATCGAATGTTTGCTTTAATCATAATTTGATATTATTTCTTGTCCTTTTGCAAAATAATGCATATAAATAAGATTTATTTGGGCATGAACGAGCACATCAACACCTCTTTCGGTTGAACAAAGACGAGAAACATTTAAATCAGAAAATAATTATAACTGAAGAAAGTAACAAAAAAAAAAAACTGAAACTGCACAGAATACCCGAAATCGACCTCGTTAGCATTTAAATTTCAATACCTTTTGTTCGAACTGCGAATAATTCTATTCAACTTATCCTTCACCAATTAAAAAATCCTTGTTATAACTCAAATCTCGCTTCAGTATAAACCCCCCTATTCATAATGAATAGGATGCCGTAAAAATCTTGCCTTTAGCACCAGTTCTAACAACTTACACGTCATTCACGGATTGCAGAGTAGCTGCCGCTTATTGGAGATGGCATAAAATTCGCATTCAGTAATTAGCAAGGTGATTTCGAACGCGTTTAATAACTTGTTTTCTAAGAACACTTGTTCTGAAAAGGAAAGCATCCGTTTTGGAGATGAGGCTTAACAGGAAGTGATCCGTCATGTCGAGTTTTCATTGTTTTTGAAGCAGAGTTTTGATATGTATGGAATGATGATGTCTATAGATATGGAAAGCACCTTTTGGGTGTAATTTGAGGTTCACCGATCGGGCAAATTAATATACTAAGGTAAAAGAATGTTTGGTTATTAAATTGGTTTCTAATTTTTTTTTGTATGCAACTAGTTGGTGTTTGGGGCTCAATAGCAAAGGTAACTGCTACATCCGTATGGGTTTGTGAAATGATAAACAACAGAAAACATAACAACAAAAGACATGAAAACGTTAGATGTGGGTCTACCATGCTGAAAAGTACTGCATGAAAGAATGCTAATATAAGATTGATTTTGGAAAAATTGTTTTGATATTTTGTTAGTTTCGAAAAAAATTGGTAGAAAAGAAAAATTTTTTAAACATGTAACAAATAATGATTTTTTAATTTTTATTTACCCTAGAAGGAAAATACTTTTAGTATTGCATTGCTTGGTATTTCATTGTATCAGTAAATTCCGCTTATTTTTTCATTAAAAAATATTTTTAACATTATTTTTAGAAAACATTAGGATATTATTTTAATAATGTAAAATTAGGTATTGTTTTCAAACTGGACAAATAAACTGTTTTGTGTTTCATTTTATATTTTTTGCTGTTTTAAAAAACCTGTAATATAATTTTATAACTAATGTAACTAACTTACTTTCATAACTAGCTTATGCAACAAATTTTTTTTCTGTTTCGGAATGTGTAAATTTGTAATTTTGTGCAGTTTCAATATCAGATAATTATTTCCAATATAAACTGGTGCCCCAACGAATTTCTTCCTTTCTTAGTTTTTTTTTTAATTTAAGTGAAAGACTGTTTAATCTTTTCAAGATTACGGATTTTACGGTAAAAAGTAACGGTATCGTGACTAGCGGTATTTTAACCGTTATTTGATTCGGAATATTTTGTAGCGTAGTTCTATATGCAGAGGTAATTATGAAACAAATAAAGTGCAAGTTATAATAAGAATTAATCCACATCTAACCATATAGTGACTGACAGTTCGTCTTTAAAGAATCATAACTTAGTAATGATTTCTTGAAATACTACTTAAAAGACGTAAATCTTAACACAATGTATATTACTTTATCTTTTTTTTTTATTAAATACGCTGAAAAAAGAGCATATTAATAAATATGATTGTAAAAATGGGATTTCACTTACGAATACGTGCTAGCTGATTATTTTAACTAAGTATTTTTCGCACCTAAGCTGAGTTCCAAAAGCAAAAATTTGCATAGTTACTTTATTGCAGGTAAATTATCATAACTACATTTATTTAAACTATGAATAAAATGCAATATCGCAATATTATTGAAAAAGTTGAAAGGCAATAACAGATAGTTATGCAGAGTGCAAAAAAAATAAGATAAAATCACTTTTCTTTTGAGAATTGCGAAATAAAAAAAGTGATTCAAATTTTAATTTCACTAAAAATGATGTTTAGACACATTTATTACAAGTATTAACTTCAAATAGAGTAATAATTATTAAGACAATAATAATGTTAGAAAATTTAATTAAAAAATGAAGAAAAAAAACAGTACTGTAAATATTGATAGTAGCAAAAATTTCAATGCATCGTCATGAAGAGCTGTATTTTTCTGCGACATATCATACAGCGTTGATAAGTTTGAGTAATGTAGCTGATCGTTATCTAAGGATTACGTTGACAAATAATGTTACAAAACATTTTACAAGCATGAAACAAATCTGTTGATGTGATACACTAATGTCGAGTACAAATAATTTAGTAAGCGGATGTATAACATCTGTTTCATGTATCTAAACGAACAGCTTGTTTTCATTTATTTCTTACAAACGATTCTATAATGAGGATTATTTTTGCTAATGGCACCAATTTTGTAATCCTCTAGCTAATGAAGGGGTTAGTTGTTTTATTTGTAGAGCTAAATGAATCAGAAAAGAAGGTGTGTTTAAAAAAATGAAGCTAATGACAGAAGTTTTGGGTGCTAGAGTTTTGTTCCCACTACGCTTACAATTTGAAATAATGAACTAATTAGGAATATACAGACTCTCGTTTGAAAATTTTATAATTTATTTTACATATGATAACGGGTGGTTAGAAAATTTTTAGATTCTTCGGTAAATTCTCAAAATTTCTACAAAATTTTATTTATTATGAACTCTTGCATTAGTAAAAAATGTTCTTTTAATATCATAGATACCAGGCTTCCTGTTAGAATGAATTAAATCCTGCATGCAGATAGTCATAAGCTGCAAAAAATTTCGGATCAAATTTCGTCAAAAAGTATCGGCTGTAGTTTCTAACGGGATCTCTTTCAGAGTAAAGCTTACGACTCATCACACTAGATCTTATAATGGAACCGAAAATTGCATTCAATGTCAACCGAAAATTACTTTAAATGGTGAAACTCACATAATCATTTCAAAGCGAAATTTTTAATAATTAATTGGGTAATGCTAACTTGTAATTTTCTTTCAAAATTTATTTCTTAGATGGAATGCAAAAATAAGATCTCTTTGGCATTTAAAATTTCTTAATCTTGTTTTCAATATTTGAAAGCGAATGTCAATTGAAAATTCCATTGTTTCTCTACTACGTTTTATCTGCATTCGAAGAACCCTTTTCTTTGAAAACTAGATTGTATTCGCAAATGTAGCTTCAAAATTTTTAAAATTAAGCGAAACGTTTTTTTTTTGTAGATTGAACAATTTTTTTATAACTAAAAACATTTTCAAGTAGTCTAACTGTTTTTTTCATTTATTGAACATGCTTGTTTTGAAAAAAGAAAGAAGCGAATATTTTATCAGGATCGCCACAGTTGCGCTAACTAGCTATTCGCGCTGTTCTGGGAATCATCCTTTATATTCCAAAGACCTTAATAATATGAATACTGGCCCATGCGTGCTCTGCCCTGTCACAAATTAAATCGAAGGATAAATAACAATATTTACCACTTAGTCTCTGAACCACGCTGCTCAACCACCTAACCATTCATGAAGATTTCTGAATCTCAATCCACCAAGTTACTTCATACGGATTCCGAATTTAGAACGGTTCATCGTACCTAGTTTTCCCCTTGATAGGTAAAGACTAAATTTACCACACCAAAAAAATTTTGTTTCCCTTAAAAAACTTCTTCAATTCTATTTTAAAGCATTAAATCTTTCATGAAAACGTTTGTAATCACGAAAAATCTTTCTTTTCATGTCAATCTTGACTGAAGAATAAGTGCCATCAATATTAGATGAAGTAAATTTTTAAAAGAGGTATTCAATGGGATAATTCGCGTATTCAGTCATAGTTTTGGCGCTTTTAAAATAGATATACTTACATTTAAAGCAAAAGGAATAATAATACACATGTAGCTTTAGTTTAAGTAATTGTAAGAGAATTTTTATAAAATCTAAGAGCAACGGTTGATAATTAACTGAATAGTTTTTTAGAGCTAAATATTTTTCAAGTGATTAAACAATACTTGATTTATCGAATGCTGCTTAATTGGAGAAAAAAACAGCGATTAAATGAAACTCAACAGATTATTTTCGTTTCGGAGCAATTTTTCACGATTACATTTTTTACAATTTTTTCTCTCTCCTGTATGAAGTCATTCTCCTTCCCAAATGCATCGTTAAATAAAGTACTTCCCATTCATTGGAAGCTTTCATTCTATTCATCGAAAGAATCTATTCACGTCATTTCGTTGCTCAAATAACATCACTGAAAACTATTTATATTTCAAGGCCTGGATTTAAAAAAAAAAAATGACAGTAGAAAAATGAGATCTCGTCATTCAAAAGTTTTCTTTATTTCAATAAATGCGTCTTTTTATTTCTGAGTTTTCAAATTTACCTAACTTCTTTGAACTAATTTCAATGGATTGCAGTGTCTGAGTTTTGAGACTAAGAAAATATGAACTTAACTACTGGCATTTCATGAAACTAGGTTATTTCAGAAGCATTTTCAAATTTAACTAATTTCAAACTTTATTTAATTGATGTCAATGATTTGCAGAGTCTTATTTCTAAGATTTTTTTAAAAAAATAAGAAACTTGAAAAAATAATAGGCGTTGGTTGTATTAAAATATCTCACAATTAATTTCAGACTTACGTTCCCTCAAGGAATTATTTTTAACACATTGCAATGTCTGATTTTTTTGTAAACAGGAAAAAAACATAATATTGCTTGTTGTCATTGAAGCATTTCACAAATATTTTTAAATTTGCCTTGTACTGTTAGAAAGGTTTCGAAATTTTTTTTTGAAAAACAATTAATTTAATTGTAATTTTACCATAGTCAAGCAAAAATGTCAAATAACCTTAAATAAGATGGTATTCAAACTGCTAACTGTGAGAAAAACCGCTTATTAACTTCTTTAACCAAACACTGCTAAACAACCAGGATTTTATAGCACCAACTAACCCCACCAAATTAAGCCAATTAGTTCATTGCAATTGCTTACGTGTTATAGCCTAGAAACCTAGTCTGTCAGTCTCAAAACGGACCAAATTAGAATTTGAATCCCCTCGTTGACAGGCCAATAGTTCCTCTATTCCCTTAAACACATAAAGAGTTTTCAGTGTCCCGCCCACTCCAATGCCCATTACATAACGAAAAGCTGAGCCCCCACGTCCAATTAAATTTCTTTTAAATGGTTTTGAAACCATGCTAGTTATAAATGGTTAGAAAACCGTATAATTTTGTATTCATGGTTTTTGTAACTTTATCAACAACATAAGGGCACACTTTGTTCTGCGTAGATTAAAACAGAAAACAACGTGAATAAAGCACAAATGAAAGTACTTAAATGTACATTCTACAGTTTCAGATCCATGAACAACCTGCCTCAATTTCTAAACGTCAAATCAAGTAAAAATAAAGAGAAAAATATGTGTGAAGTGGTTTAACCAATATGAACAGAGCTATTTTGAACCAGTATATAAAAAGGGGGGATAAAAAACAGGAGTGAGTGGATTTGGCGGTAGACCAGGCAGCAGCAGATTAAATTTAATTAAAATAGATTTATAAATACTGGAACACGGTAAGAAATTCGTAGGGTCCTTAACTAAATTATTAGAATTTTACAAAATATAGAATGACTCCACGTTGACACCAATCGACTTGACGTTGACACCTATCTTCTAGTGGCTGCACTAAGAGAAGATCTGAGCTAACTCAAAGCTGCGGTTCTATTCCTTCGTACGCATAACGATATATACATCGGTCATCGGCGCTCGTCGTAACATTTGGTAGTTTTGGGCTGAACCTTCTGGAAGCTGAACCTGTGGTTAGAAAGTGCTGGCAAAATCTATGAATCAGAAAAGGATTCACATTTAGCCATCCGGCCACTGCTGTCCGACTTTTTCCTTCCTCTAGTCTTCCAATATATCTTCCTCACAGTTCTTTGGACAACTGATACCTGGAGGTCATTGTTACAAATCGATTGTCTCAAAGTTCTGATTTCAGAAACACAATGAAATTCGTCGATTTGTGATCTAACTTACAATTTTCATGCTCATTGCAGATGAACGTCATTCCATTGCAACGCCACAAATTTACTTATTGTAGTTTTACATAGCAACTCTTATTTATCTACATATTCAAATTTCATTGGAAATGGCTTATTTTCGGGAGAGTTATTGGGCTTTTTCTGCATATTTCTAAATCAGTTTGACTCATTATTCAAAATAAGCGGGATTCATATGTTTTTCAAATCCGAGCTGTAATTAAGCTTATTTTGAAAATTAGTCAATTAGCTTGATTCACTTGATTTAATATTTAAAAACTAACTTATTAATTTTTTTCCAAATCACATACTTAATCTTATTTTTTTCAACAATTTTGATGAAAATAAGTTTCTTATCACTTTCTTAGAATACGGTTATCAAAACCTGTTTCATAAATTTATTTTTCACCGCTATAAAGTCAATGGGAAGGAATTGAGCCGCTTACTTAAAAAATTTGTCAAACCATTAATCAAACGAATTATTTAAATCATTTTCCTCATCATTTTTCTTAAAACATTTCTTTCTGTCGAAATGTTTTAAGTACACCTTATAGTGAGAGAACAAATATTGAAATATTTTCCACACTGTAAAAAAAAATTGTTAAATTTACGGAAGAAAACTGTCAGCTTTTGTTTCAGTTTAAAACCGCTTATTTCTCAAAAAAAAAAAATATTCGTATATAAATACGGTCACCTATTTTCTTAAGCAGATAACAAACTCTGTAATTCAAACAAAAAATAAACTCCATCAGCATTGCGGTCGATGAAAGCAGTGAACAGAATTCGTACGATCAATCAAACTTGGGATTCGAACCTAAGTCACATCATTGAGAGACAGGAACTCTGTCCACTGAGCAACCTAAGATCTTGTTGTCATAATGAAAAAAAAAACTCTTAAACCGTTTATATCTTATACTGTCCTTATCTTATAAAATTATAAATCCCTTATAAAATTATCTTGCAACTTAACTTACCAAAGAACTATGTCTATAGAAAGAAAAAAATCTGGAAATGTAACATTTTGGCAATGAAGTTGATTCGCAGTTTTATTTACAAGGTACTGAAAACCATATATTAATTGCTGGAAAGTAAGAGCAAGTATGGAAATAATAGTAAAAGGATTTTTTTTTAATGAAAAAGATTAAATAATCACACGGTTAGAAAAACTGAATGGCAAAAACTGTAATTTGACCTGACGGTTTAAATCTGTTAATGTGATTAGGGTAAAAAATTATTTCGACAACTTTACACCATCAAATATACAGAGAAAGTCCAGGAAAACCACGAGTTTTCTTATATTTTGCTGATAAAGGTCAAAGCAGGAAAATAAAACCTGTATTTTTCTTTAACTCTCTTTATCTCTGAAAAATAGGTTTTTTCCTTAGAATATATAGTTATTTTTCACATTGTAATAAAAAAAATATAAATAATATTTCATTCAAACAAATCAGATGAGTGTCTAAAATGAAAAGTTTTAAAATCGAACATCATTAAATGAAAAATAAATCAAAATCATTAACTAAAAATAATCATGTATGAATCCCTTTTGTAAAATCTTCCCACGTTGATTCATAATATACAATATAAATGTGTAATGAAATATGTCAGGTACTAAAAAAAAGCTATGTCAAAACTGAGAAACTCATAATACTTGCTATATTTAAAATCATTCAGTCATAAGTTGTAAATATAAATGAAAAATTGACAAGTAACAACTAATGAATTTACCATTTCAAAAAATCTTCGTACATTACATTGTTTCGCAATAAACAATATAAATATCATCCTAAAACATTTCAGGAGCATAAAAAACAATGACAAAAATGAGAATTTTCAAGAGCTTGCTAACTATATATTTTGAAGCTACCATTCAGTATAGTCAATCGATAAAGAAATCAGCTATAAATAGCTTTTACTAGCTGTGTCCTTCTCTGACGTGAGTCCTTCATCATCCTTTATTTTTTTCACCAGCTTTTGAAGTTTTTTTGTGTGACTTAAATACATTTAAGAGGGATTTGGTAAAAAAAATATATAAAAAGAAAGTCCGCCTTCTTTTCCTTTTCTGGAGTCCGCCTGGTCTGAGTTTCGAAATGATCTTTTCTAAGTACTTAAGAACTACGTGCCTCAATTAGCGATATTGTGTTTAATCTTTACAGAAAATAACGGATGCTTAAAGTAATGAAATAGATTTATTCCAAGAAGAAGAAAAAATGCATCTGTTTTTATGAAATGAGTTATTGATTTTAAAGAGTGTAAAAGAATTAATTTAAATGAATTGGTTTTGCTCGAATTCGAGGATGTTGAAGTTTGTTCCATAAGGAGTCAGACATTTTAAAAAGAACAGAAAATGCAATCGAAATCTAGCAATAGCAAATAATAAGGACGGTATTGAGAATTGCAAAACATGTTTGATTGTCTACGGAAACTTGAAGGTTTAAACTTTTTCTAACTTTTCGACATTTGTTTCAAATCAATAAGTTTAACTATCCTTCGTAATTATAGTTATTTGTTAGGTTTTTATAGAGTTTCTGTTTTTCCCTCCATTATAGAAATTTGTGACTGTCTTTTGATCGCTCGCTTGAGAAGTATAAGGTGGTTAATACGCAGCACCCTGTATTTAAACAATTGAGAAATGTTACTTTCAAGTTACTCAAGTATTTGCGATATACTTCCAAATTGAAATAGCTTTTTCCGATTGAAAGATTTTCATTTTATATGAAGTAATCGATCATTCTTTCAAGATTTCTATGAGGAGTCTAGCCGTTCTGATGATTCAATACTATCTGCACAATAGTTGTATTTAAATATTATATCGCACCTCGCACCCCAGTAAGAAAAGCGACATAAGTAAGAAAACAGCATTTTATAAAAACCAACTTAAAGAATACTATAAAACTTATTCTGAAATAGCACATCTTGAGAACCATCTAGACATAAGACACTTTTTGAGCACTTCATACATACTTTTCATTGACATAACCTGAAAATTGCTGTTTTTTGACTTGTGTCACTTTCCTTTCCAGTATAATAATATACATAATATAGTAACATAACTGTCTTTCCTATATTTTTGAAAATCAACTCGTGGCTAAAAGAATACTGTTCTTGAGAAATGTAATTTATTCTACGTTTTGAGCAATCTAAGTGTTTAATTTAAAATCTTGAAGTAAATGATTAGTAAATGCTTAACATGACATTTTTTACTAGACTTAATATTTGTAAGCCAAGATTATGACAAAAATTTCTAGTCTTCAGCTTTTTTTAGCAACAAAAAAAAATCAAATTCAATTGTATGATTATAAATGTATGATTCAATTGTATGATTTACATGAAAACGAATTTTCATAAAATATATAGAAAAATATATATCTGCAACAATGCAATGTGGAAAAACTTTTAAAAACTTGTCTTATCTTTTTTCTCACCTTAAATTACTTTAATGAACATTTTATAAAACTACTAGCTGACCCGGCAAACGTTGTTTTGCCATATAAATTATTTCTAGAGTATGAAAATATATCTTATTTATTGTAGTTGTGTGCGTATGTGGTATATGAGTGTAAGAGGCATGGAGCGCAGTGAACGATGACGGAATATGAAAATAACAACACCCCAAATAATAGTTTTTTTTAATTTATTGTAACTTTTTTTTTAAAAATTATATATACAACGAATTCTGAAAATATTAGTCAACAATATTAATCTTTTAGTGCAATGGAGTGTACAATATTTTTTGTCATTCCATTTTTTGCTAACACAAATAAACTGGATGGTTTGCCCACTCGAGAGCATGCCACGTATAATTAATTAATTGTCCGTGTGAAAAACATGGTGTGCTCAAATCTAAGACACAAACAGACGTTGTTTGGCCTTCTCATTGCAAATGCCAATCTAATAGGGAACTGAATGCGTCAAAATTGAATTGGCACATCTATGGGTATAATAGGGATTCGTGGAAGTAATATACTTTCACCCCAGAATTTGTCATTTAAAATAATACTTTCGATAACGTTGTTCATTAATTTTTTAACGACCAATCGCGTGTCGTTGCTAAACCGTGCTGGGTTCAAATTACGAAGCAAAATAACCGGAGATCCAACTTTGAGTACTAAATTATGCGGTGGTATGCCTAGTAAGTCCAATGAGTTTAAAAACTCTGTTGGAAAATTTGCAGTTTCAATGGGATCGCAAACTGCATCAACGGATTTATGTGTCACCAAGTTACCTGGCAATAACTGTTGTATCTTCAGATTCAATTCGTTGACGTCCACATTTTTTGCTGCTAAAATCGCCCTTTCTGCCTGCCACTCATGATGAATGTATTGTGTGTGTACATCGGGAAATATTAGGTTAATGAGAGCATCTTGTGAATCGATGATTGTGCAGAAATCGTCCGGTAATTTTATGCATCCAGTCTCATCCTTAGTAACTTTTCCATCAACGATATCTAACAATTGTTTTGAGAATGTTTCAGCAGATGGATCTTGAAGCATTTGGACGCGCATATTTACTTTTAGTTGAATTTTTTCAACATTATGCCACAATGAAGAGCATTGATATCATAAGTGCACGCTGAACGCGGAATGACGGGACGTGTTTGTCTGAAATCACCTGAAAGGAATAACAGAGTGCCGCCAAATGATTTGTCATAGTTTTTTTGTATCTTTTAATGTTCTTTTCAACGCCTCAAGCGAATGTTAGTCAAGCGAATGCAAAGATCCTCAATAGCAATCAGTGCTTCATTGTACATAGCATCGCTGAATGCTATCGTTAGATCGTTGCAACGTGTGCGATGTTGATACGGTATATCATCAGTCATCGAATCTTTGTGATTATCCCATAGCGTTTCTATACTGGCCGGGAAACATGTAGTTAATTCTATAGCAAATAGTAGACGAATTTGCTTTGCAGTACAGTTCAATGCCGCTTCAGCAAGCATACATTCCCACTGATTGTCGTCTTTCAGCAAGCCGAGTGCAAGAACCGTTTTCAAGATGGACTTCATTGGAGCTGATGTACCGGCCAATTTGGTAGAGCGTTATTTCGTCGTTGTTATTCACTGGAAAAGCGGTCACATTGGTATTTTCAACTCGAAATACTGCCATATCACTGCCTTTATTCACATACTTGCAAATATATTTGATGCTCTTCTTTTAAGGGCGAGCATAAGTATTAGAGTTTAAAGTGAATTGTTGCAACGTGCGTGAATATTTGATTTATCAGGTTTCTATGTCTAGTTTGGATTGGAATATGATTAAATAAAGATATATTTAAAATATACGTTAAATCTGTCCAAAAAATGAAAAAAAAATTAGTTATAAACCTATTCTCATACCTACTGAATATACATATAAAATTTCATCAAAATCGATCCAGCCGTTTAGGAGGAGTTTAACCACTAAAACTGTGACAAGAGATTTTTATATATATAGATTACACTGTTAGAATTTTCATTCTGAAATTATGATAAAATTACCGGTAGCAGTCTGCCCATCCAATGAAACTTTTAAGTTTACTATGAAGGACATTCTTTTTTCCTTTACGGTTTTGAAAACTTTTACAATTGGTATGATTATAATGCCATGAATACAAAACTATTCAATTTTTTAGCCATTTACAACTAGCATGATTTCAAAACTATAAAAAAGAATTTAATTGAACATTGAAGCTGGGCTTTGAGTTAGGTAATGGTCATTGAAGAGCGCAAGGCACAAATTGGGGAGTGCGGTACACTCCCCAATGGAAACTCTTCATGTGTTGAAGGGAATAGAGAAATATTGGGGTGTCAACGCTGGGACACGAACTTCCATTCTGTCGGTCTGTAAACAAACAGATTATCCATTTTAACTGTAATATGTACCCAGCTGCTCGGATCTTAGTTGTTAGTCATTAAATAGCCTTAGTTGGTGCCGTAAAGTTCTGGTTGTTCAACCGTATAAGGCTGTATTAAACCGTTTTCCTCACAGTAAACAGTTTGAACACCATCTTATTAACGGTTATTTGTCTGTTTTGCTTAAATATGGGAAAGTAACACTTAAATAAATTGTTATTTAACCATTTTTTCTGAGAAATTTTTTAACAGTGTATGAAAGGCATCAATTTATGTTTCTTTAACATTATATAAACTATAAACTCAGAGAGGACGCTTCAAACGATTTTAAGTGGCTTATCGCAGAAAATATTAAGCTGTCATTTATATATAAGAGTTCAAAATATTCCATTTGAAATAATTGATTAAATTATTACTTTATAATATATTTTAATTGAAAATTTAAATTTAATAAAAAACAATTTCCTACCCAATTTTAATGGATGTGACCCAATTGCATAATTCCAAATTTTGCAACTAAAACAAAGTGAGTAATGCGATAATTTTTTCATTTGGATTTTTAATGTGTCTATAAATCCCATTTCCTGCCCTTTTTTTAAATCCAAAAAAAGAAAAAAAAATTCTAAGGGAATCGAATAGTTTTATATCGTAATATACGCCATAGAATCTAAAATCAATAATGCAGAGTAAATAAGTAAATAAACGAAATTCGTTTTTTTAATCACCGAATGATACGGCCCTAAACCTAGCTTATAAACAGTAAAATATTATACCTTTTACGGTATTTTTCCTGTATAAAATATACAACCAATTCATTTACTTGGACGATCGCAGCCAAATTCAGCAGTTTTATGGTGACACTGCGCAATAAATATCCAATTTATAAGAGGCTTACTGAGTTGCACGCAGATTATTGCAAGTGATTTCTCCACCCCCTCCTCCTCTACTCATATTTTATTTATTTTTCTTTTCTTGGGTGTAGGGGGGAGAGGTTGACGATTGGCGTTCATTCATTATCGTTCCCGGTGTATTCCAGCTCGATGGTTTTGGTCAGAAGTAATAAAAAAAAGGAAAGGCCCTTGACCACTCGGACTTCGAAGCACGTACACAGTTTCCGTAGATCGAGTGACCATTGCTAACGATTATGGCGTCTAACTTGATCGATTTCCTTTAGCAACTTTTTTTTCTTCTTGTCTCTGTACATAATGAGTGAAAGTCACATAAAGGAAAATATTGACATCTAGTTATAAGTTAATATGATCGCTCGAGTACCGCCTGGTTTATTCGTAAACAACAGCATCTATTAACTTATTTTGTAGATTGTACATAAATCAACGCCACCTCCAATCAGCGTCATTAGTAATATACAGTAATGGTCCTATTAATATAATAATTAGGTTTGTTCCTTATAATTTAACGATGCAAGAACATGCGTTTTGATATGCTTTATTAACATTTATCTCTCTATAAACATTTTAGAGTTTGGTAGGACCACCTTGTAATGGTAGGACCTGTTGCCTGGTCGTCATGGCTCCAATATATATAGATATTTTTGTTTATCTTTAATTTATTTTTATGCTGATGATTATTATGATAATAATGCACGGTAATGGTCAGATTATTATGATAATTTGGTTTGTTCCTACTATTTAACAATGCAAAAGCATGCATTTTAATATGCTTCTTTTACATTTATCTCTATATAAACATTTAAGTGTTTGGAATGACTATTTTGAATTGGTGGGACTTGTTGCCTAGTCATCATGGCATAGTTTTAATATATTTTTACTATAATAATCGTTAATTTATATTTATACACACAGTGAAGAATTTAGTACTAAATTACGGTAAAAAAATACTGGCACTCTAGGTGCATCATCAGTTAAATTAATTTTACCGTAAAAACCATTTTTAACGCTAAATTTCATACCTTATATTCTATAGTAATAATTATTTAACTACAGGGATTCATTGAACTTACGATAAATATTACTGTAAAAATGTGAGGTATTTCAGATTTTTTGTGGATTGAGGAAATGGATTTCGCAATGCAGATAATTAGTACAATGGCAAATTCCTTGCACTATTTACTTTTATTTTCCAACACAGAATTATGTTCAGCATAACTAACTCAGTACATTACAAGTACATCTGATATTTTTAAATCTTATATTGCACACATATTGTTATTAATGTACATAGCATTTTGGTTCTAATCTAAAACTACCGATATTTTTTAAATATGTTAACATTTTTTAAAAATAATGTACGTAACCTAAAAAAGAAATTTAAAATTAGAGAAAAAAAATAAAATTATTGCAATAATTTACTCAATATCACCCGCGTTTTCCTTATATAATTTTACGAAAATGAAAGTGTCAGAATGTATACATCAAGATTTTAAGACTATAGTTACGTGAGAAAAAAATAGATCAAATAAAAAAATAGAGTATAACGAATCGGTATCAAGGTTTGTTATTGTATAGAGTAAAACCAAATGTTGCCATCAACTACTGTCGGAAAAAAAAATTAAATTGGCACTGTCTCGTGACTGCTTGCATTTGAAAGGAAAGGAGAAAAAATGTGCATAGTTTTTTTCTTTTTTTAAGATCTAAAAGTTGGAATTATTTAAACAACTATTTATGCTGGATATAAAAAGAGAAATTATTAAAGTCCACACTAGATTCTGTCTCATTTTAAAAAAATATCCCACTTACTAGATGTTTCAATTATTCTGTTTGATTCTCGTTTGTTGGATTCTTGTTTGATTTTTGCTTGAAATCCAAAGCTGATCTTACTAATTTTTATTGTCTGCAAAAATTAATAAATACAGAACCCCGCTAATCACCTTAGATTGAAAATTTTAAAATAGTTCTTATTGTAACATGAGGTATTAACTTAAGGTTGTATTTCATATCTGTGTTTCATTATCAGGTTACTGTCCCATTGTATTGAACTATTAGTTCATTTTCCGCCAAAATGTTACAGAAATTGTTATACACAGAAACCACTTTGCATGGATATTAGCCTTTGCGGAGTAAAATATCCATTAAGATGCTTATTTAATGAATTGGATGGTGAATAATATAACAGCATATCAGGTTTATAAATAATATTAGGGAAAATACGAATGCCAATTGATAAAAAAGTGCATGTGTTAACTTTAAGAACTTCCACAATGCTTCTGAATTTCTGGAATTTCACTTGTAAAATTACATTTAAAGTCTATGGGTGAAAAAGAAAAAGTAATGGAATATATTTGAAGATAATTCAAATAATTTTATTACCACCTAGCATTTTCGCTAAAGTGCATTTAAATCAGTTAATCTGAAAAACTTGCTTGGACTGGATGTTTTATGTAAAAATAAGCAGGGGTACTAAAATTTTTCATTTAAGTTAACAGCCTTATCTATTAATAATGAGTTTGAAAGTCTAATATTGCACTGTAAACTACTCATATTTAAAAAGATGCACACATATACGATTTATTTTATAACCGGCCTAGAACAGTCGTCCCAATTCTGAGTTTACGACTATAAATGTCCAATTCCGTAGCCTTGTAATTTTGAACAAAATCCAGAAGAAAAGAAATTTCCTTTATCAAGCATTTGCACAAACTAGCCTTCGTGGAGGACTTCTTCATGGAACTAACATGCATTTGCGTTATATGAAGAAGAAAACAACGAAAATTTCTTACGGTAAAATCTCCATCCATTAATCGCTTTACCACTAATGATATTTTACATCAGCACTCTTGTCAAATATATATACGTTGTTGCATTCTGAATGTGAAACAGAGCATACAATGTATTTAATGTTTTGATAGTGACAAAAAATGAAAAAAATTAGCGGACTCTCCCCTCCCCACATTTGATTACACTCCCCAACCCTCCAAAAATTGATAAGCAATCTTATATAGTTTGCTTTACAAACCCTGCTTGCACCCCTTGCTTTAAAATTTTATCGATTTGAAATGTGACATAATGCAATACAAAATCTTAACAATTTAAATCACACTGAGTAAAAAAAAGTACGGTCAAAAGTAACGAAACATGGTAAAATTTATGTATTTCTGGCTATATGGGAATATCAAAAAGCTTGGTAGTTTTAACCGAAGTGCTTTGATAATGATTTTGGTTAAATTAACAATCAAATGTGGTTTCACACAACGGGATAAAATTTGGTGATCGTGGTAAAATTTGGTAATTTTATCACGATAGCTTAGAGCATGACATTAAGACCAGTTATCCGGTTAAATTCACATTTCCGTTTTGTATTTTTTTCTACTTGTGTGGTAATAAGCACTGTAATTTTGAAAAACAGAATTGAAGTAAGGCACAGTATGAAAGGAAAATATATATCAAATGAATGGTTTAAATGCCATATATTTGTGCTTCATTAACCAGAATCATGTTTTTGTTTTTCTACGAGAGAGTGAGGCAAATTTTAACAAATTTTTCCCCTTGCAGTAAATAAAATCATTGCAATTAATTAGTGTATAAGAATTAAACTTTTTAGTTAGTTATAAGTTATTGAAGTAAGAAAGTTTAAATAAGAATAAATAAAATGAAAAAAAAAAAACATGCATTACGACAAGTCCTCCCTGTCCTTTAAATTCTACATCTTTCATAACTGTCAAAAACGTATTCCTCCAATCTTCATGCACGTTTTTTTATACTTAGTAAGTGTAAGAGCCCGAGAAATAATCATTTTTCAACGAATAACAATAGCAACGAATAACATTTTAATCATTGAAAGTGTATAAGTATAATGAAAACATAATACAATACTTTGCTGGCATGAACTGTTCACATTTAACCATTCAATACTTCCCAACTTATAGTTCAGTTTGATTCAGCTTTTCCTTCCACACGAGAAAAGAATTTCCATGCAGAAATTTGCAGACACGTTCATTTACGCTTTTATACTTATGACAGCTCACGCACTTGATATTTCAATTATTTGTTGCCAACGCGAAAAAGAAAGGAGGACTGTGTTTTTCACGGTGTAAGAATACATAAATATATGTGCATAGATTGCGTAAAGAAAAAGAAATTGAAAAATACCTCAGTGTGCAGTTTTAAAGAAATGCTTGCTAATCATGTTTTTACCACATATAGATAATGAATGGATGAGAATAAAATATAGATCAGAAAAAAAATGAAATTTACATGAACAATATTCTCGATAAATTAGTGTGTATTAAAAAAACACACATACATGCCAAACGCGTTGTTTTATTAACACTTTGAATGTGACACAAAGTATAGAGTGTACTTAATTTTTCAGAAGTGACAAAAAAATAAAAATATTCCAAAAGAAGTGGGTAGAAAGTATTTCCCCTGCCTTAGTGAGCGTTTTTAGAGAAAAGTGAAAAATAATGACTAAAGGAAGAACTCAGAGATTTTTATCTAGGAAGGTAATATGTAATTTTGTAACATTGAAGGGCGAACGGAGAAGCTATTTAGTGAGCTAAAAGTCTGATAACTGAAAGAACAGAACTATTTTTAAGTCATTTTTGCAATTTTTTAGAGCTTAGCTGTGTTTGGAAACTAAAGATTACCGAAAATATAAAAACTGAACTTTCAAAACGAAAACAGAAATTTCGTTTAAAACGAAAAGAAATGGAAGCTTTTAAGCTAGAAATAACCACTTTTATTTTTATTATACGGGAAGTATGACGAACTGTTTATACAAGACTGCTCTTATTTTCGTTACATTTACGTATTTCATGTGGATAAAAGAAAATAGAGTACGAAGTAATTGTTCAAACTCAAGATCATGTAACTGATAAAATGTTTTTGTAGAAGATGATAATATATACGTAGTTCTCAGATTTTCAAATTCTGTTAAATATGAGAGCTTGCTCAATATCTTCTTTGACTTATTCCTGATTTACATAGCATTTTTACAGCTAATTTAATTTCCTTTCCTCATACGCCTTGTAAAGTTACTTTTTGCGTAAATAAAATTATGTAAAAACTAAAACTAATGAGAAAAAACAAGCATTTCTTGTGGACAATACTTATGTTTACTTTATACTGTAAAAATTCCTTATCAAATTACGGTAATAAGTAGCGACACTGAAAGTGCCGGTACTTTTTACCACAAAATTCATCGGAGCAAATCGGAAGAAAAAAGATCTGACACATCATAATTTTTACAGTAATAATTTCTGCAAAATCACTGAATGATTCTAATTAAATAAAAATTACTATAAAAATGATGGTATCATATTTTATGGTAAAAATGAATTAATTTAATACTGTAATTTCATTGGAAATTTTATGCAGTGTATATTTAAGGTAAACACTAGTGATTCCCACAAGCAATGCTTGTTTTTGTTTAAAATTAATTTTCACATAATTTTATTTACGTGAAAAAGTAACTTTGAAAGCCCTTAGAGAAATGGAAACGGGTTGTCAAATAGCTACATAAATCAGGTGAAGGTTCAGGAAGCTATTAAGCCTAATAATTAAAAAAAATCTAAGATTTAAGAAAACACAATTTGAAATTTAGAGGATAATTTTTTTTATCCGTCGTTGAACAGCAGACCCAATTTTGGGTTTACGACTACTAATGTTCAACTCCGTAGCCTTGTAATTTTGAACCAATCCAGAAGACAAGGAAACTCCTGGATCAGTACCCCCAGAGGTATTGATTTGTTACGGGAACATGGAGGACTTTGCGACTCGATAGATTTAACGTGCATCAGTCACCATTTACTACACGAGCAGTCTTCGGCCGGCCAGGGATCGAACCCACGAACTCTTGGACATGGGCCCAGTGCCCTACCAAATAGGTTATACAGGGCCGAGGACCATTTATTATCATCTCATGATTCTTTGAAGTAAAGACATTCTTTTTTGCAAAGTATTTTTGCGTCATTTCTAAACGGTCAAACTTAAACTTTTCGCATAATTTTACATTGTGTGCAAGAAGTCAAAAATATAGAAATAACAATAATCTATCTTTGAAATTACTTTTGACTAGTCAGGATTAGAATTAGTGTTACTAATACCTCACCTAGCTCCAACTAAAACTTTAACTTTGACAAGCAAGAACATCAATTACAAATATTCTTTTTTTGTAGTTATCAAAAACTGATAATTTGATTGCAAGTTTATTCAATGCTATTTATGAATCGCAACTGGATGATTTACCTAATTATTTTCATGCTTTACGTAAATATCTATAATGAATTATATTATTTTTTTTAAGCTTGATGAAACATTTATTTTAAATTTCTATAAAACCTTTAAAAAGTGGATTAATAAAAAGATTTCATGCTGAAGTTCTCAAATGAGATCGAAACTATTATTTGTAAAAGTAAATTATTCAACAATTCATTCGAGTTTAGTAAGCAAGCAACATAAAATGCGTTAAATATTTCACTACTTATTGGAGAAATGGTACTAATTCATTTAAGAGAACAGAAAAAAATTGCAAAACTATTAACTCCAATAATGCCTAATTAATTTTGGTAAAAAGTACAAATTGGAATAATCAACAAGCTAAGTACTCCGTGTTCAAAATTAATGGAGAAAGAAGATAATTTGTTTAGGAGAAATGTAAATAATCACCATACAATTATTGACACCAATGAGGTTTGATTAATTTTGGTAATGACCACTACTGGTATTAAGGTAATAGGTCCTGCTTCAATAGGTACCAAATATATTTATATGGATGCAATGTATTTATTATAATAGTATATTTGGCATCAATTAAAACTGAATTAATACTTGGATGCTTTTATATAAATACTGCGGAAAGAGGTTCTTTAAGGAATCAGTGCCGGAGAAAATTGCTTGATTGTGGTAAATTTTGACTATCATCTGCTGGAAACAGCATCACAATAAATAATATTGCATACAGTTAACCTTTAATCTGATAGGATAAACTATAAAAGAAAGTATTTTCCTTAACATAATAAAGTAAAGCCACCGGGACGGACAAAGTATAATAAATGATAAAATATAATTATTTTAGCTTTATTCGAAGTGAAAATGTAGTGTAATAGTTCGCAGTGTTTCAATTTTATTCATGACTTCCTAATGGTATTCAACACTAATATATTGATTGTTTTCATTTTTTGCTTCGTTCAGTTAGTATTTAAATAAAAGTGCAAGGATAAAATTTGAAAGTTGTTTTTTCATCTTAAAAGCCTTTGTTTTGCATATTTCTACTGAAGTATTCCCAGTATTATTATACAACTGCACATGGAAGTGTGCATCAGCATTGCCAATTTACGATATCTCACAGAGTAAATTTCACCAATAAATAAAAAGGTTTTTCAAGATATACCCTCTAGCCTCATATCAACGCTAGCCTCCTCTCCTCCACATAAAATTATAAAAATACTGCTTATTTGAAGTATTAATAATGTAAATTCCTTTTTAAGCATAAAGAGTCTATACTTTCTAAGCAGCAGAAAAGACTTGATTTTCTAGACTAATCAGCAATAACTAATTGGAAGTGTACATCAGCATTATCAATCTACGATAGCTCACAAAGTAAATTTCACCAATAGCTTAAAGGTTATTCAAGATATCCCTTCTATCCCCATATCCACGCTAGCTTCCCCTTCACCACGTAAATGTAAATTCTTTGAAATGTTCCTTGAAATCTGTTCTATTTATGGACATAGAATTATAAAAATCATGTTTTTTTAAAGTATTAATAATGTAAATTCCTTTTTAAGCATAAAAAGTATATACTTTCTAAGCAGTATAAGAAACTGGAATTTCTAGACTAATAAGCTATAGCTAATTGGAAATGTACATACATTAGCATTACCAGTCTACGATAGCTCACAGAGCAAATTTTACCCATAACTTAAAAGTTATTCAAGATATCCCCTCTAGCAACATATCCACGCTAGCTTCCCCTTCACCACATAAATATAAATTCCTTGAAATCTATTCCATTTATGGATATAGAATTATAAAAATCCTGCTTTTTTGAAGTATTAATAATGTAAATTCCTTTGTAAGCATAAAAGGTCTATACTTTCTAAGCAGCATAAGAAACTGGAATTTGTAGACTAATAAGCAATAACTGATTTGACGTATATGAAGAAAATCAGCTTTGTTAATCCGACAACACTAGTATTACGAAATATTTCCCAGAATTCCCTGCGTATCAATTATTGACATAAGAGATTATCTGATAACACAATATGGGAAGGATAGAAAGAATAAAATAAAAACCATGCTATTCTTATTGTCCTATATCTATGGTTCGCCTGTTTTACTGAATGAAATCGAAGATAGCCGTATTGAAAGATGAAGCCTGTGGCTCTTGATGAAAGTCGAGGAGAAAGATTCTATATTAGTTCTCTGAGTAGTTCCTTGAAATCTGTTCTATTTATGGAATATTTCCTTGCATTCTGAGACATAAAGATTCAGATAACAACGGAACTAAGCAAGGATTCATTTATTTATGTACTTCTCGTTAAGATACAAGTATTAAATTATCTCGAGAAAAATTTAAGAAGATGTTTACAAGAATGGGTGGGCTAATTAATGTAATGTTGCAACAAAATTACTATTTAATTAATTAGAGTACAATAACTCATTTTGTCATAATGGTAAAAATAACCCAAGATTGTAACTCTAATGTATCTATAATTTATAAATTATAAATGTCAAATGCCAAAATATTAAATAAATAAGATCTTTAAAGGAGCATTATCTATAAATGAAAACAATATATGTATTTACGTTTTATACATTAATTTTTTATTATTTTAGAAGATGAAAATGTCATAATTTGAATAATAAGGAAAAACGTATACAATTATCTATTAATAATATTTTATATTTAATTTTTTTAAAACTATTTTTCATTTCTCGTTTTAACGAAAGCTTGTATGAATGGTCTCAATTACTTTTCTGTTTTGAAGCGATTAAGTTAGAAACATAATGCTAAAAATGCATGTTTTTGTTGCAATGAGTTCCTATTGTATGTATAATATTTTTTTCAAATACAAATAGAAGCAAATTTATTGAGAAAAAGAAATTTTATCATTATAAAATAACACATGATGTTTGATAATGACCACTATCAATAAATATGTTCTTAGATTTCTTGTCTAAACTTAGGAGAAAACAAAAGTATACATATTGGATGTCAGGACTTAATATTTCAGCTAGGAAAAAAATGAAAAAACTATCAAAATATTATAACTTACGATTTAGAAAGGACGAAATATTATAGCTGGTCAATACGAAAATAATCCGCACCCGGCTCGCACCAACAACAGAACTGGCGTAAAATGTCCTCAGTGGTAGATGGATCATGGGTTAGAATCCACTTGCCGTCAGGCTAATAGTGGTAGGTTTTCGTGCTTTTCTTCTCCATGCAATGCAAATTCGGGTTGGTTCGATCAGAAAGTCCTCCACGAGGGCAAATTTCTCCCAATATTTGATCCATGAGTTCCCTTGTCTTCTGGATTGATTGAAAATTATAAAGTTACAGAGTTAAACATCAGTAGTCGTAACACAAAAAATAGATCAGCTGTTCACAACCATGGTTATGAAATCACGATTTCCTCACCCAAAAGAAGATTCAAAACATCTTCAATGCTCCCTCGGTAATGAATCAGGTTTTCATGTTTTGTACTACACTATTCTTCTTCAGTAGTATTTCGTCAGATTAAAATAGCGTTTTTATCTGTTCCTTTGCTTGATTACATTAAAATGTTAACTTGTGTTTAAGACTTCCTATGTGGAGGCTTTCTTAACTTCATTTTTTACAAGGGATATTATAATGTATGAAGGGTGTTTATTACGAAATACCCCGTACATTTTAAAATCCTAAAAGATATGTAGTTTATTTTATTAATTTTTTCAATAATTTATGAACAAAAGTTCAACTATTGAGTTGAAGATGTATTGTTTAAAGAAAACAACAACAAAAGCTTGCAAAGTCGTTGCTTGTCTTTGCAATGCACAGTTTGTCTTTATTATTTTTATTAGTTTAATCTTATATTTTTATGAAATTGTTATGATATATGTTAGAACTTCTAAAATCACTAGGTACCTACACTCCCAGTTAGAGAAAAAATGGAGAATCTGACTTATTTCAAATAAGAATCTGAGCAATCAGCTTCTTCGGAACTGCACATATAGTATACTGTCATGTGGGGCTACTTTGTGCAAATTCGAATTTGGCACTTTTCAAGTGCTGCTATTCAGCATTATGTTTTTTTTCACGTTAAAAACGTGTGGAATTTGAATATAGAAGTCTCCTCTATTACTACAAACATGTTTTCGAATTTTAAAACAATCTAAGAGTGTGTTTTGTTTACAACTTTCCGAGAACGTCGGACGTCGAAAAGAGTGCGTGGAAACTTTAGCTGTGAAATGCAAAGACGTTGATAAAACAATTGTCGTAGGTGCAAAATTTTTTGTTTATATATTAATAAACAATTATATCATGTTCGCGTTAAAAAAATTTGGAAATGAATAACAAATAAACGGAAAATGAAAAAAAAACTGTGGGGCTATACTTTGTGCAAAGTTTCATTCGTTTTTTTTTCGACAGAAAAATGGTCAGACGCTATAAAAAAAATACCTGGAACGAGAAACTACAGTGATTAAACTTTAGAAAAGCTGCAACAATGTTTGCAAGCAGCTGCTGGTGGTATGTTGATTGCAGAAGCTTCTCGGAAGTACAAAATCCACAGAAATGCTATATCTAATAAAATTTACAAGAAACTCATGAAACGTGCTGGTAAACAATTATTCTTCTTCTACAAAAATTTTTCAATGAATTAATCAAGCGATTTAACACATAAAAATATATTTTACAGGACATCAGGTGATTTTGACAGATACTGTCATGTTCCTTCAAGCATGTTATGTTCAAATTTAGCAATATTATAAATGTTAATGAATATGTAATAATTATTATTTTATGGCTTTCTTTTGTTTAAATCTTCTTTTGTTTTGTATATGGCTTTCTTTTTTTTAAACTTAAATGTTTTGAAATAAACATTCTTTTTAAGAAAAAATTATTTATAAAAAATGTTTTTTTAACGCTGAAAATTATTTTCAAACTAATATCTTTACATATCTTGATGTTTTTGTTATTAAAAATGTCAAAAATTAACTTTTTTAACAATTTTATATCAATATTTTACTAGAAACTACTTTGTGCAAGGCATGTTTTGACTTATTATTTGTAAATATTACATACAAATAATGCCAATATTGATCAAATTCACTCGTCTGAGTCTAGTTACGAATATAATATCGATAAATTTTACTAGAGTTTGAATTAACATAGTTTTTTTACTCGTCAAAGTTCAAAAACTGCGAAATCCTGCACAAAGTAGCCCCACATGACGATAAGTTAAAACTTCTAAAATCACTAGGTACCTACATTCCCAGTTAGAGAAAAAATGGAGAATCTAACTTATTTCAAGTAAGAATCTGAGCAATCAGTTTCCTTGGAACTGTACATATAGTATAATCAATTTCTTCAATGTGATATTAAAATTTCTATGCAAACAAGAAGCCGAAAGGTCCTGCAGAACTAATATTTTAATTATGAATCAAAGATTTGACATTCTGTAAAAAATTCAGTTGAAAACGCAAGACTGAATGTATTGAAGTTAAAAAGTGACGTAAGTATGTACATTAAACACTTCCGGTCGTAAACTGCTTTATTTATTAAATGCTCCTTTAGATCGGCTTCCGTCAGAGAATAAAATACACTCGGTAAAAAAAGAAGAAAAAAACATCTTGAAGAACGGAATGCAATCACTATTCACTGACAAGAATCTCTTTTTTCTTGAAATAAGCATGTGGTAAACACCAAGTAGGATGAATTACTTTAGTTTATGTCTAGTTTTACGGTACTTTTATTGCCAATAGCATATTTTACTAGTGCTGTTTACTTTATTTGTAGAGTTCTGCAATTTTTTTGTTGTCATTTTTGTAGATTGCAGCTTTTTTGAATAAAATAGTTGTTTAGATGTTATTCTAGCATATATTAGTAAGGCTGTAAAGTTACCGCATTTTAAAAGCCATTTTGACCTGGTATGACATGTAAGTCACGTGAGAATGCTTTGAGAATTTCTCTGATTTGATAAAGGACTGTTTTCATATCAAGCGAATGTCTTCAATTCTTTTCAAAAATCAAGTAGCGGGAAACAGAAGAAAATATTCATTTAGTAAAAAAAAAAAATATTTTTTAATAAGAACTTTTTTGCGTCACTTCAAGCGTTAATGGGTAAATTGTAAAGAATAATGAAATAAATTTTGTTTCAAAGAAGAATTTTTAACTAAGGAGTAAAATTAAATATTTAAGCAAATGAATTTCAACGATATCGGTGTGATGTAATTCGTTTGTAATAGCAGTGGTATAATAGCTCTGCGAATTATAAATTGGAAAAGCCGAAAAATTATGCGAAATACAACTTTATTTCAGGTTAACATCGAATCTAGCTTTCATATACACTTTAAAAAGATTTTTTAAATCTGAACATCTATATTGTAAAGTTCCTACATCAAGCTCACATGCTTCCACACCATTCGTGAATTATTTTCGCTTATTATTCATAATGCATGAAGCCATTAATCCCTAGATTTAATCCAAGCCAAAAGTAAAATATTTTTGTATTATATTCAGTCTATGCCACTGTGCGTGAAGGGAAGAAAACATTTGATTGTTCATAAATATATATATACACAACTGGCCATTAAAATTGCTACACCAAGAAGGAATGCAAATATCAAAATAATATTTATTTGGCTCATGCATTATAGTTGGAGGAACAAATAATTACATTTTCAGGATATTTGGAAGTATAGATTCCGAGGAATCAGTACTCAGAGCAGCCTCTCCTGGCAGTAATAACAGCAGTTATTCTCATGGGGATCAAGTCGAACAGAGATTGGATAGCATGGGCGGGTACAGCATTCCATGCAGCTTCAACAATATGCCACAATTCATTGACAGTAGTGACTGACGAGTGGTGGCGTGCCAGTCGTTCGGCAACCATTAATCAGACGTTTTCAATTGGTGAGAGATCAGGAGAACGTGCTGGTCAGGGCAACAGGCGAACATGTTCTGTGTCGAGGAAGGTCAGGACAGTGCGGGCAACATACGGTCGTGCATTGTACGTAGCGTTACGGTTCTGAAACGTAGCGTTATGGAGGCTTCGAAGATAAAACAGAGCAACTGGCCCTTACACATCAGAAATTTAAGCTGATGACGTGAATATAATCACGTCATCAGCTCACAAGACTATATCTGCACAAAAAGGAGTGCTCTCTCCCTCTCACTCTCTCTTTATATAAGGTCACTTTTTCCAGGGTGAATCGAATATACTTTTGAATTTTTTAAATAATTCGCAGTTAAAAGGCTTAGATCAGAAAATATGCTAAAATACATTTTCGAAAATAGAAGGAAATTAGCTTTCTCTGTGATATTATTTTAGTCTTATTTAAAAAAAGATGCATTGATTTATTTCTCTAATCACTGACGCTAGGAAATCTCTGTTTCTTAAGATAATAAGTGGTAGCTTTAAAGTGTTTGTGGAATGGAAGAAGTTTACAAAAGCACTGGGCAACAAACAGTCTACGAATAACCTTGTTTTGGCAGCAAAAAAAAACCCACCAAATTTAAGAATGCCCTGACACGAACATATAAAGTGAATGTTAGGTGTTTAAGGATTCTGACAAGGTTAAGGGTCATAGTAGACAAGGTATAAAAACAAAGCATATATATATATTTTAGTTTCAATAAATATAATCTTAAGTTAGATTATTCAAATTTGCATAAACGACACTAAATTTTACAATTAATTAAAATTTTACTTTGACTTAAACCTTTTTCTATTCATTTCAATTGAGAAAAAGCGTTCATTTAAAATTCTTTAAACACAAATAAAATTAAAACCTAAGAAAAAAAATCAAGAAACTTTTTTGAAAAAAAGAATAATTTTCCTGTCAAAACCGATCATCAGTGTTTTTAGAATCGGAAAGATTTATTCTATAAATAAAACAATCTTGAGATATGTTTAGAGTCAGAGAACTTTGTTTCATTTGCAAAATAACAAATGACTGTACTTTCGGCAGATGAGGTAACATTTGGCATTTGGAATCCAAGCTTTATTTTATATCAAAATACAAGTCGATAATGCAACATCTCGCCAAGAAAACTCAGTTCGTAATCTATATTTACTCATAAACTGAATCACTTTTAACAATGGCATTCAGCATGGCGACCGTTCGGATGGGATTGCTTTTCGAGGATAAAAGAGAATACAATTCCCTTCGAGAACACTTTCTCCGAACGTCTGCTCACCCAGGGGCTTAGGCATTTTGGATTAAATGCATTTCCCTGTTCACCTGGAGTGAAATTCGAATGTGTGTTCGAGAGAAGAAAAAAAATCAAACATTACGTAGGCTGATTTACATTTTCTCTGGCCGTAACTTTCTAAAAGAAATCACTTTTGTGTTTGTTTATTTTTAAATGGAAGGTGTTTATCATTTTCACTTCAGGAAATTTGTTACGCTTTAAAGCGTTTGATTTAAAGTTTTTTTATTTTATTTATAACAACATTTTATTTTATTTTATTTTTTTGAAGCTAATTTGTACTTTCATACTGATATAAACTTATATTTATAATGTGCTCTATAAAGTAGTTATTATCCTCTTTAAGAATCATGAATATGGAGAATTATTTATTTTTTATTTATAATCGTAATTGAACAGCTGACCCAAATTTTAGTTCACGACAACCAATGTTCAACTCCGTAGCCTTGTAATTTTGAGCCTAATCCAAAAGACAAGGAAAGTCCTGGATCACGTATTGTGAGAAATTTGCCTTTGGGAGGACTTTTTGATGAAACTAGCCCGCATTTGCGTTATATGGAAAGGAAAACTACGAAAACGTCCCACAGTTAGTATGACTGCAAGGGGACTCTAACACCCATGATCCGTCTACCACTGAATATATTTTACGGAAACACTGTGGTCGGTTCGAGCCGGGCTCAGAATTCAAATTGACCAGTCATAACTGGCATTCGAACCTGGGTCACTCGTTGGAAGGCGAGTGCTCTATCTTCTAGGCCACCACAGCTATTGGAGAATTATTGTGAATTATTCTATAAAATCTGGATGTAATATAGCTAAATACCACTTATTTTTGACGCAATTTCGGGAATTTTTATAGATAACAGCACATTCAAATTAAGCATCTTATTAGCTACATAAAAATCAAAATTTAAATTTATTCTTATATTTCTATGCATTTTATTAGCTGAATTTAAAATCAAAACTAGTATTTTAATTTCTATTTAAAATGCATATATTAAATTCTTCAATTTTTAGACTTAGAAATAGTAAGGGTAGTTGCTGTATAGCAAGACGTATATCCTCTATGCTACTTAATTGATGTACATTAATGCCTCTCACAAACTCCTGCAACTGTTCGAATTTCATATCACTCTCTCATTTCACTTCCCGAACACCAGATGTTGATCTTCTTTCGTAATTCGGACACCTAATTTTAAATTAAATTTCTCCATAACTTTTCAGATGTGTTATGTAAGTAAGACGTATTATTATTCATCTGAAGATATAAGTGAATAAAAGACCATAATTTTACTAATAAACTAAATTAAGTAGTACTGAAAACACAATAATAAGTTTTGACACAATAAAATCAACTAAAGTTCTTTTAGCTCATTTAGCTTTGAGGCTACATCGAGAGTTTGTTGTCATTTTCAGGGATGATATCCATCAATATAAACAAAAGTTCACTAATAAATCTGATGTATGTATTTAATTGTATAATAAGGATAATTATATTTTAATTTTTAAATCTCTGAGAACTGTATTAACTAATTTTATACTGTATAATTTCACATCGCTTTTGTTCCTCTAAGCCAAGTTCGAATTCGTCTTCAGATTTTCTCGGTGCTACGTGGATTTTTGATTTACAAACTATTTTTATATTAATAATTTGTGCACATATGCATTCTTACTATATATTGTATTGTGAAAATAACTTCACTGACTATGTATATTTTATTTTACTGTGATTATAAATTTTAACAATATTGAATTCATTGAAAAGAACTTTAATGTAGTGAAACAATAGATCCAAGAGTTATGTGTGGCGATTCACTACTCAGCTATGGTATTAAAAAATTGTGACCATTTTTGGTGTGTAAATACGCTAAAATTTTTTACAGTTTACTTGATAGGTTACTGAAATATTTTATTTTACATCTAGAAAGTATTCCATTCATCAAAACTTTTAATTTGTCAAGTTTACTAAATGAAACATTAAATAAAAAAATTATCTATTATATTTAAGCAAAATATTATAATTATATTTACAAATATTCGTTTGTGAAGAATATCTTTTCGTTTTAAAAAAACAGGAAATTAAAAACTAATTGGAGGTTTTGGTGTATGATTTTCACCCATTTAATTCTCATTATTTCTAATATATTTATTAACTTACAGTGAGTTTATTGGTTGCAAAAATTAAATTTGGTATTTAAATTTTATTTTGAATAAATGCCAAAAACATTTCCCAAGGAATTATAACAAATAATTGCCGTAAAATATCAAGTATGTCTGCGCCAAATCTGTCAAAAGTTTATTTAGAATATATATTTATAACTGTATTCGTTTGCATGTAGCAACATATTTTATTTTATAAATCAACGGCAACAGAAAATTCGGAAAAGCATAAGTAATAGAAACTATTTTCTTTACTGTTTATCTTAGTATTAAATCATACAATGTAAAGAAATATTTTATTACAAAGTAAAATGAATGTTACAGAAAACTTTAAAATGTCAAATGTTTTCTGATTCGAATTATTCCACGAAAATAAAAAATAAAAATACAAATGATAAGCATGGATAGCTTTCCAGCTAGAATATTGTCAGCCCAAAAAATCATGATGGCCTTATGCGTGTGCATATCAGCTTGTCTAAAGAAAATGTCACTCAGAAAACAAAGCATAAGAAAATGTATGAGCGCTGGTGCTATTTTATTTTTTCGTGTGTGAGCGTTCTTTCCTTTTGCTTATGGTATCAAATAGCATTCTTTTTATTTCTTCTTATTCCTGTTATGTGTTGTGACGAGTTACTATTCCCTCGGGTACAAAAGAAACGGAACAAGAAAGCTGCGCCATTTCTGATTTCTGAGAGTACTTCTGAAGTTAAGAAAAAAAAAAAAGGAATATTTATTTATCTCCTTGTTTGCTCCAAATATATATTAGTCAGACTAAAGCTACTAGTAAACACTGAAGCATCCTTAAAAGGATAAATACGAAATAAAACAAGTTAACTAAATGAATTTCTTAGTGTTGTAAATGTGGATGAGTTTTAAAATAATTAATAAAATTTGCAATTAAACATCATAAAATTATCATAAGACTAGGGGGATAAGCAATAATTGTTGTTTCTGCAGTCTACTGTTAGAAATTTTTCGATAAAAAATGGTTGACAATTCCTTTAATTTTTATTTTACCATATTCAAACAAAACAGACAAATAGACATAAATAAGGTTTTCAATCTGTTAAGTATGAGAAAATCCGTTTATTAACTGCTTTCACCTTAATACGGTAAAAAAAATACAGAATTTTATATCCAGAATCACCTAAAAAACTGTACTTCCTTTTACTGTTTTACTGTAACTTCCATCGTTTATCGTGATTTCTGAGGCGCAAGTATGGTGTCTAATATCAACCTACTTATACTTAAAGCAATTCTGCTCAAAACGACATTGCTTTTCAAAGACTTAAGGGAGAAACTTTAATAAAATGTGTATGCTAAAATTTGCCTCAGTGTCTGCAAAAACGCATCGACAAATTTGGTCAAAATGCTGAAAAACTGACAAGAGCTCAGCATTTAAAATAATGGAATAATTATAGAAAATAAGCAGTTTTTATTTTATTATATTTTATTTTTGTGATAAATAGGAATATTTTTGTGAGAAACTTATCTCTTTGAATAGCCCGTGTAACAATCAATTTACTTGGGTAGATGTCTCATCTTTAATAATTTTTAACGATAAAGCTTCTTTAAGATGATTTTATTGCCTTCAGGAGGTCTATTTTTTATCGTGTTTTTTTTACGTCGTTATTGTTTTGACAATATATATTCTTACAATTTATTCATTAAAAAAACTTTTTTTCTTATAAAATTTAATTACGTAAATTATGTTTTCTTTTACGATACAAAAAAGTTTTTAATGATAAAAATACATCATCCTGCTGTTGATTTAAAAACTGCAATTTAAAAACAAATAAATAAATTATAGGTTTAATATTTGATTAAAAACTATCACATCAATAAGAGAAATTTATCACGTCAGGTGTCAACAATCTCTTTCAACTATTTTTAATAAAAAAATATTTTTATTAATCGAAGACACTGAGTGATTTTAGAATTAATCCGATTGCATTGGCTGTACTGTTCACTTGACAAAAATTCTAAGCTGAAGATCTTTTTTTCAATAGTCAAGATCCTTGGCCAAATTTTAGAACATTTGCTGATGTACGTAATCCACCCCCCCCCCTTCTAAAATTTCTGAGAATAGTAAACACATTAGTCACATACGGGAAAACAATGACTTTGCATTCCGAATTGAGTTCCTGATCAATAATTAAAGGTCTAGAATTCAAAATTCAGTCACTTTAAATAGTAAATAATAATTTCTATTAAGGGAATTTTTCTTTAAGGGAATTTTTCTTGAGTAGCAAATTAATTTAAAAAGTTCTACGATTTTTGCATTAAAACTGAAATAAACTGAAAGTGAACTGAAGTAAACTGAATATGCTATACAATTGTTTATGGAATTTAGAATGCATTTTAAAGGAAACATATATAAATGAAATTAAGGTTTTTGCGGTACTGTGCAGTGCACGCACACCCACAGCGTTGTCAATAGCGTTTAGTATTTTAATTTCATCTAAAGCTAAAAAAGCGATTTCTTTAGGTCAAGAATTGTTATTTATGCCACTGCTTCTTCTCATTAGCACCACTGTTCCCTCTCATACTGTTATAAGTGAAACTGTTTAGTAATTTTTGTTTTAGCCAAAATCTAATGGGTGTGTATCGCAATCTGAAATGCTTATTGTATTATGCATACATCATTTGAATTTGAAGAAATGAGTTGGCGTTAAAAGCATTAGGTCCAGAATTGGGTAAAATTATTTTTTAATCAAATATTAAATCTAATCTTATTTTTTTTACTTCATTTTCGTAAAGTATTTAAACTTAAAAAAGTATTCGTAAGGTATTTAAACTTTCGTAAAGTATTTAAAAGTAATAAAAAAAACCCAACCTAAACAGTATTCTTTGTTTCTATTCTCGAATTCGTTATTTGAACTTAGAATTTTATTTTATTTTATTTTACTTTGTTTTATTTTATTTGATTTTATTTTATCTTTGTAAGAAATAGGAATATTTTTGTGAGAAACTTATCTTTCTGAATAGCCCGTGTAACAATCAATTTACTTGGGTGAATGTCTGATCTTTAATAATTTTCAACGATTAAGCTTCTTTAAGATGATTTTATTGTCTTCAGGAGGTCTATTATTTTTTAAGTATTTAAACTTAAAAAATTATTCGTAAAGTATTTTAACTTTCATAAAGTATTTAAAAGTAATAAAAAAAAGACAACCTAAACAGTATTCTTTGTTTCTATGCTCGAATTCTTTATTTGAACTTAGAAGGCTGAACTCCTATAAACGATAGAACACGGTTGTCAGAAGGCTTCAAGCAGCCCAGATACGCCTACCAATTTAGATTTGGCGGTAAAAGACAGAGGCGTAAAAGCAAATGGCTGCCTTTGCTCGCCACCTGCGCCTGACTGTCAACAAATCCAAGAGACTAGGAATGGCTTATCTGTCAACACATGTCAACTGTCATTTTCGGTGAGCCACCAAAAAACTCACTTTCCACGAAAGTCATTTTCTGAATAATAGCTTCATGAACAGGATTTTCACTTCTTCAACTGTATAAGCCTTTGCGGTTTCACATTTTGTTTCTTTCTTTCTTTCCTTCCACCTCTTGTTGCACAAAAACGTTGTAACGCCCGTATGCCACTCACAGCTTTGAAAATTCTATTCTTTGGAATCAAAAGGCTTCCTCCGTTCTTCGAAAATGCGCCGAAGGATTCAAGCTTATTTTTGTTTATTTTCTGGAATTGGAAAAAAAAAGCTTTCAATGTATGCTGTATTTTCTTTTCTTTCTTTTGTTCAGTAAAGGATTTAGCATATAAGCGCGGGATTTAACTAAAATGTATCTTTTTTCAATATTTTTCAGTCAACGCGTTTTCAAATTTGATTTTCGACTCATCTTAATTATTTTTTTTTTACTTTTATCAATTTTAACTTACAGTAAGATAGGTTGAACTCCGACCCACCCCAGGGGGGATCACCAGCATTGAGCATTTGTAGAATGAAGATAAAAGAAACCTTTTTCTCAACCATTTGGTCTCATACACTATTAACGTGGAAATGTTATCATATGGAAATGCTTTTAACGTGGCACAAGCGATCATGTCTTCGTATAACCCACTCTATAAAAAATTCCAGATCTAACTACGATAAGAAGTACAAACACTCTGGGTGCCATTACTTTTTACCGTAAAATCCATTTTTCAATACACTCGATTTTACCGTACATAAAAATTTATTTTTGACCTACGGTAAGGTAAAAATCTCTAGAATATTCCATTTTAAAAGAATACTATTTGCAACAAAATAAGTAAATAAATAAATTTAAGAGATATTGAGAAAATAGATACAAGAACACCTCGATGAAAGTACATCTATAAATAGAAGGAAAATTAAGCGAATTTTAAATCAGTCTTATGAAACTCGAAAGATAATTTCTTCGCTATCTTATTCCAACAGATAAACATGTCAAAAAGCTCTCGAGAAATGCTATCTTAATTAGAATATTACAGGGAACACAAACATCGCGACAACCAATTTTTCTATTACATCAATCCCAAAGAAAAAAAAAAGAAAAAAGGAAAATCAGAGAACAACACAGAAACTGATTCTAAGACACGTGGAAACCTTTAATTACTCAGGCTAAAATGCAAGTCTTATCATACCTCTGAGGAATATGGTTGCCAGATGATATCATTAATGAAGACATTACAAACGAAAGTTTTGTTATGTAGAAAGACTTGCTTGTTTATTCAAGGAAGCATTAGTTAAAGTGCATATTTATATGTGAAGTGATGTATAAAAATGGAAAGCTGAAACTTCCTCTGCATTTCCTTGAAGATTTTCAACGAGTTACATTGCAAATATCATTAAAGGCTCGGAATTTACGAACGTGGAGTTTTTCCCAGAAGATTTCTCGTACTTGACAACTATTGTACCGCTGTAAAATTCTCGCTATTTCTTTTGATAAATATATGAATTTTTAAACACGAAATATTTTGATGCTCGTTATTGTAGAGATTTTTGTAGTTTTTGATTAGTTTATATAATTCTAAATTGTTTATTTCTTGATTCTTGTATATGTTTGAAAATATCTTAAGGGAAAGATTTAAATAAAGTAAATTCAAACTTTTTATTATTTTGTTTGTCATCAACTATAAAATGACAAAGTTAGTAAATTATATATTCTTTGGTTTCATTATTTGCAATTGCAGTTAAATTGTTGTTTTTATTGAAAATAATAAATGAATGTTGAAATTATGTTTTAAATTGCTATTTTCTCTTAAAATTATTATTAAAAGGAAATAAACTTAATTAGCGTGTTTATTAAATGCTATTACTACTTGCTTAAATTATTTTTATAAGAGTAAAAAATTTCGGATCAAATTACGGTAGTTCTGGCACTGTGGATACATCTTCCATGTAAAATCCGTTTAACTGTAATTAGCATTTTTACTGAAATTTTTGCGGTAATTTATACTGTGATTTTTACAGCAACATTAATTTAATTAGAGCAATCAATGATTTTTAGATATTATAACTGTAAAATTTACGGTAATTTTTTTTATTACTGTAAAAATTACGCTACATAAATTTCTTTTGTTCCGTAACATGTTGCATTGTAAAGGCCTTAAAAGTTTAAAAAGTCGGCTTATTTATCAGAATAGTATTTTTGTATTAGTTTTCTACTAAAGTATAAGGTTAAATCTAAAATTTAACAGTTATGTTTTCTATCTTTATGTATGGTTACGTAAAAATAGCCCACCTAAGTAAATTCTGTAATTCTGTATTTTTTGGTTTAGTGATTTGCAATTACAATTACAATGTTGCTTTTATTTGAATAAAAAAATCACTATCAAAGCGTTTCCTTCTATCAAATTAAAACAATGAGTTGTGTACATTTAAGGAACAAACTTGGCTATTTTATGCATCTGCATAACTGTAGGATAAATCATTTAATATGTTGCATTTCTAACTTCTGGGTGTCCTAAAAGTTACTGACTCTATTTGAAAAGAATGAATTAGGGAAAAATTATTGAAGATCAAAATAATTTGATTATGCACGTTGCTTAGGAAACCCGATCGTCCTAACCTGGCTTCAAAAACAGGTATAAAGTTATATCATAATTGATTGCAATGCATTTTTTTTCTTCAAATTAACAACTTCATGATTCGGTGAATTTTTCCATAGTTTTTGAACACATGGTTTAGAGGCAATTTCTGCTCACCAATTTAACAAAAGAATATTTTGTTTGAATAGCTTGCCCTACAATTAAAACCATATTTAAATGATGAATTATGCAACTTGTAATTATGCAACTTGTGGATCCATTTTGTACACCCGGTACATAAGCAACTTCTAAACATCAACTTAATGGCAGAATATTTATTTAGAATTCCTTGCCATACAAATTAAAATAATAATTGTTTTATAAAAATGAGAATTGCTGAACGATTTTGGAACACCTGGTATGTAGGTAACTTCTAAATTCTAAATGATAGATAGCTAGTTTTCTATGTGTGTGATAGATATCTAGTTTATGTACAAATAGTAATGCATTAATAAAGGCGTAAACAATTGTTACCTGACAAAAAACTTCATTCATAAATAAATGAACAAATAAAAAATAACTATGGACATGTTTCAACCTCATCAAAAATAGGAGCCCATTTTCACGACTTGACAGACGTAAATGTAAGAAAATCAAAAATGATATAAAATAAAAACGTAACGTTGCTAACGAAGTAACGATTTCTTCTATGTAAGCTGTTGGTCGGTTTTGGGGCACATGGTATATAGGTAACTTCAAAATAAAAAGAAGGAATATTTTTTCTTTAAATTGTTTGCTGTACAATTTAAAACAATTATAATTTCACTAGTTTTAAAACTATGCAAATCGCCCCTCGATAGGAGATACCCGATGGTAGGTAAGTTCTAAACACCTGCAATATCGGAATGTTCTGATAAAATAGATCGTTTCAAAATTTAAAATATAATGATTATATTTACGTAGTTACGCAAATCGTTGGCAATAGCTATGTAATCGTTATGGAAATCATAATAATTGCATAATTATGCAACTTTCTAACTTTATGATCTCTAAGCCAAAAAAAATATTGCTAAATGAATAAAATTAAAAGAAAAAAAAGGGGGGAAAGGTTTGAAGCTAAAATTAAATTATCTAGTGAAGCTTAATAAAGCTTATGAAACTGAATAGCAAAAAAATTATAAAGCTAAATTTTAAATTTTATCTACCTAAATAATAAACATACAGAAGAAAAAGACAAATCAATTACTTTATATATTTTTCAATTTTCTAGTTCAGGCGTTTTTAAAATATGTTTCATTTAAACTATATGCTTTGAAAATGTGCAAAACAGTTTTAAGTAAAACTTCAATATCCTTTTAATATGTTTTTAATTAACTTATTTTTATTTGGTTTTGGCTTGTGTTTTCTTAAAAAAATTTCAAATACAGAATATCTTTTGAAAATGTCTTTTGTGTGATAGGTTGCAATTAAAGAGGAGGGGGAGAGGAATCTCTTGAATAGAGGTGTAATGTATAATAAATTTCCTGGTCATTGTGCGCCTTTATGACTGTCCAAATTTAATGATTTTCTTTTAATGCATTCAATTTGAGTAACTCTATTCAGCATTCTATTTTTACTATCGCTAATTTAGCAATTTTTTATTACACCCGCTCAAGTATCGAAAAAGGTGTATAAACAAAATTTCGAAAAAAGAAGAAAAAAATTCTAGTGTATTTTTTTTCCTTCTTTGAAAAATACAAAGGATGAAAGTGATTTAAAATGTCTGAGTAAACTTTCCGAATTCTAAGCTACTAATTATAAAAGCGCTAATATTCTTATCATGCATTATTTCCCTTTCTAATAAACACATCATTAGATCGAAAGCATTCAGTAAGAGAACTCAAAAGCTCTGGTGGCATTTATTTCAATATATACATATATATATATATATATATATATATATATATATATATATATATATATATATATATATATATATATATATATATATATATATATATATATATATATATATATATATATATATATATATATCATTTAACATAGTTTGAAGTGTTAATTCATGTTGTATCTAGTTTTTTGCTCAGTTTTGGCAGTATGTCGACGATGTATAATCGGTATTGCTTAACTCTGCACTTATAAAGTCGCATATGAAACACATTTACTCAATTTTTTTTGTATTTAAAAATGTGAAAAGTATTTTTAAATTATAAGTTCAGAATTTTTTTGTATATATATACCGTTTCATTGCAAGTCTGTTTCTTTTGCAGCATAAATTTCCTGAGAAATTCTGACTTAAGAACTAACATTGTTTCTAATATTATTCAAAACACGGTATCACGAAGATATTTTACTAACAAGTAAATGTACACTCAAAAGTTTAGAATTATGAATTAAACTTACAAAATACCATGTTTTTAAAACATTTTAAAACTGTCATATTTTTTGATGAGCATGTCACATTTTTTGATGTCTATTACGCAAATCACAATCGATAGCCCTGAAATCATTGAATTTTTTTTTTATTTATTTATACGAAACGAAATAAGTTATTTAGTAATTATTAATTTAGAATTTTCACGAAAATAATGAATGTATCGTTTTTATTTACTTTGGAATTCAGAGAAATTGATTTGAAAAATGTGACGAAATCGTTCAACATTTGGGATCATCGAAATGCATCATTTGAAATAATTCAACATAATAGTTTTTTATTAGTTGTATTTTCATAAGAAAGTCCAAATTACGTATAAGCATTGGTGCAACTTTTTATTCTAAATAGCTTAACAAGTTAAGGTTTCTTGAATCCATTTTCGCTCTGTAATTCTAAAAAGTAAAGTTTTACGGCTGTTTACCTTGTATTCTTAGTTAAGTTAACGCATCTGTATTTTTTTCAGTAGTATAAATAGAGTAGTAACTTAAATTGAGTTACACTTGATTGACAGAAACAGGTGGACTGTGAACAACTTTTGAAAGAATATCCTCCTCAACAGTATCATTTTTCAACTAACTTTTTCTTGCCCTTGAACTGTGGATGCCAAAACACGCTTACAAAGAAACATTTTTTCTATTTAAGTTATTTTTGTTTTACCACACATCTTATAAAATAAACTGCATTCAGTTTCGGCTTAATAGTTGTTTACATGTTGCTCTTTTAAAAAAAAAAAAAACAACAGCACCACTGGTTAATATTTGTGAAGTATATTTTAATATTTTCGAATAAAAATTTAAAACAACATTTTATCATTTTATTTTTAAACATTTATCCGTTAAGTCTTTCCGTTAAGTAATTTGCCCTTTAAAAAGGAAGCATGAATGGATACAAGACATATTTAGAATATATATATATATATATATATATATATATATATATATATATATATATATATATATATATATATATATATATATATATATATATATATATATATATATATATATATATATATATATATATATATATATATATATATATATATATATATATATATATATATATATATCCAATCTCTCTTCCACAGTAAAATGGTCGTTAATGGAGGTTGGTCTGTCTTAGGAGTTACCTCCATTGATTTCAACATGTTATGGAAGGTACATGATTTTACTCAGTGTCATTTTCGTGGTGTGTAAATGGCAATTTTTTGGCGACATGTAAACCGGATTGAAGAATAAAATTTACCATCGATAGAAAAGACCCTTACTGATAAAATTACGTGTTAAAAATCAAATTTACCAATTATGATTGACACTACTATTCTAAATAAATAAACAATTATGTTTTTGTTTAAGTTTACATTTAATTTGATATCATAAGTAATTAGTTTATTTAAAAAATTGAAAAGAGGTTTATTTACTTGAGACTTTACTTGTTTTTTTTCTAAAATAACTTTTATGTAATTTAACTTTCAACTATAAAAATAAATCATTTATAGCATCGTCTTTACTGCTCTCTGACTGTAACATGAGATTTTTTTATCTCTCAAAGATCGTCAAAAAGAGCTTTCTCTGAATAAGAGCCACCCACAAATATTTTGAACACATTTGAATCTAACTACTTCTTCTGTTAATATTCAGTGTTTTGATTTTTTTGCGTTTCCTTATTTGAACTTTTTCTCATTTGGTGTGGAAGTTTACCTAGTCACTGGAAGAGACTTAGATGGTCACTTCTAAAGGTGGTTCTTCTTTCTTCAACACAAAGTCTGTGGTAAAAATTCCGTTCCTCCCAAATGTGGCCATAAATAGAGGAGATCGCTACACAGAGATGGTCTTTCCTGGAGGTTTCACTGTATAATTATTTATTTTAAATCTTCTGCTTGAATACTATTTTAAATCATGGCAAATGTTAAAAAAAATATTTTTTTCAATTGTACCTTTTTAAAATATGAAATATTAATTGACTGAATAAATTTGAATACTAATAAGACTTTACTGCTTCTCGAAAAGAATTGTTTTCTCCAAGAATCCCGAAGTAAAAAAAGTTAATTTAAACTAAACTCATAACTAAAGCAAAATGAAAATAGAACACCAAAGATCTTATCTTTCTCACAGAATAAACCATCTCTCAAAAACGTATAGTCATGGAAATCCATCCAACGTAATAACTTTTTTCATTTCACTATTCAGTTTTAAATCGGTTTTTGATTATTTAAATTTAACTAATAGTTATATTTTCTTCTAAAGGTAAAACTTTTAAGTTAATCAAAAACTAGGTTTTTAAAACTTTTTTCTAAAATAGTTATTTGTTAAAAATAGGATTGATTTAGTTTTTTTTTTAAATTCCTTGTAATAGTGAAAGACATTGCGAACAAATTACGAAAGATCTACTGAAAAAAATATTTAATATTAGACTCATAATTTTATAATTTTTTTTTTATCTCTCCTCAGATCAACTTCCAAAGAAAAAAAGATCAAAGTTACATACATAGCACAACAAATTTAATAGTTTTATATTTTCTTCATTTTGATATGGATATTGAGTCACATATTTTTGTATGCAGATATTTTTTTGCATCTATTTTTCTTGAAAATTTAGAACCTTAATTCAAAACATGTAAATTTGACTATTAAAATTTTGTTCTAATTATTAATTAGAAACTCCTTTATGGGATGTATTTATTTTTGCATCAATTCATATACATTCTGAAAGTGAATCCTTTAATCAAACAATAAAAATTTTTATCACTGTATCAAAATTGAAAATCATAAAAGATGCTTCTCAAGAATATATCTAATATTAATCACCCTGATGAAAGTAGTTTCCTTCGTCACCCAAAATTGCCAATGATACTAAAGTTTATCTAGTCCTACTTTACGAACAGATTAGTTAACGATTTTGTGGAAGTAAAATTTAACTCAGCCTAATATTTTTTAGAACAAAACCTAACAAACTGTAAACCAACAAAATTTCATTGAGAACATTGTTTTTACTTTTCCATATTTTTAAAACGGATGTTATATTTTATAAATAAATTTCGTCTTTTATAAAATTCAGAAGAGTTCGCATAAAATAGCAAGTGAAAAACTGTTATAGGAAAACTCCTTTCTTAATGATTAATTCGAAGAGGTAATGGATGTTTAGTCAATTAATTAAAATTTTAAATCTTGGATCTTAATTGAAAGAGTGGGATCAGGACATTCACTAGAATTAACTTCCTTGATGAAAGTAGTTTTTTTCTCTTCATATTACCAAGGACAGTAAACTTAATCCAGTCTAAATTCACGAGTCTTGTGATTGCCTTCTAAAGCAAAAGAAAGAACTCCGCGAGTTATATATCTTTGTCTCAGAACAAGCTTTCTTGCAAAAAAGTAGACCCACGCCAAATGGGCCGAATTTCAGAGCCAATTACTTGGTTTATGGCTTGTACTCTGTTTCATTGGGTAACAAGTCTCGCGAGAGCCAGTGAAGATCGTAAAGAAAGTTTTTATTATACGGGGTTAGTTCGAGAGTTACTACTTCTCGAACGTTTAAGCTTTATTTACTGTTGCATACTTTCCAAGTTCTTGATACGACCTGAAAAAAAATGGGAATATCTCTTTTCAAGGCAATCAATTCTATTTTGGCATTTGTGGAAGTAAGGTTGATTGAAAATCGTAGAGATATTGCTACAGGAAAAGAAGGAACTTCGTTATCAAAAAAGAAATTCTAGGAATGATAGCACTATTTTAAGGACATAAAACTGGATAAGATTTAGACTGCAGTTGCAGGGTCAATTTCATTTAACAAGTAGATATCTTCGCCAAAGGATATTTATTTTTTAAATTTAATTCAATTATTTATCTATTTGAGCTGAAAACGTAATGGTATAAAACCGTTTCCTATTGAGTACGGTACAATCTTATGGACCAGATATGATCCACTTAGATTTAGATTTCTTTTCTTAATTCGTCATAAAACCAATTGAAGTTAGAAAATTATTGAATGCCAGTGGTATATTTTTCTATCCACAAATTAAAGGAAATATTTATTTATCATCCTGTAAAATTAATTTATCATCCTACAATATTTATTTAACATCCTTTCTTATTGCATTTTTGACTTCGATTATTATTCCAATTTAATGGTTTAAAACTAAAAGTGGAATTGTGATTTCCAGCATCTGGAACTGTTTTTTGGAGATTGGAAAGGCAGGGCGAAGATCAGGGCAAGGGAATAGACGTGCAACAACGGCCAATGAAGACCGTTATTTAACTCTAACGGCTTGGAGTGAAAATTAATATTTGACACAAAAACTATTGGAAATTTATGTACTTTTCTTAACATGCAATATGACCTTAAATTTTAAATCCTAAACCTTTAAAGGTTTTCTTTTTATAAAAAAAAAGATTATATTTTGTAAATTTATATTTGTGCAATAACGGCCAATGAAGACCGTTATTTAATTCTAACTGCTCGGAGCGGAAATTAACATTTGGCACAAAAACTATTGGAAATTAGTGTATTTTTATTAACATACAATATGACCTTAAATTTTAATTCCTAAACCTTTAAACCTTTAAAGGTTTTCTTTTTATAAGAAAAAGATCATATTTTGTTAATTTAAAATCAATAAAAAATTGGAGAGTGATTTCCAAAACAGCATGATTTGCATGATTGTTTCAAAAATCTGATAAAACCTTTTTTTTTTAAATGGAAGATATGTTATTTAAACTATTATTTCTCTGCACAGTTTATTTATTTATTTGACATAACACCTCGTTATATTTATTGAATGATGGCTTCTTACTAATAGATTTTACATTATTTTTTCCCGAAGAGTAAGGCGTCTATCTAGCATTTTAAAATTAAGCTTAGGATTTTATCTGACCTTAATTTATATACATACTCTATATATATTTCAGGATGTTTTTTATTGCATAATTGTTTTTTTATGCTAATGAAATTAATATATGAAAGTATTTTACTTTTTAATTTTAAATAAATGATAGATAAAACTGTTTTATTTCTACAAAAACATTTCAACAACTTAATCCTATCATTTAAAATTTTATAAGATTCCAGTAATAGAATGACCACTCAAAAAACAGCAAAGTTCTCTTACATTAAAATAAACAAGCTAGTTAAAACCATCAATTTATTACAGTAATTTATTCTACCAAAAAGAAAATAAAAGAAATTAAAAATATTTTTTATTGTAAATGAATTTATTTCAAATGACAACAATAGACCATTTAAAAACTAAAAAATCAAATTATTCTCGATTTAATTAGTAGTTTACAACAAATGCATAACTTAAAATAATCTATACACTTTTATAATCAAGTACGTTGGAAAATATTTGCATTGAAGCTAAAACTAATTCATATAAATATTGTCACTATTAATTGATCCCACGTAATTTATATACCTATTCATTATGATTCAAAAGTGTTCAGAAAATTTAAATAATTGTACCCATAAACTTAAATAAATACGTCTATCCAACTACAAAAATCAATTAAAAAAACTGCCCGAAAATAAATTCGTTACGCGTATTGTAATATTTATAGCCTACTTAAAAAGCAAACAAGTTTTATTCCAGATGGCAATATCAGTAGACAAAATCACATTGGCGAAAAAGATAATCGCCAGGTTCCTATTAATTATTCAGATCAACTCATCGTGAGGTACGGCTTCATATTTCTTTTATCCTTTTTTGATAAATATTCCATCTTTCTGCGCTTGTATAAACCATGCAATATGTTATTATTGCCTTTATCATTGTTATCTTTTGCACGGTTGGAAAACACGCAATGGGCAACGCTGGAACCAATTGTTATTCAAATTACGAAAACACTGCAACTGGTTAAACAACGCGACATACTTTTTGTTTTTGAGTCCTCGTCTTATTTGTCGCAAATATAGTCTTTCTATCAAAGAACGAAAATGAAATTCAAATTTAAACTAAGCATGTCTAGTATAGTGTTAATAATATTGCGTTAATAATGGCGTGGCATTAATTTTAAAACGTCAATTACATATTCGCTTTTCTTGTTTAGTATATATTGGAGGTAGTCTGTTTATATTATGTACGGAAAATTGTTTTAGTAAGTTTTAAATTTCCAGTCAGTAATATTTGCGGAAAATGTACTGTATTATTTTATAATGTATTTTAATAAAAACAAACTAAAAATTTCTCGATATTTATGTAAACAAATAACGATTTAAAAACGAAAAAAAAATCTATATTTTTCGAAATATATATCTTTATAAATCTTTATACTTCTATTCATACGTAGTATAGTCTCTGTAAATTTAGTCTGTTGTATTAATTTTCGGGAATATAGTTCCTGAAATAGTTTTGAAATAAAGATAATAGAAATGAATAAATTTAAACGGTGTACATACATTCATGCAAAGTGCGTTCATCAATTGCTAAATATAATATTTTTGGAGCCTTTGTTGTCAAAAATGACTTCACTATACGCAAACACGTAAACATATTAAACGTCTTTTGTTAATTTTAATGACTTTCAAATTTATTCGAAAAAAGTTTGTCTTTGATGGTTTTCTTCTGCTCACATTCATCTTGATAATGACTTATCAGAATTAATATACTTTTTTTTTGCTTAGTATTTCTAATGAACAAGGCTTATGATCTTTACAATAAATATGTTCGAATGAATATAGAACGTTCCGTATAGGTAAAATTACAGTAATATTGTTTAAAATAAGGGAGCTAAAAATTTTCCATAAAAACAAGCTTGTCTCGAAATGAATTTTTGAGTCAGAAATTTTTTTGATTTGGATTCAAATTACACCTTTATCGAGTTTAACATTTAAGATTCACCATTGATGTTGGTTGTTAAAACTCAGTAATAAAGCAAAAGTAAATGTAAATTAATAGCAACATCTAGCTGTGGGGTCAACAAAATTTTCCTTATGAATACTATATGATATTTATTTGAATACTTTTGCAGGTGACAAATGTATCGAATAAATAAAACGAAGGTCTGTAAGTTGCATAATTTCGATTTGAAATTAGAATTTATGCTAAAAATAAGTGTCAAATACAAAAAAAAAGAAGAAAAAAATGTAATTTTAAAAAGAAGACTACAAATTATTAATAAATAAAATGTTTTTAAAAATGTTTTAAAAATATTTTTAAAAAATTTTAAAAAAATCAGAAAACAAATCAGGGAAAAGATCGAATCTCGTCTTTAACACGATTATATCTCCAAAAAAGAATGCTTTCTTATATTGCATTATTGTCAAAGCAAAATATATCAATTGATAACTGGGAGAACAATCAAAAGTTGCATACAAAAATAAAACATACTAAGCGAAAAATATTTTGTTTTTTTGCTGTCCGTTGCATGCTTTCGTTTTCTTTTTTTTTGCGCTTACTATGTTTCATTTTCGTTTCAATTTCCTCGTTGCTCCTCACACTATTGCATTAATGCATTCTGCTTTGGCTATGTTAATACAATGTTTGAAAGCATTTCTTTTTTTGCAGATATAATCGTGTGAGCTGGTAACCTTATTTTGCTTTAAGGCTTTTTTAAAACTTCTTTTAATTTTTTAAAAATATTACTTGAACATTCAAATATATTTAATATTCTTCTTCTTCTGTTTCATATATATATATATATATATATATATATATATATATATATATATATATATATATATATATATATATATATATATATATATATATATATATATATATATATATATATATATATATATATATATGAATTTAAGAAACACAATTTAATATGTTCATGACTAGATCTAATAGAATAAATTTGTTAATGTATAATTATGTGCACAATTATTTTTTAATTTATAAATTAAAAATAAAAAAAATAATTTTTTCCTACACTTTTGGGTGTTCTACAGGCATAGAGGTTTATATCATTGAAAACAAATCTAATTTTATGTAGCAATGTGAATGAAATTTTTTTTTAACTTCACAGCCTATTAATTTCAAGGAACAGTCCTTGAGCTGCAGTGGCTCTGGGGATAGAGGGCTCGCTTCCCGTTCAGGTAACACAATTTCGAATCCTAACGATGAGAAGTCGATACGAATTCTGCTTTACCATGCTGATATGAAATATCTTTCGTGGTAGTCGGATAATGGGTTAGATTCCTCTTGCTGTCGATCCATCTGTGGGAGATTTTCGTAGCTTTCTACTCCATAACCAGCAAATGGTGGATAGTTCCCTCAAAAAGCACTCCACGACTTCACAAAGCAATTCCAAAAAACCTCCATATACCTACTCCATGAAAATTAGTCTGTCCCAATGTTATTATTATCAAATAACAGTCGTTTGGCCACTAGGTTCTTAGACCACAAACTCTCCTATATTTCTCTACTTGAGTAGAGCAAGAAGATAGTAGAAGGCACTTTTCCAAAGGCAAAGCTGTCATATCCTTGGCAGTCATGCAACTAGAACATATAGGATAGTCAACAATGTTAAAAAGAAAAAGATTGGCACGAATAAAATCATGTCCTGTCTGAAGTCTGATAGTTGCAACTGCAACCACTCGAGCTGAGTCAGTATCAAGCTGTGGTTTAGAGATGAGTCCAAAGTTTTTCTCTCCAAGGATGGTAAGTTGTTTTATGGAGGACATGCTAGCAATTCGCAATTTAGCTGAATGGAATCCCTAGTTCCCAGAAGATCTTCCCCAATGTCTGAACCATGAGTTCCTAGGTTTAGTGCAAAATTACATTGATAGATAAAAATCCAAAAATGAGTCTGCTTGTCAACGCTTAATTCAAAAAAAGTAATAATTACAGTCCTCGGCTCAGATTATCGGAAAAATTATTTGTCAGTTTAATTTGTGAGTAATTCCTTCAATTTCATTCGAAAATTACTCATTCGGTCTAAAAAAAAAACAGGGTTAAAGACCCTCAGACTAGTTAAAGTAAACTAATTCAGTTCTAACTTTGGATTTTATTATAGAACATAATTTTGATACAACTTCTATCATGTCAACAAATATGCACCTGCTGACACAGACTTACGATGTCGTTGACAGGACGCGGTGCTTAAAATGCAGCAAACAGAAGTTTATACAAACATAAGAAGGTCATAAAATGTAATATAGATGTCTTTTTAGTAACACTTAAATATCTAAATCTGTAGCACAGTTATAAAACTATTACACTGTTTACCCAGCAGTGTCGGCAACTCCACTATAAAACCATTCTCGGTATGTTGCATCTTTTATTATCGTTGTTAACGATAGTCAAATAACTGAATTATAGTTCACATGAAATAATCTGCAATTTATATAAGTAGGCAGAAAATTAAATAACAACTATTAAGAAAATTGCGATCAATTAGCGTTCAATATTAAGTATTTTAAAGTACATGTAAGGAATATCACAGTAACATTTTAAAATAAAAATAAAATAAATTTATGTCCACACTTGTGCATTGCTTGGCCTGATATTTCACTAATTAGTTATCACTAAGGAACACGTATCTTTCAATAATGGGGTACACTATTATTGCTTTGTAATATTGGCAGTGTATATTGATACCAAAGTTATACGTACTTTATACATAAAAGCGCCATTGAATTACTGAGAATTTACACGGTTAAAAGCAGGGTGTACCTACTTTCTCCTGTTAAAATTATCGTATGTATAATAATCACATTTCTGGTAAAAATGAAACATTATTTTTTCATATAAAACCAAAATATACGATATTTAAATCATTCATTTGATTATCTTCCTGTTCATATGTTAACGGTTTACCGGAAATTTTGATTTTCAAAATTATAGTTCTTATTATCATACATATTGTGAAAAAATACAAAACTGCCGAGTAAATTTAACCGAATAAATGGTTTTTATTCACTCCTCCAAGATATTATAATATAAAATTACCAAATTAATCTACAATTTACAAATTTTATCACTTATTAAAAAACGACAGTTTATTTTTAATTTTACCGAAATCATAACTGAAGTGCTTCGGTAAAAATTAACAGGATTTTTTGTTTTCCCACAGAGCCAGAAACACGGTAAATTTTATCATATTCTGGTAGTTTGACATTCTGCTAGTTTTGGTATTCTGGTAGTATTCAGCTAGGCATAGCTTGAATAAAAGGATTTCATAATTATCCTATTAGCTGTAACTAGAGCACATACATCTCACAAAAAAGTAACATACAAATATTGTTCCGTAATATTGAAAGGTATGCCTACTAAAAAGCAGTATATATAACTACCAAAATGATGCATAGGCACTATTGATGCCGTGATTAAAAACGGGGGTTTAAATCTGGCATATTATGGAACTATGTCGGTTCATAGCGATTTCTTATTAAAGTTATAAATTATCTTCAAATTTCTTATTAAGAACTCTCCAGGACAGTGAAGGAAGAAAACATTCCTGCACCTTTTAAAATAGCAGAGATCACTATCAATTAATTTTTGCAAGTCTAAGGTTATTATGATACTATTTTATATAATTAAAGGAATTTATGTTTTTGATTTCGTGCGCTTGCTTTTCAGATTATCTAACAGTGCTTCGTTTAGGTGACGCAGTTTTGCAAACACTTCTCAAAAAAAAAACAAAGAAAAAAAAAAGAAATATCAGTGTTTTCAATCGTCGTAAAACCAAAAATTAACATATTTATACTAATTTGTTTAGAATAATTAATACTTATTCTGAATAAATTATATATATACACACCGAATAGCAATTACATTATGACCACCCTGCTAATAACATGTAGCACCACCTTTAGCCTTCAAAACTGCTAGCACCCGCTGTGGCATATTCCTCAAGGTGCTGAAAGGTAGTCTGAGGTATCTGGTACCAAGCGCTCATCAACTGGACCTGCAATTCCGTCACATTGCGAGGTAGAAGCTTGGCAGCACGAATTTGGTTTTCCAAGTAGGACCACAAATGCTCTATTGGATTAAGAGCAGGTGAATTTGGGGGCCAAGACATGATTAGAAATTCACTGGAGTGCTCCTCGAACCAATCCATGACGATTCGACCCTTATGACGTGGTGCATTATCATGTTGGTAAACACCATCCCCTGCAGGAAAAACTGTTGCCATGAATGGGTGAACCTGGTCTGCAACTATGTTCAAGTAGCTTACAGACGTCAGGGATTGTTCCATGAGGATAATGTGCCCCGTGAAAATATTGTTCCTGGACGAGAAACCGTGAAAACCTGGGCGAACCCACTGTTACAGTTGGAGGGTGGCCATAAGGTAAATCAAATTGTGCAACCGAAGATAAATAATCATTAAAAATCTATAATTCTAAATATATAAACTCTAACTCTAGATAAAACTAAGTTTTTATTAATTTGAGTAGAAATATAAAATAAGAATCGTCAGGAATTGAATTTGCAGCAATGTTTAATATTATTCCTATCAGAAAATTATTCTTCGCTCATCCCGCTGTGACGTTTCGTAGTAGAATGCTCGTATATCAACAATCATCTTTCTTGTGTTTCAAATCGCCTGTATGTTAAATTTCATCGCTTTCGGTTGGATGGTTATATATAGGTAGATAGATAGATATTATACTCAAAACCACATCTCCCAAAAAATTCTTCAACATTTCCTTACATTTTTAAGAAATAAAAACATATGTTTTAACAACAAACAGTTAAGTTTGCTGCATTTTTCATCTTCAAAAGTGAACTCGAATCGTTAAAATCTTTTTGTCCGAGTTTTTGTTTTATTTACTAGAATAATCAGGAAACAACCTCATGAAATATCCTAAGATATACAATATATATTTATGTAACAGATTAATCCTATTTTGAATCAACAGTTGCATTTAAATGACAAGATCTAATGATTTATTCAGCAAACATATATTCCCATTCGTTATACTTAATTCTCCATCATTCTCTATGTCATATGGCATCTTTTTTACCTCTAACAATCCCAACAACATGTCCCAAAGGTGAACTAAGTCAATTGCTTGACAGAGCCGCTGGCGACATGAAGACTTGGGAGATGAGCAGAAAATCTTAGGAAGGCTTTTGGGATGCTAGGTTTCGATACTATGCCCTCATGGTTTTTGGCAGAATCACGTGCCGTCTCCAGAGACGAGAGACGGATGAAATGTTGGAACTTTTTTCATCTGGCTTTTCGCTATCGCGGCAATCCCTCTGGTGGAATCATCATAGAGGTTTTGTAACTTCAGTATTGAAAATGTTTTTACGTGATGCTTAGTTGGGTATGTTTGCAGTGATATCTGAATCTTTGAGATACGGTGGATTAAGCTATACTGACATATGGAAAGGAACATATGTTATTTTATGTCAACATTTTTTTTACATGTCACTATTTGGAGAAAGACTAAAGTATTGCCCATTTCTGTAGTTTTTTGCATTTGTATTTGACGTAGTTTTACCTTGTCATCACCTAATTTTGTTTTTAAACAACGAAGTCTTCTACGTTCATTTCTTGTCTTTAGCGGAATATATTTGTACCCTATTTCGATTGTCTTCTTTTTGTCACCTAAGTAAGTTTACTCTGCGTAAGCTCCAACACGGAAGTATTCAACTCACGCTTGCAGAGTATTGACTCAAAGAACCGGAAGTAAAAAATGAACCGTTGCCTCTCTTTTTGCCCGCTTAACTTCTATCTTCCACTTAAATAAATCAGCACTGCCTAATAAATCGCAAATACCAACCTACGCATGAGTAGTGCTGATCTAGCTAAGCAGAGGGAGTTTAACAGGCTACGCGAGCTACTGTTTCTCTACTACTTGGTGATGTGATAAGACATAGTTGATAGGATAACTGTTGATAGTTTGTTGCGGTAGATATGGACATATATCTTCCATCAGGCACGCTATTCATATCAACGTACCTAGATACGCTATTATAAAATATAAATTTTTCAGAGTGTAAATAATAAAACCATTTGGTAATTAGCTTAAATTAATATTAAACCATTTTCTTTTTTAAAAAAAAAGGAAGCAATATATAGGATGTCTAGTAAATGTTGAAACAAACTTTTATGAGGAGTAGGACACATCATAAGGTACATCGGGACTCACGCAACTGGCACAAATGCAATCTTACGCTTCTAGGGGCGCCTTATTATGGACATATTCTTCATGTGATTTTGCAGTGCACTATTAATCTAAAATGCCTCAATTTCAAGTTAATTTTTTTATATACGATGAAATATTGTCAAAACTTTAACTCAAGTAGGCTCAGAAATCATTGTTTTATCGCAATTTAATGATTTGGCTACCTAGTCCAGTTAGTCTCCACTTAATTAGATTACAATAAAATAGCAAATACTGAACCTATTTGTACTATTTTTTGCAATAATTATTGGAAAAAATAAAATTAAAATATCCCAGATAAATAAAATTACTTGTTCAAAGACACATTAAAGAAACAGTTCATATAGTTAAGAGCCTCTAAACTATGATGCATTATGATACTCCTGTGCAATTCTTAATCCTTGCGATGTACCCTACCAGCTTTAGAAGTTCTACTCAATATTTATACAACTTCGATTTAAGAATGTGTAAACATAGTTCAAAACACAGCAAAATAATATAACAAAACATTTTCTGAAGTAACCTGAAATAAAAATGCGCATGACATTGCTGATATTTTGAATGAAACGTTTACATTTAATGCTAAGTAATAAATACGTTAATTCTAAAGTGTAAAAAGTATTATTAGAATTTAGATATAGAAATAAAGAAATTAGTTTCATACAAATGAAATCAATGCAAAGAATGTTTAGAGTACTCAAAACTGATAAATGTTGAAACATTTTAACTTAATAAACCTTAGACGATGGCTGAAAATTTATTAAAGAGAGTCAGAGGAATTGTAAAGGACCAGTGTTTCCCATTAAGGGCTAACAGACCAAATTTGGTCTGTGATTCAATAAAGAAATTAAAAAAAATGGTCCGAAAATGTAAATTTCAAAAGCAATAAATAGTAGATATAAATATAAAAAAAACCAACAGTTTTTGTAAAAGAAAGAAAGAAAAAAAACACGATTATTTTTATTTTAAAAAAAATACGCAATGCACCATTATAGATTTTAGAAAATTTTTGATGCATAATTTTTTTTTAAAACATGAATGTAAAAAATGTGTTTGTGTTTTTTTGCCTTAATCTAAGGATGCACGAAAAAAAAAAGAAAAAGAAAAAAAGAAAGAAACTGAGAGGGTTGTTTGAAATGAAACAAAAGATGTGTTTTGTTCTTCTCTTATACATGCTTTTTTGGGAAAAATCTTTTGTTTCATAATAATTTATTGAAAATTTTCTTTTCCTTCAGCATTTTATTATTGTTTTAATTTTGTACTTAACTTTTATTGTTTCTTCATACATTTGTTTGTCATACGTGCACTTAACTTCTTTTAAAATGTTTAAGTAACTGCAGCAAGGAGAGGTGATTCAATTTTTTTTAAAAATAAAATTCTATACAAATATTAAGTACTTTGTAATTCTTGTTGTTTTCTAATATTATGTTTTGTAATTCGTGCATTTTCGCTGTTTTAATTTCCTTTTTATAAGAGGAAAACGAAACATTTAAACTTAACGTATTTTTCAAATTTTCTTAAGAACAATATGGAATAATTTTTTTCAACCCTTTCAAAAATAACTTTGAACTAAATGTTAATGAGTGGTAAACAGAAGTAAAAAATGTAATAGCTCTCAAACTCTGTTACAAGTAGATATTAATTTCATGAAAAAAGCTTCAAGTGTATGGTTGTATAAAGACAATAAAAAATTTAACAAAAATTAATTTAAGAATTTGTATTGAACAGTTGAAAACGCGAATCTTGCGTTTTTAAAAAGTCTCTAGAAAGTTTTAAATTCGGAGAACCAAAGAATGTTTTATTTAGCATAATTTTTTTATATGGCTTTTATGAAATTCAAAATATGTTGGAAAAAGTCAAGACAAATATGTATCTTCCCATACGCAGAATAAAAACTCTATAATGATTATATTATAGAACACAAAGGTAAATTAATATAATTAAAACTTAAATTATTTTTTATATAATAATGTAACAACTATAATAATTATGTTTATTTTCTTTAAAAAAAATAAGAAAAAGATTTAATGTTAAATTTTAAGTCAGACACGTGAAGAAAAAAAAAAGCAGAAAACATCCTTCAAAAATTATTCTCAAAATGAAACATTATCTCCAACATAAATCAAAATTCGGATAATAATTTGGCGAACTTTTTACAATAGATAAAATAAAGTGTTTTTTTCCCCTTAAAATATTAATTGTTGGAATTTAAGTTTATTTGATAAATTCCTAAAGGTTTGAATTAAGAAACTGATAGTATTTCCTTTCAAGAGATTTGGTGTTTTTGTTTTGTCATAGATGGCGCCAGCCTGCTTATACCTGTTGCAATTGAGAGAAAAAAAGAGGCTATATTTTTTTTCAAAAAACTTTTTTAAGTGAATATGCATATAGAAAAAAGAAAGAAAACATTCAATCAAATTATAATTATGTCTAGAAAATTATTAATTACATATAAATGATAATGATACATGCATATAAATGTAATAAATATCATCTAAACAGAAAAAAAAATGCACAAAATATTTAATGAAGTGTTTTTAATGAACTAGAAATTCATAAGTATAATTAATATTATTCATAAATAAATGAATAATTAATTAATTAATGAATACATATTAATTTATTAGTGTCTGAATATTAATTTATAAATGCATGATATTGATGGGAAAATTTCAATTTATGAGGATAAAGTTCATTTATTTCGCTTCAAAAATAAATTCAACTCTCTAGTTTTAAAAGTGAAAATAATCTTTATTTGTTCCTATTTTAGTACTTTAACACAATTAGTATTTTTGAAACTTTCTACTGTTCATTCAAAAACCTTTAGCTTCGCGTTTAAATTTCGATTAACACTTTTCATCGTATTTTAAGTTCCAATAGTTATGTAAATGAGTAAATTTGTCATGTTTATTGATAATAGTGCTAAAAAAATAGTACTACAATTCCATTAAAAAACATTAAATTCAAACGATATCGTTTTATTTAATTTAATTTTGAATGCATATAAAGTACTATCGGAGTTGTGACCAAAGTAAACTATGTACGCACGTATGTTCATTGTAAATACGTACATAAAAAATATATTTATGTATCTACAGACATATGCATACTACATATATATATATATTATATACACACAGGTTTACATACATACATCGTATCTTAGTAAATTGTATGCTCATACATTCGTATATACATGTATATGCGGACATAATTTCTTGTTTTCGTATGTTTTGATTGCTTGTATCATATATTTTGATATATATCATACATGTTATCATATATTTTGATTACATGTAATCATCGTTTCTTGTTGTGATTTTAAGTTATCATGATTGCTTAGAATAACGATTGCAGTTTTCATCAGAATGATAGAGAATTATAATTAAGATTACAAGCAATCACAATCAATGTAATTGAATATTATAATCAGGATTATAGTTGCAATTAAAGTTGTAATAACAAGCATTACTGTAATCAAAATTATGATGTGTTGTAATCCTGATTAGGAAGAATTGATTATTGTAATCGATTAAATTTTTTCCAAACTCTGAGTATGGTGAAGCAGTACATTAAAAAATATCAGAGCGAGCTTAAATCATTTTTTTTATCTCAATGCAAAGTTTATGAGATAGCATTTATCTTAAAAGTTGGCATAATATAATAATGCCAAATGACGAAGAGCAAATACTCTACGGAATAAATTTTTTTTAATTCAAAAGCACATAATGGCCAAAAATGGAATGCTTGCATTTATTCAGATGATTAATAATAAATAAGTGCGAGGACTCATTTTAATTAAATGTAGATGTGTAAGTTTGTGTAAAAATATTGCATTGAAAATATAACATTTTTACATGAAAAAGTCAGGCGTAAAAATATGTTACAAAATTATTTTAATACAGCGTGCATTTCGCAAGGTATTATGGGTACAATATATTAATAGTCAAAATGATTTAAATTTTCCTATAAAATTTCAAATGGGACAAAAGCCTTGTATCTAGGTTTAGATGAAAAAAAAATATGAAATATTCTCTCGAAATATTTTTATTATTGAAGAGCTGAGTTGTTAGATACGCAGTGAAATAATTTAAGATGTGTATGATGTTTTCAATTACTTAACGCAACTCAAATTTTTCTCGATAATGAAGATTTAAGAATGTTTCAAAATTTTTTGTTCTCCGAAAGAAAACGGAGGAAAATTAGATAATATAGATCTGCTTTATAATAAGGAATACAAATTTATCTCTCCCTTAAGGTTAATCGGGTAATGGACAGAATATTTTGAAATATTTCCTATATATAAACAGCTTGCTGTAGAAGAATCTAAATTTTTCTATATGATACCCAGGTGCATAATAGAGAATCTACACATTTAAAGCTAATTATTAATGAAAAGTTCGCTAAAAGAAGGGGAAAAAATATTACACACTGAATGTATCTAGGCCTAAAGATTGGACTTTTATACACCACACTAAGAAAAAAAATGTGCGGTCAAAACTTCCAGGATATGGTAAAATTTGCCGTGTTTCTGTCTCTATTGGAAGAGCAAAAAACAGGGTAATTTTAACCAAAGCACTTTCGACAAAGGTTTTGATAAAATTAACAATAAAGCATGTTTTTTTAATGATATGTGATAAAATTTGGTAAAATTCTGGAAATTTTATTATGATTCCTTAAACCCTGGAATAAAAATGATTTATTCGCTAAAAACCACTTTTCAGTTATGTATTTTTTACTAAATGTGTGGTAGTAAGAACTATAAATTTGCAAACCAGAATGTCCAGTAAACCATTACAATACAAACCGAAAATATATCAAATGAATAACTTAAATATTGTATACATTGGACTTATGAACCACAATTATTTTGGTTCACCAAAAACGTTACTATCATACGATAGGGTAATTTTACCAGAATTATACTTTACGTGTATGTATATAGAGTGAGAAACAGCTTATGTAACGGAATTAATTAACGTTGATAAAAATAACATATTTGAAATCAGACAAGAGAAGAAAGTCTTGGAGAAAAAATTTACGTTTCAGAGAAAGCATACTTTTTATCAGTAAAGACGAAATGACTTAATTAACCGTAATATCTAGTAATTATCCCAGAAGAGCTCCTTAAATAATGCCTTCCTTTTACGTACACTTTCCATTCTTAATTATCTGTAGTGCATCCATGACTTCTTTCAGCACCTATTCCTAAGGCTTAGGACTTATAGGCTTTTAATACTCAATAAGAAATTCAATGTGATAAATATTTTTGTCTAAATAAGTACACGGGAAAATGTCGTCTAATATTGATGTACGGAATGGTAATAACATTTCTTACGAAAAAAAACAGCATTTTTTTGTCTAATAAAATCAAATAAATAAACCATTCATTTAAACCATATATTTGATATTTTTTACATTCCAATGGCAATGGTTTACTTGAAATTCAGGTTCCTAAATAGTAGTTCTTATTTCCATACATTCTTTAAAAATACAAAACTGAAAAGTAAATTGAACTGGAAAAAAAATTTCGAGCCTTGTTGTGAATTGACAAATTTAGAAATTTTACCTCATTTACTAAAATTTAACACATAATATAAAAATATTTTTTATTGTCAATTTAAAAAAATAATTTATAAGCACTTCGATAAAAATTTCTAAGTGAATTTCTGCTCCCATAGAACCAAAAATACAGTAAATTTATTCAAATTTTGGTAGTTTTGATCATACTTCTTCTCTCAGTTCAATTGGCAAATAGTTCCCACCATAAAATTTTTAAAAGTTAACAGTGTGGAAGCATATTGTTTTGCCAGTTCCTTTTGACTCGAAATTTTGCACAAAATTTGACTTTATCCTTCAACGAACTCAATAAGACGGCTAGAACTAGGTTCGTATTTAAGGTCTAAATAGCATTTTTTAAAACTTGGTTTTATTATCTAGATCAGTTTTCAGTTATTACATCCTCTCCATACTCAACACAAATGCGTTGCGGCCTAGAACTTAGATAAAAGACAAAAAGTAGAAGGCATAAGATTCTCATTTTCATATCCCTGTTTATTATTTTCAAAATTAGCATAAATTAACTTGAATTAAAAAAAGTGCTGGCGTAAAATATCCTCAGTGGTTGACGAATCATTGGTAAAAATCCCCTTTCCATCGTGTTAAACTTGGGAAATTTTCGATGTTTTCCTCTCCAAGTAACGTAAATGCGGGAGGTTTAGTATCATAAAAAACTCTACGAAAGCGTGTTTGTCCCGACACTTGATCCGAGAGTTTCTTTGTCTTCTGGGTTGGATTTAAAATTACAAGGCTATGAAATTGAACTTTAATAGCCGTAAACTCAGAAGTGGTTCAGCAGTTTAACTCCGACCCAAAATATATTGATATTATGTTATATTATATTTATATAATATACTATCTCATTATTAAATTTTATATGTTGTGAAATATTACTTGATTGTTGCATTTCATGATTTAAACACAATTTTTTCCATCCGAAAAATATAAGAATTAATAAATATTTATATATTTATAAAATTTTTATAAAACAATCTCTTTCTATGTTTTTTTAAATATTTAATAATATATTTTTAAATATTTAGTAATATATTTTTAAATATTTAATAATATATTTTTAAATATTTAATAATATATTTTTAAATATTTAATAATATATTTTTAAATATTTAATAATATATTTTTAAATATTTAATAAGAAATATTTGACCTATATTTGAACTAGATATTCATTCGTGTATTTAAATTGTTTCAGTGAAATTCGTAAATATTTATCGTAATTCATTTTATGCGCATTTTCTCGTTGTATTATCTTATATATTAAGTCTAAATCCTGAAATACTGGAGAAATTATTTCCATAATAATTTGCTCCGAGTAAATATTGCAATGCAAGTAAATATAGTATCACCTTTTAAGATGCTATGCAATTGTTGCAAGCATGAAAATTTGGAGGTTGAAAAGCTATGAAATATGAGCTCATTAGTAACTTTGGCATTTTAATTTCTCTTTCGGTTATTTTAGACCCTCTCCCAGAGCCTAGATGACGCGTGTACCCACACCAATTTGCATTAACCTTAAAATAAGGCGGCACTTTAACGAGGCATAAGTCCACACACGCCCCGTTTTATTTAGAACGACCACTTCGCTTATATGCTTTCACGCACTCTCGACATAAAATTAATATTCTGACCAGCATTAGATGGCTCGCTTTTAGCTCTGTTCTTCCTTCGCGAGCCAAAATAGGGTTGCTATTTTCAACAACCAGAAGCTCCAAGCTGTGTGATGCGGTTTGTGTTTCAAGCACGAATCCATACAGCAAGAGTCGAAACTAATTTCTGGTAGACTCTTACGTGAATTTAATCTCATGGGAATTTTTTTGAAAAGGCACGCAAAAGTATTCTAGTCAGTCTCGTACCCGCGGGATAGTTTTTTTTTTATTCTCGATTTAGCAATGAATTCTTGCCAGCAATCACTTTAATAAAATTACTGGATGTCCGAAATGCTGAAGGTATGGGACTGTTTTAACTATAATTGGCAAACACGCACAACATGCGTGACGCTAAAAGTCAAAAAATGCAAAGTAGGAGAATCATAATCCGACATGGTTAGAGGAAAAAAAATTGCAGATTTACAATGTTAAGCATAAGTCATTAATTTGTAATTTAGTTCTAATTATTCCCACAACAATGTAGCAGCCTGGATCATTTAGAGAGAGAAAATTCCCTTTTTAATTTCTGTCGGTATGAATACTTAAGATTTGGAATGAAGCCATTAATTACAGAAATAATTAGAAAATCTATGCATAAGCTGATATTTTATGAATTGTTAAAGTTAATATATTTATTTATTTTACTTACAAATTTTTATTCACACGCAAATAATGATTGTTCATATAGTACACTGATTAAAAACTGCTTGGTCAAAACTACGAAAAAATGGTAAAATTTACTTTGTTTCTGGTTCTTTATACCAAAAAGCTCGGTGATTTTCCCCGAAGCGCCTTGGTTATGACTTCGGTAAAATTCATGACAAAATACGGTTTTGCAATGTTCCAATAAAATTTGGTAAATAAAGTAAAATTTGGTATTTTCATCATAATACCTTTGTGTGTGGCATAGAAACTATTTATTTGGTTAAATTTACTTTTCAGTTTTGCATTTTTTACTAAATGTACAATAATTAGAGCTATAATTTTAGAACCCAGAATTTCCGGTAAACTGTTATAAAATGAACATAATATTGTCAAATGAAAGGTTTAAATAGCATCTATTTTGGATTTCTTTTAACCAGAAATATGATTTTTTTTCTTGCTTAGAAAGTCATCACTATAGAATATGGAAATTTAAAAAGAATTTTTTCTCCGTGTGAATACCGCTTTTTAGCTTTTACATGATATAATATATGTATTATGAATTATACACAGTTCTACAAAATACAAAGGGTTTGGAAACAGGTTAGAATAAAGTAAAACAGTAGGAAATAATAAAAGTTTCTTCTTTTTTTTTTACGAAAAATTTTATAGCACTTTCTTGAACTTGCACTTGTTTTTCTTGCTTTTCTGAGATTTTCTTGAAAGAACTAAAATTCATTTCATAGTTTCTGGACATGAACTTATTTTCTTCATATCTCAGTTAAATAAAAACTAATATCAAAATTTAAATTTGCAAGCAATACCTTAAAATATATAGTGCGGTTTTTGGATGAAATTTGATTAGCTTTACAAAAAGTGATTTTTCTAAAGTTATCACTAAAAAAAAAAAAAAATCATGAAGACTGTACAAAAAACAGAACTTATATGACTAATCTATTTAATATATTTTTGTTAGTCATGTATAGTAAGAAAATTATAATCCACCCTGTTGCCTATGGGTTTTAAAATTTCATTTTTGAAGAAAATTATATTCATGTTACAGATCTCAATGCTGAAAATTCTATTTTAGAAGACAATGATTAGGAAAATCCTAGACTAAAGTAGTGCCACTCTTTTTCCTTACGACCTTTGTGCCGCTTTCGAATCTGATTGGCTGCTGCTGAACACATGGGTAAATTGCCGACATTTTGTTGACTGACTTGAACGACGAAGTAAGATTGCGACCAATCTGTTATTTTTATTTTTGCTTCTCTTTTACCTTTTATGGTTTCATACTTTTGCATTTATAATGACTGGTTGTTGGACATTTGGATGTTCAAATAAAACAAATTTAGGCTTCAAATTATATCGTTTACCTGGAGATCGGAATAAAAAAAGACAGAAAATATGGCTGCCTACTGCCTAGAATCAGCAAATACAAATGGCAGATTGTAAAATACAAGTTTGAAATTAATTTACTTATTTATTTGTTACAAATTTAAAAATAAATCTTAATAGAATTTAAATATTTGAGTGCTTTATTGCAGAAATAAAAGTAAACTAGCGTAACATTATAAATAATTCTCAAGTAAATAAGTTTAAAATGTCTATGGTTGTATAAGATGATCTAATTCCTATTAAAAGTCTTTCCTCAGTTTTTATAATTTTAAATATTTCATACATTATAGTACAATTTTGCGCCAGTGCAAAATAAATTTTTATATTTAATATTCAGAATTTTAATAAGAATTCTCAAAGAAATAATTATTAATGCTTGAACAAATCAGAACTCATCTATTTTGTTATTAAATTGAATAAAGCTTCCATTAACTAATTATTGACTATTTTATCACTTGCCTTAACTTTAAAGTATCTAAAAAAACTGATATTATTTTAGTTTTATCTAACTATATTTAACCTTTTAAACCTCATAAAAAATTAACTGCAAAATATTTCAAAGAGTTCAGAAAAAGAAAAAAATTATAGCATGAAAGACAAAATGAGAAAGTTTTAACTTATAGATTAGGGAATTTTTTTTTCTTGAATGAAATAAAAACAAAATACATAATTTTAAAATGAAAGAAAAAGAATTAATCGAAAAAATAGTTAATATTTAAGTTATCGTAAAGAATATGATAATATTAATCAATAAAAAACCGCGTTTAAGAATAGAAGCTCATCATTTCTAAATTGAAAGTTGCAGTTACAAAGATGGCGGCATGATACGGCATGATCTAAGCATCCAGGGCTTTATTAATAACTTAATACTACTTTTAGTATAAGGTTATTTATAATTATTAAACTGAATGCATGCTTTTAAGTTCCTTTTTAAAATAATGTATATACTAACTAATAAATGTTTATGCCAAGCCTTATACAGATCTTAGATTGTGCATCGTTGCATTGATAATAACGGCTACGCTAAGAATTGTAAAAAATTATTCAAAAAAAAAAATGAAAACCTTTTTACGTAATAGATGAGTGATTTTAAAATTCTGTTCCTCATTATTATTGTACCGAAATAAAATTAAAATTATCCACTTCATAGGTAATCTATATTACGGAGTTGGTTGATGTCATTGCTTTCCATTAATTCATTTTAAGGGAGTCAGTGTAACAAAATTATTTTAATATTATAATTAAAAATACAATATATATATAATTCGTTTTTAACGAAGCCGTTTACTGGTATATGCTCCGAGTGAATATTTCGTCAAAGTGAAGAAATAACTTTCGCATACTTATCTTTATAATATTGCTTATTTCAAATAAATGATAATATTACTTATTTCAAATTACTAAAATCTTAACGAACAAAACAAACGATATTCATTTATTTTATTTAAACTAAAACAAATAGTAATTTACTAACTAAGCAATCCTAAATGAAAACATTTTGTCATTACAACCTTCACAATGAAGTATATATACATTTTTAATTATATATAGAATATAAATTTTAACTTTAAAACTTTTGAAAATAACTTTTTAACTTTCAAAAATCATATTAATTGAGAAAATCTAAGAAAGGTATTAAAATGTTAGAATTATAATTTGAATTTAATTCATCGTTAGCTTATAATTAATAATGTCTTGTGTAAAAATATAGGTTTCAAAACTCTTACTGACTGGGAAATAAATTAAAAGAATAATTTATATAACCTGTGCTTTAAAGTGCTATTGTTGCTAAAGACCATGTACTAAAAAAATTCAATTTCAAAAGTCAAATTGAATATGGATTAAAATAAAAATTATATTTATATAACTTATACCTCATAATTTATTTTATTACTGAAAATCTTAAGTAAAAAAAATTCAAATTTCAAACTGAATGGAAAATAAATTAAGAATAAAATTTTCATAATTTATATCTTATACTTTTATCATTACTAAAATTGTGCACAATATTTCCAAATCAAACTGACCTAGATATAATTCTGTATTTTATCATTCAAATAATATATCAAGCATTAAAAATCTGATCCAAATCTACTTTCACTCGAATAAAATTTTAAGAAAGCGGCATTTTGAGTGGAAGAAGAAAGCATACGTCAACGGTAAAATGTCGTTTCTAAGACAGTTATTTTGAAAGTCTTGACATCTTTAGGATTTGTGAAAGGAATACCAATTAGTGGACTTGTGGGAGTAGGCTATGCGTGACACCAGAATTCTTAAATATTGCAATGCAGTACCCATGAATGTCGGCCGCTTTTCCTTTTCGCTAACTTTATGTTTGTTTTCTAATTATTTTCGCTTGTTAAAAGGTGAGAGGTCTAGCATATTTAGTACCTTGCTTCCTATACCTAATGGTAAAAGAAGTTTTAAGATTCGGGCTGCTTTTAAATTATACTTTAATGTTATATTTTCTTTAAAAAAAATCAAGGTAATAAAAAATACCTATATATAATTATTTCTTGCCTTTTTTTCTGAATGTAATTATATAGGTTAGGTTTTGTCTACAAAGATCATTAAAAATAGATGTTACTTTGTTTATAAGAACATGGTAAAAATATTTTATATTATTAGTATCATTAAAAGATTATAATAAAAATATATTTTTATACAAAACTTTATTATCATTATTTAATCAGAGATGCCAACTTGTTTCGGACAGCGAATAAATATTTTCTTGTGGTAGTGTTTCAATGTATTAATATATTAGTAAATTTAATTTACAGGGTTTTTGTTCATCACTATTTTTCTAAATATTTTAAATACTAATATGAAACGACGCTTCGTTATAGTTATGCAGCATTGTGCCTTTTAAAAAGTAGGCAAAATTAACTTAGTAATTTTTATGTTAGGATAATTATACTTTATTTTGAAATATCCCATTTACCGTTGTAAAGGAATGCGCCCTGAAGAGAACCTTTACGTTTTCCTATTAAAAAACTCTTCTATTTTATTTTATTTTATAATTATTCTTTGGTTATATACATATATATACCTTCTTGTTGTTCGCTTCTAACTTCACCTGATAGATAGATAAATAGAAAAACGTCGGTGAGAATTAATTTTTCGAACGCTTTTCTCTTGAAAAAAGATAATATTTTTTGCTGTATTTCCCTCACGGAGAAAAAATTCTTTTAAAATTACCTTATTGATTGGTAATGACATTTACAGTAATAAGAAAGGAGACTTCCTGTTTGATACAACTAAACCCCTATTTAACCTATGATAAAACTAAACCCCTATAACCCCTTATTTAAGAATATTACCGTTCATATGGTAACGATTTACTAGAAATTATAGTTTTTAAAATTTTAGTTCTTATTAAAACAATTTTAGAAAAAAAAATTATAACTGAAAAATAAATTTAACCGAATAAATGGTTTTTACTCCATGCTCTAAGTGATCATGGTAAAATTATCAAACTTTTACCAAATTTACCAAATTTATCACACGTCATAAATCACTATTTTACTGTTAATTTAACCAAAATCTTTACCAAAGCACTTCTGTAAAAATTACTAAACTTTTGGTGTTCCCATAGAGCTGGAAACACGGTAAATTTTACCATATTCTGGTAGTTGTCTTTTCAGTATATTCTTATTTATTTATTTGACCCTATCAGTCTTAATTATAATTTCTTGTGCTCTGTTTTTAATATTTTAATTCCGATATAGATGCGGAATTCACCTTATATCAATATAGTTGAGTGCAGCTCTTTTTGATATTTTATTTTTTATTTCGATTTTTAACGTGGTTGAGTTATGGGTAAAACCTTTTTCTATGTATTATTTTATACTGATCATGTATATGCTTTGATTTCATGAAAAAAAATATTCACAACTCAACTCTACTTCACCCATTTACAGAAAAAAATACCGAAGAATCAGTCGATATTGATGTGTCAAAACTACAGTGTATTTCAAGATTTATACAAGGATTTACTTTTTTGGAAAGAAACACCTCGCTTAAACGTGTGTCAAAACAACATTTTTTAGACAGATGTTATTCACCTTCCATAAATCTCGACATACTACCATACAGACATATATGCACACAAAGTAATCTCAACTCATATCTTCTTGCAAACCCACCCGTTGACTCAAAGCATCAATTCAATCCTTAGAACTGTTGATTCATGAAATGAAACTTTTTCAACTCGTCGCAAACCTGCACATTTCCGTGATATTATAAGAATTTTTTCGTTTACTAAGGAGTATAACGTCGCAGTTTTTCAGAGAATTGCCATACTTCTTTTTTTCCCCATCTTCTATCTGTCGTATATTCGTATTTCTAATCTTACAAGTATCATATATAAGCTAAAGCCTGAAGGGTAAAAATGTAGCCTCTTTTACGTGAACGAGCTATAGTCGTTTTTTTTCCCTCCTACAAACTGCCATGTGAAGCATGCTATGATGAGGTTCCGTTTTTGAGGTTTACTAGAAAATGAAGTTCCCAGTTTTTTTTGGGGGTTTTTTTTTTTAATGAAAAGAAAGTATCAAAAATATAGATATTCCTTGAGATAGTAATCTATTTTGATATTCAGACTTGTGATTTAACATTGGATTGAAGTCTTGTAAGTTATAATATATATTTAGAATAAAGAAACCAGAATCTTTTGTTTTGCACATGTTGTGCCAGGTACAGGCAAAAACAAAACTGTTAAAAAGTTATTAAAAAAATTCCAAATCAATAGATATTTAAATAAAGATATTATTAAAAATTTAATTTTATTATATTTAATTATATTTACTTAAATGTAGCGCTTAAATTCAACACATAGCGTGCACATTGTTATTTACACACTTACGCATTAACGGAGAAAAGCAGTTTGTTAAAATTACCGTACAGTATGATAATAACATTTCTGGCAGAAATACAATATAGTTCTGGTTAATAAAACCAATCAACCTATGGTAAATTTTAGGTTGATATGGTAATGGGTTACTGGAAATTCTGGTTTTCTTGCATAGTTCTTATTAAAATACTTTTAGAAAGCAATTGAAAACTGAACAGTAATTTTAACCAATAACTGGTTTTTATGTCATGCTTTAAGGTATCACGCTGAAATTATCAAATTTTACCACGATATGTTTTATCGCAAATTATGGAAACATATTTTTATTAATTTTATCAAAATCACTGCTAAAGTGCTTCGATAAGAGATTATGAGCTTTTGTTGCTCCCATAGAGCCAGAAACATGATAAATTTTCCCATGATCTAGTTCCTAAGAAAACATTTTTTTCTCAGTGCATAGATACTGGCTTATTTGATTATTTTGCTTATACTTGGCTGCTCTATGTGTTTGGTATTCAAGGAAAATATATTTTGATTTCTTATTCAAACAACATTTTTTGATTTTCCTATTTCAATCAAATTTAATTATATCGTTGTTTACATATACATTTATTATAAAAAATTCATGAGTAAACGAGATTTTCAGAAGCTACAATCAATTCGTGAAGAATGTTTAGTTGTCGTTGAGTATTTTTATGTATCGCATTTTTAAACATAACAAAATTGTCTTAAATAATTTCAACACAAAATGATATAAAAAGCAAAATGATATAAGCAATCTTTGATGCAAAGCAAACGTTAGAAAATGTATTTTTTATCCAGCAGACAGGTTACAACTTCATAATTTTAAAAGAGCATTTAAAAAGGCAATAGTACTAGCAAAAAAAAGTTAATTAAAAGTTTTTCAAATAATATTGCAATAATAATTTGCAAATATATATTGCAAATAATATTGCACGTAATGATATTTTAAAATTTTAGAACAAGTAAGAATATTTTTTCTGAACTTAATACAATTTATGTTTAATATTTTGAATATTTTAATGCATTATATTTTCAATAATTTACCTACTTGATATTTGCATTTCTTAGGAATATATTCAAATAAATATTTTAAAGTAATTTCGTCCATAATAGCATCTTCTAATTTATAATAACACTATAATTAATTTTTATTACTGAGTCATTAAAACTATCCTGCCTCCTAATAAATTTACTCGTTACTTTCTAAAGTTTTGTTTTTTATTTCATTATAAACTTCAGAACTGATACCGAGAAAAAATTTTAATTTATGATCTGTCAGTTAATCCAGAAAATAATTATCGCTATAAAATAACTACTAAAATATCGTATAAAATCGCATGTTATATTTAATGAATTTAAATTTCTTACATTTCTGCAATAAATTCCCTTCTAATCTAACAAAGCAGAGTAAAAAAATATTCTGCTGTTAAGAAGTAGAACTTCAACTTCAGAAATGGCACTTAGCTTCAAACTTAATATTTTAATAAATATTTTCCGGAAGAGAGCAGAAGTTATTTCCTAAATTGCTTAGGATTATGACGATGAAACATTTGTGTGCTTTTTTGCCCTTTTCCTGTCTTTTAGCTTTTATCTCCATTTATCCAGGTTATAGATTAAGAGTATTAATTACAAGGATGGTCGAATGGACAAATCTTGAATTAGGGATCTTTCAACTGGTCCTTTATGAAAGTCATAAAACACGAGATCTGCTGTGCCATAACCATCAACAGGGGTTCGGCGCTTGTAAAATGTGCGGCCATCGTTGAGGATTAGAAGCGGGAAATATGGCCGGAACGAGGTCCTATCTGGGGCGTTGCAGGGGCGCATTAGTGATCAGGAAAGGGCGCAAAACTCTGCGACGGACGACACGCCAGAGCACCATCTGTCAAAGTCGGAGTGTCCCTAAGGGCGGGATGACACTGCAGTGCATGATTTTGTGCTAGAAGAGGGACCATATCATGATTACATACCGAATCTTCGATTTTTTGTTTATAACATTGGAAAATAAACTGAACGTTTGTTTTCCATTTTATCGTTTTGTACGTTTGTAATCAAAAACAACTTAAGTGCAGAGGGTGTTGATCAAAATAATTAATGATTCGAAAAATTAATTAAAAAACTTATAGAAAATAAAATTTAAGGCATTGCAAAAAAGAGGAAGCAAATCTAATATCTAATTATAATCAATATTTTTTTATATATAAGCAAAACGGCGAAAGCATTTTCGGAATAGAACTGATGAACAGTGTGAAAGATATAAAATGCATCAACGGAATAACTTTTTCTCTAATAACAATATTTTTTAATTTATGGCAAAAATTGATTTGGGGGGATTGAGAATAAATTTCTCAATTAAATTCGGTCGATGATATTATAATAGTTAGTTCACAAAATCAGACACGAAAAAGTACTTCATCAGAAAAAAAAACCTACTCTTAGACTGGTTTGATTTTTGACCAACAAAACTGAAGCGAAACGCTTTTTGAAAAATATGGCAGTAATAGCTTAGTTAATGTTTGTTCTATTCACTCTCGTTAACGTTAATTTTATCTCTAGAAATAATAAAACTAACTAGTTGAATTTTGCACAACATTACAAAACTCTTTTATCCCTTAAAAAATCGATGCAAAAAAAAATTACTATTTTCTTAATCAACAAAAAAAATGTTTAATTCGTGAGATATTCAAATTTTAACTTTCTCCTAAATTGTATAATTATTTTAAGGTAAAATGCAAAATTTAAGAATATTTAATATTCCATGAAATTCTAATGTATAAGATTAATGTTGAGTTGTATAATAAATGTTTATTAAAGAAATGGATGCGGAATTATCTCTGGCTAAATAAGTCCAATGATTGTGTACAAAAAACTATTTTATTCGGAAAAATTGCTGAAAAGATATGGCAAAATGATCAAATAATGAAATTAACATACTGAGGCCGGGATTTTTTACCACTCTGTCGAATCATATTTTCCGATATATATAATCATATACCCCATATTTAGTGGGTTAAAAACTTGAGTCCTTCGGTAAAAATATTGTTTATTCAGAGAAAGTACGACTCTCTAGTCTGATTTAATAATTTAAAATATTGTCTGTAAAATTTCTTTACCCATCGAATTGTTAAGATTGCATTTAGGTCTGTGAAGACCAGATAATTAGATAAGCCTAGACCATTTAAATATACTAAATTATTCAGTGCACTGTGCATTTAATTGATTCCAGTGGTTCATGTATGGAATCCATTTACAATGGTACTGTCTTTCTTTCTTTAAATAAATAATTCCCAATAAAAATATGAAATAAACACATAAAAATCGTCATATAAAGTATATATAGAAATAATTATATTATACGTACCGTGCAACATTTCTTAAAAATACACTTTAATTTTAAGTTAATTACTCTCTTTAAACTTAAGACGTTTAGTCAGCAAATAAGTATTGCTGTTATTGTAAATTAATGTTTTCATTGTATTTTACTTGTGTGTGAAGAGAAATGGTTGATTCGTAAGTTTTTACTACAACGGAACTATTCGACCGATTTCGCTCAAATTTTTTATTTTGTCATTGAAATTTGTGTTATTTAAAATGATGTAAAAAATTGCATATCTTATGATTCAAAATTTTTTCGTTTCTTATTGATAAGCCCGGTGGCTGAAGTGGTAGCGCTTCGAGCTCCCATGCCACAGGTCCTGGGTTCGATCCTCGGCCCGGGCAAGGTTGACTCAGCCTTTCATTCCTTCAGTGGGTCGATAAATGAGTACCAAGCATGCTTGGGAACTAAACACTGGGGGTTCCGCATTCGGCTGACCACCTAACCGGAACATCTGCTCCTGCACCCCAGAGCCCAAGGTCAAGAAAACTTAGATGGGCACAGTAGGCCTTGGCCCTCTAAGGGCTGTCGTACCACTGAGTTTAGTATTAAATAAAATAATTAACGGAATAAAATAATTAACGGATTTCGTACGGAATTATTTCCTGAAAAATGAATTTTATAATTGCGTGCAAAAATTTTTTTTAACACGAGTGGAGAGATAGAGGGAAATGCACAAAATGTCATAAACATTAAGAAGTTCAAATTTTTGAGCTTTCTCCTGACCATTCCTTTGGGACCATATTTCCAAAATTGCGTCTATCTCCTGTACTTTGGGGTACAGAAATCCGAATTTATCAGAAAAAGCTATACTTATTCAGAAAAAGTACGTTTTTGTGTCTGATTTCGTAACTAAAAGTATCGTCTACACTAGTTAATTAGCATATTTGAGATCAACCCCATCGAGATTGAATCCTAAAAATGAAGTTTTTATCATTAGCTCAAAAACTATTCATGGTAGCCCGTTTTTAATTTTTCAAACTATACATAATGTTACGATGTTTTCAAATTATCTATAAAAAGAGCTTGTTTATGTCTATATGAATTTGTTTGTTTAGAAAAAAAAGCTATAAATAAACAATCAATAAAGCATAACAATCTAGGTTTTAGAAGTAAGAAACTAATTTGAAAAGCTATTTATATCTCTTAAACAATTTTATTTACCTATGTAATCATATTCAGAAGAAGAATAAAAATTAAATTCCATTTCACGGAAAGAGATAATTCATAATTTTAAATATCTGTAATTAGTGCTTCAAAATGGACGTTTGTAATTTTCATTTCTTTCGTCATTAAAAGGATAACTTGACAGAAAGAATTTCTGAATAACATAAAATAATGTATTTTTCTCGTAGATTTGCACATTGGAAGTTCGGAGTATAATTAGCATTTGTCTTTGTTTTTATCATCATTTCGATTTTGTAATTAAAGCTTAGGTAAAACGCGTGTTTCTGAGCACATTCTATATTTCATTCGAATGCTCTTTGTACAAAAATAATAACAATTAAAAAACAGAAATAAATTTTTAATTTCATATATATTATTAGGAATACATCTTTTATATTAAGTAAGGAAAATTTTAAATGATCTTTAAAGCAGGGATAAAAGTTACTCCCATGGTTAGGAATATTTAAGTCTAAAATGAGAGGTGTGCTTAAAATTTAGAATTAGTAAGTGTACCGGTTTAAAATCTTAAATCACGGTTGCCAGATACTACGGTGAGCTTGATTTACTGGCAATTTTGTAATTTTTTTTACCCCCAAAAAAACAAATATATATATATATATATATATATATATATATATATATACATCACATTTACAAATGTTCTTTTCCCTAGAATTAGAAATAAAATTATCTTGTGTGAACAACAAAACTACTAATGTTCAACTATGCAGCATTGCAATTTTGAACCTAATCTAGAAGAGAAGGGAACTCCTGGATCAAGTATTGGGAGAAATTTGACGTCTTGGTGGGCTTTTTGATGGAACTAACCAGCAGTTGTATTACATGGAATGGGAAAATTACGAAAAACCCTTACGGTTAGCCTGACGTGAAGGGGACTCTAACCCATGATCCTTCCACTACGGAGGATATTTTACGTTAGAACTGTGGTCGGTGACCACCACAAAAGTATATATTTTTAAACCATGGTGGCTTAGGGGATAGTTCGCTTGCCTCCCAAGAAGGTGAAGGTTTGAATCTTAGAGTTGGATACAAATTCTACTCCCGGCTTGCATTTACAACAGTGCTGACATAAAATAAATCTTCAGTGCTAGATGGAGCATGGGTAAGAATCCCCTTTCTGTTGGGCTAACAGTGGTAGGATTTCGTAATTTTCCTCTCCGTGTATCGCAAATGCGAGATAGCTCCACTAAAAAAAACTTTTACGAAGGCTAGTTGGTCCCGATGCTTTATCCAGTAGTTCCCATGTCTTTTGGATTAGGTTAAAAAAACAAGGCTACGAGGATGAACATTGATAGTCGTAAACTCAGAAATAGGTCTGTTGTTCAACACCGGTTATAAAATAAAATATAAAACTGTTAACTTTCTTGCTCAGATGCAGCATTATTTTCATCACCACGCATTTCCTGGATAACTATCCGCCTATTGTCAGGAAAAGCGTTGAAGCCGGACTCTCCCATGGATAGCACGTTGCTCCAATCATCTCTTCTGTGATGATTACTTCCTTCACGATGTGGATGTCTGTATTCATTGAATGCGTTTGAATGCAGGTTCCCTGCCTAGTGAACATGAACCATACGTCTCCCAGCAAGAAAATGGGATAGAATCGGTTCGAAATTGAAACTCTGGAATTAGCAGTCCTCTAAATGTGTTGTTGCAATAAAGTGGCATTCCACCAAGGTGATCTTTTTTCCACTCGTTCTCAGTGCAAAATACCGATTCTCATTTTGTGTTGGCATCATTCGTCCGATCGTCATTTTGTATTGTCCCAATCTTCAAAGAAAGTTTCTTGAAGCTTTCAAAAATTGACTCCAAAGTCGATAGTAGATTAGTTGCTGAGTTCAAAGATTAGTAGCCGATAAAATAATAGGAAAAATGGCACTATCCGCAGCAATGCAATGCGTTTTACCAGTCCATAACTGAGCTATGTCTCTCTTGATTAGTTTATCTGAGCCATATTTTTCTGAGACATCCATATCGCATTTACTGTTACCAAAATGCCAACTGTTTTTAAAGATGTTACATTCAAATTCATGTCAATTGTTTTCAATTTGTTTCAGGTTGATATGCGTTTTTCTTCTGATCACGTCGTGTTTTTTGCAAGGAAATAATTTGCATTCTCGCAATTTTGCAAGCATATTATATTTTTTATTTTAAGCTTTTCTTCTTTTTCATTTATTTAAACAACATGTTGATGACATGGTTATTTCATATAGAATTCACAACATCATTTATTTTTAACAGTGTATTTAAACTGTAAAAACCGTAAAAATGTGTGTAATATCTCCCCGAATTCGATGTTAAGCAGCCCAAAAGGTTGTGTAAAGGAACACTTTTTTCAAGCTAGCACCTGATCTTTCGTATCAATTTAAAGGGTATATGAAATCTGTAAACACCAGAAATTCAAAAAGGTTTACTTCAAGCTGACTCGCCCTTCACCATAGGTTTCCTTCCTATATTTTCATAGGTACTTTCACTTCCGATGTTGGCACGCTTTGATTTCGTCTGCAATTCTTTGCAATCGATTAAGAGTTTGCGAGCATTTGCTGTTATATTCATTGCTTCTTTATTTTCCACTTCAGAAACTAAATTTCGCAGTGAAAAATATGTATGTATATTTTTAGTTGTGTAATAAGGATATTTATATTTTAAATTTCAAGTCTCAGTAAACTTTATTAAATAATTTAAATAATGTATAATTTCCATTCATATAAATAATGCATAATTCTACACGTATGTATCATTTACAAACTCATTTTATTTTAAGAGTAAGTGCAGGTATGCAACCTAAATCCTTGATTCTTACTTTATACTGTTTCTTAAAAAAGAAATTTACTTATTTTTGTGTATATAATATCTTAGCGTAACTAAAAAACATTCACTGTGGCATCTACTTTTCACCAAGTACTGTAAAAAAGCATTCCTGGAGTTCCCAGTACTAGAAATTATCGCTGAATTTCGGTGTCAAGTACCTGTCAAGTAACACCTCTTTGGTGTCAAGTAGTTGCTACCATTTTCGATGTTCAAATATACGAATTATGGTGTCAAGTACTTCTGAAGTAACATCTCTTTGGTCACAAGTAGTTGCTACCATTCTTGATGTTCAGATATACGAATTATGGTGTCAAGTACCTCTCAAGTAACACCTCTTTGGTGTCAAGTAGTTGCTATCATTTTTGATGTTCAGATATACGAATTATGGTGTCAAGTACTTCTCAAGTAACATCTCTTTGGTCACAAGTAGTTGCTACCATTTTCGATGTTTAAATGTACGAATTATGGTGGCAAGTACTTCTCAAGTAACACCTCTTTGGTCACAGTTGCTACCATTTTTGATGTTCAGATATACAAATTATGGTGTCAAGTACCTCTCAACTAACACCTCTTTGATCACAAGTAGTTGCTACCATATTTGAGGTTCAGATATACGAAAACTTTTTACTTTATTATAATGCTACCTTTTGAATTAAAATAATAAGCTTGAGCATTTTTAATATTGGTTTAAAAAGTTATTTTAAGGTTAAATAAATGAATAAAGTATATTAGCTTTATAAAGGATAAACGAAATAATTTGTTCCATTTTAACTTTAAAATGATTTTTGTTTAAATTTCTTAAAATATTTTAAGTAGTATGTAACTACTTCAACAGTAAAAAACAGCAGTCTTGATTAAAAAATAATATTACAAGAATTTTCTTCTCAGATAAAGAATTTAGGAATATACTCGACCCCGAAATAAGATCTTTTAATGTGACAAATTGTCGATCGAAACTCTAGTCGCAAAACACCCTCAAACTATAAAACTGCATACTTTATGATCTAGCTATTAATATCTTTTCATCAGAAGCCGCATTTCTTTTACAAAAGGCGGTATTTGTCTTGCAGCAGCTGGTATCATCACGATAGCGCCCCCTTGCCGTGAGCGCTCTAATAAAAGATAAGGTGCATTTATGCCCATAAGTTGACAGTGGCTATAATATCCATGTGTGGTAATTGAGATTCAAGCGTTTCGTTCCATTCGCTTAACGTAGATTCACATGAGTATAAATGGAAATTCGCGACTGTTTCGCTGGCTGCTGGACAGAACATCTGGTACTATGGTGTGAAACCAAATTGTAATTTAGTTAATTGGTTGAAAAACTTAGGTTGTGATATGGATCATTAGCTGGATTAAATGAGGCAAATTTCTCACGACCATGGTTGGACTATGGAAAACACAGATGGCTCATTGTTTTTTGATTGATTTTTTACTTTTTTATATAAATGCGTGTGTTAACAAAGGGATTGTTTTTGAACCATAATGCAAGCTTGAAAAAATGCAACTCATTTATGAAAATTATTGGTTCTTTGAAAAAAGAAACAAGACAAAATTTCTTTCTTACAAAAAAGAGAAGAAAAGAAAAATCATAATGTTCGTTTAAAGAATCTGTAATGACGTCTATCAAACTAATGTGTTTTTCGTTGAAAAGAGATTTTTTTTCCTTTTAATTAAAAGTATTTTCTGTCGAAAAATAAATGTATCTGTAATAAAAAATTTTCAGCCTGAATAAACCATAAAAAATTACTAAATTTTTCTTTAAATTATTTTAGTTTAGTATGTCACGTTTTCTTAAAACATGCACTGGGTCTTAAATTTTTGCAATGTCCGGGTAACTGATAAGAAATAAATCCTTTGATCGACCGGTTCCGGGTAACTGATAAGAAATAAATCTTTTGATCGACCTTTTCCGGGTAACTGATAAGAAATATATCTTTTGATTGACAGGTTCCAGGTAACTGATAAGAAATAAATATTTTGTTCGACCAGTTCCGGGTAACCAGCACAAAGTTTTATCTACTTCCCGGTCGGTTCCGAGTACCCGGTAAATTTTGGATTTATTACCAGGCTGATTCCAGGTACCTGGACGGATATTATAACATTTGCGCAAAACAATATAAAAAGCATTTAATTGTTTTACACGATATTGTTCTTATGAAATTAATAGCATGCCTAAATAAATATAAACGCGCTTTTATTTAATTTTTTGTTTACTTTTTATTTTTTTCAGCGAAATTTAAAAAAAAAGTTCTAAAAGAAATTTGAAATGATTCTTCAGATGCAAAATGATTAATGTAAAACTTAGCTGTAAAGTTGAGACCTCTTTTAACTTTATATTTAAATAGTCATTTTTTATTTTACTGAACCAAATTCTCTATACTATTTATTATAGCTTTAGCAAAACGCGGGATATTTAAAACATATTTTAATAAAGTGAGTGTTATGATTACATCTCTATATCCTTGTAATTTTTCACCTCCAAAATATAGAGTAACTCCTTGATCAAGCAACAAACAAGTGGCAAGGTTTGTCAGGCGAAATTTGCCCATATGTGCGTTACACGGAGAAAAAACTACGAAAACCTCCTATATTTAGCCCGATTGTAAGAGATTATTATGGTAACTGTTTTTAATTTATAACCGTCGTTGAACAGTCGATCTTATTTTGAGTCTACGACAACCAATCCTCAACTCCGTATCCTTGTAGTTTCTAACACATTCCAGAAGAATATTTTGGTTTCAAAATACGCAGTTATTTTAGCTTTATGTAAGAATATTTTGTTAATATGTTAATCATAGCGTAATGGGTAATTTCCTGGATTTGAATAATAACTTGAACTCGTCTGAACTTGAAAAAGAAAAGTTTTACCTACAAAAAAACAAATCGTGTGACTCAATAAGAGGAAATAAATGAGGAGTAATTTTACTCTTTAATGAAACTTATAACAATTCAAATAGGAAATGGTTCTGATCGATCTTTGTCGTTTTTTTTTTCTAATTTTATTTTTCAAAATTCCACTGTAAAAGTTAAGATTTATACCTGTACATCAGCAATTATGCAATCTCTCTCTCGCTCTTTTCTACCTTTGAAGACATTTACTTAAAAGCGAGCTTATAAAATAAAGAAATAAAGATCTGGTGAGGAAAAATAAATTTTCTACAACAATCAATAAATATTATTTAAAGAACAAAGGCTGAAATTTCACGAAAAAGCGCTTAAATTCGCTGTAACGTTCTAACAAAAAGGAATTTTGAAAAAGAACTCAACTTGAAATTATCATACAAAATAGTCCCATCAGCTCTGTAGGTACCTTTCAGCTGGCAGTGGATAGACCAAAATGGTTACTTTTTACTACAAGCTTAACAGCTAATAATTCTCAAGCTAATTTTTGAATCGTAATTTTTTTTTATTCCATTCCCTGTACATTTTTCTACAAATCTTCGGAATTTATGATATAATTTGAGCAGCAAAGCAAAATGTAAAGTAAAGCAAAAAATGTGAGAAAAAAATTCACAAAAATTTTTCTTAAAGAATACGAAATTTACAAAAATTTTAAAGATAGTACAAGGAGTTACAAATTCTTGCTAAAATTACTTGAACTCCTCAGCACATGCGCGAAAATTTCCCTACAACGATCAGTATTTTTCAAGTGGTAGAAAATAATTTTAATGTTACGCATAAAGCAAACGCTATACAAAACTTCTCCATTGTGGTAGTTTTTTTATCCCAACTTTAAAGACTGGTTGATTTGATTATTTCGATTATTATTCCATTTTGATTATTATCTCATGATTTTTATTATTTTTCTAAAATAAATAAGACTTAAAACTTCAGGCGATGAATCTTTATTAGAAAATAATCCTATAATATAACCTTATTTCTCAGCAATTTGTAATGAACATACTTAAATCAGAATCTAAACTTATTAACCGTTTTACAACCACTAAAGAGTAAGTTCATAATAAGCTCCGTGTAAAACTGTTTGAACTCAACATAATGATTTAAAATAATGAATACAAAATTGCAAGCCATTATAGGGAAATAATTTTTTGTATTTTTATTAATTTCATTTGTTCTCTTTCGCTAAAACAATTGAACGAGTTCTCATAGCAACCAAGAATTTAAAAGACGTTTAAAGAGAAAAAATGTCGATGAAGTTGTAAGGGTAAATATTTAACTTTTTTCTGCGAAATTAGAGTTTAAATTTAAAGCAGTGATATTCCAATAAAATTATTACTAAGCAAAATGATTTTTGTTCGCAGTTAATTTTTAACACACTCATAAATGGAGTTTTTTACGTGGGAAGTCGTATGCATAAACGTAAAAAGTCTGATACTATTCAGTCTAAACATTTTAAAGGAATAATTTTAGCTTTTAAGGAAAGAAAAACTGTTTCATGTTGAATAAAAATAAGAATAAATCAATTATGGAAATTGGTGAGCAGTGACAGACAGGAGGTTTCGACCCGTAGTGTATAATTATTACTGCCAAAAGGTATGGCTTTTCAATAAAAAATACCAAATATGGTTTTGTCATCTACAGTTTTGTTATGGCGAATCATTGTTTCACTACATTTACATTTCATTTTATGAATAGTTGGTTCATATTTACTTCATGAATATCTAATAACTTTTGAACATTATATTATACTTAAAATGAGATTATATCCCCTTTGATCCACCCAATATTCTCGCTTTATTTCAGTAATCCACTGACCAGAACAACCAAGGCGTAAAGAGACGATCAAGCCACTATATCCTTTTGATATCCATTCTGGCAGTTCAACCATGAGGTCAGTTGACGGATCTAGCTTGGATGAGAAACACTCATTTGCATTTCATTCGGAGTAGTCCGTCCCATTCCTGTCCGTTCCGGCCCCTACACCTGGACAATAGCTTGACGGCGGCTAAAGGATAGCCTCATATTAGTCTCGTCTCTTCTCGGTACAGATTGGAGCTTAATAATGACTCGTGCAGATGGAGTAATTGTATCCGAAATAGAGAGTCAATGCTCCAGTGGACTTGATCCAAGAACCAAACCTCCTTTTATTTCGGATCACAATAAAAGCATCTCATAAACCGAATTGTCATTAGATTGAATCGTCAAAATTACTTTATAGTACATTGTAGTGTATCGGTAAAATTCTGTTCAGTGCTTATCGGAATGAAAATCTCAACGCTCATTGTTGCTTTTAGGATTAGAATTAATGTTGCACTGCATTGCTGAGTCACAGAATACATATTCTTCAAAAAATTATCAGGAGCTAAATTAAAATGTATCGGAATTTTAATACTTCATGAAACATAAAACGAGTTTATATTTCATGAATTAGCAGCCTATTCTTGCAATGTACTGAAATGACTAAGATTATGATAATAAATAATATGTTAAGTGTAATAATAGTAATTATATATATATATATATATATATATATATATATATATATATATATATATATATATATATATATATATATATATATATATATATATATATATATATATATATATATATATATATATATATATATATATATATATATATATATATATAAGTTAAAATTGCCATATAATACCACCAATCGCTGAAACTGCTCCTGCACTGTCTGCATGGTAATTCCCCCCTGACGAAGCTGCCATGTATGTCAGTGCATCCACTTTAATTTATTTTTAATATTTTTTCTCTTTTTGTTAAAAAGGTTGCTATTTCCAGTTGTATTTTTCACAGTTGGCTGTCAAGTTGGCCCCTACCACCCACTTGTGGGTGTTTCAGCTTTCAGGATTTTTGCTCGATACTGAAGTATTACCATTTTTTTAAAATTATTGCAGTGAATTGAAGAAATGGTAATTACAAGTTAAAATTAAAAGAAAAGTTTAAGTAATTTTGAAAGCTTATTTATTCTGCCTCTAAACGAGTGAAGATGGATTTACTTAAATACAGCTAAATTTAGCAAAGATTGGATATAAAATATTTATTTATTAATTTTATAATAAGTAATAATTAAAATATGAAGTAATTATTATATACTTTGACTTACTGTAACTCTAATTAAAAATTTAAAAAGTAAGCTGATTTCTTTACTTTCTAAATCAACCGGCCAGGTGGCAGAGCTGTTCGCGTACCTGACTGGGAAGTCAAAGGCCGTGGGTTGGAATCCCTCTCATTTCATGGATGTTTCTCTCTGTGTTTTGTCCTCTGTTGTGTGGGATGTATGAATGTAGTACACCCTATGAACGGGTATCTATGACAGTATGGCCTGGGCAATGTTGCTCGCCTCCGTGATTCTGGTCATAAGGTGCTCATCATCGCAAAATGAGCAACACTTCTGGTACCTTCCATGGCGAAGAACTATCAGTTCAGTGAAGGGTTTAAAAAATAATAGAATATTAATAACTTTATAAATCCCTATTTCAATAGGCGGATAGAAAGTTTAGGACAGTTACAGTGGCAAAAGAGGTGGGTACGTATGGAAAGACTAACAATATCAGTTGTATATTATGCTCGTTTTAAAGTTCAAACAAGTTTTATTGTAATGGCCGAATGTACACTTTTTAATGCCAAATAAGCAACAAAAAATCTTTTAACTTAGTGTCAATGACACTTTTATGCACTGTCACGTTTTTGTTTGGAATTTACTGCGTTTTGCATAATGGCTTGGAAAGACAACCAGTATGCTTATATGCCTCAAACTCAGAACTTTCATATTAAGATCATTTAAATACTCAGTTTATTCACACTCTGAGAATAATTAACACATGCAAATATTTGCATTGCAGGGGGTTTGATAAGAATGTCGCCACGAAGCAGTCCTAGGATTAAAAAGAAACAACATTATGAATAATTTGACTTTACACTGTTGAATACAAACCAGGGAACTCATTTCCTTAAATGCTGGAGAAAACACCTGCACCTAAGTACTTACCTGGGGGAAACAAAGCCAAAAATCACCCGCTATTATGCATTTGAGTTAAAACATCTGTTTAAATAACGGACGACAACTCCATTCTGCCGAAATCCTCTCTTAATTACTAAAAGGGGGAAAAGATTTGTCTGACTCAAAATGTTATTCAGTTGCTACTGTGGCAGTCATTTGCAACGCCCATCCCTATTCTCATCGTCCGTCTAAAGCATTTGCACATTTGTCGATTTTAGAAGGATTTGTGTGACCACTGAATGGGATGTTCTATATTAACGCACTAACTCAAAGAGGGAGATTTATTGTGATGAAGTTTCGTTCTATTATTTCACAGCGAGTCGGTGGAGAATAAGAGTTGTCCATAGTATTTATTGTATGCTTCATTTAGATGCAAATTAAAAGGCGTTGATTTATTCATCAAAATGTTATAAAAAGATCAATTTGTAATAAAATTAGAAGAAGAAATGAAATATAAACTTTTTTTAAATAAGGAAATGAAACATATATTGAGGATTATAAATGTATAGTGTATCCCTTAACTAAGAAATTTCCCAGTATAATACACTATCAGAAATATCGATTATAGGATAAACTAACCAGTGAAGGAACACTTAAGCTTCGCTTGCCTTTCAAAAAATCATATTAATTTCAAAATTCGCAATTTTAGTTAAATGACAGTGTCAACACATTTGTCACTAATTGAAAATTATGTAAAAAAATTGTAAAGAGCTTACATAATATTGTTTTAAAGTTTTGAAGCTTCAAATAACACGTAGTAAGAAGAGCTAGTGAAGGAACAGCTCTTACCAGTGAATGCACACCCAGTAAAGGAACACTTAATTTTGGTTATTTTTTAATGCTCTTTATGAATTTATAAGCCATACAAATATTTAAAAACAAGCCTATTCCCGAAATTATAACATACAAATACTTGGAAAATGTTAACTTTTTTTTGTAATCATGAATTGAAAATTAAAGTGTCAACATATTAACACATACTGCTCATTCACTGCCCAGTATTCACTGCCTATCTATGTATGCCCAGTAAAGGAACATGCCTGTTCCCTCACTGGTTAGAAGTTGTTTTTCGTATTTTCAACATACTTTTGATGCGGAACATCACTAAAGGTACAAGAAAATGAAAGTTTATCACTTGTTCCTTCACTGGTTTTTCATCGTTTGGTGATCCAGTGAATAAGCACCACCTTATCTCAGTACTTTATTATGCTATAATGCTTAAAAAATAAATAAATAAAACTCAACTTCAATAACTATATTTTGAATTCTCTTTTTCACAGTGGGAAAAATAAAACTACTGCATGCAATTAATTCCATTTCAAACATATAAATTCAAACACTCACCTTATAATTTTTTCAAAGAAACAAGGTGCTGCAGAGATAATAACAAATTCAAAAATTTTTCCAGAGAAGTCTATTTGACCAGGTAATCATTGCTAGATAACTTCCTACTGTTTGGCAGTAAGCTATTGTTACCAATCAATCCAAAGAAAAGCTTTCAAATTCTTATTTTTAATCATTATATATGAAATCTTCCTTCACTGGGTAGTGTTCCTTCACTGGTTGGTTTACCCTACATTGAATCATAAATATCCATAATTTAAACCAAAACATTATAAAAATATGCAAACTTTAATAAGGTGAAAGATTAAACCACTTAACCGTCTAAGTTTAACAATAGTACTGAATGTGAGAAGACCAAAGTTTTGATTCTGAAATGAAAGCTGATACTGAGATAAACGAATTTCAAGGTTGGTTAATTTACTTGGAAGAAAGGAAATATTGCAAATATTCTTATCTTCAGTTATTAAACTCACTTGAAAGAAAAGAGGAAAATTATAAGATATACAAGTCTTGAATTAAACTTAACTATTAAAAAAGAGGAACAGGCCAAGATATTTCAAGTAACTCCATAATTAATGGATGAACAAGGAGTTTTCGGAAAATATTTTTAGATTAAATAAACACTTTTAGATTATCTGCGAGAAAGAAAATTTGTTTAAAAGGAAGTGCTTGGTTTAAGTACTTAATGATTATTGTTCTTCACGTAAGAATAACCAAAATTATTTTTCTTGTAATTGTCATGTATGGATTAACATATAAAACGGACAATTAAGTGATTACCTAAGAGGTTCTTGCTTAAATTGAAATAGCGCTTAAATTTAGACCCCCTAATTAAATAATAATAATAATAATATGCGAAACGTAACTCCCCAGCAATAGCTAATAAGATACCACTTATTTTAAATACTGAAAAATGACCACAACTAATGCTTAGCAAAATACTTGTTTAGCTTTTGAATCTCATAATTTCGCCAAAAAATACAAAATGTTAACTTTTAAAACTGATTTAAGCGTAAAGCTACGCGATGGGAAATATTTAAAGCTGAAAAATAACCATATGCTGCAGATTGGCGTTAATGTTTACCAACATTCCCTCTCATTGTTGAAATTAATTAAATTTGCCACAAAAGAGAAATGTCAGCATTGCATCTAATCCTGATCTCAAAGAAAAGCTAAAATGCAATGAGAACCCTTTCCATGCAAAGAATTGCAGTCCAATCCGCTTAGTATCGATACCCGAACAAGAAGGAATTGTGAACGACAATGAAAACCCGCTTTTTAAAAAGAATCGTTATCAAGAGTGTTCTAAGCCTATCTTCTGTGTTTCTTTAGCGATGCATGGTAGAAAGTGTAATTGGATTTCTGACATTTCAGAAGCAATCTTTTTTCACTACTAGAGCCATAGAATGCATCAAAATACTAACGTAAACGTTTCGTTGTACACGATGTCTAAAAATTTGTAGCAATGGTGAAATATTCGATAAAAAAATTTTTTTAATCCATTCTTCCTGGAAGTCAAATTTGATACGATTGAGTAGGATGTTTTTAAGAAATCAAACTTTCATTAACTTTTTTCCACATCTGACAGGTATTTCATGAGATATCTCAACTTTAAATAACTCATGTGTATTTCAATGGATATCATAATTTTGAAAAATTTACGTGAATTTCTCAAGATATATTAATTTAAAACAAACCGCATGTATTTCACGAGCTATATCAATTTTGAACAATTCGTGAGTACTTCACGGGATATCGCAACTTAAGACAATTCGCATGTATTTCAGGAACTGTTTCAATTTCAAACAGTTCACGTGTATTTATAGAGGTATCTAAATTCTAAACAATTCACATCTATTTCCCGAGATATCTCAATTTTAAACAATTCTTCCCTCATTTTTGCGATAATCCTGCTGTGTGTGAACTAAAATGCAAAATCCTATAAGTCTTATTATCTGTTTGTTTATTTATTTGAAGAATTCAAATTTGCAACCTGGGTAACCTACTTAAGATTTTGAAGTTGCCTCCCTGAACCTAGATTTGTTCAAATAAGATTTGTTCGAATAAGATTTGTTCAAATAACTGAATCGCTGAACTAAATAAAAAGTTAATTTTTAGCTTTCAAGGTAATCAAAACTTGAGGTAAAGTCAATAGAGTGGAAAAAAATTATTAAATAAATTCATAATTATTAATTATTTTTTCCATTTCAAAAAAAGGAAACTGTGTTCGCTTTTAAATAAAATTTAAGTATTAAAAATTGTCCTGCTTTTATGTGACTAATATTCAAATAGCTAAGAAAATACTTAAATTCTGGTGTTGCTTCACACGAGGTACGCAAAAACAGAATAGTGTTAATCAAGTAGTTTTGAAACTTTCTTTAAAGTGTAATCTTTATCAATTAATTTTATTTTATATCTGTAGTAGTTCGATAAATGTAATTATCAAAATTTTCACATGGAAAAGCAGTGGAAATATATTTTTTTTCATTTTAATTATCTAAACTCAAATAAAAATAGAACATGAACTTAATAAAAGAAGCACTCAAAAGGAGAAAAAGAAAATGAAGTTTGCACTTGAAAAGTTTAAAAAATCGTCAATTAAAAAAATACATTTATTTCTTTTCATATTGTGTTTTTAAAAAATTTAAAAGCTTCCAAACAATAAATTATCTTCTTTCAAGACAATATATATTCTTAATGGTTTGTAGTACAGTCAATATGAAGGATTGAAGTATATGCGCAGGGATTTTTTTTTTAAATATTTATCTGACCTTATCAGAAATAATACTATAACAGCTTAGGGAGCTGTGTATTCTAGGAGAATAGAGCCCCGAAATGAGGTGATCTAGTTTCACCTCTAAGCATTGGCTGGTTGATATGAATTCTATTCCCGGCTTGAACCAATTACAGAACTGAAATAAACTATCTTTAGTGATAGACGGGTTATGGGTTAAAATCTTTTTGCTCTCTGGCTACCGTGAGAGGTTTTCCTCTCCAAGTAAAGTAAATGAGCGATAGTTCCATAAAAAAAGTCCTCCACGAAGACTAATTTGCCACACTGCGAGATCCAGGATTTGCTTTGTCTTTTGAATTGCATTCAAAATTTCAAGACTGTGGAACTGAACTTAGATAGCCTTTAACTCAGAATTGAGAGGGCTATCCGGCGCCTATTTTAAAGTAAAATATGATATAGTGTTGCTAATTTTTAAAAAAAATACATATATAACAGCAGCAAAATATCCGAAAATGTTTGTAAAAGGCTATTAATATTTCATTTGTGCATAAATTAATATTAAAATCTTTCTTACTATAAAAGAGAACAATCAATGGAAATTGCGTCTCTAAAAAGACAATACAATAAAGAATCTAAACTTTTTTCTTACTTTTTGCACTGTATGATGATCAGATAGTTCATGTCAGCATTACTACATAATACTATGACACTATACTGTAATAGTATCAAGAATATTTGTCTTTGATCATCTAATGATCAAAAAACGCACTCACACGCATATATATATCGCTGGTTCAAAGTTAAAACGACACTTATGCACTCACTTCTCATGTTATTTGAATGAGAAGTGAGTGCAGAAGTGTCGTTTTAACTTTGAACCAGCGATACATCATAGTATCGTCAGCGCTGTTTGAAGCCACAGTTTCATGTTGTCCTGACTAGGAGGTTCGTGTTGTCATGTTCATGTGTTTGACATATTGACATAGATCGACCTCGCTTCCTTTTAAATATGAAGGAAAAGTATTTTTCAAAGTATGTTTTTCATTTAGTTTTTCTTGGAAATATGCATTTCAACGAGTGCTTACTTTAAAATGTAACTTTTGATATGAGTAAAATGCTAGATCCAATTTCTTAAGGAGAGGAGCTTTTATTAACTTCAAAAAAAATACTAAAATCATTCCTCGTAAAAAGCAATTGACTTCAGATTTTATCTTAAGAGACGCACATTTCAGTCACAGAGTCTTCAAGAACTGACTTGCGCCAAAACTGCGCCACAGTAGCAAACGAATAGTCTATACCTTTAACGATGGTGAGTTTCCTTTAAAAATAACGAGGTACCTGACTTTTTTAACAGTACCTCGGTGAAAAAGCGAAAAATCGAACTGTTTTCTGCCAAGCTCAGCGAACGCTCATTAGCATTCGCCCCTTTCTTCCACCTCTCCATATTCTTTTTTTAAAAATTTTGGATTTATTATTATTTTTATTTTTTTCTTCTTTTTCGTGAACAGGCTTCAGAAAAACTGTTGCCCGGACTTTTTAAGAGATACAAAATGGGCTTTTGTATAAGTTTTCCTGTCAAACTTCTTTCTCATTATATATGATTTTTCTTGCTTATAATTACGGAGGTTTTTGTTTTTAATTTTCTTCATCTGAAAAATAGTTTGTTTTTTTTTCTTCTTCCTTTTGTTTCGAGAGGAAATATGAATAAAATGAAACAAAAATGGTCGACTGTTAAGTTTATAGTTAAAGTATTGTTAGGGTAATTTTTAAAGCAGTTATTATTTTTCGTGTCATTTTTTAATAAAACCATTTTTTTTAGAGTTTCTGTTTAAGTTTTATTTATAAGAGTTTTGAAAAATCTTGAATAGTTAGTTTAGTTTCTTTCTTCAGAAAAAATAGCATAAAAAGCTCAGTTATTGTTAAAAAAGTAAGAAGAAAAAAGAAAAAACAATGCAAATACTCTACTTCAAATTTTTTCTAAATAAATAATGTTGCCCAATATAAAACTTATTTAAATAGTTATTAATTTCTATTATTCAAAAAATGAAAGCAGTATGCAATTATCGTTATGCTGGGTATTTTTAATTTTAGCTTTTACTCGTCAAATATATATATATATATATATATATATGGAAAAAATATATAAACTTTATATGTAAAAAGGAAATTTTCCCCCTAAAAATTTTTAGGAACATACCAAAAAATATTTATTAGCTCATTCGCTTTTGAAATTTTTATGCAATTAAATGCTGAAATAATCTAGTTCTTCCAGATCCTGGGGAAGAAACAAATATTTCATAATACACGAGCATGACACTACCTCCTCCACCCATAAAATCACTAATTTTCTAAAAATAGCATTTTTACGCATTTGCTTCAGCAATTAAGTGTTGGAGTGTAACTTATATAGATTCTAGCAATGGAATCAAAATAGTTCATTTTTCCTGGGGGTGACATTTCACTCTCTGCATCCCCCCCCCAAAAAAAACACAAGTTTGAAGTACTTTTAAAACAAATTATGCTTAATTTTTATTGTTTTGAGACATTAAATGATGGAATTCTGTTTTGTGTGGATCTTACTTGTAAAAAAAAAGTTAGTTACCTTTTATGAGAGTGACATGGAAATGAATGAGTTTTGATTTTCTTTAAATTCTTAATGTGCTGCGTGTATGTTCGATTTACAAACTAATTTTATTTTGAGAATTAATTTATATATATGCATACTAAATTAATGGTTCTTGCTTTATATTTCATCGTAAATAAAATTTTACTTATTTTTATGCGTATCATATCTTAGTGTAATTATAAGTTTTAGTGTTACTGCCTAACAGACATGGTAACGGACAACAAGTAGTTTAAAAGAACATTTTAGGTGTTATGTCACTATATCTGGCACTATTTTTGGTATTGGTGAGGAGGAATACTAAGTGTGAGAGTTTTAAATAAAATTTAAAGAATTTAAGAAGAGTGGTAAAGTAGTTTTGAAAAAGGGGAATTCGAATATTAAAATGATATTAAAAAATACGTTGAAGAAATTAAATATAATGTTAAATTTAATGTGTGAAAAGGTTGAAGCCAATTAAAAGGCCGAAAATGTATAATGGAGAAGACTCATTAATGTGATCTTGAATTAAAGAAGTGGCTAGTACAAATGACAGTTAGGAGCTAAACTCCTGAACCGGTTGTTAGTTGGTACGCTGTCTCCCTCAATTTCATTCTATTGTTCTATTACAAAATGTGCTGGCAAATATAGTCAACCTGGATAATATAAATGAATTCTGAAGGAAATATGTTAATAAATAGTCCAGTATTATTAATAAACAGCGCAAAAACTTAGCAACAGTCCAACCATAAATAAAAAAGTAAAAATTCTCCTCCGCAACCCTAGCGGTTGTTGGGTGTGAACTCGTTTTAATAAAAATCTCAGCAACTCTGCCTCTGAATATTACTTTCACTTCCATACACTGTGACCGAACTAAACCTTGGAGGACCGGTTTACATTACGTATATGGACGCTACTCTTCTTCTCCTTATTATATTCTTTGCTTAGAAGTTCATTGCATTAGTTGCAGGTACGCTAAATTATTGCAAATAAAAATTAAGTTTGAATAAAAGCGTACTTGATTTTAAGAAAAATATTTTTTCTCTTTGTCTCGCTTTCTTAGTAAATTTTAATACAACTTTTTTTTCCTCGATAAGTAGTCTATTAAATTAATTTTGAGCATTTAATCTTCATAGATTTTAGTCCAATACTGTACTTCATTTGCATTTAAGGAATTTTTAAGTTCTAATTAATCGAATACCAAAACTCCACCCAAACTGATTAATTACGAGAATTTGATTTAGCTGTAAACAAAGTAACGAATCACACAAATTTAATATATCTTTAATTAAACTGAGAAATTGTCTCTTTAGCCATCGGAAAGTTGGTTATCTTTTCCTAGGCAATAATACTCTGGAATGCGGGCCATATCTTTTAAGCGAATTTTGAAATGTCTGCGTATTCAAAATTAATCTATCCCACACCCGTTGGAAATTCAAACTTAAGTTAACAATTCTTTGAGTTTAGTTCTCTTATCTCTTAGTAATTGGCCACGCATCGAGATGGATCTGCTCAAAAATGAAGAACTTCAGAAGAGAAGAACTCATTTCCGAAGTGCAGATAAATTTTGGTGCGTAAGCAAATATCTGCAGTTTTAATTATGAGACGGAATACGCGGAGGAGTACATTATTTATCGTACACTTGGATGCTGATTGGTGGTGAGGGTGTAACGTGACTTGCAATCATGCGATATGTAAATTGCCTTGGTAGGGATGTCAAAGTCTGAATTCCGTAGTCTTATCATAACGGAGATAGGAACTTAGTTGTGAAGAGTGGTAATTTATGCCAATCCCTAGGAAACATGTGACGGAGGTGGATTTAGATGTTTCCCAGAAGAAATGCGGTGTATTAATTGTGATTGAGCACATGTCAAAAACTTTTTCACTTTTTATTAAGGACGCATCTTTATCTTCTATGGAGAACTAATGAATAACTTGATTAAATGAAATGTTATTGTTCGGTCGAACGAACTTCACTGGCAAATTTATTGCTGCTTTTTCTATTTAAAGAAATCTGATGCTCCTTAAAATAGAACTAAATTGAGTAAATTTGTAAAATGAATACGAACACGATATAAATAAATGTACAAACTATTCGGGCAAACTAATTGAAATTAAATGAAAAAAACTCGTTCCCTTAAAAGAAAAGACTATGCAGTTTTATATATTAAGACATTAAATAAGTTTAAAAATTCAATAATCTTTTTTCAGTAATATTAAAATGTAGAAGATGATTTTTTTAACTCCATAGATTCCATTGTTGGAGATTAAATAAGATGCGTATGACATTAAATAAGATATATATAATATTTAATAAACTTATAAATTCAGTATGCTTTTTTCAGTAATTTCATTGAACTGCGGAAGATGTTTTGGTTTTAACACCATAGATTCTAATATTAGAGATTGAATAAGATCTATGACATTAAATAAGATTTCTAAGGCATATATGACATTTAAAATGCTTTTAAATTCAGTATACTTTTATTCAGTAACACTGAACTTTGGAAAACATTTTGGTATTAACACCAACGAATCCATTCCATTCCATTATCAGAGCTAAACATCTAAAAAATGATCTAGAATGGATTTTAATCGTTGCAATATTATATTCATTTTCATGTATGATTCTCTTAACCATTTATTGACCAGTTGCCAAGTCATGATAAAATTTCTCACTCAATGCTACACGTATGCAATAATCCTACGTCATAATATTTGCATGCACTTGGTTGAATTCATCATGCCTCATAGCAGGGACTAAGCTTTCAAAGCCATATTTACTTATGAAGAAAATTAAAACATTTATTTCCGATTGTGTTCGACAAGTTCAGGCCTAAAAAGAAGTTTTCAACAATTTACTTTTCCCAGTTAATTTTCACAATTTAGAGTTTTTTAGTGAAATATCCTAGAAAGAATTTGTGGCTGTTTTTTTGGCATCAAGAATTCGTCTCAGACGTAGCTAATTTTCTTTTTCAAAAAATCAAGCAGAATACAATGATACTGAAAAAAAAACTGGATTGTATGCGCATTGTGTAATTTAAAAAGAATACACATTGAACTTTAGAATTCATATTAGTCTTATTATAATCAAATTCTGTTGGATTTAATCACTATTTTGGTTTTACCTTAATTAAAAGAGTTTGAAATACCTTCATAGTATCATGTTTCAATATTACAATTCTGTGTATCCTCACTAGGCGCACCTTTATCTTGCCATTTCGCGAGTAGAAACAACTACTTTGATTAGTTATAAACACCGAATATAGATTAGTTAAACAAGCTTCAAAGCGAAATTCCATGTTTGGTGTTACCTGTTCATCAGTCAGTTTAAATTAGAATAATGTTTAATAAATTTATGCAGATATCACCAAGCTTTGCGACAAACCTCTAGTTCCTTAGTTTTTATTATAATACTAGCTGTACCCTTCGTGCGTTGCAACGCTTTCAGTTTGAATTTAAATTTTGTATTTAAGTGTGTAAATGAGATTTGTGATTATGATTTGAATAGAAAATTTTATTTAATGGTGAAAAAACCAGTGATAGTCTCAACAGTTAATTCTCTAGGATATCGTTAGTGCATTTTCAAACAGACATGTATGGTGATGCACACCAACCATGAAACATATTTTGGATGATGATCTGAAATAATTCTGGATCAATGGCGTCATGAATATTTCTGCTGATATGAGCTGACCAATTTGTCCTGGTGTGAGTTTTTCAATAAGCCAAATCATGTGGCGATTCTCTTTTTCTGCCGTTCAATAGAATGCATCAAACACCGTGTCTCTCTAAAAACATGACTTTTCGCAATAAAACCAAGTTTAGAGCTTAATATTTGTTTTAACTCACGTGTGATATTGCATCATGAAGATCCGATGATGTTTGTCTAAGTTACTAAAGCTCTTTAATTTTAGCTTAATTAGGATTGCATGTGAATGTAATAAATAACTCTAGCTGTCCATATGCTCACCGATACTTGTAGCAGCACCGAATGAAGTCATTTGGAAACACGAATGTACTGACCTATATTCGCTAAGAAAAGTTTCTATTGATTTGCTTGACCCGATAACAACGTTGATAATGGCTCGGCTGGCGACGTTAAATCTGGTAGTTACACTTTGCCTCCAGAACAGCAAATTCCAGCTGTTTCATTCTTAAATTTGAGAGCACTACAAAACATACATAATTGATCCATTTTTCCGATGATGACGCTTGGGTGAAAGACTATAGTTGGTTGTCGGATCATAGTGAAATGCACTGACATTCAAATCAGAGTATTGGCAGCGTCTGAATAGCGAAGTGCGTTCTTGATTGATTTTTATTCTTGCATCCCGTTGCTCTGATGTTTCCGACGAACGGGCTTGATAAGTGCGTAGTTGATATGTTAACAGTCTTCTTACCCGTTGCTCTGATGTTTCCAAGGAACAGGCTTGAGTAGTGCGTAGTTGATTTGTTAACAGTCTTCTTTCCTGTTTCTCAGACATTTCTAAGGAACGGGCTAAAGCATTAAAAATTAATTTTTATTCTTGCATCCCGTTGCTCTGATGTTTCCGACGAACGGGCTTGATAAGTGCGTAGTTGATTTGTTAACAGTCTTCTTTCCCGTTGCTCTGATGTTTCCAAGGAACAGGCTTGAGTAGTGCGTAGTTGATTTGTTAACAGTCTTCTTTCCTGTTTCTCAGACGTTTCTAAGGAACGGGCTAAAGCATTGTGTTCTCGATTAGTTTCAAGTCTTTCTTCCCGTTGCTCCGATTTTTCTGAAACACGGTTAGTTCTCTTCTTGCGTGCTTGAGATGTTTATCGACTAAGAGCGATTCGTTTAGGCGGCATATTTTTGCAAATATGCCGCCTAAGCTCTTTCAAACAAAAAGAAATGTAGAAGTTGACAGTGGTCGCAAATTTGCTAATTCCAAAATTCACGTATTTATTTTAAATAATAAACAAACAATAAAAATGAAATAAATTAAATAAGAAATATAATAATAATAAAATTTAAAACAAAAATCTATTTTTGGTAAAAATATACTTGTGGGTGCCCCTTGACGAAATTGGTAACTTACGTTTATCACCATTCCTGTTCGCGCGGAACACCGCGGTAACAGGAATGGCTGCCAAAACATAATGATATTTTAATAATACATTGGAAAATTTCAGCAAGACATCGGCCAAAACTTTATAAAATTGCAATGAACCCAATGTAAGCAAAATTAATAAACCCAATAAAATGCATTTTGAATCGAAATAAAAATTAATGGAGTAAGAACAGAAAGAAAAGGAAAAAAAAACATCTCACTTATTCATTAAGCTTGAATTTCCTCAGTTTTAGGTGCACAGAATTCTCTAATAGCAGTTAGATACTGTCTAAATTTATCATGAATAGAATCTGTGTTCCTCCATCGCCACATAAATTCGGCGAAATACGAATTGAAAATGGCGTCTGTGGTATCGGAATGGCGGTGACATTTTTTTCTAAAGTCCTTTTTTTTATGACTGCACACGTACCTTCGATCCTATTGATCAGAAGCAAAAGTAACCTAACCAGCCGGTATCCAACATAGAACTAACGGACTTCTGAAATTACATATACCGCTGAACATTTAAAAATAACGCTGAAATTTAAACGAATCAGAATCACGATTGGGATTCAACATCGGCCAGCTTGGAGATCAACCGCTATCACAACTTGGTGAGAGTCAAGGGGCACCCTCAAATATAGTCTACTCCTATTTTTTAAATGAAATAATTAAAATGAATGTGAATTCGCAAACTTTGTAATAATAAACAATCTAATAGTTTTCAAATGACAACTGTCAGCAATGAAAAATTGCATACTGAATTGAGCTAAAATTGCATACTAAATATAAATAATTATTAAAAGCGTGCAAGATGAATAAAATTTGCTTTTGCCTTGATTTTTATTAAACAGTTTTCACAATTCGCGATCGCAACGAACTATAGGGGGCGTTGTTGTATGAGACTAATACCTGCGATTTCTATATGAACAGTCATTCAGTTACTCTAGAGACGTCGTTAATGTAGCATGTAGCATTGCAACGTTCCTTCTTTATTGTGGCTAATTAAATTTAAAAAAGAAAAATGCTTGATATTCTTTCTTATGCAAACGAAAACAAAATGGTATCTCTTTTTATTAGAGAAAGAATATCCAAAACACATCGGAAAAATATTTGTACATTAACAGAAAAAAATATGTATATTCTAATAAGAGTTAAAACCTAATGCCCGAGAAATAGTTTTACTAAATTTAATGATATTACATGAAAGGCCCATTTAAACTTTACATTCTATAGTTTTAAGAATTATATTACTTCAAAAATTAAAATGAACAATAAGTATACATAAGCCTCATAATTTTATGAAATTTAATTTTGTAAACAAAGTTTTCTGACAACAATTTTTTTCAAAAAATTTCAAGTTTCAATAAAAATCATTATTTAGAAACTAAGAAACGTAAAATAAAGAATGCTGACGAAACAAAAATAAAAAAACAATTCTTTTTTGTCGCCATTTTTAGTGTTACGAAAATTCGTCTTTGGGAATTGCCAAAAACAAAACAAGATGCAATTTTATTTTTTCAGGAGGGAAATATTTTAGCGAAAAAACGAAAATGTACCAATTCCCACAACATGAAACTTTATCTTGGTAAACGTACAGTCCGCAAAAAAAAAAAGATATCACCCTGAATAACTTTCGTTCTAATGATCCGATTTTCACGAACTAAGTGTCAATCTTAATGGTTCCTGGGGGTGACCTCAAATATGCTAATTAATTAGTGCTAACTATTAATTAAGTTACGAAATCAGACACAAAAACGTACTTTCTCTGAATAAACATATGTTTTTTTTTACATATTTGGAATCTAGACACTTGAATTAGGGGGGGTAGACAAAATTTTAAAACAATTGGGTCGTAAATTGGGTTGCAATAAAGGTTTATATATTTGGCGATAGTCCAGAAAACCGCCAAAAAAAGTCGCCTGCGCAAATAAATATTTTAAGATAACCCTTGACTGATTCAAAAGAGAAACGCTTAATTTTACTAGGTTGCTAGGCAACCAATTTCTGACTGTAAAAAAATTGAAATAATGTTTTGTGATTGCTCTGAGAGGTTTAATTAATAGTTAATAGAAAAAACCTCGAAGTTTCTAGGCAATAGACAATTTTTAAGTTCATTTATGTCCAAAAAGCAAAAAAAATAAATAAATAAATAAAATAAAAAATTATTTTAATCTCTTTTGAAAAGAAAATTTGAATCGATTTATAAGTTTTCAGAATTTAAATACATGAACTTTTTATCTGATATTATTTAGATTATGCTATTTTTGCTATGTTTATTCGAGGATTTCATACTAAAATCAAATTAACATAACTTATAATAGCTATATACAAAATTTTAGGGATAATGATTTTTACAACTTTAATCGAGTCTTCTAGGCATGAAAGTTTGAAGAAAAAAAAAGTGCATGAAAAATAAAATGTAGATTGTATAGTAATTCTAATGCACATTCTCAAGGTTTTCTGTAATTTACGATTTCTTTTTTCTATAACTCAATGAATTGCTGAATGTTTAGTGGCATTTTAAAAACATTGAAATATGTTATGTTTAAGAATAAGATATTGAAATAATATGTTGCATATTGTATGATTCATTGTTAAAAAAATTGCTCCATTTTGCTAGATATTTACGTTACATGGTTTTCTTTGAATAAAGATGATTAGCAAATAGCATCCACATGTTTCGATACATTCTGAAACTTACGTTCGCAAATTCACCATAAAATGTCGCACAGCATATTCTTCAATTACGATAAGCTACATTTACCACCAAATACTGCTACTATGATTATTTTTGTTATATATATATCAGATATATATATATATATATATATATATATATATATATATATATATATATATATATATATATTTATATATATATATATATTTATATATATATATATATATATATATATATATATATATATATATATATATATATATATATATATATATATATATATATATATATATATATATATATATATATATATATATATATATATATATATATATATATATATATATATATATATATATATATATATATATATATATTTAATTATTTTAAACAGAGCTCGTAAGGCCCTTAAGATACTGAAATGGGGGCACGAAAACTTAAAAGATTTTTTTTCTTCCTAATGCCCGCCTGTGTTAACATCAGTCAATTCAGGCATCTACAGGGCGACAGATATCTGTGTGGCCTAAGGATTCCTAACGAGCATCAAACATTCTCAAAATTAAGTGTTCATTCACTGGAAAATTTAGTGTTTATTCAATTTAAGAACTGTTCCTTCACTAGGTTATCTTACTACTTATTATTTAAACCACCAAAAGCTTAAAACAATATTATGTAAGTTATCTAAATTTTTTTACATAATTTGCATTTAATAACAAATATGTCGACATGCATTTAATAACAAATACGTCATTCAGCTAAAATTACAAATTTTGAAATTTTTATGATTTTTTTTTTTTAAAGACAAGCTAAGCTTAAGTATTCCTTCACTGGTTAGTTTACCCTATAAGATTTTGAGAAATTTGCGATGTTGTGAGAGATGCTTAAAAATGTTGACTGCGTATTTTTATTAATATTTATAAAATATATATTCAAGAAATTGATGAATATTTTATTCCAAATTTATTCATTCGTATGTATATTATTGAAATTTTATCAGTTATTGAGAAAAAAAAAATAATCACATTAAAGAAGCACAATCTGTTGTATAATCATATTCTATCAGAAGCATGCTTTTATAAAACTCCACATTCTCTGAATAAAATATATTTTATTCAATAAAATGTTTTATTCAAATTTCTTTACTAAATTGCAAATAGAATTTTAGACGACTAAAGAAGAAACATCGCATTTTATAGCTTAAAAAAATAAAAATGAAAAGATAAGCAAACGATTATTAGCGAAAAAAGTATGAATGAAATTTTATGCTAAGCGCGCGAAGTCAAGTTCCTCGCAAGTTTATCACATTTTAATATTAATCGCTCCATTTAATCATTTTTTCATTGTCGCCAAATTATTTTTTTTAAAATAATTAATTTTAATTTTTCTCAGCTTCTAATAAATAAAAACAGTTGAAACTTTAGATTTTTCAATTGAAAAATATGTAGATTAATATGGTATAAAAAAATGCATACCTTATAATTCAAAAATTTTTCATCCTTAATTTAATTAAATAATAAAAAATAATTAACAATTATTAAAAATTATTTTTTTCGTGAAATTATCTTTGGGTAAATGAGTTTTATGACTGGGTGAAATTTTCTTCGAATTGCTTTATTAGTTTTAAAAATGTGACTAAAAACGTAAATAGTGAAATTAACATTAAGGGGTACGAACTTTGGATCGCTCTCCTGACCAAACTATGGGGACCATATTTCCCAGATTGCGGCTACCCCCTATATTTTGAAGGTTAAGAATCCAAATATGTAAGAAAAAATATATGTTTATTCAGAGAAAGTGCGTTTTTGTGTCTGATTTCGTAACTTAATTAATAGTTAGCACTAATTAATTAGCATATTTGAGGTCACCCCCAGGAACCATTAAGATTAACACTTAGTTCGTGAAAATCCGATCATTAGAACGAAAGTTATTCAGGGTGATATCTTTTTTTTTTTGCCGACTGTACGTTTTGGAAATGTTATTTCATTTGGAATCTTATTCATCAGAGTTCATATGGCGATATGATTGTTTTGAATCTATGCTAAACTCTATATCGGCTCATTTTCCACCGAAATCCAATTAACTATTTTGATTTTAAATAAAGTGTTTTATTTTATGAACTGTCGCAAAAATTTTAAGTGTAGATTGGCGGCACTTAAAAACCACCAAATCTGTAGCGGCGGTGGCGTTAATACGTCGTAAGTACCGAATTTTTATTCCATACTTTTCTGAATCATATTATTTCAAACATTGGAATATACAAGAAGTATACATAAACACATAATGTTATACCATTTAATTTTTCAAAAGTATTTTGAGAACAATTTTTATCAAAAAATTATAAACTAAAAAACGGAAAATAAAGAATTCTTAGGATAAAAAAAACGATTTTAAGAATTATTAACATTGAAATAAAAACTTTCATATTGTTTCTTTTTTTATTATTCTTATAGTTCTTAATCAGACGTAAAAAACCATTCTGTAGAGAACCATCATCAAATGAAAAAAAAATATTTACAAGCAAATTTTTTATTGTAAAAATCATTGCACTTACCTGATTTATGATTCCCGGAGAATTCCAAAATGATAAGTTCCTTGTTTGAAAACTTTATTCTCAAATAATTGATACATAGTTTATACCTTCATTACTTTTAGATAACATACTACACAGCAAATTTTTATAATTGATATGAATTTGAATATGTAGCTAAAAACAGAATAGCTGAATTCTAGTTGAACTTATATTCTTTTAAAATTAAAAAAAACTTACCAAGAAAACGATTTAAATTAATTAAGAATCAGCACAAATGGCACTATTTCAAGTAACTTGGATAATTTTTTATTGTTGTTTTCCGAATTATATGGATACAGAAATATATACTATTCTATAACGAAGAAGAACATGCTATAACTATTACAATTCTGTATGTTCTGAATTCATATTTATTCACTGGAATGACGAAAGCAATGTTGACTTCACTTTAATTCGTAATGAATTGAAGACAGAAGAAATGCATTTTACCTTAATACACACATCTGTAACAGTATCCGAAATCGGAAGTCATCAGTTGCAAGTTTGTTGATAATAGAAATTAAAAATAATTGAGGAATTTTTCTTCAAATGTTTGGCGTGTTCTGTTCCTGAAAGATTTACTAATATTCTGGAGATTTTTTTCAAGTTCTTCGGCCTTTTCCTTAGGGAAATTTTGTTTCTTATTTGCTGCTAAAAAATGGCGTCTGATTCAGTCAATGACTTTGATGGAACTAAATGAAAACGTGATAAATTAATGTCCGATATTTACAGGCTCCCGCTAGACGGCGTACTCAAACGTTGCGATCGCGAATACTAAATCCGTGATACGACCAATAATTACGAAACTTATTCTCGTTGATTTTACGTGCTTGTGCTCACCTGAAATAAAGAACCGAATTATGATTAAATATTAAAATATATGTAATTTACTTTTCTAAAAGAATAGAGCTATAAGATAGAAAATATCACTGTTGTTATCTTCAAGGTATTTGAAAACTGATTCGTGTACAGCAAAATTTAAAACAATGGCTAACTTTTAACCAATCAGAAAATTCCATTTCGATTTTCGCTGATACCGCTGGAACGGTTTGTGGCAGAATGTTCTATTGTGAATCTAAACCATTCTCGAATCCTTCTGAAGGTACACAAGAAATTTCATTTAAATCAGTCCAGCCGTTTAGGAGGAGTTCAGTGACATACACACGAACAGTCGAAATATATATATAAAGATTATAAAAACTAAGGCCCTATATATAAATATATATAATCAAAATGTAGGAAAAAACATGGAAAAAATTGCAGAACAATGAAAAAAGAGGGGAAAATAAAAATAAAAATAACAAAAAACTGGAAAAAAATCCGAGAAAACGGAAAAAAATTACAAAATTCCGGAAATTCTTAATTTTCATCGTATATTTTTTGTATTTATATATATATATATATATATATATATATATATATATATATATATATATATATATATATATATATATATATATATATATATATATATATATATATATATATATATATATATATATATATATATATATATATATATATCTGTGTGTGTATTCAATTTTATAAAAAGTCTTTCTTACGCTAAATACAAATGATATGAACAATATTTTAATTTTCAAATTGCTTTAATTATCAGTCTTTTATGAGTCTTCTTGTAACTTCTGGTAAAGAATATTAAAATAATTGCATCTCCAAAAATAAAATATTTTTGCATTGTAATATTTTGTGAAAAATTGAATGATCATGTTTCATTATGAACTATGCTGAAACTGTATTATTAATTTATTATTAAAAGCGTAACTTTATCCACCAGTATGTCAATAATGAAAATATTTTCTTAAGCTATAACTTCATGCAAAGCGATATCATATAACCATCAGCCCACCGATCATATTATTTAATAAAGATAATTTTTCATAAATTCAGGAAGCAAATACGTTTTGCGATAATAAAGATTGCTTGTCAAATGTTCTTTATGCTACATTTTTTAACTTGTTTATCACTTCTTTGAGTAATTAGTTCCGAAAATTTATTTCAATTCCCTTATCATGTAATTTAATACCTCTTGAAGATTATTGTATAAGGATAAAAATAATATTTTTAGTAAATTGGTAAATCCTCAGGTCGAATTAAACTCTAAATGTTAAATATATTCAGCATTAAATTATTTTTCTTTTAAGTATTCTATTGCACCATTAAAATAATTAATATTGGAATATTTTTAAAAGAACACTGTTCAGTGATATACCAGAGCTTAATTAATATATGATTAATATTGCAACTTAAATAATAAAAAACGAGAAGCTATAATTTCCCATATAATTAATTTGCTAATTGTGGTTTCTTTGTTGTTGGGATTGATATGGCTTTTAAATAAGCTATCATGTTAACGACGGTACATTTTGAAAAGAAAAATCTGTTTGTGTAAAATTTGTTTACAATAATTTAAATAGCGTAGAGAAATGACTATGGAAATTAATTAATATTTCTTGACTGTAGTTATTTTAATTAAAGAAGTATCTTCAGTAACAACTATTATTGAATAAGGAAAACAAACTTTAGAGAATGATATTTATTACGTTGAATTTTAAATTTGTAAAAATATTAAATCTTAAAGTACGCAGTAAAATTTAATTACCCGATGAGTTCTAATTAAACTAGAAGATTTAATGCTATGATTGAAATTAAAAGAAATCACGTATAAACACAAATAGTTCTTATTTATTCGAATGCATTAAGTTAAAAACTGATTCTTTCTATTGCCGTGTACATGAAAGTATTATAAATTGCACAAAAATCAAAAATAGAAGATCTGATTTTTTTTCATTTTTCGTCAAATAGCACGAAATGAATATTCTTTAAAATTCTACTTTATTTGCATGAAATGAATATTCTTTAAAATTCTTCTTTATTTGCACGAAATTAATATTCTTTATGACTTGAAGCAAGAATAATTAATGTCAAAACTTTAAAATGTTAAGATCCAAGTTTTTAAATTTCGTACAAAAATTTTAATGAGAGTTTTTGTAAAAACGGATAATCTCCAAAAGACTATAAAGACAAAAATCGTAATAATTTTTTTTTTGCTTCATAGTAGAAGTGGAGATAAGGCCAGCTTGTTTTAATTGCCCAAGGCATGACACTCTTCAGCAGAACAATTGAAATCACCTTATCGAGATTCTTTCCTTTTCATTTAGGAAACAGAAAATAAGTTTTCATTGTCAGTACTTTTTAAGGACATATTAATTCGACAGGAAGAATAAATAACCCTTTCCCTGAAGGTTTGACTCACAAAAATTGATTCTCTCTAAGTTACCCTGATAGTTATAAAAGTTAACCAATTTTTTGAAAAGTTGAGAGGCAAATATATATTACGAATTTAACCATCATTAGCTTGTAACTATTTTTAATGCAACGAAAAAAATAATGTTTATTTCTTTCATAAGTAAAATAATATTAAAATTAAAAAATTAAAGCAAATAAAAAAAAATTGAAAATATATAATTATGAAAATTTTAAAAAAAAACTTCATTATTTATGTAAAATGAAAAATTTTAAGTATCACTTGCTTATTTTTTCTAAAAAACTATAACTATTACATGAAAAAAAAATTAAAATTTAAAATGTTCAATTGCTACATTTTTCTAGTAGTAAAGGATTGAGAACAAAATATTGTGCAACAATATTAAGCGTACTTTTAAATTTTCATAAAATTAATATATTTATAATAAGGAGCTCAACGAAAAATTCAATGTTAAAATCTCTCGAAACTGATTGTCGGTTTTTCCATTTTCTAAGAATATTTTTAAAGATTTTTCTACAATGAATGCGGTCTACAAAAACTTTTCACATCGCTTTTCCTTTAGCAAATAGAAATCAAGCAGTTTTGGCGTTTCTAAAATTAAATTGGCGAAGCACTGCAGAGATTTAAATATTTTCTTATAAGTTATATATTCTTTTCCCTTCCAAGCAATTTAATTACGTCTTTCGAAGAATGCAGAAGAGCTAAAAATAAAACATCGAACAGCACATGACAGAAATGAAAAACACGTTGCCTTTTCAAAGGGGAAAAAAAACGAAATATCCCCTTTCTAGCTAAGTCCTAAACCCTACTTTCTGGTAAAAGCCTTGAGTACAGTTACAGTTAGAGCTGTACTTCTGAAAAACTCAGTTGCAATATTGGGAACACAGAGTAAATACGCTGGCGTCTTCCGACACCCTAATGGTATGGGGTGCAAAAACAATATATAAACACAAGAAGAGAGAGGCGTCCCTTTTTGTTTTGCTTTCTTACTTGGATGAGGTGCTTCAGTGTCGTATAAAAGGGTAGAAAAAGCGTGAACAAGTCTTCGAAATTGCCCCGAACACCCTATATTTGGCGAGTCGAGCGAAAGGCGGCGCCTTTTAATTTCGGTTTTCTCGAATTTTATTCTATTTTCTTTAGAAGAAAGACACCAAAAAAATAAAAATTCTTTGACCTGTAAAGTTTGTTGACTTAGGAAGAAAGAATTGTGTGGAGTAGTTGCCTTAGCTTAGGAATATAGCGGCGGGTATTCTTATGTATTGTCGTAAAATATTGTTTTATAAGCTTACTAAGCTGACAGTAGGCTTGTTTCTATTTATTTAGTTTTTTTGGAAAGCTAACTTTATTCTAACCCAAACAGAAGATAAATGTAACCTCGTTGGTTTCTATTTGTGTGTCAACTGTCGCAATGTAGACTGTTGGATAGAAAGACTAAAACTCATATAGTTTAATACTTTCTGTTTTATTGCATTTAGAATTTACCGGATGAGATTTACTGATGCATTTTTCTTGGACAAAAACAGACATATTGGTTTTTCCAAATTGACAGTGATATCTGTATGGGAATTCAGTTTTATTAAATTTAAACAATATTTATTTTTAAATATATTTTTGTGACATTTCATTCTATGAGAAATTGTGTACTTAAAAGTAAATATAATATTTTTTTCATCAATTCAACACTTTAAATAACTTATTTTAAATCCACCATTCAATCTACATAAATTTTCATTAACACGTTCACGCCTGGGTGACCCACCGGTGGGTCACGCTAAATTGTCTCATCTTGGCAGCGCAACGGAGTAAAAACTGGTAACAATAAATTTCATTTTTTAGTTTTTTTCCGGGAATAATAAAAATCCATAACTACCAATTGTTTTTAACGGATGGAATTTTTATACTGAATTGCTTCTACGCCGTGATAAATTTCCTTACAGTGAATTGTTATTGTTGAGAATAGATTAACTCCTCCCGAATATTATCTAATATTGAAATAGTTCTTCTACCTGTATTTTCACTTTTCCCGGCGTGAACGTGTTAATCTCAGTTGTACTTAGTGTTTAATAATATTTTGTTACGTGTTTAAGGTTGAAGCGAATGAGGATTTTAATCAAAATATATACTTAATGTGTTAAAAGTTATGAAAGTTACTTCTTAAAATTTAGATTGCAATTTAACTTGAATGGAAATACAATTTTAAGTAACATCTTGTAACAAATATGTTACAACAGTACTATGGTTTAAGAATCATAATTGCTCAAAATATAGAACAGATTTCTTCCGAGAGTGAGTTGCAGATAGATGAAAGTAATTCGCAATCAGTATTTTTTAAATAAAGAGTTCTTTAAAATAAATTTAAAGTTATTAAACTCTCTTTGCTGTAAGCAAATATGAGGCAATATTCTTAAAGTAGTTATTATATTTTGAAGAAAGGTTTGTTTGAAAGCATTTGTAAATTACAATCAAATTGATAAATTTTTGTTGTTTTTATCCCCCTTCAAATTTTTGTGCACAAATAGAAAAAAAAATAAGGGTCGATTTTGTTAAACTAATATCAAGAGAGTAGATTCATTTGTTTATCTGATCATCAAAACTGCTAATTAAATCAGACTGGTATTATATAATTTTCATTTATGTTTTGATATATTATAATTTTTCCCGGGCATTGTTTCAAATATAGTTCAATTTGGAAAGAATCCGATAAAGTTTTCTAATGATAAGTATCAAATTAGCTTAGAAAAATTCAATTGCATAAATTTTCAGTGTTAGATTATATGCAGGGTTTTGCGTAATCACCGTCCTTTACATGTGTTTTGAAAATATTTGTGAAAAATTAAGTAAATGAAAGACTGAGAGTCACAAACCAATATTTAAGTTTGGAAAACCGAAAAAAAAGAAGAAAAAACTATAAACTACCTAAAACTATAAACTACCTAAACTACAGCGAAAATAAAACGTCAAAATTCTTTCGATTGCCCGAAGAAAAAAAAAGTGTTAAAAACTGTTATTATGCACACTTTCATGTTTCATACGGCATTAAACAGCTTTGAAGTTTTCAACTTTGCACCTTATTTTTAAAATTAACTTTCAGATTGTTTTATTCAGTATTATTTGCGATCCTCATTGAGTTTACTTTTTACACTTTAGTTTTGACAAGGATTTCAAAAATCTACATTAAAAACGGAGATTACCGAACATCATGAATATATTATAAACACAATGTAGATTGCGGTTTTCATTTATTTACTTAACATTCCAGCATGAATATTATTTGCGATTGCTAGAATGTTTTGTTTATACTAAAAGCGTAAACTACTTTTATATCCCTGATTTTATTACTAATTATTTTCACAAATGCATTTAAATTTTTTATTAGTAAAAAAGGTTTATTAACAATATATGTCACTAAAGAAATCTCATTATCAAGAGCTTGGTATAGATTAAAAATAAGAGATCTTAATTGAAATCTTGAAATATTGGCATTATTTATTTATAGAAATCTATCAAATCTGGACAAATACTATCCAGAGAAAACTCTATACAACACATTTTTCGACAACCGACAGTAATATTAATTACGGCCCATCAACTTTCCATGAAGTCTAAAACTTACTTTTCCAAGATTAGAAGGCCATTACAACTCAACTCTTCTCTTACAAGTCAAAACAAATATTCGAATCAAATAATTACAGCAACTCATCAAGGCTGTTGGCAAGTGAAACATCTTCTGCAGCTTTTGGCAGAAAGTATATCCGGAATGTTGTTTGTGGATAGGAAAGGAAAGGCTTTCCTTTTACGGAACAGGAGAAAATAACGCCATCATTTTCCTGTTTGATAGATATCCGCCCCGGGGAAAAAGCTTTTACTGAAGAGAGGGTTGAAGCTTTGGAAATTTGACCGCTTTTCACAAATATATATAAATCAAAGATTTGAAGGCTTTGCCCATCCATTCTGTTTACTATTCTGCTTCAGTGACTTTCTACTTCAAGTTTTCAAAAAAAGAAGTTGATGAATTGCCATATATTGAAGTTGTTTATAAAACAATAAGCAGTGATAAGAAATTTATATTATACACAATACAAATTACATCGTAGAAAAAATAATTGATCGTTTGTCACGTATTGAAGTTATTTGTTAAGTAATGTATAGTGATAAGAAATTTAATTCATGCGCTGAGAAAAAAAGGTGACAAAATTTTCCAGGTTTCTGGCTTAATGGGAACACCAAAAAACTCGGTAATTCTTCTGAAGTTCTTTGGTAATGTTTTCGGTGAAATTAATAGTGAAATTTGGTTTTGTTATATACTTTTATATAAATAATAAAATGTACTTCAAATTATAAAATTTGTTAAATAAGGAAAATTTAGTCATTTTATCATGATAACTAAGAGCATGACATAAGAACATTAAATCGGCTAAATTTAATTATCATTTTGGTTTTTATTACTAAACGTTTGGCAATAAAATCAGTAATTGTGAAAACCAGAATTTACAGTAAACCGTTACCATCTGAAAGGAAAAAAAACATCAAATGAATGGTTTACGGTATATTTTTATTTTATTAGCCAGATTTATGGGGTTATTATTATTTTATTCTTTTGACAGAAATTCCGTTACTCGGTTAAATTAAGTTTTCAATTTGGAAAATTTTACTAAATGTGTGGTAGTAAGAACTATAATTTTGAAAACATAAATATATTTGGAAAACCGTTGCCATATAAGTGGAAAAATCATTAAATGAAGGTTTAAGTACGTTAATAACTAGAATTATTGCTTTGTTTTTCTACTCGAAATATCATTCCCAAACAGTACGATAGTTTTACCAGAATTTTTTCCCGTGAGCGATTATATAATAAAATTTTGTCAATTAATTGTCATACATTGAACTTGTTTAAAAAATAGTATACAGTGATAATTTTTATTTTATTTCTTTGGTATTATTCTTTGAATTTCGGGAAGAATAATACTAGATTATTGATTTTTCAATGTTATACTTTCATATTCATATAATTTTACTCTTGGCCAAAGATGTAGCGACTACATGTAGCGACAAAAATAATTTGCACATTTCTGTTTACTATTCTGCTGCAGTTAGTTTTTGGGGCTGAAAAAAAAACATTTGAAGAAGCGTCATATATTGGAGCGGTTTTTGAAACAATAAGCAGTGACAAGAAATTTGAATTATATACAATACAGATTATATCTTAAAGTCATTTGATCATTAGTCATAGATTGAAGTTTTTTATAAAATAATATACAGTGATAAAAAATTTTGATTCATACGATCATATAATAAAATTTAATTGATAAATTATCAAACATTGATGTTTTTTTTATGAAATAATATATGGTGATAAGAAGTTTAATTTTTGAGACTTTTATTCCTTAGTTTTCGGGAAGAATCAGTTTAAATTAATGTTTTTTCTATAAGATTTTTTATATAATTTTAATACATGTTGCTATATAAGTATATAAAAGACATTTTTTATCTAAAACTTAATTATTTTGAAAATCAAAACAATAAATTAATTAACTAAGGAATCGGATAGCTTTCCACACTTTTTATACACCATCAAAAATTCTGATGTATAGTAGCCACCATTTTTGGTGTTGAGGTAAATTAATAAATTTTTAGGTACAGAACTGTAGTTATCATGCAAACTATTTTATAAAAATTACACGATAACTATTATTTAGAAAAATTAATGTAAACATATAAAAAAAATTGTGTTTGTTTTTAAACGAAATGTTCTTGCTATAAAGACAAGCATTGATTCGAAAGCGCATAAAAGTATGCGTTGTCAGTAAAAAAAAAAAAAAAAAGATAAAAAATATTAATATATAAAACTATCACAGTGAAAAAATAAATTTAAAAAAATGTGACTGCATGCACTGCAAAATCTTTTAGTTTACCTCAACAGCAAAAATGGCTACTATATACACCTAAATCTTTTGAAGTGTAAAATCTGTCACTAGATTATCTACTTTTGTTATAATTCCATTTCAATGACTTCGTATTTAAAGGTTTCAAAAAAAATCAGATGATCAATCGTCAGGCATTAAAACTGATTTAAGACGACATGCAATGTTCTAAAAACTAAATCCAATAACATTTTTACAGATAAATTTTGAAAAAAATATTTTAAATAGTTTTTATAGTTTTTCTACTGAAATAAATATTGTTAGAATTTTCTTATAAGTAAATTATCGAAAAACTTTATTATAATATTTAAATTGTTCTTACAACTTCAACAGTCAATTCAAAAGTTTAGTATATATTCCAGAATGTACATTACAAGTATTGATAAATAAATGTCCAAACAAATGATAGGACAATCATTTAAAGAATCTACTATCTACATTTGCCTTCCATACTTTAATTTTAAACCTTAAACTAACTTGCTTTCTTAGACTTTTTACGATAAAATGCATTAATATAATCCCAAAAAATTACTAATTGTGCCTATTTTGCTATGGAAATCCTCTGTAATATTGCAGTATATTAATAGGATATTTTAAATTTTTTTTCAATCCTAAAAGCATGTAGTTCTAACAACATATACAACATATGAGACATCATTCTATAATTGTTTTGTGGATACAATTCTTCTAAAGCTCTTCTGTAATTTGACACTTGTAGTACACCTATATATGTTTAGTGCAAGCATGTATACCAAGTTATTGAAAAAGGCTCCAAATTTAAGGAACTTTTTAATGATAATTTTGAAAATTAGTCTTGTTTTATTTGAAAATTACACTGATTAAAATGGTCAAAGCTATCAGAAAGTGGTAAAACTTACCGTGTGTCTGATTTTATGGGAACGCCAAAAAGCTTGGTAATTTTGATTGAAGTTCAGTGATGATTATGATGAAATTAATAAGGAAATAGGGTCTTAGAATATCTGATAAAACTTGATAAATGTAGTACTTGGTAATTTTATTAGGATACTTCAGAGCATGGCATAAAAAACAAGTTATTCGGTTAAATTTAATTTTGAGTTTTGCATTTACTACTAAATGTGTGGTAATAAGAACTATAGTTTTGAAAACATGAATTTACGGTAAACCATTGTCATATAAAGGGAAAAATTTCTAAATCGATGGTCTAAATACCATTAATTACCAGAAATATTAATTTTTTTACTCAACATCTCCTTACCATACAATATGGTAATTTTACAGAAATTTTTCTTAAGCCAAGGCTATGATTACTTATAAAACAAAAATGACTTTTAAAACATAATTTAAAATTCTGTTATAGATTTTAAAGTATTTCAAAATGTCACGCTCTATTTACTTTGAATTTTAACATTTCATGTTTAAGTCTTTGCGATTCCTTTTAATGAGCTTAATAAACTTGCTGAAAGTTATTTAAATATTTGTTGTTCATGTAACATAGAATATTTGTGAAACTCATGTAAGCAAAACAAAGAATCGCATCAATCCAAGGAAAAATGTCAGTTGAACTCCTTTCCGAATATCATATAACTTCAAATAAACAAACTATTTTTAGTTATAAAACGACGATGAATAATTGTTTTCCTCATTCATAAGGTAGATTGAATTTGAAAAATTCCTTATTTAACTCTTAAAATGCTTCCGAGTATTTTCTTTATTCTCTTGTTCCATTATAGATTATTTATTCCACATATATTCATGAAGATGTGCATTAGTGTTTGCTTATAATTGTGCTTTAATGTGTTATTGTTTCCAAAAGATGTATTTTTCACTGTATTATAAATATTAATTGAGACAATGAATTAGCAAAAGAAAGTCTAACGTACTGTGTGAAGAATTAGCAGACAAATAGATGGTAAAGCTATTTGATGTTTAAATCTGTTAAACATATTTAAATAAATAAACATATGTACTTATTTGTTTAATATTTATTATTATATATTGTAGAGCAACTACTGTTGCAATAAGATATAGTTTACTTGCAATAACTATCTATAAAGCACGGAATTTTTATTCATTCTAATTGTTGGAAGTTTGTTATTTTAAATATTTTTCTTTAAATGATTAAGCATTAACTTTTAATAATATCACTATTATTGTTATATTTTAAAATCAAAAATACCAATACCACCGAGATACTATAGAAACCTAATTTTAATTCAAAACCTATATTTGAGTAATATAAACTTATTGACACACTTAGTTAATTTTTTTGTTACAGTATATACTTTATTAATATGAAATATAACTATTTAAAGAAGGCTTGTAAGAATATTTTATTCTGTTATAACACGGAGAAAAGAAATTCTGGTAAAATTACCGTACTATATAATAATAACATGTCCAAAAAAATAGAAACATAATTCTGATATAAAAACATATAGTACCAAAATATACGGTATTTAAACCATTCATTAGATAGTTTTTTCATTCTTATATCAATGATTTAATGGAAATTCGGAATTTCAAAATTATAGCTTTTATTACTTAAAATGCAAAACTGAAAAGTAAACTTGACCAAATAAATGGTTTTTATGTCCAGCTCTTAGATATCAAGATAAATTTTACCTCATTTACGAAGTTTTATCGCATATTGAAGAAATATTTTATTGTAAATTTCATTGAGTATTTTCGGTAAAAATTACTGAAATTTTCGGTGTTCCCATAAAACCAGAAACAACATAAATTGTACCATATTACGGTAGTTTTGACCATAATATTTTCATAGTGCATAAAGTGGTGTTACGATATTTTTTAATCTTATTACAGGCTAGAATTTTTAACAAATTATCTGAAAATGCAAAAAAAGTCTTTTGTCTAACTTAGTATTGTAAATAGTTGATTTGAAATGCAGTAAAATAATTTATAATTTCATTTTTAAGTTTGCTTAGCATGTTTATCAAGAATAAAACAAAATACAGCACTCTGAAGGTCACTTTAAGTCAAACACAATTTCCGTATCAGTCATATAACAAATGAGTGGTGTTTTTTCGACGTTAGTGGTTTCGTACATCAAAGTAAATATTGGATGATTTTTCTTTGTTAATAATAATAAAATTGCTGACACACAGCTAACCACTACTTTTTACTGTAATAAAACTACTGAATCACTCTAATTTAATAAATATTACAATAAAAATGACGGAATAATATTTACCGTAAAAATGGATTTGGCGTATGATGCACCCAAAGTGCCAGTACTTCATACCATCAAATATTAAGCATTGACAATCCTTAAATGCAATTGCCTCATTTTATAAATATTCCGTTCATAAAAATATTAATTAACAATACAAAAAAAATTCTACTAAATAAAAAGAGAGAAATTTACTGTTTGTCATGAGTGATGAATTGCATCTACAAACTAAAGATTCCTTTTATAATGGATTTTACGTATGATGCAACCAAAGTGCCAGTACTTCATACCATCAAATATTAAGCATTGACAATCCTTAAATGCAATTGCCTCATTTTATAAATATTCCGTTCATAAAAATATTAATTAACAATACAAAAAAAATTCTACTAAATAAAAAGAGAGAAATTTACTGTTTGTCATGAGTGATGAATTGCATCTACAAACTAAAGATTCCTTTTATAATGGATTTTACGTATGATGCAACCAAAGTGCCAGTACTTCATACCATCAAATATTAAGCATTGACAATCCTTAAATGCAATTGCCTCATTTTATAAATATTCCGTTCATAAAAATATTAATTAACAATACAAAAAAAATTCTACTAAATAAAAAGAGAGAAATTTACTGTTTGTCATGAGTGATGAATTGCATCTACAAACTAAAGATTCCTTTTATAATGGATTTTACGTATGATGCAACCAAAGTGCCAGTACTTCATACCATCAAATATTAAGCATTGACAATCCTTAAATGCAATTGCCTCATTTTATAAATATTCCGTTCATAAAAATATTAATTAACAATACAAAAAAAATTCTACTAAATAAAAAGAGAGAAATTTACTGTTTGTCATGAGTGATGAATTGCATCTACAAACTAAAGATTCCTTTTATAATGGATTTTACGTATGATGCAACCAAAGTGCCAGTACTTCATACCATCAAATATTAAGCATTGACAATCCTTAAATGCAATTGCCTCATTTTATAAATATTCCGTTCATAAAAATATTAATTAACAATACAAAAAAAATTCTACTAAATAAAAAGAGAGAAATTTACTGTTTGTCATGAGTGATGAATTGCATCTACAAACTAAAGATTCCTTTTATAATGGATTTTACGTATGATGCAACCAAAGTGCCAGTACTTCATACCATCAAATATTAAGCATTGACAATCCTTAAATGCAATTGCCTCATTTTATAAATATTCCGTTCATAAAAATATTAATTAACAATACAAAAAAAATTCTACTAAATAAAAAGAGAGAAATTTACTGTTTGTCATGAGTGATGAATTGCATCTACAAACTAAAGATTCCTTTTATAATGGATTTTACGTATGATGCAACCAAAGTGCCAGTACTTCATACCATCAAATATTAAGCATTGACAATCCTTAAATGCAATTGCCTCATTTTATAAATATTCCGTTCATAAAAATATTAATTAACAATACAAAAAAAATTCTACTAAATAAAAAGAGAGAAATTTACTGTTTGTCATGAGTGATGAATTGCATCTACAAACTAAAGATTCCTTTTATAATGGATTTTACGTATGATGCAACCAAAGTGCCAGTACTTCATACCATCAAATATTAAGCATTGACAATCCTTAAATGCAATTGCCTCATTTTATAAATATTCCGTTCATAAAAATATTAATTAACAATACAAAAAAAATTCTACTAAATAAAAAGAGAGAAATTTACTGTTTGTCATGAGTGATGAATTGCATCTACAAACTAAAGATTCCTTTTATAATGGATTTTACGTATGATGCAACCAAAGTGCCAGTACTTCATACCATCAAATATTAAGCATTGACAATCCTTAAATGCAATTGCCTCATTTTATAAATATTCCGTTCATAAAAATATTAATTAACAATACAAAAAAAATTCTACTAAATAAAAAGAGAGAAATTTACTGTTTGTCATGAGTGATGAATTGCATCTACAAACTAAAGATTCCTTTTATAATGGATTTTACGTATGATGCAACCAAAGTGCCAGTACTTCATACCATCAAATATTAAGCATTGACAATCCTTAAATGCAATTGCCTCATTTTATAAATATTCCGTTCATAAAAATATTAATTAACAATACAAAAAAAATTCTACTAAATAAAAAGAGAGAAATTTACTGTTTGTCATGAGTGATGAATTGCATCTACAAACTAAAGATTCCTTTTATAATGGATTTTACGTATGATGCAACCAAAGTGCCAGTACTTCATACCATCAAATATTAAGCATTGACAATCCTTAAATGCAATTGCCTCATTTTATAAATATTCCGTTCATAAAAATATTAATTAACAATACAAAAAATTCTACTAAATAAAAAGAGAGGAATTTACTGTTTGTCATGAGTGATGAATTGCATCTACAAACTAAAGATTCCTTTTATAATGGATTTTACGTATGATGCAACCAAAGTGCCAGTACTTCATACCATCAAATATTAAGCATTGACAATCCTTAAATGCAATTGCCTCATTTTATAAATATTCCGTTCATAAAAATATTAATTAACAATACAAAAAATTCTGCTAAATAAAAAGAGAGGAATTTACTGTTTGTCGTGAGTGATGAATTGCATCTACAAACTAAGGATTCCATTTAATGAGTGCTCTTATCTGATGGTTCTATGAGATCATTATTCTTTTCCATCAACTATCGCAATTGCCTCGCGCCACCAAAATATCTATATAGAAAAAAATGCTAGTATGCTGAAATCATTGAGATGTCCTCCCAAGGGATTCTACGCATGCACGTACAGAGAGTCCCACAGATTGAACATTAACATTCTGTCCTCAAAATGGCGGTGCTTAAGCTCCCGGAGTTCTGCGGATAGGATTATTTAATCCTTTTCCATCCCAGTCTTTTTAAGAGGAAAATTTAATCTGACAAATTAGCTTTCCCATCTAACGAAATTGTAGTGGCAGAAATTTATTTTAAAACAGACAAAATGTATGGTTTCCGAAAAACTGTTAATGCAGTAGGTGAAAGGTCTTGTTTTTAACTGTTTTATTATTCCTGAAAGAAAGATTTTTTTAAACAGTTCATATATATATATATATATATATATATATATATATATATATATATATATATATATATATATATATATATATATACACCGAAGTGCCATTACATTATGACCACCCTGCTAATAACATGCATAATAACACCTTTAGCCCTCAAAACTGCTAGCACCCGCCATGGCATTAATTCCACCAGGTGCTGATAGGTAGCCTGAGGTATCTAGTACCAAGCGCTCACCAACTGGTCCTGCAATTCCCTCACATTGCGAGGGGGTAGCGTGGCAGCACGAATTTGGTTTTCCAAGTAGGACCACAAATGCTCTATTGGATTAAGGTCAGGTGAATTTGGGGGCCAAGACATGACTTGAGAGTCACTGGAATGTTCCTCGACAATTCGACCCTTATGACATGGTGCATTATCCTGTTGGTAAACACCATCCCCAACAGGAAAAACTGTTGTCATGAATGGGTGAACCTGGTCTGCAACTATGTTCAAGTAGCTTACAGACGTCAGGGATTGTTCTATGAGGATTATGGGTCCTAAAGTGCCCCATGAAAACATTGTTCCTGGACGAGAAACCATGAAAACCTGGGCGAGCCCATTGTTATAGATGGAGGGTGGTCATAATGTAATGGCACTTCGGTGTATATATATATATATCAGATAGATCATGATATAATACATTATTACTTCAATATTAACAAGCATCTATTTGAAAATTAAAAAAAAATAAAAAATTTATGTCATTATTTAAGATGACTTTATCAAAAGGAAAAGTTTAAGCAATAGCGTAAAATGATTATGACTGTGGAAGCTGGACATAGAGTAGAAAAATGCTTCGCAATATTTTCTATGGTGTTCAAAAAATGTCTGGCGAATTCCTTAAGATCATGAAATTTATAATCAATGTGAACAACCAGACACAATAAAAGTCATCAAATCAAACCGAATCAGGTATCGCAGTCATTATATTAGTTAGAAGATCACAACCCAACGAAGCTGTTAATCCTCAACATGTCAGGTGACATAAGAAAACGGTTAAGAGCTCCACTCAGATGGCGATATGACATTAAGACTGATTTAAAAATATTAAAAAGGATACAGTGGAAACAATATACTCCGAAAGAAAAAAACACGCTGTAACGGTCCAGGCCTGAGCTGAACTGTAGTATCAAGAAGAAGAAGTAAAATAGCCTATAACACAATGTTTCATCTACACCGGAAGGAATGAATAAGAAGACTGAGATATGTATTTACTTCATGCTTTTCAGAAGTCCGTATCTTGGTCCAGTTGAAGAGCTCAATTTATCTCAGTACCGGAAGTAGGTGCATATAACCGTAGGTGCATATAACCTTAAACCACAATGTCAGAAGTAGATGTTACTGCTATTATTAATGAAACATCACTATCGTTAATAATAGTTTGGCAGTGCCTTACATTTCTTGCTGGTACTTGGAACGAAAAAATAACGAATGCCTTTTAATGAATTTAAATTTTGAGCTCAGCGAGAATGTATATTGATATTCAATATCCAAGTTGCTACTTTGCTACTCTTCGCTCTTAAAATATACATTTATAAAATGCAATTTTAAAGTAGGCGTACGTAAAAAGTATTAAAGAAAAACTAAGCAACCCTGAAGCGTCTGATAAGAGTTTTCACAGTTATTGTAACATTTCATTTCCATTAAAAACTTAATTGAAATTTGTTAATGAAATTTTAAACGTTCGCTTATAATTTATTACATTGCATAGTAAAATGGATCTGAAAATACGTTAGATATTAATGAAAAAAAATATAGTTATCTGAGTATATTTCAATAAAGCATTTTTAATAAAAAAATTTGTTTTCTTCATTATTCTTTTTCATTGTATCCCTACGAAGCAGTAATTTAAAAAATATTGTTAAGATAATAAATAATTAAATTATTTCACTAATAGGAATATTTAATTCTCAAAAATATTGAGTTAAATTTTACTCAATGTGAACTTTAATAAATATGCAAGCAGCAATGTTAAAAGTTGAAAGTAAGTACAATTCTATTTTTTTTTACGATATAAGTCTATGGCCAGTCTTAGCCAAGAATAATTTGTTTTCCTTTCAACTACATCAATCAAATCACAGAACCGAATTTAATCATTACCTAATATCTCGATATTTTATCTCAATATTGTTACCTGAAATATCTTCACCTCAATATTTCTGTGAAATTGCTTTCTATTTCACTAGTAGGTATATTTGATCCACAAAAATATTGTATTAAATCTTACGCAATTTAGACTTTAATAAATATCCAAGAAACAATATTAATTAATAAAAATGAGTACAACTCTAATTTAATTTTCTGGTGTAATTCTAGGGTTTCGCCAAGAATAATTTATCTTATTTTCGAGTACATCAATCAAATCATGAAACCGAATTCAATCATTATTGCTGGAAGTAAATCTATGTAAATATGCTGATTCCAATTGCTATAGTTATTACAGTCCATCAAGTGCTTCAAACACAATTTAAATAGGAAAAAAAAAATCGTTAAATCCCAGCAGCAGAAGCAAAATGAGACTAAATTCGCACTTGAGCTCCCTTAACCCCCAATAGCACTTTACCAAAGAGATGCATTGTCTTAACCACTGCAATTAAGGCTGGGTCCAGCATCACCCAAAGGCCCGAAAGCTGGCGCGGTTACCCCGCGATCAAAAGAGCTAAAGTCCCCCCACCAGTAATGATAGGGGTGCCCCTGTAAACAGGAAACTACAGGGTGTGGCCGCCCAAGTTGCCGCTTTGACTGATTGCAAGCTTGGAGCTCGCTTATTTCGCGTGCCGTTCAAGAAGGCCGACGTCACTCACGTAGCAGAAATATTTCACGAACATATTAGGAACGTCTACTATTTCCTTCACTTTTGCTGGAAGGGAGTGTGCACATCTGGGGTGTTGGTTGAGGTATCTTCGATAGATTCCGCACATCCTTATGGGAATTCGGTGCCTCGATTGTATTATTTACTAAACATGTGCTGGGTTAATATGAAAGCCGTATTGTAAGGGCGTTACGCGTTCATCCGCAATGTTGTTCATCAAATTAAAGGACTCCACGTGCATACATTTATATTTCCCAGTAATTTGTACGTCTGATCTAATGGATGGGATAAACATAACTTGTTAAGGAAATATGCCAATGTTTACCACATTAGGATAAAAATAAATATTAAAAAGCCCGGTTCTGAGAAAGCACTTTCTCCCAAAGGAGCTCGTAACTTGTGATTTTAGCTTAACTATTTCAGCTGATGTATGCCACAAAAGATCTCATAGTAATTTAAAGTGATTGTATACATTAATAGTACAACGAATATCATTAGTCAAGTCTTACAAATTAAAATATTTAATTAATACGCTGGAAATCAACTAAATTTCTACTGGAAGTTTTTCTTAGGATTTTCTCATTCTGTATTTATTTCTACACTTATTAAAAATCTTATTCTATGAGCTTTAAAATTACGAAAAAAAAGGAAGAAAATTCATCCATGCAAATTATAATTCTGTCGGACAGGGAAATCTGACCCATGATCTGTCTACCACTGAGGATATTATACATCAGCACTGTGGTCGGTGCAAGCTGGTTGCAGAATTCATATCGACCTGCCATCGCTGGGATTTGAACTCGGTTCGCCTCATTGGAAGGCGAGAGCTCTATTCCCTGAGCCATCACGGCTCCCAATAATTCAATTGATGAAATTCTGTTTAGCCATTTAGTATTCAAGTTGATTGCGGAAAGTTTGAGATATGGATACCATCTTATGTGTTGCCTACGCCATCTGTTCATGGTTGAAATTGCGTGGTATTACCACCATTGCCATTAAAAGATAAAGCCATGAAGAACCGAAATTGGAACTTGGCCTAGGCAATACGTTGGTGAAACTCGTTGAGGCGTATTCATTCATCTACTTATTACTTATTTATGTATGAGTCACTCTATACATTAAGACTTAATTTGGTTATCTAAATTTAAAAAAAAAACAATAATGATGTTTTATTTAACTCTAAAAAGTTTTTTAAATGATAATTACTAAGGTCCATTATTCCCAGACTAATATATGTTTTTAACTGAGTACTAGCGTTCTCCAGATTCAGATCGATGGATACCAGTTTGTCTGGGAAGTAAAGGCAGCCTGTGCGCAACGCTGACTACATTGCCATATCATCCTGGCTCTAGACGGGCAATTGCGGGAACAACAGCTCTAGTTACTGTTGTAGGTACTATTATTAATACTAGGGAAGTACTGTTGTTAAGTAAGTATTCCCCTACTTCATAATGCTCAGTCCATTTTCATATTAACTAATTAATTGAAGAAATTAATTTCTTCATTGTTAAATAGAATACTAATGTAAATGAAAGTTTATTTAATAAACGTTTAATGCTAAATTAATGAAGAAGGAGCAACCTAAAAGAAAGTATATGAAAATTATAATGAGTGCAAATCATTAAAATTACTTACAAAATTTTGATTCTTTACATGTAAACCAACAGCCATTTATTCAAAAATTCTGTAACATTTAGCTTAGAACAAAACATTTAATTATTCCCCATTCAATGAGATCAAAATATTGCTATTTAAAGCATGCATTTTAATAAATTCACTTTTTCGTCATTTTATTTTTCCAACGTTTCACTTTCATTGTTAAACCACTAACAATACATTGAATACAATGCACGTGATCGCATACAGATTCTCAACCACCCTTCACTTGAAAGCACTCAGCACTTAAACCCTGGTTTTCCACTTGAAGACAAATCTCTAAGTCAGAGTTCCTCGTCAAGACATCAAGTTCCACAACAGATGTGACCATTCCGTTTTCAGAAACCGTCTTTCCACTTAAAGGCTCAGTCCACTACTCGAAAGACCACTTAAAGCATTGTCTTTTCATCTTCATCTTCCCCATCCCATCCCTTGCTTTTGCATTTAAACACACCGTACTGCCTAGAAGGATACAATATGCAGAGAGAGAGAGAGAAGATGAAGGGTAGGATCCCTTTGAAGGGTGGGGAGGAGTCCTCTATCTGTATGGGGAATCAGATGCAGAAGACAGACTTTTAGTTCTTGTTTGCATTGAAGATTCAAGTTTCAAAAGATTAGAGATCGCTTTCGCTTTGCGGCTGCCCACGCTATTTTTCACTTTTGTCATACCATTTTTCCGGTTTTGTTCAAGATTTGAGATTTTTAAAGTTTTGAATGACTCAGACAGGGGTGATGTTTGAAATATGGGGAAAACGGCTGTGTTTGATGATGAATAATCGAAGAGTGGTAATTCTTAGTCAATATTTGACGACACACCATAAAGAGATTTAAAAGAAAATTGTTCGATATTTTTGAGGGTTTGAAGCCGAATCATTAATAAGTATTAACCCATCAATAAAATTCGCATTTGTAAGATAAAATTCTATGTTTTAAGTCAATTAACAACTGCTTCTGTAGAATTATACACATTAATAACGTATTTGTAATTGTAAACGAAGCTTGGGAGGAGGGACTGATGTTTCCATGCACAAAACAGATATAAATATCAAAACTTTTGGGTTATGTTTCGCCTGATTTATAATTTGATAGAAAGTTTAGTAAGTAATAGATTAAATTGAAAGGAAAAAAAATGACACCCTACTTCATGTTACCAGTGACACACATATTTTTACATCGGAAGTGTTTTTGTGCCTAAAAGAGTCACTTCGCACTTAAATTCGATGATTTTGAACAATTTAGTAAACAATTAGCATGCAAACAAAAATAGAAAAAAGTTAGAAGTCCTACTATGTATCAACATCAAAACCAATACCTTTCCAATACCATTATTTTGTTGTCTAACTGAATCACATCACATTTTAATTTAATTATATGCCATTAATGTACATTATAAGATAATTTTCCAGAAGCCTAATGCACAATTCGCATCAAAACAAAAAGAAAAAAATAGTAGTCTAAGTAAAAAAAATTACCTAAGTAAGCCTTCTTGTAAAAAAATCTCGTTCATAAATTTGAAAACATGTTATGAATATTTATTACCATTAATAATTCAATAATTAAGATTTTTCAGAAAGTTTAGTGTAGTTCTGAAAATAACCAGTCACCACTTGGCGAGCCAACACAAAAAAGTGGCGAATAAAAATAAATAAACAACCAGTCAATTTTTTCAATCCTTTTCTTTTTTTCAAAATAGCTTAATAATAAAAAAGTACATCAATGTAAATGAGATTTTGGTAAAAAGAATTTTCGTAAAAATGGCCAATGTCACTATTAAAATTTGTGATCCTTAAAAATCCACCAATTTGTCGAGGAAAGATATTTATGGAAGGAGAGTTTTTTTAACAATTCATCTATTTCAAAGTTGTAATATATACTCTGTATGTATTAAATTTAATGTATAAATTAAATTTTTGTGCAAAGTTCTTTAAAATCAGTATATTCAACAAGGTTTTTCGAAGTTCTTTCGCCAAGAAAAATAAAAAAGTCACAGGTTAAGTGCCTTGCACCTAAAGCAAAGCTATAATTTTAAACTGCGCATACAATATTGATGTAAGGAATTTTCTGGGCTTAAGAACGGACAAATAACTAAAATATTTTGAAAATTATTAAAAATTGTTTGACCAATTTGGCAAAATTTTTTCACCTAGATGAAAATTATCGACATCAATGCTTAATTCCTATTTTTGCAAATTCTTATGAGCCCTCATAATGCAGTATTGGAGTAATTTTAAAATTATTAAAAAATTAGAGCACAAAGTTTTTTTTATTTTCTGCCTTTCTCCATATTGACGTTTTGCACCAATTTAGGAATAAATATAGAGAACGAAAGATAAACTAAACCTGACCTAACGATCATGAGTTACTCTTGCTAATTCTCGTCAGTTATGAAAATAGCATATTATTTTCAAGAAAGCGTCATTTCATGCGCCTACAAAAACTTCGAAAAACAACCGTAACTAAATTTTGTCACATATTTATGCTATTTTTATAGCCACAGATTATTTATAATATGATTTTTACTTTAAAATAAAATTTAATCCACTCAAAATAAAAGGGTTTGAAAAAGTGGCTACTAAATGAAAATAATCTATCAATATCGGTCATCGATTTATTAAGTTTGAAGAACTACTACTCAGTACTTACTAAGCCACTAGAGGCTATAGGCTACTGGTCTTCTAACTGAAAATTCAAATTTTTTAGTCTAGTTTAGTTAAGTTTTGTTTAGTTTAGTTAATTACAGTGAGAATAAAAGAATATCACAAAAATAAGATTGCTATATATATAAATATTGAAACAAACATTTTAAAAATTTATTTTGGTGTCACCATGTACTTAAATTCGATTATATGACAAGACAATTTTTCAAAGAAGTCTAGCGTACAACTCGACTAAAAAAAACAAAAATAAAAAAAGTAATAAATTTGTTGATTAAAACCCTGCTTTATATTAACATTGAAATCAGTATTTCATGTATTATTACGATTTTGATTTGTCAAGTATAGAGGCAATGAGACAGAGTTTAATGTGTAGACTCGGTAATATTTTTTTATTTTATTTATTATTTTTGCTTCTGCCTTAAATAATAGGACAGCAGTAAAATAACACTGCCGTTGATTGAAGCACAATAAATTTTATACCCATTTTAAAAGTTTTAATTAAATTCCATTATTTTTAAATTGATATAATATTAAAAACAATACCTAATTCGAAATATTAAACGGTAATTGCGAATTTTAATTTAGAACGCTTCCCATGCAATTCTTAATTAAATCCCTTTCTCATAATAGTCATCAGGATCTCTACGGAGTAAATAATAAATTTTAATAAATATTTGATGCACCTATAACACGAATATTTCTCTCCAATAAGTACCCTGCCTAAGGCTAAATTAAAGTTCTGTAATCCAAGACTCTGACCAACTCTTGTGCAAACATTTTTCGAGCATAAGACTCCCCTTTTCCCATTCTATTCCTTGCGGAAATGGATTTCGTCCTGCGACACCAAAACTTCTGTCGACAGAAGTCAGAACTCTTCTAGAAATCCTGAAATGTAACGCCCAATGCCGGGGCTCTGAATACTTACTTAAAGTGGGTACGCCCCGCTGTGTTCTGATGAAAAGAGGGTCCTACATACGCCCTCTCATCCAGGCAGCGTTATTTGACTTTCAGCAGCCTCTGAAAAGGAAAGACGCCGAGAAAGGATTGAGAAATACGAGATCTTCTTGGATCTGGAAACCCCTTTTATTTTCCGAAGAAAATGGATTGTATTAAAAGCGAGAGTATTCACTCGGTGTCCCAAGTTTGTTGTGATAGATATTGCGGAAACACAGAAAATATTTCGAAGATCAAATATAAAACGCATAGTTCTTCAGTTTTACTAAAAATGTTTGTCTTATATTGAAAGCTCTTGAAAAGGGAACTTTTGGCGAGTGAAAAACAATATGCTGGCTCTGTTTACGAAGTCTTGAAGATAAAAGAATTTTTTTCCTCTTCTATCAGCGAGAGGCTTTGAACATATGAGTTCTCTAACAATAATTCCACTGTAAATAAACTTTTCCTTTGGTTTTATAACTTTTTGAATGATATATTTTTGGAAAGGTGTTAAGGATATTCACATCATAGCATTTGAAACATTTTCAATACCAGAAAATGAATGGAACTCTTTCCTTGGAAGTAGTTTAAGTAAATACTTCTCTTTATGAATCTATGAGCTGTCGTATGCATCACCCAGCGATGCCTGAATACCTAGGTTTAATTTTTTAAAAGTTCTATCTTATATGATGTTCATGATAAAAATTCTATTCCGACCCCAGTCAGACGACATGAACAGCACCAGAGATGGTATCCTTCTCTCCTTAACATCCACGCTTTAACGAATAATAGGATTTTCACCCAAGGCAGACTTAACCATCAGCTACCTCCGTATATAAGCCGGTTGGATTCACAGGATCGAACCTACGATTGCTGAAGCACTTCATGAGCTGTCAAATAAGTTGCAAAACAATACTGAGAATTTTTGAACCCGTGAATAAACCGTAAAAACACAGTTTTTTCTTAATATGTAGATAAATATATTATGAAACTGAAAACTAATTTACGAGAAAATTCATTATTTAATTGTAAAGATACAACGATATTATCTGCACAGATTTTTAAAATTTAAAAAAAAAAAACGCGTATTTTCTTTCTTCACACATTTTTTTTCCACACAAATTTGCTCCACACATTGAGATCACGTTGTAAAACATTCTTTATGTTTAAAATTTTCTAAAATTATGTTTCACAGTATTTATTATTTACATGTATATAAATTTTCTTCAATTTATTTTCATTCAGATATTTCTTCGTACTAGTAATTTATTTTAGATTTTCAAACACGAATGAGTTATTCAATATCATTAAGATAGAAGATAGAGAATTTTATGTTTATTTTTGTTATGTAGATATTGCTATGCGATGCCTTTTACCTCGAACTTTTTTTAATAACTAAAATTAAATTATTTATAAACGCAGAATATTAAAAAGAAACATTTAATATTATAAATCATTTCGTTTTTCTAAAAGAAAATATTAAAATTTTCTACGATGATTTGTCTTTTTATCAAAATATGTTTTAATATTACTAGGGTGCATTTATTCTTAATGTTTTGATTTTTGAAAACGCAATAAATTAATTTTGAAATACGTAATAAATAAATAAAATTTGAACAGGAAATTGACTTCTAATAAAGAAATTGAGCGAAAAATATTTGCTCACTCAAGTCAAGTTTAGAAGTTTAAAGATCGCATGATTTCTGAAACAGGCTGCTGTATTTATTACCTAGAAAATTTGAGTTTAAACTTTTTGTTATCAAAACAATATAAAATTGGGTTACATGATTCAACAATTTTTTTAATCGTATCTGACTAAAATCACAGGTCAAAACTCTCTATTATCTCTTAGCATTTCATCATTCATTAGTGGAAGATCATGATGCTTGACCTACAATCTTAGCAGATCTGAGTTTGATTTAAGACCTTCACGAAAACCTTTACTTATAACCATTATCCTTAAACAATGTTCACCATGAGCAATAAACATTATATAATAAATATTCGGAGTTCATCGATTACACCTGCATTCTATCTTTAAAACCTGTGCAACAGTGTGCATTTCTGTTCTGGAAACACTTTTTATAGCATAAAATAAAATCTACTTTACTCTTATGCAATCAGATTAATCTCTAAACAGGTCCCGCAGTGGACTGATCTTTAAGACACGGTTCCCAGCAGGTCACCGAAGTCAAGCATCACTATCTGCGGTCAGTGTGCGAGTGGGTGACCACTTGGATCAGTCTGCGTAGGGACCGAGGTTGTGCGGTATTGGTCCTCGTTAAACTGTGCTACCGTAAACTGCTCGACTTTGCGTGCTGGTCGTTGGGCTACCGAAGCGGGGGTGCCATCCCCTCTGCAGAGGATCAAAATCTTGATGTCATGTCTTCGGATCATCTTCAGGGATGCTTCCCAGACTGTCGCCAATAGCCCATTGTGCAGCTCTAATGCGACGTAAATGAACTACAACAACAAAAAATTTCTAAACAGATTAATCTCTACTCTAACGCTATCACGCGTGAACAATATACCTTAGCACAACTTTTATACCATGAGCATTTAATGATAATGTCCAGAAAAAGAGCACAATGTGCTGGGGCATTCCTGGAAAGTTGGATGCATTTTATGATATATATATATATATATATATATATATATATATATATATATATATATATATATATATATATATATATATATATATATTTCATGTGTTTTTGCGATAACACATTTTAACTAAAATAATCAATTGGTAGTTCTCCAGTGTTAAAGTTTGTGAGATAATTCTTATCCACTTTTTATATTAAAACTGAAGTGTAATTACATTATTTCAAAATAATTTATTTATTCAGAAAAAAAAAATTCATTCAAACCAGCCTCCCTCATTTTCCCCACAAGACTTCTTATTTCTGGTATCAAATAAGATGAAAAAAATAATAAATGAGGTATAAAAATATCGTCAACCCGGATGAGAAAAATCTCACCAGACACCGCATATAACTCCCACTGCGCCTTCCTTATTTGCATAAAACCTCATATCCCTGCATAGATTCGAAAGAGGGTAGGGAAAAACCCAACCGTTCGAATCGGATGCAATAAATAGAAGAAAAATCATATTTATGAAAACGATATAAAGGTGTGTGAAGATTAAAGTAAAATTCAAATGCTAGGAACGAAATAAATTCACCAGCAGTCAGAAAATAAAATAAGAAAAAAAATTTAGAAGGGATAAAATGAAGAATAAAAAAAAAATCGTTTTATTTACTTAGCGGAAGTTCGAACTAGACTCCCCCTCCAGTGCTCCTGATTACTTTTCTGCTGGCCTGTACGATTCTTGAAGCAGAAACTATCTTGGAAATGACTCGAAACCGGTAGTATTATTCATAGAGTTAAGAAATAGAATAGAGACGGCACTATTAAAGATATCCAGATGGCTTCTTTGTGTAAATGAAGTATCTATGTTGAAAAATAGTGGATGTAGGTTTTACAACTGGCTGTCTCGAAGACATAAAGATACTTTAAGAATAAAATGCTCGAAAAAATAACGAAAAATCAAAGAAAAAAAATCTAATAATGGAACATAGAATGTTCAGGTGCTTTTACACAAGAATATTGCAAAATTCAAATGATGACAATAGTAATTACTTATGTTTTAGCAGGGGAAACAATAATGCAAAATAAGCAATAAAAATGTATCTCATTAGTTTTTTCTTCACCATTTATAAACACAATAAGGAAATTAAAAAAACATGTAACATATTTTTTTCCTTATTTTTTTCTTGTTATTGACAGAATGCAAGCAAGGGAAGGCTTACCTTAAGTGATAAGCTGAAATTTATCCATGGTGTTCCGTATTGACAATCCTTAATGTATATTTCTGGAACATTCCTCAAATATGCTAATTAATTAAAGCGGACGATATTTTGTACCATATTGACGATAGATACAAAAACGTACTTTGCCTGAATAAACATGCTTTTTTGTAACATTTCCATTTCCACTTGAAAATATTGTCACAATTAACTATTTTATTAAACTATATATTTCGTTTTAATCTTTAGATACCAGGTTATATAAAAGTAAGCAACTCATTAAATATCTGGAAAAAAGAGAAACAAAAGAGGGAATGACTTTCTGTATTTTGCTAAGGAAACAAATGTTTAGTTGTAAAACTCTTCAATAGATGCCACTATTGACTAGTAAGATTTTTGAAACATTATTTTACTGTACCTTATTACCATTCTAACTGTAAATATTTTCACCCGTATGCATTAATTTCGCACTTAAGCTATGCCTTATTATTGCTATAAATAGTGACAATTATAAAAAAAATAAAATAAAAATAAGGTTGTTTTAGAACGTGTTTTAGAAATTTGTTGATAATTTTGGAAATTCTTACGAATAATTGTCTGATATAACAAACAGCGTGCAGCAAAATGCGCATCTCTATCTCCTTACATATTTCGCTGAATGATTTTTTTTCGTTTATATAATATCAAATGTTTTATTATCATATTTAATATGATATCAAATATTTTATTATCATATTTACTATGATATCAAATATTTTATTATCATATCATTAAAAAAAAACACTTTCCAGTTATTTTAGCGATTTCAACTAATTCATCGGCCTTCATTAAGTAATTTATGGAGAAAATTTTGTTATTTTATAAATTTAACTTGTTTTGTGTCACCAATTATTTTATGAAGCATGCATTAAAACGCACGTTTCAATCTCCTTGTGCTTTTTTTTAAATATTTTTTAGTTTTGGCTCATTTTTAAAAAATAATATCTCCAATATTTTATTATCATATAATTTTTAAAAAACAAACAAACAAAGAATATAATCATTTTTAAGTCATTTTAGTGATTTCAAATAATTTAATAGGATTTGATAAAATAAGTGATGGAGGAAATCTTATTATTTTATAAATTTAACTTATTTTGTGTCACCAATTATTTTATGAAGCATGCATTAAAACGCACGTTTCAATCTCCTTGTGCTTTTTTTAAATATTTTTTTTTTTAGTTTTGGCTCATTTTTAAAAAATAATATCTCCAATATTTTATTATCATATAATTTTTAAAAAACAAACAAACAAAGAATATAATCATTTTTAAGTCATTTTAGTGATTTCAAATAATTTAATAGGATTTGATAAGATAAGTGATGGAGGAAATCTTATTATTTTATAAATTTAACTTATTTTGTGTCACCAATTATTTTATGAAGTTTATAAGTAAAACACACAGCTCTATCTCCTTATATTTTTTTTAAAAATTCGTTGCACATTTTTGAAACATACGTTATCAAATATTTTATTATCATAGCAATCAAAACGAAAATAAAAAGAAAAAAAAACATTTTCCAGTTACTTTAGCAATTTCAAATAATTCACTCGGTCTTCATAAAGTAATTGGTGACAAATTTATAAAATAATAAGATTGTCTTCAGTTATTTTACTAATGGAAAGGTCTTCTCCACAGATCTTCAAAATTAATTTAATTCCCCTCCCCCTATCGCGGTAATTAAAATGCAAATCAGCACCTTTTAAGTATTCTTCTGAGCTAACAGACCTATGTATAAGCTTGCATGAATTTGCATCGATAAAAGTCTCTCTAAAACTCAATTCTCAACAACAACTTTAAAACTAGTTTCTTCTTTTATTTCCATCATCACACTTCAAGCACAACATTATCTAATCGAAGTGCAAAGCTGTAACTCGATCTGCAATTCCCTACTCCAAATCTCTATAAAAGATCCTAAAATACAAATCATTCCAAATTATTCTTCGAGAGTAGAAGAAGAACTTAGAATGTTTGTCAACAGAAGAAGTTTCCACTTCACTAAGTTTGGCATACATCTTCTTCAACTTAACTGTAACTGTAACGAAATATATAAAACGTAACAAAGAGCCAGATATTCCTTGCTTACTCTTTAATGACTACGACAAAGATCTTTTTCCCTCTTAATGTAATAAGAAAGGTAGGTGTAGGGATTTTCCAGTTTCTGCCTCTTTTGGCATGGGAGTCCGTTCTTTAGATTGGCAGTGATGAGCTCCATGTTTTCCCTCATCTTCAGATTTGCTTCGCGCTCGTCTTCTGGGGCTCGTTTAAATGCGGAAGGGAGTAAATGAGTTTAGGGCAAATAGAGAGGGGTATTCCTAGGAGCGTGACTATTACGGTTCTTTTAGGAGTAAGGGTTGTGGGTTCTGAGTTAATTAAATTGATACTTCGCAGGTGTTGTAGAGTTACGTATATTGGATAATTCAACGGTACCGGCAACCTTTCACAAATTCAGCTTGGAATCGCAAGTAAAGTTACTTAGTCAGAATTGTAAAGGCAATAAAATAATTTATTTTTAAAGCTGATTTTTTGGTAGAGATATTTAGTATTATATAGAAGCATTTAAAAATAAAAATAAAACAGATTAATTATATTTCCCCGTATTCCTTTTCATACGCTTTACAAATAAGTTATTTTTAAATTGTTATTAATTTTTAAATTTATTTTAATAAGCTATGAAATATTTTTTTGTTAAATTTTTTTTGTTCATTTTAGAGATATTTAGTATGATATCGAAGCATTTAAAAAGAAAACTGAAACAAATTAATTATATTTCCTCGTATTCCTTTTCATGCGTTTTATAAATAACGTTTCAAACGTTTTATATCCTTTTATACGTTTTATTAGTGCCAAAAGAAAGTGAAATATTTTTACGCAAGTTTGGTTGGCAAGTTTGCGCATGATCTGGATTGGAATATATAAGTCTCAAACATAATTTGTCGAAGAATGCTTAACGTTTTAATTTCATGAAAAGATTACATATCTCGACGTATAATTTAAGTTAAACTATAGATTCTTTGCTTTATCTTTTTTTATTACTATTGCAAAAATATTATTAAATATTTGACGCAGGTCAAATATTGAGTCTAATTGCAAGCAAAATCGTATTGTGATGCATGCATTTTTGATAATGAGAAAAACTATCAAATAGTAACTAAAAAAGCTGCTTGATTATCGGAATTATATTTGAACTAAATTATGAAATCGAAAAAAACTAGTTTGAAAAAAAATTCATTCATGTTAAAAAATTTATCAATAATTGATTTCGTAAATTAAAAAATATTTAATGATGAATAACTCTTTCTCTTAGATCTAAATAACTGCAAATAAGTGCAAACTTGTTTGAAAGATTTTACCTTTAAAGCAGAAAAAGACACAGGTAGTATCATAACCATAAGTACTTAAAATGCTAAATTCAATATTTTGAATTTGATCTAAATTAATGCAATATAATGAAAAAAGTATGAAAAACATGTTGAACAGAAATTCGGAGGCAAAGGGTTAATCTTATAATGATTTTTTCCCAGGAGGTACAGAGAGGCACAAATAAACTACTGCAAGTAATAAAGATTTGGTATAATAATGGCTTTTCTTAAATAAAAGAATTCTTTTTCGCTTATCATTCAATACTCAAATATTGTATTGCAATTCTTCATGAAAAATTGGCCATGCATGAAATATTTTTTTTTGTTTCATGTAAATTATGACATTTATAAAACTATACTCTTGTGTTTCTGTATTCATAAGTTCTAGATATTATTCAGAACAAATTAAATCCTTCAAACATGCTAACTTTTTATTATTAGTGCAGATTTAAATTGTCTATAAAATGTAAATATCTATACTATCTGAAATATAAAATTATTTAAGTAGTAGGTTTAAGTATATCTATCTAGAGTAATGAATTATTTAATTATCTTTTATTACTAACTAGTTTGCATAATTTTTCTGCTTATTTTATCGCACATCAATGTGTAGAAAGATTTACCTTCATAGTCATTTACTGATAAAGTGATTGATGAAAAGAAATTTAAAACAAAACAAATCCTAGTAACTAATTCAAGTCTATCAAGTTTTTAAGTACATGAGACAAAACAAAGTAAATAAAGCACAAATAAAGATTCAGAAATGAAAATAATCTAGCTTCGGTTTTATAAATAGGATCCTTTCTCTGTCTCTAAACACTAAACATGACTCATATTGAACTTTGTGTTTCGACACTGAGGAAGGTTCTTGTTTATCAAAATTGAGAATATCCATTTCTTTAAAATTATTTCAAATTATTATTAAATTTAATTATTAGTTGCATTTGTTACAGTTTTTAAAAATCATTTACACTAATAATAGTTTCTAAAATATGTATCATTCTGTGCAATGTATCATTATAAACACCCATATTTAAAACTTAAGAAGGATAATGAGATTGTGAGGACAATTTTTATTAGCTTGCTGAATATGTTAACCAAGCATTATTTTGAACACACTTATATAGCTTTTTTCTTCCTTATTTTAATTAAATGTTAACATTATTTTTACTTCAGATTCTATAAAAGTTAATTTAATTGTGTACTTTTTAATTAAAAAAAGTAGCATTTGTTCACATTAGTCCCACAATACATGCCCATATCTTTTAAACAAGATGAAACTGATCCATGAAACTGATTGTTCTATCTGATGTTACAAATAAAAAAAGCAAATAAAATCTAAATGAAAATAATTTATCCTAAAAGTGCGTTCATGAAATATTCGTCACAATACTTACTTAATTAATAATAGACAAAATGAATAATAGACAAAATGAATATTAATACGTAACTAATTATTGAACTATATTCTAACTCTGCATAAACTGTTTTAGAAAGAAATTAATTTATTCGATATACATTTTTAATAATCCTTTATACGAAAAATATTAATTGATAGAAATTTATATTTACTTCAAAAAGTCAATTTATTTTAAATGTAAAATGAGACACAAGTCGCATTATTCATGAAAATAATATTATTCATTAAAAAAATTTAAAAAAGTGCACCGTTTGTAATTACTATTAAAAAAGAGCAAATTCCCAATTCCATTTTAAATTGAAAATCAATGCATCGAAATGAAAAGAAAGTAAAATTCAGTAAAGCATTAGTTATTTTAGGCCACATAAAAATAAAGCGAATTTAATAAACAGCTGCCAACCATGAAAAAGGAATTAAAATGAATTGATTACTTAACAAAATCAAAACAAATTAGTGAATAAATGCCACGATAATGGATGCATTATTAGTAATTAACCCAGTTCAGCACATAAATCTCAACATAAATGTGTCTGCAACAGCCAATATGAAGTCATTTACTTACACAAAATACAAATCAATGACTATTATTATATGTAATAAGCATATTCATCAATAACATATCTCTTATTATTTAAAACAATGCATAAAAATAACCAATAAAGATTTAAAAAAAAGCAAATTAAGAATTTATTTTTCCACTATTAATACCTTGCTTAATTTACTACTTAACAATCAAGCTGTTATAAAAAAAATTTAAATAGTTTTGAGAATAAGCAAAAAGGCTTAGAAAAATTTTGACTGATGAATAACAGAATTATTTTAATCATATTCACTTCCACAATCAAAAAAACAAATAGATTAAATTACGCAAATTACAACCTATTGATTTATATCTTTTCTTACATGGAGAATGACATATTTATTTTAAGTTGTATAGAAGAACTTAGTAAATTGTTCATATATCTATTAGAACTAGAAGCAAACCATTGCGCATTTGTATACAAACCCGATGGAGAAAAAAATCATCCTGATGTGAACTTTGGAGAAAGAAAGTGTTCTATTTTCTTAATGAATTAGATGGAAGTCTCATTTTTCAGAGAGAGCGGGGGTGTACTGCCCAATTAAAAAGGGAGAGGGTCCATCGTCTAAATTGCTCCCACGACACTTGTTGGTTGCGTTAAAAACCATTCCCTCTCTCACATTGGGATACCCTAATTAAAGTCCTCTAATATCGGATTGAGTTGATGGAAAAATCCTTTCCGTTTCGTGAATGTGATTAAAAGTAGGTATCGAGGGATCAATTCGAATTTTCGAATTGAAAGAAGCTAACTGCAGCCAGCTGAGGCCTTGTGAAGTCGCTGAACTTAATAAAAGAATACACATAAATAAATAACATTCTTCTGGAAATAGAAGTACAGCAGAGGCAGCATCTGAAATACTATCGAATTTAATATTTCTATGCATGATTCTATAAAATTTATATTTATAATGCTAATATTTCTATGCGTAATTAGATATCATTTAATAGTGATTTATATCAGCTTCCGATTTCGTAGACTGATATAAGGTAGATTTGTTTAAAAAAGCTATCTAGTTAGTAAGTTATCTATGAATAATTATTCATTATCGTCATTGATAAATGACTGGAAGTATTTTTAAAATAGGGTTTCTTTAAGTTATGTAGTCAGTACACTCAGAACTTTCGCAATTTTTTGTTTTGGGAACCTCGCTCCCTGATAGAGGTTTTGTATCGTGCTTGAAAATTAATTTATGACTCAACGATCTAAAAGCTCAATATTAATCTGTGTCTAGCTCAGGACTGTGTCTAGCTCAGGACTGTCTCTCGCTAAGTCTCCTTAAAATACATTGCTTGTTCTGGCTCCATCAATATTGGTCTCTGGGTTTTCCGATAAATGATTTTAAGCATTTACTATTATGTATTAGAATAAAAGATATAAAATAAATAAAACAGTGCTTAATATAATTTTAAAAGTTTTAAATTAAATATTATGAAATTTTCAGCAAATATTATTTTACTCAATAATATGGCTTCAGTTTTTTTAACCCTAAACCACAATATCAGGTTCTATCTTTAGATGCTTTATTCAGATATACGCTTTCACAGTAAGTTTCTTACTATCATTTCAAATATAAAGCTACCGAAAAATCCTGTTTTTATGAAAATGTTCTATAAAATGGATTTAAGTAATGGATTGTTTTATTCAGTGTAAATATCAAAATTTTTGATGGACATCTGATACTGGCTAAGTAGTAGTTCGGAAACCAGAGTAAAGACCTAAATTCTCAATAGATCTGATCTTACAAAACTGCATTGATTAAGGTTAATTAACACCACCGCACAATTACTATTACTTTATCACTCGGACACTGTAATTAAAGACCTCCAATATTCCATAGATTAAATAAAAATTCACTTGATTTTGCGAATTAGTTTTAAAGTTCAAATGGTTGAAAAATTGGCAAAATTGTACTAACTAATAAATAAAGCTTTCCTGAAAAACAAATGATGACCGAAAATACATTAGATACATCTTAAAAGAGGTTCACAGAGAAAAAAAATCTCATAAAATTACTTTGCTCTAGGGTAAAAACATTTCTGGTGGAAAAAAAACAGCAGCATAATTCTGATTAAGTTTATCTGGTTAAGTTAACCAAAGTATACGGTATTTATACCATTTGCCTGGTAATATTTATATTCGTGTGGTAAAGGTTTACCGAAAATTCTGTTTTTCAAAATTATTGTTCTTATTACCACATATTTAGTAAAAATGCAGAACTGAAAAGTAAAAAGTAAGTTTAATCGAATTTTTGTGTAATGCAGTAAGGTATTTTTGATATAATTACCAAATTTTGCCAAATTTCAGCTCATATTCAAAAACTATTTTTTTTTTACCAAAATCCTTACCAAATCACTTCGATAAAATTTACTGAGCTCTTTGGTATTTCCATAGATCCAGAAGCACCATAACTTTTACCATATTCGGGATAGTTTTGTCCATACTTTTTTTCATTGTAGTAGTTCGCGTAACCATATGAAACCAACGAAATTTTGTTAAGATCAATAATTCAAACAATTTATTTGTAAAAATAAAAATTCTTGAAATTTTTCTTATTATTTACAAAATTCTCACATAAGACAATTGCTTTCCATGACAAACAAAGCTAATAAAACAAATACCCTTTTTAATAGTGCAGATTTGTTTTTCATCAGAGTACAGTAAATAAATAGTAGGAAGAAATCTATTATATCGAATTTCATAACGAAGTCTCTTTTTATCAATTGCGCATCAATTAAACATTTGATTACGTATGACCAATAAATATCATTCCATAATTAATTGCCCATAGTTATAAAAACGGCATTAGCAGATCTTACAGCAAATAATATGCTTTCTCACCATAGTAGAAATTGTTACCTATGGTATAGATTTTTATGTGGTAGATGATAGTTAGCGAACTTGAAATATGCAGATCTTTTATAGCAGTTTTATTAAAACTATATTAGTTACCAATAGACTATTTAATAATCACTCCATAACTAAGCACGGTGACATCTTAACTTATGTCGCCAAACATCCGAGTGAAGTGATGAAAAAAAGTTCTTTCTGTTTCGAGATCGTGATTGTGATTAAAAATATCCAGAAACAAATTCGAAATTTCTAAATTAAAGAGACTAACTGTAACCAGCTGTAGCCTTGTGGGGTCGCAGAACCGAATAAAAGGATACACATAAATAAATAGCTCTTTTCTGTAAATAGAAGCAGGGCTGAATACACACAGGGACATGGTGGGAAGGAAATATATTTTGTCAAGAGTTTGCACAGTCAAGACGGTAAAATTCAGAAGAGAAAGTGAAGCAAATTGGATGGCTTCAATGTTTACTGTAATTTTGGTGAACTAACAGAGTTTCTGAATCTTTATAAGATGATAAAGTTTGAACAGTAGATTTCAGAATTAATAATTGCTTGGTAAATTTCGTGTATGAAAACCCATTTGACGTAACGACATAGTAAAGTGCCAAACACAGGTGTCAAATATCACCCGTTATTTCATTTTGACAAGAATGTATTTAGGTTTGCAGTTGCGAGTGAAAATTTCATGAGATTTATGTTTTAATGATGGTTGACTTTGTAACACTGCACTTGCTGTGAAATTCTTGCAGATTCTTATTGTGAAATATACAGTGATTCCTGAAGTCGATAAATATCATATTTATCATTTATGTAACGTTATTTTTTTTAAAAAAAAATAATTTAAATTAAAACAATTTACAGTTTTGAGAATATTCGTGAAGAAGTTCGAAATTTTAAATATTTTTTTAAGATGTTGGGATTTGATTCGGCAGATTTTCGCTCATACAGAATGGGCTATAACTTCAGCAAAAAAGAAAGAAAAATTGTATTTTTTGATCTATGGGGACTGTTTTAAATAAAAGTCTCAAGATTTTAAATTAAAAATTAATACTAAAACTATTTTTATTTTGCATTTTAAATCTTTCAGAAGCTGAAGTTAAAACTTACATCTTTACTCTACTATGAAACTGGAGAAAAATAAATAAACTGGAATTTCCCACCGACAATTATGTCAAAAACATGATCGAATGACACTTTTTTTTAGGTTACAATATTGTATAATGATTTATCATACTGTAAAGAAGCAGTTTGACCCTTACTGTGGTGAAAGGATAAAAACTGTGACATTATTTTTTGAGAATGTGAGAAATTACTCAAATCTTAACAATTCTTACATCTTAACATTGCAAGTTTTCTCTCATTTGATTAGCTAAGAACTTTTCTTCCTCTTTTCTGGAAGTCTTCAAAAAAAAATTTATGCTAATATTTATTTCCTCCTCTTCGATGTTATTAAAAATAATAACATCGACAAAACTATAGATTACTTACATCATATTCTGCAATTATTTTATAGAACTATGGTGTCTTTCAAAGTGTTTTACGCATACAAAATAACTCACCGATCCAATCATAAATCCCCCTAAAAGAAATCATGAAAGTGCATCAGGACTTAATAAAACACCTGGATTTAGTTTAAGAAGGATTTAATTAGATATATCGCATTCAGTTTAGGATTTGATTGCACAAATCTACTCAACTGAAGAAAAGCTAATTTAGATTGGTTTACCAACTGTTATAACATTATCTAAACAATTTTACATAGATTTCAAGTTAGGTGATTCTGCTTATCAATCTATATGCAATAGGATGAGTGAGCAGTCATAAAATGCAAATCTGCAAACTTACAAACCAGACCTACGAACTTTGCTGTTATCAGCTTGAAAAATACATGATGAAATTCTTGAATGAAAAGCAATGCATGATCAATGATTATTCAGAATGTTTTTATAAGAAACCTGCACTGATCATCTCAGCATGTGATCCCAAATCATAATTTGAAAAGTTCAAGATAAACCAGAGCCACATTGTTAAATTATTTATTTCATGATTTTTCCTGGGTCACATTTTTTTGTCTTTTGTAAAACCGAATACATTTTATAAAACCGAATACATTTGAATTCTGCTCTAACTTTATTTTAAAATAATTCTTTTTAACTCGAATCTATAAATGAATTGTTGCCTATCCATACATATAATGTATATAAATGTATGTATGGGTATGCCCTGTACATAAATCAGAAATTACTCATCAAGTAATTTATAATTGCAAAATAAATATTCATTTCTGAGTCTTTTTTGCCGTTTACGAGCTATCATTACTTATGATAAATCGTTTATTGCTTTTAGACATCAATAGAATAAGATAGAAAAGACTATATAAATATATGGCTCTTTTTGTATACATTAGGCAATGTGTCTAAAATGCATGTAAAATCTAGGCTAAAACTAAAGTTATTCACACTAACCGTAAGCGGTCTCTATGCATCGTACACTGTAAAAAAATTCCGGATAAAACTATGATGTCGCACTCAAGGTACTGGTATTTTTTACCGTAAAATCTATTTTTATTAGAACATGTTACGGATACCGTAATTTTTACAGTAATAATTACCGCGAAATTACCGAATCACTCTAATGAAATGAATACTACTTCATAAAGTACGGTCTGATGTACGGTAAAAATGGATTTTAAGAATGAAGCACCTAAAGTACCGTAATTTGAACATATTTTTTTTTACAGTGTAGTCCAAATCAAAACTCAGTTGGTTCCGGAGCGAATAACGTGTATAACATTCCTCCATAAATTATTATGATAACAGCTAGAGTAAGTGTATATTAAAAAAAATGTTGACTTATATTTTTAAGTCCTAATCCCAGAACACAAAAAGAAAATCGCGTAACCACTAAATGTACCACACCTTCCTGACAGTTTTCACGAAAGCAAGTCCCACTCAGTCATTAACACTTCAAAACACAATTGCCCCATGCCTCATTTACCTCTCTCCCCACATTTAAAATCCTTAAGCTGGGCATTTTAAAATTCCGCTCAATGTTGGCGATAATTAAGACGATTTATCACAAGCACGAATATATCGCCAAACCCCCAATTTAATTTCTCATCGCCTTTCTGGCGCGATATAAGGCATCTTCCAAATGGTCTTAGTACGGGGTATTAGAAGTTCCAAGAGTCCAAAACCCTTTTCCTCTCTTTTATTGCGTTAGCAAAGGGACGTGAATCGGGCTCTCCCGGATTAATTTCAGGATAAAATGCCGGCACGTTAGACGTTTGGCGTAAGCTTTTATTTCCACCAATGAAAGGGTTGGTAGGTGTTTAAGACCCGATAAGACTGTAGATGTGATGGCAGTTAAAGGCTGCGTGGGCCATACCATGGCTATATCGGTTAATGCTATCATGACCATTTCTTCTCAAGTACCCTAAGGTTTGAATGGTACCTTATGAATAGTCTATTTTCCACATTGCACTTAGAAACTGGAACAAGAACGTTTTAATATCAGAAGAGTGAAAAATATGAGAATTGTTTTACTTTATTGAGGAAAGAAGTTAAAAAATAATAAAAAACTATTTCCCCAGACGCTTATTTATTTATTTTTTTTTAAATGAAAAAAAATTATATATACTGCATTTTGAGTTAAGGGTATACTTTGGTACAAAGAAAAATACTTTTATTGAGTAAGTGAATGTTTGGATACAATAATATGTTTCTTTTTGCACGTTATTCAGACCTTTAAATTGCTTAAGAACATTATTAGAATACATTCACTAGCACATAATGTTGAAATAACGTTATAAAAACGGCATTTTGCTACATTTTATATACTTGTGAAATGGTTGATATCATAGTAAAACTACATATTTATGTCATTATTATAGACCATTAAGATGTAGTTGATAGTTTTTCTCATCATAAAATTTTATTAAAAAAACGCGTAGTTTTTCTTTTTAAAATGCTGAATAATACAACAACAGTAGAAGTACCATACACAAGTTAAACCGAGAAATTATATTAAACAAAGAATGATACTTTTTGTAGTATGTTTTCTTTCATATTGCGGAGTTCACAAAAGCGCAATATAGATGTTTTTCCTATTTTTTCAAAATGTGTAACAATGGGTCGTAATTTGAGTCCATGGGTTCCAAAAAATTTTCTAGAGTTCCTTGCCATTTTTTTTTTAAATTTTTAAAATTTTGTTAAGAATGCAAGATCATTTCAGGTAAAACTTCTCAAATTTAAGAACCTTTTAATTTTTTTTTTTACTTAAAAATTCATTTACCCGCTGTTAAATTCTTTTTTCAACTGTTTTTAATCTTGATATATTTAAATAAGCTGAAATTGATTGGAATTAAAAATACTTTTCATTTTTATTTAACAGTTTTATTTGACTGTTTCAATGTCTCAATTAATCTCGAGCGCTTTCTTTTAGATGCGTAGCTACCAAATGTGCAATGAATTTTACAACAAATATATTTAAAACTAATTACACTTCAACTATTTTTTAGTGTTTTCTTTTATTTGTGTAGCTATTTTATTACATATCATAAAATTAGACATTATTTTGCTTTTAGACTTATGAACCTGAAAAGTGCAACAGTTGAAAACGAATATATTAACACATATTTCGCCTTCCGCATTATTTTCGAGACTGCCTAACATATGATGTTTTAATTTTGAATACATGATGTTTTTAAATTCGACTATTCCTTGTTTAGGAGCTATTTTGACATTGTGTATTTTTCTAATTAAATCTTTAAAATAGTCAGAGACCTTTTAAAGTTGTTATATAATAGAAACTGTTCATATATTTAAGTTTTGCACGTTTAACTGTTCAGACTTTTTAATCATAAGTTCATTCATATATAATATAATATTTTTAATAAATTTCATTAAAATCTATATTTTTTAAAATATGCCGGAAAATCTTATTCTTAAAATAACAAGAAGTTTCAACACCCCTTTAATTTTTTTTTTTTTTTTTTTGTAATTGATGCCGTCAAGCCACATCCGGATGCAAATATTAAATTTCTGCAAACATTTAAAAGCGTCACTGACTTTGCTTTAAAAATACGTCTTTATTGGTTAGCTTTGATTAAAAATCTTTTTCCAATAAATAATTATTTAATTTTTTTAAACGTTTAAAAATTTTCAATAGTTTTAATTCGCTAAACATTAAAAAATTAAATTTATCTTATGAAAAATACAAATTACTTTACTTTATAGAAACTACAAAATAGGAAATTAAACTAATTAAACACTGGTTGGAAAATATTTCATTGAAGCAGTATGGAAAAAAAATATTTGACGTATATTAAAATTTCATGAAGTGCACCTTTTATTAAGGTGCACTAAGGTGCACTTCACGAAAATAAAAGAGATGTTTTATTTTCATTCGAAATGTATGCCAAAGACAATTCTATAAGTTTTTAAAAATCATTTTTAGAAAAAAAATCTACTTGTTTAGAATCATTCAATGAAAAATTATTATGTGGAATTGGTGTTCGGTCATCTAAGAAAATTTCTTCTTAGAAAATATTTCTATATCTTTGTTTCGATTATTTGTTTTTCCAAAAACTAAGCCAAGAGCACAATATGGAAACTACAACAAAAAAAACGTACTCATCATTTTATTTATTTATTTTTTTCTCTTCTCAATTTTTTCAAACTATCTTTTATAGGAAACTATGAAAAATAATACATCCTTCATTCAGTTCGAATTTATCTACTTTTTTTCCCCTTCTTTTCAAAAACGCTAGAAAAAACGCTTTAATTACATTTTTTTTGGAAGTGGCTGCAATTTTTTTTATGATTCTTCACTCACGCAACTGGATTTTTTTTTCATCTTTACTCTCTCAATAAAGTCTTAAGATAATGTAACCAAATAAACAAGCTTGAGGAGAAACACAGTTAGGGCAAAAAAAAAAAAAATTGTAATGGATTCTTATCGTCTGCTTTTATCTTGGGACAGTTGAAGACTCGACATTTTTTTCAAGCAATTTCGGGACAGTCTTCTTTTTTTATTGAAATTCATGCCCATCTCATTAAATTTTACTGTTGATTTTTTTTCTTGGCATTGCCTTTGCAGTGATTAATTTCTTCCAAGTTTCTTCAAGCTCAAGATAATAATTTTCAACGAAGTTTATTGTTATGGGTTTCTGCGTTTATGAAAAAAGATTAATCCATCATCTATAAGTAGAGTGTGTTACATTGCTTCTTTAGAATTACTCGCTTAAATTTTTTCGCAATTATCAGTTTTTTCGTCGTAATTATGACTGTTGCAGGATGTCAATAGCCCTTCTTAATTACTTTGCTTTCAGCTGTACTGTCATTCAAGTCCAAGCTACATATATTTCTGGAAAAAACATGCAATGAAATTGTTATTAAAATAGTGAAATTTAGTTCTTAAACAGCTCGGGTCATAAATCAAAATTATAATGCTGTTATTTTGATGCTTCAGTAAGTTTTGATGCTAAATTTAAATTTCGATGTCAATTTCTTTTTATTTTATCCATATAATTTTAAAGAACATATTAATAACCCATTAATCCCCTTAGAAACCGTTGAACAGGATTATTGTATAATAAGAAGCTAATTTGTGATTTATGCTTTATATGTTTTTTAATATAATTATTTTGTGTATTTGTTAAACATCGCAGCTAACTTTGAAAATAGTAAATAACAGTGTTTTAAACGATTTTTTTTTTCAAAAAAAGTAATGTGCATGAAGTTTATCGGTTTTTGCGTTGGTGAAGAAAAAAAGCTTCATCCATCATTTAAAAGTTTAGTGCGTTGCATTAATTCTTTAGAATTACACACTTAAAAAATTTTCCAGTGATATGCCTTTACTGAGTAAATATGGCTTTTTCAACATCGTTATAGAAGCTAATAACCCATCTCCATTGCTTTAGCTGTGTATTCTGTACTACAAGCTATATTTTTAGGAAAAGAAACGTAGAATTGAAATATTCTCGAAATAATGACTATTATCTCCAAAGCAGCTTAGGACATCATTCAAAATTATGAGACAGTTCTTTTGAAACCTCAGTGAATTTAATGTTAAATCTAAATCGTGATGTTAATTTTATTTCTTTATTTAACTTTAATCAAAGGTTACTTAGATTTGCTTCTTTCTTATGCACTGCAGATTAATTCTTTCAATGCAAGTTCCAGATTTAGATAACAATCCATAAAATTACATTTTTTCCAGAATCCACATCATACATTTTTTTATTTGTTTTTACTAAATGTGCATCATAAAGTTTATTAAATTCAGCAAATTTAATTTAAGAAATTTAATTTACTCCGAATTTACCACAATAAATATGATGTGGAGAAACAGTATCTGATTTCATAGAAATATTGTTATTATTATTTTTAATAAACATACCAAACATAAAATTAATAACATAGGTATTTTACAATCTTTTTTGGTGAATTTAATGTGAATGTTTGCTTAGATTATTGAAGCGCTATATAAGTCGTTTCAACATATCGAAATTAGTAAGTCATCTAGACCGTATGTATGAAGATTCTTCTAACTCAAAGGAGTTATGTTTAAAATCATTCAATTAACTAGAGTATTTGGCATCTCACTTATTGACGAGCTATTCGTGGAAATTCTGTTTAGTCAACAAACTATTTACATGAGTTTAAGTATATTTAATTATTACTTTTGTGAAAAAAATAAGAATTATTGAAAAATTTTAAGTAAATATAAGCATTGTAAAAATATTTTTATATGAAATTTTTGACCGTATTTTATTCAACATGCTTTACCATACCCATAGTATATTAAATGAAAATAAACTTGGCCTTCTGAGGTTAGGAAGCATCTGGAAGTTATATTGACATCAGATGCAAAGCTTCAGTAGAAAATTGAGCACTTTAGCTATTCGGAAAATGACTGGAATTTCAATAAAAGATGAGTTTTGTTTGTCGAGGAAGAGGAGATGAATTCTGCAAGTAGCAATCAAGAAGTAATTAAAACTAGCATCCAGTTTTGAACTTCTGAAATGATTGAAGTGCTCTAGCTTAATAGGAAGTTGTTCAGAAATTTGATTGACGACAAATTATATTTACCAATGAAATGGCAATCAAATTATTTGTAGTGATTAAGAAAAGTTATATGAATTTATTACGTTTTTTTGCGAAAAAACTGTAATTATAGTTTGACATTCTAGGGTGATCCTCCAGCTATTCTGGAAGTAGTCAAGATGTTAGGTGACGGTAATTTTAAATTTATGATATAGAAATTCCATTGTTACATGTACGAAAGCGGGTTAATAAAAAAAATTCCCTTTCAGAACATAAATGTTTTTAACTTTACAAAAAAATTTAGTTATATTGCAATTTCCACTATCAACAAAATTAGAAATCTAATGGAGATTCAATTAAAATTATAAAATATGATATTGTAAATATTTTTAAATTTTACCTCTAATATTTCAGATAACAGAAAATGTTTTTAAAGATTCGAAGCTCTTAAATAATATTAATAATTTGTGTTATTATTTTTAATCAGAAGAAATTATGATTCGTCAAAGCTCAGAGATGCAGTGAAAGTAGTACGATCATTTCATGAAGAAAAGCAACACCAACTCAGAATGAAGGAAAAACCTGTATAAATTGAGCGAAATGTTTCGATGTATGTTTGTGTATGTATGCGCATTGTTAAAACTGTGATAATATCTGTCCAAAGTGTTGAAAAACTCCAAAAATCGCACGAATGATTATTTTATTTCAAGTTAATAGCGAATAAAGCATCTTGTTTTACACTTTAAAGGATAAAGTTAAATCTTAAACACAAATAATTGATAAAACATGAGCCGTGGTGGCTCAGGGGATAGAGCGTTCACCTTCCAATGACATGAACCGGGTTCGAATCCCAGCGATGACAGGTAGATACGAATTCCGCACCTGGCTCGCACTATCATAGTGTTGACGTAAAATATCCTCAGTAGTAGACGAATCATGTGTTACGAGTCCCTTGCAGTCAGACTAACCGTGGGAGGTATTCGTGGTTTATTCTCCATGTTACGCAAATACGGGTCAGTTTCATCAAAAAGTCTTCCAAGAAACCAAATTTCTCCCATTACTTAATCCAGGAGTTCCGCTGTCTTCTGGATTGGGTTCAAAACTACATGACTAAAGAGTTGAACATCACCTGTCGTAAACCCAAAAATTGTGTCGGTTGTTTAAAGACCGTTTTAAAATAAATTAAAATTGATAAAACATGCATTAATATGTCGCTCATTGCTAAAGAAGGCTGTTTTATCGCGTAGCACCGTAATTTAATAATAATTTGGTGAATAATTATTGTATATTGAAACTATTTAACTAAATTCTTATGTGAAATGATGGTAGCACATGTTTTAAACGTAAAAAAAATGCTTTTGGGTCATTACTAGAAGTTTAAAAGCGAATATTTGTGCAATTTCAACGCATTGACAATATAGTGACGGAAAACGGGGACAACCACTTTAAGCAGAAGTGATGTAGTGAAACGCCATTTATAACTTTTGGAACTGATTGTACACCAGAAACTAAATAGGCTTTTGTTCACTACCTGGTGTACTGTAAAGTAGCCACCATCATTTTTGTTTTTCAGTCACACTTGAATTTATAATTACAGTTAAATACTATACACATACCGAGTCAGTAAAGTTATTTTCAAGTTACAGTTCAAGAATCATTAATTTAGAATACATCTGTATTATAATTCTTAAAATAACATTAGTTTGTTAATCAAATCTATGCGTAGCACAGAGAGAGTAGTAAAATAAATTCGAACTAGGGGTAACAGAACGAAAGCCGATGAAAATTATGCGTTATAAAATAACTTAATTTACTTCTCGGATATTTAAAAATTATAACATAATTATCCTTACTTTACTATATTTATTTGCCAGCATTGAACAACCGACCCAATTCCAAGTTAACGACTTCCAATATTCAAGCACATAGCCTTGTAACTCAGCCCAGAAAACAAGGGAACTCCTGGATCACGCATTGGAGCAAACTAATTTTGTTGGAGAATTTTTTAATGAAATTATCCCGCATTTGCTTAACACGGAGAGGGTAATTACGATTACTTCCCACGGTAAACCCGCCGGGAAGGGGATTCTAGCCCAATAAAATTCATCTACCACTGAGGATATTTCATGTCAGCACTATTGCCGGTGTGAGCCGGGAGCAGAGATTGCATCAACCAGGCACAGCTGGATTTCGAATCTGGATCACCTCATTGGGAGATGAAAGCGATATCCCCAGAGCCACCGAGACTCAATTATCCTCAATTATCCAAAATCATACATCTATATCATTAACAGTAAACTTTTTTTCTATTGGTATACAGTGTAGAAGACAATAACGAAATCTCGTCAGCTCATTCTGGAGAGCAACCAAACTTCTGGCGATACCTAAAGTGGGCTATCGTTGATGTTTTCGAAAAATGAAATGATTCTCATATGGTGAGAATGCGCGAGAGTCAGATGTAAGCACGTTCCATTTTAAGCACTTAGTTACCTGAAATAAAGTATTCCTTCACACAATTTTTTGTAGTTCAATATGATATTCGGGTCGACCAGGTGGCCCAGTGGTTAGCGTGTCTGACTGCTGAGCCGTTGGTCGCGGGTTCGAATCCTGCTCAGGGCATGGATGTTTCTTTCTCACTGTGTTCTATGTCCTTTCTCCTTTGTGTGTGAATGTGACCCACCCTATAAACGGGTTTGTGGTTGTGTGACGTGGGCGATGCTGTTCCACCACCGTGACTTCACCACAGGTGCCCACTGGATTACGAGAAGAAAGTAGCAGTTCTGGCATTTTCAGAGGCCAATGGGTCTTCGTCCCAAGTGCCTGCCATTAAAAAAATATATGGTAATTCAGAGAAATATAAAACAACAGTTTTTACTGTATATGTAAATATCACATTAAGCATAAAGCAAAAAGCATGTCATTAAGCTTACATACTTTTTGAAACATATAATACAAACTGCTATTTTGTATTACATATTTCAAAGTTTGCATATTTTGTGTTACATAAGCTTTTGAAAACAAAATAAAAAAATATATAGAAGCTTATTTCTTTAAATAAAAAGTGATGCAGTAATTTTGCACTGCTCAAACATGTTTTTTCGGACGAACTCAAATTTTAGTACTTTTGATTTACTAAATTTTCTTAGCAATGTAATAAATACTAATTTTGTAAATCACAAACAATTGTTAAAAATTATCGTGGAATAGTTACCAAATGCAGAAAATGAAAGATTGCTTTTCAGAACTATTAAAAAGATTTGAATACTGATAATAATCAAGAAGTTTCTAAAATTATAATCATAATTGAAATTTTTGATTTTTTAAAAGGAATAATGATATTCTACTTTTTTGCTTAGAATCACTACGAACACAACACATTTTCCTCAAATCAATACTTTTTCGGAACAATGATGAATAATATGAAATGCATTGAAATAGCATGAAATGAATGGTGAATAATATATAATGCAATTTCTTCTATTTGAAACGCGTTGCGTGCTTGTTTCATAGAGATAAGTATGCATTAGTTAGTTATCTTAAAAGTAAATATGGAATCGATAACCAATCAAGTATTGAAAATAAAAAAATAAGCTTACCAAACTATTCAGAAAACAATAAAGAAAATCGTAGTAAACTAAAATCACGCAACCGTAACAGCACTAGTAGTTAATGACCTAACGACCTACAGGACAAAGACCTTAAGTACCATGCACGACTTGAACTAAATAAAAATAATAATAATAACTCCAATCTTTAACTATCTGAAATATAAACACTTTAGGTCACTCAAAGAAAAAGTAATATTTGCCACACGTAATTTGTGAAAACTCATCAAATTTTTTTCTTACCTTCTAAAAGGCCATCAATTGTACACCTTAATCGCTTTCCATTGTTTTGTCAGTTGAGGCACAGGCGATAATTGATTCTAAATTTGGTGTTTGGCGCCAATTCGCTGAACTGTTGTAAAAAGCCTACCGTTCGACCAATTATTAATTGTATTTCCATTGTTTTGGACATCGTGAAAGCGAAGTTTGTTATTAACTTATTTGTTTCGCAAAATGAGTTTTTTTTTTATTGTTTGATGTGAATGGTTCGAACGAAATCAACATGCGTTATAATTGCTTTGCCAATGACCTTTATATTTGAATTCGATTTAGAGATAGCTGGCTTTGCCACTACTGTATCATTATGATCGGATATTGTTAATTGCTTAATGAAATTATTCCAACATTAGTTGCTAGGACTTGAGATAATATTGTTACTTATCTGCAACCTTACGGTTACTTCTATATTTAATTATGTGTTAACGACAATGTATGGAATACTGGTATAGTAATCCGATATCTAGAGTTCTTAGACTAAGTATGAAATATGAGAATTATTATATATTTTACCTAGACAGTGTATACTACGGTAAATTATTTTTTGATAAAGTATGATTGTATGGCTTATAGAATGTAAATCATGGAGAAAGAAGCAGAGTGTTATTTTTTCTTCAGAACAAAAAATAATAAAATAAAAGTATTAAAATTACACATTAAAAATATTATCTTATGAAACTTACATTTTATTTTAATTGGCTTCTTTGGTTATTATTAATAATTTCCGATTAGGTAAAACATGAATGTAGGGAATGCTGGTCAAAAGACCTTTAGAATCATCAACGTAGGGAATAACAGGCAATTGTATATCTAGAAATGACTGTTTACCTAAAATTCATCAGTGTATGGAACACTTGGCAAGTGTATAGACCCATCTATAGTCGAAACATTGTATACCATGCCTTATTTCCAGTCTGCCAGTTAACTCTAGCTGTTCATGGAGATAGATATATTAAAGAGATACATTCATCCATTTCATGACTTGTAACTTTTAATTTTCTGTGATTTGGTTACTTTTTTGGCTTATTTTATATTTTAAACAAAAATAAAAGGCCCGAAAATTTAAAAATGATAAATTAAATAAGTCAGAGGTTTAAATAAATGACCTAGGAAATACTTAATAATTAAAAATTTGGTAAGTGCGAATAAAATAAAATATAAACATTCTTAAAAAAGCAAAATATTTTCGTTCTAATCTCCGCAGGCTAACATGAAGGAGAATCCCTTATCAGTTTGGAAAAGACTCTTAATCTGTTAAATTGATGTCCTTCATACACCTACAGCAATATAACATACTATTGCGAATATAGCATTGTATACATTATTCGCACTGCATGAAAAGTGAAACTGCATCAGTTTCCAAAAACTATGAAGTGTTCAATTAATTTATTTTTATAAATTTTCTCTATTTAGTTTTGATTAAACAAAATTCAAATAAATGAAAGGGTACGTTTGAAAAATAATTCTTTTGTAAGATACAGTTACCAGTATAATTATTTTTAACAATAGAATCTTGCAATTCATTCATATCGCAGTATGTATGGTAAAAGAATCAGAACTGTCTATTACATTTGCAGTATCCTAGTACGCATCAAAAAAAATAAAATATATCTCCGTCATTCAATCTGAAGTATTAATGTGCATCCAAGACAGCTCATCAAAATAGTCACTCTTTCTAAGTGACAGCATGCTTCTTTTCCTCCAGGATTTCCACAGACTCATAGTATTTTCAATGAATTAACATCCAAGTTCCTTACAGGGAATAAGAGCTTCATCATTTTTAGGGATGGACATGTAAGAAAAGCAGATCCCTTGTCATACCGATCGACTTCTCAAAAGGGTGATGAGAGCTTTCCATCTAATGGAGCGAGTGGAAGGCAATACAAAAGAAACCTCCCGCCAGCCCTCCCTGCAGAAATGTCACCTTGAGGAAGTTTAGCAATTACAGCTAAGTGGCCACTGTAAAATGACGACCACTTTTATTTTTTCTTCTCATTCTTTCTTCCCTTTTATATCTGCGTGTTGCTTGACAATAAGAGAATCCCATTTTGATATAGGAAATGTCTAGAGGCATCATTAGAGGCAAAAAGCCAGCCCCTGACGTCTCTTGAGAAAGCGTTTCCAATCTTTCTGTTGATTGCTCTCTAAGGAGGGGGCATGGCTTAATTTTTATTGACGAAGATCTTGAGGTAAAAGCATTATAAACGTAATCAGGGCTGACCAACTTTGAAAAAAAAGAGATTCTTTTTATGTGTTTAATTTCCGCAATTAAATGCGCTGCCTTATCAGTTTTGAAGTTCAGTTCTTTCACAGCGATAAGAGGACTTACTTGAAGAGGCAATTATTTTGCAGTGAACGAAACGACTACTTCATTTAAGTCCAAAGACTGTGAACTGTTTGTTGTGCATGCGATTGTTTTCCCTATTTTAAAGAATCTCTGGTATTACTTTTTTAAAGTGATAAATCGTAGTTGCTTCAAGATGAAAAGTTCATTCTTACGTAAAAATCTTTGGTACTAAATAATTCGAGAACCCTTCAGAACTTAGTTCAAACTGACACAAATGCCAATGCTGTTTTAAAAGCTGCGCTGTTTCGAAAAGAAGCATAGCTGTTTTTGAAAGAAATTGTTTATGTAAACATTATCGCTTGTTACCGCACATTTTATATTCACTCTTTGATATACTCGACAAAATAATTTCATTTTTGAAATTTTTTTTCAGAAAGTTAACAGCTGTAATAAGCGTTTGTAAATATAACAATAAATTTGTCTTGTTAAGTGTTTGTGAAGTTTATTATATAACACAGCTAGCTAACAACATATAGAATAAGAAAGATATTAAATAGAGCTAGCTATGAATGTCTTTAATAGCTATGAGTTATTTTAGATATATTTTTATTAAAATTTTGCAATCCGTATGATTATACATTTGTTCATTTCTTAAATTTTCGACATAAGTAACTAAATGAGGAAGCACATGCAGGATTTTGAATATTAAAATTAAAATTGAGAAATAAATATCCAGAAAATATATCGAGCTACGTATGCCTAGGAAATTTTATTACAACAATATATATATATATATATATATATATATGATTTTTATAAAGTATATCCGTACATCAGCCACACTGAAAATTTATATAACTTAAAGAGCTTTTCGAGCTCTTATGAATTATGATTTTTAACAAATATCCTATTCTCAAGTTCTTTAGAATCCTGAAAAATAAATAAATAAATGAAGTAGAAAATTGAGTTTTCTTTAAGTATAAAATTTAATTTGTTATATTTTTATTTATAAAAATCAAACCCACTCAACAGCTCCAAGCAAAAAACTTATAACTTTTTATGCTAATTTTTAATTTTCACTTGAATGTTTTAAATATTTTATTGCAAAATATATTACTAATTCGCATTAAATAATATCGTTGAACATTTTTGTTACTACTATGCGAAATAATTTAATAAGATTTAATGGACCAGTTTGCACTAAAGCATATTCGGATTTTAAATATATATTTATAAAATAATGAAGCAAAGACAATCTCAAGGTGGCTGGAACTGGAAAAAGAAAGTAAAATGAAATAAAAAAAAGTCAAAACGCTCATTAAAGCCTTCCTCCAATCTCAAAAAAAAAAAAAAAATTATCAAAACTCATAACTTCCCAAGCGTCACTAAAATAAAGAGAAGAAGAAAAAAAATTCGTTTGAGCTAACTTTCATATTAACAAATTAAAACGAAATGTCCCAAAAGGCCGATTAGGCGACTCTCTTCAATTGCAAGGCTAGGCCGTTGGTGATTCACGATAATGAGTATAATCACCGGTGAGATTTTCAGTCTCATACGGTATTCAAGCCAGATGCGAAGTTTTAACTGGAAATGTTTTTATTCCGCAGCCATTTTTTTTTTCCGTTCTCATCGCTAATTACACTTCCATTTTGCTCTGCTAATGGGTTTTATGCCATTGTCCTAGCTTAAGCATCCTAATTGTTTTTACGCAACCGTTCTTTGAATATATCATTTTCGGCTATGGAGCATAGACCAACAAAAAACGATTTGCATATATTCATAGCGCACATTTTTTCTCAGCTTTCAGCTTCCATTGCGGTGTACAAAACATAATTTGTTATTTATTGTTCTTAAATGACATGCTATAGTCTTGGAATTAATAGAGTAGTTAAAATCAAGTAAAATATGATTAATGTTCTTCTTCGTCAGATTTTCAAGTTTTTTTTTTTTTTTTTTCAAAAAAGAAAAACATGAGTGGAGGATATTTCGTTTGATTTTAAATAGAACGTTACTCAATTTTCGGGTAATATTTTTTATGGAATTCTTTGAACTGAATTAATTTGTATTCATTAAAGGTAGTATTAATTATAATATCAAAATGAACATGACAGTATATGAGAAAAAAGAGCCATTATATTATAATGTTAAAATAAAATTTCTGGGAAAATAGGAATAAAAGCCTCATTTTCGAAAGTCAAATATTATTTGAAAGATTAAGATAATACCTTTTTTTTCCAAAGTACAATTGCTTTTTACAGATGAAATAAAATGCTCGATCATTTATGCTGTTGTTTTGATTTAACGTTTTTTTCCTCCTCTTTTTTTTGTACAGTTATTCTTTTTAATTCATGGACTACAGAACTTGCCAATATTCATCACGCATCCTGCTTTTGAACAGGCTATAACAGGAAAGCACCCCTTGCCTCATACGGCAACATTTCTGGGCATGCATTCCCATGCAATTTTAATCCTATGTGCCCTAACTTCTCTTGAAATCTGTCGTACATTTATGTGATCTTCTGTTAACTATAACATTTTTAAACTTGCATATTTCGACAAAAAAAATAGACTAAAAATGTGATTTAAAAAAATGTGTACCTTTGGGAGCGAAACTAATTTCCGGTTTGAAATCTCCACATCTGAATAACGCGAAATCAAGTGTTTGTATAAATGAATGAAACATATTGTTTAATAGTGTTATTTATGCCATTGCTTACGCTTAGAAGAATAATTATTCATTCAGTCATTTTCTGAAAAAATTGTTTTCAGCTATATTCCATGAACATAGAAAAAAAAAATAATTCCTATAATTATTGAGCAATTTTTTTTAAATGTAACAAAAAAATTTGTTCCTTGCTGTTACTTATGCCGTCACTTTAGCATAGGAGAATAATTTCTTATTCAGCCGTTTTCTGAAAATATAATTTTCTGCCGTATTACATAAACTAGAAAAAAAATTCCTTTACTTATCGAGCATTTTTTTAATGCAACAAATAGTTTGTTCCCCACTGTTATTTATGCCATCTGTTTGGTTTAAGAGTATTATTTTTCATTCAGTCGTTCATTTTGTTTAATAGTGTTATTTATGCAATTGCTTACGCTTAGAAGAATAATTTTTCATTCAGTCATTTTCAGAAAAAATTGGTTTCAGCTATATTCCATGAACATAGAAAAATAAAAATAATAATTCCTATAATTATTGAGCAATTTTTTTTAAATGTAACAAAAAAATTTGTTCCTTGCTGTTACTTATGCCGTCACTTTAGCATAGGAGAATAATTTTTTATTCAGTCGTTCTCTGAAAATATAATTTTCTGCTGTATAGCATAAACTACAAAAAATATTTCATTAACTTATTGAGCATTTTTTAACGCAACAAATAGTTTGTTCCCCACTGTTATTTATGCCATTGGTTTTTGCTTAAGAGTATTATTTTTCATTCAGTCGTTCTCAGAAAATATTATTCTCAGCTATATTGCAGAAACCTACAAAAAAAAACTATATTTAATGTGTATTTTTTCTTATTATTTTAAACTTTGATTTATGTTTAGAAAACGCAATTCGTTAATTCTAATTCCTAAACGGTGTATTACATTCTTGGAATTATTACAGTAGCCGAAAGTAACGTAAAACATTACAAATGAAATCCAATGTCACACATTTAATTTTCCTTTAATGCAATAGGTAGTTTAATTCTTTAGTTTACGAATATTAAATAACGAAATATATTTGAACTGACAGTTTTCAGCCATTGTATTATTTAAACTTTTCAAATCGATTATTCTATGTCATTGCAAAACAACGATTTTTACAGGAAAATTTTTTTCACGAGAATGTTGATTCTTTTAATTTATTTTGAATTTTTTTTCCCGGTAAAGTAATGACGAAATATCTCAGATCTTCTTTTCCCGCACATGAGGCAAAGTAAGCAGCTTTGATCCGTTTCTCTCAAAAATATTTCGAAAAGAATCCTCTCTATACAAAGTAAAAACCAATTTGTAAGTTAAATATTTTACTGAGTGTTAGGCAAACAAAGTCACTAAAGAAAAACGTCCCAATCTTTTCGACTAAAAAGCAAAGAAGAAGGAGAGTAGAAGGAAGGAGTTTCCATTCTAAAGGAGAGCCTTAACTCTTTTTTTCTCCCGTTTCCAGGAGTTTTTCGGTGCCTCGAAGATATTATTTTTCCCGAAGATTCAACTTCTTTTGAAATACTCCAGCACCTATTCAGATGTTAAAGAGGAAAGAAGAAAACAGTGTCTATCCGATTTTTCAGAATCACGATTTTTGGTATCTGTTTCCCAACTAGTATTCCAGAGAGGGGAAGGATCGAAGAAAAAGCTCTATCGAGTTATAGTAGAGTGGAATATGAAGGAAATCTCGTTTCCCGAACAATTCTATTGCATTCTATGAATATACTTCTAACACGATTCCAATATAAACGGATTGAGAAATGCATAGGAATATTTTCTATGAAGTCTTACCACTTTATCTAGAGCAAGGTAAAATACAATTTGATATGCAGTAACAAAATAGTGAAAAATATCTATGTTTATTTCATCATCTTTATGTAAGGAAATAATTTTTACGAAATTGGAATAAACCATGAAATTTTAAAGTGTCTGTTTTACTTCTGGTCTTTATTATTTCCGACAATTTATAGACCACTTTATTTTGAACAAGGTAAAATACAGTTTGATATGCAGTTACAAAACAGTGAAAAATATGGATGTTTATTTCCTCCTTCTTATGTTAAGAAATAACTTACTGAAAAATGGAACAAATTTTAAAATTTTAAAACAGCTTATTTATTGCTGCTTTTTTTATTTTTGGCCTGGTCTTTATTATTTCAGGCAATTTATTAACCAATTTATTATAACCATTTTACCTGGAGAAACGCAAAACACAATTTGATATACCGTAACAAATAACTGAAAAATATCTATGTTTTGACAGTGAAAAATACCTCATCCTCATGTAAGGAAATAATTTTTATGAAATTGGAGTAAACCGTGAAATTTTAAGGCGGGCTATTTTATTTTTGGTCTTTATTATTTCAGACAGTTTACTGACCACTTTTCCTTGCGCAAGGTAAAATACAATTTAACATGTAGTAACAAAATAGTGAAAAATATTTACGCTTATTTAAAAAAAATATCAGTGTTTATCTTAACAAAATATATATGTTTATTTAAAAAAAATATCTATGTTTATTTCATAATTTTTACGTGAAGAAATAATTTACTCGAAATTGGAATAAGACATGAAATTTTAAAGCTGTTTTTTTATTTTATTTTTGCTCTTTATTTTTTCAGGCAATTTATTAAACTGATAGGGCTGATTTAAAAAGAATTGAGTTCGTAGTAGTTATTACTATAAAAAAAATCTTAGGATTCAAAGCTTACTTATAGCATGCGACACAGATTTGAATTGCAAGTATGTCAAATGTTTTTATATACTGCTGTAGAGTTACTACAATAAATCTGTTGTTGTGGACAAATCAGTGAATAAGGGAATGTCAGGCAATCAAATCACTTATTTGTCCACATTGAGTGAGTGAATCAGCGAATGAATTAATTACTGAATGAGCGAATCAACTAATCAAATAGATATTGATTGAAATAGAATGCCATGGAATGAGCAAATTAAAAAAAAATAATCTGCTTGCAAATTAAGTAAAAAAATACAGAGACATAGTGTTTGTTTTCCTCAAATTTTTCATAAATGATTCATTTCTTTATTATTTTACTAAAAGAAATCTAAGTTTAATGCCTTAATTTTTCAATCCTATGGATTTTTTCTTAAACAACAGCATTGATTGTAATTAAATGCATTTATTTAAGTTAATTTCAGTGCACAATTCGAATTTTTTGCATGTTGATGAACCTTAGGCGTTTTTTCTCATCAGAAACTACGGACGATGGCAAGACCTAGAACAAATAAAATCAAATACATAATGTATAGAACATATTTTCAAAGCAGAATTTAATTTTTATACTATTTTCATATTATTTGGTAGATTTTTTATGTAAGAATATTACAGACACTATAACTCTAAACACAGTGGCGCGACAGCCCATGGAGGGCCAAAGAGTACTGAGTATTTTTTCCCAATATTTTCTTTTCAAAAAAATCTCTCGGGGGAATAAAATTCAAATTTCGATAATAAGAGTTTTTCCTCTTATTAAAATGCATCCGAATTATCCACACGGCTAACATAAATTATACGAAAAAGACAGATCAGGATTTAGAATTAAAATTCATCATCAGTCGAGATTTCTTTGTTATTTATTTTTGTAACACAGATAAGTATTATATTCGACCAAAAACATTATCACGAAAACTATTTTATTACGATACTAATTCAAGATTAATCCTTGTCTTCTGAACTGTGAAGGTAAGGAAGAAGGTAAGGTTTAGCTTCGAAACTGCTACTTTTATATAAAAATAAATTTTTACAAGCCCTGACTGCTTCTTAAATCTGAATTGGCATAAGTTCTAGATTTTGAAAATAACTTTTAATCTGCCATTTAGGAATGACAGAGAATACTTTTGTTTGTCCAATAGTAAATTTGCTCACTGACTATTTATGAGCAGAACTAATGCCACAGCAGGACGGAGTTTTAAAAGTGCTACGAGAACATTTATTGAAATTAAAAAAAAAATGATAAAAATATTAATGCAATTTTCTAGAACTCAAAATATATTGAATTTCGGAAACTTGTGAGAAACTTTTCTAAATAATTAACATAATGAGCTGTCATTTATTATTGTAGGTTTAGATCAACACAAAATAGTGGATTAATTTTTTCCATCAAGAACATAACAAAATAAAAACAGATGCGCATCTAAAACACTTAACGTTATTACTGTCTTCAAGAATTAATCCCAATAAAGATGACTAGATAATTAAAAAAGAAATAAAAAATAACATTAGTTATAATTATTAAACTTTCAATAATTATTTTGAATTGAATATTTCAAGTTATTCATTTTTTATTTTGTCCATAACCTGACTGAAACTTAAAAAATGTTTACTAACAATAAAATCCAATTTAGATTTTTTTTTATTAACTATATTATGTTTCAGATCACTACTACTAAGACTTGGATATTTGGGACAAAATCAGCTAATCAATAGCATTTTTCAGTTTTCATATTTTTGAAAAGTTAGAAGGGGCACACATATTTTTTCTTCCCTTCAAAAAGTGGCCCTCTTTCCAAAAGGATTGTCCACCCCTGATTTTAGTAGCCTGCAGAAGATGGGGACTTTCCTTTTCTCTCCTTCTTTAAGGGCATCGAGGTTATTGCCCAGGGAATCCTTACATCTCTGCACATCACTTGCTGGTTTACTTACACACTATTACTGAAGCGAAACAAGTCTAAGGTTAAGAGAGGATCTGAAATCTTCTTAATGTAATCTAAACACTCCGCAGAAAATTTCTTGAAATGCCAATAAATTGGCCTATTTTATTTCTACTTTAATGTAATTAATAAATAGTGAAAGCGTTAATAACAGAATCTGTTTTATATTTCACCTGTTTTTTTTTTGTTTTTTTAAAATCAGAATTCTTCCAAATCTAAAATAAGTCTCTAAAAAGAGATTTTTTTTACTTACAAATATTACACAAACTTGCCTCAATTATATTATTAACATGTGCCAGTTATTATCTCTTCATTCTATAAATATGAATGATGATAAATTTTACGCAAGAATATGAAGCATGTGCACGCATTTAATATTAAATGGGTTAAGGAGATTGAGTTCAAAGTACAGTGCTCTTCCTTAACTTCTTTTCATGAATTACATTTCTTTAATAAGTAGACAGAAACTTACCAAACTTTTTCTTTTTGTAGGTCATAAAAAATTCCCAGTTCATAAAACATTTTTGGCGACATTTCTTCTGGCGAAAAAAAAAAAGAATTCCAAGCCAACTTACTTTAATGGCACACTCTCACGGTTGAGCTTATCATATGAAGTACTAACACAATGCTCTGGAAATGTTCATATTCCAGGCAATAACTCCGTGTGAATAAATTCCCTACAATATAATCCCGACATCCAATTGGAGAGAAATGGTCAGTGAATGGGCGTCTGATTTACGAGAAAGGGGCACAGAAGAGGAATCCCTAAGTAATAGCACCATCATTACTGGAACGCCCTGGCTAATTTCGCCCCTCACTGTTTTCGAAAGTTCTAGAACTGGAGAATAACTTCTCCCTGAAGAGAAATAAAATTCTCTGAGCTGGGAGAAATAAAATAGCGATATAATTGTCTCTGAGACATGAGTTGTGAGCCCATTTTGCAGTATTTCATTTTATAATATTTGGTGCTTGTTCACGTACTAGAAACGCAGAAAGGAATGTCGCGGCATCTGATCTTTATATGCAACTTAAAACAAAAATGGGGCTGATTGTGTTACTTTTATTGCTCAAATAGAAAGAGCCTGTTTTAATGATGCTTCGACACAGAGCAGTTTCAATTATTAACTGTAGAATCGAATTACAGCTTTGTGTCGGATTTACTGTTTCGTTTTGATGCGTATTTGTACTTGGAATTACAAATGGAAATTGTATTATGAATAATAATAATGCTAAGAATAGGAATGAGGAGTTAATGTACGAAATGCATCTTTTGTTTATTTTAAATAGCAACTTAAGTAGTGTTTAAAATTTATAACCAAGATAAATATAATTCGAAAATGCATTTAGGTAGGTCGCGACTAAGAGTTAAGAGGATTTCGAAAAGCGAGAAATCGATTTTGTAGCATTAATTTGTGACATTTTTTACTAGAGTTTGGAGCTAATTTAAAAAAAAATTCACAGTAAAACATTTTTTTAAATATTATATGGTGCATGTTCATGAACTAAAAAAGAAAAAAAAGTCACGACATCTGACCCTTATACGCGACTTAAAACAAGAATGGCACAGATTCCATTACTTTTATGTCTCTAATGGAAATAAATTGTTTCAATACTCTGATGGAGAACAATTTCAAATATTAGCTGTGTAATTAAAATTACCACTCCATGTAGTACTCATTGTTTCATTTTGTTATGTACTTGCACTTGGAATTACGAATAGAAATCCTGTTATTGATACTCTTTATCATAAAAATATTTTCTTTCAATAAGTATATATATATATATATATATAGCATAATAAATAAAATAAAAAAACACGAAGAAAATTAAGAAAAACAATAAGTTTTATTTATTGCGCATAAGCTGCAAGTGAATAGAACTCATAAAATAAGTACTAAGTAATAAGTATAAGTACTAAGTAAAGTTTCTCCACATTTTGAACTTATTTGGAAGGAATATTGTGGCATCTGATCTTAGTACCGTAACTTAAAACTTGTATAAGGTAGATTGATGTTTGATAGAAAAAACCTGTTTTAAAATATATTGCACAAGGAATATATATATATTGCACTAAGAAACTTGTTTGTTTTGGAATTGCACTAGGAATTACAAATGGAAATGTTATTATATTGCGTATATAATTTCATTTCAGTGGTTTCAGTTTGTAGCAATAATTCATTGTCTCAGAACTGTTTCGATTAGAAGCATGGAAATAAAATTATAATTTTCTTTATCACACACCATTCGTTGTTTTATTTGTTACGTTTTAGTTCTTGCGATTACAAATAGAAATGTTATATTATGTTAACTTACTATGCTTATAATTTTTTATACTTACTAATCTAAAAATATTAAGGCCGAGTTAATACATGAGCTCTTTAGTTTATGTCGTATTACAATTTAAATATTGTTTCAGATAATGGCTGAGACTGAAACATTCGAAAATATTTTTAGGTGAGCCGTAGTGGCTAAGGGGATAGAGCTCTCGTCAACTAATGAGGTGCACCGGGTTCAAATCCCAACGATGGCTATAATTCGAATTCCGCTCCCAGCTCGTACCAACCACAGTGCTGACGTAAAAATATCCTTAGTGGTAGACGGATGATGGATTAGAGTCTACTTCACGTTAGGTTAACTCGTGTGAGTTTTTCGGGGTTTTCCTCTACATGTAACTCAAATGCTGGTTAGTTCCATCAAAAAATCCTCCACGAAGGTTGTTTTCTGGATAGAGTTCAAAATTACAAGGTTACGAACATTAGTAGTTGTTGCAAGGTTGTGAACATTAGTAGTCGTAAACCCAAAATTGGGTCGACTGTTCAACGACGGTATTAAAATATTTTTAGGTGGTTTACAACCGCTTGCATTGACATTAAATTCGCAGATGTGCTTAACAAAATAGTTTTGCGACTACTAGTAGTGCGAATAATTTGATGCTTTAGAAATCGGGGCAATATTTTCCATTTCTGTAGTATGAACAATGAGCTTTTTGTTTCTTTTCTATTTTTGAAATAATTGCCTACTCCATTGATATGAAGTTGGAAGGGTTCAAGAAGTCATCGAGGGTTGAACCGCAATTGTTCACAATGCCAGACCACAGCCAGAATCGATGAGATATCGCAGCTCTTAAATTTGTAATAATGAAACATATTTCAATATCAGCACATAATAAATTGCAGATTTATGTTTTATGCGGTATGTTCTAAGTTATTATTGAGATCAATGCAAAAAAAAAATTTTTTTTTTGAAAAATCAACCATTGTATATAAAATATAATGAATAGTTAGTTCCTATTTCATTCAGTTATCTTTAGTTCTTCTCAAAATAAGTTTAATTTAATTTAATTTTCTGAAATCAAAATAATATATTATTCTGCTCCTAAGTTGGAAATAAGTATATCATCAGATATTAAATTTCTGAAACATATTATTGGTTGTCAGTGAAATTAGAATTAAATTTATTTCAAAATTAATACGAAATTCAAGCACTTAAAGTACATGAAGTCTGTTTAATTTTTGTTTCTGATTATTCATGAATTTGCAGTTTGATGCAGTTCACAAAAGATGTCACGCCAGAAGGGGGGAAAGAAGTACCGCATCATAGATTTTGCTTAAAATAAAAACATTGACATACTAAATATTTTTCTATTATCAATTTATTATATATATTTTTAATAAAAAAAAGAAACACGTAATCGTTATGTTCAAAAAATTAATTATAATTAAAGTTTAAAAATAGTATTTGAAAGAAAGATAACAAAATGCTTTGTTCCTGAACTGCAAGTTTATATGTAGTAAAGAGGCAAGGGGGTAGAAGGATTTGGCGAAGTGTGATAAGTTGTGATCAAGGGAAGAAAAAATATGAAGAAAGAAAAAAAAAAAACTTATCATCACTCATCTCCTTGAGCGAATTTCTAAAATTGTTTTTATTTTAAAAAATAGGTTTATTTTAATACATACTGATTACTCTATTGTGAGGATTCGAACATATTAAGGCCGAGGTCATAAGTTTGTTAAGCGATTTTTTGGGACATAAACTTTCCAAAATATAGGTCATTTATTTAATGTTTTCAAATTATATGTATATAATTTTTTTTAAAGGAAATTCAATTTAAATTTTTTCATTGTACAATTAAAAATACAATAAATAGTAAACTGTAATTAGACGACCTATTTATTGTTGGAAGATTGGGTATGTGGTCCGTATACCCTCTGGTAGATCTAACCCCTTTCACTAATTATAATAAAGAAGGTTTTAAACTGTAGCTTTCCCATTTTGTCACTCTTAAAAAATAAATACAACACCGTTTACGAATTAGAAGCAGAATAAAATAAGTAGATTGCAAGTTATTAAAATCTTTCGTTCTCTCTTGTGAATAACCAAAGGGGTGAAAAAAACTGGTTAGAAAAAGAAAACAAACACTACAAACTAAATAAAAGAAGAAAAAAAGTACTAAAAATGTAGGAAACAAAAAACTTGGCATTGCGCCAATTTCTAACACAACCCTTCCCATTGAATAGACCTTGAAAACTGTGAGTTGGCTCAGCGGGGAGGTCCTAGTGACCTTGGCCACCACACGTCATAAATTCTCCTCTAGCTTCCGTGTTCGATTCGTTGTGTTCCGCGTTTTGGTCATTCATTTTTTTTAAGCCCCTTTTTTATTTTTTTATTTTTTTATTTCTCCTCTTACTCTTGTTTTTCTTCGGCAAGAGTAGAGCTGAGAGTACTACCTGTTTTTATTCCTCGTTGCGCGGCGGGATTCATGTTCTTTTTGTTGATTTCGAATGTTTTCTGCCGCGGAACGAACAACGTTCCATTTCGAGAAGGTCGCTATGTTGGATATCCATCAAAAGGAAATGGAACGGAGCAGGCATGTGGGCTAGGTGAAGGCTAAAAGTGAAGAGAAATAATCATTGTTTTTGTTTGCTGCTTTATTATTATTTCTTTTAGCAAATTAAGTGAAAATTCTTGTACGTTAGACAAAACAATGACATAATGGTAAATAGAGGTTACTCAAGGTACTCATTTAAATAAAATAAATATAAACCAGTTAATAAATAAAAAAAGACCACGTGATGATGATTTTTCACCATGCAGACAATGAATAAATTGAAGAGAATATTTATTATGTTTAAGTATTTATATTATTTATTTCTACGATACCTGATAAATATTCTTGTAGTCCTCATGGAAAAACGAAGTTATTTCTATGAAAACAGATATAAAGTTGTGAGAAGTGATAAAAATTAACCGATCTAAAAATGAATAGAATGCAAAGAAAGAAAATACCACCCTGATTAACACTGAGAGACATTAATTAACATTGAGAAATATGGTGCTGAAGGATCTGAACAGCATAAAATCTTAATTATTTGAATCACAACGAGTATAAAAATTTAACTAGTATTGATTGGGTGTTATTAATTAGTATGTTCAAAGCGTAAAATCAAAAAGTAAAACCCTAAAAACTTTCGATTTAAAGTCTAAATTTTCAGGTACTCAGATATAATCTAAATGATTCGAGGGACAAAACTAACATACGTTAAAATATTTAGCAGTTATGCAATATTATGCATTAAAATATTATTTTAAGTTAAATCGGAAGCAAAAAGAAGAAAAAAATTACTTTCTTCTAACAAATATATTTTTTTTTTCTGGCAGCATCGATTCAAAAAATATGGTTTATCATTAAATTGTTCCAAGCTTGTCATTTTCAAATGAGATCTTTAGCATTTAACGAGTTAATATGGGTCATAAATTAGTAAAGAAATCAACAATAAGTATTTAATCAGAATTTTAATGAGTCAATCAGATTTATTTTTGTTAATCAGATTTTCTTTAAACAAAAGGAATTACGAAAAAGGTAACAGAAAAGAAAAAAATGCTCCAAAAGAAAAGTACCAAAAGAAAGACGCCGGAAAATATCGTACTGCGAAAAAGAGCACCGGAAAAAGGTACATTCGGGCCGTTGAATCCTAAATGAATGACATGTAATAATTATTCGAATTTAATTATATCTTTTTAGAAGTATTATTTGTAAATATTTATATCACAATTCAGTAAGTGTAAACATGGAAATTTATTGCAATTTTAGAACCGAATCCTACTAATTTTTTTTAAATAGTATGAAGTAGAGAAAACAATCTTTTCTAAAATCTTTGAATGAATCGTTACTAAATGTTAATTTTTTGATGAAATATATTAATTCATTCAAATAAATGTTTAATAACATTAAATTTTGGCTCAATAACCAAATATTTTTTACCCTCAACCGTCTAAAAACAACTATTAACCAGAGATAATAAAAATTGTCACTCTGTCCACGTGACTTCCTTTTCACCACTTGTCATAGTGAATATTATTCCTCTGAAAATAAAGAGGTATTTATGATTTCGATAAACGGTTAATTAATATTTGTAACTTCTGTTACTGATTTTATTTTTTCACTAGAAGTTCTTAGATGATTGATTTAAGGAAAACTGGTTAGCTGTAACTGGTTATCGAGACCAGGAATAAACCTCTCGAACCTGTTTAAAGAGAAAAAATTCGAAGTGATTTAAATTACGATATTTTTTTTCACTAAACTCTTTATCCTCTTCCGGGGCATTCTTATCTGTCTTCAATAAAAGGAGGAATATGACTGGTTCAAATACACTTTGTTAACCAATGTTTTCGTTTAAAACGAGAAATCTACATTTAGATACTGATATTAATTTTATGATGAGTGATAAGCCATTACATAGTTACCGGTACTTTTCCTCTTTTATGGAGTTCTAATTTGTCTTTAATGAAAGGATGGTTGTCAGGACGCATTTATAGTTGCTAATTGGACCGACTCATTAGTTGGCGACAGTCGTTGCAAAAGATTTTATTTACTGAATACAATTATAACAATCTTTTTTCTTGAAATTGCACATAATATTTCCAAAGATTTTATTTTTTAAAAAAATTGTGATTCAAATACTAACGGGTTAAAACTTAGTAAATGCTCACGTTAACAATGGACTGATTTAGATACATGTTGTTAATAAAAGTTTTTGTTAAAAATAAAAAATAAAATCTAGATTTAGGAACTGTTATTAGCTTCATGATGAGTGATAAGCCATTTTGTAGTAACCAATATTTTCACTCTTCTCTGGCGTTCTAATCTATGTCTTCTATGGAAGAATGGTTGTTTCCCGTCATGAGGCAACCTAGGAGTTAACTGGACCGAATCCTTAGCTGGCGACAGTCGTTCCAGAAGACTTCTTCTTACCCTCTTGTGTCAAAACGTCTCCTCCATCATCAGCCGCAGAAGAGGATGGACCCTAACTTTGACCCTAAGAAGATGGGGACTCAAGAACAGCAGCAGCAGCGGATGTGGGCAGAAGAAAGCTGACCTCAAAACAAGTAAAGATTCTTTGGTTCCTGAAAATAAAAGATACCAGTGATATTTCTTGGATGTAAGAAAGAAAGAAAAAAAAAGAATAAGAAAAGAAAGTCGAGTGATGCCGGACTTGGAAGACGGATTGGGGAATGAGGAGAAAAAAGAAGAAAGTATACCTCCTTAGAGACAAGTTTTAGGATTAAGTGAACAAATGTCATTTTTTGTTCCTTACTTCTTCGGAAGGAAAAAGGCAATCATTTTATATTTTGACGTACTGTCTGCTTACTGCTTATGTTTTTTATTGGGCTGCATTTTGTGTTGTTTGCCAGAAAATGGTTTTTTGTTATTTGAATGCTTTCATCTGACCACAATATCTGTAGTTGTAATCTCGAATACGAAAATAAAAAATAAAAATTTATTTTGGGAAAGTTAAGACTTAAAAAGCATGTGATGTAAAGTTGTTTTATTGTTGAATTCGTTTTACGTTTCAAGTATTAGTAATGGTTGGTGCTTGGTTTTTATTGTTTTGACTTAAAAAAATATGTCTCAAGTTGAGTTCTTTTTATGATTGCTACAAGAGAGTATGATTCGATGGCATTCATGAAGAAAATTATCAAGGAAAAAGCCTTTTTATACGAGATACTAGAATAGACGAGATACGAGATATTGCGCAGTGGGCCATGATCAGACCATGATCTTTGGCCAAAAGTCAAAATTAAATTTTCAGCTAAAATATGTGTAGGCAGTTTTAATATCGCCCAAATTACGTACTCATAATCATTCCAAACATTATAATTTACTTTTTGGACCGACAAGAGTGCAACGTAGTGAAAAATACGTTAAAAAAATTTTTTTTTAATGTAACTTTTACATTTATATTTCAGAAATATATATAGGAATTCACCTTATTGTTGCATTTTTATCAGAGTAATTGGTCTGAAATTATAGTGCAATTTTTCAATTTGTTTCATTAGTTAATACTCTTGACAAACTTATAGTTTATATCTTATCATTTGACATTTTACAATGTTTGAATCACTTTCGAAACTTATCTCCAAAAAGTTCCACGTGGTAATTAGCTAAATCTTTCGAAAAAACCTGCCCCATTTTGCCCATATTGCAAAGGAGGACTAAATATACCGAAAAACAAAAATTATGTTTCTTTTTCATGTTGTCGCGTTATTTTGAAATATTACTTCGGAAATATAATTTGCTTTTCATTTTTAATATAAAATTACGAAAATTATTATATTTTCAATGCTATTTTTAATTATTTAAACGTACTATATTTTTTGTTTTGTTTTTGCTCGCCATATTTCAGCCTCCGTTTTTTTTTTTTGGAATTTTTAGTGTATTTCAAAATTTCAACTATGAATTCAATTTACCTGTACATAAAAACCCACAAATTTTGAAACAAATTTTCTCGAAATACTAATTTTGGCCTCGAAACCTTGGATGCTGGCCCACTGTGTACTGGAATAAAGTGTGTCTTAAGGAGGTTACCATGGTACTGTTACTCTACTGTACAATACAGTAACTGTACTGTAATATTGGCTGCAACTCACACTACAATAAAAATAGAAATTGGCGAGCATTTTCAAGAATTAATTCAAATTCATTATGATTAGTAATAATAATGGTAAAAATTAAAGTTTGCTCCAGTGGCGCAGTTAAAGCACCTCTCACACCACTGCCGCAGAGTTGGAGGTCGTGAGTTCGATCCTGGCAGCCAACAAAACAATTAGTGTGTATACGGAGCAAGGTGCACTTAAGTCTGAAAGTCCTCTCATTGGTTGTGGCATGAAAGTTTAAAGAGAGTGATACCAGCTTAGGCACTTTCTTCGTCATCTGACCAGAGTCAAAATTATGTTACATTCCTATCAAGGTAGTTAAAAGATAGAGTACTGAAACACGGGGTTAGGTACTTAGCCATAGGTGAATGTTGTAATAATTATGGTAATTACTGGTAATTAGATAATTGTCTTAATTCTAGTAATAAACGATAACTTGATAATAATGAACCTTTCTTCTTCTTCTTTCATAAGGAACCACATTTTTGTTTCTTGTTTAGGAACTTTAGTTGTAAGATTAGTAACTGTATTCAAGTAAACATACACAAAACCAAATTATTATTTGGTAAATGTTTAAAATAAAAGGATTTATAATTATTCCTGTGTTATTTGAAATGCGCATATCGAATTAAAAAATGTTCATTAGTCATAAACAATCTTGCTATGCGAGGAGGAAATATTTTTTATCTGGGTTACATATATATTTAAATAGCAAATGTCATAGCAAATGTTTCAAATGATGAAATTCAAAACTTTTTAACCACTCATATTCGTAACGTTATGTCTTTACATGCTCAAAATATGGCTACTATAATTTCACGCCTAATTCTGAGAAGAAACTGAGCTAGGTTTTTGAAGGTTTAATTTTTTTGGAAATAAATAAATAAATGTAAATAAAAGTACAGGAAGTGCACTTTTTTCTTTTTTTTTCTTTTCTTACCCACCTTTTGGTAAAAGTAAACCCATATGCCATGCATGATTATCTCAATATGTATTATCCGTTAAAAACTATAAATTAGATTAAAAACTCTTTCATCATAATTTTTGGAATAGTGGTTAATACGAGAAACTGACACAACGATTAATCATAGATTAGCCATAACTTTGCATTTTAGTTAAAAGTTCATTAATGAATGATCATTTTTCTTCTAAAAATCGCACTTAATGATACTATCATCACCAAATCTCGTTGTAAGTGCTGTAATTCTATGTAAATAAAGAAGCTAATTAATGATAGAATTACTTTGTTAAAAACTAAAATTCTACATTACTTCCTGAATGTAGAACACACTGCTTTAAATATATTATGTTCCTTGTAAATATATAGTGAATATATAAATATATAGTGAATGAATGTGTAGAGTCACTATTTAATTTGTGTCGATAAATCTAAAACCAGATATTTATATTTAGCAACTCTAATTATTAAAAATGCAGTTCGGCTTAAAATATAAATGTATCTGCAACTGGTGATAAAAATAGCCGATAATATAATTATTCTTTTTTATTTTTAAGACATCAAAACAAGGAAAATATGATAATAGAGATTATTTTGCTTGAGAAATGTTCTTACACATTTCAGAAATTTAGAAATTTAAGTTAAAATTTAATTTATATTTCAATTCAGTCAGTAATTGTTTTTTATTCGTCTTTTTTTGCTTTATACAGTTGTTTCGCTCTTATGCCAAGTAAAAATAGAAAGTAATTTTATTTGCAGATTTAAAGTTTTTATTGACGCAAATCTTTTTCCAGCTAATACGCTAATTTAAACTAATTACATCAATGGCACTTTTTACATCCTAAAAGAAATAATTTCTTTCAAAGTATATTTTTTTATCAACTAATACAATATTTCCTCCGAGATTGCAGAAAAGAATTTAATCCCAGAAAATTTCTTTAAGTCAGGCAATTATAGCGAATTTGTCTCCAAAAAACAAGTTTTTCAAAATATATACCATTGTTGTACCCACACATGTCATTTCAAGAACGTAACTGACAGAACCTATTAGCTGTATCCTAGATACGACAAATAAAAAATAAAGGGAAAAAGGGAAAATTGGCGACAAAAAGAAATTGAGAAGCCTCTGTCAGTAACAAGGGATCTTAATTGGACGAAGTAGTTTGACAGCCGAATTATTATCTTCATCTGTAGAAGTCCTTCCAATTGCGTTGATTGTTTTGTTTAGCAGTCTCCATTATAGATCAAGAGTCAAAGGCGGAAACTATGTTCTTTTATTTTAGTCAAGACTTCCGATAAATGCCTATCTTTCCGTTAGTTTATACGCTATTGATCTTTGTGGATGGCACAAAGTTGCATCCAATAAGCTTCGAAATTAATAACGCTTTTGGCATGTCTTTGTTTTTGTTAGAGTATATAATACCCGTGTTTTGTGCGTGAGTTTCCATTGATTCATTCAAAAACAATCTGACCTTTATAGTTGAAATAAAATAACCTCTGAATTGGATATTTGAAGTAAACGACAGATACAAGTGTTTTTTTTTTTCTAAGTCGTCGAAATAGATATTTTTATATAATCGCCAATTCTTGCTTGTGGTTTACTCTTGAACCAAATGATGCAAAAGCTGAAAATATCGCGTTATTGATTTAAGCTTACTATGCTCATGCCAAACGATGCAAAAGATGAAAATTTTGTGTTACTTTTCTAAGCTTACTGTATCTGTTTTGTAACAAAGAATCTGTTTTGTATCTGTTTGGAGCTAAGAATCTGTTTGGTGCTAAGAATCTGTTTTGTAACAAACATTATTCAAGAACGTAAATTCTTTGAGTGTTATTCTTGCTACTTGTTTTCGATATGATGACACATGCTTGTTACAAAAGTGCATATTTAATATTTTCGTTGTTTATTCCATTCTAAAAATTTTTCTTTAATTTGAGGCTCTTAAACCAAGAAAAAAAAATTTCAAAACTACCGAAATGTGGTAAATTTGCAGTGTTTCTGGATCTATGAGAACACCAAAGATCTCGATAATTTCTACTGAAACGCTTTGGCAATTAAGTAAAAATAATAGTGGTTGGTTGGTTCTAATGCCACTTGCCACACGGGCAAGCCTTTCTTGGTGAAACCGAGCAAATTTAAGGCAGAGTGTGCTATTCTTGTTTTTTAGTGTCGCCATCTATGACCAAGACCTGTTTAAAGGGCGGACCCATTCATTCATCTACAGATCGTAATTTTGACCTGAATCAGAGAACGATCGATCTCCAATCCATGGATTGGACCTCTGGGGGTACTGCAGTACCCCCAGAGGTATTGATTTGCTATGGGAACATGGGGGACTTTGCGACTCGACAGAATTTTAATGTGCACCAGTCACCAACTACACGTGGGAGTCTTCGGCCGGCGGGGTTCAAACCCACAAACTCTCGGACATGGGCCCAGCGTATCTTAGAGCATTAGCATACGAATGGGAAAATTACCAATTCAATGGTTTAAATACCGTACATTTGGGTTTTATTAATCTGAAGGAGGGCTTTTTTAACCAGGAATGTCATTAGCATACAGTGTAGCACTTTTACCAGAATTTTTCCTAAGTTTATTTGACGAACACAATAAATGACATTTTTTAAACACTCATTATTTCAAGTGAAAGATATTTCAATGTTACTAGATAAGACTCACTATTTCAATTTCGCTTATGTTCATCTACTGAGCTCTGTCAGTAACAAGAGATCTTAATTGAACGAAGTAATTTGGCAGATGAATTAATATCTTCATCAGTATAGAAGTCTTTACAATTGTGTTGATTGTTTTGTTTGGATGCATCGATTAAAGTCAAAGGTGGAAACTATTTTAAGTCAAGACTTTCGATGAAGGCTTATCTTACCGTTAGTTTACACGCTCTTGATGGCATCCAATAAACTTCGAAATTAATAACATTTTTGACGTGTCTTTGTTTTTGTCAGAGTAAATAATGCCTGAGTTTCGTGTTTGTGTTTTCGTTGCTTTATTCAAAAACAATGATATGTTTAAGAAATAATAATATTGGATTTTGCTAGTTGAAAAAAGATACATATAGACACGTGTTTCCTTTTTTTCCGAAATAAATGTTTCTGTCTGATCACAAATTCGTGTGCATTTATTATATTACTCGTGAATTGAAATTATTCAATAACATGAATTTTTTGACCAATTTGTAATTATCATCTTTCTTTTCTGTGTGATGACGCACACTTGTTGCAATTGTTGAATTCGGTTTCTCAAGTTTTCGTTTCTCTATTCTTTATTGAACAAACATAGTAAGTCAAATTTTTAAAACATTCATTATTTCAAGTTTGATCTAACTTATTTTATTTTATTTTACAACCGTCATTGAACAGCCAACTCAATTTTAAGCTTACAACTACCAATGTTCAACCAAAGATTGTATAAGTGTAAAGATGGGAAACTCGCGAAAGTCGTAACAAAATTTGGCACAATGCCAGCGCTTCGTGTACGGCGGAGAAGTTTGTCTCCAGGGGCACAGTGCAGCGCATGCGTATTATAATCCTTAGTTTTGGAAGGAGAGTTTGGAGAGAGAAGCACATGAGAAATCAATCAATGGCGGACGTTAATTTGACAATTATCCCTAACAAGTAAGTGCGCTTTGTATAACCTATCTTCTGTTGATTTTTTTCTCCTTGTTTTCAATTTTGATAAAGATTCTAATCCTCTTTTTTTCTTTCAATATTTTTCACTGATTCTTCTGTGCGCAAAGCAAAGAATTATGATAGATGTGCTTACTGCAATGTAAATAGAGCGGGTTATCCAAATTTGAAATTGTTTCGCTTTCCTCAAAATATCGAAATGTAAGTAAATAGTTAAGCATTTTCGAAGATTTCGGTAAATTATTTTTCAATGATTGATTATATGAACCTATTAGATAAGACTGACTTAGAATTGTAACTAAATGTGTGACTAATTTATAGTGTCTGACTTTAATTTAATTTCATTTGGTTTTTAAATTCTGTATAATTCCAGAAGTGCGTTTATCTTTTTTGGTCGGAATTAAATATTTACAAATGAAATTTACGTATATAACTAAGTAAAAATTTAAATGTTTTTCAAGAAATGTGAAAAAGATCTATAAATTTGACATTTTAAATTTTTGAAAGTTCATTACATATGCAGACCTGCCAACTTTTACGCATTTGGCGTAAAATTTTATTTCTATATTTAAAGTGGTAGTAAAATGTTTGCTTTCTATACATTCCTTGCATTTATAAACTTAATTTATAATCTTTTTTGATCACCACTAATTTTAAAAAAATTAAGCATATATAATAATGTGTATTACGTTCTTTGCACGCCGTTTAAACTTTTTCAAAATATAGCGTATGTTGCTGCCTAAAATTGTAATTTAAATTCCATTTTACTACCACTTGGGAAAAGCATCCTCGAAAGGATAAAAAGTTGGCAGGTATGCATATATGAAATTATTTAAGTAGTGTTAAGTGTAAAAAATGTTACTTTTTATTCATATAATATTTATAGAGTGGTTTATAGTAGTTATATATATATTTTTTTATCTGTTAGTTCTAAATGTCCAGTAAACAGTACCGTCTTTACTTATAAGCACAAAGGGCAATGCCCGGGGACCCCATTTTCTCAGGGGGCCCTAGAGAATTGTACTTTTGTGAAAAATTGCATTAAAAAGAATTTAAGACTAAAAACATTACCTTATATATTTTTAAATTTTTTTTTAATTGAAGTATGCATTTTTTTTCTACAAATGGTGATTGATTATCAAACACCAATAATTGGAGTAGTTTATCACCAAGAAAACTTAAAAAGTCAACCGAAAACTATTTTTCTTATTTTATTATATGAGGACTACAACTGGTTAGCGTATCAATTTTTTTTAAACTATGCATAGTTTAAGAGTACTTTATTTGAGTTTTTGTGGTAATCAAAATTAGTTAAAATTAATGCATTATACAGTCCCTGGTCAAATTATTAGACGCACTATAAGATTCTATGTAAAATCTTAATTACTCAGGTGATACTACACAGTTTATTGTATTTACGCTACTGAAACCGGTTTGTACTTGTTTACGTTTGTGTATCAATTGGTTAAATTAGGCGATATGTAATATAAATTCGACAAAATGTGATAAAAATACAGATTATTTATTGGATCAGGTACTATATTATAATATTATAATAATTAGGTCAAATTAATAGACGCACTGTAGTTTTTTAATAATGACATGATTTGCACGAGTTTACATACTATACTTTTATAATTAAACATACGCGTTAATTTATTAATATAATGTATTTAATTATAAAAGTATTAATATACATGTTAATACTTTTATAATTAAACATACAAATAGATTTTTATTCGGGAGATTTTTCATTCACCTCCTATTTGTATTTATTTTTAACGTATTTCAATTCATTGTTAACCAACTGATACACTAACGTAAAGAAGTGAAAACCGGTTTCAGCTACGTAAAAACAATAAAGCTGTATAGTATTACCTGATAATTATAATTTTACATAGAATCTTAAAGTGCGTCTAATAATTTGGCCAGGGACTGTATCTTGAAAATGATTTATTTTTTGTATGTGAAGTTTTTTAGTTTGTTTTTAAGCATTACGACACATTATAGGTCTAAAATATTTTTGTGACCTGGGCCCCTGCATGCTATGAAGATGATACTGCCAGTAAAACATAAATTTAATTGATTTTGTTACTTAATCCCCCAATGAATTGTTTTGTTATTAAATTTCCTTTCTAAATATTTTCCTTAAACACTGCCTGCTTTTTTAAAACTATTTAATAAAATATTAATACTTAAGAAAAATAATACATATAATTTATTAATGCCATACATTTTAAGTTCCGTTCTCGAATTAGACAGCATTCTTATGTCATATTAGCACTTTAATCTTACTGTGTGATTTTTTTTTTATATTAGGTGCACGAAATGATTGGAGGCCAGCAAAATTGTATCGTTACGGAATGTTGATACTGACAAACTGACTACATAACAGATGTAGATTGTGTTCAAGACATTCTAAAATTAAAGATTATGTATCAAAAATAATGCAGACTTGTTCCTAGTGCAGTTCCAATGAACCAATATTGCATCTTTTTGATTTTATGTTATTATATTTCATAAACTTGCTCAAATATTTATTTATTGTATAAAATGTATACAATTTTATTTGTGTAATTTTTATTTTATTGAAAAGTATATTCTTAAAATATATAACCAAAAAGAATATTTTTAGATACGTTTAATAAATATAAAACAAATTCTGCAACAAGTGTCTTGTTTATTTTTTTAAAACTCTAAGTATATATATAATTGAAAATTTTTATTTTTATATAGCACATTTCTTATACATATACACACATGGAAAAATTAACAAAGCGAAAAAGTTTTTTTTTCCAAGGGGAAATAAATTTTACTCAATTTTTTAAAGTTTTAATGAATTTTCATTTTTTAATATAAATTACTTTTGTTAAATAAATATTTACTACTTTAAAATAAATTATAATCCTGCTAAAATTTTTGAACTGAAAAAAATTTAAAAGCAAAATCGAATCCGATTATAATTAACGGAGAAAATATAAGAGCATTGGGTGAAAATCAAATGATCTGCGCCCGTTCTTCAATCGCTCTTAACGGTGGCTTTCCTGCATTACACCTTCAGCGCCCAAGTTGGGGGAAAGATCCTTACGACTTAACATTGATAGTATAGGAAGTTTCCCTTCTTTACGCGAAGCGTATAAGTTCTTTGGTTCAACTCCGTAGCCGTTAACTAAAAAAGCAAAATGATCAATACAATTATAATTTATTACATGATTAATAAATCTTTATAAATTTTGGCATTGCTCACAAACTAAATTCTTTAAGAGCTTTGTTTCATATTTGTATATAACAATCTTTTTAAAATACAGAATTTGACATAAGCATATGTCCTTTAATAATTTTAGTTTAATTGTGAACTCATTAATCTTTATAACTACAAATATAAATATCTTCGGAAACCATTTAAATCTGTTAAATTTTAGTAACACCTGAATAAACAAACATTCTTTTCTATATGCAATTTTAGACAACACAACTCTCGATCCGCATTTACTATAAAATAAAATGTGAAGCCAATATATCAACTTTTTTTTTCAAATAACGGCGTATTCCTCACATCGCTGGAAATTTACATTCCCTGTAGATTATGTTAATAAACATTCTTGAGAAATTGTTGACAAATGAACAAATTGATGACAAGGTCTGGAGGGAGACTCTGAATAAGATCCTTGATCACCCGAGACGCAATGAGGTTGCTGCCTTTAGGTTGGAAACCGGACACGACTGCCTTGTCTCTCATCTCCTCCATAGACTTAAGATCTTTCCAGATCCAAACTGCGTCTTGTGCGGGGAGGACTCCCCAATGAATGCTGAGTATCTGGGGGTTTGCTCCGCAGTTACTGGCAACATCTATGACAGATACTGGAATATTAGGGAACAGTTGCAGGCACAGCTGACTGATTTTCTGTTTATATGTCTATTGTTGATATTCTATTACATGTTTCTTTGCTCTAATTGTTCTTTAATTGCGAATGTTTTAATATTTTTAATTTTTTTTTAATTTGTTGTTATTTCTTATGGGTCTGTGCAGAGTGTTTTTACACTCCAGCGAATGATGTACACATCAAGTGCTGCTAGAAATAAAAAAAAAATATTCTTGAGCAAACTAGATGATCAATAAGCTGTGACAAGATGATCAATAGGCTGTGACTAAAATACAGAACCTGAAGCAAATGCACATCTTGCAGTAATTTAAATCTATCAAGATTTATTAATATTTATAAAGCTTATTTGTATTTGAAAACAATTGAAAGACATACCCAAACAAAAATTTCAATTTGTATGAGAATTAATAAATGTTAGGAATTTTACTTCGTATATGGATCTGAAGATCTTCATGAGCTATAAAGTTGTCTGCAAAAAGAAAAAAAAAGAAACTTTCTTTGACAATAATACATAATTTAATAAATATTTTCGAAATACTAAATTTTATTGAGACAAGCACTTCCCAGCATCAATTTCAGTTCAAATGTAGGTGCCAAATTTTTTATAGCTTCAAACATCGAGTCATTTTTATAAATTAGTTTCAATAGTATCTAAGTTCACTAATGTATCTGTTCTAATTTTAAAAGCTGATTCCACAAAATATCGGTCAACATTTATTACCAAATTTTATATGATGCCACTGAATGAACTCTTCCCCTATAAAAAAAACATATGCTTCATATCCACGTTATTCAACATCCATGTTATTCAACATCCATGTTATTCAACATCCATGTTATTCAACATCCATGTTATTCAATATCCATGTTTCCACATACACCATGTTAATCAACATTCCAGAGAAAACCTGGATATCAATAAGGATTTTATATCACTTTCTTACGGCATGATGGGATACATATTCTCAGACAGCGTCAACTCAAATACGAATTTATCATTCTTTATAAAATACAAAATACAGAACTAATATGCTTATCGTAATAATTTACAATTGATCAAGATTTATAAATATTTGAAAATGATATTTGAGTAAAAATACTATTTAAACATATACCAAGCCTGTAAAATTAAATTCATGTCAGAATTAGTGATTCTTAAAACTTTCACTTCATATTCCGATCTGTTGAACTTTACAAAATGCAAAGTTTTATGCAAATTTGTACATTCTGTGACTATTTCAATTCATATCAGGATAAATAAATCTTTTTGAAAGATTCAATTTGATACAAATATATTCCCAGTAACAAATTTAGTTTAAACGCAGATTCATTAATCTCCAAACATCAAGCTACCAAAATCGACTAAGTTTCACCAACATCTAACTTCACTAACATTCTATTCTAATTTCAGCTGCTGATGCCACAAACCATCGGTCAACATTTACCACCAAATACCAGATGATGCCAATGTATCAACTCTTTCCCCCAAACAATAACATATTCTTCACATCAAGGCAAAAGCTTCCACATACTCCATGTTAATCAACATTCCTGAGAAAACCAGAAGACCAATAAGCGTTATCGCTCCCTTATAGCCTCAGATACCTTTTCTCAGTAGGTTTTAATTAAAAGAGGAAAGTGATCGGCATACCATGGCCGAGAAGAATGGGCTAGCAACCATTTCTTCCTATTCTCAGCTGATGGCATACCATGCTAGAGATTTGATGGCTCCCTTTTCAAGGATGGTAACATATAAGAGTCGATATAGTGATTCTGAGATGTCTTAGATCAATATCCTCAGTTCCAATTTCGACGGAAGGACAACAAACCGAACGGTCTCTGCGAAGTTCATTTCTAAACATTGACATTCCCATTACTTCGTTCATGTAGAGAATGTATTTTTATTTTTTCCTTATAACGTTATTTTTTTTCCTGCAAAAATTATTAATACTATCTAATCTTGATAAAAATGAGATACAACAAGCTCACAAAGATCAAAGGAAAACAAAACTTTCGGTTTGAAAACTCATTGTTAGATTTAAATATTACTATTTATTGTATTGTTGTTACCATTAATTTTAATTATTAAAAATGGATTTCTACTAAGTTTGAACAAACATCGATATTTTATGAAAATTTTTGTGCAGTATCGTTTCATACGAATTTCCTTTAATAGTAAAAATTACTAATACTATCATATCATATTCATATCATATCATTACTAATCATATCATATCATTACTAATCATATCATATCATTACTAATACTATTGATCATATTCTGATATACAAGGCTAAGAAGTTCATAGAAGAAATAAACATTAGTTATGAATATTATTAGATTTGAATATCTCAAAACTAAATTAGAAAGTTAAACTTATTAAAAATACTTTGTATCGTTTTAGTACCTACACTAGACGATAGAGTGTCATGAACAGTGAGAGGTACATATTAAATTAGTATACGTATATAAAGCATACGTATTAAATAATAAATAAAACAAAAAGAGTCAATGATCATCATCAATTAATGTATCGGATATTTTGACCATGGATTATGATCCAAACTTCAGTTCACCAGGGTATGTTTCTCATCACAGTTCACGGGGATCCAGAACCTTGACGTGCACCCAGAAAAATACAAGAAAAGTGAGGTCTGGAAATAGAGTGGATTGAGATGTTTTTTGCGTACTTCTTAAATTTTGTGTCATCATTACATTACCAGAAAAGGGTTTCAGACCATGCGTTGTTAAGAGATTTCCCATCGTCTAGGTCTATTGCGTCTGTCCTGAAAGTATGCAAAGATTGGAGCCATTATTCATATTTGTTATAATTAGATAATAGAAATATTATTTAAACTGTATGCAGGACAATTAATATTACCCTGTAATCTCTGACTGTAAATTTAATTTTAACTGATGAGTTAAGTTTCGTTAACTAAATGCGAAATCTTTGTTCGGATGTGCAAATTTGGTGTCATCATTACATTACCAGAGAATGGTTTCAGACCATGCGTTATTGTTAAGAGATTTCCCATCGCCTAGATCTATTGCGTCTTTCCTGAAAGTATGCAAATATTGGAGTCATTATTCAAATTGTATAATTAGATAATAGAGATATTATTTAAACTGTATGCATGACCATTAATATTGCCCTGTAATATCTGAGAGTAAATTTAATTTTCGAAGTTTCGTTAACTAAATGCGAAATCTTTGTTCGGATGTGCAAATTTGATGTCAGCATTAAATACTCGCATGTTATTGATAGATTGCTACATTTTAAAAATAGTTTGACGTTATAATCGGTAGCCCTTTAGATGAAAAAACGTAAAACTTTCACAGAAATATTACCATAACTTCAACATTCATTGTAATCCATTATTGTTTATGTTTGACATCTAACTTACATAAATTAAATGATTGCCGCGTGGCCTAATGTGTTGATTCACTAAAGATCATTTCTTACAACAAGAATTTTATTTCTATGAAGATGAGTATATTGTTCGGACCAATTAGCCAATCCTGACCTGTTTCAATCCCAGTGAGATTTACGATAAACGTCACCTATCAAAATGGGGTGTTCCCAGCGTCTATACGAGGTCTTACTGTCGTCCTTTTAAGTGACAGGCTGACAGTTTCAGTCTCCGAACTTAATCCCGTCAGACGGGAAATAGAAATGTAACTTCTTTCATGTGGTTAGGAGATCATTTAATTTACTTTTTTTCACTCTGTAGCAACCAAAAATTCTTTCAAAGTCCTTTATTTCCCGTGTAGCATAGTTTATTTAGTTATTTTGCCACGGGGTGATAATATAATCTTTTTAAGTCTAACTGTTACTAGTTTGTAGTATTGTAATAGTTTGGAGTCTAATAGTTATAAGTTTGGAGTATCTGTATATGTTTTATAGAGAATAATATCTCTTTGAAAAATACATGATTTTTTAGCGTAGCCATTGGTTTTGAATCAAAGAATTTTATTCACATTTTGAGTTAGTTACTTATAGAGCAGAGACTTAGACTCTCAGTTTATACTCAAGTTTATAGTAACACTTGGAACAATGTAAGAAAGAATTTATAGTTGTTAACTAATATTTTCAGAAAAAGAACAAAAACGAATGGAATAGATTAGATTACAAGCAAAAGTCTTTGATGAGCATTAAAAAACAGGTAAATATTGGAAGTAGCAAACGACGTCACTAAATATATGCAATTAATTATCATATCGTAACATTGCAAAAGAAAAAAAAAAAATTAAAACTAATGTGTGGGTGTAAAATTCAGCAATTGTACATCCACACATCAGTTTTAATTTTTTTTGTAACTTTTCTTTTGTAAAATTTGATTGTTATTGACAATCGCTAAATTTGGCTACCACATTTAACGAATTTCTTCTGCACACACTATTACGTCAATTTATATAGCTAGTATTATATAGCATTGAGAAAATAGCTCAACGCTCGTTATTGCGAAATTATTTAACCTATACAACCAGATCCCTTCCTTTAAAGAAATCCCTAAAGCTCTTGAATGTAACGAACCTTAACAAAAATAGTAGATTTTAGCATCAATTTATACCTTTATCTCTAAAACTACTTAATTTAATTCTGGGATTTATACAATTTTGATGGTGGTTATAGCATAAGGCTATTGATACGAAGGTAACGGGTTTCATCTCAGTTGGTATCAACGAACATCTCTCTCACACTGTCTTTACATTGGTGTGCACGGAACGAATATGCAACTCTTTAACTTCTCGACAGATGGCAGCATGGGATTTTTTCGCCTTGTTTCACGGTTCGCCTTGATTAGACAATCAAATCATCGAAGTCTCAAACGATGTCAAGGCTGAAACTAAAGATAACTTTCACGTGCAGGAAGTTAACTTGAGTATAGCGTTCATACATTTTAAAGGAAAAAAAAAAGTGGTCGCTATTCAAAGGTATATAAATACATTTTTATGTTCATAATTTACAGGTATATATTCATTTTTAATGTCAGTTTCTTGGACACTTCTCGCATATCATCGATCGTAATCTAGTAATGAATTTTTTTTCGACTTTACTTTTAAAGATATCTTTTACATAAATTTGTGTTTATTCCTGAAACAAATAGAAATTTTTTATAACCAGATCTCATGAAGCCTGTAAAAAGTATTTGCTTAGATTCATCATTTCTGAGTTATAGGTAAGATTTGTCATCAGTATTGAGCGCTAATGAGATAAGAAATAAATCTACTTCTGAGATTTATTCAGATAATTAATTATTCATATAATTTCATTGCTTTGGAATATTTTAAAATGTTTTGTAAAAACATTAATAGAGAAATTACACAAATACTAAATATTCGAAATAAAATAAAGCTAAATATAAATTTCTAATTTACCAAGGCACATGTTACTATAAATCTTATATTTATTTGTAATTAGTTCCCATGCAAAAATTTAATTAAAAGTCAAAAGGAAAAAAAGCTGATTATTTTTTCAAGTTTGCATTTTTTAGAAAACCCGTCTAGACGAAATTGATTTTCATCAAGTAAAAATGCTTTGAAAAAAATTAGGTTATGTACTCCTTTGAAACTTAAGATTAATTGTTTAAAATTTCCTGAGAAGCTTTCTTATCCGCATTGTCTTCTTTAAAATTGTTTTTTTTCCTTATAAATTTTCCTTATAATTGTTTTTTTTCTTCCTGTTTTTCCTGTTTTTACAATTTTTAACCAATATTCTTTATAGTGGTAGCTGTTTTTACCCTTTTCTTTTAACATTGTCTGATTCGAACAATAAAAATTGTATCATCAATTTTAAAAAATACAACTAATCAACTTTTTCAATTTCTTTCCGTTAATTTAAATGATTATCCCCAAAATTTGGAAAATAAATTATAGAAAACGTAAAGCAATAGAATTGTAAGTCTTGCTGCGTTCTGCATAGAATGCAATAACGTGCCTCATCACGTTTCAAAATCTGTCAACAGATTACGCTTAACACTAGCAAACCTTATTATTTTTCTTTTGCATGTTCATTCCGGCTGAGTTTTTACAATTTTTAATTTTAAAAATAATTCCATAATTGTAAGCAGGAATTATTTTTACTATACAAATAGAAAATTTTAAAGAAGAAAAAAAGGAAAATAATAAAAAATATAATAATGACAACCAAAGCTGACGTTTTCAGGGGGTCGCTCCGGAAGTCATAAAAACATAAAACCTTTTCTAGCGAGAGAGTATGACAAATGTCTAAAATTTGCCCTCTCTGTAGCCCAAAGGTTTTGCAAGAAGTCCAGGAAGAGAAAAGGTTTGGTTAAGGATTTTAAGAAAGTAGTGTGCTTTGGTTTAAATATGGAATATTTTTAAGTAGATTTTTCGAACATTGTTTTCCTTTGGTAATTAGTTTAGCTATTTTACTTTCACAATTTGTTTTTCTAATTTGTTTTTGTATTTTGTATTATATTTTTCGCCGGCCCAGGGCTTTTTGCAAAACTTAGGGGTTCAGAGAGAGAGCAAATTTTAGACATTTGTCGTGCTCTCTCGATAGAAAAGATTTTGTGTTTTTATGACTTCCGGAGCTGGCTCCCCCTGACGACGTGAGCTTTGGTTGTCATTATTATATTTTTCTAATGTCATTATTATATTTTTCTTTCTATTATATTTTTATTTCTAATGAGTTGCACAAGTGCGCACACATGAGCAGCGCGTTCTCCAGAAGTGGTATCCACTCTTTCAGGACCACCACAATGGGTGAGATACCGCTGGCCATGTTAATTTGGACGTCTAGTTTCTGCCACACTAGATGGCGGCACCAAGACTCTTATCTAGATGCTTTTTTCATGATTTTCATTTTTTTTCTTTAAAATTTTTTATTGGTTTCAATTTTCTTATGGAATTTCTGTGGAATTGTGCAACTTTCCTTTGGAATTGTAGTATTTAACCTCTTTATACATTATTTTTGATTTCTCTTTTTTTACAATGCAAACACTTAATATTCTTAGAGAGCATTTTAAGAACAATTATATGCTAGTTATGCAAATTCTCTATGAACTGTGCTGATCAAAATTATAATAAATTAATTAGTTAAAAAAACGATAAAAATACTAACATGCGCACTCTAGTTACCTTTTCCGAGAAAACGAAATCTCCGTAGAAAATCAAGGGATCTGACTGTTACATTTATGCATGATTTAATTTATGAAAGTTAGAATGAATTGTAAAAAATACAAGTTACAGTAATATATACCTAAGAATTGCCTCAACTTTTGATAGGAAATTTGACTACCTATCTTTTCACTAGCAACAAAATGCAGTGAGTCAAAAATTACATAAGTGAAGTATTTGTGCAAAATATTTATCTAGAATTTTGTTGCTTGTCGATTTCTAGTTATAATTTTTATTACAATCGTAAAAGTATAGACTAATCGGATATAATTTGTATTTTAAATTAAATATTTGTCAATGTCTCAATTTTTCTTCTCCCAATGCTCTATTCGAATTTATTATTCAGCAAAGAATCAGGACACCAACCGTATGTGACTATCTAAATCTTTTTCTTTCCAGAAGAGTAAACTTGACTACAAAATCTCAATGAAATTCAAACAAAATCAGAACAAAAAAGTACATGACCATGGTATCCACAAGCTGTAGATTACAGTAGAGCACCGGTTCTCCATTGCAGCCTGCCCCAAGAGGCAATTAAGGGGCGCGGTGGAGGGTTAGAGAAAGTCTTTGCCCAGAACAAAAATGCTGAGCAAACTAAAGAAAGAATGAAGAGAAGGATAAAGATTTACCACCAGGCTTGAACTCGGGGAACCGTTTTAATACTATAACATACTAAGCACTGTACCATCCCGTAACTCATTGTAAAATGTCTGAAAATACAATAAAGTATGTTAGTGAATCAGTCGTGGTGTTATAATGGATGAGAGGAAAGTTATTGTGACATTACTCCCCCCTTGATCCCTTTCTTTGCATAAATCTAGAAATATTTTTTCAGTTTGATTTATGAAAGTTGAACTGCATCATAGAGAAAACAAGTTGCTGTAATATTTACTTAAAAATTCCCTGAACTTTTAAAAGTTTAGTTAGAGTTTGACTTCACCACTTTAAACTGGAAACAAAGTATAGTGAGTCAAAAATTATCTAGTTGTAATATTTATATTAAGAATTTATTCAAATTTTCGATACTTGTCGATTTCTAATTATAATTTTGATTACAAATTTTGTCACAATTATAAAAGTATAGATGAATCAGATATGACTGGTATTTCTAATTTTATATTGGCATAATTATTTGCAAAAACTAATTTTTTTCTCACAATGCTTTTTATTTGATTTAATTATTCGGCAAAGAATCAGGACACCAATCGTATGTGACTATCTAAATCTTTTTTTTTTTTTCGGAAGAGTAAACAGGACGATAAAATCTCAATAAAATTCAACCAAAAACAGAACGAAAGATACACGACCTTAGTATCCACAAGCTTTAGGACACAGTGGAGCACCGGGTCTCAACTGGAGTCTGCCCCAAGAGGCAATTACGGGGCTCAGTGGAGTGATAGAGATAGTCTCGGCCCAGGGCAAGACAAGAATGCCCAGAAAAATAAAGAAAAGGTTGAAGAGAAGGAAAAAGAGCATAAAAAGAGAAGATAGACAGGATAACTAAACCGGAAAAGCTTCCTGACCTATAGCTTGACAGGAAGGGTATCTTCCCAATTAGTTCTGGATTTACTTCGCACTTTTGCCCAAATGCCATTTCCATGTTTTCTTGAAGAAAAGGCAGATAAGATCCTATGTTTGTTAGAGATTTCTTCGAATGAATGTATTGAAGTTCTATGTGATGTGTTTTTTTTTTCCGAAGGGTATCAAAGTTTTATTTGTTCCAGGGAAGGGATTTGTGAAAAGGAATATTATAAAAATGCCCGGATACTTCTAATTGGAGCAGATATAATTGGTAGAATTATTGACGGAGAGAATGAATTCTGTTTGACTGGAAGTATATTCATCGATAAGAATATTGGAAGGCTGTGTTTTCGAATAGTGAGATAAGTCCATATTTGTCCGTTTTTGGATACAATGCTTTATATTCTAATGGATATATTGTTTTTCCATCATCGTCTGTTTGTGGTGACTTCCTTTTGGCAGCTTAAACATAATCTGAAGAAGCAATATACTTAAAATAAGAATAGGATTGACTTGCATATCCACGAAAGTGATGCCTACCTTTTATAAATCACCGTAGAGGGCCAACTGTTCAAATTTCGACTTTCATTGCTTTCATTAGAAATTACGACTTTCATTACCTCCTGCTATTTAAATTGCGTCTTCAATGTTTTTCATTTAAGTTTTCCTTTTTTTCTTTCTTTTTATTTCGCAACGTTAATTGTACTGTTTTCTATTGGTTTTTTAATTGTTGATGTATCGTTAATATTTTCGATTTAAATATATTTCATTTGTGCGTGTTAATTTTACATTCAGATTTTGAGCATTAGCTTTACTAGTTCTGATTTTGATTAAGTACTCAGATTTCTACTTAAGTATACGAGTATGGATGGGAAAATTCTCAATTTTTGCATAATATTTTATGATTGAATCTATAGGATGGCGCGAAGTAGAAAATCAACATATGACACTTCTTTCAATTTTTCTTCGCCTGTAATTTTTTTTTACTTATTTATTTATTTTGGTTTTGCTATTTACGATTTTTTTATTGGTGTTGGTCAGCTAGAAAGATAATGATCATTAATCTAATTTTTTTATAATGTTTATTAATTTTCTCTTTTTTAAAAAACAAAATTGATATCTTTTTAGTTTATAAAAATTTATTTCGATTAATTTTACTGTTCATATCGAAAAAATATCCTTTTGTTTAAATTACAAAATTTTACAAGATTATTTTGCCTCATTTGTGACTTAAGGAGCTATTAAAAATATTGATTTGGCTTTCTTCCATTTTATTTTACAGTTTAAAAATGTACTCTTAACTTATTATATTAACTTATTTTATTTTTCTATATATTTAAAACAACAAAAAAAAACAATTAATAAACAAAATCGCTAACCCAATAAAGCACAATCTCCAAAAGGGAAGCCTTAAAAATATATTTGTACAAATGAAAAAAAAATATTAACCTGTATATTTTCGATTTTAAAAAATAAAAAGTTTTTAAAAACCATTTGAAAAAAGAATACATTTTTATTTTTTATTGAAAATAAAACATAACGATGCTTACTTTGTTTATTTTTTCAATCGTGAAATGAAAGTTTATTTACCCCAACTATAAAAGAATAAGTTTTAATTCGAAATAATTAGTATTTCATTCAGACAAAATGAAGCAACAAGAAAATAAACAACACATAAGAAATTCGTTATAGGTCTGTTTACCTAGCAAATTTGTATAATGATATTAATAAATAAACTACAATAGTCGAGTATGTTCATTTCAATAGATTTACTTTTGGGAATATGTTCAACAAAACAAACACGCCATAGGCAGTTTTCTAAGACAAGGATAAATATATATAAATATGTAATGAAGATAAATATACATATCAGTAATTCCGAAACAGTAACGTTCTGTATAAAAATATTACGTAAGCTTCAGAAATATTAAATACTCTTAAACGTGTTTACTGTCTCGTTTGAAAACTTAAATTAGAGCAATTTCTAAGTAATTCATTGGCAATAGATGATATTTATAGAAAATATACTATTATAATTTCAAAATTTAAAGTGCATTTTAAATAAATAATTAAATTCAAATAGAAGATTACATAAGTTATTAGTATATTATTTTAAGAGGATTTGCTGTAATTAAGTAATTAAGTCCTTACTATTTTACGTAAGATCAAACGAAATAATATTTTTAAATAATCAAAAAAGAAAATTATTCTTCAGAAATTTTGCAATGATTTGTATTGTTTTTCTTTTCGCATTATTTAACACGAAACTTAATGTTTTAAGAATAGTTCCTTGAACTTGTAATATTGATTACTTCTAACATTTATACTGAGAAAGCTTGTATTAAAATGAGAAGTACTGAATAATTTTGTAAGAAAAATTGGAAGTATTTAAAAATCTTCTAAAAGATAACTAAGAATAATATAAATGTAAAAAGATGTTCCACTTATCATTTTAATTTTAATGTTTAACTCGGATTGTATATTATGAAATAAAGCGGGTTACGTAAGAGAATAAATCTGCTAATTGAACAGTTTGTGCAGTCGTTTGCCTTAAAACTAAGAGTTGGAATAACAAAATCACTAACAGTTTCACTGGTTCAGTCTTCGGACCTTCTAAGCCTAATATCTAAGCCTAAGTTTCAGGGTCTGAAGCCTAATATTCTCAGACCGGATTGTTTGACGTTAATGAGGGCAATCATTGGTTTTTTGCACGCCGATAAAAATAATTTCCTTGTACAAGATACCGTACCACTTTCAGATGATCACTGAGATAATTTGAGCAGTGAATAATTTCCAGAATAGTGCACCGGCTGTGCGGGAAGGCTTATAGTCTATGAGAATCCTAACTTTTTTACATTCTTACAACATACATTTCACAATAGTCTCCATTTTATGTGTTTGATCTTGCTATACCAATGTACAGATGAAGCTCTATATTCCCAAGCTACCTGGCATAGGAGAGTTTCCTAGTTTAATCATTTCGACTACTTTTGAACAATTTCCAGAACACATCACTCGACATATTTGAAATAGACATTTTCGATCAGTTATAAGTCGAATCTACATCCAATGCAGGTATAACAGCAGCGATTTTATTAAACATTACAATAGGTAGTTACTGACATGCGTCAAGATTTTTCCCGTGGGAACACAATATGTAAAATAGCACAGTATTTCGAAAACTTTAGGTTGTTAGAAGTTAAAAATTAGCTTTTATTAACAGCCTGTGTAACCCATCTTTCTGAGTTATCCAGTACTCAACTGCATCAACTCTTCTGAAGCAAATCGAAGGTTCTCAGTTTCTTCTTTTCTTCATTTTTACTTTATATTTAATCCTAAACAGTTCTGCAGTATTATAGAAAACAAAAAAATATATTTAAAATAACTATATTTTTTAAAATTAAATTTAATTTCAAATTTTTCTTTTATTTTATAATGCAAACTTTCTCAGTATAACTGTAAGAAGTTATAATTATAACAATGCATAGAAGCCATTCTTAAATGGCAAAGTTTTGTGTTAGATAATAAGTAAACTAAAGCATTACAAACTAAAACAATTTAATTCCAGAGAATAATTCGTTATTTCATTTCATTTTTATTTAAAAATAGCGTTTCTATTAATCGTACTCAAAATTGTAACCTACATTGTTAAATTATAAAACTATTTTCCATGAAAATTACATAATATGCTGAAAGTGACATCACCAGCCAATCAATGAACAAGTCACATCGCCATTCGAAATAGGTAACAATGCCATTCTTGGCATAAATGGCATTTCGCCAACTCTTCACCTTTAATGAAAGCAAAAAAATTCTTTTTAGGTGAGTCATATCGTATCTACTACACCCCCATTTCCATGAAAATGTGGGATTTAGAAGAATCCCGATCCAATAATCCTGACATTACAATTATTCTCGCTTTTCCGTGAACTCATAAAAATGATCGCGATTTCTCTCACTTTTTGGAAAGCAATTCATATTCGGTTCCTGTTATTATTATATTTGGTATATTCGGTATATTATTATATTTAACATAGAAAAACTCGTTTGCGAAACTCTGTCTGCATTATTTTCATATACTAATGGCAATAATTTAAATTTACTGTGCATTTGTTGTACAGGGTGTTGCGTATTTACAGTAGTTTATGTAAATGTTTAGAATTCATTTGGAAAATAATGCTATATATGCATATATATATATATATATATATATATATATATATATATATATATATATATATATATACAAGGTCCGGCTATTAATTTCCAGGACTGACGTAACTGTAGGAGAACGAAAAGCCGGAAGATGGCGCTAATGATTGCATATTGAAGAGTGCTTTCTTGCGCATGTGCAGTGCAATCGGCACCATGCTGAAGTAAGTGGTTCTCGTAGAAAGGAGCATTAAAACGTAGCTCTTAAATTCCTGTTGTCGAAGTGAAAATGGAGCAAGAATAAACATTAAATGTTGCTTCAAATTGGGCAAGACAGCTGCGGAAACCTACAAATTGTTAAAAATAAGTTTACGGCGAGGAAGCATTATGTCACTCAAGAACTTTTGAATGGTTTAAAAGCTTTCGGGACTGCGCGAAAGCATGGAAGATGATCCACACACAGGTTGGCCGCAGTCGTTACGCACGCCCGAAGCAATTGAAAAAATTCGCTTCCAAACATTGCGCTGCCTGTGAGCCTATTCTTAACCCAGCATGGTGGCGTTAAGATGCAGCATCCACCATACTCTCCAGACCTAGCACCCGCAGACTGTTTCCTAAGCTGAAAAATTCGCTGAAGGGGACAAGATTTCAAGATGTCGAAGCCATCAAGAAGACTGTAACGTCACTATTAAAGAGCATTCCGAAAGAGGACTTTAAAACTTCTTTCCGAAATTTGTACAGCCGAGCTCAGACGTGCATTACGGCTGATGGGGATTACTTCGAATAATATTAAATGGCTATGCGTTTAATTTTATTTTCTTCTGAGTTATTCTATGAGTCCTGGAAATTAATAGCCGGACCTTGTATATATATGCATATATATATATATATATATATATATATATATATATATATATATATATATATATATATATATATATATATATATATATATATATATATATATATATATATATATATATATATATAAATAAATAAATAAATACAAGAAAACACGAAGAAAGTTAAGAAAAACAATAAGTTTTTTGTCCTTGTAAGTTGATCTGATTTTGCTACTCGCTTTATAGTCCCTTTTTAATGTTTTTTCTTTTTATTTTATTTTATTTTCTGTTTTTACATGTTATTTTTACTTTTTGTGATCTATTTTATTTGTTGTTTTTTTTATAAAAATTTTTTTTGAGTGCTCCTTACACTATTGTATTAATATATTTTGCATTGGCTTTATTGATACAATATCAGAAAGCACTCTGTTTTGCGGATATAATCGTGTGGGCTGAAGTGTCGTGTGATATAATCGTGTGATTATGTATTTTTTTCCGATCTTTCTTCCCGGTTTTTTTAAATAAAATTTCATCCTTTTTTTTCTTCTTTTTTTCCCCTTTAAACTTTAAATTGTTGTTTGTTATTTTTTTACATATTATTCTCCCCCCCCCCTTTTTTTTTCCTTCCATATGTCTATCATTTTTCTTTGTTTTATTCCTCATTTTAAACTATTATATATATATATATATATATATATATATATATATATATATATATGCATAGTGGATGTCAAGAATTAGTTTTCAGCGGATAAAAAGTGACAGAAATGCTTTTGATTTCTCCTAAATCACTATGTATAAAGCTCTTGCAACTTGCACAGTTCTCACAAATGTGTTTCGTTGCCATTTGAAACTTAAGGATGTTTTAAAAACCCAGACAAATAATTAAATATTACACACTCAAAATAACAAAATTGAAGAATCTTACCTCAGGAAGACCTACATGTAACTGACAGACTCCCGGCAATAAATCTTACCGAGTTCTGTCTATTATGGCCGAATCATTTATTGAATCATTAATGAAGTTTCTTTAAAATAACTAATATGAATAAATCAAATTTATAAGTATAGAACAATCATATTTTTCCGGTATTTAATTCTTAGAGTGAAATATGTTCTATCATTTCATAATTTGTAGGTTAGTTTTCGACATTCTATAAAATGCCGGATGAAATGTATTGTCTGTAGTATAAACATTAAAGAGTTAAATAAACTGCGTTTAAAAATTGGGAGATATGTGTAAGCTTTTTGAATAAATAAACTCAGACCATATTTTGAATTTTAAAAACTGATTAATGGTTAGTTAGAAGTCCTAAAATTCAAATGCGCTTCATATAAGATGTGTAATTTTCTAAAAATAGTCTTTCATTCTCAAAAGTTAAAGACAAATATTTAAATTATATTAATTAAAACTGAAAGTAGATTAAAATTATCAATTTCGAAATAATAAAAAAAAGCTCAGATTCTTAACTAAACTAATAATGTAAAGAGCAGAAAAATTAACTGCAGTAATTTATACGACTGATTTAAAGATTTAAAAAATACATTACGAAAAGAAAAAAAAATCGCAAAACAGTTAATTGCTTCAAATAATTCATGCAATAAAATATAGATGTTTAACTCGTTAAAATAAAGCTGCAATCTATAAATGTTAAGTAAATAATAAAATGATTAAGTTATAATAATGAAAAGCTTTTAAGCGATATAAATTCAATTATAAATATGCGATATACAAATTTCCATTAAGGGACATAAAACAAAATGCATTTGTAATAATTATTTGAAATGGTATTTTTGGGATATAAATTTAATTATCTCCTTTTTTTCGTTCAAGCAAATGCGCTTTTAAATTAAGTGTTCATAAGAAATGAATTACGAGAAATAAAATCGGAATATAGCTTATTATAAATTAGATTATTTTAAAACTAAATTTTTAGAAACTATATTTATTTTTTCCATATTTTTTTCATTATTAATCTAACGTCTCCTTCACTAATAATGATTTCTCTTTTCTTAGGAGTGATTACTAATTTTAATTTCTCATATTTTTTAAAAGTTTACTTCGTTGCAACTGTTGTTTTTTGGAGTATATATAACCAATAATAGTAATATAAGCGTATATTTGAACACGTATAATTTAGCCTAAAAGTGACAAAATGTACTGTGAGAAATTTCCATGAAATTCAAAAAATTTAATATTAGTTTATCCCAATTATTGAGAAAATGTACAAGATCAGTAATTGTAAGAAACTAATAAAATTAATAGAGTTAACCGTTAATTTACACGTTTATTACTTAAAGATTCCTTACTCAATATAGTGCTGTATATCTATTTCCATGGTGGTAATAGCATAAATATGCAGCTACAAAAGTCTCTGATTCGAAATCAGTAGGTACCAAAGAGCATCTCTAATTCTGTACATTGGAGAACATGCAGCTTTTTCTTCCACAGAAGGCGAAGCTACATTATTACTGCCAGTTGCCAGTTACTGAAATGTTTTACAGTGTAGATGGTTAGAGCCATGGTGGCTCACGGAATTGAGCCTCCTCCTTACTATGAGGTAAATCTGGCTCGAATCCAGCGATGGCTGGTCAATACGAATTTCTCACCAACTTCTGCGGCTCGCACCAACCATAGTGGTGGCGCAAAATATCCTCAGTGATAGACTCATGATGAGTTAGAGTCCCTTTGCCGTTAGGCTAACCATGGGAAGTTTTCGCGGTTTTCCTCTCCATATAACACAACGGATGTAAGCTCCTTCAAAAATTTCTCCACGAAAGCAAATTTATTCTTATACTTGATTCAGGAGTTTCCTTGCCTTCTGAATTGGGGTCAAAATTGCAAGGCTATGGAGTTGAAGATTTGTAATCGTAAGCCCAAAATTGGGTCGGTGTTCAACAAATGTTATAAAATAAAAGTGTAGATGGATATGAACGCTTAGTGCTGAGATAAAACATAATTCCTAAACTTTTTGTTATTGTGTAAAACATTTTTACAATATCCTGTTTTCAGCCAAGACGGTCATAGAGGTTAAACATTTACCATTTCGAAACCAAATGCATGTATTGGCAATGTTTTGAGTTGGTCATTATTTCTTTGAGTAAAACGCCTAGTGCCCTTATAACTGTAATTAACTCCAGAAAAACTAGTAATGTTTATTTATACAGTCAGTAACATACTTTTAGTCATTTATACTCTGTGAGAAAAAACTTAGGACTGCAATTGTAACGGAGTTCAGAAAAATAAGTAGAATTCATCGTTAATTTATACTATTAAAATATAAATCTTCCTAACTCAATTCGGGAATGTAAAGTGTATGCACTTTTCCTTGGTTGCTAGAGCATCAGACTGTTAGTGACCTTTATCTAGTGTTGAAATCTTTTTAGAGTATATTGTTAAAAGGTAATGTAAGGTATACTCACAATTCCAGCTAATAGGCGAGAGGGTTAAGTAGGTTCAGGTTCCTCAATTTCGAGTTCAACGGTAATGTATAGGTTCAAAAACTATTTTTTTTTGAAAATGTAGAATATATTAAACACATTAAATATATTTAAAGTTACACGTTTTAAATGCTTCGGAAGTAGTTTGTACTCTACGAAAGAAGGTATAACAGTGAGAAGGTATATAATATATCTATGGGCCAAATGTTATTTTGGTTAAAGGTTTTTCGAAAAAAAAAATCTAGATATTCTTGAAAAAAAAACGACAATCAAAAAGGCTTTCCTGTATTTTTTTTCAAATAGTAGCTTTATCATCTGGGATAGTTTAGTTTACATTAATCAAATCCATTTTAAAATTTTCACGAATAAAAGCTTATGGAGAAAAAATTCTATTCAAGTAATCATTTTTACTTGTGGTTTTCGTTATCTATAATCCATATTTTTGCACTTGTAACAGCAATGATACATGTTTAAATTGATATATTCTGGATTAGTTTCTTTTTTCAACTTTAAGTTTGCTTTATTTTCAGATTTTAACTTAAAAGGAGTTAATTTATCTTTGGTTTCAGATAAAGTTGATTACTATAAAGGAGTGCAATTTCACCCATTTTTTTCATGTATATTAAGTAGAATAATTGATAATCATTCATTGTATTTATATTTAATTACAATGAATTAAATATAAATACAATGTACATATATTAACTTAGGAGCTTACTTTTTCTGCTGTAATAAAATATGATAACACTGTAAAAATTTCCAAATCAAATTGCGTTAAAAAGCACAGAGTGCTGGTACTTTTTATCGTTAAATCAATTTTTACCGGAACATGTTGCGAAACAAAAAATCTGATGTACCAAATGTTTACAGTAATAATTACAGTGAAATCACAGATTCATTTTATTTGAATAAATATCACTGTAGAAATTATGGTTTAATATTTTACGGTAAAGATGAATTTTACGGATAATACACCCAAAGTACCCAGCAATTTGTATAGTAATTTGATGTGGAAAATTTTTACAGTATGGTTACGGATTATAATAGGATAACTATTTGTTTTATTTAGTTACAAACCATTACTTACTTCATTAAGTTGCCTATTTCTACTTGATTTTAGTATGCTAGGGAATTCCCGTTGTCTTCTATATCGAGTTTTAATATAGTTCATTTACTTTCAAAGTTCGGAGAAATCTAGGTCTTTGTCGTAATAAAGCATGATTCAATGCTCTACTCAATTTCACTCTTTAACTAACAAAAAACTGTTTTAAATAATTTAGAACTATTCAAAAGCATAGCTATAACGTACAGTTCAAAGCTTAGAGAAATATTAATCATTTGACAGATTCAGTTATTATCAAGATGAAATATAGAACTTAGTCCATTTATCAAGATCCTAATCATCATGGTAAAACTATATGGTATATTGAATTTGAGTTTTGTAACAGAATATACCTTCAAAACTGACTGGTCGCTACGTATAATTTAATTTCATTAGATAGGAAACGGCTTTGTGGTGAAGTCATCTCGAATGATATTGAATGATTGATGAATAAATGCTGAACATTAATCAATTATAATCTAATGCTCTTTCAAGAATAATTCATAAACATATAAAGCTTCTTTATCAACTTTAGACAGTTATGAAGCTAAGTTTTAATATGAATTGAATGGGCATATTTTTATTCTTGCAGGCTATTCATCATTTTAGAAGTATTGTAGTCAGAAAGTTAATAATAGAAGAAAAATAATTATTTATATTTGAATGGAAATTAGGATTTCGCTTTTTCTTCTTCTTTATTTTCACTTTTTATTGTGCTATTCTTAAACCATTTGTAAATAGAGTATGAGTCGTTTTATGTATAGTTTTTCTGAAAGAAGAAAGGGTTTAGTGTTATAAACCATTATGCATGCTCTTATGGAATGAATTCGACCTATAAATTGAGGGAATAGTTTTAAATAAAGTTGGTTTTGGTTAAATGGGTTATTTTTCAAAATCACGTTCATAGCATGATGTTTCAGGTATTCAATTCCGAAGAGGTTTATTTTTTTAATTTCATTTAACTTCATTTCAAACTGAGAAAAAAAGTATGATCAACTACGGTAAAACTTACATTGCTTCTGGCTTTATGGGAATGGACAAGCTCTGTAATTTTTACCGAAGCCCTTTGGTTATATTTAACAGTAAAATATGGTTTTATAATGTGATAGAATTTGGCAATTTTATCATGATAACTTAGAGCATGGTTTGAAAATCATTTATTCAGTTTAATTTACTTTGTATTTTAGATTTTTTTACTAAATGCGTGGTAATAACTGCAATAATTTTGAGAACCGGATCGGAATTCCTGGTAAACTGTTAACGGTAATGTATGAACTGTAAAATGTAACGGTAAATGTTAACGGTAAAGTATGAACTGTAAAAGCCTGACATAACTCGCAGGTATTAAAAGTTAAAATAATTTAGCTATTTATTTCGATTAAATTTTATTAATAATTTAATTATTAATTGTAGTTCAATTTGTTATCGCGATTGTAAAGAAAATATTAGACAGTAATATAAGATGATATTTTAAAGGGATTTACTATCAAATATAATTTTATTTGTTGTTTTACGCGTTTTAACCATTAACTGACACAGGAATTAATTAGTGTCTTCTGAAATTAAAATTATTTATTTTGATAAAAATTTAATCTGATAAATATTTTTTTAATTACGATTTATTTTTTCATTTCCCATTATTAAGAAAATGTTAAACAGTGGTAAAAATGATATGGATTTAATATGAAAGAATGCATTTGCGTTGGGGAAAGAGAAATGTGTTTTTAGTTATTTTTTCTCAAGGCATAACCACTAACAGCTGTTGACGTACATTGAGAAACTATATGATTGCGCTGAAATATCTATTTCTATATATATATATATATATATATATATATATATATATATATATATATATATATATATATATATATATATATATATATATATATATATATACTGAAAAAAGTATGGCTAAAACTACCTGAATATGGTAAAATTTACCACGTTTCCTGCTCTAAAGAAACATTAAAAAGCTCGTTAACTTTTACCGAAGTGTTTTTATAATAATTTTGGTAAGACTAAGAGTAAAATATAGTTTTATAATGAAATTCGGTAAATGTGGTAAAATCAAGTAATTTTTCTTGATATCTTAGAGCGTAACACAAAAGCTATTTATTCGGTATAATTTCATATTCAGTTTTGTACTTTTTACTGAATATGGGTAATAAGAATTAGAGTTTTGAATACCAGAATTTCCGGTAAAACCATTACCATATGAACGGAAAAATTTCCAAGGGAATGGTTCAAATACCTACCTATCTTCAATGCCTATTTTGGTCTTATTAACCTAGATTATGTTTTTCTGTCTACCAGAAATGTCTTCATCGTAAACTACGGTAATTTTGCCAGAATTTTCTCTCCGTGTATGGTTTCTGTCTTTTGATGAAAAAAATAAAACAATTTTCCAGTTTAATGCAATGTTTGTTTTAAAATAAGAAATTTCAAACATTCAATATTTATAATAAATGGGCAGTAATTATGCTTCAGACATCGTGATTTTATTTAAATGAATTTTATTTCAACCATTGCTGTGTCACATTTTTCCAATTATCCGCAAAAGTTATAAATAAATAAAACAAATATCAATATTAAAGAGTCCACACCGAAGACAATTACTTTTTTATTAAAATTATCATTGATTTTGATGCATTCAAGATTGAAAATGTGCAATCAATATATTTAACGTTCATGTGGTCCAAAATGAAAGACAATTTGAATAACGCGAAGAAATAAAACATTCGATAAGCTTAATGGATAAAAAAAGGTAGATTTAACAAGTGCACCTGGTTTGTTTTCTCCTCCTTTATTTTGTCATATGAATTAATATATGCAGTTGTAGCCATGCCTTGCGGACCGAAACAATACCAGAATTTCATTTTGCGTCGCGTGCGGTCGCTTTCATCAGCATAAAGCACGACATCAAATATTAATCCTGATTGCAGTGTAAATACAATATAGTTTGAGGTCTTTTTATAAGAATATCGAAATGAGTTGTGGGTAAACACATAAAATGAATTGAAAACCTGTTTTTGTTACTCACAGAAATAAGTGGAACTGAAAGATTATTTCTGTTTTTGTGAGTTATTAATGTTCTAAAAAATTTCGAATACTGTAAGCTCATTCAAAAACATAAAATTGAATTTTGAGTATAATGAAAACTGTTTTTTTTTCAACAGGAATGAGTTATTTTCCAGAACTATTTTTTAACCTTAAAGAATAAAAAAAAAAAAGAAAAATCACGTCATTTAGTTTTTACACTGGGAAATAAAATGTATCGGATTTCTGGCTCTATGGGAACAGTAAAACACTCGGTAATTTTTATGGAAGCGCTTTGGTAATGATTTTGATAAAATTAACAGTAAATTATGGTTTTCTAATTCGTGATAATATTTTAGTTAATATGGTAAAATTTGATAACTTTATCATGATATCTTAGTGAATGGCATAAAAACCATTTATTCGGTTAAATTTACTTTTCAGTTTTGTAAATTTTTCTAAATGTATGCTAATAAGTAGGGGAGAGTTGGATAAAACGGGATAGTCGGACAAAACGGGATACATCGCCTAATGACCAGACTATTGCAGCTATCTAATGGAAGAAGACAGAAATTTGTTATATGGCTGTAATTATATCATTTTCAGTGCGTCCCGTCTCGAGATCACTAGTTGATAGAAAGTTGTAGGTCACAGACCTTTTTTACTCCATTTTCTTTGCCATTTTCAACATTTAAGTGCGTTGTTTTTTCATATTGTACTGCCAAAATATATGGGATTACAATTCCGGCGAGTATTACATTTGATGAGGCATTTTTTAACGAGTATTCTCATGTCTAGTTAATCTAATTTTTCTTTCACGTTTAGGCAGAAGCCATGTTTGTATTGAAAAGTGTCTGAGTTTGACAAAACGGGATACTTATGAGTTGGATAAAACGGGATAGAGTTTTTTTATGTCCCGTTTCATCCACCTATTTTTTTGTTGGCCTAAAACTTCTACTATATTATTATTGCCATATTGAAAGAAAGGTAAGAAAGGCTCATACAAATACGTTGATCCCTGAAATGGCAGCAGTGAAAAAGTTGGACAGATATGAGACAGTATTCAATGCTGAACAAGAAAAAACTCATGAACATGTATTGGCTCTAGAAGAGAGATTGGTATAACTCTAACGGACATACGAATGCTAGCATTTGAGTTAGCTGAGAAAAACAATATCAAGCATAATTTTAACACAAAAAAATGGCTGGAAAGTGTTGGTTGTAATCATTTTTTGGCAGACATAAAGTACTTAGCCTCCGAAATTCAGAACCCACGAGTAGGGCCCGAGCAAAAGAATTTAATCGCACTGCAGTTAAGCAGTTTTTTGAACTTTTGAATTCTCGATTAAGTAAACATAAGATTACTCCGAATGATATTTATAATGTTGATAACTGTTAAGAAATCCCTCTTAGGGCACGAAACACATCTCAACAGTGAAAATTATGGAATAAGCGTTCATGTTTGAAATCTCATAAAATCTTGAAAAACATATGTAGCATCGTAGTTTTTGTGTACTTAATTATAAAACAGTCTATATAAAAATGTTAGAAGCAATAAAATCCCATAAATACAATTTTTCGAAATTTTACTGTCAGTTAATTACGCTTTTCAGTTAGCTTTACACAAAAAATCAAACATTGTAAACCCTATCCCGTTTTGTCCAACCCAGGTATGCTAAAATGGGATATGTAAGAGTTTGGAAACTGATTTTTTTTTCTATTTCACAGTCATTAAAATTATTTTTAAATATGTTTTTTCTGTGCTTCAATAAGTGATGTAGCTATAAAAAAATAATGTGTGGTTCTCTTTAACAGATTTTCCGTAGTAAATAAAAGCAATAATGGTATCCCGTTTTATCCAACTTTCCCCTATTATAATTTTAAATACCAGAATTTCAGTTAACCAGTTACCATTTAACGGAAAAATTACTAAATGAATGGTTTAAATACCGCATGTTTTGGTATTATTAATCAGATTTCTTTTTTACCAGAAATATCATTACCATACGGTAAAGTAATTTTACCAGAACTTTATTCTTTGTGTACGAAAGGTTATAACCTGTACAAATTGTTGTGTAAGTACCACACTTATAAAAAATATATAAATCGGGGTAAAACCAGGCAACTATAAAATCATTGACGAGATCTACATTAAACGAAATACCTGGAAGTGGAAGATAGAAGATGTTAATGGGCCTGAAAATCATATGTACTTTCCCGATCACCTCTTACTACCTCCCAATCTGGTTCACCCCTCAAACTCTGGCGTTGCCCTGGGGAAAATTTCTTCCAACTAACCATGGCATCGAAATTTTCACAGACGAATCGAGAATTCAAACTGAAGACCATGGTACACTTATAAACAAAACTGCATATGGTGTTGTAGTGAAGATAAAGGGCAAAACCATCAATACCATCTCGGCGGGCCTAAATAACAATAGCAGTATATATCTAGCTGAGCCTCTTGCGATCCAGTCAGGGTTCTCCAGTAGCAATCATTCACACGGATTTCCTGTCGTCACTTATGAGCCTGGAGGACCCACGTGGACACCTCAAACTTATAGAAGAAACCACAGACATATGGAGTAGTAACTATAATATATTTTGGATTCAGGTACACTCAGGCATTAAAGGAAATGAAGAGGCTGACTGGGTTGCTAAGGAAGCCACTAAACTTGGCTAGATTGATTTTGAGAACCCGGGTGAAATATGTCAAATTAAATCTGATATCAAGAATATCACTTTTAAGAGATGACTGGAGGTCTAGTGACAAGGGAAAACAAACTTATAAATTCTTTAAAGACCCTAGCATAAAGAGCCTGCAGGCCAATTTTTACTTAAACCGGCTACGGAGTGTTCGGGACTTATCAACATGCATATTTTAGGATTTTCAGCTTTGGGCAATTACTGTGGAGTGAGACAGGACATTAAACATCTCATTAAGCACTGTCCACGATTTCGGGCATTTCGTGGCACCCACATGAATTACTATGAAGAGGAACACCAATTCTTTGCTATATTGACCTGCAGGAAAATTGTGATTCAAAATATAAAACAAACGCTAGAGGGCATTTTGGCCCCAGATCAGCTGACCCCAGTCATGAACCAACAATAGAACACGTCATCGTTATTTTATGCTGATCAACTTTTAGCCTCTTCTACATTTTGAACTTTTATCTACTTGTGATTTTAGACTTCACATCGACTTTTATTCAGACATTTACTTTTAGACATTTACACTTAGAACTTTTAGCTCTCATTGATTTTTAGTTTTGGGATTTTGTTTTCATCTCTAATTTCCTTATTATTATAATCATTTTAATTCTTGACATTTACACCGGCGTTTTAGCTTTCATTGCTTTTAAAACATGTTTCTAATTACCTTAATTTTCAGTTAATTTACCTTTAACTGATCACCACCACTGTCATTTGGCAAAATTTTAGTGTATTCTTAGTTTTTAGCTTAATTATTTAATGTGATAATTTAACTTTTTATCTCCGTATACCCCCCTGGGGTGGGTCGGAGTTCCTCCTATCTTATTAAAAATATGTTTGGAATTTTATTTTTCACAAATGAAGTCCAAATGTAATATTTATTAGGGTTTGCAATTTGGTATTTAAGTGGAGCAAATATTAAAAAGAAGAAGTAAAAAAAAATACACAATTAAATACGAGTCACATTTGTGGAAAGCGGAATGATAAAATCAGAATCAGTTTGATTGCCTGATGAGCATGAAAAAATTTCTTAACTTTTCTTCTCCAATATTCTACCAACTTTCTCTGGCCATTTAACAGGTTCGGTTATTTTTAGACCCACCTACTTAAGTAGTGTTTCGTTTTCGATAGCATTTCGGCTTTTATCGCTAAGTAATAATTTGAGTATTGTAAGAAATTGCCTCCGAGGAGGACTTTTTGATGGAGCTAACCCTCATTTGCGTTACATGGAGAGGAAGACCACGAGTACCTCCCACGGTCAGTCTGACAGCAAGGGGACTCTACTCCATGATCCGCCTATCACTGAGGATATTTCACGTCAGGACTGTGGTCGGCGCAAGCCGGATGCGGAATTCGTATCGACTGGGATTCGAACCTGGTTCGAATCATTGGAAGGCGAACGCTCTATCCCTGGAGCCATCACGGCTCATGTCCATGTTATTAAAAGAAAAATTACGATTGGATTGCCATTGCATTTTGAGGACGACTAAGTTTTTGAAAATCAATAATCAGTACTCGCACTTGTCCAAGAGTTATTACTCAGTGAAGATGGAACATACTATAGAAAAACAGTTCTTGACCGTGATTCGTTTCTTTTTAAAATCTCAGAATTAGTTTTTATGGACAAAAACCGTTTTTCCCATTCGATCATCTTAAAAGTTTTTTGATCTTAAAAATCGTAAGTAAGAGATCATCTTGCTGTGAAAATAAATAATTTGTTTATGAAAATACACTTTATCAGTACGTTAATCGCGATGAAATGAAAAGATAGCTGGATTTGGAAAATAATCAAATGTACATAAAAAATATACACTCAGAATACGGACAATAAATACCAATGCACTAAACAGTAATAATATAATATGAATGAAGTAATTTTACTTGATAACAATGTCTAGCGATAACGTATCATATAACAGTTCGCATTGGAAACAATTTTTACATCTCTTCAGTCCTTACTTTTGTAAAAATTTTGGTATAGATCTTAAAATTTATATCTGACGACATTTAGCCCCTATCTTGGTTTTTACTTGCTCATTTTTTTGACATGAAGTTCACGGTTTTGCTAAAGGAAAATTGTGAACAATTTTTTACATTAACGGATAAATAATTATTTTTTTAAAGAATACAAAAGTGTATAAGAACATTTAAAATTGCACTAACTTTTGAACACGTAGGAATTAAAAAAAAACTATTTTTAACTTTATAACTCAAGATGATCCTATCAGCATGTCAAATCTCCATAACTACATTACAGCGGTCAGATCGGCCAATGTATCTTTTTTAATACAAGTTCAACAATTAATAACTCTGAAACTTACAATCGAATAATATATTTTTACAAACCTTCGTAATTTTAAAAGTCTTACAGATTTTGAGCTTCAAAACAAAATGTAGCTTCAAGCAAAAATAATTGAGCAAAAAAAAAAAAGAAAAAAGCTCTTACAAATTTTAATAACTTTTCAATGAATTGGATTTTTTTAAAAAAATCTCAGTGTTAAGTTTATAAATAAATATGTCACTTTCAACTTGCCAAATAAGCTTTGATGTTTATCTCTTGTGTTCTGTTGCGCGACCCATACAGAGCTTTTCCAACTAGTTTAGCAGTTATCGATTCAAGATCTAATTAAGAAGTGGTAATTCGGTTTATCACATTATAATCATGGTGCACTTCTTTTAATAATTTCAGCGTTGACCACTCGGCGTTATGTGCATTTTTTAATGCAGTTATATATAATTCCATAAAAATTGAATTAAAAAAAACTAATAGTTTAGAAGGAAAAAGGATTCGTATCAAAAGTTGTGTAGACGGGTTCATATCAAAAGCTATAATCTTACATACATAATCTCATATACATAAGATAAGTATTTATTCTTAACTATTTTTCTATCTACTAAATATTGTTTTTATTTGATTAACGATAAATATTTGACCTAGAGTGACAAATACGTCACGGGAATTGTGGGAATTCTATGAGAATTCATCTAATTTGAAAAAGTGACTGTTGTTACATCAAGTAAATGATTTTTGAAATCAAGAAGTAGCTAACAGAAGAAAGTGTTCATTTAGTTAAAAAAAATCACTTTTTTAATAGGAATTTCTTATGCGTCACGGAATATAAGAAATAAATCTGGCTTTAATGGGTTAAGAAACAAATCTTTCCTTATTTAGATGGCTATGTCAGGCACAGGAACAAGAACAAATGAGCACAATAAACATTGCTTTATACGTATAAAATACAAATAATCTATTAAATATGAGATAATATAAACTTTAGAGAAATAAAGTTGATTAGAAACAAAACCATTTTACACTATAACTCACGAAAAAGAAATATGAATATATTGTTATTTAAAAATATGTTTTTATTTATTCGCCTCTAGCTTAAATACCTCCTGTTTTAGCTTGTTGTGAGGACCTATGGCATTAAATGCTTATTTCTTTCATTAGCAGATTACAATATAATGTGTCGGCAATGAAAATCAAAATTTTCAATATATGAGAGAAGGACACGTGATAGTATTTGTTTTTACTATTTTTCCTGAAATTTGCATCCAATTATCTATCTGAATCAACTATTGGTTTCTAAACAATCCTTTGGTCGCAGGCTTGTGTTCATAACCAGGTCTTAACATTAATAAAAATTGGTAAATATCTTTTGTTAACTATTATGCTAGGCAGATAAATATCATCCAATAAGTATCATTCTTTAATTATTTTCCATTTACTTTGTGAAACATTATATTTGAATAAGAAAAAATAATGCAAGCAAGTAATCAAGTTAGAGAAAAAAGCAAACGCAAATCCCACGATTCATGCATCAAACAACATTAGCCCCACAAGGAATTAACAAATATTTATAATCAATTACACAAAAATGCAAAATAAATTGTATAATAGAAAAAGTAAATATTTAAGTTATGTTACAATTATAACAACTATTTTATCTTTCTGTTGTTAACAAAACCAATTACCTAGATGAAATTAGTTACAAAAAATTAGTTGAAATAAAATGAAGCTTCACACTGCATTGGATATATTACTCAGATATTAAAGTTTTATCATGTTTAGACATTAGTTGTAAGAACTATTTTATACGTTTAGTTATACATCTTTTGTTTCGTAAAAATTTTGCACAAAAGCCTTTTATCCCGTTTTCAAACACTTTATCTGTTATTGTTACTTTTCTGAATTAAAAATACTTCCCCACAATTCAAAACATTTTGTTTAGAAACAAAAGTTTTAAACAAATGCAATCTTCATCATAAGCAGAATTAAACGATTTCAGCAGGAATTTTTTTCCCTTTCCATTTTAAGGCGGAATTTTCCGGAAATGAATTCAACTTTTGTCTTTTTTCCCGTCCTTTTTCTTTTTCCCCTTTACCAATTGCCGCATTACTAATTCCTAATTAAACTGCCGGAATTGACATCAATAATGAATAGAATCTTCCCTAAAAGTCCCTAGTGAAAGGGACTTTTCACTACAATAAACATATGCTAACTTTTACCAAGCAAACAATAAAATTATCAGAACTTCATTTTTCCATAATCTTCGCAAGTGTCAAACTACACAAAGCAAATTGATTTTTTTTAAGAGTGTTTCTTTTTCGTAAGAATGAAAAGTTTGGATTTTGGAACAATTGTTTTGTAGAATAATTCGCAGTAGGGTGATAATTACGCTTTTAATTTCTAAGGGAACGTATAAAGCTTCTTTGTTTTGTCGTTAATAAAATAACTTCGCATTTTAATACAGACAATTCTTATAATAACGCATTTTTAAAAAGAACATCGTGGCAACATTCTATAGATTAATTTTCCAATTAAAATATGATATTTTGTAATTGGAAATAACTTTTAGCTATGGAATGTTTCTTTTCTTTGTAGAAAAACAGAGAAATCATTGAATTTTTCAATGCAACTAATTAAAAGCCGGATTCTACTTCTTGAGTATTTTCTGACTCAGTTATAATACAGATTTAATTAACATTAGTTACTTGCATATGCAGCAGAAATACTTTCCACGATTTTAAATATCTCACAAAATAAGTTTAAAAATCTTTATCGAAATAAAACGAAAGTTTCCTGTCATATTTTACAAGTTCCTTGCATTTTGTGTCTGTAATTAAATTGTAAGATAATTAAAAATAAGAAGACGTGTTTGGTAAATTGTAACTGAAGTTTATAAACTTAGTATCTTAGTAAGTATCTTCTTAAAAAGAAAATTGTAGAACGTTTGTTGAAATGTTTGTTGATGGCGATTTTGCACTTTCATATTTGAAAATTCCTTACAGTTCTTAATTAAGAAATACTTAGAAATAAACACGAGGATGCGTTATTTTAGTTTTGTTTATCATGAATTTTGTGCAGAAATAATAAGGGAAAATGAAATACTCCTTTTAGTCTTAATGAGTAGTTTAAAATATTTATCTTAACAAAATTTCGTACTTCAAATTCAGTGCAGAAAATTCTGAATCAAGTTATGATAAAAAGTACCGGTGCTGGTACTTTTACCATGAAATCCATTTTTAAAGGAGCAAAAAAAACATGATTAATTTTATTTTTACAGTAATAATTGTACTGTAGAGTAATTTTACAGAAAAAATCAGTGCATCTCTGTTATTAAATAAATATTATTGTAGGAATTACGGTAAAAAAGTATTTTATGGTGAAAATGGATTTTACTGTAAAATGGATTTAACGGATGATGCATCCAAAGTTCTTTATAACGTAATTTGATCCGGAATTTCCTAGAATGTGGAAGTGGATTATTGCGGATTACTACTTATTTCATTTAGTTACAAACTATTACTGATTTCATTAAACTTAGAATTACTACTTGTTAATTAAGTTGCGAATTTCTACTTGTTTTCATTAAGTTAAATACTTCTAGTTGTCTTATTAGGTTTTGAATTACTACTTGTTTTTTTACAATATATGATTTATTTTAAGGTAAAATAAATATCTTGATAAGAAAAATAAAAATGACTGATAATTAAAAGGCAGTTGCGATTTATACTTTGGTGTGACATTTTTAAAAAAATATATATATTTAAAAAAAGTAATTTAAATACCAAACGGGTAATCGTCAAAGTTTCATTTGTATCTTTTTTAATTCAAAGTAAAGTATTCCTGCAACAGCACGTTGTGAGCCGATGGGTTATGGAACGCAATTTTTTAATCGATGGCATGAGTGTTGTAAGGTAGTCAGCACTGCGCACTGGCAGCTTTTATTTCCCTGACAAGATGATACCCATCGATCTGAATCTGGGTCCTCCTCCAGCCACCCTTGTGCATCGAACCCCAGTTCTTCACAATGACATTCAGTGCATTAACCACTGAGCCATCTCAGCTATATATTTTTTATATACTTTATTTCTGTGACCATATGATTCCCATTATGCATATACCAAGCATGTCGTTAAAAAGAAATATATATTTTCAACTAATTTTGTCGAGTGATTTTGAGTTAAAGTTATGACTTGAGGTAGAAAAATTCTTGAAAAGCTGAGATGTGAGTTTTACTTTTTGATTTTTACTATGTAGTAAAGGCTTATGCTATGCAGGAGATGTAAAAAATTTTAATAATCGACATCTGTTGATTTGTTTGTTATAATCGATTACTGTACAAAGGACAGCATGCATTTTGAAAAATGAATAGAAGTAAAAAATCAAGTATATTATAAAATATTTTCCAAAAAAAGAAAAAAAGTATTTTCCACAATTTCTAAATCTAACGAATGATAAGAATAAAATCTTCAGACAGAAAGAGTTGTAATATCCCTGGCATGTAATTTCAAGTATTTAATTATTACCTCTCCTAGGAATTTGATTTGGACTTGATTACTAAGTCATGTCTTGAAGATAAATTCAAATTCCTAATCTGACTCACATAAGAATGAAATGATTCTGCCATTTGAAGTAATTATATTTACGTCCCTCCGTTCTATATAATTTTCAAAGATTTATTGAATTATTTATTCCTCAATTATGAAAATGTCACTATCATACATTGCTTGCACATCATATTGTCCAAGTACTTTCACTTTGCGTCAAACAATATTCAATTTCAAATCGTCCTTTCAACTGGAACCGTCACTTATCTCGACCATAATAAAGAGTTCTAGAATACGAATTAGACATTTAATTCGGGAGATCTGACAATTCCTGGAAAGAAGCAGGTGTTGCCACAACCCGAAGTATAACTATGCATTAAAATGGAACTCTCTGAATTCAGTGATTTTTCCCATTTTGATGCATGACAACCGGAAAAGAGTTGCAAGTTTCCGGTTGAGCAAAGGAAACAGGATTATACGTTTAAAATTGTATAATTAATAGCTGAAAAGTTATTGTAATCTCTGCATGTCTTAACATTTTGGATAATGATAAATGCGCATGTTTTGTTCTAAAATGAAAGATTTCGATTAATAGGATTAAACGGATACACTCGCTATTTGAAAAGTTGGGTTTGATGCATTGGGGGTATTATTAATTGCTTACGTTCTTTTTTAATGGACGATTAGTTTTAATTTTGATGATTAAAAAGATTTATATTGTTTTTGAAAATAATATTAATGATACAGGGATTGTTGATTTTAAGAACAAAGTAATGCCATTAATCATAGTAAGAATGAAATATTTCCCACGAAAATAAAATGGTGTAAAAACTAAAGATAAGTAGGAAACTGCGATTTTTTTTTCCAAAATTCGTATTGGTTATGGAAAATAAATAAATAAATTGAAAAGCACGAAAATTGTTTTTGAAACTAAAAAAATAATGATTTTAAAAAGTTCATTAAAGATATTTGAGCAGCATAAATGCATTCCAAAAATATCTTTATGTAGTATATATCATGTTTTTTCTGTAATATGCGCATTACTTTTAGTTTGCAAATTTTCAGATTGCAGATACGAAATATTGATATCAGTCCAATGTCTGTTTTAGTTTATGGGAAGTGTAAGGTAAAATTGAGTAAGTGAAAACATACTATTGGTAGCAATAATTAATAGTCTTTACCAGGGTGAACTTATAAGCATTAATCCATGATGTTTATTTTTTGAATGTTTAAGAATTTATTTTCTTTTATTTAATTTTTTAAAAATATAATTTGGATTAAAAAGTAAGAATTCATAAATTGAATAAGAAGTATTAAATAGTAATTAACCTTTCAAGAAAATAAAATTAGAGAAAATTGACCAACTGGAATTTGAACCCCGGTCATCTCTAGCAGAAAGTGGAAAACCTAACCACGACACCGCGAATACGCACAAGCTGATAAGTCTTCGTTTGTTTAAAAGTAAATAGACTGACGCTGTAATGAGATACATTTTTCCCTAAGAGCAGATCTGATGACTAATTTGTATCCTTTCCAAATTTTTCAACTATGCTCTTTAATTTAAGCTTAGCTTTGTTTTAATAGATCATGAATTTTCGATATAGGAATAGGATATAGGAATTTTCGAGTTGGGTACTTCCCTTAATCCCACTATCACGCAAACTGCCACTTTTCCTTTTCTTTTTGTCATTCAGCCATTTCTGCTTGTCTTTGTCGTTCTGCACTTTGTTCCTTTTCGATACCATTCTATTTATTCACTTCTATCCGCTGTATGATATTTCACACAAATCATCCAATACTAAGATGTCCGATAGGTATACATGAAATTATTTGACAGTACAATTTTCCTACTAACTAAGTTTTATATTTTCTCGTAGTAGGCTCACTGAACTTTTTCACCGAAAAAAAAACTCAATTAACTGAGCACATTAACCCAAACTAACTCTCAGAAGCTTCAAAATTATCGTCTGCTTATGTTGTGCTGCTTTTTATTTATGCTTGTGCAGTCCAGAGTTTTTCAGACTCTTACTGCGAGCTTCAAGTTACCATCGGGGATCGAGCCCCAGTTCTGAAGAATAACAGTGCAGTGCTTTACCCACTAAAGCATTATATAATTTTTATTTTTTAATCGCAGTACATTAGTCACGAAGCATCATTTATATTTAACATTATAGTTATTGATGAACATTGTAAAGTTTTGGCAACATCGCAAAAATCTGGCAATTGGGTATACTATAGCCAACGTCACAGATCGTGTTATTCCTACTAAATTTAACTAGTAAACAGCATTTTCTGCGAACCTGATTTCTAGCAACAAGTAAAAGCATCAAACAAAGTGTCTTGTTATAAGTCGCTACTCGCCAGGTTGGAATTGTATTAGTCTAGTTCCCTTGGAAATAATTTATATTGTTGTTTTACCGAAGTTTATGAATTTAATAAGCATATTTAAAACTCAGTTTATTAATTAAACTAAAAGGTAAATGTTATTCCTAGTAAGTGGAAGTAGTTGGGCTTTTTTCATATTATACCCAATTGCCAAAAGTGCATATATTTAGATTTGGCTTCGCGTAGACAAAGTTTAGGTCACTAGAAACCAATATTGTATAGTGCAGAATATTAAAATATGGATAGAATTTTTTTTTATGATGCTCATTATTATAATATCTTTGAACAATCTCTTTTTCCTTATCAATGAGTAAATTATCTCGAAAAACTGTTTTGTCAAATTGCGAAAATGGCAGATTCGTGGTTTTGGAGTTACGAAGACAATCTATAGATCACAATAAATCCAATATCATTTTATGCTGAATACAAAAACATAGGTATGAAATTTTCTTAATGATGTTCATTATAATTATTTTTTTAATAAACATTAAATAACAACAAGAACAATTAACATTAAGAACAATCTCTTTTTTCATATCAAATCGTCAATTCTTTAGAAAAAAATAACTTGATTTGTTTTAGTAAAATTTCCCAAACAAAAGTTTACTTGAAAAGAATAAAAATTGGCATAAAAACATATATTGCACTGCATTCCTCGAAATAATTAATCTCCCAGTATTTGTTGAAGCGCCATAAAACATAACATTTTCACCTGTTATTTTATTCCCAACCCTTTTACGCTTCCTTGTCTCAAGAAATACATGGTTTTGTTCCACTTATTTCACCTGTTTACTCGGAAAATTTGAATTTCCAGAATTTCCGTGACTGAATCACATTAAAACAGTGAATCACGATAGTTTTACTTCGAATCCTCTACACATGCATGTGCTGTGTTTTCACGAAACAAATGATGAAATCTTTTGTTATTCGTACTCACTAAAGTAGGAATATTGTATCATATTACATAACAAACTATTGCTGTTAAAATACTTAACTTAGAGCAGATTATACTATAAATATTGTTTTAGAAATAATATAAAAATTTGTGACGGATCTTTAGATTTTTAATAGCATGTAAGGAATGGATGACATACTCATAATTGTTGTAATCTTAGTAATAAAGCAAGAAACGAAAAGTTTTTAAGACATTGATGGTAGCATTGTACGAAATAAAATCTAAGTTCAAAAAGTAAAAAACAATTTTTGCTTGAGTGAATGTCTTAAACCATAATAAGTTTGCTAACAAAATAATGCAAATTTGTTGAATTTTTTAACGAGATGTTAAATTGAATCATTCCTCCCCTTTTGATTAACTGCTTTAAACCCATGACGCTGGTTTAGGTTTGGAATTTAGGCCTAAAACGACACCAAAGAATTTTCACCAAAGCGCTTTGGTATAATGATTTGGTAAAATTAACAATAAAATATTGTTTTATAATGCTTGATAAATTTTGATAAATGCGATAAATTTGGTAATTTTATCATGATAACTTAAGAGTTTGACATAAAAACCATTTATTTGGCTAAATTCAATTTTCAGTTTTGTATAGTTTTTGAATGTGCGGTAATAAAAGAACTATATTTTTGAAAACCATACTATATATTTGAAAAGCAGAATTTCCCTCGAACTGTTACTATATGTATAGAAATCTTTTCTATAGGAGTGGTTTAAATACCGTATATTTTAGTTCTAATAACAGTGTGTTTTTTTTCTAAATATTTTTTTTACCCGAAATGTCTTTGAAATATAGTACGGTAATTTCACCAGGATTTTCTCATCTTTTAGACATTATACAAAAAAGTGAATCAAAAAAGTAGTTAAAGTTTAAAAAAAAGCTATGCTGATTGAAAATATACATCATTTTTAAGTTATTCCCTTATTTTTCATAAACAATCGTAATGTATTTTCTTTTCATATTTCGACTTATTATTATCTGCAAAATGAAAGTTTTAACGAAAAAAATTTTTTAATTCTATATTTAGTTGGTTATATATTTTTTTGTGAACAATTGTAAAAAATGGTTTAAAAAGTTTTCAATTAGTTTCATAATCTATATTCAATTAAAAATTAAGCAGAATAAAAAACTAATTTTTTTACAGAAATATATCTAAGATTTATTTGTTAGTCTGCAATTACCAACGTTAAATTTTTTCGGGGAAATCTTTCAGTTTATGTTTAAAATATGTTTAAAAAATGCTTAATTAAAGTACAAATAAATTGACTTCAAAAAAATAGATGAACTAAAAACGTTATTGTTTAAAATTACATAAAATTAAAGATAAATAAACTAAAATCTACAAAATCTTTGTTTCTGAATTTTTTTATTTTATTTCTTTGCATATATTTTAGAGCGGAATGAAAAAAAGTAGGCTTTTAAATTAGAAGTAAATTTAATTGATGATTAAAAACCTTTTTGAAAGCTTAAATGTTTTTATATGCCTAAGGCACACTTTTTCATAGTAGGTCATTGTCTGTAATTTGTTATTTTTACGATACGAATGAATTTAGCGTTTAAAAAAACAGATGTGCTTTCAGTCAGTAATTTTTAAATTGTTGAAATTATCAAATTCAAAAGCATTATTTTTTTGTAAATTTTTAGCTTTGCAAATTTGCAAATAAAATGCACTGGTGGACAAAACTAAGAGATTGAAAGTATTTTCGCACATTCATTCGCACAGGCAAGATATCCGCACACCGCTCTATGTGTTAGACAATGGTTCTGTCAATGCCCAGAGGTACAGGCAGGAGGTCCTAGAGCCCTATGTGCGTCTTTTCAGGGGCGTTGTTGGCCCTGAGTTCATTTTTATGGTAGACAATTCGCGACCACATAGGGTTCTCATGGTTGATGAGTATCTGAAAAGTGAGGATATTCAACGAATGGATTGGCCAGCCAAATCCCCTGACCTGAATCCTATTGAACATGCTTGGGATGCTCTTGGGAGAGCGATTGCGATGCGTCAACCTCCCCCCAGAACCATTCTGGAGTTAAAAATTGCTCTGGTGGATGAATGGGAGGGTCATCCACAATGCCTCCTTAATTCACTTATGAACAGCACGCATACTCGTTGTGCATGCTGTCTGTCTGTCAGGGGTGACCATACACCATATTAGAGGCAACACACACTGTACAAGCCTCACTTTTATTGTCATCTTTTATCCTTAAGTTCAGACTACATTGGATTTATTGGTAATAGGTCTTGCCAGTAAATGACACTTTTCATTTTTGTTTTCATACTTTTATGGAATAAGCTATATCCATACCAAATTTCATTTATTTATATTCAGTATTTTTTGAGATATTTGGGGAAATGTCTTCCATCTCTTAATTTTGTCTACCAGTGTATTTGCAAATTTGCTGCTGTTAATTATTAAAGTTAAAGCACTCCCACACCAGCCAACTTATTGGCATAGGTGGTTGGGGGGAAAGGTTGGTCAATTCCAAGACCATAGACATGATGGTGGCAATGTAATCATTGTGTATCAGTAACCTTTACTTCCCGAACTAGCTGGTAAACTCTCAGGAATAAAACTTCCACTTTCAACGATTCATCAAGTCTTAAGCAGTATTTCGTTAATTTTAAGAATCATTTTTTCCACGAAATCACGTGAATTGAGACGAGATGCGAACCCTCAAATATATGACGAAAATGTTTCCACAACTCGAAACCTCATCATAGTGGCAATTTGTTAACTAGAATGTCGAAACTTGAATAAGACTGGACAGTAAAAAATAAAACGACGAGTTTAGCCGACCGGGGGTGGTCAAAGTGCTACCTTCGTTTCATTTAGATCCGGAATTCGAATTCCGCTGGATAGTTAAATCACCTTCGAGCATGGGTGTAAATATCTCCGTGTTCTATCTCTTCTTATTGCGTCCTGCTACCTAAATGGTGCCTATGGTAAAGTGGTTAGAAAAGCTCAATATATTAGACGCTATGAGATTTTTTTTTTGGGGGGGGGATATAATTACGAACTGTTTGTTTAATTTTGACGAAATTCCTTTTCTCGAAAGTGACGATAGTTATTTCGTAACTTCGTATATGCTGGAATTTACCTCCCTGTTCTATCTGTCCTTTCGTTTTTCAGTCGACTTTGTTCCAGCTATATGGTTCCCACGATAAAATAATTATTAGAAAAGTTATATACATTAGGTAATACCATTTGTTTTAGAAAAAAAATAAAATGATGAAATATTTCGTTACTATTGACAAAATTAATTTTCTCCAAAAAGTGACCGTAGTTATTAAGTCATTTTGACGAGATATCGGTTAGGAGCGTATACGAGGAAATGGTTTCGTCAAAAACGGACGAAGGTTTTGTGAAATTTGAATATCTATTTTTTTTACAGTGTTTGCAGTACTTTTATCTTTTACTCTGAATATTTTAGTCACTCATAAGACTATGTTGGGTTTATACTATTTGAATGATTGAAGCTGAATTTTTTAAACTAAACTACAAGATCAGTAATGTAAATTCATAAATAAAAAATAGCTGTTGTAATGTCAAAATATTTTTTTTAATATTATTAACATGAAATATTAAATTATTTAATTAATTTCTAAATGAATTTTTTTATTTAGAAAATAAATTTAACTCAAATTCATAAATATTAAAGTCTGTCAAAAATTTAATAATTTTATTGTTTGGGCTGATTTCTATTTTTTTCAGTGAAATGATTTAGAAGAAATAATAAAAATGAAAAATTACGCTGCAAATTAGAAAACGTGTGAGTTTTTTTATGATTGCAGATTTCACAACTGTACTCAAAACAAATTTTTAGCAAAGAAATATTTTTCTGTCTGTTTCTTAAGTTTGTTTCGAAATAAACTTCTAATTTTTAAAAAAGAACTTATTCTCAATGAATGGCATTTAAATACTTAAGCACATTTGATGTATTTTAGATTTCATAATCAAAGGAGAATCTTCAAATTATAACCCAAATTTATAAAATTAGCAAAACAAACAATGAAATGATTATGCATAAGGCTTAATAAAATAAATTATTTTTATTTAAAATTTATTTTATTACTGCCACCGAGAGAAAACTGATACTGATAATGCATTAGAAATGATTACTTTACATCCGCGCAGTTAACTTATGATAATTAGATTAACAATGAATTTCAGGTAAGATAGTGTGTTAGAGGCATAGAACTAATATCTATATTACCTCACTCCCAGCATCACAACAATGATACAGGAATAATGATAACCGGGTGATACTGCTGTGAACAAAATAATATTATAATGTTAGGCATGGTAATGTATTCGGGCTAATTTCGATTTCTATATTATAATTTATCTTTGTAATGCCATATGAAAGTACTCTTATAACATAATTAAATGTTAAAATTCTCGAACCATGAATCGAAAATTTGAAAAGGACGATAACCTTTTAATAAATTAGATTGAACTACAAGCATACACCATTAGAATTTTCATTTAATTCAGAAATCCGGTTATTTTACCGAATTTTCAGAAATACGATAAAATAACCGGAACCAGTCCGTACATCCAATTAAAAGTAAAATTTATGGGAAGGAACATTTCTTTTTATCTTTACCGTTTTTAAACTGTTTCAAATTGGAAAGGTTGAAAAACAGAAAATCTAAAATTATACGGTTTTGTAACCATTTACAACTAGGATGTTTAAAAATCGTAAAAATGAACTCAACTGGATATTGGCATTTTTGGGCTTTTTGTTATGGAGTTAGAAGTGTAGTTAGGCTGTGATTGAGTTGTATTTCATCAAATGAACCGCGAAATTGGGGCTTAGTTAGTTTATCTAGTGGCGGCATCTATCGGGAGAGACGGATGATACTATTGTTAATTTTTTTTTGTGATAAGCAGTTCTGCGGTGCTGCCATATATGTGGGAATGAAGGTTTCGGACTCCAAGAATCCAGGGTAATCAACTGGAGAGAGCTGGACATTAGAAACTCTTCATTTGCTGAAAGAATATAGAAATTATTGAGATGGCAAAGCCGGATCCGCATTTCAAGTGAATTTGATCATTTGATAAATAGCATAACAGTTTTTAATATTGACCTGTCATAGAAATATCATATTAGTCATTAAGAAATATTTTCGAGGTGACAAAAGAGCCTGCAAAATGCAGCGTGATAATGAGACAATAATTAAAATAATACAAATAGTTCGCTGATACTTATCATCAAAATTCGTTGAAACTCGTAAACACATATTCTGTTCTGAAAGAAAACTGAGATAAGTTAATTTAATTCATTTGTCTGGTACTTTTACTTCAAACTACCTAAACTAACCTTCAAACTGACTATTAAAATTTAAACTACCATTTATCTAAATTGCATCGTTTCCAACTTAATTTCTGGTATTAGCGTAAAAATATAAAACCCATATAATTAAAATTTAAAAAAAAAGCTCTAGTTTGAAGTGTACATAACTAAAATAGTGAACATATTCGTCACAAACAAAAAAGTGGGGGGAAACAGAAGGTAAATGAAGATAAATAAGATTAAATAAGATACATAAAGATAGAGTAAAAGTTTTAATTCGACAACCTTAGACGTACTTGTAACTTTTTATAGAAATGTCTCTTTTAGACGTGGAATCACCTAAATGGAACGTTAAAGCACGTGACATTTTTCTAAAGTTAAATTGAGAATAAATGCTAAAAAATTTTTCATATATATTGATATATTAAATTTTACAGCACTAGCATTAAAAAAATCGTACTAGTATAAATCTAAATTGCAATGCCACCAAGTTAATTTCATATGTTAACTTTTCGGCTTAAAACCCATGCAATTAAAATATAAAAAAAGCTATTAACTTAAGTGTACATTACTAAAAGGCAAAATATATAATTTCATCACATACAAAATGATAAGTGTAATCATAAGGAAAATAAAGAATGGAGTGAATAAGGCACATAAAGGTACAGTAAAAGTATCGATTCGTCAATTTTAGACGTAGTTTGTACTTAATATAGAAGATTTTATTTTGTAACTGTTTCTTGGAATCGTCTTATTTGAACTCTTTAGCTTGTGACATTTTGTTAAATGCAAAGTGAGACTAAATGTTAATCAATTTTTCTGATGTATTGATATTTGAACTACAGTTAAGGAAATTGTTTTGCCATACATTGATTTTGCAACGTATCTAAGTATATTTTTTATGTTGATTTTTGGTCTTAAAACCCATTTAATTTAAATTTAAAAATAACTCTAATCTTAAGTATACATAGCTAAAAGAGTAAACATATCAATTCATCCCATGCAAAACGTTAAGATTAATCATAAGGTAAATAACAGATTAAGAGTGAATAACATACATAAAGATGAAATAAAAGTATCAAATAGTCAATTTCAGACGTTGTTTTAACTTAATATAGAAAATTTTATTTTGTGACTGTTTCTTGGAATTGTCTTATTGGAACTCCTAAGTTCGTGACATTATGCTAAATGCAAATTGTGGCTAAATGTTAATCAATTTTTCTGATGTATTGATATTTGAACTACCATTAACGAGCTCGCTCTACTATTAATCTAAATTGCGACTTCTCCAAGTTAATTTACCATGTTGACATTTAGGCTTAAAGCCCATATAATTAAAATTTAAAAAATAGCTATAATCTTAAGCGTACATTACAAAGAGTAAACGTATCAATTCGTCAACGTGTTCCCCAAACACAATATCAAAGTAACCACTGTTCCAAGAAGATTGAAGGGTGAGGGTGCTTTTCTCCACCAACTGCTCCAAACTTCGAAAACTCCTTAATCTCATGTGACACAGAAACCTACTGTTTTAACTTAATATGTGAAACAGTATCTTCAAAAATTCTTAAGACAAATGGTCTTTTCCAAATCAAGCAGCTCCAAATGAGGCGTATAATGGGTCCCTCCAGAGAATCGTTGGAGGAACTTCGACATGCCATTTGTTTCCACATCCTCGTAAGCAACGATTTCCGTTCGCAAACCCTAGGGGTGGATAAGTAAACTATTGACATTTTGCTGAGAGAATGCACGAATTCAACTTTTTATAAATATCTCTTTCTTTACCTTTTCCTTTTGAATTTATGATTGCCCAATCATAGTATTTTGTTTATGGTGTAATGATTTCGTCGATAGATGATTATATATATTTTTTTTTTTCAATTGTAGAACAAAATAGTTCTTTATAGCTTACAAGCTATGTAGAACTATTTTGTTCTACGTAGCTTGTAACTATTATTAGAACTATTGTGTTCTACATTGTATGCAGCAATTGAAATTTGTTTCAGAGAAAATAGTGTTTTCTTAAATTTTAAATAAAATGAAGATTTTAACTCTAGAGTTTGTAGGAAAATGTTCTAAGCTACATTTTTAAAGAAATTGAGATTTTACGAGAAGAAATCTTATAGTCTCGCGTAACTATACACGATTAATTGATTGTCATAATTATTTAAATTTCTCCTATCTCAATGCATAAAAGTTGTAAGTGTACATTGAGTGTTTTCGGACTGGAAAAAATTTGCAAAGGAATTTAGTAACAAAGAGTAAACCAAAATTCTATACATATTCTTATTTTATTCAGAAAATTAAAGCGTCGAAAGTGTAAACGCACTGTGATTTGAACAGCATAAAACATAGTTATTTATGATTTTTTCATATTGAAGATTCGGGAAAAAAAACAAAGGCAAGACATAATTTTTCCCCTTTTATCATATTTTATTTACGTAGAATTCCTGGAATTCTAATTGGATTCCGAATCCATTTTTGAACTTCAACCAGTAACGCTAATAGTAGTTCAAGAAGTTTCTAAAATTCATAAAAGTAATAAAAATTTATTTTCCTCAAATTTAAAAATAATATTATTATAAATAATTTTATAGTTAATTAATTAGAAACATACACAAACTCTACTTTTGAAAATACGTAAATTAATAAATATATGCAAATAAACAATTCGGAAACAGCTATTCCTCTAAAAAGAGAAATAGCCAAAGTTTCTATTTGTTTTCTTAATTTTTTCATCATAAATTCTTACTTTCTAAAATAGTCAGAATGTTTACATGCTTGATTCTAAGATAGCATTTTGGAATTCTCTAAAATATGAAGTCTTGTAGTTCTTTCACGTGTTTGGTAAAATTATAATATGGCGAATAATTATTTTGTAAAGACCTTCATAGAAGTATAAAATGTTTTAAATTTACAATTGAAAAATTAACAATAAAATATGGCTTTATAATATGTGATAAAAGTTGGTAAGTGTGGTAAAGTTTAGTAATTTTATTATGATAACTTAAGGCTTAAGGCATGGCATAAAAACCATTTATCCACTCAAGTTTACTTTATAGTTTTGTATTTCTTACTAAATGTATGCTGGTAATAAAAATTATAATTTTGAAAGCAGAATTTCCTCTAAACCGTTACCATATAAAAGGGAAAAATTATCAATTGAATGGTTCGTGGTATTTTTGGTTTTCTTAACCAGAATTATGTTTTTTTTAACCAAAAAATCATTATCGTTGACTGCGGTAGTTTTACTAGAATTTTTTTTTTCTGTGTGGAGTTATGAGGATCGATTATTTATCATGGTTTTGACAAGAAACCCACCAGATCATGATTTATATGCCACCAAATGCACCGGATTATCCCTGCAGTGCACTTGTCCTAGAATTGCTCAAACAGCTTTGTCAAGACTTAGGACCGGCCATATAAAGTGTTTGACCTTCAGAGCGATGGAAAAGACTTATGCCTATTGTCATTGCTTGGCCATCGCTTCTCCATCTCATCTTTTGGATTGCATTGGTGCCTCTAAGATGCAACTGATGAGTGATGGAGAGACTGTCTATGACTTGCTGATGCGACATGAGCATCTGGACTTGGTCTAGGGCTCTTGACCAAGGGGATAAGCAACAACAACACAAGAAATCTGGATCAAATTTGAGAGTAAGCTCACACCTACTGCCCATTTTTAGATGACAATATGGTTCGTACTTTGTGGCAGTTTTGCAGGTCCGGCCTATGTTAAGAGGATGACGTTAGATGTATTGTAAAGATGCCTACCATAGATTGGTAATCTGACAATAGAGTATACTGAATAAATTGTGATATATCGAGCCCAGATCTAAACCCTATCTGGAACCTCTGTGACGAAATTGATTCAAATTGAGTGCAAGCTCTTTCCCACTGAGATATTTTTGATTAAAACTGTGCTTCTTGGTAATTGTAGTTATTTTTTGAGGGAATGGGGTTCCCAAAGCAATAACATGCAATGCATTTTGAGATGCCCATCTCGGCTTGGCAAGCTTGCAGTAGTGCAAGCGGAATAAATTGCACTGATCAATTTTCGGACATGAACTCTTTCTGAGACTTCCTGAACGAAATTGATCACAGAATTAAGAGATTTAACAAGTGTCCTTAATCGGTTGAGGAACTTCCATATCTTCATGTTGCTGGTGATTTAAATGAGTGGTTCTAATCCATAATAAGAAAAACACACACACAAAAAAGCATTTGTATCACGAGGAGTTAAATTATGAGTCTCATAATTCTTCTTGGGGTCATTTTTTTCGTCCAGTGACTTTACCTAAATCAGAAATTTACCTTTCGTGACCTTACCTTTTTAAAAAAAAGGTATTTTTGTTTTTGTAATACAGCATATTCTTTATTAAATTCATGAAAGCTTTTTCAAAGTTTCGTAATAACAAAATGAGATCATAAAAAATTCATTCTTCGATTTGGAAGCGAAGCTCTTTTAAAAAGCGTAGTTGCTTTGTGATTGTCAAAGAAATTGCTTTGTTTCACGCTATGGAATAAATGTTTTCGATACACATTAAGGCTTCCTTAATAAAGAGTTCGCTTATATTTTTCTGTCTGAGAAATGCAAACGGTAGTCCAATTTTTCAGATGTCTCATTTGAGATTCACGCTTGGGGGCAGTGATTTATTTATTTTTTTATCATTTAATGGGTGTGGTGCTTCATTTTCTAGAAGATTGTAGTTCTAGAGGAAACAAAATATTATTAAAAAGAAAAATTTTTACAAGTTATTACCTATTCTAATTCTTGCCTATTTTTGTTCAATAGTTGAGATTTTTATCAAACACACGCAGATTTTTTTTTTCAAAAATTGTGTAGAACAGGGGTTCCCAATTTTTTTCGGCTACGGAACCTTAAAGGATTGATTTTCTTTTGGTGGAACCCCGATATAATAAACTAAGTTCATCATTATATGAACCAAACATATTAACCGAAGAAAGACGAACATTAATTTTGAAACGATTTGAGATGAGGAATTAAATGAATTTTTCATCGTTTTAGCAATAATAGTTTTAAAATATTATGTCAGATAAGTCAGATAATTGAAGTCACGAGATTCTAAGCTAGTTCTGAATTTGTATGTAGTGTATGCATAACCTGAAAATGAATAAAAGAAAGTGAATTATGATTTACGTTTAAATGAAAAAATTTAAAATAGCTATAGCTCTGCTTGAATAATTTGAGACAAAGTTTCGAAATATTAAATAAATAAAGATTCGATTTAAATATAATTACACGCTTCAAAAATTTTAACTAATTTAAATAGTCTTAATTCTCTGACCTCCTATGATCTTTCTGAGGAACCCAAACTTTCCAAGGAGCACCTTTTGGGAACCAAAGGTGTAGACTATATAGCCCATAAACGTTTAATGCTTAGCAAGTTTTCCTTAAGCTTAATTTTTTTTGGAGATTTTCTGGCTATTTTTGAATGAAGCATGAAGTATATATTTAAAAAAAAACTAACTAATCTTTATTGATATGCATTTGCTGACTAATTCTCGAAAATGTAAGGAATTTGCAAAAATGTTTTGTAATAGGTAAATTTTGAAACATATTATTAAAGTGAAGATACATTTTTTCGAGCAATTGAGTAGTTTATAGCAGGCATCACTTTTTTCAGTTGAAATATATAAATTGGAACATTAATATCCTGTTCCTTTCTTGTAGACTAAAGAGGGAGGGAGTTAGTTAATTTTATTTACTCTTTTCATTTTTTTTAAATATTTTTTTCTAATTTTTTACCTAAAGCGAAAAAATGTTGAGTCTGTCCCATTCCATATACGGGGAGGAGATTTTCACACATATAAAACTTTTCTTTCTCTTATAGTTCTGGCAAAATAATAATAATAATATTAATTATAAAAAAGTTTATCAAATTAAAACCGCAGCTTTTAAATTTTTTATTAAATTATTTTCTTCCTTTAAATGTCATGTCTGTTAATATTTTTTACGACCAAAAGAAGTTGTTGTCGAGTTTTAATTGGTGATAAAAATTTCAACAAATTTTCTTACACCATTTTAGAAAACAATTGTTACTCGTACTAACAGCGTTTCAGAAGAATATTTAGCACCGTAGAGTAGGTCGGAATTACGATAATGGATCAATTATATTTTGAAGTAAAATACGACTGAAACTTAAAGAGCTATCCATCAAAGAGCTATCATTTATTAATAGTCAGACTCATCCCAAACTGGTCGAAAATTTAACTGGCTATAATATAGAAAAATTATTGTTTGTAGTGCTCAAGAAATAATTACTTTTCTTTGTCAGCAGACGTAAAGATTCTGTGGAGATTTGAGAACTCTTGTTTGTCGGAACGAAGTTGAAATTTCAAATAATGGGGAATTTCTCTATTGTGTCAGAAAAAAATGAAGCTTTGCTTTGTCAGCTTGCTTGTCATAGCATGCCAGAAAGAGGATTAAATTTTAATTCCACCTTCGCAAACTTGCGGAATATTTCATGTCTGCGAAGAGTATGTACGTGACTGATTACAAAGGGGAACACATTTTTTGTTGTATTTTATACAAATATTTGATCTTACCTATGCGGAGAGTAAGATTTCAAATTCTAAAATTAGTTTTGTTCGAAAATCTGCAGATTTGTTTTGAAAATGATAATATTAGTTCAACTTATTTTTTGTCGGAATTTTAAAGTTTATAAATAGCGTATGTTTCTGTGCTGAAACAAAACACTTCTTTGCTAAAAATAAAACACTTCTTTACTAAAAATAAAACACTTCTTTGCTTATTTTAAAATAACACTTAAATCCAAAATAATAATCTTATTGTATCCCCTCATAAACTTAAATGTATTATCACCTTCTTTCTACCAAACCTTATGTAGCAGAGAAGTGAGGACATTTAGTACTCACTTAAGTGAATTTCGAAAATGTTTGTTTAGGAAAATATTATTAAATTACATAAAAATTGTTGCTTTCAGAGAAAAACCAGTTGTGCGTTTCAAATCAGTGACGCAGTAATATTTAAGTACCGTTCAAAAACCTCATGCAAAAATCTCAGGAAAACGAAAAAAAAAAGAGAAAAAAATTAGTTAACGTAAAGAATGATACTGACATTTCTGGAAGAAAAACCGGCCATACTTTTGGTTAATAGAACTGAAATATGCGATATTTAAACTATTCCTTTGGTAATTTTTCCATTTATATGCTAACGGTTTACGGAAATTCCTGATTTCAAAATTATAGTTTTTATTACTACATATTATGTAAAAAATAAAAAAATAAATTTAGCAGAATAAATGGTTTTATTCTCTTCTCTAAAATATCACGATAAAATTTAAAAAATTTACATTTTATTATAGTTTTTATTACTACACATTTAGTAAAAACTACAAAAATAAAAAATAAATTTAACCGAATAAATAGTTTTATACTCTTCTCTAAAATATCATGATAGAATTACAAAATTTTACTTCATTTACAAGATTTTATCACATATTATGAAGCCATATTTTACTGTTAATTTAACCAAAATCATTACCGATGCACACTGATAAAAATTAATGAACTTTTTTGTGTTCCCATAGAGCCAGAAACACGGTAACATTTACCATATTCTCGTAGTTTTGACCATACTTTTTATCTGAGTGCAGTGTTATTCATAAATGAATCATTTATATTAGTTATCAAAAACGCAGTATAGTGAAAGAAATACCTGTTTTGGTAAGGCAGTGTAAAAGAAGGATAAATTGTTCTCCTTATAGACTGTAAACATAACTTTTTTTTGTAGTATATACTTTTCAATTGGAATAAAAGAGCACGAAGCGTTTGCTTTTGCTAAAATAAAATAAAATCACTTTGTTGTTAAAACTATTTACAAGTTCCTTTTCTAAGTCATAATTAACAACCAGCTGTAAGTAATGATGAAAACTATTCCCTTACTCAAAAGCAGTTTCCCAGTTAAAGTAATAAGATAATTAAGCAGGTTTTGTGAGTAGTTCCAAGTTGTTTATAGCTGTTTTAATACAAATTCTGTGGTTAACAAAATTTAGTTCTCCTGTTTTAAGATAGTTTCACTGTTTATAATATTTAAATTTTAAAAGCATTTATTCAAGCTTTGAAGCACAGAAAAATATTTTAGTAATACATTTTAGGGACGAGGTTTACATTTTGTGAACATGATTAAAAATAAAGTTTAGCTTTAAATACAATTATAAAATTGCTTATAAAATTAGGAAATTTTGTAAAAGACAGTAAATTTTGAATTTTGCCTGTATATGTCGCGCTGAAAATAAATTTGATAATAATAAATTAAACTTTTAAGTATTTTACTAGCTTTCTTCTTAAGTCTTGGTTTGAATAAAACTAAGTGAAGTTCTAAAAAATTTTGTATTTAAGAAAAAAAATGGAATGCTTAAATTTTGTTTGTATAAAGTAAATTGTATAAACAAATTTTGGCTCAAAAAACTAAACTTTGTAGTATACTGCGAGCTTCATTTTGTTACGTTTTACATGACTCGGTTTCGTGTCTATCAGCAATAGGTAAATATTGTACTCGAAATTTGAATCTTTTTCGACCAAATAAAATGCTCAAACTTCAATTTGAACTCTGGATGTTAGCGCAAATATTAGCCGCTATAAAGAGCTTGTGGGAATTATTGTTATTTTATTAGTAAAGAACATTTTAGGCCTGTTAAAATTTCAGTAATTTTCCGGCATGAACAAAGCAACAGGTGCAAATTTAAGATAAGAATAAATATAGTTTTCCACCACTTAAAAAAAAAAGATAATTGAAAAATAGTTAAATTAACCGTTTCCCCCCCCCAAAAAGAGTCGGTAAAATAACGTATGGAGATTATGTGATTTCTAATACTATCTACTGTTTGATCTAAATTGTGGTACTGGTGAGTACACATGCTTTAGTATTATCTTATCAACATCAGTAAAAATGAATGGTAGTCTGTCACCAATAGCCCATTAGTGCTGCTCGAATGAGACGTTAACAACCCAATGATTATGCAACTGAGAAGTTGGAAATTGCAACATAGAAAGACCCTTCTGGAGCCTCGCGAAAAAATATCACTTCAAAATTATTTTATTCTGAACAATTGAAGATATACGACATTTCATTAAGTAATATATTGCTTTCTCTGCAACAGATTACATATCCCTACTCTAATTCTAATAGCTTCTAAAGTAAAGAATTCATTGGACAATATCACTTTCAAGCTTTATTTCCACATTCACATGTATTGTCTCTATCAGAAAACACGCAAGTGCGATACATTAAAGGGAGATCTACACCCATTATATACAGTTAGTCAATAAAGTCTGCGTACGAATGGATTATTAAATTAAAAAAGTACTTTAAACATCAAAGAAACATTTTAATCAATATTTTCCTGTAATAGCTACAATTGTAAGCTACAATAAAGAGCAAAAATAAAAGTGCAATATTTTAAACACTTTTTCAGAAATTAATTTTCGCGAGAAAATCACAGCAATACACTCCAATAAAGTCTGCGTACACTTAAGAAAAAAATAAAAAATAAAAGTTTATAGTGTTATTTAAATATTTTTCTGCGTACCCTTTATTTTTTAAAACAGCTTGCAGACGTCTAGGCATTGAATGGACTAGTTTCTGTGCATCATCTGACGTAAATTTCGCCCATTCTTCCTGCAATTTGCATATGAACTCATTTCGGGAAGTAATATTGTGTTTTCGAATTCGTTTGTCCAATTTTGCCCACATATGTTCCATCGGGTTAAGGTCTGGTGACTGTGGAGGAGTTGGTAATTGTCGTGGAGTGTGATAGAGAAGATATTCCTTCACAATTTTAGCAGTATGTTTAGGGTCGTTGTCTTGTTGGAAAATAAAGATATTAGAAAGGTTTAAATTTCGAGCACTTTCTGGTAGATTTTTTTCTTCAAAATATCCAAAAAAACATACCTGTCCATGACTTTATCAATAATATGCAAATTTCCAACTCCATTTGAAGAGATACGCCCCCATACCAACAATCCACCAGCTCCATGTTTAACAGTTGGATTTAAATTTCTCAGATTCAGTTCTGTTCCCGGTTTTCCCCATACAATAGGGAGGCCATTGATTTTAAATATTGTAAATTTACTTTCATCTGACCAAATTACACTGTTCCAATAATCTACTGAGGAGTTCAAATAAGTTTTTGCAAAAGCAATTCTTTTCATTCGATTCGTCTTAGAAATGTATGCCTTAGACCTAGATTTGCGTCCGTGATAATTTGCCTTTCGCAGTACTTTTCTTACAGTTTCAGGGGAAATTTCCTTATTGCTTGTTAAAAAAATATCTTTTATTATACTAAAGTTTAGGATTTTGTTTAATTCGCAAAATAATTTTTCTTTCTTCTCTCTGAGTAAGCTTCTTAGGTCTTCCACATCAGGGTTTTACAGCAAGATTTCCAGTATCAAGGTAGTTCTGAATAACTCTTTGCACACTAGAATGAGGCCTCCCAACTATTTTACCAATATAGCGAAGAGTTTTACCTTCATCTCTAAATTTTGTAAGTAACTGTCTTGTAGCTAAAGGAATTTCCTTATTAATTGACATTTTCGTCAAATAAAATAGCACTAGCATCTTCCCATTAACTCGAAAATAGATTTGAAGCTCAATGATCTTGAAAGTGTAATCTGATTTGCATTCTCAAGTTTGAAGTTTAAAATTAAGATAAGAAATTCCTGCCCGTTCTGGCTTGTACGCAAACTTTATTGGCCTTGATTTTTGTACAATTATCTTTCAAAAATTAGTGTGCATAAATTATTGGGAATGAAAATATTTTTGTCAAATAATTTTAAAGTTACTAACTGACGCTAAGAATTTAAAATAATAAAATTTAAAAAAAAAAGTTTTTTTCGCCCTTTGAATTCGAGTTTGATATTACTTTTGTCAATGTACGCAGACTTTTTTGACTAACTGTATATACATACTCTCCAACTGCTACGGAATTTCCGTAGTTTCAGAAATCTTCTTTTCTGACGGTAGCAAAATTAATGTCTTAATATTTAAAAAAAAAAATTAATTTTAGCGTAACTTGTCCACTATTACTTATAAAAGTGCAGACCATATGGCTAGATTCTTAAGTTCTGATAAAAGTTTTATGAGAGATCCATTTGCTTTAAAAATTTCTACTTTGGTTCGCTACCACTAGAAAGAATTATTTTCAAAATCCTCATAAGTTGGAGGGTATGTATATACGAAATGACAAAAAAGCAATATAGAACAACTTAAAAATATTTCACCGTGGCTAATGAAATGAAATGATAAAAGAATTCCGACTATTGACCTCTGTATTGCATTAACGTCATAATTAAGGATGGATATCAGATTGTTGTCCATCGCTAATTTGTGTAGCTCTAGAGAGATGCTAACAGTGAAATCGTTATATGATTTCTAAATGGGAAATAGAAACCTGGACAAAAATACCACTTAAAAAATTATTTAATTCTGAATAATTGAAATCACATGAAATTCATTAAGTAAAATTAGGCATTGTTTTTCATGCAATACATTACATATCCCCCCCCCTAATCCCAGCAGCTTCTAAAATAAAACAAATTTATTACACTATAGCTCTTTAAATCTTTATCGCCACATTCACATGCATTACCTCTACTAGAAAACATATAAGTGTGATACAATAAATGGAAACATTGTCCCATTATACGTGTAAAAAATGGCAAGAACGCTTGACGGAACAACATTAAAATATCTGAAGAAGACTAACGACAAAAAAAAGATTTAAAAGAAATCCAACTATGGACCTCAGTATTGTCTTAACGTCATAATTAAGGATGAATAACTGACTGTTGCCCATGCCCATAGCCCATTATTTTACCTCTAGAGAGACCTACATACGTTCTAAATGCGAAATAGCAACCTAGAAAAAATATCTCTTAAAAATTATTTAATTGGGTATAATATGAAAAAAACACAACTACTTCTACTTACTAGGAATAACATTTACCTTTTAGTTTAATTAATAAGCTGAGTTCTAAATATGTTTACTAAATTCATATTTCAAAAGGAACTAGACTAATACAATTCCAACCTGCCGAGTAGCGACTTATAACAACACACTTCATTTAATGTTTACCTGCTGCTAAAAATCAGGTTCGCAGAAAATGCTGTTCACTAGTTAAATTTAGTAGGAATAACACACCTTGTGACGTAGGCTATAGTATACCCAATTATAAATAATTGAAAATACATGGCAGTTCATTAAATAAAATTAGACTATGCCTTCGTGCAATACATTACATATCCCCACCCTAATCCTAACAGCTTCTAAAATAAAACAAATTTATTACACTATAGCTCTTTAAATCTTTATCGCCACATTCACATGTATTACCTTTACTAGAAAACATATAAGTGTGATACAATAAATGGAAACATTGTCCCATTATACGTGTAAAAAGTGGCAGGAAAGCAAGACTGAACAACATAAAAATATCTGAAGAAGACTAACGACAAAAAAAAGATTTAAAAGAAATCCAACTATGGACCTCAGTATTGTCTTAACGTCATAATTAAGGATGAATAACTGACTGTTTCCCATAACCCATTTGCTCAGCTCTAGAGAGACCTACACACGTTCTAAATGTGAAATAGCAACCTAGAAAAAATATCTCTTAAAAATTATTAAATTATAAATAATTGAAAATACATGGCAGTTCATTAAGTAAAATTAGATTATGCTTTCCGTGCAATACATTACATATCCCCACCCTAATCCTAACAGCTTCTAAAATAAAACAAATTTATTGCACTTTATCTCTTTAAAACTTTATTGCCACATCCACATATATTGCCTTTACCAGGAAACATGTAAGTGTGATACATTAAATGGAAATCTACACCCATTATATATGTACGAAATGGCAAAAAAGCAAGACAGAGCAACATAAAAATATCTGATGAAGGCTAACAAAAAAAAAAAAAAAATATAAAAAAAATCCAACTGCAATTTTTCGTCGTGTCGCACCCCCCTATATCCGTCGCCTGAAGCATGTGAATGCGTTTTAATTCTTCGTTTGGTCGTAGCGATAGGGGTTTGAATTATGACCATCGTAAAAAAAACTACCCTGTCTTATAACGCTCTCAGAGTATTCCATACTTCGTTCTATGAGACTCTAGAGACGGCTTCTGATCGGGTGGGGTACTCGGTTTACTTTTGAAAGATAAAAAAAAAGAATAAAAAAATAATGTTCTTTTGTTTTTTGATCACTAAAATGGAATATGTTTCCCCTGGGGCGTTCCCTTGAAATCGTAAATATTTTGATTTCTCTAACCTTTTTTTCAACCCCTTTTTGTTCTTATTATAGTTTTTCGTTCTTTTTTTTCCCATTTTTCTCTCTTTCTTTTAGCTTCATTTATGTTGTTTGCGGAAGTCGAGCTTTTATTTTCATTATTTTTTTTTTCTTTTGCTTCTTCAGTGTGAGCTGTAAATTTTTTGCACGTAACAAACTGGATATTCGTTTGAAAAGAATTGAACAAGATTTTTTTTTAGTTGTTGCTGTGTACCGTGTCAGTGTTAAAGAAATATGGGGCGCTTAATAAGGCAGATAGGAGTTTTTGTTCCGTTATTTAGTGAGCTCGTTTTTTTCTGTTACCGACATAAATTGAGATATTTTTTTCTTAATAATATTGGTGAACTTTACTTGTACATAAAATGCTCTTTTGGGATTGTTTAAGGGACTAAAAAGGTCATATACTCTCTTTCTTGCAGCCATCTTTGAACATTTAAATTCATCGACTAAATTAGTCTTTATATTTTAAGAAAGGTGCTGTGAATATTTTTATGATCTTTTGGAATTAGAAAATGCTAATATTTTCTTTAATAGTTACCGTGTACATATTATATAATCTGACTGTTAAAAGAAAAATGAGACTTTTAAACTTCTGCAAAGAAATATTAGCCGAAATTACAACTCGATATTTTTAGGAGTAAACGACTTTTTAATTTTTTTTGTATTGTTTTCAATAAAAGCAAATTAAGTGAAAAAAAGATATCGCATGTCTTAAATATATTATTCATTTTTGAAACAATGAATTTTTTATTGTGGTTGATATTCCTAATAGTTTTCTAATAGAAGAGTTCTTCCAATGCTTAAAATTTACTAAGCTAAAAGCCTTGTACTAGGCTATAGAACCGTGTACTAGGTTTAATTTTACTTTATTTTAACTCAGTCGGCGCTTAACGTTTAATCCAGTTACGAGTTAAAGACTATGAATGTTCATCTACATAGCCTTGTAATTCCGTATCCAACCTAGAAGACAAGTGAACTACTGAATCAATCATAGGGGTAAAATAGCCTCCAGGGAGGACATTATAATGAAACTGTCCCGTATTTGTTGAATGGAATGAAAAATCTCCGACAAATAGCACCAAGTCAAGGGGATTCCTACCCATGATCCATCTACCACTGAGGATATTTCCCATCATAACTGGGGTTGGTACGAGCCGGGATCAGAATTCATATCGAGCAGTCATTACTGGGATTCGAACCCGGGTCACCTCCTTATCACCTGAGCCACCACGGCTCACTAGGCTTTTTTTTTATAACAGTCGTTGAATAGCTGACAAAATTTTAAGTTTACAAATGCTTATTGTTCAACTCCAAAGTCTTGTAATTTCAAACCCAATCCAGAAGACAAGGGAACTCCTGGTTCAAGTATTTGGAAAAATTTGCCTTCGTGGAGGACATTTTGACGGAACTAACCCACGTTTGTAATACATAGAGAGGAAAACCACAAAAACCTCCCATGGTTAAAATTACGTCAAGGGAACTCAAACCCTTGATCTGTCTACCACTGAGGATATTTTACGTCAGCACTGAGGCCGGTGCAAGCCGAGAGAGGAACTCGTTTCGATCTGCCTTTAGTTTGATTTGAACTCGGACTAGGCATTAATCAGATGGATGTCTGATGTGAGATTATTGTCAAAAGTTAATTTTTTTCTTTATATATATCTGTATATATATATATATATATATATAGCAACCCCTCCACCAATGTTCAGCTTAACTTTACATTTTGCTTGTAACATGCTATTTAAGAACATCTATCTCGAATTACGCTCACCTCGAATTACAATCTATGAAAGAGGTATTACTTAATTTTATTTTCAATAGATGGGATTCAAGTTAAGTAACGTACGAGAATTTTAATTCTAAAAGTATGGTAAATTAATCGGCGGCAGTCTGTCTATCCAATTAACCGTAAAGTTTATGGTAAAGAACACTTTTTTCCGTGACAGTTTGGAAAACGTTTTCGACTAGTATGGTTATAAAAACCTGAATACTAAACTAAATGGTTTCTTTACCATTTAGAACTAGCATGGTTTAAAAAACGTAATAAAAAAATTAATAACTGGACATAGGAGCTGGGCTTTTCGTTAGGTAAATGGGCATTGGAGAATGTAGGATACTGGAAACTCTTCACGTGTTGAAGGGAGTGGAGAGAATGTTAGGTTTCAACGCTGAGACTCGAACCCTGGTACTGTTGATCATAAGACTGACAGATTAGCCCTCTCTACTGTATTATGTACGCAGTTGCAAGAAACTTAACAGCTTCTTTAGTTGGGCTTAGCTGGTGCTCTAAAATTCTCGTTGTTTAACCTTATTAATTAAGATCAGATAATAAGCGCTTTTTCTAAGCGCTAGATTACCATCATATTTGTAGCAATTTTGTAGTTTTGTTTGAGAGAATAGTGCTTAGGGAATATTTATATTTCTACTTATATTTAAAAATAAAAACACTTTTAATGAATTAATAATAAAATTTCATCATATAGAAATTTTAAGGGGTCGCAAAAAGAAAATATTTTTGATGATATGTTTTGAATAAATCTTTGTTGAAGAAATAATTAAATTTGTTACTTTGTAGTACTTTTGTTAAACGACTTGGCCTGATTTAAATGTGAAAGTGCATTAAACCATTCTTAAAAAAACATTGTTCACTACGAATTTTTTCTTGATATTTTAATTTATATATCTATACATTACGTTAATATGAGAAATGGGACAATAGTATAGAATATATAGCATTTTTGGACAAAATATCGACCATTAAAATTATTATATACTTCATCTTGTCATTGTGCACACGGAGTAAAAATGCTAGTAAAGTTACCGTACTGTAAGTGGATGTCATTTCTGAGATATGAGCCATAATTCGAGTAAATAAGACGAAAATATACCGTATTTTAGCTTTACATTTCGTAATTTTTCAGTTCATATGTCAAGTTTCATACAAAAATTCTGGTTTTCATAACCATAGTACTTAATTATCACACGCTTAGTAAAAAATACAAACCAAAACTGAAAAAAAAAATTTACCAAATAAATGATTTTTATACCATGCTCCAAATTATCGATAAAACGACCACATTATCTCATTTACAAAATTGTATTATATAATCAAAACTATGCTTTTGGGTTACTTTTACCAAAATCATTACCTAAGCACGTTGGTAAAAATTATCGAATTTTACATTGTTTCTATACGCGGTAAATTTTACCGTGGTCAAGTAGTTTTAATCATATGTGTCATTTTTTTCATAACAACGATGAATAAAAACTATATTAGCATTTATTTATTTTTAAAATGAATACCTCAATTTACTTTTATGGGTAGGTAACATAACTGCTCTTAAATATAATTGAATATTCTTCGTAAATTCTAAAACAGCATTTTTAAAATTGAAACACCGTGTTAAACTGAAAGCAAAGTTACTTTAGTATAAACATTTCTGAAATTTTAAATGAAGCTCAAAATATACATGGATATAATTTTTACAAACATTTTAAATATATCAATCAAAAGAAAAATCTTTCTTTCAGTCTTCGTTAAAAATTTATTTCTACACGCAAAGTACATTATCGTATTGTTCCTAGCCATAGCATTTCTTGCATAGTTTTTCTTAAGGCATTATTTTTAAAGTCTTTTTCGCAAATCTTTAAATATTAGGTTTAGATGCAATAAGATATTTTTAAACCTTTCACATTTTCCATTTACCCCCGGGGAACATTTTTCTCAATTCCTTATCAAGGCATAGCTTGCTTTCAAATAAATTATTCAAAATGTAATTTTTTTCTCCTGAAAGCAAAGTCATTTTGTAAATAACGAATCACTCAAATCCATTAAGAGAGTTTTTACTTCAAAACGTATTTTTTTTCATTTATTGGCATTAAAGCAAAGAAAACTATTTTGATATCTAAGAGGTTATTGGAATAAACTTATTCTTATTTTGATTTCATTGAATGTAATAACGTTTGTTTTAAAATTAAAAAAATTTTTGTACTGATTCTGCAACTTATATGTATTAAGCCCTTTTTTATCATTAATCTAAATTACGTTTTTTCTTTGCTGTCAAATATTATTTGCTAGATAGTTTTTTTTTTAAATTTCCAATTGCAAATCAATGAAGGAGTATTAGTTCACTTACACATATGTATTGTTTAATATCAGCATACTTAATTCTCATACCACTACTAGTCACAATTTCAATTATTGACAATTCAACAAATTCATTTTTTTTTGTGCAGATTTAGTGAATTTGTAAGTCAATTTGTAAATGCAAGAATTCTCAAAAATATTCCGATTCCAAATACTTATGCACGTATTACTTCTATATTTTATATAAGTTATAAATAACACAATAATAGTAAGAAATTATTAAATTTAAAAATGCACCCACTTAATTCATGGTCATGTGTTCTGGAAAGGATTTTTTTAAGTACTTTAATGGACTAATTTATAAATCATTTCTAGTTTGGTACATTCTGTGTAAACCTTTAACGTAGATGGGACACAGGTAATCTTATACATATATTTTTTTCTGTCGTTCTAATTACAATCAAAAATACATTTGGGTATTTTTCAATTCTAAAAAAGAGTCTAATAGTCACTAAGAAAATCTATTAGAATATCCGAAATACATTTGAACTTAAATATAAAAATCCCCAAAAAATATTTTGAAAAAATTTATTCATACTCATAATTATATCAATAATTGATTTTATAAATGAAAAGAACTTCATTGATGCGTAACTGTTTTACTTAGATCTAAGTAACTGTAAATTAGTTCAAATTCAAAAATTTATTGTATGTAAGTGTTTGAAAGATTTTTACTATAACGCAGAAAAAGACGCAGGTGTACTGTACTTTATTTCCATAATTTATTAAAATCCTAATTACAATATTTTCTCTAATTTTGACCTAAATTAATACAAAATAATTTTAAAAAAAAACGGGGAAATGTATTTAATAAAAAATCTGCTTCAAAGTGATAAGAGAAAATAAATAAAAAAAAAAACGTTTTCTAAAAATTTAACATGTAATACTAATTTACAGTTGGTATGATTCTGCTATTAATCAAAAATAAAATATATTTTTACTGTGCCCAGATTCAAAGAGACAAAATGATGCATTGAGAAAAGTAACATCCAAACTTTATTTGCTGTCGCCAAATACCATCCTATACAATTGATATTTTTAGTAACAATTTAAAAAAAAAGATATTTCTATGCTGTATTTATCCTCGAGGATATTTCTTTTTAAGAAACAGAAAAAGAAATACTGAAAATTGTTTCTCCGAAAGCAATTCTCACTGTCAAGAAAGCGCCACAATGAAATAGGTTGTCTGATTCAAAGCAATAGGAAACACCTCTCTCCAAGGAACAAAAATGCATATCTGAATTTGGTGGGCGATAAATTCTTCGTTATCTAACCCTAGAAATGGTCAAGCAGTTTTCTCTTTCATCTTTACTCTTCTGGACGCTATTTCCTTTTTATTTCTATTTCTCTCTTTTCAATCTATCTTGACCACTCTTGGATGGTTGCCTTTTTGATAAGGATCGTCCAATTTGCAGTGACTGGAAAGCAACCAGTTTTGCGTTTGACGTCGACGTCAAAGTTTCCCGAGAGGCATCGCGCTCTTTTATTTTTATATCTTCTATCCAGAATGGTGAAATCCTGGAGTGCATCATCTTGTAAAAGAGAACGAAAAAAAAAGAAGACTGGCATCCCAGGACAATGAGATCTAGTTGGAGATAAGAAAAGAATAAAAAATGTTCTTTGAAAACCTTGACCAATGCTTCTTTTCTCTCACTTCTCTGGAGCTTCACTTAGAGGTAATTGCTAAAGTTCTAGAAACGATGCTATTTGAAGTATCTTTTTCATTCTGTTGCTATCTGAAAAGATATCTGTTTGCAAGGACATTGGAGGAGATTTTCATTTTTGTTTACTCTCGAGAGAAATAGAGAAACCAAGTTTCTTTTATGTGAACAATTATACGTGTTTGCAATAAGACTTTGTTAAACCTAGTTGTCACTGGTTAGAAATAAGTATAAACCAAACTGGAATAAGAATTTGTTTGTGTTTTCTACAGACGGAACTCAACTATTGGGAATGAAAACGAAAATAATTATGATACATTATTATATGATTATGTTACGGGTCACTATTTCAGGTGGTAAACTTAGTTGTCAGTTGTTAACAAAATACATGAAAGAAAAGCTGGAATTAATATTTGTACATCTTTTCCCGTACATGGCACATGACAAAGAGGAATATAATTAGACATTTTTATGATACAGGATATTAGGATATTATTAAAATCCATTATTTATGTGGTAAATTTAATTGTTAATGAGTAACAAAATCTGTAAACAAATCTGGAAGTCATTATGGCTTATTTTGTTTGGAATGTATTATAATACATTATTCTGTGTTGGTAATCAATAATTAACTAAATGTATAAACCAAACTTTAATTTGTACTTGCATTTTAGGTATGGCACCCAACTATCAAGAATATAATCAGAAAGTTTTATGATTGAGTAATACATGATGTTATGATTACATTACGGAACATTATTTTATGTACTAAACTAAGTAGTCAGTAGTAAACAAAATATATGAGCAAAGAGGGAATTAGTATTTATTAATCTTCTCCTTATATAGCAGACGACAAAGAGGACTTTAATCGGAAATTTTAAGATTTTATAAGATACATGATGTTAGGATGTTATTAAAATGCATTGTGGTATGTGGTTAACTGAATTGTCAATGAGCAACAAAATATGCAAGCAAAACTGGAAGTTATTATAATATATTTTGTTTGGACGATGTTATGATAAATTATTTTCTGTTAGCAAAGTATCTAAACCAAACTAAAATTAATATTTGTATTTTATCGATGAAACCAAACTATAAGGAATATAATCAGACAGTTTTATGATATGGTGGTGCATGAGTAGATAAATATTCCCAAGAGACTGAACAGGTGAGAAATTACCTGACGGAAAATTTCATACGCTTCGAAAATATACTAAATTGAAATTACAGTCAACAAACATGCTTCAGGCCCCATAAAATGGGCGCTCATTTTAAAGACTTGACAGACGAGAATTTAATGAAAGAAAAAAAAAATGATTGAAAAAAACACAAAGTTGCAAACGAAAAATGGAAAAATAAACTTAAGAAACAAAGATTAGAAAAATCACAAGAGCCGAGGAAGAAGATAAAAAAACAGAACAAGAAAAAAACGCAGGGGCCAAAGGGCGAATCAGGATAAAATGCATTTCTACGCGTTATGGAGATGTGAATAGGAACTAATGTGGTTGACAAGGAAATCAACATTCAAATGAATAAAATAAGATTCCAGGCTATCAAGATGACCCGACGTGACTGGAGTAGAAATAATTCTAGCATTGTCGTCATTGAATTTATGCCCAAGATTCCAACAATGTGAAGTAGTTGAATATAATGGACAGTTCTATCGTGTTACTTCAGTCTGAATTTTAAAGCACGTTTAGTTTGTCTGATGTAGCCAAAGCCGCACTGACAAGAGAAGTCGCGCTTCCGTTCCACAGGTCCTGGGTTTGATCCCCGGGCCGGGCAAGGCTGACTCAGCCTTTCATCCTTTCAGTGGGTCGATAAATGAGTACCAAGCATGCTTGGGAACTAAACACTTTGGGTTTCGCGTTCGGCTGTCCACCCAACGGGAACATCTGCTCCTGCACCCCAGATCCCAAGGTACTGAGTTGGGTACAGTAGACATTGGCCCTCTATGGCTGTCGCGCCACTAAGTTAAGTTTTGTGGTCAACTAAGCTGTCATTGTTGAGCAAAATGCATGAATCAAAATGGCATTGGTATCTGCTTGTACTTTTTCTTACAGGGTACTCAAATATTTCTAATGTAATCGTGAACTATTATGCTACATTTTGTTATTACATTTACTAAATGCAATAAAAAAACGCATATAAACTGCTAATGAGTAAATAAAATAATATTCACTGAAAAAAAATATGAAATTCCATTTAAATTGGAAAACTGAATAGATTTTCCTAAACATCTCGGCTTAACATTAATAAAATACTTCACGTATCGCGTTTTTGTTATTTATTTATTCCGTTTGATATTCATTGAGTTTTGTTATAATATTTTTAATGATATAAAGAAAGTTTCTTATTTTCAATTATTTGTTTCCTTTTACTAATTTACGCTCCAATATCTGGAACTTAATGAGGTAGTTCCATGATACGAAGCTTCTAGAGCCCGCTTTAAGCAGTTCTGATGATGGCTTTCAAAAATAAACACAAAAGTTAAATCGGTTTTCATCATAAGGGTAGAGTGAATCCTTCCTTCTCTTTGTATTATGAGTAAACGTTTTTGCATATAATTGAAATGTTTGGAAACATACTTTTCATTTTGATGCAAAATATTTTCCAACGCTGCATAGACAATAATTTTTATCACTTTGTCGTCAAAATAAAAATTATCAAATATAAAACATAAATTTAGAAATTGAGAAATTGATTGGCGTGTTTAATGTCGAACGATCAAACCATATTCAGTAGGGATGTTTTCTAAATTTCTAAAAATCGTGAATTGTATTTTATTCTCTAAGATTTTAACTTTTTAATAGTAGTTAAATTTTTTGATCGAAATATTTAAAATATTAATGGAAGATTTATTATCAAGTAACGAATAATGATTTTTCTTGAAAATTATGAATTAAATCTCGAAAAACTAACTGTTAAGAGATAAACTTTTCAAAAGGTGAAGAAATTCGGATCGAGTTCCAAAAGCAACGTTTCTTGAAAATTATTTTAAGACATTTTACCGGGATAATCATTAAATGAAAATTAAACACGCATAGAAAACTTAAGTTTCACTTATTTTTCACATTCAAACATAAAAAAAAGGTTGAATGAATCTTTATATGCGAGCAATATTAGAAAATATCTTTTTACTCTGCTTAATGCCTAAGTTTTTAAAACATTGAAAGTATGGTCAGACACATCATTATTCAAAATTTATCACTTTTTTAGCTCTTCTTCTTTCTTCTTATTTTTACTTTCGACTAATATATTTTTTTTTAACATTTTATTTTCAATCTAAAGTTTTGAATTATTTTTTTACTCTAAATGCTTGTTTGTCTATTAAAACAATATTACATAAAAATTACTGCAACTCATTTCTAAGAAACCTAATACAATGGTGAATAAATTAAGTAGAAAATAAATAAAAATATTTTACTCTGTCAACCTTTGACATATAAATGGTTAATAAAATATTAAAATGTTTTTGAAATATTTTCAGTAAGCACATATATAAACGACATATGAGACAATGTAATTTAAATTTTTGTTTTTAAAACTTTTATAAGTCGATATATTGTCGCATGTTAGATTATATCAGAAACAGCAAAATTAAGTGTTATGTGAGAAACAATATGGCCTACGGAAAATAATAATCATAAATTTTCAAAATATGAAGGTAATAATTTTTTTTTGTTCCCGTTATACGAAATATAAACAGCTACCTGAGATAATAGCGTATCATCTCACTGTTATGCTTTATATACCCTATAAGTATTTCACATTTTTATATGTCCATTAAAGCTTCAAATAATAATAAATGAAAATTTATCTTGCTATTATTTTGACGTGAATGTATACTTTTTCAAACAATATGAATATCTTGTATTTTTGCAGACTGATAAATGATGCCAGCGATACATGAGGCAATCTAATTTAAATATTTAGACTCTTTTAAAAATCCCTTTAAATCAGTTTATTGTCACAGGTAGCATTATACCTGAATCAGCAAAGCTACGTAAAATGATACAGTGTGTCCTTCCTTTAAGCCAATTATTTTAAAAAGTGAACTTAAAACTAAGCTATATTTTTACCATCATCACTCAGTTTGATTTCTTCTAGTGTTTATTTTCTTACTTTTAAAAATGAACATTGGAAAAGGGTGGGTTTAGAAAATATGATTATGCAAATTTTTTATTTATATTTCTCTCAAGGTTTTTTCTAATCGAGAATAAAATATTTTTCATTCTGAGCCGTTATTGTTTACTTTCATGCTATAAACAACATTTACACGATCATTGTCATCATTTTAACAGTAATTTTATTGAAAACTGGGTAACAGCTTAGGATATGTGTTCACACTGCTGAATTTTGATAATATCTTGAAATTACATACAGATAGGTGTTTTTTCATTTTCTCTTAATACATTCCAGAAGTGCTTAAAATTTGTCATATTTCATGGGATTTCAAAATAGGTGTTTTGATTTTTTAAAATACGTTAAAGAGCGTTTGTTTTAAATATTAACAGATAAATTTGATATATAAAATATGAAAATTATGGAATAGTTATAAAATTAATTTGCTAAATTATAAAAAAATATGCCTTATTAGCCTCCCATAAATAAATTGCTTTTTATAAGGATTATATTATAAGTATTATATATTTAAAATAATTACTAATTTTCTGTCGAAAATTTTCTATATATTTTTGTCCTTGTTTTAATCAATAAATACTTCTGTCTTGTAATTTATTTGTAAGATTAGAAAATTTTTTATAACTAATTTATAAATATCAAATATAATTTAATGTATTACTTTCTATAAGGATTATATTTGTTGAAATAATATTAATAAATATAATGTTCATTCAGATGGAACGTTTATACATATTTGCTCATTTATTAGAGTTTTCATTCAGAAAGACTTAAAAAGTCTGACTCAATTTTAACTTACTCTAACGTAACTTACTCTAGCCTAACTTAACCTAACTTACTCTACGTAATCTATCACCTTTTAAATAATAAAATAAAGTTAGAATATTTCTCAACATGGGCTAATGCTATTTTTTTAAATGTGATGCTAAATGTGATGCTTTTCAAAAGAATTTCAGTGTTCTTTTATTTAAAAATATTTACTTGAGTTCAACCTATTCTAAACACCTGAATCATTCAATTTCTCTAATAAGAATAAAAATATAAATATTAATTTTTTAAGATAACATGAAAATGTTCATAAAGTTATTTTAATCATATCAAAAATATATGTTCGACCTCATTTTAGCTGATTTCGTTATTTTCTCTAGTCCATAAAAAGCGACATTTTTTGCAAAAAATGTATGTAAGGATTAGATATATATAAATAATTAGGAACGTTTTTTCAAAATGTTTAAAAATTCCGTTTTTGAGATTGTTTTTGGAAGAAAACTATAATTTCCACATAGAAATGTTTGTGTTTTAGTTTGACATCTGTTCGAAAGTAAACTTGTATAGTATCAATTTAAAAATTATACTACAGAGCATTTTATTGTGAAAGTTCTTTGGATAAAACCTTTGGATAAAGTATGGTCTCTCAATTTTGAACTAAACTACATAAATCAATTATAAAAAGCATCTTAGCATGAAATAGTTTCAAATTATTTCATGATAAGAAATTAGTATGAATAGTTATATATTGTTTTAAAGTTATTCTTTAAATGCGAATTTTTATTTCAATCTTTTAAACTAGAAAAACGCAACTATAAAAATGGAAAATGATTAATAACCAATCTGAAATTGAAAATATCTGCTTAAAGTTTATTGTAAACTCAAACGAATTCCACACTTATTATTATCGTGCTTACATCGTCATCAGACGAATTCCACACTTATTGTTGTCCTGTTTACAAGGGCATCAAACTAATTTTACATTGTTGTCCCTGCATTTATATATATTACACAGAAGTATTCAAAGTATGTATTTTTCTTAAATTTAACAGTTACGAAATAATAGGATCTAATACCTAAAGCGAGCGATATGCTAATTTATATGCTAAACCAACATGCGTCAGGAATAGTTATAGAATATTCATTAATTTATGTTTAAGTACATTGTTTAGGAAAGTTTTTCTCCATCGAAGGGTAGTAAAAGTGTAATCGAAATATGAGGGAATTTATTTAAAACTTGTTTGGTGAGAGAAAAAAATTGAACTTTCCATTCGGGGATCGATAAAATTTTTTAAATATTCTCAGTTTAAGGAAAATAATTTAGTGATTCTTCTTCACAACTAGAACAGATAGTTTTATAAATGTGTCATAAATACAGTTTAATATATTTAAAGGTTAGAGGGAATAAACAGGGGGCATTTATTCTTCCTGAAAACAATAGACCGTTTCTAATAAAATATCTATGTAACCCAATATATTATTAAAAACCTCGTTGCAAAAATAAATTGTAGAAGAATCAGCAGTCGTAGAAGAATGACTAGTTCTATTCAACTACTGTTTTACCTGCTTCGCTCGCTTCCGTGCTTTTTAATCACGGTAATATTGTGCATTTTTCCCTCGTCGACCTCTTGATCCAGTGGATGTGCTTGTGGTTGCCTCATCGTCTCGCCATGGAAAATGTATTTGTATTAATAATGTATGTGAATGCGTCATAATATAATTTCAGAAGAGAAAACCTAACAATCAATTGATATTCACAAGAGACGTACCTTGACATAACCTTAAATCCGTCGCATTGTCCGTGAGATTGTTTTCACTCATTTTTTACCATTGTTATCCACTAAATTTGAAAATAAAAAATACTACCCTATTAAATTATATGTGTATCAAAACAAACTAAAAAAATATTTATAGAAAAACAATACTTTTATTATTTTTATGCTAGTGCGAACCAAAACAATATGGAAATGAATGAGGGAAAACTGGATCCTACCACGTGATTTCCCGGCCAATGAAAATATTGCGTTAAACGTTTAACGCAACCTTGTTGGAAGTCGCATAAGAAGTATAACTTCAAAATGCGGTTTACATTTTTTCTAACGAACATTATTAACATCATAAACACAACTATCACGTTTATGCTAGATATAAATGAATATACGACTAGTATGATAAAATATTAAGTTTTGCGAAATTAAATAACTTTTGAAACTAAGACGAAGAAATCAAAACAAACTATTTTGATTTTGAGTTACGGTTGACTATAATATGAGGACGAAAAAATTCATAAAATGCATAACGAACTGCATAAAATTAGAAAGAACTATCAGACTAAACAAAACTTGAGAAATTATTTGAAATTAAACAAGCTAACCGAAACTAAAAAAAAAAAATTCAACTAAATTAACATAACTAATTTAAACTGAATAAGAACTAAACGAAACTAAACTAAACAATTCAAATTAACTAGATTAAACTAACTAAAAACAAAATAATTTAACTATTTACACTAAAGTCTCTTAACTCAACAAAATAAAAGAACTTACATTTCAAACAAACCAAATTAAGATAGAAATCAAAGCTATGAACTAACTAGATAAAACTAAATCGCACAGTTTATTTCAAACTGACCTAGAAAGCAAAATAAACATTATTTAAATCGTATCCCGAAAAATATAAATATTTGATAGAAAAAAAATGCTCGTAGCATATTATGTATTTGTGGAATAACTGATAATCATTCGTACTGATCTCAGAATTTTATAAAAGAAAATAACATCAAATGTTCCCTACCTGGAAACGTATTATAACTTTTATTGTTTTACCCTAGAAGACAAGAGATGTTATGGAGAGACATTTTTAAGATATTTTGACCTAAATACTCGCATTATTTATGTTTATTTGAACCTAGCTTGTTTGTTTTAACAAAAGATAAGCATAAACATTTGACTGATAGTCAAGTATAAAATTGTTTACATTAAATCCTCTTGAATTTAAAATACAATAATTTTATTTTCCATTAGAGTTTTCCGAAATGCAGATGATGTTTGTTAAAACATGCTTAACATCATCATTCAATATTCATAATAAAATATGAATTCCGAAACACGATTTGTGATGCGTGAAATTTGTAAACAGATTTCAAAATTACTTTTATTTAAAAAAGTAAATAACGAAACGTTAAAAGTAATGAAAGCCGCTTCATTTTCCTATAGAATCCTTGTTTAGCTTCCTTAGGTAAGCGAGGATCTTCATTATGAAAACTGCAATTACAGGAAATAAAACATATTTGCATACCTTGCACTATCGTTATAGAAACCTACTAAGATCTTTTACTCCATCAACACACAATAAAATAATTATCCCACTCGTTTTGCGTTGTTAAGTCTTGTTTTGCTGCCTGGCAATCCAATAAAATAACGCTTTTAATTACACTCGCGACGCGTGGGACTCAACTCGTCTTAATTAAAATGAACTGAAACTTGTAAATTCTTTATCCAAAGGTAAGGAAAAAAGAAAAACAATTGCCTTAAATTTTACGCCAAGCCCTACAAGTTCCATCCTCAAGTATGTTGAAAATCTTTATCTTGACTTGTTGCCACATCACAAGAAGAAGAAATCCTATTAAGACATCGGGCATTTATCACCGAAGCCGTTGCAAGCTCAGTTTTAATAATTACACAAGGTTTGACAAATGTAAGTTGGCAACTTAGGAGTTGATGCCAAAGGGAGTGAGAGTTAAACGGGATGAATTAATGTGAGTTGTTTAAAGTGCGCGCCCAGAAAAGTGCGTTTAAAAAGACAGTTAATTAAAAATTTTCGAGCTCCGGCAAGCGTAATTTTGTGTCTATTATATCTTTGAAATAGAGGTTTGGGAAAATTGCTGTCATGAGGTTTCTTCCCTTGCTTTGTGTTTTAGATTTGACTCCGTGATAAAATAAGCAATTAAAGATTTTTGTGAGGTATCCTCTATGGAGATTTGTTCTCATACTTGTTTCAAATTACGGGAACTCCTAGATCATTATCTTTTTTGAAATAATTGGGAAATTTTGGCAATTTAATGAAATATAAAAACGAAGGATGCTTAGATTAAGGCAATACCATCGAATATTTAGCGATTTATGTTCACACTTAAAGAAACAAATAAAGCTCATTTATTCTAACGTAAACGCTTTTTAAATGTTATGTAAGCTAATTTTGTAAGGAATATAAATTAGTACACCAACTGAAGGGCTGTTATCAAAATTAAAATAAGCCTCATTTTTAAATGGTTTAAAGGAAAGTTTGCCTCCTAATTTAGAAGTAAGTAAAAATAATTTCTGTCTATTGTGCTGTTTTCTAGCAGAGATTCTGATTGTTTTTAAAATATCTATCTGAAAATTAGACTATTGGACAATTTGATGCAAAACTATTATTTGTTTTCATGTGCAATCTCTTTTTCTTACTAGAAGGGATGTTCTTTAATTATTTTTGCCTAGAGACTGAATCAGTAGCGTTTCAAATTTAATTTTCTTTCATTTAACTAAGATGATTTTTTATTATTGTAACGGTGGTAAGTTTTAATAATTTTGAAAACAATTAGATTTTAGTATATTCTCCAGAAAATAGCTGTATTTAATCTGTTTTACTTCTGCAAGAAACATAAAGGAATAAAAATTAATGAAAATTATTATTTTTACTCTTATTAATTATAATGGTAGTGAAAATGATGTTTATTTAAAGGATTTTTAGTTACTAAGAGGATTAATCTTAGTATATATAGTATAATAAATATTTAACTCTAATATCGTAATTAATAGTAACTTAATTTATAATAAAGATTTAAACTTATTACAATTAATACCCAAATGTACTCAATCATCTGGATATTAATTCATGGATAAAATGTAAACGCACGATAAAAGTTTACATCAATAAAACTGCACAGTTTTATATTCTGCACAAAATATAAAATTAGAATTGTAGCAGTTATTACTAGTATTTAAAAAGTGTTCCGAGGAATCATTTTTACAAAGAATTTTTGTATATGCTCTCATAAATCATAATAGTTTAATGTTATATTATTAAAACATGCTATAATAGAATAAGATTCATTATTTTCCTAAATCAGAGGAATATAGAAAGCTTAGAGCATGGTATGAAGCACAATCACATTCTGTTTCTGTCTGTTAGCCATTTGTAAGTAAAATCAAATTGAAATCTCATGTGATATTTTCATTAGATTTTTTTTTTTTTTTTTTACAAATTGCACTGTTTTTGACAAATAATGAAAAAAGTTCATGCTTCTATGTACTTAAGTTAACATACTATAATAAACCAATTGCTTATATCTACTTCCAATTTGAATCTATTCTTTTTTTAATAAAATGATTATTAAAAAAAATTTTAACCATCATACCAAACCGAAAAATTTTAACAGGTACATCAAAGAGGAATTCGAAAAAAGAAACAACAAAAAATAAAGTCGTGTCACAAATTTTTAAAAAAGACCAAGAAATATACATTGAAAATTTCATCACTAAATTAAGTTCGGTAACCGGAATAAGATGCTTCAGTCACTGACCGCAAAAATAAATTTATGCCCGTAAAGCAAAAATGACGATAAAAATACAGATCTGCCCTTAAATTTTCTCTTGTAAAATATCTGGCCTTTGACCGTAATCTAACGTTACGTTTACAAAGCGTATCTCCTGTACTGGCCTTGACGTTGCTTTAGTCTTAGGCAATTTATCTCCAAAATAATACTGCCCTCTGTCGAGGAATGAGAGAGTTATTTTTTTGTTTTAAATTACCACTTATGAAGGGGTACGGGAACGACGTTATTCGGCCCCTACTGGGATCGTAGCCAGGTCTTTTATCTCCTTAGAAGGCTGCTGCAAGGGCCATGGAAAAGGCTGCGTAACACCGAATAAAGTTTGGAAGCTTTATACTGTGGCGTAACTACCACTATAAATATTAAATACCAAATCTCTAGTATATAAGACATGTTAACCTGATTCTATCTGGAGGTACCTTCTGATAGATGAAGGTTGACATAGTCGATAATGAAAATCCCCTCATTGGTGACCTGCGGACGTGATATGAACTCGTCCACATCGATGGATGGTTCACATTAAACAGTTGATTTGCTTAATATAAACTGCTCAAAAAAAAAAAAGATTCGGTGAAGTAAATAAGTATCCCAATCAATAAACAATATTGTAGAAAATAAACTAATGAGCAAAATACTGAAAATGAAAAAAAAAATAAATAAAATTAGTGAAATGCCATGAAAACTGAAGAAAAAAAATGAGCGAAATGCTACGAAGAAAAAATATAATGAGCAAAAATGTTTTAAGTAAATTAACAGCATGAATCAACTAGTGGTATCCGTTCATCGAATTCTATCACAGATAAAAAATTCTGGAAGGGGAGTAATGTGGCGTAACTACCACTATAAATATTAAATACCAAATCACTAGTATATAAGACATGTTAACTTGATTCACTCACCAGAGGTTTCTTTTGATAGATGAAGGTTGACATAGTCGATAATTAATTCCCCACAATACAATAGACGTATAAATTAACGGAAACCTCTAATTTTTCTGAAATTCTTTAAAATTGCAGGTATCTAGTTTTTTTCCACATAGAAGGATCCATTCTCTCAACTTACAGAAATTTTCCGGAATTCTACATCTTTTAACTAATGGAATTGTCATTAAATCGTTTAGTTTACTGATTAAAACTAAATGCATTTAGTAACTAAAATTCATGTACATGTTAAAAATAAATATACATATTTATTTTACTTCATTTATGGAAACAAAGATCTGATTGATTAAATTACAATTCTATTTTAATTAAATTAATTACTTTTTTATCCCACTAAAAAAATTCCCATAAAAATAAAATTGATTCTTAAAAAACATATTATTTTGGAAGAGTAAAAAAGAAAAAAGAATCCACGATAAATATATTTTGAAATCACATTCACGATTTTAAATTTATCAAATTATTCATAAAATAAATTCTCTTTTACCTTAGTGTTCTTTTTTTGTTTGTTAAACTATTGAAACATTTTAATAGAGCAATTGAAAAATGAAAATAAGATTTATTTTGGTTTCATAATAATTCTTTTGGATATTATCCGCATTTATGATCAATTTTACGCTATTTCTAGAATTTTTAAACATAGTGAACAAAATTATCGCGGCTATTACTTGACAATTTTATTTTCTGAAAGTATTTACACATTTTTAATTAAGCTCACTTCATCTGCATTTAATTAAATTTAAAGCAATAATGATAAAAATGCAATTATGTTATACATTTAATAACATTTTCTCACTTAAATAGATTACTATTTTTTTTAACTTAAACATGCCAATTCTTTATTTTCTGCAAAACTAGTGCAAAAATAAAATCCTTTTTGATAGCTTGTCATTAAACTAAAGCACTTTAAAGCAATTCATCTTAATTAATTTGATAATTAACAAGTCTCCACTAAAGTAATTAAGATAAGTGCTTAACTATTTCCTCAAACGTCGCTCTTGAGTTCCTATGATAGCCATATTCCAACTCACGTCTAGGGTATAATGCACTTTGATAAATACATAAATTTTTTTAAAGATAATGAAAAAAGAGCAAAATACAAAAAAAAAAAATTATTAAGTTCTCTTAAGACAACTATTCTATTGCACGATCCTCTTGAATTTAAATAACAATTAATTCAAAAAGTGCTGAAAGAGTGTAAAAAATAATAATTGCTATTCCAAGAGGGGTTTCAAGCTGAATAATTTAGGGGGCAATGCTCCTCCCCCTCAGCCTTTCATTCTTTGTTGAGAAGAGCACTAATTTAAATAACAATGTAGTAAACGTGAGCGATAAAAAATTACTTTGTCCAAAACGCTCCATTATTCTAGTCTTTAGAAAGAATATCAAATAAATCTTTCTTCGTCAAATCCCTGCAGAAATTGCTGTAGTTCAAAATTCAGCCTTTTAATTTATTTCAAGTTGCTCTAACATTGATTTAAGGTCATAATTTAAAAGAGAAGTTAAAATAAATATTTGCCTGGCGTTTGACTCTTACTTACTTTCGGAGCTAGAAAATAGATAAAGGTAATAAAGCCTTGTGAACATAATGTCTGCATTTTGTGTTTTCGTTAAAAAATAAAAAAGAAGCTTTGTTTTAAATGTGAATTAAATTAGACGACTTTTTTAATCGAAATTTGTCTTAGATGAGAAATTATTAATCCCATATAATGAAAAGCAAATTAAGGGAAATGAAAAGAAAATATTTTGGAGAGAAAACAGGAAACAATTAGTGACTTGAGTTTAAATTTTAATAAGAAATGATAACTTTCTTGTCGATGTCATGTTGGTTCTACTACTATTAGATTTTAGGTAGCAGTTTAGTAAAAATAGAAAAAAAGTTTAGTATTGTAAAGCTGTTAGAGGAATTGCATTTTATCATCTTTTATATTGTCTTTACTTTCATAAATTTATTATTTTAATCATTCTTAATCCTGGAATAATAAAATCAAATCAATGTTGAGTTAGGGTCATAATTTAAAAGAGAAGCTAAGTGGAAATTTGCGTAGCGCTTGACTGTTACATATATTCGGAGCTAGAAATGAATAAAGCCTTTTAAAAATAATGTTTGAATTTTAAGTTCTAGTTAAAAAAAGAACTAACTTGTACCGTTTGAAATGTGAGTTAAATTAGATGATTTCTTTAATCGGAATTACTTTTAAGTGAGAAATTGTCAATCATATTTAGCGAAAAGCAAATTAAGAAAACAAAGAGGAAAATATTATAGAGATGATAACACAGGAAATAATTAGTTATATGAGTTTACATTTCAATAAGAAATTATAAATGTTTTTTCGATGTCATGCTAATTCCACTACTATTAGATATTAGGTAACAGTTTGGTAAAAAAGAGGTTTAGTAATAACTTTTTACTATTAGCGGTGAGAGTCAGGTTTGTATGTGACTTTTCTAGCAGTTTAGTTGACAACTTTTAGGTGATTGATAATAACCCCCCATTTAATATCAGCCTGCTAAGCAGTTGCTGAAATTTATTCGTTTTTGACGAGAATGGCACACATTAGATACATTATGAGATTCAAAAGTTTCTTCATTATATTTATAGCATTAAGTTCAATCCAATTAATAGTAAATTTCGACTAGTTTAGTAGCATTAAGTCCATTAGCTTCCTTCCAATTATTGGTGTTCTTAAAAACAGTGTCCATTGAATAATGTTTAAATAATGTAATAATTTTTCAGAACAAGTAAGGAAAAACCATGTTCAGAACTCGAGAAATAGCAATATTTGTGTAAATAAATAATTGAACCTGTTAAATTACGTTTGAAAATTTACGAACTGTTAGGAAAAAACTAAATTTTACAGTAAAAAAAGTAATATAAAAAGAATGATTAAAAACGGTAAATTACAGTTAATTAAAAAAAACAGTCAAAGTAGTAGATAAGCAGTGGATAAAGTAATAAAACTATTGGAAGGCTTGAGTTCCTAATAAAAAATTTTCCGACATTCAAATTAAAAACATTTAATTTGCAGATGCTATCCGTACTTTAAACCTAATATTTATTAAAATTATTTTTTAGTCGAAGTTAATTTTAACGAAAGCATGATTTTATATGAATTTATATTACATGTCTTAGCAAAGTAATAATAAATCATTTAAATATTTACATCATACAATAATTAACCGAAATGCTCTATTTTTTTCTAAAACGGTTATTAATCATCTTTTAGTATATACTCTATTTTATTTACACCATCAATGAAGCTATATAACTCAGGTACACTGTAAAAATTCCGTACCCAGGTTGCCGGTACGTTTTACAGTAAAATCAGTTTTTACAAGAACTTGTTACGGAACAAAAGATCTGGTTGACTATAATTTTCACAGTAATAACTACCATAAAATCACTGTTAATTCTATAAATATTGTTGTAAAATAACGGTACACTATTTTACGGCAAAAAGGAACTTCGTGAGAAAATGGATAATACGTATGATGCACCCGAAGTGCCGGTAATTTGTAACGCAATTTGATCCATGTACTTTTACAGTGTAGTCATGTTCTTTCATCATGTGTCCACGCATGTTCTTTTTAGTTTTGGTCAAAACAGAAAATTTTAAATCCAAATCATCTTTTTAAACTGACCTTCTTAGAGGAAGTTTTAATAGACTAGAAAGTATCACCCTCTGATCGCTCTTCTCATCAAACTCCGTTATTGATTCTCATTCCTCATTGTTTTTGTTTCTCATTAAAAATAAATATTTACTAAAATGCATGCATAGATTTGTTAATAAGATAGATAATTATTGAAATTTTAACATGATAAAATTAACTACTAGAGAGAACTTTTGGAATTAACAAAAAACTTTACTATACTTGAAACATTTTTTTTTAACATAGGATTTTAAAATATGTGATACAACGAGAATAAATATATGAGACGCAATTTTACTAGTTAGTGTCCTGTTATAATAACTATATATTATTACAGCTGAAGTAGAAAGTGGAAATGGCTTTTATCTAACGGCTTTTTTTAAAAAAAAATAGTATAAATGTTGAGCTTTAAATCATACAGCATTTTACCAGTCTCCCTTTCCTGTTACTTTTGCAATCAACTAAACCCAAATCAAATCAAATAAAGACCTTGAGAGAGATAAATAAAATTACTTCAACTTTCAATGGCTGCAAAACAAAATATAAAGTAAATTTTGATATTTAGAGCAGTTACGGAGGTGACGTTCTTTAAATTTTTTAATATAGAAACAAATAATTCTCGTCTGTGTTGTGTGAAAAAAGATACAAAAACCTTCATGGATTAGCTCTTCTATAAGAGAACCTTAACAATAATGTTTTGTGTCAGAACTGTAAATATTTATTTTTCCATATAGGCGTAAAATATCATATTTTCAAACAATTGAAGCAATAATCCTTTTACATAGACATCAAATGGCATAAAATGTTTTTAACACTATGAGAAAAAGCTGACTGTATGCTATAAGACCAAAGTGTAAGCACTTGGAAGAAAATATTTTAATTAAGAATATTTTTAAGTACACAATATCAAAAATTTAGCTTTAAGTTAAAATAGAACATTATAAAACTAAGTTTAAATTAATTTTATTACAAACATGTATTCATCTAAAATTGAATAAATATGAACTTTTTGATTTCTTGACATTTCAGACCGTTTCTATGCATAGAAAGCAATCGTAATAAAAACTTCTCCCTTTAAAATCCAAATAATGAATTGCAATCAACATTTCATATCTACAGAAAACTGACTGTATGTTATAAGACCAAAGTATAAACACGTGGAAAAAAATTAAAAATACTTTTATACATACAATATCAAAAATTTTGTTTTAAGTTAAAATAGAACATTATAAAACTAAGTTTAAATTAATTTTATTACAAACATGTATTCCTCTAAAATTGAATAAATATGAACTTTTTGATTTCTTGACATTTCAGGCCGTTTCTATGCATAGAAAGCAATCGTAATAAAAAATTCTCCCTTTAAAATCCAAATAATGAATTGCTATCCATATTTCAAATCTACAGAACCAGGAAAACTTGCTTTTGCGTATCCTAATATTTTGACTCAATAATTCAAACAACAAGAAACGACCCTTGCTTTCCACGAGCAAAAAATTCTCTTTCATGCTTTTGTCCCCTCACTATCCCCATGCAATTATTTACAAACCATTTTAGGCATCAAGCTTTGTATGTGAAAAAAGCACAGCATGAATTATGTGGCAGTCTGGACAATATGAGTTATATGTCATTTGGTGCGCCAAGAAAGAAAATCTATGTCCCACCATTTATATTGACAGAGGAGGCAAGAATAAGTTAAAATATTTGCCAGGCATATTTTTGTCCATTTAACCGTGCACAAGGACATTTTGTTTGTGTATAGCATTTTTTTTATGAAATTGTTATGAAATATGTAAATTCATTGTAGTGAAAAATAATAAATTTGTAAAATATATACGAATTAAAATTGATGATACACTTAGGTTTTGGTTTTAGGAAGAAGGATTCGTTTTGAGTGATTTAAACTTTTAAAGTAATTTTGTTTGTACCTAAAAATAATTATAAAGCCTATTAATTTTTTATGTGCAGTTTTGTTTTACCATGCCTGTCACCCTTTGCTTTTTTTGGTGAATGAATTTCCCATATGGTATTGAAAACCAAATTGAAACTTATTTGTAGGTAGAAATATATTTTTATATTTGTTATGGTTTGAAAGCTTGGTCGTTCCAATAACTTGTATTGATTTTTGTGATTGTTTTATTTACATTAAGTGATATTCAAATTTATTTTAAATTAAAATTAAATCAAAGAATTGAAAAGAATTTTATAAATTGTTTTTATTAAATTGTTATGAAATATGTAAATTCATTGTAGTGAAAAATAATAAATTTGTAAAATATATATGAATTAAAATTGATGATACACTTAGGTTTTGGTTTTAGGAAGAAGGATTCGTTTTGAGTGATTTAAACTTTTAAAGTGTTTATGTTTGTACCTAAAAATAATTATAAAGTCTATTATGTTTATGTGCAGTTTTGTTATACCATACCTGTCACCCTTTACTTTTTTTGTGGAATGAATTTCCCATATGGTATTGAAAACCAAATTAAAACTTATTTGTAGGTAGAAATACATTTTTATATTTGTTACGGTTTGAAAGTTGGTCATTTCAGTAAATTGTTATGGTTTTAAAGATTGTTTTATTTACATCAAGTGATATTGAAATTTATTTTGAATTAAAAATAATTCTAAAACTTAAAAAGAATTTTATTAAAACCCAAATATTACAGACAATTCATAGTAGTCGGCAGCCATGGTAAAACTATGCATTCATATTTTTATTCGTGATGCGTTGATGTGGAAGGGAATATCCAATAATAGAAATAATCGTACATAAATCTGGAAGTAGAGTACAATAATATTCATAAAATTGGGTTCGTGAGTTATAGATCTAAATGTCACACTGCAGAAACAGCGGTGTTATATTTCTCTCAATTGGATCTTAAATGGCTTAATATTTTGTGAGAAAGAACACTTTATTTTAACACCAAATCCAGACCTCATATATACTTTAAGGGGTAGTTTGGTTTTTATATCAATAATGCAAGACGCTAACTTAAGGATCGCGCGCAGTCACACCATTTATGAGCTGCTTTCGTAGCCAAACACATAATTTTTTTATGCTTAAAGAAAGTAATCTAAAGTAATGCTTAAGTAATCTAAAACGTGAGCTTTTTTGTTATTTTGCAACTGATATATACACAGTGTAAAAGCTGTGGTGTAATAATAATTCAAATTTTATGTTGATAGACTTTAAAGTTTTGTGAGTGATTACTTTGTTTCAAGCTAGTGCATAAACAAGCATTCTTACGCACTTTAAAGGGTGTAGTTAAGTCTTAACAACAATAATTGATAAGCCTTATTCCTATTTGCTGCTTTTTGGGGACGGAGGCTGTGTTTTTTTCAGAGCTCCAAAAGTTTGGAGAATAATTAGTTTTGAATTCTTGTGTATTCTATCTTCTTAATTTGAGAAAAAATGCATTATATCCAGAGATGATTGTGACATGATTTTAAATTAAGAAAATTTTGTTGACTTAATATCTTTTTTTTAATTTTAAAATTTTTTGCACTTGGATTCATCTGCGATCAACTTATACCAAATCGAATTTTTATATCTTGTTTTATCTGCACCTGACAAAGCAGAAATTTGTTATTTCTTAATGAAAATAGAGCTCCAACTTATACACCAAGATAAACTGTAAATTAGTATATGCAATTATGGTAGGGCATATATAAATCGTTTAATGAATGCTTTTGAACCATTAGTTGCAGTTTAAAACTGAATAATTGAATAATTTCAATATGGTGACAATATGACAGATAAGATTTTGGTTTTCTTGAAGTATTTATTTAAAATGTGAATTTTTCATGTCGGATTTAATTTACACCTTGATCATAGCCTATTTAATACCGAGTAACTTTCAATCCCAATCCGTATCACTGACTGATTAAAAAATTATTGTGTTCCTTTATTTGCCAACTAATTTCAATCTTCTTTTCGGACAAATTTTGCAAACAAACAAATCATGTAAGCTGTCCGTATATTTTGATGTCCGTATATTTTGAGTTGCATAATCAAGATACTTGTTTCTCATAAGATGTAAATAAATCTGCCATTTGTAAAAATTGAAATTATAATTTTCAACGTCTATTCACTTTGGTTTTGTTTGAATTCATATTAATATTCTGTCTGTGCTGAACAATAGAAATTATCCTTGGATTTATTATGGTGGAACATTTAGTGAACCACTACTTTGGTGTTAAGTTGAAGCTACCATATTTGGTATCCAGACATACGAGGATTTTTACAGTGTAGAGAGATATAAAAATATGTATAAATCGAAACACCAAGTCGCAACGACTCCTAAAGAAATCATCGCTGACACCAATAGTCTGTTTGATTCTGAAATCCGCCACAAAATTATTTTTATCGCAAAAAGAAAAACTGAACAGCTCTGTGAATAACAAACCAGCTACTATTTTGTACGCTATAGTGCGTCGCTACAGCGAATTTCTTATTTCTTATTTCTTTACAATCTCTGCTTGCATTTAATTTTAATAATTTACCTTGTTAGAAAAATATTTTTCTATAAAAACGTTTTAGTGGTAAAAAATTACAAAAATCGTTAAGTATCATCGTACATTAGATTTCATTGCAAAAAATTTGGATTTTCATAAAAATAAAAATGAATTCCATAACCATATTTCAAATTATGTAAAAAAAAACTATCGAAAAAAATTATTTGAAATATTATAAGAGCATAAAAACATTTATTTTAAATAAATATAAAAAAATCATGAGCATATTGAATTTATTATGTAATTAAAGCTGTTAAAATAACTAACATTTTATGCCTACTAATTGTCAATTATATTCATCCCGAGATTAATACTCATAAATATATAATATCTCTCACATCCAATGAAAAACTTAGAAGTATAGGGACATAAAATGTTATTGCCAGACATTTGCTCACGTGCATGTCTGTATTGGCCCCCGCAGAGTGATTAACAGCGTGATACTGTTAATTGGAAAGAGAGCTTTCTGCTAAGTGGGCAGAGACTAGAGCAGGCTCCTAAATGAACGTAAAACTACTCGGTCTTTTTTTTAAGTACCACAATAATGCCTTCGGCTTTTAAATAAAGTATATTGTTTTGAGACATAGCTGTAGGTAAAGGCGTGGTAGATGTAGCCTTATTGAGATTAATTACTGCTGGGAGTATGATACTTTTTTGTTCCTATTCGCTCTGTTTTAGCTACTTTGTTTTTATGGTTAGTTTCGTATGTTTTTACAGTTACAACTAACTTACTTTGCATGACTAAGATCATTTTTATATAAATTTTTCTACTTCATGATTGAGACGGGAATGGAGAGATTGTCTTTCTGTCTGTGCGTCTCTCTCATAATTGTAGTACTGGTTATTCTATCATCCTGAAATTCAGTGAGCAGTTGCAAAAGGCAAATTTAGCCCCCGATCCAAAAATTACTTAGTTCTCTTGGGTAGAGCTGTTTGAAAAACTGGAATTTTTTCATTGGCTTAGATCTCGCCATTGATAAAATTGAAACGGTAAACTACTTTCTTTCCTTCAAATATTTTTAATATTACATCAGTGACATTTGAATTATATTAAAGTAAAATTAGTGAAGAAAACATACTTATTCTTTTTAGGGAACTAAAAAAAACTTTCATCCTCTTATTGACTCCAATGAGGCTTAATTAATTTAGGTAATATGACCAGAATGAAATAGAAAAAATAGCTGTATTCTAAAAAGAGAAATTAATGGAGACATGGTAATAATTCTTTTAAGAAAAACGTAAAAAATTAAACTAATATAGAGGCCAGTGATGCGTAATTAATTTTGATAATGAGAAAATGAAATGAAAAAAAATATACTATGTGATATAAAACAAAATTAGTAGAAATGGTACTAAATAGTTTAGGAAAAAACGTAAAAAATCGCCATATTGTTTTTGACGCTTTTATGCTTAATTTTGGTAATAATTACTAATTGAAATTAAAAATTAGCTATGTGAAAAGCAATATTAATGGAAAAAGGATATTAATAGAAGCTTAAAAAATAATCAAACTATTATTGATGCCAATAACGCTTAACTATATTTAGTAATAAATACTGACTTAATTATTATAAACAAAATCTTTTTAAAAAATGGCACTGATCCAATAACACTTAATTGATTTTGGTAATTAGAGATTACTGCTATTATGGAAACTGACATAGTTTTAATAGATACCATAGGTAAAAATAAATTTGTCCCAGAGTATTAAATATTTTTATTTCTTAATCAATGTCAAGTGTTATTTAGTCTTTTTATAATAAAACTTTAAGTACAATTAGTTGAAACTTGAATTATAATTACAATTAGTTGTATTTAAAATGAAATCTCAACTAAAATTTTAGTTGCAAATAATAAGATCGAAAAATATTTGAAAATCGTTGTTTAATTTTTAAATTGTTGAACTAAATAAAAATGTGTTTATCAATTAAATATAAAACAGTACTTTCCAATTTCACCTGCGCAAGTAAGTTCGGATATTTTATTTATTTATTTATTTAAATGTTTTTTCTAAATAGCTGTCACCTAATACATTAACAAAAAGAAAGTTGAATTTATTTGCACTTGGTGCCTTTCATTGGCGAATTTATCTAATTAGAAATTAGTAAAAAAATGCTTATGTATTTATAGCAAAATTTATGGAAAAGTGGTACTAATTCGCTTAAGAGAAACGGAAAAAATCGCCATATTATTATTGAAGGCAATGATGCTAAATTAAATTAGGTAATTTACGCATATTGCAAAATAATGGAGTAAGGCTATTTATTTGTCTAGAAAAACAGTAAAAAAACAACATACTATCATTGACGACAATGATGCTTGATTAATGTTGGCAATAAGTATTAATTGCAATAAAAAAAAAAAAACAACTTTTGTTCTAAAATGCAAATATAGTTTAAAAAAGATACTTATTCGTTTTAGGGAAACTTAAAAAATCGATATATTATTATTGACTCTAATTGATATTTATAATATGTTATAAATTTTATATTTTATAACCGTCTTTGACCAGCCAATCCAATTTTGTGTTTACGTCCACTAAACTCCGTAGTCTTGTAATTTTGAACCCAATCCATAAGACAAGAGATCTCCTGGATCAAGTATTGGGAGAAATTTGCCTTCGTGGATGACTTTTTGAAGGAAATAACCCGCATTTGCTTTACATGGAGAGGAAAACTACGAAACCTCCCACGGTTAGCCTGATGACAAGGAAACTTTAACCTTTGATCTGTCTACCACTGATGATATTTTACGTCAGTACTATGGTCGGTCCGAGCTTGGTGCAGAAATCGTATAGACCATTCATCGCTAGGATTTGAAATCTGTTCACCTGATTGGGACGTGACCGCTCTATCCCCTGAGCCACCACTGCTCAATATTTAGTAATTTTATTTTATTCTATAGCTATCGGTGAACAGCCAACCCAATGTTTGGGTTTACAACTACTAATGTTCAACTCCGTAAGCTTGTAATTTTGAACTCAATCCAGAAGACAAGGGTACTCCTAGTTCAAGTATTGGGAGAATTTTGCCTTCGTGGAAGACTTTTTCATGGAACTAAACCCTATTTGTGTTACATGGAGAGGATACCTCACACGGTTAGCCTAACTGCAAGGGGTCATTTAAAAAGATTAACACGAAACTTTTCATGAGCGACTTTAATTATTTTACCATTTTAGTTTCAAATAATACCTAATGCTTCAACGTAACCCTGATTTGCTTTACTTTTATTTAGGGTTATGTCATCATATTATGCATCATAACGTGATAAATAAAAGTAATTAATGCTAAATCAAAGTTAAGTAATTAATGTTTTATATAAAAACGCTGCTATTTGGAATCAATAAATTTATTAATTAAAAGTTCTTTTTAAAGAAAAATGTTAACGACCAAATCTGCATTAAAAGCTAACATAAATAGTATAAAAATAAGAAAACGAATGAACTGAGATACTTAATTAAGATTTTAAATTAATATTTCAATCTAGTGCATTAAAATTTCTTTTTATGTCTAAAATACTTGTCTCATTGTTTCTGATCTTTAAAATTCTTGATACCATATAAAGATTTAACGTAAAAAAAATTATCTCAAATAATATTTATGACAGTATAAAATAAGTAAAATTAATGCTTTGCTTACGTGCTTTTAACATCTAATTTGTACAAAATTAAAATTTTAAAGCTTTAGATAATTACTTCTTAAAATAACTAAAAAAAAATTTCAAGTTGAATGCATAGCACTTATAATTTTATGGCTGAAACTCCTTTTCAATCTAAAAGTTTTAGATATTTTTCTAAACTTATTATCTTAAAATTCCTTTTATTCAGTCATCGCTTGTCAGAAAATCATGTTTAAAAAGTTCAGCCTAGCAAAATTCAAAACCTTTCAAATTACCCTCATTTTTTATCGCCTCTGTACATTTTAATATCTAAATTCAATTGCTAGGCTTTTAAACGTTATTTCTACTGTAAAACCTACACATTTCCACACAATGGTCGTTTCGACCCCCTTTTTCCCATGCACGTGCGGGATTGCTCTTAAGCATCCCTTCCTGATCTTGCAATTCCCAACATCCCTCCCTTCGCTGGTTCCTTCATTAAAAGGGATGAATTGTCTCATTTCATGACCGATACGAGGAAAATAAATTCAATTTTCGACTTTTCCATTTTCCATTATATACTTTTTTCCCTTTTTTTCCCCGTTCTGCTGATGCACTGTAAAGGGAAAAAAAGAAAATGGGAAAAATAGAAGGGCTTTTAAAGGAGGCTACTACGTTGAGCCTCTAAGGTAAATTCAGTCAAAAGCATTTTCTCATTTCATTTTCCTTTCTGCTGTTAAGTTCATTTTCACGCAGGTCTTTCCAAATGCGAATGACATTTTTAAAGAAAATTTGTGTCTACTTTTATTCTTTTCTTTCAATCTCAACTCTCTTTTCGAGATTCTTTTCTTCGTTTATAACAGACTGATCTGGAGATTCGTATGCAAAGCATTTCACAGAGAAAAATCAAATAATGTTTAGTTTTAAAAGTAAGGTTTAGTAAAGATATTGCTTTAATAAGATAATGACTTTTTAAGGGAATCTCAGGTATTGGTTAAATAATGCTACTAGTTTATAAAAAAAAAATATGTTATTTAAGTTTAAATATTTTTATTTCTTAGTTTCATGATTTTTAAAGCTCATAAGGATTCTAAGGAGTTTCTTTAAGTCTTTTACAAATTTTACGAATTTCTTTAGTTTTAAAAAATTTAAGGTATGTGTTCCTTTTAAATTAAAGATATTGGTTAAATAACTATAAAGAAAAGAATGAGATTTTTTTAAATCGGATCTTGATTATTTTCACTTCGCTGATTTCAAATATGCTATCAAGGTGTTTCTCCGAACTACAGATATTTTTAATGACACTTCAGAATATATAAGAATATATCTTAGTTTAAAACAGTTAAATATAACAAGGGGTCACATAAATGTTGCGACAAACTTCTTTGTAAGCAAGGGCACATTATCAAGATAAAAAAGTTTATGAGAACTCATGTCCTGCAAAGTCGTCGGTTGTTGCTAGTTGCTCTTCCTTGCTAGGGACTGTTTCTTTGTGTGCTTCTGAACATTCCATAACAGGGAAGCACATTTAGACGTGTACGTCGACATTTTCGAGCAAAGATTCCCATGCAGTTTTAATCCATATGATGTTCCCTAACTTCTCAGTAGATTTGTCACATCAATAACATGACCCCTTGCTATATATAACGTTTTTAAACCTGTATATTTAAAAAAAAACGATTAAAAATTTTATAAAAAAAGCATAGAGTTTTAGGAGCGAAAATAATTCCAGATTTGAAATCTCCTCCCCCATATTAAACAAAATCAAGTGCTTGCATAAATGCAACAAAAATTCTGTTTCCCGGTGTTATTTATTTGAAAATACATAGTTTATTGCAAGTATACTTCTTGCAATAGTTTCAATATAAATAAAGATTCATGAGGTTTTTGTTTTCAAAGTAAATCCCAATACTCGTTGCATACGTATGCTCTGAAACAATTCAGAATTCAAAATTTGTGACCAGCGGTATGATGGTAACAGTAACATTAGAGTCATTATTGCGCACTAGTGACCTTTACTTCTTATAACATGTTTTTACACCCTATGGTCTCCCGATTATTAGCATTATTCTTTTTCTTTCAAAGTTTAAAACAGTACCTTTGGTATAGTTTTAGTTACAATAAAACTACTTGTCTATTCAAACTACTCATCTAATTGAGATTTGATTTTTTTTCCTCATAACTTAAGTCAATATTTTGGTAATTATCTCACTGCATATATTTAAAGAAAACTTACTTCATTTTCTGTACAAATTCTTTGAAATTAGAATTTGGGCATTATTTTGGTTTTTAATACCAACCCTTCAGTGGAGTACTTTTTTAACTATGAGTAATTTAACTTTTACAAAGATTTGAGTAGCTCGTAAAGGTTGAATTTAAACACAAAATTATACTTTATTTAGGCGATTAGAATACGTACTTTAAAAGTTCCAATTAGGAAAATCCTTAAACCTAGGGAGACTTTAAGGTCAGCTAATGTTGTATGGCTAAAACCACTAAATATTTTCAATTTTTCCTTATTATTATCTTTAATGAAAAAAGTAAGTAAAGCACTTAATTGATTCAATATCCATCTCCCTATTTCAGTTTGTTATAAATACTACTCAAAATAATTTCTTTCTAAAAATAAATAGTTTTTCTCTAAAAAATGCTCACAAAAGTTTGCATTTCGACCACAACAAATGAATGCAAAAACATAAAGGTGATCTCATTTTGTATTCCTCCGTTTTCTGTAACTCAAATTTGCGAAACTTCAGCACCAGAATTCTAAGTGAAAGGCCCTTCCGTGCGGTGTTAGGCCACTTCTTCTACTCGAATACGCCGGGCCATTTTCGCCAGAGATAAGGATTTCATTTCTCTTTGCCCCAACTTATAAAAAGCATTGTCATTCACGACAGTAAATCTCATCAGAAAATTTTTGCTTCACCCTTTTACTATTGAATTACGTCTACGCATGCAAAAGAGGGTTTGCAATCGCTGGAATCATCAATCTTTGAAGGGTCCTCGTGCCAGCTTTGATTTTGTTCTGTTTGTTGAAGAAATGGGAGAGGAAAAAAAAAACTGAACAATTCAAATCATACTTGAATACTAATTTGAAAAGTTTTATTGTTGCAGAAATTAAGACCTGTTGCTAAATATCTACTTTTGGACTGTTTAAGTTTTACATTTGTTTCGTTTTGGTGTTACATGGTATCAGCCAAAAAAAACTTTCTTGTCTTGTTTTGCTATAGTATTTTAAAGATTGCAAAATAGTTATTTTTTTCAAAATTCTTTCATGAATAAGTTTATTGAAGAAGTGGTGTTAGACACTTTTATTCGAATACGCTGGACCATTTTTGATTGAGATAAGAGTTAACATTTCTCTTTATTCCAAATCATAAAAGTCATTGTCATAAACAAGGAAATTTCCTCTGAAACCTTTCTCATAATACTCTTAAGATAGAAATACAATTACTCAGGCAAAAGCAGGTTTTCTATTGCTCGAATCATCAATTTTTGTTGAATCTTATTGATAGATTTAATTCTTCCTTTAGTTTTCAGAGATACTATGAAAAAGTTTTTAAAAAGAATCAAATCAGTGTCGAGTACTGATTTGTTAAGTTTTATTGCCAGGAAAATTAGGTTCTGATACTTATTTTTAGTAAGTTTGGTAATATTTATTTGTTTCTTTTCGCTGGTACACGTTTCGTTAGTTTTCTTGGTTTTGTTGGGAAGTGGTGTTTATTGAAAATATTTAGTTTCTCAAGAAATAAGAATTTTTCTCTCTTTAGGAGCATAATTGGAAGCTCACAAAATATTTATTTTTAACCCAATTTCTATGAAAAACTGTATAAATATATGTACTTGCGGGCACTGATTTTTCTTCATCAAGGAATATCTGGGGCTTTCAATTTTCCTTTACCATTTTTCGTTATTATCTCTCCGAATTTCAAGCTTTTTCCCTCTTTCTCCAAGTTGTTCCCTCCTGTTCTAATAGCCAATCCCTTTTTTCCTTGTTGTAGCTTATTACACAAATGGAAAAAAATTTGGTAAAATTACTGTCTTTTATAGTAATTTTTGATTAAAAAAAACAACCTGAATTTAATTAATAAAACAAAAATAAACGGTATTTAAACCATTAATTTGGTAATTTTTCCGTTCATATGAAAAAGGCTTACTGAAAATTCAGGTTTTCTTTATAATAGTTTTTATTACCACGCATTTAGTAAAAATACAAAATTAAAGAATTTTAACCGAATTATTGGTATTTATGTCATGCTCTAATGTATCATCATAAAGTTATAAAATTTTATCACATTTGCAAAATTTTCGCGCATATTATAATACTATATTTTATTGTTAATTTTTCAAATATCATAGATAATGCGCATTGGAAAAAAATACCCGATCTGTTTTTTATTCCCATACAGCCAGAAACACGGTAAATTTTACCATATTTGGTAGTTTTGATCATATATTTCATTTTAGAGCAGTTTTATACTTCATAGGTACATTTTTCTGCTTAGGTGTATTTCTATAATAAAGAAGGCTCTTCATTATTGTACCAAAACTATTATATGTTTGTGCGACAGCTTTTTTACTCTTCTTTCAAAATTTACTTACACCGTTTCACATTCGTTAAAATAATCCTTATAATTATATTAGTTTTGGCTCCTTTCCTTTACTCAGTAAAATATTTAAAAACTCATTCCCTCAATGTTAAAAAATTCAAATTTCGTATTTAAATTAGTATTTTAAATATTCTGAAACATGTTTCATTGTAAGTAAAGTTTTTAATAGGTACTATTATTTCCTCAAAGTCTAATGTAAGTGAAATTAAAATAAATATATTTCTTTGTAACAAAAACAGATTATAATAGCTATTTCAATTTGCAAATGTTCCCTTTCTTTCGCCATTTATAAAAGCAACACGGCAATTGGATGAAAACGCATTAACAGAGGTGCACATGAAGCATGTTTATACCATGTAACAACGTCATACTATGGTAAAAGAAGGCCAACGAAGCAGTGAGTTGGCTAGAAACGAGTTGGGTTTACGATCCATGCATACCTTTGTGCGAGTCCCTTGGCACATATTAAGTAAGGGAATCGGAAATTGGCGAAACATTAATTTCTCTCCACCAGAAAGCATAAAACCCAACCAGACAGAAGTCTCTTTTTGTTTAGCTATGCCAGAAATTCACTTTAAACGCCAACTGGGGAAAATTTTGTTGAAAAGAGAGATAGCCTCTTCATTCATATATCGCTTCTGCGGTACTCTTTTTATTATGATTGTTCATTAATGGCAAACATAAAAGGACTTGCTTGTTGAAGATTTTTATAGCCTAGAAGTTATTGCAGAAAACACTTCCGATGCGATAGTTTGGGGTAATGACTAAGTTTTGTTATGCTTTTCCGCTAAAATAAACAAAGTTAGAAGATGGAATTAATTAAATATTTTTACAAAATAAAACTTACTCGTTTTATTACATTAATGGAGACAATTTCTTTTAAAATATGTTGTTTTACAAAATAATAATATTCAGTTTTCTTAATGTTCAAATATTCAATTAAAATTTTTATCCGCGTATATTTGTTTTAAAGGGAAAGAAAAGGTTTCAAGGCATTGTTACATTAAACTTTGAGCAAACAAAAATACTACGTATGTTGTTTTATTCCGTTGGTAGGAGTGGTAGGTGATTAAAATTTTATGATTTTATTTGATATCCTTATTTATCTAATTCATCTTTGCTAGAATAAACTTTTATGGCAGGTAAAGAAAATAATTTGAATTACTTTATATATCCATTGTCATTTTGTATTATTATTTTAAATTTTATTTTTCCTTTTTGCAACATTTAAATTTTAAATTGTGTTTAAAAGAATTTCCCATATTTTGATTCAGTTATGAAAAATATTTTGATCAACTAGTTATGAGACTAGAAAACAAAGAAAAATAATTTCAAATCTTTTAGTAAAATAAATAACGTTATTATTTAATGCATACGTCGATGGCACAAATATTTCAGTTCATCGAAGTTTGAAAAACAATATTTTAGTAAAAAATCAACAGGAAAAAAGTTAGATGTAAATCAAAGTACCAATTTTCGAGATATTAGCTATCATGCATGCAGATATATCAGCAATAACCTATTAAGATATATATTGAAAAAAGTGATAACCCACAACTTATGAAAATTTCACTTCACTGTTTTTACGAATGAATATAACAAAAGCTTTAATTTTGCAGAACTAACATTTAGAAACTGATAAATTAAAAATACTTAAACATTTTTACCATTTGAAGTAAATATTATTCATGGAAATATAAAATGTATATTTCTTCATCTTCTTCTTCAGCCCTACAGCCCCTTACAGGTCTTGGCTGCCTCAACCATGCGTAGCCTCCTATCCATGGCGACTTTTTTCCAGTTGTTAATCTTTATTACTTTGAGATCTTTAGTAGTGTCATCGAGCCATCTAGTTGGAGGTCCTCCTCTGGCCCGAGATCCAGAAAGATTTTTAAAGGTTGCTATTCGTACTGCATTGTTTTCTAGACCTCTCCAGATATAACCAAGCCATCTTAATCTATTGCTTCGGCACTATCTGTGGCTGTCCATAGAGTCTATACAATTCAAAGTTGTATCTGATTCGCCAACAGCCTCTTTCCTGTACTGGGCCAAAAATATTTCTAAGGATTTTCCTTTCAAAAACACCAAGAGTACGCTGAGAAATGTATATTTACTTCTAGTTAAAAAAAATGGATTATAACTTTTTGAACCCAAAACTTCATGCAAAGTTAAATTTATCTGGATAATTAAATTTAATGATAAAGTTTAATGTAATAGTACTATAAAGTAGAACTTTAAAGTACTATTAAATTATTAATTTTTTTCAGCATGTTAGTTCTCAACATGCTGAAACATGCTTGAACATGAGAAATACTATATAATTTTTAAAAAAATGTATTCCACTTTAAATTCTATTAAAGAAAATTTCTTTTTGAAAAAGGTTAAAATATTTTTGTATAAAAATATGGATTTCAAGACTTTATTTCAATGTAGAAGTTTAACTCGTTAATGCTGAGCATCAAATGACAACAATAGAGACAAAAAGATTCGTTAAAAATAAATATTGTATTTAATACACTTTTAAGAATTTTTGTGAATCTTAATGTAATAAATTGTGGCAACTACTTTAAACGTGGTGTAATTAAACGCCATGCATAATTCCTGAATCTAGTGTTTTCAACACCAAACACGATTCCGTGTAAATTAACCGTTGCCGTCACCATTTTTGTTGTTTATGAACACTAAAATTAATATACACATTGATAAACTGATATACACTGACTCTATCGAAATATATACACTTAAGAGTCAGCAAATTTATTTTTATGCTAAAAGATAAATGAAGAATCAATAATTTAGCATGCATATATAAAATAATCCTCAATACAAGATTAGTTTTTAAATCAAACATACGTATAGCACAGAAAGAATATTAAGCCGAATTTGAACTAGGCTTAACAGAACGAAAGCTGACATAAATAACACATTTTAAAATCCTTTTATAGAGTTCTCAGAGATATAAATTTAAAATAGAATTATCCTTATTACACAACTGAAAATATATTTGCATATTTTAACTACGAGTACTTGTTTTGGTTGTAACATTTCTGCGTAGAAAACAACAACAATCTCCAGCTCATTCCAGATCGCAAGCTAACTACAGGTGTGCCAACGAAGCGAGCCAACATCGTGATTTTCAAAAGTGAAAACAATTCTAGTATTGTATGAAAGGGCAATGGTGTAATCGCATTCAATTTCAAGTATTAAGATTTAAATCACACTATTTTAAATCTTGAATAGTGTTCCTTCCCCCAATTTTTGTCCACATCCCATTTTTTATTTACGTCATCAGAATAATGAAATAACTGAAAATATATTTGCATATTTTCACGACGAGAATTTGTTTCGGTTGTAAAATTTCAGCGAAGAAAGCAACAACAAATTATCTCCAGCTCATTCTAGATTGCAAACGAACTACAGGTGTGCCAACGAAGCGAGCCAACATCGTGGTTTTCAAGAGTGAAAACAATTCTAGTATTGTGTGAAAGTGCAAGTGTTTGGTGTAAGCGCATTCAATTTTAAGTATTAAGCTTTGAATCACGCCATTTTAAATCTTGAATAGTGTTCCTTCCCCCAATTTTTGTCCACATCCCATTTTTTACTTACGTCATCAGAATAATGAAATATACTCAAAATGAAAAAAAAAAAAACTATCATAAAGATTGGGACAAGGGCAGCCTGATAGCGTTGGGACCAAATCGAACTTCTTTAAGAAAAGTACGCTTCATGTTAAAGCACCGTTTTTCTTTTTCTCATTTTCTTGTAGTAGACACATCTTTCCAAAGTCACACTCTCAGTTTTTCGAATCCAAACGGTATCTTAGAAGGCCACACATTGTAAATAAAGGTATATCTCTAAGTCATTCTCATCCCTTTTCTATCTCAGAGGCAGTAGTCATTTTTCAAATTCTTTTCGTTATCTACAGTAGGACAGAGTCTGTAGGGTTTTTAAATCTTAGGTACTTCATTTTCCCCCTTTTTTTCAAAGCTTCGAATTTTCATGGTGGAAAAAAAGATGAAGTTGCAAAATGTTTTACCACTCCCCAGCTTTCAATAAGTCAAAAATATAATAGCCCCTTCTTTTTATATCCCCTAGGCTATCAAAAAGACACGGTCACAGTTTAAGTCAATGTATTTTATTTTTTGGTGTACCCAGTTTGTGTAGGATATAATAAAATTTTACGGTATGCAATTTATGAGATTAAAAACGATTTTCTACAAGAAAAGGAAATTTTAATCGTAACTTTTTTGAAAGTGTGTGAATTGATTTCAGTCTTGTGAAATCTTCTTACGACTTTAAGTCAGAAGAAGAAATATTTTTTTTATTTTAATTTTAATATACATATTATCATTTGTGATAATATTGCGTTGAATGTTCTATGTAAGAAGAAACAAAAGCATCTCTGTAAAGTTTGATTTAATAATCTGATTTTCACATGGTAGGACTACTTACTTTTAAGAGAACGCCATACTATTAAAGAAATTTTTTGCTGCAAATTATCTTTCAACTCCATAACTAATTTTAAATTTAAAATATAGAAAAAAGTAGTTCATGCAAGTCTAGAGTAAGCCATGAAGTATGAAGTATTGAAAATAAAATTTTCTAAGTATCAAAATTAAAATAAATTATGAAAGACATGGAGATGAAAATTATGAGATGAAAATAAATAATAAAAATAAATATGAAGAAGAAATTATGAAAATAAATTATGAGAGTCATTACACCATGGAGAAGATATCTTCCATTAATTTGTTTGCATTTTGATTTTTTGCATTTTTTTTTCTTTAAATTTCATCTCCTACTCTAGGTTTGATTTAACTAACTTTTTCTTCATTTTAAATTTTAAATTAATTATGCAGATGAAAGAGAATCTGTGACGAAAAGTTTCACTCGTGGTATGGTGTCCTCTTAATAAGTAGTCTCAGTACGTAAAGCTTATCCTATAATATTTAAATCGATTAATTCAGATGATATTTTATGTTACGAAATCAGCCACAAAAACGTACTTTCACTGAATAAACATGCTTTTTCTTAGACTGGAAACCCTAGCAAAATCAGAATATAAGGACACATATGTTTCTAAATTCGAGCTCTTAAAAGTTTTGTTCTACAAACATAATAAAGTACGAATGAAATAAAATCTTGAAAATTCTGTTCTGGATTTTGGGACAGACCTAACTAAAATATTTTAAAGGTTCTTACGCTAAAAAATTTCATTTGATTTTTATTTGTAATTTAAATGTTGAAAAAAAATTGTCATTTATTTGAAATTTAAATTTATTATCATCAACTTTCAGGAAAGCTAAAATTAATGAATAAATTTTTGTTTAAAATGTACTTTTCTTAAAAAATTTAATGAGCAATGTAAAGGTGGAATAAATTTTTTTTTAATATTTAATCGGTTTATATGATGTTTCTAGATGTCCAATTAATAAAATTTGAGCAACGTAAAGTTAATATTTTGCTTTCGCAAGAAAAAGAAATCAAGTCTCATTTAAAGTTTTTGTTTTAATTTTAGGTACAATATTAAGTAGGACATTAGTAATACTTTTTAACCAGAAAAATAAATTGTTTCTTGGTATTCAAAGAGCAATTCAATCAATAGGAAATTAATCTTTGGAATTCTAGGAAAATAAAAAAATAGTTCCTATTATTCATTCTAAATACATTTTTGAATTCAAATGTGCAATAAAAAGGTGAACTTCATTTATACTATTTAATCAAATAGGTAGATTATATCTTGCTGCATAAATAATAAAAAGAACAAAACTCAAGATACAGAAAGTTAAGACTCATAAAACCTTCATATGCAGGATAAATGGATAGAGTAAAAAAAAAAAAGTAAAATGCATTATGTTTGAGTCGGCGTTTTCTGGCGGAGATGATATCCTTTTTCCGGGAAAAGTCAAACGAAATCCCGTAGAGTCTGAAAGGCATATATATCCAAATTCGGGAGTCTTAAGCCTCCTATTCTCATAACACGTTGAGACATGCTTTCGGAAAAACCCGAATAAAAGATAATGGTTAAAATATTCTCATCTCCGAGAAGAGCATTAGCGGAAGTTTTCTCCGCAACTTACCCCATTATTTTCATCCTTCAAAAAAGAAAACGACTCGGGGCGGGATGCCCAAAAAACACAAGAAGAAAAGGAAGGAAAAAAAACTTTGCCTTCTTTGGCAAACATAAAAAAATATGACTAGAAATTTCGTATCTCTTTTGAAGCGAAGGCATGACCATAAAAATACGTACTCCAGAATATATCTCTCAGCGTATATATTTTTAATAACGGCTTATGGTTAAAAAAAATCTCAAACCTCTGGAAACGGCTTAGGTTGTGGAGGATGTCAGGTTTTATCGGACCCTATAAAACATTATGACCAGTAAGCCGATTCTTTTTTATATCCTCCCTACTTCAGTATTTTAACTTTTTGTATGTGTCAGTTTTCATATACGGTGTCGCTTTTTGAAGAAAAAAAATGAAAAAAGAAAGAAAAAAGTTGGGCAGTGAGAGAAAATTTTAATCTTTTGAAACTGGGTGAAAAGAGTTTTTTTTTTCTTTTTTCTATCTGTGGCCAGCAAAACTTCTGAGTAAAGTTTTGGTTCAGGCCAATAAACCACGGTTATGATATTTTGGGCCTTCGCTTTTGTGTGCCAGGTTATGATTATTTGAAAGGAAAAAAGTGAGATATTGTTTTAGTTTTTTTTTTTCACTCAAGAGAGCTATTTTCTGACAAAATGACGCAGATACAAAAAATATTGAACTTTTTATTTGCAAAGTTTTATTTCATTCTCATTTGTAGGGAGGATTTACTTCAGAGAAAAATTTAAGTGTGTTCATATGAACTTTTTATGATCACTTTTAAACTAAGTAAGAGATGTTTGCAACACTTTAGCAGAATTGATTTTTTAAACTAATACGATTTCATTTATAAGCATCTAATTATATTAACATTTAATAATAATTAGGTTTCAGTGAATATTGAATATTATGTAATATAAGAAATACGTATATATAGACGAATAGTATGAATAGACCTAGTACAGTAAATAATATTTTGAAAGGAAACATAAGTTAAAAATGAAGCATAGTGTATTAATAATGTTTTAATCAGTACTAATAAAAATTTTTTTTATGGAAATTAAAGATTTATACATTTTCTGCAAGTTGCTTGCGGGTGACACAAAAATGATCGAAAATTTGAAAAATAACTTAAGAAGAAACAAAATGAAATTATAATGTATAGTTTATTGCATTCAGCTAGGGTCAGATATGTATTCTTACTACGTTTAAGAATTAGTCACCATGTTCGTCAACAAATAGTGCTGATCACTGACAAACAGACCATACAGAAAGTTTTTTTGATGCATGTGAGAAAATTTCTGCAAAAATATTTGCAGGAGTGGCTGTTAATTTTATTTCATAGCTGTTTGTATCACCATCTATTGACAAACTTTCAAACCAAAAGTAAAATTGGGTGAGATGAACTGGCTACCGAAGTAATATGCAGCAATCCATAAGTTATAATATTTAATATATTTCACTTCAGTTTCAACTATATACGTTGCATTTAGCAAAGTAATTTTTGTAAGAAAATATGTTCAACTATGTTTAACATAGCTATCCCCTGTGTAAAAAATTTACCATTATTTGAATATATTAATTGAATTTACTTTTGACCTATTTTTCCCAATTTTTAATAGTAATTTGGCTTGAATAATATAAGTAATATACAAGTTTTTCGTTCATAAGATTTCAGAAAAAAATATTCTTAATTATGTATTCCTGATATATCCTGATAATTTAATTCTGTTTCACGTTCTTTTGTAACATTAGTTTTAATTATCCAATATCATGTCCTAAAACGTTTTTAAAAACTACCTTTTAAAGAGCTATTTACGTATTAAAAAAGTTAATTTTTAATTATTTCCTGATCATAAAAATTTCTTGATACAAAGTTTTGGTTGCTGAATTATTTCTAGTTTTTAACAATTCATTAGTAATATTAAAGTAATATAAAATTCATTATACAAGTTAGTAATATAAAATTCATTAGTAATATTAAAGTAACGATATTTTATTTTATTAATAATGAAGTAAGTAAATTCATTTTAGGAACTCTCATTAATTTTACTGTTTCATAAATTGAACTATGATTTATGAATAAAATTAATCACTTACAAATAACGAAGAAAGACATTAGATACTAGCTTATATTTTTAAACTGTATCGAAACTTTTAACGAAACTAAATTATTCAGTTTTATCACTCGACGATTCTTTTGAATCACCCTCAAAACCATGAAAAGGATTCGAAATCAAATCATAGATTTAATATCAGCGTCCGGTTTTACTTTGTCACGATACCATTAAAGTAATTTCTTCCGCTAATGACGGATTTGTTTGAAAACAAGATCTAAATAATTCATTCTCGCACAACAGTATGGATACTTATTCATTATGCATAGCACGCCAGCTTTGAGAACACTTTAAAAAAGAAGTGGTACCTTTCATTTCGTATTCAATGGAGAAAGTCGTTAAAAGTTTAATGAATAGGATTCGTTTCTATGTTGTTTGTGTGAAGCACTAATTTTCTATCGGAATAAGTTTGAATAGAAAACATTTTCGTGTTCTGGAAAAGAAAGCTTTACTTAGGGAAAAGAAATTTTTCGGATGGCACTGAATAATGGTTAAATGCGAAGTAGAGGTTTTTCATCTTTTTTTACCTTCGTACCGAGTAATATACTTTTCTGTATAATGAATACATGATATGTATTTTATGTACACAGTAAAAATTGTGTTAAAAAAATCTATTTCGCTTTCGGTAAATTATTTATAGTCTTCAGTAGCTACCACGAAAACTGAAATTTCTTTAGGAGAGGCTCGGTAGAATATTTGAATGCTCGGAATATTTTAATTTTTTTTAAAAAACAAAGCGTTTTCAGATGGGGCATAAATTAAACTTTAAATTTAGAAAAGTAAAGTATTACCGTAATAGTTCGTTTTGGCATACAGGGTCATAAAGGTTAGGGATCCACTATTTTGAGACTAATAGCAATATGGCGATAATGTGGTCAGCATTGCGCAGCGACCTCCTTTATTTTCTACAATGTAAAGAATTTCGATCAAAATACGATATCGACTCCCAGGTTCATTTTATCGTAAAATCCATCTGAGCGTAAAATTTTGCGGAACAAAAAATATGATATATCGCAATTTTTACTGTAATATTTATTTCAAATCTACTGAATCACTGTAGCTAAATAATGATTGCTGTAAAATGTACTGTAATAAGCATTATGGTAAAAATGAATTTTATGATAAAATTAACTTTAGAGATGATCCATCTAGGGTGTAGATACATTTCCCCGAAATATGATTCAGAATTTCTTACAGTGTAAACAAGATATTACACTGAAATCTGAAGGAGGGTGAGCTTCAAGTTACTAACCGGAATCGGATAAAAGTGCTATACATGCTGTTTTCCTAAAATTAGTTTTCTGTTTAATTCAGGAAAGAAAGATAAGAGAACTTGAAATGTTTTGAGAGTCTAAAATACAGTGTTCTTGGTCCTTTGGCATAGGCAAGTGAGGTAGCAAAGCAGATATAATTTACTTATGTAACACATTTCAGATTTCTAATATCAGTTCTGCTAAAACCCTGCATTGCTCTTCGAAATTTTGTCTGCTATATTTTAAGTTTCTGCCACTTTACGTTCCTCGACTACTCTGGTTTCAATGATTTTTTTTACTCTTGTTAATATTCCCTTCTATTTTTTGTTAGAAACTGTAGATTTTCTTAATGTTTACCTGTTTGTAAAGTTTCATGACTGAAGCAAATGATACAAATGCTATTTTTTTAAAAATATATGTGAAATCTTTTTTTAAAATTTACAGTATAAACAAGGAATATGGAAAATGCTTCTAATTTGATTTTGGAGGTAGGAGAATTCTACGTTAAACAAATGGCACATTTATTAGTAACATATACATAGCTCGTAAATTTTTAAAATATGTTTGGTTGAAACTCCAATCATAAAGACTTTAATATTTGAAAATCCTGTTATTAGATAAAGAGTTATTTAAAGTGAATTTTACTAATAGAATTAATAGCCTTACGTGAGAGATTACCTTGCAAGACAAATCACATTTATTCAAATAAAGTTTCAATAAAACATAAATAGTTGTGTTTGTAAGAAACTTTTTTTATTTAAAATTGTATAAAACAATTAAAGTTAAATGCAGTTTAATATTTGTTTTACTTATTTCATTGAAATATAGTAATTTGCTTGCGTACTGAAAAAAAATCTGGCAAAATTACCATACTCCACGTTAATTACATTCCTGAACTAAAATTCTAGTTAAAAAATAAATTTACGCGGTATTTAAGCAATTCATTTGGCAATATTTACGTTTATATAACAGTTTACTGGAAATTCTGTTTCTTAAAATAGTTCTTATTACAACACATTTAGTAAAAAATGCAAAGCTGAAAAGTAAATTTAACTGAATAAATGGTTTTTATACCATGCTCTAAGAAATCATGAAAAAAGTTCCAAATTTTATCACAACTACTTCAATTTATCGCTTATTATAAAACCATATATTATTGTTAATTTCACCAAAATCATTAAAAAAGCTCTTTGGTAAAATTTGTCGAGCATTTTGATGTTTCATAGAGCAAGAAATACGGTAAATTTACCATATTCTGGTAGTTTTGGCTATACTTTGTTTTTTCTCAGTTTTGCAAAATTTTAAGTGAAAAATTATTTCAATTGCATTAAAATACTGAGCAAACACATAAATATTATTTGAAACCATGAAGCAGTTCTTTTTAATTTAGCTTCTTGACAATTAATAACTTCAATTATAACAAATATAAAAACAAAACGTATTTAAGGTCTTTATAAAGAAATATAACAAATAAATTTTTGATAATGCATTACTATTTATAAATCTAAGTATCTAACAAAGTCAAAAATAACTTTTATGTATCTTTGTTTCTTAAAACAAAGACTTATTAATTGAAGCATCACCTATTTGCAGGAAGTAAAGTGTAAACTGCGTATTGTCGACGAAAAGTTCTAAGGGTTATTAAGTCTGTCAAGCGCAAGTTGATGGAAGAAAATTGCAAGCACACACAATAGAATTATAGTTAATTTAATTAGTTGCAACTTGATGTGTACCTTTTAATAAAGTGTGCTATAATTAAGCATTGTTACGAAAATTTAATTTTAAGTCATTCTGTTTCAAACTTTTCAATTATCATCAAAGTCATCTTTATGGCACAGTGATTTTTAATGAAATTGTACTCCCAACCAATTATGTATTTATCAATTTAAATGGAATTCAATTAAAAAGTTAAATATTAAAATTTATATGCATTTTATAATGTACCATTTTTTTTCAAAATTTGCTGCAGATAAAAAGAAGCTACTTTGAACTGTTTATTAATAAATGAATTGAATGCGATTCAAAAAAAAATTAAGAGCATATTAAGAAACTAATTTTGACGCATTAAATCAAGCACAGCGATAGAATTCTTATTTAGGTAAAGCAATAAAATATTTATTGAATGTATCGAATTATTTAAAACTTGAGCATTAAAATATACAAGTCTAATAGATAATTAATTTTATTGAAAGAGGGTTCCTGAATATCGATTTTAAATTTTTAAAACAATTTTTTTAACTATTAATAAAAACATATTCTACTGTATCGTTGCCACCACTTTTGGTGCTGAGGTGAACTGATTTTTTTTTGCAGTTCATTTTTTCTGCAACATATTTCTTATTTACTTTTATAGTTTTATTTCTTCATTCCTTATTTGTTTGTTCACTTCGTATTGGAATTACTTTCATTTCGTCATTGCAAAAACGTTTCGTTTAAAAAACAGGCCCCACAATATATACATATATTGGAGTAAATTTCTTAAGCAAAAATATTATATATATAAGCTATTATTTCTGAAAATCTTTGAAGCTTTCGCTTGTGAATGTAACCTTTCTTTACTTTGTTTTCGAGACTGACTCAAAAGTTCACAATGTTAAGTAATATGATATTTTAATTAATTGATTAATTTTATTTAAAAAATATTTTTATAGACAAATGCTATATAACTCTTTGTTTTCTTCTTTTTTCTTACCAAATTTTTATTTATTTATTTTACAATTTATTTTGTATTCTGTCCCAATTTAGAGTCGATTTTACGTCATTTTATGAAATTATAGCAAACACAAAGGATCGGTAAGAGTTTGCTGTGATGATTTAACTTGCGTTGCCAAGCGTGATCAAGCTTGTCAATCACACACAAAAACATCCCAAATTGAAAAAAATAACAATATTTACTATTAAAATAATAAGAAGCATATCGATAATATCCTATCGTGATCTTCTGCTCTTCTTTTACTGTCCGATACGGTAAAAATAGGTTCGTTTCTCTTCTAGCAATATCTCGATGTAGTGAAACGATTGTACAGGGGTATTTTCTGTTAAGACTTACTATGGCACATCTTAATGTTTTTTTCGTATATTTTTCACGTACCATTCAAATAAGACCCTTTTCAAGCACATATTCTTTTAAATAGCATATAATGTATTAACCGTTTACTGTACAAATGGCTCACAAAATATTTAAATTAATGGCTAAATTTTGCATTAGTTTTTTTTAAAACTATTTAATGCTCGAATATAGAAAAAGAAAGAATTTATTTTTTTAACTAATTTTATATACGTTCCACTGTTTTGTGGTCATTTCAGAATTTGTTAGACCTCAAACTTTGATGGAATTTGACTTCATTTTGATCACGGGAAAAGAAAGAAAATATTTTTTTAACATAAATTCGGTATGTTGAGGTTCGTCAAATTGGGTTCTGTATTGTAACAATTGCTTCATAATTTTTGGTAAGCTGAGACTACAAACAGAATTAAAACTGTAAAGTATAATTAACTTAGATATTTAATTTTCAAAATCTTCTATATATTTAAACACAACATTCTTAAATAATGTTGAGACTTCACTGTAAAAAAATGTTTACTCAAATATTTCGGAACTTTCTTTGTTTTTGACAAAACCGTTTCCTGGCATATGCGCCAATTAAAAATTTCGCCAATGTGGCGGAATAATATCACTTTATCAAGAAAATGAATTTCGTCGAAATTAATTTGTAACTAATAAAAAATTTCGTCATTCTATTTTTTGACGAAAAAAAACTCACATAGCTTGATTTTCAATTACTTTACCTTGGACACCTATGGAATAACAAAGCAATAATATAGAAATAAATTACACGTTGCCGCGAAGCTGAATTCAAACCCCGGATCGTCTTGATATGTCCGATTCCTTGACCACAAAACACATGATCAGATTAACTCCTCACTTTATTTTCGATTGTCCAGTCCTTATTCTAGTTTTATCATTCTAGTTAGCAATCTCCCACAAAGAACTACGATGCGAATTTGAGTTGAGGAGATATTTTCGTCATGCATTTGAGAGTTCGCGTTCCATCACAAATCAAGTAATTTTATGTCAAAATGATTATTACAATTAGCAATATACTGCTCAAAGATTGCTAAATCGTCAAAAGGGAAAGTTTTATTTCTGAGAGTGTTTGTGAAAACATTTTAACAAAAATTGAGATTAAGTTAAAAAGATATAAAAAAAATAGCTTATTATATAACAAATAAAAATAAATCTATTTTACTTCATTGTTAAACAGAATTGAAATGCAAAGACGTAAAGAAAAAGTAAAGTTTTGCATACTTCAAACCTAATCAAAATAAAAACCTCTATCCATGAAGTTACGTCAAATTTAATGTTATTATATCGGCATAAATTATTTTTAACGAAGCTTCAAACTAAACTTAATCATAAGCCTTTTTAGAATTGAAAGAACAGTAGAATATTAAATAAACCAAAACAAGAAAAACAAAATAAGTTCTGTCATAAACACTCTCAGAACAAAATTTTCCAAAAACCCAAACTAGTAAAGTATTTGTAAGAATTTATTAAAGCTTCGAATGCTTTGAAGTAAGTCAAACTGGAGACTTTATTAAAATCTTCCTTACGGTTGTTATTTTTGTTGCCAGAATTTCAATTTCAATTTGAAAATAAGCTCAGAAATTCCTAGGGCTAAGAATGGATAAGGACTGGTCTCCCTTCCTTGTTAATATTATTATTAGCATTTCGATTACTTAAGCTTAGAACTTGGAAACTCTTTTTGAATTCATTATCTTTTTTTCGAAGAATCTCAATTTTCTTATCGTCGATAGTGTAATTCCATTTTTCAATCGCCTGTCTCGCCTAGTTAGAGCTAATGAAGGGAATTTCTTCGATAAGCTGACTACTTTAAATAAGTAAATTGAATTTTCTTCTGGCTTACAGGAAATAATTTTCATAAAACTTTCTACTAAATTGTTTCGATATTGAAATAAAGTAGTTTTGGCATGTATTATTATTTTTTTTCATTATTAGTACTTTGAAAATTGAAGATGCATTCAAAGGTTGGAGCTAAAATTGCGGTCATGTCCTATTACGATAAAAATTTTCAGTTTTCTTTTATAATTGTTAATTTGATCTGATAGCTCCAGTGTAGTGTAACAAATAGTTCAAAGAAGAAAGACTTATACTTCTTTTTCTGGTAAAACTTTCTTTCTATAATAATTTAAAACGAGTTTTTTTCTACTATATTGCAGATATTCAAAATCTTGCTTTCTTAACAATTTGATAATATAATAAGAAAATTGAATATTTTAAGCTTAAAAAAATTTAACCTAATTGAATAATGATTTATACTTTTATTTTTAACAGCAAATTATATGTCATGTTATTTAATAGCAAATTTCTGTCAGCAATTCATAATTGAGATAAAAGAGATAAAATATTTAAAAAAAAATTAAAGTAATTTTTATCTTTGATTGCATAAAATAAACTAGCTGAAACTTAAACAGCATTTTCTTCGATTTCTATTTATATTCAGCTAAGAAATGATTACATGATTCACGTATAGAGTATACTCTGTAGCAATCACCAGATCAAATTACGTTAAAAATTATTAGTACTGAAGGAGATGGTACATTTTACAGATACAGATTTTACAGATACAGATTTTATATATCAATATATCTTATGCACCGTAAGTTTTACAGTAATATTTATTGAATAACAGTAATTTAATAAAAAATACTGTAATAATCATGATTTACAGTTTTACGGATATAGCTGCCAGGGTGCCATTTGCCTTTTACCATAATATTATTTGGAATTTTTTTTACAGCGTAATGCTTTCATTATCTCATTTATAATATAATTTTCACGATAACGATTCTAGCTTAAATTCTATTAGCATGTATGAAGAATAGTGATAGCTTTCTTGAATATCACAAAAACACGAAAATGAGACAGGTCCAACAACTGCATCGTAAAAGATAAGCTACGTTGAAACATTCGTGTCCAATTAATCTTAAAATTGTTGTTAAGCAGTTCAAAATCTGATTTTCAATCAGAGAGTAGGAGTATGTGTTAAATTTCTTTTTCTCTTTTAATTTTACGCCATGAAAAATTTATGTAAAATTTATATACTCAAAAAAAAAGAAAGAAAACCATGTTATCATTCCTATAATTGATTCAGTTTTAGAGATATTATCATCGTTAGTTGGAAACAAACTTCTCTATTTTTCCGTAAGACAATCCCACCTATATAAAATTATAGTTACAGAAAGAATGCTTTTAGAATTGTAGACTGGTTCATAGTCTCTTCGAAAGTTAGCAATCTGATTTCTAGCAAAAGCCCGCTGTAAGACTTGGGATTTGTATACTGTAAAAAATCTTGATCAAATTAGAGAAAAAAGTACCGGCACTCAGGATGCCGGCATTTTTTTTTTATCGCGAATCTTACCGGAAACTGTTGCAGTACAAAAAATAATATATACCATAATTATTATAATAATTTCTGTATAAACACTAAATCACTCTAATTAAATAAATACTACTGTGAAACCTACGATATAATACTTTACGGTAAATATGGATTTTACAGTAAATGAATTTTACTAATGATGCAACTAAAGTGCAGGTAGCTTATACCGTAATTTGATCTGGAATTTTTTCAGTGTGAAGGTAAATTCTCCATTTTTTTGTGATAAATATCATGAAGCATGAGTAATACGCTGGAAACGCCTCTACTTTGTATACAAGCAGGTCCCCACTAATTGGAACCGAATGCACACATTAATTTTTCGAGAATTAATTAAGTAAAATTCTAATTCTTTTCGAAAAACAAATTCATCTTCTTACTGCAATTTAAAACTTTTTATTTGTTTATTCATTTTTCATTTTAATAAACTCCAATTAACTTAAAAATCAAATGTTTTAGTGAAACTTTATTTGGTATCACGTTTAGCATGGTATGCCAGATATTACAGAACGAAACTAAATTTTAAAAATGTTCACAATAATTAGTAGTAGGATATCCCCTTCTCAGAATATGTACATGTGTTGCATTATGAAACTATCATTTTAGATCTAAGATTTAAAAACAAATTTATACTTCAATTTTTTAAATTTAAAAGATGGTCTGAAAAGATTAAGACTTAAAATGATTATTTTGTCATAGAAGATATTATGCAATTCATTCTTTTAAATTAATTCTACTTATTTCGTAAAACAAATTACGAAAGCTTTAATTCAAATTGTAAAAATTTATATTCCTTTTCACAAAATTAGATTTTTTGAATATTCAAAACGAAATAAATTGATTGTTAAAATATTGCATTCAATTACATCGTATCAAAAATTACCTGAATTAGAATTTAAGAAATTCAAAAAAGCAATTATATTTACGATACTGCATAGTAAAAAAAGTACCCAATTTACAATTCCTAAAATCTATTTCCCCTTGTCTCATAATAGTAACTTGATTAAGGCATGAAAGTTACAAAGAAGAACAAATTTAAAGTTACTTAGAAGAATCTGATAAGCAATAAAGTCTTGTTAAAAGTAATTCCTTCAATTTGATCAAATTAAAGACTCATAAATTGAATTGGGAGAAAAGTTTTCGCCAAGATTTTTCCCGCTCCTACGTTCCACTCAAGTGTCATTTTTCATTAAATTGAAAACGCCGCTGCAATATTAAATCTTGATACGAGATTTTCATCTACGTTCTTTCAGGTACAAAAGACACATTGCATATAAGGTATTTTTTTAATTTAATTTCAGCGAAGTTTTAGGTTTAGCAAAGATTACGCATTCGTTGCATTCCCTGATGGAAATTTCTGGTACTAATCAAACTTGTAAACGTCACTTGTAATGCCAAAAGACAGGTTTTATTTAGATTCGAAGTTATTTAAGGTTTTGCATACACTACTTGTATTTAGTCGCATCAAACTAATTTAATTTGCAAAGAATTCTTTTAACTTATAAGGTGGTCTTTTTAACTATACCTGGAGATAGACGTTGAAAATAATGAAATAATCACTTAGAGATGATTTCCTAAAACTTCAAAAAACTCACAAACTATAAGAAGAAATGTTAGTTACGCAGGAAAAAGATTGAGAAAAATTAACTCATAATCCTTGCACCTATTTGCTTCATTTAAAGTATTACATTTAACTAAAAAGTAAATTTTACCAAATGAATGACTTTTATGACATATTCTAAGGAATCATGATAAAATTACCAAAGTTTGAGGGATCTTATCACATAATATAGAACCATATTTTATTGTTAATTATCAAAGCACTTCGGTGAGGACTACCGAGCTGTATGGTGTTCACATGGAGCAAGAAATATAGTTAATGTTACCATATTCCGGTTGTCTTAACCATAATTTTTATCTCGTGCAGCGCAGCTGTGTTACAAAAAAAAAGATGATTTTATTAGGTAATAAAATAAAGGACAATATAATCTTTTGTGAAGAAACTTTCCAATTTTATATATAAACTGCTGTTTGTAGAAAATGCAACACCATGAAGGAATCATCAGAATCAAATGAAATTCGCAGCAAATGTCAATTATAGGATATTATGCAAATTAATAAAGTTTCAGAGCCATCGCGCGTGCGTGGCGCGCGCAGCGCCCTCTGAATTGATGCTGAAAGCGTATAAATAAAGTGCTGTAGCGGGACGTTGAAAATAGTCTATGATTATTTGTTAGTGGCAAACGTTTAGTGAGACCTGAGTATGCCTCCACGACGGAAGAATAAGAAATTCAAGCAACTTACGGAGTTTGAACGAGGGAGGATAATCGGCCTTCGAGAAGGAGGATTTTCCTATCGCGCAATAGCAGCTCGTATGCAGCGGAACAGTTCCACAGTGATGCGAGTTTGGAAGCAGTGGACCGACGAGCACCGAACAACTCGAAAAACAGGCACTGGACGACAGAAGGTGACGTCAGAGCGCGATGATCGACACCTGCTCCGCATGGCGGTGAATGATCGCACAGCTTCCTCCAGGCAGCTGGCAGCACATTGGTCTACTGCTACAGGTGTACAATTGTCGGCTTCGTCAATTCGTCGTCGTCTGCTGCGCCGTGGATTGCGTGCAAGGGTGCCATTATACAGGATTCCCCTCACGGCGGATCATCGACGGCTGCGTCGGCAGTGGGCTCTTGAGCACAGAGACTGGCGAGCTGATTGGCACCAAGTTGTCTTTTCAGATGAATCACGCTTCAATTTGTGGACCCATGATGGCCGTGTTCGTGTTAGACGTCATGCCGGTCAACGCTGCCTTCCTGAGTGTATTATTGAACGACATAGTGGTCGAACACCCGGAGTTATGGTCTGGGGTGCGATTTCGTATCATGGACGATCCAATTTGATACGAATTGAGGGTAATCTCAATAGCAACAGATACGTCCGTGAAGTGCTACAGCCCGAAGTCGTTCCTTTCCTTCAAGGCATCCCTGGAGCTATCTTTCAGCAGGATAATGCACGCCCACATGTTGCGCGAACTGTTAGAGACTTCTGTTCAGCACAACGCATGCAACTTCTTCCTTGGCCTGCTTATTCGCCGGATATGTCGCCTATTGAGCACGTGTGGGATATGGTTGGTCGGCGTCTCACTCGTGATCCGCGTCCTGCAGTTTCCAAAGACGAACTTTGGTTGCGCATACAAGCGATATGGAATTCTCTTCCTCAAGCAGATATTCAACATCTGTTTGACTCCATGCCACGTCGTATAGCAGCACTTATTGCAGCGCGTGGTGGCTGCACCAAATACTGATTTCGGACGCTTAATTTGTTTCTTTTGCTTTGAAAATTTCATCATTTATTTGTATCAGTACAAGTCGTTTCTGCATTAAATTTCATTTGATTCTGATGATTCTTTCATGGTGTTGCATTTTCTACAAACAGCAGTTTACATAACTTTTTAAACCATATGATCCATAATATTAATTATTTATACTCTTGTAGATAATTAAAGTACTGTAGCAATTTATAAGAGCGCAAAAGCTGCACGGCCAGCCTCAAAAGTGTAGCCTACTTCATTCCACTCTTGAAACCATAACAACATTTACGCACCCACTGCAATAGCGACTGTTTATGAATGCATTTCCTCCAAAAGGTAGTAAAAAAGTTTTTGGAAAATTCCAAGTTTTTTCTTTTCAGATAAATATTTCGGTAAAAAGCAAATTAATTAAAATTAATCATTCCTCTTTTCAGCTAACACTGTATAATGAATAAATTTATTTGGTAGTTTTTAATAACATGGGACGGGTAAATCCGTTGGCTACAAGTGTAGTCCATTAAAATATGCTTCTATATATAAAATTAAAATTAAGAATGCATCATTCGATAGGTTAGTACTAAGATGTCTGTTTTGTGGATTTTTTGACAAATTTTTGAAAACTTCTGAATTTTTAAAAACTCACTACTTAGTACTTGAACTAGAAACAAAAAAATATTCTCTAGATTTTCAGCAATCGATTTTTTTAATCAATTATTCTATTTATAGTACTACTACAAACATGAAACAACACTATAAAAAATGTATTTTCAAAACTACAAGAATATGTTAAAATTAACCATGTTTTCATCTCTATGGAAACTCCAAAAATCTTGGTCATTTTTACCGAAGCGCTTTGGTAGTGATGCGAAAAATTAATAATAAAGCATTGCTTTGTATGAAATGTGTTTAAACTTGGTAAATTTGGCAAAATTTGTGAATTTTTTCATGATGCCTAAGCACATGGCATAAAAAACTTTAATTTGGTTAAAGTTCAATTTTAATTTTGTATTTTTACTACTTGTGCGGCAAAAAGAACTATAATCTTAATAAACTGTTAGAATCTGAAGAACGGAAACTATTCCCATATTAATGGTTTAAATACCGTATATTTTTCTTTTATTACCAGAGCTATACTTTTCTTTACCAGAAATGTCTTTACCATACAGCACCATTATTTAACCAGATTCTGTTTTTTCTGTGAAGCTTAACGAACACTTTTTTGAGACAAAAAAGTTCACATAATTCTTAATCTCGCTAAAAATGGAGCTTCATCCTTTTAGTGGCAACCTCTTAATATACAATAATACTTATTAGTTAGCTTTGCATTAAATAAATAAAACAAATAAAAGAAATATAATATAGTATTGGAATAGAAATTAGGATAACATTTACTTTTCCATTGCAATGCCTTTCATAATCGATTTGGATGAATGTAATATAATTCTTCATTTTATTTGTGAATACGCAAACAAATCATCATCCATCCCTAAGGATATAAATCTCATATTTGTTTCATTGCGACAAAGAATAAAATTAAAAACAGGAAATTATGCATTATATTTACCTATAATTAATATTCATATACCTAAATAATAGTATTAGTATAATATACTTTAACCATAAGGACTATTATCTATCAAGAGTTTCCCTAATTGTTTGATTAATGAAACCTATTAACTATTACAGAATGAGTCGTCATTTTATTGAATAAGAAATTTCCTAACCATTGCAGTAATTGTTTAAATGCTTATAGTATTGGTCTATAGAGGATTTTTTTCTTAACTAGTTTGCTTAATGTAATTTTCATTGAGATTGTTAAATAATTATCTTGCTGTTGATGAAATTTAGTTTCTTCTATTATCTTTATGAATGCAAGATAATTGATAAATTAGGCATTTGTTATGAAGAAGCATATAAGTAATTTTAGCACTATAGCTTAATTTATTAAAAAAATAGCTTAACTAGAAAATATTATTTATGATTTTTTCCTTCATCTGCGATGTTTTTTGCGAGGAAATAAAAGAAAATATTTCTTTAGCTAGACGAAAATATAAAAACATTATTTGAAGAAAAAAAAAGAAAAATTAATATTAAACAAATATATTACTATCTCCACTTTCCATTTGCGTATCCTATATGTTAGAAAAAATTTCTAGGGCTTTGTTTAAACAATACATTAATATATATTTTTTACGATCTCAAAATAAATGCTCCTTAAAACAAATTCACGTCAGGAATCTCAAATTAATATTCAAGCTAAGAAAATAAAATTATACTAACTAAACTGTCAAATTACTAGTTAAGAAGTTGGGATGAAAAACAATTAAACCAGTTATTGAATTCGGAGAAATAACCTTTCATCTCTATAATAACTATAGCATAGTCTATCATCTCTGCTTCATCTTAAAATCTTACAGGTTTTAATATTTTCTGACCTACCTTATTCAATAATGACTTGATAGATTTCTGAAGCAGTTTTTTCCTACGCCTACACATTAATTATGCGCTCTAATTCGTAAAACTTTTTGACTCCCTCTGCAAAGGACTATAAGTAAAATATGTCACTGTTGAAAACAGAAATTGGTGGTTGTTTACTTTACCCAGGGGGAATTTCAACCATCATAGAGTCAGTTTGGTAAATGTTGGAAATAAATGTTAGATCTGATTTGATATTAGTTTATTTTTTGGTATTTAAATATTTATTCGATATTAAAATATTTATTTGATATTTAAACATTTATTCTATAGTTAAATATTTTTGATACTTTAATATTCGATAAAACAGCTAAGAAAAACATTAGAAGATAATAACCGTTACTCTCTACCAACTTGGTATTTTAAGATTAAAAACTTTTGTCCAGCATGCACTTGCCCGGTAATCCCAACACAGATGTTTTCTTTTAAAAAAACCAAATATTACATAAATTACTAGTTTTATGAGGAAAAAACAAATGATTTGTATGAAATTATCTTGATTTATGGAATAGGGAATCACGTTCGACCACAATTCAAGTATTTAATCAGAATTATCTTAGTTTCGAATTTCGTGCTAGATAGTAACTAGTTTGTTAATATATTCTCAGTCAAACCCCAAATAATTATGCGAAGCCACAACGAGGAACGTTATTTCCAAAAAAGTTAAGAATCAAAGTAGGAGTACTTAAGTAATGATTTTGAATTAAAAAATAATATTTTTTAAACGTGTAAAAATCATTTGTTATTCGTTGTTTCAAAACACTTAGTTTCCGTTGTTAGCAATTGCTTTACAAATAACTAAAATCAAATATAATTTAATTATTTATCATTAATTATTAATTCACAGAATATAATTTAATTATTTATATTTTAAAATTTTAAGACTACTTTCAAAATGATAATTTATATAAACGTAAAAGAAATCTCGTTAGTTTACAAGGTGAAATATTTATTCACTTTCGTGCTCATAGCAACATTTTCGTGCTCATAGCCAACATGTTTAGTACACATGAAGTGTACAAAAGGAAGCCATGGTCTACCAACTATTGTGTTTTAAAAATTTCCATTCGTCTTTTGGTTCCCAAAAAGTGGACCAAATTTCTAAAACTAATTTTCAATTTTCTTTTGCCATCTACCTCACATTTTGTAAGAAAAACACGAAACTGAAACGTAAATTTATCACAATAAATGGTTTTATCCCATGCTCTAAGGTATCATGAAAAAAAAATCAAATATTCGAAGTAGTATAACACTTGTGTGCAGTTTGATCTCTCGTGAGTGGGTTAAACCGAGATTTTCTTATTTAAAATGCTTTCTTAAGTTCAATGAGTCCTTGTTATCTACTTAACATACTTGATGGTATGAATTTAAGCTTTATTTTTTCTTAAAAAAGGAGCTTAGGAAAATATCAACACAGATATATATTATTAAATGAGCTATGTGTGCCGATTTTAAAACTGTTTTTGGTAGACTTCATCGTCGTATAAAATGATATTCTTTTAATAATAATATGTAATTTCCATAACAGCTGTAAGTTAGCAACAATCAATCATGACTGACAAGACAAGTTTAACCTATATATAGTCAGAGCTTTTTGCTTTTTCTTAAAATGGAGGAAAACGTCAATACTGACAAAAACCACTGTTTTGAGAAAATAAAGAAGCATGTGTGGTCTACATTTTTTATATTTAAAAACTTATCCAATGCTGCATTATCTGCAATCATGAAAATTTGCAATAACTGAGGATAAGGTAGAGATTTTGATAATTCTAGTTAAAAAAACTTCAACCAAGTTGGCTAAGTTTTAAAGAAGTTTAATAACCTTTAAAATATTTAAGTTATTTGTTTGTTCTAAAGCCCAGGTAAATCTTCACGGTAAGATATTACACATAGTTTGAAATTATAGGTTTGCTAAGTGTAAGGCACTTAAACTGTAGCTTGTTCATTTTCCTTTGCGACAGAGTTTCAAGAAACCTCGTTAAAATGACTGTTCCAATGACTTACTCCAGCAAGATATTTGTCAAATCTAATGAAGAGATGGGAATTTATAATGAATGTTATGACTAGTGGGCAAGTCATCTAACACGGAAGTAATCAAATAACTTGAGAATTTATTTATTTAAATTATTACTTAAAATTAATTAGTGATTTACAAAAAAAAGTAGTGGATAGAAGAACGTTTACCTGTTATCCGTGCCATATCACATTCTCTGCTAAATAATTAGCCATCTCAAACAGTTTAATCCATTCTTTTACACTTCCTTATAATCTAGTTTAGTGTGTCTGATAAGTCATTAATAAACTTAAGAAAATTATTAATTAAAGATGTTTAGTTGAATTAATCCCAATCTGGAGTAAAAAGGCACTTATTTCATATTTAATCGTTTACTTAAAATTGTTCTAGAATTCAGTTTAAGATTTTCATCTAACTCTAAATTTAGTGACGATAGGCGTCACATTATAGTTAATTTTTATTTTCTCTCTTTTGTTCCCTCAGCTATAAATTTCACAATTGGTCTCGTCACTCATATTCAAAACTATAATAATAATTTAAAGCTTCATTCAAGATAAAATTAGTCTAAGAAGCAGCGAAGTGTCTATAAACTATTTTAAATAACTATTTCAAGTTTAACCATAGATGCAGATGGGTCACCAGTATACCTTTTGTCTATATTTTTTCTCGTGCTCTATTTACAAACACAAATATATTTTGGTACTTTTTTTAACTACTATAAAAATATTTTAACTGTTACTAACAAATCTGGTAGATTATCCGTATTATATTTGCATTAAAATATAAGATTCAAATAAAGTAATTTGAAAAAAAAAGTTTTTCTCTTCATCCAGATTTAAGAATTTATTAATAATTGATTTTGTTATTGAAGAAATTTCAGCGATGAATAACTGTTTTTCTTAGATTTATATAACTTCAAATTTGTAAAATTAATGTTTGGAAGTGAGTCGTGCTTGGAGGATTTTACCTTTAATGCAAAAAAAAAATTTAATTAAAATGGAAAAGACTGCTCTAATATTTAAGATAAATTAATAAAATGTTAAATATAAAATTTTTCACTCATTTTGACTAAAATTAATGCGAAATAATGAAAAATATGTTTAATGAAACTTCTGTGTCAAAGAGTTAATAAACAAGTAACACTATACAGATATTTTTAAAGCTGAATACGTTTAAAACTGTTTCAAAGGAATATTTTAAACTTCTCCCGATAACTTATGACTCTCGGAATAAAAGCAATCACTTTTGCCTTTTGGTATGGTCAGCCATAGATATGGTAAATATATTTCCATGCGTTGAATATTGACTTGTTTCTAAGCTTTCTTTTTTATTAAACCACTATTTGTCAGGGTCCAATGCTACCGAAAAGAAGCCGTATCTTGACCGCAACACCTGCAAGTGACAGGGGAGAGTTTATCACAAATAGCGTGATAAAATATGATTTCAATTCCGGGTAATATTTTCCCCACGTTGTTTTTTTGTAACTTTTCAGGAGAACTAGAATCTTTTATTCAATTTCAGTGTGAGTTATATACAGTAGTGTCTCACCCTTTTAAATAAAATATTCCGGAGTTTATGTAAAATAGTTCTTAAGTTTCAGATTTTCATATCGCAGAAAATATTTTGCTCTTCACAGCAGAAGGCTTGAATTTTGATCTTTTTCAACATTTTATAAAATAATGGAATACATGTTTGGTTAATTTGCATTTTTAGTAAAATATGAAGGAGTTGGGAATACAGTATAGAGGATTTTTTTTATTATGATTTGTTTATACTTTAAATTTTAATTACTTTCATACGAACGTAATAAAGCTTAATTGTGTATAAATACCAAAATCTGATAAAGTTCCTCAAAACATCATTAGTATTTTATATTTTATTGTTTATTTACTTAAAGTATAATTGCTCGATAATTCTCATCATTTTAATAGTGGTAAATTCTGTATGCACAACTTATTTCGACAGCCATGATATTGAGAATTAAGCTTACAATTAGTAATCAAAATTTTGCAACGGAAGGCTGATATCTATTTCCGTTTTTGAAACTGTGAGTATTATATTACTAAAATTACAGAAATATTGCAAATGTGAATTTATTTTAGGTTGACAAATTTCGGAACTAAAATTTTGATGCTGAAAAAAAAACGCTCATATTTAAGGATTGCTTTTCAAGAAAATCATATTTTTCTTTTGGTTTTCGTGAAATAGTCATTTGATTATTCAATAGTTTTTAGTGAAATAGTCAGTTGATCTCAACATTATTTCACACGTTTCATTATTAAAAAGAAATTTCAAGAAAAAAAATTCTTGAAATTTACATGCTTACAGCTTATTTCTTATTTGTTACAAATATTTTTGTATAATACCTCCTTACGAAAAGAACTTTTTTTAGCATTTAAGCTTATTCAAATTCTTACTTAAACATGTCTTAGAATGTTGCATATTTTAGCGCATTTTCTTTTGTGCTTTCCTTTTAGGAAAAAATGCTTTGTCACTCAAGCACATAATGTACCTTGATTATAGCTTTTCCTCAGTTTACTATTATTAAAGTTAATACAATTTATCCTGTAATAGTAATTATTTTTAATTTTTATTGAACACAACTATATCAAATTTACTGGGATCAGTTCACGTTGGGGCCAAGGTGGGGCTGCATCTGTCCTCGTTAAACTGTTCGACCGTAAAGTGTTCGACTTCAGGTGCAGGTCATCGGGCTTTTCCAAAGTGTGGGAAACAAATCCCCTCTGCTTATGTAAAGCCTATATTGTTTTAATTTTCAGAAAGTCATAAGTCCTCTTATAAAATAAAAATGGTATTCTCGTAATATTAAATATGGATAAAGTTAGTAAATTTTATTTTATTCCATTATTAGTTTGAGCCTAATGTAAAAAATATTGAAAACTATTAAATAAACATCTCTAATAGGGGAAGTTTAAACTTTGACAGAACCCTCTAATTTATTTTGCAAAATAAATAAGCTCTTATATTTATACTATAATATCCAATCATATCTGCATTTTTAGTTTAAGCGCAAGTCTCATTTTAAATTTACTTTATAAAGTAAAAATATATAATTATTAAAATCAAAATATGTCTCTCATTACATTAAAACAACTTTTATTCCACATATATTTAAATAAATACTATGTCATTAAAATATCATGTTGTCCTTTGGAACACATAATCTTTTAAAAGTATATTGCATTAAAACTGCTCAAGCTTGCACTGCCAAACTAAATGATATCTAAGAAAAGTAAAGTTCAAAGACCAAAGAAATAAAACTGAACAAATTAAAAAGGCGCATATATAAGGTTTGATAAAAGTTATGTATTTAAAAATATTGCCTGGTTAAACTTATTTAAATTAAACATCTTTTAAAGCTAAAAATCAGACATATTAACAGTCATGACTTTGCACTGAAATTTGAAATTATAATCTAAATTTTAAATACAGGCATCTTATCATAATCTTCTATTAAATCCAGAAAAAAAAATACTATTAGATTTACCAAAATCTAAAGTTAATTCAAGACATTGAAACAACTTCATTTAAAGATACATTCAAATAAATTATTTTCCAGTAAAATGCCATGCTTCCCTTTAAAACATATCCTCTTTTGAAAGCACTTCATTAAAATTTCTCAACCATACAGAAGTAAATCGTATCGTATCGAAGATACCAGGGAGAAAAGTTTCAAAAACTGAAGGAATGAAACAGAGTAAGTAAAAATATATACTGGGCGTTGGAATGAAAATAAATCCAAACCATTTGACAATCAAAATGCTTTCCGGCTCAATTCTTTTCAGTTGAATTTCTACGTTCATTTGTCTTTTGGGGGAAGGAGAATTCTATCTCATTAAATTGTCATTTTAGAAAACTGTTGGCGTCCATCTTTGTAGTTCTTCTCCGCCAAGTTAGAGGTTTTTTACTTCGTATAAATTACCTCTTGTCCTGCCTGTAGCGTTGGTTTCGATAGAAGTCAATAAAAAGGTGGTATTAAATAAATGGAAATATAGAGATAGGAATTGGAAGTATATTATTATTTTTCGATAAAATGCTTTAAGCTAGAATTAATTAAGGGTTTTCAAGATATTGTTTCTTTTAGAGTACGTCTTATTTCTTTAGTTTATCTAAAATAACTTAATTTAGAATCTTATATTGAATATTCGAGGAATATTATTTTTACAAGAAAGTAAAATATTATGATACTGACAGTACGAATTGCTTAAATTTATCTTTCATTAACAGATATTAAAATTGGATTTTGTTTTGTAATTTAAGCTTATATCAGTAAACTTTGGCGATTGCATTTTAGCTGAATCACTGTAAAAAAAATTCCCCTTCCTTTCATAGACTTTCTTTGTAAATTTGACAATTTAAAACTGTTTTGTTAATAAGACAGGTTTTTACTGTTTTCATCCTAATCCTAAACGGACTAAAACTGTCAGTTCAAATTCTATTTTTTTAATCGAAGCTTTGCTTACAATATGATTACTTTGTTTTCAAATCATTTTACTATTATTTCATACCTGCCAACTTTTAATCCTTTCAACGATGATATTCCCCAGTGGTAGTAAAATGAAATGCAAATTACAATTTTAGGCAGAAACATTTGCTGTATTATGAACAAACTTATACGGATTACTAGAGCAGTATTACATATTAATGTATATGCTTAATTATTTTAAAAATAGTGGTGAATTAAAAATATTATAAATTAAGTTTAAAATGCAAGGAATATATAGAAAGCATACATTTTACTACCACTTTAAATATGGAAATAAAATTTTACGCCAAATGCTTAAAAGTTGGCAGGTATGTTATTTTCTATACTTCCTCTTGTTTTCCTTAATCATTATATGGTTTTAGCCAAGCTTTTTTTCTCAGTGCATAAGTCTCTATATCTAACGTAGTTAGAGAGTTACGACGCAAAGATAACAATCTATAATTGGTTGCAAACCACAATTTAGGGGGAAAACCAATGATTTCATTTCAGGAACATTACAAAACAAATAAAAAGAATAAGTGTGAGTTGATTTATAAAAACAGAAATTCTTAAACCATCACATATAGGAGTGTTTTCAATATTTTTTTTAAGAAATGTAAAACGCCAACTGAGCAATTCGGTATATTATATTCTTACAATAGGAAAATAATGAGTCTCTTGATATTTTAATGTAGATTTCAATGCTGAATAAAAAAAATACTTGTATAAAATCTCTTTCGTAAGAAGTATTCAGTTTTATTACTATAACTTAATCGAAATACTATTACTAGCGTTTCACTACCAATCCATACTCGATAAGCGTTTACAATTGATCTTAACTCCTAAGGTATATTTTGAATTTGACGCAGGAGACAGTGAGAATATTTGGGCAAACTCAACTCTTATAGGATTTTGTGAGTAAAGTTATAATCTGATATATGGTATTATAGGTATGCAATTTCATGATGGATGGTTTTTTCTTGCATAATTTAATTATTTCTCCTTTAAATTTAAAACTATCTATTGCATTAAAAGCGCCATTCGTTGGTCAAAATGCATAAAAAAAATTACTGTCGATTTCTTTTTCCCACAATCCACGTAAAATTCAGGCCAAGTTTCATTGAAGTGTTCCTGTTCTCAAGAATGGACATTATATCAGTGTAAGTAGGGTAAGTAGAATTATAGCCACCATATCGAAATATAAGCTATAATAATATAAGCTATACTCCAAAATATACGTCATAATATAAGCTATACTCCAAAACTAATCCATATTCTAAATTTAAGCTATACTCTAAAGCTATACTTCAAATCTATAACAACATAATATTATAAATATAGTCAAACCTGTTTTTGTACAATCTTTTTTTGTTAGATTTGTTTTTGTGCTGTATATGAAAATCAAATTGGAACATAATTGACTAAGTTATCAATGAAAGGAATATTGGGTTTGATCGGCCATTTTTTTTAAATTTTTTTTTTATATGTATTTCATCACATTACATAAGTATTGCTTCTGTCGACTACATTACTTATTTATTGAATTCTACAACCACATTATTTAATTGTTAAACGCACAAGAATTTTCATGTAAATAAATAAAGTGTACTATAGCATATTGCGATGGAATTCTTGAGTAGCAAAGAAAAAATGCATTGATTGTAAATAAGCATTGAAGAACATCTGCATATTAGTAGTAGTTCGGGTTTTTCTGAAAAGGACTGCGTATCTCGTTAGGCCCCTGAGTTAGTTTTCTGCAAATGAGATAGTTGATAACTAGTCTCCATTTTGATAGTTGATAACCATTTTTAATTCTGTTGTTAAAACTATTTTTTATAGCTACTCGTGAAGTTTTGTGCGATTTTTCAATGCGTTTTTTTATTCGTTTCCTAACCATTGCACAAAAATAGGTGTATGTAAGGACATCATGAATGCTGTTTTTCAATAAGTATCTCGTTAGGGCACTGGGCCCATGTCCAAGAGGTCGTGGGTTCGATACCCTCCCCCGGCCGAAGACTCCCCATGTAGTGAATGGTGACTGATGCACATTAAATCTGTCTGGACACAAAATCCCCCATGTTCTCATAAAAAATCATACATATGGGGATACTGATCTTTTCCTTGTCTTCTGGATTGGTTCAAAATTACAAGGCTACGGAGTTGAACATTATTACTCGTAAACCCGAAATTGGATTAGCTGTTTAACAATAGTTATGAAATAAAATAAAAATAAGCATCTCGTGCATGAAAAGCAATGTGAAATGTGAAGCAACTTTTCACTGTGGATTTTCCTCGCTCAGTCCATATAATGCATGTACCAAATTTTATCGATATGCCTCCAATTACACTATGACTCCGATGACATGAGCTGATACTAAGTTAGAATTAAAAGCATACTACGACAATCCTGTGTGTTAATTAAAAATAAATCAGCAAATTATTGAGATTAGAAGTTTAGAATTTAAATTATAATAAGTACTACAGAGGCCATTAAATCTAAAAATTTCTTTTTATATTTACTATCACGAAAGTAAATTAAAATCGATCGTTTTAAGAAAATGCTTAAATTTATACACACAATTTTTCAGCAATATAAAGATTAACATAAAACTTCCTAAAACTAAGAAAATAAAACTCTTATACATTTCATTAAAATGAAAACTATCCTCTTATTTTTCTCTTTCATGCACGCGAAAATCGAAATTCCATTAAAATACCTGCAATTTCACCGAAAATGTTCCCCCTTCATTCCAAAGACGTATTTATGCAGATTAATTTATTCCAAAACAAAAGGTAAATAAAAGAAATTTAAAATGCGAGATTACAAAATTTCTTTTCCGATGTTATTATCCAAAATGTACTTCATTTTGTTTTTCCCCGGGCTTTCCGCAGAAGAGGAAAACAATTTAGTTTATCTTAATAACTTAGTTATTATATAAATAAAAGCATGGAATATTGTTTACGAGATCTAAAAGCGTGCCTTCTTAAAACGAAATGAAACAAGCAATTCTTTCGCTTCAAACATATTTTCTTTTATTAAGTTATCATTTAATCATGCTTACATGGATTCTATTAAAATTTTTGTGGTAAGTATTTTTTAATTTTCTTTAAGAGCCAATAAAAACAAAAATTTTATAGATAGGAAAGTACGAATTTTTAAAATTTAATTTCAGTTTTGAGCAAAACAAATTACTTTTGCCTTAATGTTTGCAAATGATTTCCAATAGCTATGTTTCTTAGAGAATGAAAATAAATCGTACTTTTTCTGATTAAATACATTTTTTGTTTCTAATATTTATAGAACATTTTTCTAAACATTTTAAATATTTCATAAAGTTTGAAAGGTTTGTAGATGATTGAATGCTTTAATGTTACAATATTTGTGAGTTTGTTTTCTATGAAGGGTAAATTACTTATTGTCACATCTGTACCAGCAGTTTTTATATTTGAAAAATATGCTGATTATTTCTTTTTCAACATTTGAAATATATTGTAAAGTTAAGTTTGAAATACATTGTAAAGTTTTAAATGACTATATAAATTAAGTTAAAACTAGAGTGGTATAGACTTTTTATAAAGAATGGTGTATATAACTTCTTTAAAGCATTACACTTACATTAATTTATGTTGGCATTATATACTGATTATTTCTTTAGAAACATGAAATATTTAATAAAAATTCTAAAAAAAGAAAAAAAAACTATAAATGATTTATGATTTTAAGTAACAGTGAATTGTGAGGTACAGTGAATTGTAAGTTACTTGTTGCAGATGCTGCACTACTTTTACTTAAGTTTGCAAAGTATAGTGGTAATAACTTTAAAAACTTTAAAAAAAATTATAAACATCCTGAAAGATTCATATATATAGCTGAAGGAGTTAGTTTAAACCTTTCTTTATATTTTCAAAATATACTAACACTAACTTCAGAAACTTGAGATATTATAAGACATTCCGAAAGATTTTTAAATGACTGAATGAATGAGTCAATAAGTTTAAAGTTGTAGTGGTATATGCTTCTTTTTAATTTGATTTGATGTAAGTCACATATTGCAACCACTGCATTATCTTTCTACGTGATTGCAAAATATACTGACAGTTACTTTAGAAACTTGAAATATTATAAAACATTCTGAAAGATTTTTAATTATCCCAGCGAATAGAGTTAAAGGTGCAGTGAAATGTGCTCTTTTTTCATTTGGTACCTTGTAAGTCACTTATTGCAGCCATTGTATGACCTCCACTTACGTTTGCAAAATATACTGAAATTTTTTAGAAGATTTAAATATTATAAGATGTTGGGTAATTTAAAACTCTGAAAGAATTTTAAACTACTGAACGAGTGAAGTTAAAGTTGCAGTGGTATGTGCTCCTTTTATACTTGGTTTGATGTAAGTCACTTATTCTAACCAATGTATAACTTTTATTTATATTTTTAAATATATACTGATTATTGCTTAACAAACTTGGAACATTTAAAAAAAGAAGATTTACAGATAACTGAATGATTTAGGATGAAGTTATAACAAAATGTATTCTTTTCATGGTCTGTGGTTCAAATTACTTATTGAAATCTCTGTACTACAATGCTTGCGAGATTGACTGATTATTACTTTAGAAACTTCAGGTATTCTGCTTGCAATAAATGTAGTAAAATTAGGTAATTTTATCAAAAGTCGGTAATTTTAACAGTGTAAATATAGTGTTAGATGACTGAAAAATGTTCATTTTGTTCACCGCTATTTTATATAGTAAACATTTGCTAAGTTCGTTTCTCGTCGACTATTTGTTTTTCTCCCCTATATAAGCTCTAAAGTAACATCTACCAACATTTAAAGTTATTAAAAAATATGCATTTGTAAATGTACAGTGCTCCAAAAAAACGGACCACCCTAAATAACTTTTGATCTAACCATCGGATCTTTAGTGTAGACGATATTTTAAAATATGAAATCAGACACAAAAACAACCTTTATCTGAATAAACATGCCTTTTTTCGCTGGATTCAGATTTCTGACTCCCAAAATGTATGGGTTACCCGCAATCGATAAAATATGATCCAATAGTTTGGTCAGGTGAGCGATCCAAAGTTTGTATCACTTAATGTTAACTTTACTTTTTGTGTATTTTATCATATTTCGAGAACTTATTAAGCGAATTAAAAAATTTTGTATTCAATAATAAAATTCGTTTGTCCATGCAAAAATAAATTTTAATAAATATTATTTTTTTATTATTTTGTTTAATAATGGTCGAATGAATGTTCTGGTCTGGTGCAATGAATGTTCTGGTTCGGAAGTCAACCTAACGTGGAACCCTCAGTACTTAGTCGCAAAACAAGTTTATTCATTTTATCGTTCCACAGAAGGGATTAAGGGCTAAGTCTACCTAGACCCAGGATAGAGCCCCAGACCTGTTTACTGTTGCTGTACTGTTGCTGTAGTTAATTTACGTCGCATTAGACCTGCACAATGGGCTATTGGTGACGGTCAGGAAAGCATCCCTGAGGATGATCCGAAGACATGCCATCACAAATTTTATCCTCTGCAGAGTTGATGGCACCCCCGCTTCGGTAGCCTGACAACCTGCACGCGAAGTCGAGCACTTTACGGTAGAACAGTTCAACGAGGACCCATACCGCGCACCCTCGGTCCCTACGCAGACTAATCCAAGTGGTCACCCACCCGCGCACTGACCGCAGCCAATGATGTTTGATTTCGGTGATCTGCTGGGAACCGTGCCTTAACGATCAGTTCACTGCGGAACTCAGACCTGTTTACATCAAATATTAATAATGTATTAACGTAGTCAATATTTATCACAAATATTAATAGTGAGCAGTGCTAGCTCGGGAGATAGAGAGTTTGCTGCCCAGTGAGGAGATCCGGGTTCGAATACCAGACAGGGCTTGTTGATACGAATTCCACACCCGGCCTTGTACCGACCACAGTGCTGACGTAAAATATCCTCAGTGGTAGACGGATCATGGGTTACAGTAACCTTGCCATCAGGCTAACCAAGGGAGGTTTTCGTAGTCTTTCTGTCTATGCAAAGCAAATGCTGGTTAGTTCCGTCCTAAAGACCTCCACGAAAAACGAATTTCTCCCAATACCTGATCTAAGAATTCGCTTGTATTCTAGATTAGGTTCAAAATTACAAGGCTACATAGTTGAACATTGGTAGTCGTAACCTCAAAATTGGGTTAGTTGTTCGACAACGGTGATTAAATATTAATAATATATAAATATATTAATTAAATAACGATACAAACATTTTTTAGACATGATTTTATAAATCATTTACGTGATCGATTTGGTCAAATCACGATTCTTAAGTTAAAAATGATCATTTGAAGACACACAATTCTTTTCTTTATTATTTTGCATCAACTGCAGTCAAATATTAAACGCAATGTTTATTTGACTTTTTAACTTAAGAAATGTCTAAATAAACAACTGGTTTTATATAGAAATGATTTTTTGCCGATAGTAGTATATGCTTATTTAATTATTTCAATGGTAATATTAAACAAACTTTATAATAGTATATAACTTTATTTCTCTTAGTATGCGTACTCTCCTGTATTAATTATATTTTCTCGATTACGCATTTAATAAAATATATACGAAGTCGAAAAAAATGTGAGATGAAATCTATTTCGAACTGATTTGAATTTTCAATTTTTCGATTTGGCTAAAACCGCCTTTCATGTGTTAAAAAATATTTATATTTTACAAAATTAGAAAGGTTCAGAATTTTTAAAAAATGAAATTTTGGCTTACAATTATTTGTAGAGTTGTAATGTGATCTGAAATAGTTTATGAAGCGCAGTATTAACCTTAATTAGTTTTAAACTAATTAAAATATAAATAAATGTGCTTTAAACTAATTAAAATATAAATAAATGTGTTTTAAACTAATTAAAATATAAATAAATGTAACAGTAATAAGCATAATATAAATGAACATAATTTTTAATAATATTATTCTACAAAACGGATTTGGTAAAGGCCTTCATTTCTTAAAGTTAATGCAAGTAAATTAGTTTTTTGTGGGGAATATATCTAAAATTAAATAATAAAATGATTTGCAATATTGAATTTTAATATTAAAAACATCATTTACTACATTTTTACTTTTATTAAAATGTAAATCTGAAATTTGTGGGAAAAATTCAGATTTTAAGAAATTACAGTTATTGGAGTTTCAGAAACAAGTATTCGGACAAAAATCAGTTATTGTGAACCACATTGAGTTTGATAAAAATATAAATTGTACATTCATTGGAAAAACCAATTAAAAAAAAAGAAAGAAAAAAAGATAGAAACGAAACCATAAGCAAAATGTTTTTCATTGACGCGAATGTAATTAATCATTTTTTTGAAGTGAAAAAAAAAAAACAGTTAGTAAATTTTCGTCCCATCACATCAGAACTGAAAGCAATAAAACTTGTTTTTTGATTTGAAGAAAATAGTATTAAACCGAAGCTCTCTGATGTTTTCTTTCATTATTTTTGTAAACAACTCAAATTTGCTCAGTAAAGATTTGTACGTTTTTGTTTACATTTCATCCACTAGATGTCACTGCTAAGAATGATGAATGTCGGTTGCGTGCATTGCAATGTTCCTTGTGACAGCAAATGTTTTCTTGCATTGATTTAAACATTTTGCTCTCTTTAATAAAAGTGCCTATTTGTGTTATGCTTAGATTTTTTTTATAAAATTTTTTGTCGTTTTTTGAATGAGTTACGTAAGGGAGCAGAAAATCGGACAACAAAATATGATTTTTTTGCGTGCTGTGATTTTCAGAATTGAAACGAAAGAAGGGTTTTTCTGTTGACTTTCGTTTTCGTATACAAACTGGTCGAAATTCTTGATTGCATTTTTTTTAAACCTTACTTTATTTTTTTCCCCTTTATATTTAAGTGAAAAATCGTTTCGTAACTGCTTTGTTTAATTAGTTTTTGTTAGTTTTTTTTTTTTTATTTATTTATTTTTTTTTTTTATTTGTTTATTTTTCTCATAAAGTGCCATTGACATGTTCTCTATACAGTATAGAATATTTCCCCAATACTCAAGTGTAAACAAATTTAAATTCTAGCAAAATATTCAATAAAAGCAAGCAGCAGTAGGTTAATAGATTTTTTTTTCAATGAAAGAATGAAGAGTGGCTAGCTGAACTGTTCATTTCTTCGTGGAATAATGATTCTATAACAATGTGCTACCTTTCAATGCATAAGAAAATAACATACCTGTATTAATTCCTATATGTCAAGGACAATTTAATTTTTTCAGCAGTACTATGAAATAGGTAATTCAAAGTTAAAATGAGTTGAAATTGGTAAACCAGTTAAAGTTACTTAAGCAGCAGCAAATAAAAGTTTTTTCAGATCAAATATGAGGAGTGGCTAGCTGCACTGTTTTATTTCTTCTGATAATAATGTTTTTGTGATAATATACTTCTACGTATAAAAAAATTAAATATACTTGGAATTTTTTATATATCAAGAGACAATTATATTTAACTTGTCAATACTGCAAAACAAACAATTAAATAAAGCAATATATATATATATATATATATATATATATATATATATATATATATATATATATATATATATATATATATATATATATATATATATATATATATATATATATATATATATATATATATATATATATATATATATATATATATATATATATATATATATATATATATATATATATATATATATATATATATATATATATATATATATATATATATATTTAACTAACGATCACGGAATCACTAAAAAATTAAATAATTCTGAAATTAATAATTTCAAAACGCTACAAATAACCCTCTTAATGCAAACTTTTCTTTCTCGAAAATTATTCAACACATTTTTCTCAACTTTACATTTATATATAATAATTTTCAAGAAAGAAAAGTTTGCATTAAGAGGGTTATTTGTAGCGTTTTGAAATTATTAATTTCAGAGTTATTTAATTTTTCAGTGATTCCGTGATTTTCAGTTAAAAATAATTTGTTGATCATATAATGTTTTTATTGCCACGTTAGAGAAATTTTTATTTCCTACCTCATAATTTTCTTTTAATTTTCATTTAGCATAAAAAATGAAAATAATAACTATTACAAATTTGTAACGGGTGCCTGTATTCAAAAATGGAACATGCCATTCTTATCAAAGCAAAATTTGTATGTAGCCTTACATTGTTATTCGATTTATGTCATTTTAAAAGTTTTTGGTTTTGACGTTTGAAAAAAATAGATTTATTATATTTGATACTATACAATATGCGTATACAATAGGCGTATACGAAGAAGTAAGGTACTCAGAACAAATTTAATATCGGAAGATCTACAACCTTTGATCTAAAGTTCAAGTTTTTACACATTCAGTTAAACAATTATGCTTTGAGAGTTAGAACGTACTCATCAATTGGACCTTTTTGTACTCATCAAATGGAACGCAGGATATAATGAGTAACGAAATCAAAAATAAAAATCTAGTTCATTTTAACATCACTTTATAGTTTGCCAATTCCTGAACAGTATTACTAAATCTTTGATCATTGATAACTTTGACCCGAAGAAGACTTCGTATTGTGATACTAAAATTGAATTTGCCTATGGAGCCGGTTCCTAGATGAGGGCAAAAAAAGGTTTATTTAATAAACATACCTTTTACTAATTGACTGGTTCAGACTGGCCCTTAAAATATGAATGCTAATCACAATCTGAAAAATTTAGTAAACACAGTTTAGTCAGGAGAAGGAATGAACTAATTACGAATATTTACTTAATATTAACAAATTTATGCGTTATCTCTATTATCTCTCGTCATTTATTTTGGCAAATTAAATTGAAATTGAAAATTTTTTTTTTAAATTTGTTTAACGAAAGATAATTCAACTCAAAATTTTAATAAATTTTAATAATTATTTTATAATTTTCAAGTTAACAATAGGAAAAAAATGCAAGCAAGATAACAAAAGTTTTTACAAATTCTTAAATTACGTAATATTAGATGGAAAAATTAAAAATTTGAGCTTAATCAGTATAACCTTCGAAGGTCAAATATATTTTCTAACGCTATAAAAACTGTGGAGTAATATCTCCCCGATGATGTTAAATAACCCAAAAAAAATGGGCGATGGAACACTTTATTCGGATTTAAACACCAAATCGAGCTTTTATATACAATTTCTAGGACGTAATTTAAAGCTGAACACTTATAATAGATTTAGATATGGGAAAATTCTCACTCATTTAGACAAAACGAGAATTATTTTCCCTTCGAAAAAACACCGATGAGCATCTCCTTTTATTTAAATATTTTTATAGCCAGAAGTTAGCGTTTGCAATTGAGAATCATTCGGTGAGACTTCGTTATTGTTAGTGATTTGTTGCGATTTAATTAAAAAATGTGTCGTTTGTCATTAGAATAAGTAAGTATGTTTTTAATTATGTAATAAGAATAATTAAACATTATATTTTAAATCTCTGTTAGCTGTGTTAAGTGATTATAACATGCATAATTTCTATTAGCTTCAATTCTGTTACACCTTTTTCTAGTTTGTCTTTATGTTATCTCTGTACTGCTCGTAGGTAAGATTTGCAAACTAATTTTATTTTGAAAATTATTGTAAATATCATCCTAAATTAATGATTCCAATTTTACATTATATCGTAATTTACTGACTCTCATGCGTATCTTAGTTTACAATAACTGTAAATTTTAGTGCTACTGAATGCAAAATTCGATGACGGATACTTTACCCCAAGCAGTGTAATCGAATTTTCTGGTGTAGTGTAATTCCCTTAGTAAAATTTAAAATTTTACAAGCTTAAACAAAAGATAAATTTTTTATCAGTTTTTGGTGAATATCTACAGCAAATTTAAATTTTTTTAAATTAATAATATACAAAATGAATGCAATCACGATAGCTGTTAAAAGTGGTCATTAACTTTATGAAATGAAATATACAAAATGAAACAGAATAAACGAAAATAAACAAAATTTTGGACATTTTATTTCAGTGAGAGAATATGTCCTAGGAATATTAAATTACAAAAAAAAAACAGCAAGGGACAAAAAAAACACTGCACAATTGAAATCGGAGCATTTTTTTTTTCGGAGTGCTCCGAATGTATGAATCCATAAACTTCGGAGACCGAGTGAATGAAGATTAAAGCTAGGAAACAGCTAAGAACCGATTTTTTTGAACATCAGATCCAACAATGCGGAACGAAATCTATTTAGTGCATGCGTATTGAAAGGTAAATAATTTTAAAATTCATTGTGTGTTGAACTTTAATATTAAATACGAACATTCCTGACTGGTAAATAAAATAAGGAAATATCTTGCACAGAAGTAAACATCTTAATATTGTTGAGCAGGTATAAACCGAAAAAGCAACAAGATTCCAAGATATTTATTTATAAATATATATATATCGATGCTTACAGAATTCTAAAAATCATAGAAGCCTAATGGTAACTCCGGGTTTAAAGCTAGGGGGAGAGGATCTTCAAACTCAAGTTTCCTCAAATAACAAACTTGCTGAAGTTTTCTTTTTTCCGCTTGAAGCTCACATATAAACAAAAAAAAAGTGCATCTTGCATCGAACGTGCTCAAAAAGCTGATGAAACATTTCCTCAGCGCGTGGTTAGAAAGATGTCAGGAAAAAGATTTGCATTTAAATCCGAGAGTAACTCGCTAGGTAAATGTACGATATAGAGCCTTAGGCCAGAAGCATCGATACGTTTGATCTACAGCAGAATCGACTGTGACATGTTTCTTGGTTCTTCGATGAAAAATGGTTTAAATCATTTCATAAGCCACATTACATAAGTACTTCAATCCAAACTTGAACATTTTACTTAAAAATCAAATAAAAAATAATTATATTGGGGAGCACAAAAGATTAGCGAAATAAAAATATCTAAAAAAGCTTATATGTTTTTCCTGTGTCAAATTCGCTTTAAGTTTAAGAATGCTAACTAAAAGCTCAATTTATGACATACTTTAAACAGAGTGTCATGATATCATATAGAGTAAAATAATGAAGATTTAAATTCTTATATAAGCATAGTGAAAGCGAAAATAGCTAAGTAAAATAAAGAAATTTAAAAACGTTGCTTCAAAAAATTTTATTTTATTATTTTTGTATTATTAAGCACACAGCTCCAATTGCAATTTAAGTGCTTCAGCTACTAAAAAATTAACCAGACTTATAGCTGATCATAAATAATTCCTTTCTGTGATATTAAATCGGTAAAATCTGCTTGTAGCAGTCAGAAACAATTTACAATTGCATTGTCATTTACAACAGAACTCTTATGAAATGTTTAGGTCTCTAGCTGTAAAGAAACTAAATTTTTATTGAATAAAGTTTTCTTTTAGCAGTACTATTGCGATAAATTCTGCTTGTGGTGATATGGAAATAATTGAAACTAGCACATTGTCTTCAAGCACAGAGCTCCTAAAGTGATTTGAGTGCTATAGCTAGCAGGAAAGTAATCGAAATTTCGAAAAAGATTTCGACGATTCAGATCCAAATGAAAATGCAATAGAATGAAATAAAACAGTGAAAACTGTCAAGTAAAATCATTACAAATATTTCTAGATGGTGTGATGACCTGTAAGCAGTTGTGACAATTGTATTTGGTTTAAATAACGTAATTCATGAAGATTTTTTGTCTGAATCTTTCCTTAAAAAAATATTTAATTTTAAACAATTGTTTAACGTCAAATTTTCTATTTCTCCTCAGCTTTTTATGCTAAGAATAAATTGATTTCATAACAAAGAATAAAGATACGCTGAAGAAAATCAAAAATAAATTTATTTTTTGTTACGAATTACGCTGAGTTAGGGATATATAACTTTGCTTAAAACTAATAAAGATTTGAAGCGTGTTGTTATGTTGATACATTCGTATTTTTATGATACGATTTTTTCATGAGCCAATCATGACGCCTCTGCCTGGCGTCACTCTGCTGCTGATTTTTAATCACTATTATAATTTGAATTGTTTTTAACAATTTTGATTAGTAATTTGATTGTTAATAAAAATTGTACGTAGGCCTTCAAGTCGGGAAGCTGATCAAGGAAAGGGCCGGGATGGTGATCATCCCTCTGCTGTCGGCAAGTTTCTTCCGTCGCCTGCAGTCAGATTGGGATTCGGAATAGCTGCTTGGTGCTTGATCTGCTTATGGCAGAGAGAGTGGTGCCCTTCCTCAGGCCTTGTGCCTGAGAGTACGCTATTGCTTGGTCTTCTTGTGCCACTATAGGGTTTCTTTTGTGATGTCAGATCCACAGATTTTTTTTTCCTTAATGGGGCTCAATAGGCCCGGGTCACATGTTTTATTACCTTATGATATGTAAGCAATGAGTACTTTTAAGAAAGTTATATAAGTTAGTTCCTGAATTTTGTTTCCTTTCCTCCAATTAAAACTCAGTTTGTTAATTGTTTTCTGAAATAAAATGTTTCATTTATTGATCCTGATAAAGATCTACATACTATTTTATTCTTTATTATTCAATACACTGTAATATACATTGTTTAAATTTATTAAGTATGTTTAAACGATTATGATTGTTCTCCCTTTCACAATTTTTTTTATCTCACTGATTACTAGCTACTTTAGTTTATGCGATATATATTTTGAAAAAAATATATATAAATTGATATTTATGAGTACCAAACATTTTCATAGTTTATATGAAAGTAAATTGAAAATATATTCTAATCGTAGCATTTAGTACACTTTCAGAAAAACCGACTCATCGTTGATTCGATATGGTGTAGACTTGCTGCAATTTTCAAAACTTTATACCGAGTAGTATAAATGAACATTCTAGGTGTGTCGCTACATCAGGAACTGTCCCTGGTTTTGTTGTAATGAAAAGCCATGTAAAATTGTTGCCACCAATTTTGGTGATCAGATACACAATATGTTAACAACTTACGCACCAAAATTTCAAGCAATGCATAAGAAAACACTTACTGTTCCTATATACTTACTTTGTAAAATTGTTGCCGCCATTTTTAGTGTTCAGATATACAACTATTTTTACAGTGAACAGTTTAAGTTCCGAAATTTCTAACAGTGCATAGGAGAACATTTACAGCTTCTATGGAACATTTAACAGATATATGTATATTTAAGTAACTATCTCCATGCTCCTAGATATATGTGAGGCTTTATTTTAAAACCAGCGATTTTGTCCATCAATTTAATAATATTTCATTTTGGAAAAGAATAGATACTCAAAGTTGTCTCACTTTTCCGTTTTTGATTAAAAGTTATTACCTATTAAGAACATAATAGTAGAAGAAGTACTGTGTATAAAGCTAAAACAATACAAAAGGAGCCACCACTTCTCAAAAGCTACACTGTGAGATATGTGTTGTATAAACTCTCCGAATATGATGTTGAACAACCCGAAAAATGTGCGACGGAACACTTTATTTCAAGTCGAGGTAAATATCGAGGTACCAGATCGAGGTAAATCGAAGTAAAACATTTATAATGGTATAAACTTACACCAAACTCAAACGCATTCAGACCATGCGTGATTTATTTTCACTTCCTGAAACACCGTTGCTATCACACACTTTGGTTGGTGCACCGATAATTTGTTTAAAATCAAAATAGAGTAATCGTGAGTGTGATGTTTTCTGCGCTACTATATGCCTACAGAAGTAAAAGCTGCCGTTAAAATATGTATGTAAACTTTTAAATGTTCAATACGAATATTTATATTTTAATTTTTAAATTTCCGTGAACTGTATTAAATGATATTGTAATAATCTATAGTTTCTTATCGCATCTGATCTGCTGCAACTTACGTAGATAGGTCTGGTCACTGAAGCACTATTTATAGGTATTTCGTATGACGTCACCATCTTGCAACACCATCTGAAAGAAACTTATGGTTTTAGTTTCTAAATTTGATTATAAAAGTTTTAAAGCTTCGTGTTAAAGTACCACTTGTTTAAAATCATATACATTTACAGTATACAGGCAACTAAATTCAAATTTCTCTTCGAAAATCTCGATATTTTACAAATACATCTTACATACTCGATATTTTACATAATCGACTCGATATTTTACATAAAGCTTGCAGCGCTTGTGATTGAATCATAGAATACAACAGTATCACACATGTTATTGCTGTACTGTACAGCATTACAGCTATATAAATGTAATTTCGCAATTTTTCCCTCTTTACTTAAATTTCTATATTTATTTATTTTTCATAGTCATTTATAAAACATTTCCATTGATAACGGCCAAAAGTTTGTATAATTAAAGAAAATAAAACTTTTACTGGCAGGAATTAAAAATAAACACGCTTAGTATGAGCCCTAAATTCAGCTTTTTCTTTCTCTAAATCTTTTAAACTTTCCCTATGAAATATTCTCAATTATATTCACTCCTTCACATAATTTTATGTTACACTAACTTCGACTATACATATATTTTAATACATGTTCAATCGATCTTCAAATACATAAGTATTTATTTTAATAAAATGAATAGCAAAAGGGAAATATACCTCTAAATAGACTAGCATCAAAAATGTCAAAGAATACGTTCGGTTATGTAAAATAGAATTATTAAAATATTCAAAATGCTGCATTTCTTAGTTCACTTTTCCCCAGAACTCAAACTTTTTTCTTTGGCTTAGGCCTGGAATTTTCAAGCCCTCCAAAAATTATCGCTTCACTGGAGAGGAATATACCTTTTTCGCTACTGGAGGCAAAGAGTATTATTCCACTACCCACGCTTGGTCCAGGATATGGAGTCCACCATTTTTTTCCTAAGTACCCCATTCCTCTGGAGGTCATCCCCCTTCCGAGCCTGATAGGACGACGGGACAAGATAAGTCCCTCGAAATGCATGTTTCTAAAATTGATTTCATATTTCCTGACATATCCCACACCCTTTTCTTGGTTGACTGAAGGTGTTTCCGCTAGAGAAATCCACTGACTCAGTCCACGGAAATAAAAAAAAGAAGAGAAAAATAGGATATAAATAAAATGCAAAACTAGGAGCAATGTCAGGAATTGCTAACTATATTCCGTGGCATCGAAAATGAATAGAAAACTCGCTACATTGCATGAAATATATCTTGCATTTTATTTAGTTATTTTTCCCTGCTGAAAATAAACTCTGAAATGGTGTTTTTATAGTTAAATTCAACATACCATATTTTTCAGATTTTATAACAATAGTAAAGCTTGTTATTTTTCAAACGTTCGTTTTTTGGTTGTTTTTAAAACTGAAGTTTCGTTTTACATCTTCCATTGCAAAGACGTGTTTATAAAAAAGGTTTAAGCAAATAAAAACTTTTTTATAAAGAAAAACAAGGTTAAATGCGATTTTAAATTATCTTTTGATTTTTTTAAATTTACTTTCTACTGAAAACAGTTATTTATTTTTAATAGCATGCAAATGCTTAGGAAGCTTGGGAAATTTAATGTAGACTTAATTCTTTTAGCTTAAAGTAAAATAAATAAATAAAGTCTCAAATTTGGATCTTTTAATGGAATAAAGTTGTTGATGAGTGATAGTTGTGACTTTTGACACAAAAGTTTGCCCTATTTGTTTATCTGTACTTCTATCACAACAATTAAAGCATTTATTATTAAAAAATTACCACTGAAAATTTTATCTTCGAACTCAGTGCTGACATAAAATATCCTCAGTGGTAGATGGATCAAGATTTATATCCCTTCCCATTGGGATAAGATTTTCGCAGGTTTTGCTCACCATGTAATGCAAATTTCGGATAATTTTCTCAAAATGTCCTTCACGAAGGCTAGTTTGTCACGATGCTTGATCCAGGAGTACCCTTGTTCTCTGGATTAGGTTCGAAATTATAAGGCTACGGAGTTAAGCACTGGTAGTCCTAAACTCAGAATTCGGTCAGCTGTTCAATGCTGGTTATAGAATAAAAATTACTATTAAAGAGCCGTGATGACTTACGGGATAGAGCGCTTGCTTCCCAACAAACTGATCCAGGTTCAAATCCCCAGGTTGGTCGTCACGAATTCTGCACTCGAATCGCATTGACCACAGTGCTGACGTAAAATATCTTCAGTGGTAGACGGATCATGGTATGGAGTCCTCTTGCCATCAAGCTAGCCGTGGGAGGTTTACATGATTTTCTTCTCCCGCAAGGGCTGGTAAATTCCATTGAAAAGCCCTCCTCGAAGGCAAATTTCTCCTAAAACTTGATCCATGAATTCCTTTGTCATCCGGATTAGGTTCAAAATTACAGTGTTATGGAGTTGAACATTGTTAGTCGTAAACTCTAACTTGGATCGGCTATTCAACAATTATTGGAAAATAGCTATTAAAATTTAACACGAATACTGTGGGAATAAAAGTAAAATAAAACTCAGTAATTTTGAATTTTTCGTTTAATTTAATGTTTATTTACAGCTTATTTACTTTTCCTATGAAAGAGTTTTTTGTTTGAAAAACACTTTCCAATTTTTATTTTATTTTTTAAAGAAAAGAAAGCAAATGATTTTAAATTGAATAACGAGTTAAAGTATTTGAGTTCTTCCAGCATTCAAAATCTTTTTTTATTAGAAAAACTACTGACATTTCTCCCAAATTTTATTAACTGGCATGCCTTTCATCCCATTTTTAGGTTAACTCGCCAATTTCATTCATTGAACCAGAAACGGCAGTTTTAATTTCTTTTCGGAAGCCCCATGGCATATTTTTAGAACGGAGCTTTCTACTGAAGTTCAAATACTTTCACAAAACTCCAACTTCACATCTATCAATAATCTGTCCAACCAATCCATCAATGTCCACTACACTTTTTTCAATCGTCTTGTAGTGATCAGTACGTCCATCTAGGCTCTGGTACGGAGACAACAGAGGTGTCAAATAGGGATGATGGAATAGGATTTCGAAAAAAAATGAAGCAAGGGAGAAGGGATTACTAGAGTATGAAATTCCATGTCTTTTAGAAGATGTACATGATAAAGGATATTGCACTCAATAAAATTATCATTTCTCTCCAATTTTCAGCCACAACTAGATCATGTTAAGAACATTAATATGAGATGAGAGAGTAGTAATTAAGTTTATTGAATTATTTATTTAGAATACATATCACTCAATCATCTGTAAATCTATTTCAAAGTATGGTCGACTTACACATCTTACTATTTAAATGTTGAAAGTTATGATTTGGGAATAGCTGAATTAAGAATTGCTTTTATAAATTAGAGTGAAGAATATCATAGATATACCTTATAAATATATAAAACAGAATACAGTAGGATTTGAAATGCATGTATTCATAGGAATCAGAATCTATCATGGCAATCAGATATTTGTAGTTTGATAATTGTCTAAATTGTTAAAAGAACAATACTAGTTTTATAAAAAAGAATACAGAATTTACTTCGTATGTATTAAGTCGCTTTATTAAAAAAATTATCTGTTAGAATGAGGATGAACTGTGAACTTAGTAGCGAAATGCAACGCGAGAATTTGTGGACCAGGCCATTAGATCGAACTATAAGCTCATTACTTCTTATCAGCGCAATGACTTAACGAAATATTAAGGACCAAGTCGTTGAGAGAAAATAGAGAGATTTATCGCTTTCACTTAGCCTTATGTTGTGCTCAGTGAAGTTACTGCAGGACAATATTGGTTATCTAAGAAATTTGAGGCAGAACATATGCGCAGTATGATACATGAAAGGGTTAAGCTTCTAACCCTTGAGAAAGGAACATCGAATATGTTAGTTTGTCGAGCATCGCATTATTAATATCGTAACAATTTAATATTGCGTTTAATATTAAAAAAAAAATTTCCTCTTAAAAGGTACGTTAGGATCTGCTGAGAAATTTTCCTTATCTAAAACTATATCACAAATGGCTGGTCCTGAAAAGAGAGCGAAGTGTAGCTAGCTAAACCGCAATTTCTTCTTTTTTACTTCTATTCTTTAAAGTGACCAGATACTTAGTGTTTAGCTTATTTAACGCTTTGTACTAGCTGTTTAGATCACTTTTAAAGGATATGTATCGCGTAAAAATAGATTTATGGTTTGAATTCTTTATTGCATTCAATGATTTGTGATTTTTCGATAGATTATCACTTCAGACGATGTGGAATTTTGACTTACGTTTATATAAAAAATGCATGTGTGGAAATAGTATTTAGTTATCGTAATAAAAAGTCTTACGCGTCTAGGAAATAAATCCGCAAAATATGTCAAACAAGACAACAAGCGTTTATATTGGGATTGATTACATTTTAGATCTTCTGAAGGCTATTCTTGTATAAATAAAGATATTTATTTTATTTATTTATTGTAAATTCTCGAATCGAATTAACTGAGAAAAACCTAATGGTTTATAGGTTTCATAATTTATGTCTGGAAGAGACCACTATGAACGTTTCTCTTAAAATGAAAAAAATAAATAACATGAAATACATTTTATTTTTTAGTGTTTAAAATATACAGAAATATATACCAACAAATTTACTGCGCAATAAATGATGAAAAGATATCCATCTTTCTGTTAAGCCTAGAATGTTCAGACCGTTTTTCGAAGGTTCTGTCGTGACCTAAAATTATCATTTTCCCGCTATTTTCATACTATGTTATTTTAATAACTGCTGGGAGTTTGCGACAGTTATTCCTGACTGTTAGGTCAAGTTTAGACTGTCTTCCATCAGCGCCCTCTACGACAATTTTGGAAATAGTGCGAAACATCAATTTCAAGAAAAGGCGCAGTTTTATGAAAATGAAAACTACTTTTTTTTCTTCTCTAATGTTGTATTATCTGAGCTCATTAAAACTTGAAAAATAATAAAAATTATTCGTTTATTTTGATAAATTTGATCTGCCATGGCCTGAAAGTTACTTCATTGGTTGTGGTGCGAAAATTCAAAAAGAGGGGTACTAACTCAGATGTTGTTCACGTCGCCCACGTGTCAGTCCTACCATGGTCGTTTAAAGAAGGAACCCTATATGGCTAGATGTTTGGCCATGATGTATATAGTTCTGTATTGTGTATAGTCGTGTAATTTACATAGTTCTGTATTTTTCACAATTTCTAAGAGAGTATAAATCATAAAAAAAGCAAAAATTTATTTTTTTCACTGCGAAAAAAAATTAAAACGAACTATTTTTTTTAAAAAAAATGTGTACATTATTTCTTTGTCACCAACAAAGCATAAACAAAATCTCGAAGTTCGATATTTTTGAAAGGATTCAATTGTTATTTACATGATATGCGCAATTGCTTATTAGAAAGATTTTAGATGCCTCTGTCATTTTCAATGATAAAATCCACAAATCACGTGACGCTGAAGACATTAAATAATGCATTTTCATTCTTTCCTCCCATGCAGATCAAAGGCAGTCCGCATGGTGTATAAGATTCTTCCGACACTCTCCTAACCGCTTGAACGAACTTGCCTGTTCCATCTTGCCCGAATAGATGACGTCAGAATCAGAAATTGTAGGAGTGGCCGCTTCCCCGAAGAATGATTTATGGCTTCTCTCGCATGACAGCTACGGATGGAAGGGAAACTTAACTGTAACTGCAATGGCTTTTATACCAGTACTGCTTAAGTAATGTTTATAAATTACTCAAAGAATTATTCCAAAAAGTTTCTTCAGACTTTGATATCACTTACTAATATAAGTTGGAGAAAAGTTCTGAACAAAAGCAACAAAAAAAAAAAATAAATTAACTTTTAAATGTTATTCATGTATGATAAAACTTAGGTCTAATTTCAGTTTAATTGCTTTTAAGATGTCATAAGAGTTCGGTTGAGGGTAATTAGTTTAGAGCAACTATTGTTGCGTTCAAATCAAAGTTTTGTAAGATTTTTCGGAGTAAAAACATCTTAACTATTACAGTTTAATTTGACGGAATATTTATTAAAAATAAGTTAAAGAAACGTATTGTCTATCATTAGAAGATTTCTGTTGTTGTAGAATTTAATATAACTTTCATTGATGTTTGGTGTTACTTCAGCAACGATAAATTATTATTGGTATGTTTATTGTTTTGAAATTGTTATTAATAAATTTATCGTTTAAATATTTGTTGAGGATAATTGAGGAGAATTAATTAATTATTCTCAATAGTGTTAGATAGTGATAAAATTTAGATTGTGATAGATTGTGATAGAAGATAGTAATTTTTGGTCAACAACTGTCGTGTTCAAATTAAAGTTCTGAAAGATTTTTTGAAAAAAAAAAAACATCTTAACTAATATAGCTTAATTTTACAAAATGTTTATTAAAAATAAGTTTAAGATGTTCATTTCTAAGCGTATTGTCTATTATTAAAATAATTATTTTCTTATACATTTAATTATAATTATTACGGCTATTTGTTGCTGTTTCCCTAGCGATAAATTATTATTAGTATGCTTATTGTTATAAAATTCTTATGAATAAGTTTATCCTCTGACATGTAATGTTTGTGGAGGGTAATTGAAGAGAACTAATTACCCTCTGAGAGATTGTGATAGAGGGTAATTATTACTGAACAACAACTGTCGCTTTCAAATCAAAGTTTTGAAAGATTTTTAGGAAAAAAATACCTTAATGATTTAATTTGATCAAATGTATATTTAAAATTAGTTTTATATAGTTTTAAGAGTATAGATTATTTTAAAGATGTCATAAGAGATGTGTTGAAGGTTTAGTTCACAGTAGCTACTGTTGCATTCAAATAAAAGTTTTGATAGATATTTCGGAAAAATAAAATCTTAACTACCATAGTTTGACTTGATAAAGGGATTATTTGAAATAAGTTCTATAAGTTTACCTTTAAATTCACTATAATCTTTATTTTTAAATTCATTAGATCGTATATCATTGAAAGCTTTATTTTATTATGCTGTAATGCTATAATTATTCTTGCTATTTGATGCTGTTTCATTAATGATTAAATCTTTTCAAATGATGCATGCGTAGAGTTTAGAATTTCTTAGGAAAAAAGTTATTATATTACATGAAATATTTAATGAATTTCTAGCGGGGCTAAAATTATATGAGATTAAAGTAAAAAAGAAGTCTTTGCAATTCCTTTAAATTTTTGTTGTAATTAGTTTTTAATATGAACTCATTATTTTATACCATCTTTAAAAATAATCCTAAACTTCTACTTTTTAAACCAACTTATTTCTGAACAATAATCAATAATATTCAGTAACACAGAAATATTAAAATTATTTTCTCCTACTTCCAGATTTATTCTAAAATAAAAAACTAATTTTTGAAGTTATTCTATTTAAAATTCTACTTAATTACGTGCCCAACGGCCTCATGAACTGGAAATATTTTTAAATACTGATATAAATTACCGAATTATGGACTTTCAATCTATGCTATAGAATTACTCTATAAAAGATTATATATTATAAATAAATATATTTAAATGCGTTCTCCGTTTCATTATAACTTACGAACTAGGACAAACATTATTATTTATTTCAACTTCCATTTTATCATATTTAAAGATAATGATTATTTAGGTTTATAATGCATCATAACACTAAATCAATCTAAATCAATCGAAAAGCTATGAATTGATAGCTGCAAATCCTACTAGGAAAGATTTTTAAATGCCAGTATCTATAATTTAAAATAAGATTTCTTTGTGTTATTAGAATAATTTTATTTTTCATCGAGGCTTAAAACTGTCAGAAATTTAACCTAATACTTTTTTTTTTTGCCAAAAAAAAAGAAACAAACTTGAGTAATTTTAACCAAGCAATAAATAAAACAAAGGCTTACAAATCTACACATTTCATTTCCCGTAGGAGATACGTGTAACACTTATTTCTTTTGTGAAATAGGTCAACGGGACAACTGGGAAATATAAGACTGCCTTATTGCGTGATACCGTATCTACGGAGAAAATATATTACTGCCTCTGAAGAAAAAAGATAAATGACTAGCCCAAAGAATAAAAAAGAAGTAATTTATTACATTTAAAATGCATTCAGTATATTTCAATATTCAAATTTGATGTAAGGATACAAAGTCTGAAATTTACACGAATATTTTGTTCAGATACTCAGTTTTATAAAAATTAGATATCTAGATCTTTTCTATTAAGTAGTCACTTAATTTTTTTTCCTTCTAAATAGCTAAAAATAGTTCGGCTGAGTTATAGAGCCAGATTTATAAATCATTCAACTATAAATGTGTAAAAAGTATTCAAAGCATTGCTCTCCGGTAGCACAATTGGTCAAGGCGTCGTTCACACGACGGTTTGGAGAGCAGAGGATAGTGAGTTCAAACTTGTCAGTCGATAAAGCAACAGGAGATTAAACGTCGATGAACGATAAATCTGCCGTAAATAAAAATCCTCGTATTGGTTGTTTTTTGACGTTAGGAGAGAGGGGTATAAGATCAGGAGCTGTCCACGTCGTCTGACCAGTTTTAAAACTGCATGTCATTCCTACTCTTGCAGTTGAAAGGTTGGGAGTTGCTTATGGACACGATTTAATGGAGGGTGTTGATTCAAATCATAAATCTTTTCTTTATTATCTTTTTAATTTGAATTTGCTTCATTAAGTAATTAAGCATTTTCCTTAATTTTCGATTCACAATTTATATTGAAATTGGCATTCAGATTGATATTTTTTTTAAAAATTATTAATCAAATGTATAACGTCAAATGACAAAATATTAAATCAAATGTAAAAAGGCTTACTCATACTCATAATAACACTATGATAACAATAACATAATAAAATCCATTAAATAAAGTTAAATAAAAATGAAAATTGTCTGTTATATATAACATCAAATTTGGTTCGGTTGTTGTATATCTGTATCAAGATTTGATGAAATCAGTATTAATTTCTTTTTATTTTTTAAAAAAAATTCTATTTAGCATAAAAGGTAATTTCCTTATTAAGTATCAAGACTTAAAAAGTTTAACTTTTTAGTATTTGCACTTAACGTAGTCACATAAAACCAGAATCTCTGTATTTAAATGTAGTTCAGAGAGCTACGGCGACCAAAAAACATTTTATGATTGGTTGAGAACTAAAATTGACCGAGAATAAATGAGACGAAATTTCCCTGTTGAATAAACATGGGGTGCATTGACAAGCTATCTATTTCCGGCTCAATCTGAACATTTCCAGACATGTATTCTTTTCCTTAGCTCTTAAAATTTATCTCAACTAATGAAATGAACTTACAATCAAATTAAATGGAAATTAATTTTAAATGTGTATTTTTCGTAATATCTCTTCAAAATTTCGAAATTGACGCAGTCAAGATCAGTTAACTTTATATGCATGCAAATTATGATGCGTGAATATAAGTTTCGTACTAATAATAGCAGTTATATATACATTGAAAATACAAACATTTCAATCATCAACTTAAGAACGCGTTGCGCCATTTTTCTGCTATAAAAACAGCTGCAACTTTAGCCTTGACATAGATGCTACAAGTTCTTTGTAGGTAACTGGGGAAGTTATTGCTGAATCTCTAAGCCCCGATCACTCAAAGTTGGGATATTCCGTCCTTGAACTGCCTTTTTATGGCATGACAAATGTGCTCTATCAGATTGAGATCTTATTGTTCTTGTCAGAACAATGATTTAATTCATCATTACACTCTTCAAACCACTCTAACACAATTCGCACCCTGTGAATGGACACTTTGTCCTGCTAGAAGATTCCATTTCCAGTTGAGAAAACATACGCCTTGTATGGATGCAAATGCTCTGCAAGTATGCTCAGAAAGTCTGCAGCTTTCAGGGTCTGATCAACACAACTATGGGCCTCCGGGCCACCCATACGAATGAACCCCAACATGGCTATCGCCACTACTAGCCTGTGCATGACTTGCTGTACATGTGGTGAGCAACTGTTGGCTTGGAAGACGGCGTAGCTTGACGCAACCAACAACGTGGTGAATCTTCTGACCAAACCAATCCATGGTCAAGTGTAGATATTTCCGAGTCGCCTATAGACGTAGTTAATTATGAACTATAATTTGTTGTTAGAGGCACACGTGGGACGTCTGCGCAATCCCATATCCGAAAGTGTCCGCTAACTGTGTCTTCCAAAACACTTCCACTTGGACCTGCATTGTATTGGGATGTCAGCTAGGCTACTGTCTGACACCGAATTTACTTTACCAAGCGGTACAGTCACCACTATGCTTTCCTATTGATGATGTATGGACGTCCTACACCTTGGCATCTACAGTTGGTCTCACAGCCATTCATTCAGTTAGCATAAATAGTTACAAAGGCAGATTGTGAGCAATCCACTAGTTGCGCAGTTTCGATGATACCCGTTCCAAGTCTTCGGGTCATTGCAATCAGATTTGCTTAAATCAGTAACTTTTCAGAATAGTTGCAAAAGAAAATGCAATGGTAATTCCTTACCTTCTTTAGCAGCAGCTAAATACCATTCCAAATTAATCACATGACCTACCCCTCTTCCAGACGAATTCATTGAAAAATATGGGAGTGGTCACAATGCTTTGGCTCGTCGGTGTAGATTATTAACAATTAGTAGTCACTGTTGAATTAGTAACATGTTTTAAGGTAAATATTATATGTACTTGACAACATATGCCGCTTTAGTAGTTTTGATGAATTAGAACAGAATGAAGCGAGAAATAATCCACAAAAGTATTATAATTTTTTTTGTCTTCAGATAAAATAGGCTTCGATTTTGAAAGGTAAGGAGTTTAAGATAAAATAATTTTATTTGCATATAAAATGAGGTACGCGATCAATTATAATAACAGTGACTATTATCTAATTGTCAACTATTATCTGCAGCATACTAATAATGAGACTTTATTGTCACGAGGTGTTATAATTTAATTGTTTTTGTGCTGGCTCAAATTCCGGTGGCAACGTTGTTCACGATGCCATGGTTACGAGCGATTCTGTAACTAGAGAGAGTAGTTGAAAAAATAATAAACAAAGTTCTTTTTATAAAGATGCCTCAAGATTCCTAACTTGTTATTTACATAAGGACACAACATTTGGTGACCCGTCGACGTGATCCGTAGTTGACACAGGTTAGTGAAATATTTTATAGTGAGAGGAAAAGCATTGAATTTTTGTATAATGGAGGACATAATCAGAAAACGTAAACCACTTAGAATGACTTTTACCAAAACCATAGGAAGTTTATTTGACGAATTAGAAAAACAAACGCCTGACAGTAAAACCATCAAACAGCAGTGTTTTACTTTAGATAGAGTTTTTAATAAAATGAAAGAATGTGACGAATTAATTTTGAACGATATAAAAACAGACGTTGAATTTGAAGCTGAGTATAATAAGATTGAAGAATATGATCAAAAAATGGATTTGGCAAGAGTAGAAAGTGAAATATTTTTCAGTAAACAAATTGTGTTGATTGGAGCGGCGAGTTCCGTCACTTTATCGCCAAATACAAAACGAAGAATGCGTCTTCCGAAGATTGAATTGTTACGCGAGGTGGAAGGCGAAGAACGTTTACAACTGGCGAGAAATGGATTTGATGGTGCTCGGACAAGGTTGAGGTCTAAGAAAGAGCAACACATCGACGAAGTCATTCCCACCGCCAGCACTCTGGTTTCTAGTGACATATCCCAGAGGCATCCATTTTGTGTGTTCTGTGACAAGACTCATGAAAGTAGAGATTGCTTCATTGCACAAAGTTGGTCTTTGGATAAGAAGAAAGAAGTCTTAAGCAATAAGAAAGCGTGTTATATTTGTTTCAAGGCTAACCATAGAGCTAAAGAGTGCAAAGCAAAACTCAAATGTATGATGTGTTCCAAGCGGCATCACGTAATTATGTGTTTCGAGTTACCAGTAAACAAAAGGGAGTTTACAGCTAAGGAAAGGGTAGATTCAAGTAATGTGTTGGTCGCCAAAGAGGGTAACGAAGTTCTTCTGCAGACTCTCTTAGTAAATATTGAAGCCAATGGGAAAAGAAAACTGGTTCGAGCTCTTATTGACAGTGGCTCCCAGAATTCTCACATATTGAAGAGAACTGTTAAGGAAATGGGCCTTAAACCTACGACAAGAAGAAGTTTAGCCCAATCATTGTTTGGCGGCGTTACGACGCAAGTGAAAGATCATGGGCTTTACCAAATCACTCTTAAACCACAAAATAGAAATTTCTCTCTGGACATACAAGTTTTTGATCAGCAGTATATTTGTGGTACAATTCCTAGACTTAAAAGAGGACCGTGGAATAAGGAATTATATAAGAAAAAGATATGGATTGCTGATTACGGAGAAGGTTCACCTGATATAGAACTGTTAATTGGTGCCGACTTTTGCGGACAGATATTCACTGGAAACATGGAACGTCTTCAATGTGGGTTGATTGCCTGTGAAACTCATTTAGGCTGGCTTGTTATGGGCAGAACCACCAATGATTCTTACGACCCATTACGCACTAATGCTTCTGTGAGTATCACCATGTTAATTCATAGTGATAAAATAGAACACTTTTGGGACATGGAAGTTTTAGGAATCAAAGATCCTGTAGAAAAGGCCCCAAAAGAAGAAGAAGTGATGAAATTTTTCAACGATACCTTGTCAACTGATATTGATGGGAGCTATATGGTTAAATTACCCTGGACAGACAATGCTGATCTTCCGGATAACCGAATCATTGCCGAAAAAAGACTTCTTTCCACCACATCCAAGTTAATTTCTTCAGGAAGATATTTAGCCTATGAGTCGGTTTTCCAAGAATGGGAAAGGGATCAAATAATAGAGGTGGTTCCTGATGAAGTTCCGAAGGGGAGGTGTCATTATCTTCCTCACAGAGGAGTTTTTAAGGAACATTCGACAACTAGAGTAAGACCAGTATTTGACGCCGCAAGTAAAGAAAAGGGCAAATTTTCTCTCAACGACTGCTTAGACAAGGGTTTGAATGTATTGGATACCATTCCATCGATATTGATGAGATTTAGAGAAAGGAATATTGGCGTGATTTCAGACATAAAGAAAGCTTTTTTACAGATATCTATAAATCCAGAAGACCGAGATTTTTTAAGATTTTTTTGGTGGAGTGATTATGAAAAAAAGAAGATGAAGACGTACAGACACAGACGGTTGGTCTTTGGACTGAATTGTAGCCCATTTATACTTGGCGCTGTAATCAACAACCTTTTACACATTTGCCCTCAAAAATATCGTGACGTTGCTGAAATTTTAGAGAAAAGTTTTTATGTGGACAATTGCGTCACGTCAGTTGATACCGTTCGAGAACTTTCTCATTTCGTGACCGGAGCAACCGAATTAATGCAACTTGGAAACTTTGAACTTAGAGGCTGGGAAAGTACGACAAGTGACGCTGAATTAGAGCCTTCCCAAGTACTTGGTCTTCTCTGGGACCGAAATGAGGACGCACTTTTTTGTGATTCTGATCAATTTAATAGCAGCTGTGAATCTTTTACCAGAAGAAATGTGTTGTCCTCCATTCAAAAGGTTTTTGATCCCATAGGGTTTACTTGCCCGGTGACAATCATTCCTAAATTGTTGCTGCAAGAAACTTGGAAGAAAAAATTGTCTTGGGATGAACGACTCCCTGAGGAAGCAGAGAAGAAATTTATCAAATGGCTGTCCGACTTGACTAAATTGAAAACCATACGAATACCCCGATGTGTGATTCCTTTAGGATACCGACAGTCTTTCAGCTTGCACACCTTTTGTGATGCTAGCGCGTCGAGCTACGCTTGCGTAATTTATTTGAGATCAGAAGGAAAAAAGGGTGTTAATGTACAGCTACTACAGGCCAAGTCACGAGTCGCGCCGATACGACTCACAACCATACCTCGATTAGAGCTACTGGCATGCAGTATTGGCGCTCGACTAGCACAATCAATGCAGAAAGCTATGAGTTTAAAAGATGTACCTGCATTCTTTTGGTCGGATTCCACGACCGTTCTCCATTGGATTAAGAACAACGAAAATTGGGGTACATTTGTGAACAACAGAGTAAAGGAAATAGTTCAGCTCTCATCAAGAGAAATGTGGAGACACGTTCCTGGGCACAGCAACCCAGCTGATCTCCCTTCGAGAGGATGCTCTGTTCAAACTCTTAAAGAGTCTAAGTGGTGGGAGGGCCCACAGTGGCTTAAAGGGTCAAAGGAGGAATGGCCCGACTCAGCAGAACAAACCGATGAAGATGAGGTCTCAAGAGAGAGAGAGAAACCCGTAGTTGTAACCAATCTTCATACTCAGGAGACTACTTGGTATTTGAAGCGGTTTTCAAATTACTCAACTATAGTCAGAATGGTAGCATGGATCCTTCGATTCTGCACAAATTGTAGAAACCCAGGTAGTATAAGAAGAGGAGAGTTATCCGTTGACGATATAAACTCGGCTGAGCAGAAACTACTAAAAATTGTGCAGAAGGAAAGTTTTGGTGACACTGTCACGAAGAATAAATTGAAAGGCTTCAACACTTTCCGCGATGCCGACGATCTGATAAGAATAAAGACAAAAATTTTCAGAAGGGAAGATGAAGAAAACTTCAAATGTCCCATAGTTTTACCGTCTGATCACCCACTTGTGGAAAAGTTAATTTATGAAAAGCATCTGGTTTCTTGCCACAGTGGAACTCAAGTTGTCCTGTCAGATCTTCGACAAACTTTTTGGGTTCTCAGAGGTCGGAAGACTGTTCAAAGGATCTTGAAACGATGCATTCGATGTAAGAGATATTCTTCCAAGAAATTAGAAACCGTGCCTGCCTTCCTACCTGAAGACAGGGTTCGAGACGCGTTGATTTTCGAGGTGACAGGGGTTGACTTGGCAGGGCCACTCTATTTGAAGAATGGAGATAAAGTTTGGATATTATTGTTTACCTGCGCCGTGTATCGGGCTATCCATTTAGAGCTGATACAGAGCCTCTCAACTGATGGATTCTTGCTTGGACTAAGAAGATTTATAGCAAGACGTGGGAGACCACGAACTATATATAGCGACAACGGAACAAATTTTGTTGGAGCGGTCAATTTAATGGCTTCTATCGACTGGAGCAAAATAGTTCAAGAGAGTTCAATTTTGAGAATTCAATGGGTCTTTAGCCCTCCTACAGCCGCCTGGTGGGGTGGGTTTTGGGAGCGTATGGTCCAAATGGTGAAGAACCTTCTGAGAAGAGTTTTAGGAAAAGCATCCATAAATTTTGAAGAGTTGAGTACCGTTCTATGTGATGCAGAAGCAGTTATCAACTCCAGGCCACTCAACTATTTATCTGAAGATCCAGAGGACTTAACACCACTAACCCCAGCTATGTTCCTTCAGGACGTTCAAACGGTGGGAGTGCCTGACTTAGACAATTTAGATAGCGTCAACCTGGCCAAAAGGTGCAGATATCAACAGAAATTGAGAGAGGATCTCCGGAAGAGATTTCGGGAAGAGTACCTCAATATGCTTATTCATAGGCAGGAAAATAAAAAACCTATCAAGCGAATACAAATTGGAGATGTGGTCCTCATCGAGTGTGACAAAAGGAGATTGGACTGGCCAATGGGACGAGTAGTTGAAGTTTTCCCTGGGAAGGACAACTCGGTTAGAGTCGTAAAAATGAAAACTGGAAAAGGTGAACTAATTCGTCCTGTGCAACGATTGCATCCTTTGGAACTCGATTTCACAAATGAAATATTTAACCGTGAACCATTTAAACAAGTAAAGATCAATAACTGTAAGGATAAAACTAAAGTTGATAGCCTCAAAGGTGAAACTGAATTTGGAGAGATTAGAGATGATGAACGATACACAGACTTAATGAAAACTAAATGTGGTAGGGCTTTACGAAAACCAACTCGTTACAGTTAATTTAAGTTTCGTCAGACGTCAACTGTTGTAGCTTCTTCTACCTTTGAATGTCTAAGAGATTTGTGTTTGATTATTAAGAACAATCAAAGGTGGGAGTGTGTCACGAGGTGTTATAATTTAATTGTTTTTGTGCTGGCTCAAATTCCGGTGGCAACGTTGTTCACGATGCCATGGTTACGAGCGATTCTGTAACTAGAGAGAGTAGTTGAAAAAATAATAAACAAAGTTCTTTTTATAAAGATGCCTCAAGATTCCTAACTTGTTATTTACATAAGGACACAACATTTATTGTTCTTAAAATATGTTTGTGTCACCCCCTTTAAAATTTCAATGAAACGAAATCGAAAACGCGCTATAACTTTTATAATGCATTTTTGGAATTTCAAAATTGAATGATACGTCCTATCTTATCTTATTTACATATAAAATGAGGTACACGTTTTTGAGATCAATCTAAATAATAGTATATACTATTTAATTATTAACAGACTTTCAGTTAACTATTTTCCGTATTATGCTAAAGACTAATAATGGGACTTCATTGTTCTTGAAATATATTTGTGTCGTTTCCTTTTAAAATTACAATGGGAGAAAATGGAAAATGCGCTATAACTTTTATATTCCATCTTTGGAATTTCAAAATATAATGGAACACCGGAAATTAAACCCGAAAAATGAGCTTACAAACTTCAAAAATCCAATTAAAAGAATCCTTTTATTCAACAATTTAAGAATTAGAAATATGATATATTTCTTTCTCTGTACCTTTCACTAAGTCTGCGATCATTTATATCTTAATTAAGATTTCTGCATATAAATGAAAGCACGTCTCTTTCATTTATTGAATATAAACCATTTTCGGAAAAATGGATTTCCATATATTACCCCTAGAATAATAAATTACTAATTCTTATGCGAGATGAAAAGAAAGATTGTTTATTCTCGGAAACAAAATCTGAAATAAAAATTAAAATTTGTATTTGATTTGAAAAGATTTCATTCATTCGAATTAGAATACAGTCTATTTCGTAGCAACTCAAGTGTTTCTGAAGTTTGAAACGAATGATGTGAGTATTCTTTACTTTAGATGTTTCTTTTCAAAAGGAGCATTTTGGCATGAGTTATTAATAAAATGGGATTAAGCTTAATAAAATGACTTTTTAAGCCTTCATATTTCATTTTCAATGATTAAGTTAGTATTTTATTTTAAACGACAATATTGGATTAAGTTAGCATTATAATTGAAAACTTATTATTGACGTGATATTTTTTCGACACTGTCAGTCGTAACCTTTTACAAAAGAAATAACGCAAATTCTACAAAAACTAATTCACCAATTTATTATTCTTTTTCATCCATTGTTCAAAAAAAAAAAACCAAAACAGAATGATCATATCTATAATATCAAGCTTTTAGCTCGCAACATCAGAAAATGCGTGTTATTACATCACGTGACCCTGACACCTTCCCCCCAGAGTCATATTAGATCCAAAGATCGAATATGGCAAATAATTTAAGGGTCACACTTTACACATAAACAAACTATGTTTCACATTCACCCAAATATTCACTGAATCTTAGGTTTAACTTAACACTAGGTATTTACTTTAATCACCTAATAATAATAATAGGAAAAAATGTTCAGAGTCTTATTTTAGTTTATATTTACAGTCTGGACAATGCATCTGCATTACTAAGTTTCGATCCTTTGATGTGACTTGCCTCAATATCATGGCGTTGAATGGCTAACGCCCATCTCTGCAACCTCGGGCTTTGGGGTGTCGCACTCGTCAGAAATACTAGGGGATTATGATCAGTTAATAAAATAATCTTAGCACCACAGAGTAAGGTTTCAAATCTCTGCAAAGCCCAAATGATAGCATAAGCTTCCCTTTCAATTGTAGACCATTTCTGTTGAGTTGAATTCAGCTTCTGGCTACCGAAAGCTATGGGACGAATATTTCCTTCTTCATCTAACTGACCTAAACAACATCCGACCGCATTTTGAGATGCATCCGTATGCAAGTAGTATGGTTTCTCTATGTCTGGGACTTGTAACTCTGCGATCTTACATAGCGACGTCTTCAATTCCTTGAATGCCTTCTCAGCTTCTTCGCTCCAAGGAATCTCATTAGGAACTTTCTTTTTAGTAAGCTCTGTTAGTGGAAGAGCAATCTTTGCGAAGTTTGGAATATACTGCCTGTAAAAGTTGCATAATCCCAAAGCACTTCTCAGTTGTTTTTTTGGTTTTGGGTGCCTCTAATTTCTGTATTACTCTTATTCGTTCTTTGTCAGGAGCATGTTTACCTGAACCAATAATATGTCCTAAGTATTTAACCTTTTGTCTAGCAAATTCGCACTTTCTCAAGTTCACGGAGAAATTAAAATATTCCAATCTCTTAAAAACTTCTTCAAGATGAATCAAATGTTCCTCCCACGTATCAGAAAATACTGCTAAATCATCGATATAAGCACAAGTGAAATCAGACCTGGACTGAACCACTTTAGACATAGCTCTTTGGTAGGTTGCAGCAGCATTTCTTAATCCAAAGGGTAATACATTCCATTGGTACTGGCCTCGGTGAGTTCGGAATGCTGTGAGGTGTTTGCTGCCGTTCTCCATCGGTATAGCCCAATATCCCTTCAACATATCTAGCACAGTAATGAATTTCTTCTTTCCTACTAAGAAATTCAACTCCATCATATTTTGCATTGGATATGCATCCGGAACGGTAAGAGCATTCAAACTTCTGAAATCAATGCATAACCTGATTGTTCCGTCTTTCTTATGAACACATACTACCGGGTGTGCTATCTCACTTACCACCGGTTCAATCAGTCCTAACGCTAGCAATTCATTGATCTGTGCATCCACTTTCCCCTTTAAGTTTTCTGGTATCTTATACGTTTTTGGTTTCATCGTATCCTCCTCAGCTTTCAGCTTTATCGCATGTTTCCCAACTTTAGCTATCCTTATCTTCCCCGAAAACAACGTTTTGCGTCTATGTAAAAGATCTTTCAATTGATTTTGTTGCATTTTGGGTAAGTAATCCAAATTTAATCCTTTCAATGCTTCATAGCTTTCCACATCTGTAGGAAGAGTTGGTGTTTCGTATATTTCACCAAATTCATCATCAATATCATAGACAACTCCAACTGTTTGAATTCTCGCTTTGTATTCTCTCATTTTGTTAACATGCAATAATCTTAAATTTCCTTCAGGCATTTGCAAATAATACGAATTCGGTTTCACTCTTCTAATTACCTTTACTGGACCTATCCATCTGGCATATAATGAATTGGATGAATCATGCATTAGCACAAGTACTTGATCTCCTGGCGCAAATTCCCGGTATTTTTTCCTTCTATTGTAATATTTGGCATAATTACTTTGTTGCACATCACTTGTTAACCTTGCCTTTTCGGTTGCTATTTCTAATTTTCCTTTTAACTCTTTTAAATATTCCTCCGCTGATCCTTTCATATTCAAAGGTAAAAACATATCTCCGGCCCAAATTGACTTCAATATAGATAACGGGCCTTTCGGTTCTCTCCCGTACATTAGCAGAAAAGGTGGTACTCCTGTAGTTGCATTTGGAACTTCTCGATAAGCCCATAGTACAAATGGTATGTGTCGATGCCAATTTCTTCCTACTTCTCTAATAATGTGATGTAGCATATTTTTGAAAGTTTGGTTCCATCTTTCAATCAATCCGTTCCCTTCCGGATGGTATGGCGTTGAAAATCGCGGACAAGCTCCTAAAACCTTCAAAAACTCTTGCGTTAAACTTGCCGTAAAATTTGTCGCATTATCCACCACGATTACTTCTGGAATTCCTGTCCTACAGAATATTTCGAGCAGTGCTTCACATGTATTCCTTGCCGTTAACGATTTAAACGGGACTGCTTCAGGCCATCTTGAATGTTGGTCCATCAAACAAAGGATATATTTATGTCCTTGTGCTGATACTGGATCTAGAGGACCAATTAGATCTACGTTCACCACTTGGAATGGAAGTTCAGGACGTGACACAGGTGTTATCGGAATTTTGTCTACTGAACGAACAACTCTTCTACCTTGGCACCCATGACATGAGCTACAATAAGCTTTAATTTCCTTGACCATCCCTGGCCAATAAAAGGAAAATTTAATTCTTTGAATTGTTTTACGAGCTCCTAGATGTGCTCCGAATACTGACTCGTGGGCAATTTCTAGTATTTTACCTTTTCTAATTTCGGGAATTACTAATTGTTGTATTCTATTCCCGTCCAACAGCTCTTCATGGCATAGTATATTATTTTGTATCACATACCCTCCTTTATTTTGCTTCCCCAATTTCCATGCTTCTTGGAGAGTATCGCAACTTTGTTGTTGTATCTTGAATCGTTCGGTTTCATTTCCATTCTTTTTATCACCGCATTCACCTACTGTTGGCTCCTGCTGCTCTTCTCCGTCACTTGCACTCATATATAACTGCTCCTTTCGGGAATCTGATCTTAGCTTCATAGCAGCAGTAAAACTGGGATTGTATACTCTTTTTTGTTCTAATAATGCCTCATAAGTTTCAGCATCCAACAAAATGTCAGCATTTAACCCATTGACGGCTGCTATCATCGTTTTAATTATAGGCGTAATATATCCTTCCGTTACCAAAGCGATTTCCACTTCTTTTAACTCAGCTTTTAGACTTTCGCCAAACGCAGGTTGTAGTATTATATGTCCTTTGTAATCCACTTCCTTACCCACTATATCGTTTTTAAATACACTTATTTGTGCACCAGAATCTACTACAGCTTCGTATTCATTTCCATTATATGAAATTCTAACTTTCTTAAGGGCAGCTATTTTTGGTTGAACGCCTTTACATTTTTTGTTTCCTATCATGACTTCACCGTTAAATCTTGCAGTGACTACTTTGCTTTCGATATTTCCATTTCTGAGTACCTTAACTTCGGATACTTGCCCTTCCGATACTTGAACCTCGGCCACTTTGCCTTCAATGTTTCTTCTCCTCTCTTTATTATCTCGACAAAATCGTGCCAAGTGTCCTACTCGTCCACAATTAAAACATGTGACTGGATTTTGGGAAGAACTCCGCTTATCAATTCTGCCATGGTTGTTATGCTCATGTTTATATCCTTCACCAAATGTATGATATCTTCTACTAACCATGTTTGGTTTTTCCCGGTATAAGTTCCTATATGGTTGAGAAGCAATGAATTTAGTAGTTTGGTTATATTTCCTTGCATTCTCGTACTCATCTAACTTCTCAGCAAGTGTGTCAACTGAGCAAATTCTACTCCACTCATCAATAAAATGATTTTGTATGTCTCCAGGTACTCGTTCTTTTATCTGTTCGACAATGACAAGTTGTTTCAGGCTGTCGAAATCATTAATTTTTAGTCCCGAAACCCATTCGTTAAAATAGTTCGCCAATTCAAATCCAAAATCTCGCCAAGTGCTCTCAGCCGCTTTACAATGTCTCTTAAACTTTATTTTAAATGCTTCTGGGCTCAATTTAAACCTTTTCAATAACATACATTTTACATGTTTATAATCATTTGCTTTTTCTTCAGGCTCCCTTGCAATTAAATTCGCCATTTCTAGAGGCAATAATCCAACAAGATGCGTTACCCAATCTTCTTCTTTTATATGGACTCTTCGTGCTTGTCTTTCAAACAATATTAGATAAAAACTTATATCACCTTCTTTTGGATCAAAAGTGCGCATTAATTTTTGCAATCCACCAGGTACATGTTCTCTTGTTTCTTCATTTCGAGAGCTGCTCGTCTCTCCTATAGTACCAGTATGTACCAATGAAGCTTCTATCTTCAACCTCTCCAATTCATATTCCTTTTCTTGCCGCTTTAATTCATCTTCCCTTTCCTGTTCTCGCCGCTTTAATTCACCTTCCCTTTCCTGTTCTCGCCTCTTTAATTCATCTTCCCTTTCCTGTTCTCGCCGCTTTAATTCGTCTTCCCTTTCCTGTTGCTTAATTTCATATTCTTGTCGCCTAATTTCATCTTCTTTTTGTTGGCGCTTTATTTCTTCTCTTCCACTAACTATTCTTTTTAATAATTCCTTCACAAACTCCTCTTCGTACTCCGTACTTGCCAATATAATCTTCTTTAATTCGGTAACTCTCATGTCTTCCGTTGCCGTTTCTCCTAACTCTTCCGCCAAACACTTCAAATCTACTTTTAAAGCTCTTCCTAAAAATGCCATTTTTCACCTACTACTTTCTAAACTGCACCTTCTTACAAAAAAAAAATGCCACTTCCTAAACCAATTTCAAGACAATCTAAATAACTCACTATCTTCCATCAAACAACTTGAAATTCATAGAACAAACAACTACCAATCTTTTATTTCGAAATCCATTGGGGTTTCCCCGCACATTTGTCAGTCGTAACCTTTTACAAAAGAAATAACGCAAATTCTACAAAAACTAATTCACCAATTTATTATTCTTTTTCATCCATTGTTCAAAAAAAAAAACCAAAACAGAATGATCATATCTATAATATCAAGCTTTTAGCTCGCAACATCAGAAAATGCGTGTTATTACATCACGTGACCCTGACAGACACGATAATTTTCTTAAATGTTAAAAACTGTCAAAATATGCCTCTAACATAACTTTTATACTTAAATAAAGATAATTTGGATAATATTTCCTGGAATTGCTACCTATTAATCGCTTTAACAAATTAAGTCTATTGAGTACAATACAGTCTCTTTCGTAACTGGCAACTGAAGATTTTAGAAAGAATGAAGTGAGTATTCTTTTCCTTAAAAGTTTTGTTCTTAAAACGAGAATTTTTGTATGAATTATTAATTCAATTTGGATAAAGCATAACAAAATGACTTTTGCACCTTTTACATTTTATTTTCAGTGATTAAGTTTGTTTTTATTCTGAACGAGAATATTGGATTATGTTTTTATTATAATCGAAACCTTATTATTGTAGTCATTTTTTGCATGGTACCCTTCTGGAAAATTTAAGTTAATCTGTAAAAATTTGTCCTTAATGTAATATTTCTATCAAAATATTTTATGAGATTTTAGTATATTTTTCCTGGAATTATTGCCGATTAAATGCTTTAGAAATAGGCTTAATTTATAGAAAAATATGTATTGTTACATTAGTTAAATTGTTATTTTGTGACAATATAAATTCAAAGAGTATAAAATATTTAATTTCGTAACAATTCAAGTATTTCTGAAAGTTGGATCAAATGTGAGTATTCTTTTCTTTAAATGTTTCTTTTTAAAAAGGAGCATTTATGGATGGATTATTAAATTGATTGGATTAAGCTTAATAAAATGACTTTTTAATCATTTATATTTTCGATGATTGAGTTAGTATTTTATTTTTAACGGCAATGCTGGATAAAGTTTGCATTATAAATAAAAACTAATTGCCTGGATTTTTCTGTTACAATAATTTTCTTGGAAATTTACATCTAGGAAAATATGCCTTCAATATATCTTTAATACTTGAATATTTTAATGCGTTTTATTACATATTTTCTAGACTTGTTATTAAATAATGCTTTAGTCATTTACAAAAAAACTGAATTATGATATTTGTGTTTGTGTCGGTACAAACAATGCAAGTACATTAAGCATTATGCAGTCTATTTCGTAGTAACTCTAGTGCTTCTGATTTTTGAAACGAATGATATGAGTACTTTTTTCATTCGATGGTTCTTTCATAAAGGAGCATTTTGGCGTAAGTAATTAATATATGAAGAGTTCAAGCTTAATTAAATGGCTTTTTAAGACTTCATATTCAATGATTAAGTTAGTATTTTTTTTAACCTGCTGTATTTGATAAAGTTTGCATTATTATTGAAAACTTATTATTGCCTTGAATTTTTTTGCCACGATAATTTTCTTAAAAAATAAAATGTGTCAAAGTATGTTTTTTACATAGTTTATATCTATAAATATTTAAAATTAATTCAGTATGTATTTTCTGAGGTTATTAAATGCTTTAGTGGTAGATTTAACTTACAATAAAATGTCTAGCATTATATTAATATATATATATATATATATATATATATATATATATATTATATCATATCATATCTAAGAAAATGAATATAGAAGTTTTGAAGACATTTTTTTTCTACATTTCCTGAATCTATTATAGATAAAATGACTCTTAATTTAGGGCAAAATATATAAATATGCTTTATACATTCGCAATATTCATTTCTAATAATTCTGTAATATAAGTGTTTCATATGACTTTGATTTTATTCTAATAACTTGTCATGCTTTTGAATTTTAATAATATTTTTACTGAAAATAACATTGTAATTTATTCCATTTTAAAAGAAAATCATAAGAGACTATTATTGTTTTCTCAAATCATCTTTATGTGGCATTTTGCTTCCTTGGGAAAAAATGTATGAAAATTAGAAGCTTGAAATTATTAATGCGTGTAGAAAAAAGTGTAAGAAGTAAAATGAAATAAAATAGTTTAAAATTTGATACTTGGTTTAATAATTATTAATAGTTAACCTTGCAGTAAAATCCCCCATGTGGTTTACTATGAATTTCTCTAAAATGCAATAGCAGAGAGAGTTGCTTAACTCGATTTTTTTCTTCAAAATTACAAATGATTTGAAAATTTTTTCTAATTGTAAGTCCTTTTCTGCTAGAATTTTTTCATTCTTATGATTTAAATAATGACTAATTACTCATTAATTGAGATCTCTCGAGATCTTTACTCTTACTTAAGAGAATGTTGGAATTTAAAAAAGTGACAAATTAGATGCTGCCTGATAAAAATCTTAACATTTATATTAATCTTTTTAAAATATCGAAATTTATTCAACTCTATTACAAAATTAATGATTTTGGAAAGAAATTTTGTGTTAGAAAATAAAAATAAGAACTAATTCACAGAACATTAACTATTACTCTTATTATTTTTGTTAGAAACAAAAATGTTAATAGTTATATTAATCATAAGGTATTTTAAGGAGACATAATTTAAATTTAAGTATGTAAAAAGATGAAATATCCGGAATTATATTATAGTATAATATATAAGCGTTGCATTGTAGTATTTTCCTGAGGAATCTGCTTATGAATTGCGGTAGAAGAATTTATGTATCTCTCTCGAGATCTTTATTTTGTACGCTCACACTTGAGTTGAAACTCGAAGGTAAGAAAGAGGGAGAAAGACGTTAGACGTTACCTGATATAAATCTTAATATTTATATTGTAATTTTCAAAATATAAAAAAAAAATTGTTTCAATATTTCTAATCTCCAAACAATATAAATCTAAAAAGAAATTAAATCTCACAGAATTCGCAAATAAACTAGTTGCAAAGCATTAACTATACTGATATTTAGTTCAAAAAGAAGAGGATAATGGTGAATTTTAAGCATCGGGAATCTTAAAAAGACATAATTTAAATTCAAATATTCAAAAAGAAGAAATATTCCGAAGTAAAACGAAGCATGAGTTTTTAAAATTATGAATTGAAATATCAGGAACTGCATTGTTTGAATTTCCCTAGGGAGTCTATTTTGATAGATGGTTTTGCATCACCATGTGACATTAAGTAATAGTGCGTCGCCAAGAAAGGAAATGGTAAAGACATTTTTCATAAAGCAATCTTTATTTTGTTAGTGAATAATAAAAAAAAATATTATTTCCCATTTTAACATAAAACATTTATTTAAATTTCAAAATGAAACGTTTTTTATTCGGAAAAACTACATTCAAATCGAAAAATATGAATATCTTTTCGTAAATATCGAACATAATCTGTAAGTTTACTGCAATATTTTGCGCAATAATTTAATTTTTGTGATAGTTTTTTGCACTATCATAATTCCTGTGAGGCATGCACATTTAGGTATTTTGGTAATAGTTTAAAACAATTTTTTAAATTGCACTTAGTCTAAATTTTATTATGAATTTAATATGTTTTAAAAACAGGTTCTAAATGTTCAACAATATCTTTTTATTTAATATTGGAGTTTATTTATCAAATCAAGTGATTTTTTTATGATGATATTTTGGATTTTTAGGACTTAAGAAAATGCTTAAAATTATTCTTAGAAATAAATGGTTAAAATATGCCTTGTACTAAAACACAGAAATGATGTTCATAGATGTGATTGCAGATATTTAAAATTTTTATTTTCTTATTTACTAAATCTGCTGCTCTAATTTTTCAATAATAATAAAATTTGTTTTGCCCGATACTGGATATTGTAATAGTTTTCAATCTCAGAAAAATTGGTTCACTATTGAAACATAATGCCAGTGCTTTCCTTAATATTGTGTAAGCTTGCTGTAACTTAATCAAGGGGTTAGATTGAATCATGGTTTCGTTCAAGATGAACTTATTATTGCTTAATCAAGTTTAAGAAATCTCATAACATGGTTCGACTTAGTTCCATGATAAAGTTTTATTACCACCGTTGAACAGCCTACCCAATTTTTGGGCTTACGACTACTAATGTTCAACTTCGTAGCTTTGTAATTTTGAGCCCAATCCAGAAGACATGGAAACTCCTGGATCAAGTATTGGGGGAAATTTTGATGGAACTTTCGTGGATGACTTTGATTTTATGGAGGACTTTTTGATGGAATTAACAAGTATTTACGTTAAATGGAGAGGAAGACCACTGGAATCTCCAATGGTTAGCCTGACTGCAAAAAGGGACTCTAACCCATTATTCGTCCACCACTGAGGATATTTCACGTCAGCACTGTAGTCGGTGCAAGCCGGATGCAGATTCATATCGACCAGACATCGCTGGGATTCGAACCCGGTTTACCTCATAAGATAGCGATCGCTCTTTCACCTGAGTCATCGCTGCTCACCCTGATCAGGTTGCAGAAACTTTTAACGATATCAGGGTACGACATGCTCCACCGTTACATTCAGATTCTTAACCGGTTTAAATGCAACTGAAATTACGATCACAGTAAGAAATAAAGGTTGTAAGGTGCCATGAATGTGTAGTATGGTGATATTAAGATATTTATCCGTTTCGGAGTGCTATACAAAAATATCTCCACTGTACCTATACTATTCATCTCGGTATATCATGCTCTCATAATCAAAGTACTTGTAAAGGCAATGTCAGAAGTATTTAATATCAAATTTAACTCAGCATTATTGGTGTCAATAATAGATTAGCGATTTTTTATGGCCTTCAAGTTTAGTACCGATATTAGGTCGTTGGCCAAAAAAGTATAATAAAAATGTTAGCGAATTACAATGTACTCATTTTGGTAATAAACACAAATTTAAATAAAAAAAACTTTCAATAGAAAAATTGAATTTAAAAGCTAAATTAATAGAGATCATTTACTTCGTAATCTAGAAAAATCATTAAAAATATCACCTTTTTATTGACGCCAATGATGCTGAGTCAGTTTTAGTAATGGGTACTATTGCTGTTATGCTAATTGGTAATTTTTAATAAGTGCTAAATAAACAAATATTGATACCATGATACCTGTGTGGAAATAGGTTTTTACGGCCCACCAAAAGGATTTTATACAGGAGAAAATTGTTGACTATGGTAATTTTCGACTGTCAGGAGTGGACCTCGAGCAATAGCATTATGCCACATGATCCTGAATAAAATTATTGTTATTTTTAAAATATGAACTTCTACAAACATGATATGGTTCATTTGATAGCATAAAACCATCGTGCAGGGCATAAGTTCAAGTACCAGAGAAAATTAATAACAATAGTAATTTTTAACTATTAAGATGTGACCTCGAGCAACATCATTATGCCAAAAAATACTGAATATAATTGCTCTTTATTTTGAAAAAAGGAACTTCTGAAAGCATGTGTTGCTTAATCTTATAACATAAAGCCATTTTAATTAGTATTTAAGCTATTTTAATTAGAAAGGGCAACAAGTAATGAAAGCAACAAAAAAACTTGGAATTGTTTTAACTTAATTAGTTGTGTCAGTATATGTCTTTCAGTTTCGGGCATGATTTCGTAGTGTTTATTAGATCATTTACTGTTCATTTACTTCTTTCACCCAGTACGAAGAACGTGTATTTAGCTATTATTTATTAAACGAAGATTATCCTGCCACTCACAGAAATTTGAAAGTTTAGTCTAAATCTTATTTTGTACTTGCAACCATAGAGGTCTTGATATTTTGATGGTTATGAAATTAAAGATATTCTTCAGAAATACCCTAAGCATTTAAAAAATTATTCTAAAATTATTACATTCTATCAAATGTTGCAGCAAATATGAATTTAAAGAAAAAAATATTGTAAGTATTTGGACAGCATTGTGAGTAATAAGAATATCTCTTATCACTGTTCTGAAAAATAACCTTTGAGTGATATTAAAAATCAAATTGTTTATATTACTGGTACTTCACGTCTACTAGACATAAAACTGAAATACATCCATCAAATAAAATTGATCATTTCTCACCCCTCCAATATTTGACAAAATCTAAAGTTTTTGTTACAACTCTCTTTTTTTTTATTTTGTCTACTCCTCCAGGCTACAAACTCCAAGAAACCGTTGCTGCAGAAGCGGTGTGGCATGTCAAATGTCAAAGACGGACGATTTGCCTGTCCACAAACACGCGAAGACAATTTCGGCTCGAGTAACTTTCAAGTTTTTGATCGGAATTTTTGGTTTTTTTTTTCTTCTTCTTCTGGAGGTTTTTGAAATGTTTGACAAGCTTTATTTCCGGATTTTGAAGCGTGGGTTGTAACACACAAATATATCTCTCAGAATATTTTTTTTTCGGAAGTTCTGTGCCACTAGTGATGCTTCAATGGATATTCCTTCAACAATCCCTTCCCGACAACGATTGCGCGAAGATGAACAGTCTCTGGGGGAATAGGAGGCTGTCAAAAAATTTTGATCACTTTTCTTTTGTTGCGTCAGCACTCTTTATTTATTTGATTTTGGTTTCACCATTTATTTACTTTTTTAAATTTCATTTAAAACAAATTTAATAAATGAAAAAAAAAATTATTTGAATATGGTTTGATGTATTTTTTTAAAAATTTTTTTTATTCAAGAACAAAATTATTCCTTGTGCACCACTGAAAAAGTACAACACGAGGCTTACAGACGTAAGTATGGTAGCAAACAATGTAGGATTTTTAAACAGAAATACGTAATAAAAGAGCATGTACAATTTCGAAAAAAAAATAATAATAATATAAAAAATTATAAAAAATTAAAAAAAAAACATTTACAAAAACGATGCGAAAAAAGAAAAATTTAAAATAGTACACAAAACAAAGTGAATTACAAATTTGCATTAAAAACTGAATCAATGAATTTGCAGAAAAGTTTGAAGATGGTTTTGTTTCCCACAAAAGTGCGAAAAGGAGGAGGAAAGTTAATATTGAACCAATTTAAAGCAATTATTAAGTTTTTTTCTATTTTTCTCAAAATGTGACATTTTACTATAGGTTTGATGTGTTAACACTGTTTCTCGGAGCTCTATCACCAGGGAAATTTAAAAAAAGCCATAATTTAAGTACCTTACTCTTGAGCAATGCGATGTTTTTAAAACATATATATAAACTTACAGTGAAGAATTATCTGCGCTTAAAACGGACATATCAAAATCACAGACTTATTTTCAGTTTTTGCAAACTTTTATGATTTGCGGTAATGCAGCATTAGAGTAAGTTATTAAATATTAGAAAATTAGAACAAAAACGCTTTTCGTTTTCACAAAACTGTGGCTCTTCTCCATATTGACGTTTTGCGCCATTTTTAAAATAAGCGTAGACAGCGCTAGCTTTAGATAAGCTAAACTTGGCAAAACAGTCATGAGTAAGTTTCAAACTCACATCAGTTATAAAAATATCATATAATTCGCAAAAAGTATCATTTAATATTACAATGGAGCCATCGAAAAGCAGTCTTAACTACAAAAATGGAACTGGAAGATGCACTAAATAGAGTAAACAAAGCCTAAATAGATCAATCAAAACCTAACTAGATTAAACAAAGCCTAAAAATATTAAACAAAGCCGAATAGATGAAACAAAACGAAACTTTAATTACGCTATTCACAATAATTTCTGGAAAATCAAAAACAAAATAAATTCAACAAAAATTTTAATTTTCAATACTAATGTTAAATCTGTTCTTCTCTAAGGATTTGAGGCATGGCACTGTAATAAAGTTAACATGGAAAAGCTTCAAATATTTATTAACTACAGTTTACGAAGAATCTTACATATCAAGAGGTTTCATAAAATTTGAAACGCAGAAATTCTAAGAAAAGCAGATACTGATATAACAGGAAATTAATAAAAGTAAATAGGAATGGATTAGTCATGTTCTACATAAACTTCAAAAATTTAAAGTAAAACAAGTATTTGATTGGAACCCTCACTGCGAGGGAAAAAAGGGAGACACAAAAATACTAGCAAGATGATTATAAAGGAATTGAATACACTAGGAAAGATATGGAGAAAGGCAAAATATCTATCCCCAAACACAGTGAGATGGAAAGTTATGAAAAAATCACTATGGTCCAATTCGGAATGAAGAGAAATATGTAGGGGAGAATCGGGTAGTCCCGCCCACTTAAGGAGTATTGCTTATATTTCTGTATAATATTGAGTAATAATCAATAGTTTTGTATGTTTTTATTGTTTTATCATCTAATTAAATAATGCAAAAAGAATAAACCAAAAAAAGAATAGTTTAACTTAAAAAATAGAAATTTAAAAAAACATGTTTTTCCGCTCTTTTCAAAATGTGTCGGGTAGCCCCGCCCAGTTACAAAAATTATGTTTCTTGACTGCTTTTTCTGGTGTAAATGAAAATGACCAATGTATTGACATTAGATAAACCTCATTTATCATTTTTATCACAAAATTATTTTATTTATTACATATGTATATACTTTTAGTGAATTCTATCATTTAATAACAAAAATATTTGTTGCTAAAAATGCAAATAACATTCAAATTTGAAGCAATAAAATAATAATCTTTGCAACCGTACATTTATCGATGAAATAAGGTTGGGCGGTGATACCCGACATTCATGTGAGCGGGGCTACCTGAAATCCAATTTTTTTGTAAATTTGTAATTACTCGAACAATTTTTCACATATGAACTTCTTTCTTTGTGCAAATTAAACTTAAGACTACATACTTTAATGCTGTTTCTATAGAAAAAAAAATTTTAGTATTAAAATGAAGTTTAATCGAAACATTCAACCAATTTTTCTTAATTTCATGACTACTGTAATCAGCATATTTTCAAAACTATTTTTTACCATGTTAACAGCTGCATAAGTACTTGAAACTTTGAAAATAATCTTTTTTTAATATAACAGTTAATGTCCGATGGCCCATTGATTTGAAAAAATATTCTATTCATATGAAATTGACAGTGGGGGTACCCGCTGGGCGGGGCTACCCGACTCTCCCCTATATGTATGCCGAATATGGTGTTAAAGAACGAAATAAAACTGTAAAACTTACTCTGTTTAACTAGTAGTTGTATATATAAGAAATCAAAGAATTTGGTTTAAACATTAAGCATATACTGTTTCTTGATTAAAAACTTAATCTGCCTCAAAAGTATGTAAATATGAAATAACGAGGTCAAAAACAGACTCCCATTTTCAAGACTAGCTAGACTTGAACGAGAAGAAACAAAAGTGATTTGAAATATAAAATGTGAAATAAAGTAAAAATGAAAAAAAAAATATAGGTGAGAAACAAAACTAGAAAAACCATAGTAGCCAAAAGAGAAAAATGATAAAAAACAGAACAAAAAAAATCTCCTCCATACAATCTCTCTCACGTAGAAACGAAGCATACACTTTTATAACACGGAAAGGAGATCTTTAATAGAAAACAATAGAATTTTAAAAAGTTTATTTTAAAAGCAATTGAAACACTTCACCTTGAATCCTCGAGCGAATTTAAGCGGAAATCTGAAGATTCTCTGTAAAACGTTAAGCCTCCTTTACTATCCTCTATACATTTTTAACGGACTAAAATTTATATATTAAATGTTTAAAACGTTCTAAATAAACTAACAAAATGTTACTTAAATATGCAGCGATTTAATATAATTTTCATTTAAACGACATTTATCAAAAGTTTGAGTTAAAAAGTAGTGTTCTAGAAAGCGTAGTACTAAATATCCCCTCATCCATACAGTCTCTTTCATGTGAAAGCGTAACATACACCTTTATAACATGGAAAATAGATCGTTATAAAATAAAAGAAGCTTAAAGAGTTTACTTTAAAAGCAATTGAAATACTCCACCTTTCCTCGAGCGAATTCAAACAGGAATCTGAAGATTCTCTGTAAGAAGTGAAGCCTTGTACCTTACTTGCTATACATTTTTAACGGATTAAAAATCAAAACCTTTTATTCTTTGTAGGTTTAAAACGTTCCTCAAGCATAAATATTCTTTTTCAACCTAGTTATGTAAAGATAAGCAACATGGGCACATGCCAGGTTCAATCACGATGTTTTGATATGCGGGAATAACATGAAATGCAATTTTTGGAATAAAGTAAAAGTATTGCTTATGTTTTATCTGCATTGATATGCAAAGTTCCTTGATTCACTTTTTTTAAGGAAATAATACGGAAAATCTGCTCAATTCTCTTTATAAAAAAAAACAGATTACGTAAAAAAAAGGGGGAATGTGTGCCACAACGAATAAAAGGCTTCAAAATTACGGAGTGATGTGAAGCATTCCTGTTTTGAAAAAATTTCTAAAGAAAAAAGTATACATTTGATGTCATTTTTTCTAAAACGACTTTTTGAAAGAAGTGCTTTTCTGAAGAAATAAACAAATTGTTAAAAGTATATAGGGCTTACAACAGTATATTCTCCAAAATTAAGGTTTGAAAACTCATAGTTTACACCATCAAAAGCAAATTAGAAGGATTTCTTTTTTAATATTCAAATTTTAATAAAGAAAAAGAATGTTCACATTAAGTGATGAAAATTGTTACTTCAGTAAGGAAAGAATTGCAAACATTTGACGAATCATTAATGAGAATAAAAGCAAGAGCGAGAAATAAGCATCATTGGCACAAAAGAACAGTCGAACTTCATCTCATTATTAAATTTGTTCAGATGTTTTTATTCCCTCTATCAATGTGCTTGACATTGACTTATTAACATAATTGACTTATTAACAGCGTTGATATTTGACTCAATTCAGAGGTAAGGACTATTAATGTTCAGCTCCGTAGTCTTGCAATTTTATGCCCAATTCAGAAGGAAACTCCTGGATCAAGTATTGGGACAAATTAGTCTTTCTGGAGGCCATTTTGATGGAACTACACGATAACTTCGACGGCAAAGAGATTCAAACCCATGATTTGCCTACCACTGATGATATTTTAATTCAGCACTGGCGTCAGTGCGAGCCGATACAAGAATTTGTATTAACCAGTCACTGCTGGTATTCGGACCTGAGTCATCTAATTGGTAGTAAATTTGTACAGAAGCATGTTGGTATTGGTACGATTAGTTCTCACTTACATAATCCTATAAAATACACACGAAGGAAACGAAAAACCCATTATAATGTAAAGACGTTTGCTATTATATGGATGGGAACACTAATTCCCGCTTCAACTTTATGTTGCTACGAGGGTTGCTATTTATATTTCTGGCCTTGGCAACAGTAAGTGTTGCTAGGCGACCCCAGACGATTTTAATCGAAAGTTTGATATTTTTAAACATAAATTCAGCAGACGATTTACCATTATAGCTTCATTTGTGTTGTTGACAGTAAATTGAAAAGTTCTTCTCTTTCAAAAAATGGAATTGAATCGTGAGCATTTTCGTGCCATTATTTTTCATAACTTTCGACGTGGATTGTCAAGACAAGAGTGCTTCGATGAACTTAATTCTTTATTCAGCGATAAAGCGCCATCCTACAGCACTGTAAAAAATTGGTATAACGAATTTAAGCGTGGTCGATGTTCGATCCAGGACGAATCCCGTGCAGGTCGTCCAAATTCCGTTGTTGTGCCAGAAAAGATCGATGCTGTGCGTGAACTGATAAAGCAAGATCGTCATGTGACATACCGTGAGATAGAGGCGTCTTTGGACATTAGTATGACTAGCATCAATAAAATATTGCGTGAACATTTGAGCGTAAAAAAAATTTGTTCGCGTTGGATCCCGCATAATCTGACAAACTATCAAAAAAAGGCTCGTGTCGATTGGTGCAAGAAAATGTTGGAAAAATACGTTCAAGGTACATCAAAGGCTGTGTATAACATCTACACAGGTGACGAATCATGGATCTATGCATATGAGCCGGAAACAAAACAGCAATCAACTGTATGGGTCTTCCAAGACGAGGCAAAACCAACAAAAGTTGTTCGAGGAAGATGCGCATCGAAACAAATGATTGCCTGTTTCTTCGGCATTAACGGTCATGTGGCAACAGTGGTGTTAGAGCAACGCAGGACGGTCAATTCTGAATGGTACACGACCATTTGTTTGCCAGAAGTCATCGGAGAAATTCGAAAAAAGCTGAAGAACAGGCGAATCATTCTTCATCATGACAATGCGAGCTCTCACATATCGACTCAAACAAAGGCATTTCTGACGGAGCGAAAGATTGAACTGATGGGTCATCCGCCGTACAGCCCTGATTTGGCACCCAATGACTTCTTCTTATTCTCCCACATCAAAAATAAATTACGTGGACAACGATTTTCGACCCCCGAAGTAGCGGTTGATGCATTCAAAACGCATGTTTTGGAGTTACCTCAATCGGACTGGAAAAAGTGCTTTGAAAATTGGTTCAAACGCATGCAAAAGTGTATTGATCATCATGGAGAATATTTTGAAAAACAATAAAACCAATTTCGATCCTACATGTTTGTTTTTTCATTATTAGGCCAAAAATATAAATAGCAACCCTCGTATGATGCCCGATGATGAGCGCTTAGCCAGTTTGGGAAATCATACACCAAAGATGATTTCCTTTTATGGACGTTGTAGGAAATATAACACAGAGGAACAAGAAATGAGGATCCGCTAAATCTGTGCAGAATGTGATGTAACTTTGAGCACTGCAACATGCAACATATTTCATGAAAAATAATCACTATTAAATTTAATTTTTTTGCGGCTGTAAATGGTTTCCAGTAAAGTATACTTTTCACTCTTAAAATTTAAATAGAAAAATCAAATATATTTTCTTAAATGCTATTATTTAATTGCTAATTTCACATAAAAAAATGGAAGAAATTCAGATGAGAAATTATGGCTCCAGAAAATGGTTTAAGTATGTTAGTAGGCTTCAGTCGAATGATTCTAAATATTATTAAGGGTGATGATTACGTAATATTTTTGCACCAAAAGGGGACCTGATGTTCAACAACGATAATAAAATATAATAAAACATTCATTATAATATAAAAGCAGTAATTAAACCTCCTTATAACAACGATAACATTTAGGCCATTAATATCGCCTTCTTTATTTGTATCCCAAAACTATTTTCTGAGTGTACCTTATAAGAGGTGGATGTCATGAAAGGAAATGTAACATTTTTCTTTCCCTATAAATTATGACCTACTTTAATAAGAGTGCCTCCAACGACCTTGCCCAAAATGGACGCAAAAAGGAGCACAACAAATAAGATATATTAATCAAAATGACCAGCGACTCTTTCTTTTTCCTTCAACACTCTTTCTTTCCTTCTATATAGCGAGAGAAAGTATCTTTATTGCCATAAAAAATACTAAAAAAATATAGCATAAAGCCACGCAAAAATGTGTATGTATAAAAGGCTGCTTTTCTACCCCCTTTTTTTCCTTCCCCGCAGAAGTCAAGTGTTATTGTGTGAAGAAAAATGATCCCTCCACTGGCTTCCCCCTTTTTTTTCTATCATATTTCCTTCCCCACCCCCCGCAACCATGTATGATGTCTTGTAATGGGCAGTAGCGTCATATCCGGGACGCTGGGTTGAAGGAAGTGAACGTCATGATATTCTTGCTGTCCCCTTCTTACATTTCCGGGTATGTTCCCCACTACCATCGTACAAAAGGAAAAGAACTGATGGAAGGTCGTCCATCTTCTCCTGGCTGAGAAAATAATCAAATAAATAAATAAAAATGATGTAGAATAGAAATAAAATTGTTTCGACCTCTTTAGCTTGCATGGATTAAGAAGATGGCTACTACAAAATGTATATTGTAAATACAAAATAACGTATTTTGTTAAATGTTGCGAATAAATTACATGTTTTATTACATTTATCTTATGTTTGGACAGTTATGACGCGGTACCGTACAGTATCTGTTGACCTCTCTGGCTTCTAGCTTGCGTGAATTAAGAAAATGGCTGCTACAAAGTATATTTTGTAGACGCAAAATTACGTATAAGTGAAATATCTCGAATAAATTCGATATTTTATTACATTTACCTTAGGTTTTATAATGAACAGTAATTTATGTATTAAAAAAATTCTTAACTAGAGAGTTCATGTTTTGTAGAATGAATTTCTATAAAGAAAAAAAAATATGAATAAAACATTTCCAAAATAACCTGTTGTGAATGGCTAAACAATTTCAAGATCAATGGCATACTTGTGATAGTTCGGTGAACACTGTGCACAAGCTATCTTTACTTAACAAGCAAACTGATAGCCATTCACATGTTTCAAGCAACCACTGCAGAAGGAACCCATGGCACACACAAAAATATCTAAGTCTCTTTAATCATTCAATCATTATGTGGTTTCAATTGAATAATTACTATTCCTTAAAGCAAATTTCATTGTTTAATACTAAAGCTCGTCTTTCTCCAACCATCACGAGCAGGCTGGAAAAGTTATTAAAAAAGTAGAGTTTTCTTTAAGATATCGGAAAAGGGGAAACGTTTTTTCCTCTGGACTTTCCCTTTATTTGGTGTCTTGGCTACATTAACTTTTCTCTCTTACCTCATGTTGGCAGATTTTACCTTATTTTTGCTGACTCCTTCTTAGATTTCGGGGATATTTTTAGGTGTGAACTTAGATCGCTGTTTTGCACTACAGTCGCTAGTCAAGTTGTAATAATGACAAGACTTTTGTTTAAAATTTATATTTACTCTCAATTTTTATTTATTTTCTTTTAATTTTATTTCTTTTATTTAACAAATAAGGAATTGCAATTAAAATTGCTGTGAAAATTGTTATATGGTTTTCTTTGCTGTTTTTGTTATCGGTTTGTGTAATATGGAAAACCCGTAAATCCGATTTTGATTTTTGAAGACAGATTACTCAAGAAAGGTTTTAGACATGCAATGGTTGTAGCCGCCACTACCTGCGAGATGTTGAGAGACAACTGGAAAGTAAGTCCAACGAAAGAAGACGATAGAAGGCAAAGTTATGGTACGTGTCCTCTGCGATAGTCCTCATTGAGATCTATTGTGATTGAGTTTAGCAAGTTGGAGAGGATTAAAACCTCTCATCAATGCCGGTTCTTTTGCCAAATAACATGCCTACAAGGAATATCTTTGAAGCTCAAGCGTTTTCTTACGGTGGGTGGACTATTAAAGATTTGTATTCTTTGATATGAATCAGAAAGATGCATTTTGTGAACATTAATTGTTATTATTATTTATGGGAAAAAATATTTTTCATGTTTTCTATGTTATAAATTTAAATCTAAATAAAATGTTTTACAACCTTTCCTTACAAATAATTTGTTACAATTCTTCTAAAATGGCACATTAGTACGAGTACAGTTATAGAAATCAAAAATGAAAAATAATTCGTTAAAAGTTAAAATTTTTTTATTGTTTCAAACAGAGAATAATAGCTTATTGGGAGAGCCTGATTTCAATGATATTTTGAAAATATGAACTAGGTATCCCTATAATGACCACCTGTTTAAAAAAATCAATTAATGAAAAATAGGAGACGATAGATTTGTTTAGAAAAATAATTATTAACTACAGTTTAAGACTTAGTTATTACGTGGGAACTTAGATGACACTGATATATAGAATAAAACTATAAGGCAATGTTTTCAAAATTTCCATTACACACATGCAGCAACATCGTGGCTCAACTGGGAGGAAAAACAATGAAGATCCATACTAATATTTCAGTTGGAAGAGCAGTAGAAACATAATTTTATAGAATTTACATCACAGCTCTCTCTCCGTTGACGAACTTCGTCAGTAATTCTAAAGCTTAATGAAAACAAATATCTAGTTCTCTAATGTTGGAATAATTGAGTGCGTAGTGGAAAGTGCTATGCCAGTGCAATGATAAAGTCATCTTTGAACTTACAAAGAACTTTTATTTAGCAAGAAAAAAAAACAAAGTTAAACATCACATAACTTTTTTTAAAAAAGAAGACATAGTCCACGAGAATATTCGACTCTCCACAACATGAAATAGCTATAGTCACTCCATGCATTCATCTATATATACATACAAGTATATTTAACATTCAAGCGAAAAATATTTGCGTAATGTGGGGGAAAGAAAACGTAATAAATATGCTTACAATAAGTAAATTAATCTTTTTTTTTTAAATGTTCGAAATAAACTTGAAAATAAAGGAATATCAATTTCTAAAAAGAAAGAAAAAAAACACCCTTTTTTCGGAACTTATTAACTTAAACTTCCCGTTCTGAATCAATTTAGTATTTCTCTTTCTTACAGTGGTTTTTCGAACTTATGATTTCCGACTCTCCATTTTTCTTACTCGAACCTTGTTCCTTGAATTTCGTAGTCTGACACCTATTTTTGGATGCATCAATTAATATTGTCAAGCCATCCATCCAGTATTCCTTAACTGAGTTTTAGAATCGTCGATCTTTTTACAAATGTTCAGTAAATGTCTGAGGTTTACCAGCAAGTTGTTATAGATTGCAAATGAAAATTAGTTATTTAGTTATTAAATGTGGATGTGAATAAAGCTTAAAGTGGTTTTTATTTAAAAAAAATGTCTGTTTAAAAACTTCTTATTGAAGTTTCGATGCATACTTTTCGGTTATTCTCAAAAGTTTTGAGATGAAATTAATATGTTCTTCCACCACTCTCTTTAAATACGAGTATATAAAAAATGCACAAACATGCTTGAATTTGATCTCATAATTATAAATGCAATTACAATGCAAATTACATGAATTTGTTCCAATAACGCAGCCAGTAAAGACGCTGATCAGCTTGCTACTCTGGCTGTGAACCGGAAGTTATGAGATTGATCTAGTCAAAAAACCGGCGTTTGTCCTCTAATATGTACAAACGCCTATGTTTCTAATTTGTAGCAAAATGTAATCTAAATATGTCGTGATCGAAAGTCCTCTCATTGATTGTGATGTGGAAGTTCAGAGAGAAGCGCATCAGTTTAGACACAATCTGTGTCGTCTGTCCGATGTCAAAAGATTAAGTACTGATAAACGGGGCTTGGTGTGTGGTGAATGCAACTTATAGGAATACATATAAGTTACAAGGTTCATATATACGAAATATTAACCAGTAAAGTTACATTATTGGTTCAGCTATAAGCATTGAGTTTTGAAAAAAAAATAAACTGCAGATATTTATTTAGTCTGAGTTACATGTAACATCTAAGAGTCCGATAGCAAATATGTGTCACTTAAATATTTAAAAAGAAAATTACCAAGTCGATTAGCGCGAATACAGTACTTAAATCATATATAACTTAGGAAATCATTTCAAGTTGAAACATAATTTAGATGATTGAAATAAAGTGATATGACCAAAATATGTCGAAAGATTTGCCTGGTAAATCATTTATTTCTTTCCTAACTGCTTGATGCTGCAAATGGAGTATATTTCCAAATGTAAAAGTAATCGGGTAATAAATATCTCCTTTATGCTTGGTCTCTAATGTTTTAGCCTTCTGAGAGAAGTCCTTTATGACTTGCGTGCTGTTGAAAATAAGACCAGTTCTAAATGTCCATTACAATAAACTCCATTCTCCATAATAGATTGCAGTTCTGATATTGTAACGCAATAAGGCCTTAAAATTACCTTGTAGAAGTAAAAATTCATTTCATTGCTTTTTTTTTCACCGCCTTTTTTCTTAAGAGTGAAAATGATTGTCCAGTTACAGGTCTTAAGAGCAATTCTCATTAAGCCTATTTTTAGACTTCAAATTACTTTTGAAAGGTGTGAACGAATACGTTTTAATGGGAAAGTCAATGATATCTCCTCGCATTTTCTTTTAACTTAAAGGCTATAAATCATTCACTTTAGCGTGTAATTGAAGACAGATTTCCGCCCTGTATAAATTAATGTTAGAAAATATGCGCAGTTTTCACGTCTAACAATTTTTATTGAGTGTTCCTGCAATGTACTTTTATAATGATATCCAACGTTCAAAATTAATTATGCCTTTTACAATTGAGAAATTCTCTGCTTTGTATTATCTTAAGCTTGGTACATAAAGGACAAAGAGTCAGTTGTATTCATTATCTAGATAAAAGAACATGAATTATTAGTACTTAAATTGAATTAGCTTAGTTAATCGTCTTGATTTTTCTACTGAAAGAGTCATTAATTTAATTTAATTATTCTTTTAAAAAGATCTTCATATTATTAAACCTCTATTTATTATTTAACGTTAGTTACTTTTTGAAGTAACTTCTTTCCTTTTTAATTTCCATCAACTTCAATAGTTTTCAATACATTTTTAAACATTTGAAATTTTTGTTTTGCTCTGCAAAGGAAGAAAAAATTGAAAGGGATGTTTCGAATTTATCATTATTAGTACTCGCTAAGGAATTTTAAAATATGTCAACATCAAAACTGGCTGCAATTTTGTGCAGGGAACCGCAATAGATATCTCTTCGATTTTGAGGTTTTATCACCCCAAAAACTGAAGGAAGATCCTGGTGTAGTGAAGCACGAATAATGTTCTTTTATTCTACTTGGTGTTAAGTTGCATCCACCATTCTTAGCATTCAGAACTATATTATTCCGAAATTTCTAATTACTGTAAGATATGAATAACATAAAAGTCAGTTGAGTTACTTTTACTACGCATTTTTAGATAAGAATAATTAATTCAGGTTGCATATTTGCAATATTTCTTAAAATGAAACTAATTTGTTAATTAAGCATACACAGAGTGCAGAGAGAATAATAATGTAAATTCGAACAAGGCTTAGCTAAACCAAAACAGTTAGAAATTAAATATCATAAAACTATTTATTTTTGACAGATTTAAATAAATCTTCTTATGAGACCATGATTATCTTTATTATACAAGTAAAAAATGCCCTTTGTAACAGTTTACTTTCGCTTCTGTAGAATGTTCAACATCGTGCGAGATAAAAAATAAACTACTTACAGTAAACAATCTACAATTATCGTTCAATAGTTTGCAAACTTACTCTAAAATTTCTGAAAATAGTTCATGAATGGAGCAAATGCATCTAAGTTCGGAGTATTATCGATTGTTAGTGTTAAGATCTAATTATGCCTTTTAAAATGAGCATGAACACACATTTAACTTAAATTTAGACTTATTTTAATTAACTTAAATTAAAGTTATCGGATAAGCATCATAAACTAAAAAAAATGTAATCATTCACTCAATTTTTAAATTTCTTCTACACTAAATTAGTTTACACCACATTCTACACTAAATTAGGTTACACCACATTCCTGTTTGTCTAAGATAGGTACTTCGACCGCCACTAAGTCTGCGGCAGTCTGGTGCTATGGAAACAAGAAGATGGCATTTTAGGGAGGGTAGCTTCGATGAAGAGGTCTCCTTTTCTCTCGCCGAAACCAATCCTAAAGAGGGACCCCGCACCCCAACTTGAAATAATCATACCTCGTTGCCATAGTCACCGCCACAGCTCCAGACGAATGTCTGGTAGAGTACCTATCTTAGACAAACCACCGCATTGTATTACATTAGGTATTACACCACATTCTATTATAATAGGTAATACAGAGTGAATAATGGAAAATTTGTACAAAAATGAGGAAAAATATCCCCAGGAAACTCAGTAATTTCACAGAAATAAAGTAAGGAAATTCAGTAAATTATTTCCTGGCTCTTAAGCAACCGAAAGCATTACCTAAGAGCATATCTGGGAACGTTATTTTTTGAAAAAGTAACGAGTAGAATGCAATTAAGTTTGGAGTGTGGAAAGTAGCTAGTAAAAATTACAAGTACAAAACTACAAAATTAACGATTTTAAATCATATTTTAAGCAAATCAAAAATTAACCTTAAGTTTCATTAAAATAACCTTTAAACTTCAAAGTAACCTTAAATTTAATTAAAAATTATTTTAACAAAATATAAAAACGTAGCAGAAAGTAAAGTAAAATTTCAAAAGTAACGAAGTAAAAGTATGTAAATTTTATTTATACTTTTGTTACGAAGGTACAAGTTTTGCAATGCATGAATTAGAGGGAAATTTTAACTGAAAGCAAAATTAAAGAAAGTGTTAGTCGTCACAGCACAGTTTTGATCAACAGGAATCGAACCCCTGTCGAAGTTCTGGTAGGCTAAGACTCTAAATGTGACGTTGTTCATCACACATTTTCAGCATTCCGGACAATTATAAACCGGACAATGTCACTCCCATTACTTGACTTAATTGCAGTTACTTTTATAAACTAGTATTTTTCTTTAATATTCTTTAAAGAGCTCAGTCCTAAGTACTAAAATTTCCTGAAATAAAGAAAAACACTTTTCCACAGAAATTAAGCCTTTATAATTATCAAATTACAAATAAGAAAAAGTCACATGAACAGAACCCATGCTATGAGTGGACGAAATTTTCATCGGCACAGTAGCAAAATGAATTCTAGTGAGCCGATGAATCAGTATAATAGTCACTCCGTCTAAATGTGACACATTCTATTTGGTGCTGCAAAAGTGTTAGGATACAATTCTGCTATTTTTAAACAAAGAGGAAAACTGTTATGTTTCTGAGTTTTTATTATTGGCTCAGTTACTACAAGCAGTCATTTTCAATGATTTTAATATTAATACATCAGTTTTGTTTAAAATATTGCCTGTGTCATTGATGTTTCCAAAAGAAAAAAGAATATTAAAGTCAGTCTTTATTTTTTTAAAAAAAACGAAAAAATTAATAAAAAATAAATTATTCAATATTATTGCTTAATTCAAATAATTCTTCTAAAAAGTGTTATTTTTTATAATAGGCATGTTATCTTTGTACGTATCATAAAGTAGTGTAATTACATGAAATAATAACAACTGGAAAAAAGTCGCCATGGACAGGAGGCGTTGGAGGCTACGTGTGGTTGAAGCAGTCAAGGCCAGTAAGGGGCTGTCGGGCTGAAGAAGAAGTAATTACATGAATAGATGCGTTATTTTTTAAAAACATTAAACTTTGAATATTTCATAAAAACTTAAAAATCTGACATTATACACTGAATGAACGTATGTTACTGAATTGTATATAAACTATATCTTCATGCGTAAACTATGAGCTACATAAAAACTAAACATTAAAAACTGTTTAATTTGCATAAAATCGCATATTATTTCATATTTTTGGCACACTACAAAAAAAAAGGGTTAGCAAAATTGAGTAAAAATGCATCATAAGAACAACGAAACCAATAATCGTTGAATTCGAAAACCCTATGTATTCAAAATTAAAACAGCCTATGAGCAAAATGCATAGTCTCGAAAGTAATGTGAAGAGTGGAATGTCAGAGAGAGAGAGAAGTTCGTTTAGTGTAGGCAGGACTCGAACCAAGGACGTCCATGCTCGCAGCAGGAGTCTCCAAAAACCATAGTTGTATGCACCTGTCCAAAGAGAGTTAGATATATATAGTTTATATATTGGTGTTTGAAATTTGACTATTATTTGTTTTGCAATTATTTTTGACACATTTTTGCTCAATTTTGAGAAGCGATTTTTTAAAGTGCACAATTACAACCCATTTCCTTGACTGAAACTTGAAGAAAAAAATATTTTCAGACATTAAATATTGTATACATTATTCTTTTTAAAGTTAAAATCATAATAATAAAAACTTTAAAAAAATAATATTTATCTTTTTAAATAAGCTAGATAACAAATTTTTGTGGACGTTTCTTATTTTTTACTTTGAAGGGCTAGAATTAAATTTCTTCCTATTTTCTCTGTTTCATTTTTTTTTTTTTTTACATTATTGGCTTAAAAAAAACTTAATAACTGAATTACTTTACTTTGTGCTAAACATTATCAAATACGCTAATTAAATGCTTTTTTTCTCTTCCATTTAGTGATTTTAAATTTAAACTGACATTATTTAAAGAATGCGCTCTATGTATGTTGAACTTAAAAAATAAATAAATAAATAAAAACTTCTATAAAGCTGAGGAGCACCAAAAACTAATTTAGAATTTGTTTTAAGTTTTTTTTTTAAACTGAAGTTAAAAGAAACTACTATTGTGAAGAATATTAGCAACAACTTAATTTTTTCCTTTTACGTAATTACTTATAGAAATAAAAAGGGAGAGTTTAGGTTGAAAGAGAAAAAAAAATGAAGTAAAAAAAAAGAAAGAAATGTAAAGTAAATAATATTAATACAATATAAGTAAAATAAAAATATGTATACAAAAACATAACACTTAACTAAAGTAAAAGTAAATTAAAATTTAAAAAAAAAACTTTAAACTTATGAAAATTTAAAGAAATTATTATAAATAAAAAGTAAAAACAATTATAAAATAAAAACTTAACATAGTTTTATGAAAATAAAGTAAATAAAATAAAGTTGAAAAATGATTATAAACAATTGAAAATGTAAAAAAAGGTATTGAAAAAATTATGCAAAAAATAGAAATACATTTAAATGAAATAAAAATTATATAAGCACTGAAAAAGGTTAAAAATAAAGTGCTAAGAACTAAAAGGAAAAAAAAAGCATATGAAGTGAGAAAAAAAATTAAGTAGTTGTGAAGGAGGAAAAAAATTAGTAAAAAGAAAAATTACTCATAAAAAATAGTTAAAGAAAAATCTAAATTTAATAAAATAAATTATAATAATCATAAAAATAGTTTTATATGAAATGATAGATAATAAATATTTACTGTTTAAAATATATTAGCTCTTGTTGATATGACCCCATTGCACTTATCATAGCCTTACATTACTGTGGCATTCAAGACATTAAATTCTGCAGTGTCCCGTAACCTTCCAGGCGCTTTCTAAACACTTCGTCATTCTAATCAATCTGTTCAATCAATTTTGGACCTATCAATCCATTCGGTATCTATCACAAATTTGGCATTCAAAATGTTAAATTCTGTAGTGTTACGCTTCCAATAATTTCTCAGGCATCTTTTAAACACTTTACCAATCGAATTATAATTTTTAAAAATTTTTTTGAGTCATTATCCGAGCCTGTCAAACCAATTTGTAGCCCAGAATCTCAATCGGGGTAACATTGGATGATTGATTAGGCCATGATATCATATGCAAAGTTTTATTTTATTTTATTTTGATTTTAAATAATTTATGCACTGTTTAGATATGTGTTTAAGGTCATTATCTTGTTGAAATATTAGTGTTAATTAAATATTTTTGTTCTATATGAGACTGAAGGAGGAAATAAGATGTTGCGGAGCATATTTCTGTCAATAATTGTTAATGTTTTGCCTAATTTAATGAATCATGCGAGACATTAAATCTTGGAAATTAATATTAGGAACTCGGTACAAACAAAGGACACATTCCGAATATCAACGTTTGAAAAAATGGCTTGCATAGAAGAATTTTTAAAAAAAAACTAATAACCAACTACTTAAACCAATCTCAGAGTTAAAAACTATTTGCACGTTACGGATTTCAAGCAGAATCGTATTGAAACATATAATTCTATTGCTTTATTTTTTCTGACTTAAAAAATAAATTTAATAAATTTGATGCAAGGCACGCAACAAGAACTACAGAACATTAACTTGAATTTTTATATTAAACATTACAAGCTTGGGCACGCAAATCATAATAAAAACACATTCATCATCATAATAATGCACAGTGAAAAACGTTATGAAAAAAAACGATTTGATGTTTAAATAATTATTTGTAATATATATAAAATCAATTGTATGCAACTCCAAATATTTGCACATTCTCTGGAATATGTCTTAAAAATTTAATACAACTCAATTCACAGCTAAGCATATAAAACTATGAACTTTTATGAAACCGTGAACAAGAGAAGCATAAGACAGAAAACGTGCAAATACCGAAAATAAAAGTCTGTAGACCTACTATAATTTGGTAACAATGCAATTTTTAAAAATATGTGTCAGCCACATTTCGAATTCAATGCAAAGTCTTATTGGAATTGAAGATTCTATCTCCGTCTCAGAAATAGAAATCACTTTTTTGACGATTCTACAATTTAGTTGGATTTCGTCAATTTTAAACGTGATTTGTGACGTGACAAAACGCGAACTCTCAAATATATGACGAAAATTTTTCCTCAATTTGGCGATTCATTGGAGTGCATTGTTAATTAGAATGAATATTGTTAATTGGAATGAAATCGAGACAATCAGAAATAAAGTGACGAGGAACCGACCAACTGTATGATGGTCAAGGAACTTCCTCTGTTCTATCTTGTGTGCGACATAGATCCATCAATATTATGCCCACAAAATTCATTATTAGCGTTATATTAAGCGTTTTTTGGGGGAAAAATCTATAATAGCGAAATATTTCTGTAATTTCGATAAAATTCGTTTCCTTGAAGAAGGGATGATAGTTATTTCGTCACTTTGACGAGATTTTATTTCGGAACAGGAAATGGTTTCGTTAAAAACGGAGAAAGTTTCGCAAAATTTGAGCATTCCTTTCTGATTTCCAACTTTCATGATAATTTTTATCTCAGTGATACAACTTAACTGTCAAAAATATTGAAAAGTAGCTTGAAACACCTAAATAATACGTTCTGTATCATGGACTATTAAAAAAAAAAATCTCGTCATAATAATCATTTAAAATATAACATCTTTTGGACGTCTAAATATCAGCATATTCACCGGAATGAATTTAAAATCTTTAATACAACTCGAGGCATAACTCTTCCTATAAAACTTTCCTTTATAAACCATACTCTAAAAAAGCCCAAGCCAGGAAGCATACAAAGAAATAAAAAATAAAAAAAAATTGGTTCTGGAAATCAAGACAGATTCCTGAAAATGAGGCGATTTACAAGAGAGTCACAAAATTGCAGAACACAAAAACTGCCGTAAAAGTCTCCTGGCAGATTAAGAGATGAAGAGCATAGGAGTTGTTTATGTATGCAAATCGTGCGGGTGTGCTACTGTATCTTTATTACCTCTTTAACGGAAACTTGAGCCCAACCCTTTTCTTTTTATCTCATATGGTACACATCGAAATTTGCGGATTTTGGTTTCTTTTTTTTTATATTTTAAAGGATTTCCACTCATTACAGAAGAACGGTTAAGACCTAGTATTTCACTGTTTTTATTTAAAATTCTTGTCTTGATTCAAAAACATGAAGCACACTTTGCATTTATGGCAAATGACAAAGATCTTGGTTTTGTTCTTGTTCAGTTGCTAGAAAATATATCTGCCATTAAATCTGCTTTCTTTATAACTATTTCATTGTACGTCGAAAACTGTGCTGCCATATATCACCTCTAAATACTGCGTCTTTAAGATAATATTAGAAGTTTTATGATTTTAAACATTAATAAAAAAAAACTTGTTGAAAAATACCCTATAAAGTATATTTTACGTAAATTATTTTATTTGTTTCTTAAAATCACGAGTATAACATGCACATACTTATGCTATAGATTTTTTAAGTGTTTGCTTTTATTCTTAAATAAAAATACTTTTTGTAAAAAATGAATTTTTATCGCATTTCTCCTACCTTTGATTAAAGTGCTAAATGACAACCTAAAGAAATATTTTATTCTTTTTACCAACAACATGCTTAGTATTTCCGTAGAAAATCAGGTTATGTGTGCAAAAAGAATGTTACACCTGACTAGAAAAATGCATAGGCTTACTGCAAAAAGTTTTTCTTTGAAAATAATTATAAAATTAGTTCAGAAATTGCAAGAAAAATTTTATCTTTTACCGATCTTTTCGAAAAAGTGGTATGCTTTTTAGAATCAGAAACTTGGAATGTGTGCAATAATCATTGTTATTTGCATTATGATATAACATGGCATTTATACTCATAATGAATTTTCATAATATTATATAATTAATCTTTTAATAATATCCGTAACAATTATTATTAATAAACTCGTAATATCATTTCGCAAAATTTTCGTAAATCAACTCAACTTTAAAATACATTTAGTTTAAAAGAGTCCATTGAATAGTTTCGTTTTTCAAGGCTTTCTCTCTAATCGTGAAAAGATTAAAACCTTCAGTACAAATCCAAGTTTTAGCCACAGATTTTTATGCAAGCAACGCTAAAACCTCGGTGGCTGACAGAACTAAGCATTAACCTCCCAACAAGGTTACTTGGGTTCTAATCCCAGCGATGACTGCTCGATACAAGTTTTGCCGCCACCAGTCACCGATCACAGTGCTAACATAAAATATCGATATCTGGTGCAAGTAATGATTTAACTATTAACTTTTGCAAACAGAAGTTGCTTTTCTATGTTAAAAACCTGTTGTGAATGTAGTTTTTTTTCCTTGCATTTACATAAATAACTTCTTTTTGGTGTGGTAAGAAATCCTTTTATTTGTTTTCTTCCTATTTTTCAAGGCGAAAACTTGTTTCTTATATTTTAAAAACCTATGTGACTACGGATTTACTTTGAAACCTTCTTCACAAAAAAAAAAAAAAAAACATGCATATATATATATATATATACACACAGTCCAGTCACATTAATGTGACCACCCCCTATCTTCGACGTCAACGTGAAATAACCAATCACAGAAGGCAGGTGGCAGCATATTACAGTAGAGTGCATGTAAAGGATGTCACCTAGGGCATCGGAAAGCATTTCAAGCGTTGGCGTAATGCAAAAACGTAGCGATTTATCTGACGTCCAAAAGGGTATGATTATTGGCTTTCGGGCCAAGTGTGAAAGCATTTCGGAAACGGCCAATTTTGTGAACTGTTTTCGTACCACCGTGTTGAAAGTATACCGTGCATGGTAAAATGGCACTATCCAAAATCAGCGGCGTGCCACATGCGGTGCACCACGGGCTATAGATGGCAGAGGCGAAGGAAAGCTACGGAGACGCTTTCGGGTGAATAGACGTGCAACTGTTGAGCAACTGACCGCCCAGATGAACCAAGGGGCTACCAAGTGTGTATCCTCAACAACGGTTCAGCGAATGTTGCTGCGCATGGGCCTCCGTAGCAGAAGCCTGGTTAATGCATCTATGCTGACTGCTGTTCATCGGCGACGAAGGCTGGAATTTGCATGCCAGTACCGCAACTGGACGTCCACAGAGTGGCGACAGGTGACTTTATTCGATGAATCACTTTTTATGCTCCATCGGACGGATAAACGCAGGCGTATACAGCATGAAACGCCTGAAAGCAAACACCCTGCAACAATTGCCGAAAGGATCCAGGCTGGAGGAGGGAGCATTATGGTTTGGAGAATGTTTTACTGGCATTCACTGGGTGCACTCATCATTGTCGAAGGAGCGATGGATCAGCACTAGTGCGCATCTGTCCTTGCGGACCATGTCCACCCCTTCATGCGAATGATTTTCCCTTAGAATGATGGCATCTACCAGCGGGATAATGCGAGGTGTCATACAGCTCACAGTGTATGTGCGTGGTATGAAGAGCACAAGGATGAGTTTACCGTACTTCCCTGGCCAGCAAACTCTCCGGATTTAAACCCAATCGAGAATCTGTGGGACCAACTCTATTGGGGTGCTCGCGCCACATATCCTCAACAGCGTAATTTAGCGCAGCTGGCCATGGCACTGAAGTCGGCATGGCTCAATATCCCAGTGAACACCTTCAGAAACCTAGCTGACTCTCTTCCTGCACGTCTCACAGCGGTCCACTCTGCCAAAGGTGGTTATTCTGGCTTTTGACAGGTGGTCACATTAATGTGACTGGACTGTGTGTATATATATATATATATATATATATATATATATATATATATATATATATATATATATATATATATATATATATTTATAGTAAAAATTCCTTGAAGCTACAAATTTTAGGTCGTAAATTTAACGGTTTTGACAAACCCACTCTGCTGCCAGTTTGAAGCCATAAATTTTAAGATTTTTTTTTACAAGATAATTTCTGATAATACATTTTTGAAGTGCAAAACTTTAGAAAACTTTACAAGAGAAATTTGTTTGACTAGGGAATGCATAATAAAAACTGATTGGCAGATACACTTTCACTCAAAGGAATTTTATTCAACAATAATTAAAATAAACAGTTTCAATGAAAAATTATGAAAACTTTTGTATCCTTGGTTGTGCAAATGCGTCATAAGAAATTAAAAGCACATTAAAATATTACCTATAAAGTTTTATTCCTCAGTTGAGCCCTTGTCAGATAAGATTAAATTCCGGTCAGCATTTCTCTCAAATAAAATATTACAGTTAAGTGCGAAAATGTACTTTGCTACTCAATAATAAAGGATACAAACTTTTTGTAAATCAGTAGTAAAAAAACTACAGTTCCTATCTAATTAGAAGAACCGTTTATTAAATGCTTTCACCTAATACGGATAAACAGCCAGAATTTTATATCACCAACTAGACCCATCTAATGAAGCTACTTAGTTCCTTGAATCTGGGGCATATTGTAGCCGAGAGGGCTAATCTGTCAATCTCATGACTGACAGAACGGAGGTTCGAATCTCAGTGTTGACACCACAATATTTTCCCCATTTCCTTCGACACATGAGCAGTTTCTAGCTCCCTGCGCTCCCCAATTTGTCACCCTGGACTATTAGAATATGAAACTCTCATTGACGTATAGATGGCAGCAACATAAAGCTACGTAACACAAAAAAAGTCTAGTATTTTCCAATTCTTACGATATGGAAAATGACCAGATAAACTAATTAAACCGCATTCCACGGATAATTTGATAGAACACAACTCAACCTTACTCCAACACCCATTACCTAACGAAAATATTAGTTCCAATGTCCAGTTGAATTTAGGTTTTTAAAAATTTGAAACCTAGCTAGTTGTTAATGTTAAAAAAAACAGTATGGTTTTGTATTCATGGTTTTTAACCTACTAGTTGTAAACGGTATCAAAACCGTAAAGGTGAAATATACTCTTTAGCGTAAACTTTATGATTAATTGGAGGGGAAGACTGCTGTCAGTTACTTTACCCTAATTTTAGAATTGAAATTTCAGTGAAATTTCAATCAACAGTGAACGCATAAAATTCGAGAGAATAACAGAAGAAAACTCAAAAGCAGTTAAAATAGAAATTAAAACCGTTTGGTGCTTGCTAAAACTAAAACTTACTTTTATACAATAATATAATAAATAGAGGAGTAAAATATACTCTTTATCGTAAACTTCATGATTAATTGTGTATAATAAATATATAATAATAAATAATAATAGATAATAATATAATAAAAAGAGCAGCAAAATATACTCTTTATCGTAAATTTCATGATTAATTGGATGGACAGACTGCTGTCAGTTACTTTACCGTATTTTTAGAATTGAAATTTCAGTGAAATTTCAATCAACAGTAAACTCATGAAATTCGAGATAATAGCAGAAGAAAACTAAAAAACAGCTAAAATAGAAATTAAAACCGTTTGCTGCTTGCTAAAACTAAAAATAACTTTTAAAGATATTAAAAAGCGCTTATAAATCTATATATTTATTAATTGAATACGTTTAGAAGAAAGTTCTAACGTTACAAAAAACTTTTTCATGGAGAGATTTGAAATAGAAATACATTAGGAAATACGATTGAATGCAGGCTTTTAAAAAATAACTACGTTCAAAAAGGGATGAAAGAAGTATGTATTGAAAAGGTTGTTACAATGAACTTCATTGAATATCTTTTTGAACATAAAAGAGTAGATATTCTCCATCCCCTATTACTATAAAAAAAAAAGTAGCATCAGAAAGAAGAAAAGAATTTTTAAAAGTCTTCGTAGCAGGACTATAATTTCTCGTTCACAAAAGTTATTCACAATAGAAGAAAGGATTGAAGAAAGTAACTGGAAATAACTCAGAAAGAGAAATAAAAAAAACTCGGAAGGTAAAAAAAGTTTAAAAAATTGGGTCTCACTGAGACTTATTTTCTAATTACGTACCAATTACTCGCAGTTACGAAGTCGGTCATGCCGAAAATTAACTTAGACACGAAGTTTCTAGGGGAGGGAGCAATTAAAATGCCATTCCTCCTTCTTCCTTACCCCTACCCCGAACCTTTCCTTCACCATTTACTGAGAGGTCCTGAAATTGTTCGGGTGTGAAGCGACGGGATATATTATGGGAGTTTAAAAGGATGAACTAAGAGCGGAATTTAGAGAATTCCATCCTCACTCGATACTTTAAATAATTCCGCATCTTTCTTTGCTTTCTTTTCTTTACCTTCCTCCTAATTCAATGAAAAGGAAATTCTTATTTAACTATAATAATTTCCTTAAATATAAATTATCTATTTCAGTTTAGATAAAGTTTAAATGGGGAGTTTATATACAGCCTGTGACATTAGAAATTAGGAACATTTCGAGAGGTATAATTTAGAGAATAAATTATTCTCGGTTTCTAATGTTTATTTAATCTCAAAACTTAGAAACAAAATCGATAGTATTTATTAGATAGAATCTATAGTATTTCTGAAGTAATATATAGAAATGTTCTATAGTGTAATATATACTATAGTACCGAAAATATATCAAATAAAACTAAACACAGGGTGTTCCGAAATTCGAATGACGAATTCAAGGGAGGATAAAGGTTATCAAAAGAATGAAAACTCACAATAGAGCATGGGGTCACAAACCAAGTCGAAAGGAAGAAAATCATGAAAAACGTACGTACGGTCTGAATCTACAGCAGACAAAAAGTGGTAGTCCGTTGAGGTTTGTCTTATCTAAATTGAAGGCAGTGCAGCGAGTCCTGTGGTTCATGTCTGATGAGGCCACGTCACATTATGCCCTCCAGCGACTTAATCACCTCGATGTAACATACCCAAGGAAAATAGTATGTCGCATGGGACTCATAGCATGGCCTGCACTTTCTCCAGATTTAAAACCTTATCACTTTTTCATATGAATTAATTTTATTAATTAGTTAACACTACACTTTTGGACACACCTGAAGATCTCAAACCGTGGATTATCGTCGCTTTGGCAGGTATCAAAAGATCTTAGAATGAGTCCAGAAATCATTTTTATGTCGTTGTAGATTATAAAATGACGAACACGACACTTCGAACGTATCTTGAAATAATTAATCAGATAGGAAATATTATTAAGATTAAAATATTTTTGCTGATAGTTAAGTGTGTAGTATCTTTAGTTGCAGCTTTCTAGCATGATGCCTAAGCATGCATGAGTTGACGTGATTCCCACCCCTCTCAAAGTGGTCGCGTTCTATGGTATATTTCCACCCATTGAAGAATTCGATTACCCCTCTGAATTTGTTATTTGAACTCTGAAGCACCATGCATTTATTTATTTGAAATATTATTTAGATATTTATAAGCAGTAACAGGACTTTGAGAATTTTGCTCTCACTCGATGTTTTTATGAATGCCACATCGTTCATTGCTTTTATTGTCTGCGTTTTTCTTCTCTTTATATGTGAAGAATATGTCTATTTAACTATTATAATTTATTTAAATATAATATAAATACAGTTTGTATAAAATTAAGCACGTGATTTATATACAGCGTGCCATTGGATAGCGAGAACATATCTGTTGGTGCAATATTAAGAAGAGAGTAAATTATTCATTCAGTCTGATATTTATTGAAGCTTAAATTCTTGAAAAAAATTATAAGCATTTATAAAAATTAACAAAAATATAAGAGAATTATAATTATAATAAAATAGGAAAGTAAATTGAAATAGATCAAAAGAAACATGAATGCAATGCTGGAATTTATCCACTGGTACTCGTTACATACCTGTGATCAATGAATTCGTGTGGAGTTTTTCTGTAAATAACTGTTTAAGAAGCATAAGTATTATTCTGCTTCAAAGAATTTATAAAATAGTAAAAGAGAGTTTATTAAAGCAGTAAAAATTTTAACTAAACTTAGAGCATAATAGTTTTTCGAATAATTAATTACTGTAATTTTAAATTATTAACTAAATATGCTTTTGATGAATAGTCCATTCCAGTCGATATTTGAAACCAAGTAAGCAGACATACCTGGAGAAGATTGGTTTTTATTTTATAGTAAAGTTTTTTTGCGTTTTCTCAAATTAAATCTGTTTGGCAGATGATTTATTCTGAGTGATTGGTTCATTTATAATGTTTAATCTGAAAGTTCCAATTTCTATATTATTCCTTTATTTGCTGGCAATAGTATTTATATAAATGCAAATGCGACACATTTGTCTACTTCAGTCTAAAACAGGCTTTGAAATAATGTTCTTTGGTTACTTTTCAATTAAGTTTTTACCAGTATACTTTGATAGTTTTTCGTTCGCAAATTGTATTACTTTTATGTACTGAATCTGATTTAATATCTTCTATATTTTATGTATCTTGCCAAACGGGGTTTCAGGACGCTAAAAACACTTGCGTTTCGTTAAACAGTTATTCACAGAAGAGCTCTCACATGAATGCATGTAGGATGTTCTTTTATGTATTTCTGTGTTGCTTTCATGATTCTTTCCCTCCATTTAAATTTACTAATATATTTCAATTAGATTAGTATTCTCAAATATTTAATAAATTTATATGAGGACAAATTTTGGGAAAATGCTGTGTCAGAACTTTCTCAGATTTGACTTTTATATTTTTTTAATGTTATATTTTCAATTTCCTTTACATTCACATATTCAAATATGTTTCAATTTCTACTGGTTATTTAAAATTATTTCTAAATAGTGTTTATATAAATAATTCAAGTTTTTTGTTGTTGTTGTTGTTGATTTACGTCGCACTAGAGCTGCACAATGGGCTATTGGCGACGGCCTGGGAAACATCCCTGAGGATGATCCGAAGACATGCCATCACAATTTTGATCCTCTGCAGAGGGGATGGCACCCCCGCTTCGGTAGCCCAACGACCTGCACGCGAAGTCAAGCACTTTACGGTAGCACAGTTTAACGAGGACCAATACCGCTCACCCTCGGTCCCTACGCAGACTGATCCAAGTGGGTCACCCACCCGCACACTGACCGCAGCCAGTGATGCTTGACTTCGGTGATCTGATGAGAACCGCGTCTTAACGATCAGTCCACTGCGGGACTCAAGTTTTTTTTTTTTTTTTAAATAAAAATAGATAAGCAAGGAATTTAAAACATTTAGAAGGTCGCAACTATTAAATTTAACGTATTATATTTATTGACTGAAAATTAGGTAGCTTTAAGGAACTAGTTCAATGAGATAATAATTATGTTCAATGAGATAGTAATAATGAATAAATGTTTTATGATAATTATTAGTTTTCAATACCTCATTTCTTTTAAATTTACGTATTGTCACTTTACATTTTGCTGAAAGATGATGAAGAATAGAAGGATTTTCTGAAAGTTACAATAGATTCTGGTGTTAATAAGTTCTGGTTTCGGTGGCTCTTTGGAAATAGCATAAGCTTCTCAAGATTGAACAATGTTTCCAATCTCAGCACTTTTCTGTCTCCGTTACCATGGTTTCGTCAAATCATGTTTTCTTCTGCCGCAGTATATTGTATATAATTCATATATTTTGAAAAGTTTTCGACAGTTTACGCAGAGAAGAACTCAGTAAACTGTTGAAGTACTATGAAATTTTAAGAAACACATATATAAATTATAATATACGAGTTATCTGTACCGGACAACAGTCAGAACCTTTTTTTTCCAATGGCAGGCACTGAACTTTATTCGCTTCGCCTTAGAAGATGCTGAAGGTGTTACTCATTTCGCGTTATTTTTCTGAATATCTTTCTGAACTTGATCTGCAGGCCACTTACCTTAACTTACCAACACTCTTCCAGAAATGCAAATCAATTCAGACAAGCATATTAAGCTTAGAGGCAAAGAAAATGAACTGACAAAAATATCGACCGAAATAAAACTAAAATATAGAAAATTAATCCAAAATAATTAAATGACATATACTTAGAAAATAATAAACTAGAGTAGATAAGCAATTTTACGTATCTTTGAAGTATAACTAACAATAAAGGAGGAACTGATGAAGATTTACTAAATAGATTAAACAAAGTTCGAAGCACTTACGTTATTCTTAATAAATTCTGGAAAAACAAAAACATAGCAAATTCAGCAAAAATTGGAATACTAATGTTAAATCAGTCCTACTATATGAATCTGAGACATGGCAATGCAATAAAAATAACATGAACAAACTCCACATATTTATTAACAACTGTTTAAGAAGAATCTGGCGTATCAAGAGGTTTAATAAAATTTGTAATGCATGAATCCTTAGAAAAGTGAAGCAGAAACCGATTGACCCTGGAAATTAAAAACGTAAATGAAAATGTATAGATCATATTCTACGCAAACCTGAAAAATTTAAAGTAAAACAATTTTTTCATTGGAACAATCAGGGCAATAGAAAAAGAGGAAAACCTATAGATGTACTTAAAGTAGGATGATTGTGAACAAATTGAAAAAAATAGGAAAGACAAGGAGAGAGGCAAAATATCTGGTCACGAAAAGAGTGAGATGGAAAGCTATCCCTAGCAACAATTATACCTTATCCTCAGTTCGGCTTAAAATTGGCTCAATATGGGTCCTATATATACATGCCCCGAGGGACCAACATTGAGATGTCTAGATTTATTTAATATTGATCCTAGCGACGTGATGGCTCAGGGGATAGAGTGTTCGCCTTCCAATTAAGGCGAACCGGATTCGAATCCCAGTCGATACGAATTCCGCATCCGACTTGCATCGACCACAGTGCTGACGTAAAATATCCTCAGTGGCAGGTGGATCATGGGTTAGAGTCCCCTTGCCGTCAGGCTAACCGTGGGAGATTCTATTGGTGTTCCGTAACGCAAAAGCGTTAAAGAAAAATGGTGTAACGCAAATGCGGGTTAGCTCCATCAAAAAGTCCTCCAAGAAGGAACATTTCTCCCTCGATCCAGGAGTTCCCTTGTCTTCTGGATTGGGTTCAAAATTACAACACTACGGAGTTGAACATTAGTAGTTGTAAACCCATAAAATTGGGTCGGCTGTTCAACAATGGTTATAAAATATAAAATATTGATTCTAAGCAATGTCAATATCGGCCTATATATGGTCAATATTGGCTAAATAATGATTATAGAATATCGGGTGAATCTGACAATTCTATAGGTGTCAGTAAAATATTGGGTGAAGCGGACAATTCTACATAGGGCCCATATCGGAAAAATATCAGCCCGTTGAACCCTTATTGAGCCAAGGTTCGTGATTATTGGTCCAAGGAGGGTCCAGGTTATTTTGCTGCTAGGGGTGACAAGCCCTATACTCCAATTGGGGTAAAATGCAATATGTATGTATAAAGTACATTCCAACTTCTGACTGAAGCATACTGCTGAGGGGAAAAGTAAATTTTTCCAATACCATCGTAACGGAGAAAGAGAACAAGGGTGAAGAGTGAAAAAATAGTATAATTTTGAAATGCCTATTCTACAGTGACAACGAGCCACAAGCAACAAGAGTATAGCTATTTATTTAAATAAGAAAAGCTATAACAAAAAAAATAGTGCGCGGAGTCCCTCCGCGCGGAAGAAGTTAAACTTCGTAACCTGCGACGTTAATTGTCGAAGAATCAGCAGTCGTAGAAGCATCACTAGTTCTATTCAACGACTCTTTTTTCTGCTCCGCTCGCTTCCGTGCTCTGTAATAACGGTAATATTGTGCATTTTTCCCTCGTGGACCTCTTGAACCAGTGGAAGTGCTTGTGGTTGCATCATCGCCTCTCCCTGGCAAATGTATTTATATTAATAATGTATGTGAATGCGTCATAATGTAATTTCAGAAGAGAAACAATCAATTGATATTCCCAAGAGACGTACCTTGACATAACCTTAAATCCGTCACATTGTCCTTGGGATTGTTTTCACTCATTTTTTTACAATTGTTGTCCACTAAATTTGAAAATAAAAAATAATATCCTATTAAATTATATGTGTATCAAATCAAACTAAAAAAATATTTATAGAAAAACAATACTTTCATGACTTTTATTATTTTTATGCCAGTGGGAACTAAAACAATATGGAAATGAATGAGGGAAAACTGGATCCTACCACGTGATTTCCCGGCTAATAAAAATGTAGCGTTAAACGTTTAACGCAACCTTGTTGGAAGTCGCATAAGAAGTATAACTTCAAAAAAAAACAGCAACGCTTACTAGAATAAAAATTTAAACCCTCTCATAAACTTTCATAATAAATATTTTTTCAGTTTACTTTTGCCCAAATTTAGGTTAAACCTTGTTATCGTACTTCTAAAACTTGATTGCACGATATTAAGGTTCAATTAAAATAAACAAATGGTTCAATTTACATTCTATTAAGGTTTCGAGAAATTTGAATGGATTCTAAATGATATTTAAATGGAATAAATGACTGAATGGGTTTTATTTTAATGTAATGTAAAAGCATAAATAAATAAATGTAATGTAAAGACACAAATTTAAAAAAAAACATTAACAAAAAACAGTAATGCTTACTAGAATTAAAAATTAAAAACTTCTCTTTTAAAGTATTCTCTTTAAAGATCATTTAAAGTAATGAACCGATGCAAAGAAATAAATTTAAATAAAAAACAATTTATTTTAAGAGTTCAGACAAACAGCAATACAAAAGAGTTTCTTACACACTCGCTATCAAGATAAATTTTCGCCGGTGTTTTGCGCTAATTATCGTTCTTCTAAGGATTCTGTCTTTGATGATTGTTTCAGAAAGAGTAATGAGTGCAAAACTAATTTACAGATAAAGACGTAGTATGAAAGTAGATTTCTAAACTGGAACCTAAAATAAAATCACTGGCTTCCTTGAAAAGCATTCGAAATGTGTGAGATGGTGAATAATTTAATTGAATGCCACGCGTCGCTTTCAAGTTTTTTTCTTTAAAAGAAATACCGCTTTGAAGTTATCTTTAAAGCTCCAGGGAGGTTTTTCCGGGCAACTTTCTAAATACCTTGAAAATGTCTTTTTAAATTTTATCGTAAGATGGATAAACAGTATATTAAGATAAAGTTTCCACGAAAGTTCCAGTTTAACTTTTGCTTAATAAATGAAAATACTTCAGCGTAAATGCAATGAACTCTTAATTTCAATCCCAAAAGAATTGTGTATTTCATTTAGAACTTATTTGTCTTTTAGATGAAAGTTAATAATTAAATTACTTTAAGGTACTATAATTTTCTTGGCGAAGCTTCTTTAAATATTTGCTTAGGTTTTCCAATTTATAACTTTGATAGTTCTTTTTTTTTCTAATTCAAAATAAATTAAGACATGTAAATTATTTATTGAATAAAAATAAATGTAACTGAGTAATGTTAAGAAAACTTCCTTACGGAAATGAGAAATTCTTGTTTTTGCAAAATCGTTAATTTATTGAGATAGTAAAACTTATTATTTTAATAATTTTACCTATATATTTATTACAGTAAAGTGCCGATTATTTGAACCAATAGGGACTAAATCCTATCCGGATAATGAAAATTCTGCATAATCGGATATCTTTAACAAACTAAGTACTAAGAAGTAACTAACCATCGCACTTTTTTCCAGGCTTAGTAATGGCAATTGTAGTAATGCCTATTATAGCATATTACAAATGACGCGTTTTGATTTTTTATTCACCTTTATGAGAAACTACTTACCACCTTCATTGCAACTGAGTGAAAAGAACTCGAGGTTCTTATCAAGGTCACCACGGGACCAAAAAAGCCCTTTTTTGATCCTTTTCTGAAAATAAAAAGTGCTCGAATTCGCGTGCAGGTCGTCGGGCTACCGAAGCAGGGGTGCCATCCCCTCTGCAGAGGATCAAAATTGTGATGGCATGTCTTCGGATCATCCTCAGGGATGTTTCCCAGACCGTCGCCAATAGCCCATTGTGCAGCTCTAGTGCGACGTAAATGAACTGCAACTACAACAACTGAAAATAAAGAAAAAGCAATTTCGTACTTTTTATTTATTTATTTATTTATTTATTTATTTATTTATTTATTTATTTATTTATTTATTTATTTATTTATTTATTTATTTATTTATTTATTTATTTATTTTTGAAGAAGGTGAGGAAACACATGATCCATGTACGATCCGAATAATTGGACAATAAATCGGCTTTCGGTTAATCCAGTGTTCCCCAACCCCAGTTCCGCGGACCGGTAGCGGTCCGTGAATCAAATGTTACTGGGCCGCCCATCTCATTGAAACTGAATTTAAATTCCTATGTTTACATCCAAAATTAAAAATATCTGTGATCCATTAAAATTTTATTTATTTAAAATAAGGGGGCCCACGAAGGTAGTGACTTATATTTTTTAATGTTTGTAATGTATCATTGTCTCCGATTACCCCCACATGGAACCGTCTCATTTCATTGCAGGGTTCTCATTGATTTAACGCTCTAGTAAGTTAAAATGTTAAATCACTTTATTTATTTTCTGGTGTAACTGTATTTTATTTTGAAGTCATGTCTGAATATAATTAAATTAAAATTAATAAATCAAAATAATCTAAAATATAAACAATTAACGCCCCCATCCCCAGCGGGCCGTGGTAAAATTATCAAACGTTGACAGGTCCGCGGTAATAAAAAGGTTGGGGAACATTGGGTTAATGGATACACTACTGTAAATGACTGCAGATGCATTTGATTTTATTTAAGTCCATTCTTTCTTTTGTCTTTTGACGAAATATTACAATATATTAATGTTTTTATGTACAAATGTATCCAAGCATAAATAAGTACTATGTTATAGTTTCTATTCAGCCATAACGACTCAAAAGTAGCTTGTTTATTCCATTCACCAAAAAAATTTTGTTAAATGATTTAATATTCTGCTAAATACTGTATGATTTGATAGATAAATAATGATTTGACAGATTATTCCGATAAAAAAAGGTTATGTACTAATCCCATCAATTGTTTTTTTTTCTTTTCAATAACTTCAGTAAAATGGCTTGTTAGATCTTCAATATGCAAGGCATTTGGAAAGTGTTGAATGTTTTAAAAATATCAAACAATTTAGATTCCTTATTCCATAAAAGTTTATTAAGAGTTAAATGATTTTATATTCTGCTAAATACTGTATGATTTAATAGATAAATAATAATTTGATAGATTATTCCAATAAAAAAAAGGTTATATAATAATCCAATAGATTGTTTTTTTTCTTCTCAATAACTTCAGTAAAATGGCTTGTTAGATCTCCAATATGCAAAGCATTTGGAAAGTGTTGAATGTTTCAAAAATATCAAACAATTTAGATTCCTTATTCCATTAGAATTCATTTTAATAAGAAATAATTCCATTCTAACACATTAAGCATATACGCTATTCAGCCAGTATACAGCCTCTTATCTTTGATTTTCATCAGAGTGTGTCTTGAAAAAAAATCGATCACTTTAATTCTGCAGAGCCCTTACTCAACACCTGGATCCCTCGAATTTCCGCAGGAACAAGAAGGGCTTTGATCTATATACGTGACAGTCCAACGTCTTCTCTTATCTTCGAAATTCCCTCGACCCAAAACCTGCTTACACCAAAGTCCGGCTAAACTGCGAAAGTGTCAGAACATAAAGCGTTTAGAAATATGGCCGTAACGTGACGTGGCATACAAGTTCGCTGTTTCATTGTCCCACACTTACCATTGTTTTCGGCGATTCACTAAAGGCTTGATACCTCCAGGGAATAGCGAGTGAAATATACGTCGGAAATTCTCTGCCAAGTCGTCAGAATTTGAAGATTTCGGTGCAGATAACTTGACTGACCATTCCCTTTCACTTCTTTTTCGTTTTTGTTTCTATGAAATTTACTTTCCTATCGGATTTAAGGGTTTACGGGTGTAAACTAGGATTGGCTGAACTGGATTCTTCGGGCCATGCAAGTATTTGAGGGTTACGCCCATTGTCGATGTTTCAAATTGGGACGTGCTTCTTTTTCTCAAAAGTTAAGCTTTTATTTCTAGCACTTTCAAAAAATCTTATTAGATTAAACAAAAAATAATTTGAGTGATTGATATTATGATTGCGAAATAAAAAGAATTCTAATCTATAATAGTTTTATATATATATATATATATATATATATATATATATATATATATATATATATATATATATATATATATATATATATATATATATATATATATATATATATATATATATATATATATATGTATTGCTACAATCATGACTCATGACGATGGTTACGAAGCTCCGGGACAAGCAATTTTGAAGAGCCATTATGGAGACCCCTATGGTGAAGATAAAAATCAGGGTACCAATTTTATGGTAAAGATGGAAATCTCAGGGTGTTGGAGTTCGTATGGTATAGTGGACTAGTTGAAGATTGTGATGAAAACAACACTTGAAAATGAAAACCGTATAATATATAGCTTTTATTTAATATATTTGCTAAGCTCGAGATACAAAATATAAATATTATATTTTATTCATGATAATGTTCAAAGTTAAATAAATTTTGCATAGTAATATTAATTAAGACAGGCCATGGGAGACAAATCCCCCACGACCTACCTAAACAAAAGTCAAATTAAAAGTACGTGTAATTTCTTCCCAACGGACACAGGAGAAGCATGGATAGGAGATCCAAAGTTGGCGATTTATTAAATTATAACATAGCCAAAACAAAGCCAACCCAGCATTATCAATATAGAGTTCAAAAAATACCTTAGCGATCACGAGTCGCCAACAAATTTATGGAAATTATTACAACCATGCAACTGAATCACTTTGCCGTTAGAAATTAGAATAAAAAGTTATAAATAGACTTTTGTTTTCGATTAGGCGCGACAGTGAATTAATAAGTCTGTATTAGTAATTTAAAAAAAGTATCCGTTCAATTAATCTATAGGAGAAGAAATAAATATTTTATGTTCGTTTTAATAGCTTAAGTCTAGGATTTATTTTAAATATATAATTCTATTAATAAAATAAGCTTAATAGTAATCAAAGTATTAATTTAGTATTTAAAAAGATAGGAAATAAATATGTAATGCCAAAAGTGGCATCACAACCCCCCAAAACCAAACTTTTTACTCTAATTAAGCATTCTCTCAGGTTTGTTTTCATTTGCATATTTTCTTTATTCTTTTAATCTATATTTCAACTGAAAAAATATCTTTAATCTACCTTTACCACGATATTCGTTCAGTAAAATATAAGCCTCCTCTGTTATCAAATCATATAATTAAAGTGATTGATCATTATTCCCTTTCTTTTTAAGAAAAAAAAACGAAACAAGCTCCTTTCCATTCGTTAATTGGTATTCAGCTATTGAAATGTAAATACTTGTGAGAAGAGAGCAAAGAAATCGAATTTACTTCACCCCTTTAGAAGATTACGAACCTAAACACACAAACGCTTTTGCACTAAAGCAGTGATGGATGAATTCGTGCATACACATATAAATCTAAAGTCCTAACTGTCAGAATCTCTTTTCTAGCCAAGCTTTTAGAGAATGGCATAAATCTTAAACCTACTTTGTAAATTTATGGAGAAAGATACTGGAATTCTGTGATTCAGGCTAAAATCTCAGGAGTTTTAATGCCTAAGGTCGGGTTTTAAAGGAAATAGAGTTGGGTTTATTGCAGAAATTTATTCTCAACCATATTTATATTATAATATTTACAAAACATACATTTAATGTTATTTTTGGATGTCTACTTATTTTTGTTTATTGTTGTTAGTGAAAACTTAACCTAGCGTTGATAGTAAATTCAATGAAGAAGTCCAGAACTTAGTTTCGAAATGATAAATATGTCTGATACTTACGTACTGATAAAAATAATCTGATTTATATTTATTGATATATCTAGCTTCCAATTGTTATATTATGTTGGAATGCTAAAAGCAATTTTAGTAATACCATTTGAGAATAACAGAGCTCTTTCTTGTCCAGTAGTTATGAGCCTGGTAAGATTGGTTTTTTGTTGCTTCTATGAACAGTTTTTAAATGAAAATATAATGAAAATTATAATATTAGTTAAATTTACCTTACTGAAAGTACATGAGAAGAGGGAAATTAACATTTTTCTTTTTGAACTAAACATTTTTTTATCTATAAAATTGCAAAGTCACATGACTGTTAAATAGAGTATAAAAGAAAAAGAAAAATCATTAATTATTCTTTGAGAGTTTTATTTTGCACTTTCAATATAATATCCTAATCAATATAATATCCTGACTAATCAATATGTTACCGGCGAAGTATGAAATCCAGCATGATATATAATGCCTAGGCATTATGTATAATGCCTAAAACTAGCCGGGCAAGTATGAAATGATTTATATTTCACGCATTGCCTAGGCATTATATATAATGCTGGATGCTATTTAGGCAAAGTATGAAATAAGCGTGCTGATGAGGTTATTATGTAAATGATGTGCATGTTACTGTGAATGACCGAAATCTGTGGTTGTTGACTTTCACCGGTGAATGTTGACAATCACATAGTCGCTTTGGAGAATGTCCGAAATATTTATTACATCTGATTTTATATTATATTCGTGAATATAATTACATTAACTCGATATTTTAATACTTACTTACAATAGATTAGAAAAAACATCAGTGTTTGGAGTATCGGGCAATTATAAGCCGGACAATGATACTTGACCTTAAAAAATATCTGTGTAGGGTATACCGGGCAAATGTATACCGGGCAGTGGCCCTTGGTCTTAAAAAAACATCAGTGTGGGGTATACCGGGCAGTGGCCCTTGGGCTTAAAAAAACATCAGTGTGGGGTATACCGGGCAGTGGCCCTTGACCTTAAAAAAACCATTGCCCGGTATACATGTTCCCGGTATACCCGACACTGATGTTTTTTTTTAAGTTAACGGGCCACTGCCCGATACTCCAAGCAATGATGTTTCCTCCAATCTATCGTCAGTAAGTATTAAAATATTGAATAAATGTAATTATATCCACGAATAAATTAATATCAAATTGGATGTAATAAACATTTCGGACATTCACCAAAGCGACTATGTGATTGTCAACATTCACCGGTGAAAATCAACAACCGCCGATTTCAGTCATTCACAGTAACATGCACATCATTTACATAATAACCTCATCAGGACGTTTACTTCATACTTTGCTTAAATAGCATCCGACATTATATATAATGCCTAGGTAAAGTATGTAATACTTCGCATATTTCATACTTGCCTAAAAGCGTCAGGCATTATATATAATGCCGGCATTTCATACTTTGCCGATCACAAATATAATATCCTAAAATAGCTTTCTTGAGAAAACGATCTTCACTGAGAGCAGATGTTAAAGATAATTTTTCCTACCATAACAAGTTCAAATTATCAGTATCAAAATAGTAGAAATGATGCCAGAACCAGTACAAACATACTGGTAATTTAAGAACCGGTATGAACACATACCCGTTCGAAAACATACTGAAAATTTAGAAACAAATTTAAAGATAGGATAGAATCTCTAGTTGGAGGACATATGAGCTATTTAAGATAATGCTTAATAATTCCAGACTCTTCCGACAATCAAACAAGTTTTGATATTTTTAAGCTCACTTTAATCATTATTAATTTTTGTGAAATTCTTTTACAATTTCTTTCCTTGATAGAATATTAATTCAGCTTTCTCAATGTGTCTCTTATATTTTTGTTCTTTTGACAAGGGTACTAAAAATACATTTTAAGAACGGTGATTACGTACATAAGTAATACATAATGCATACAAAACTTGTACATTAGAAATCCATACGAAATACAATAGATACATATTCGACACATTATTATAAATATATAATTATTATTAAGCATCGAAAACTTTTAAGTAAGATTTTTTCACTTATAATTATAATAAATTCTCTCTAAAATTATGTAGTTAAGCATTTCTGTATTTTAGTAATTATCAAATTAAATATACTTTTATTACTTGTTTTTTGCCTTTACATTATAAAAATTCGATTTAAGAAATTACGATGAAAAGAAATATAAGAATAAAATATTAATTGATTAAATTAATACACTTAAATTCCCTTTCAAACTAAACTAACGCTATTTCATGACCAAAACTGGACTTATATGTACTTTTATAGATTCCTATTTGCTGGAAAACTGGACATTTTTTTCTGTAAAAAGTAAATTACGTTTATTTTTAGTGCGTTTCAAACAACATATTGCGGTAACAACTATATTAAAGTTTCTAACTCACTTTGATTGAAATTGTACAACCTATCCCATGGAGGTTTCCTCATCCGACTAAAGTCCCAAGGTTCCTGGGTTCGTTTCTGAAGGCCGTCGAAGAATAACTTTCTCGTACTACTTCTACTTCGATCACAGTGAATATTCAACTTCCACACTCCTATATAGATGGCAGCACTATACATTTTCTCCTCATTCCATTGTTTGTCTTAATCCAACAATATCAGTCTCAAGAAATGAAAACGCCTGCAAGCAATTGAGTTCATTAAAATAAAAAATTTTCAGATTAAAATTTTAAGTTTTATTTACAAAGAAATTTTCCATTTTTGTTTCAAGCACACTGTTTCAGACGTTTTGCAGTAAAATTTAAAAATTAGTAGTATTTAAAAAAAAAAGAAAAAGAGTACACTAGTTTGCAAAAATGTACTGTCTAAAAAATCAGAAAAGAAGTATTTAATAATGCAGACTTTTTTTGGATGTATACATGTGAAATCGACGTCAGAAGAAAAAGAACAAAATTATCCTAAAGCCGTTTAATTATAAGGACTGTGTTATATTCGGGATCAGGTCTAAAATATTGTTAAACATATTTTCGGAATAACAAATTTCACGTAAATCTCCCTTTTGTCTACATTACCTCGAGCCAGCAGAATTTATGTCAGATGAACTAGAGAGAAGATAATGAACCAAAATAATTTAAGAGCTAATTCCCTATTTGGCTGAAAATTTGCGCTGCCAAGATAAAGCTCTCCAAGCAGATACGAGCATGCTAACTATCTGTGTTGGCCATACTTATGAAAGGTCTAAGCAGTGTCCAGTTTTCCTCCACCATAGTGTGGGCATTTTCGTTACACGTTAATTGTACCTTGGAACAATGAAAAGGGGGGCTCTTCTGTAATGAAATGACCTCTAAGTGCTCGGAGGGCATCTGTTGCGATGGAATTCTTAATGAGACACAACGGACAGCTACGGATGCATGGCATTATGTACTAGGTTATGTAATGTGTGGTCAGAAGTTTTCTAAGTAAAGTTTTAAGCTTCACGTACTTCGAATGATATTCATAAATTTCGAAGGATAGAGATGTTAAGATTGGGAATGTGTTTGGAGTTCGAGGGTTGAAAATTAGCGAGAGAATGTTGACGAGTTTCTCGGATATGGTGCTGTATTTTGGCTTAAAGCTGTTATTTTGTATAGTAAAGAGGCTGAAGAGGGCATGCAAATTACTTTGAAATGTTGTTTAATCTTTGAAATGTTGTTTAATCTATAGTTTATTGGCGGATATAGTATTCTATTTTGGATTAAAGGCTGCTACTATAGCTATAAAGGAGAATGCGTACAAATTATTTAGAAATGCAGCTGAATCTAATAATTATTGGCAGAAGTGTTATTATGTTTTGGTTGAAAATTTGCTACTTTGTAAAGTAAATCTTGAAATATCTTGAAACTTAATCTGTAGTTTACTGGCAGATATAATAATGTATTTTAGCTTAAAAGCAGCTACTTCTCTATAATAAGGAGCCAGTGGGGGATATGTTATTATATTTTCGTTTAAAGGCCTCTACTCTGTATAGTAAACAGTCTAAAGAGTGCGTACTAACAACTTTGAAATTTCAACTTAATATGTAGTTTGTTGGCAGATTATAATAATTTATTTTAGCTTAAATTCTGCTACTTTCTATAATAAGGAGCCTGGAGAAGGGTTAAAAATTATTTAGAAATGCTGCTGAATATGTTGTTTATTGACGGATATGTTATTATAATTTGGCTCAAAAGCTGCTATGATCTGTTGTAAGTTAAGAAAACACCATTATCTTTATGAAGAGAACTTGTTTGAAACTAAAGGCACGCCAAATGTATTTAATAATTCATTGATATATATCGTAAGATATAGAACGAATTAAATTTCCATCCCACGAGTTTAACTTTTGAAATTTTTTTATTGTTTTGAATGCATATTTATATAATTTGGTAACTGAATAAAACGAAACTATATGAAGTTGTAGATGATTACTTAAATGCAATACCAAATTGGTCTTTTCTTCTTGCAACGCAGTGTAAGCTGCTATTTTTTATAATAAACAATCTGAAGAATACCTACAAACTACATTAAAAGTTGAGTCTTTTGTTCAATATGATGTTGGCATAAAAGCTGCTACTTTATATATTAAAGAATTTTGAGAGTACTATGAATCTATTCTTTCAAAAAAGGTTACAATCAAAATTAAATTCTATATTTCTATTCTGCAAGTATTAAGTTAACCCGTTAACCTTAAATCTTATTAAAGCTAATATTATAAGCTCATTAGATAATGCTTATACTAAAATTATGATATTGACATTGCCTTCTTAGGAGTTTTGAGAAACTGATGATATATTTTATGCGAGGAGCAAAGTTTAAAAAATTCTTAATTCCCTATAATCTTACATTGTTCTGTAATCATACATTTTATTCTCATTTGAAATCTTAGATGCTATAAAACTTTGACTATAAATTGACCTACTAAATGAATTTTTGTTATGAAAAGTTACAATATTCTTATGTTATTCCATAAAAAAATATGTCAGAAAATTGTTTCCTAATTTTTCGTGAAATTAATTTTTTTTATTCAAGTTAGCTGAATTCCTGTATGGTGCATAGCTATTACAATTGCTCGGAATAAATAATAACTCTTTATATCTTAATTTTATTTTAGAGGAGCATATAATTAAAATATTATTTTTACACACTTTTTAGACAGTTAGTTACTCAAATACCTCTTATTAAAAATTTAGGTACTTCTACCGAAAATATTATCAAATATACCATAATATACACGGATTCACGCAGTTATTATTGGCAGTAGAATAGAAACTGCGATAAAAAATGTATCATATAGTTAAATAGTTAAGGAATCAAAAACAAACTATTATTAAAATGAGCGCAACAGATAATTAATACTTTACAGAAATCTTACAATTTTTCTAAGTTCAAAAACATCCTGATTTTTAAAATATAATCTTCAAACGTAAAAAAATATGTATGGTGAAATAACTGTACTGTAATAAAATTTCTGGTTTAACAAAAACCAAAACTCTGATTAATAAAACAAAAATATACGATATTTAAATTACGAATAGTATTACGTAATAGTATTAATAATAGTAATTAATACGATTGCGATTATTAATACGGTAACGGTTGACAGGAAATTCTGGTTTTCGAAATTACAGTTCTCACTATTACACATGCAGTAAAAATTACAAAATTGAAAAGTAAACTTAACCAAATCAAATGTTTTCAGACCATGCTCTAAGGTGTCACGACAAAATTACCAATTCTTTTCCAATTTTAACAAATTTTATCTAATATTATAAATTCCATATTTATTGTTAATTTTACCAAAACCATTGCAAAAACACTTCGTTCAGAATTACCGGGATTTTAGTAACATAGAGCTATAAAACCATTAAATGTTACTATATTTCGGAAGTTCTAATAATTTTTTTTTCTCGGTGCACACAATTATCATTATTTAAATATTTTTTAAACATATTGAAGACAAATAATCTGAAAAGTTTAAATAACCTACTTCAAATCAAAAGAATGTGCTATAAAACTGAAATAACTTACATCAAACTTTAAGTTCTTTCATAAAACAAAGCATCTAGCTATCTTCAAATATGAATAAATATTCGAGCTTTGAATTCAAATGCATATACAAAATATATGAATATAAAAATATTCTTAGAAAAAGCATAGTTTACTTGGAACATCAAAGTTTCATAAGCATATAAAATAGGAATAAAGATTCTACCGCTTCAGAGAGGAGGAATTCTGTTTGAAACTGTGTCTATAAAAATCACGAATAAAAGGAAAGCGGTATTTCAAAGCAATGAATAAAAAATATAGTAAATTACATATTACATTTCCAATTCCTTAATCCTTTCAAAAAATTACAGATTAATAAAAATATTACTGAGAATAAATAAATTTTTAAAATTTTTCTATTTTATAAAATTTTGATGCATTTCGTTCAATACATGCGAAATCTAATTTAAATTACAATCAATTCCATACTACTTACAATGTTAAGAAAATAGTATTTATTAAATTACTCCAATTACAAACATGGGAAAAAATTCTGTTAAAATTACCGTACTGTATTGTAATGATATTTCTGGTGGAAAAAACCATGATTCTGGTTAATAAAACTAAAATATGCGATATTTAAGCCCTTTATTTAATAATTTTTCGATACATATGGTAACGGTAAACCGAGATTTTAATTTTAAAAATTATCGCTCTCATTTTCACGCATTCAGTAAGAAATACAAAACATAAAAGTAAATTTAACCGAATAAACGGTATTCGGATGATTCTTTGGAAACATGAAAACAATTTTCTTCAAATTTTAAGTCTTCAAAATATAATTCTTTTTGTATATTTATTTAGTTACATTTATCAATATTTTACAAACAGCAGTGTAGTTTATCGACATTTGCTCAAGAAAAAAAAAATAAAATAGAGATTCACCAAATTTTGAATGTCAGGAAAATGGCATATTAGCCTAGAGGTTAAGAAAACAGTCATCTTTAACTCAACCTAAGCCTTTGCATTAGATGGACCATGAATTACTTAAATTAATTATTTTATTCACTGTAGAAAGAATCAAAAATGTATATGTTTGGTGCTGATGTGTACAGAATAAAACTGTGCATAATAATCAATCATTAAAAGAAAAAAAACTTTGATTACATTCAAGAATATTACAATTTTACATAAACTTGGTATTAGGTTAATATTTGTTTTCTCTCTTCACATTCAACTGTTTAAAAAAAATTCCGGTAGCTGTTTCAATGTCCTGGCATTCATAAGCCAGGAAAATGACAGCTAGGATAAAGACAATTTGCCATTATATGGCTTTTAACTTTACTTTAATTTAACATTTCATCCTACGAGATTTACATTCCGCAGAAAACAACAGGATTTCTTGAAAAAACTCAGGTAAATCTATGTAGTTTATGTCATTAATGATTTCAAGAAGACAGGAAAATGACAACATAAAAAGCTACTCACCTTGAAAATTTTTTGAAATAGGTTTTGAACCAGAAAGTTGGTTCTTTATTCATGCAATAAGACATGTTCAGATAGGATGCTATTCTAATCAATCTATTAACATGAGATGTTGATTGCTGGTGCTATTTGATTATAAATCACTGAATAAAAGTAGCCTGGAAAACGACAGATTTTCATGTGACAAACAAATTATTGACAGAAAAAATTATTTTCAACAAAGTTTTTGTAAATAATATCTTCTGCACATGTTCTGCAAATGCTTACAGCGGTCGAGATAAAAAAAAATTAGATATTGAAAAAATTATGGGAAGTTTTGAAGCTAATTATCATTGGAAATATTGTTTGTGACATTCCAGGAAAATGACATTTTGAAGTTCAATTAAATTTTTTAAATGTACAAATAGTCAATGCTAGTACAAGGTCATTTCTAAATACTAACAGCAATGCTATTTATTAAAATTTTAAAAAAAGTTCTTTTAGTAGTAGAGTATTAGATCTTGGTGCAAGAGACTGTAAATTGTCATATTTCATGAGAATCACCCATTTATGCCATCCATTAAGGTATTATTATAAAATTACTAAATTTTACCACATTTATCACATGTAACAAAAGCCAGATTCAAACCATAGAGTCAGAAACATGGTAAATTTTACTATATTTGGTGGTTTTTACCATAATTTTTTCTCTGAGTAAAAATCTAAATTTTAGTGCTTGCAAACAAATTTTAGAGACTTTTACTCGATTATAAACTGTTTAAATGATTAAATACCACGGAAAAAATGATGAAAGAAAGGAAATGAAAAAAACACAATATTAAAATATACAAAAATGGAAGTTTAATGCAAGTGTTAAGAAAATTAGGTTGAGCCGAAGAACAACATTATTCTACACAAGTAGCAAATAAAATAAAGCAGATTTAGTGAAAGTATAACATTCCATTTGAATCCGGCACATAACTTAGTTTGTTTTAACTCTTCATTGCCAAGAAGTGAAGAAAATTTCATTTTAAGACCATGGTATTTGAGACTACGATAGACATTTTATAAAATGTCGATGATAAGGCATATATTGTGATATGCATACTCATTATATAATAAAATTTTATAATAAAAGAATGGATTTATTTATGTCCCTCTTGAAAAAGCTTTTTCTTAACAATTTGTAACACTAAGTAAATCAAGCAAAAAAAAAAGCAACCCTATATTAAGCAGAAAGTGAAAGCTAAGAAAATATATTTGTGTCACTTGGACTTTTAACTAAGGAAAAAACTTTTATGTCTATAAAAGTTTATATTTTTTATTAGCTGCATTTATAAACTGCGTTTTTAAAACTATCTAATATCCATTATGAGTGACTACGTATTTAAATATTTTACAAGCATTTTGTTTTTTTCCTTCTCTTTTTAATATCTTTGAATTGCTATAATTATTAATTAATATCAAAAATAAACTTAAAGCAGCGAATATTAAAAATAATTAGCTTCCTTGAAACTAAATTATAAAATTTTCTAGGACATAACCTGAAACATAAAAGAAACATATTTACCACATAACCATAAAAGTTTTAAAAATAAAAACTTATCTTTTTTATATTGGCAAAAGTTGACATTTTTCCTATCACAAACCTAGGAGACTTCCTTTTGCTATCTTTATCTAAAGTTTCTAAAATGCCGGTCAATTCTCACCACCATATTTGGTCACAGTTCTGTTATGTGTTAAAATGCTTTTTCGTATTTTAAATTATCCTCATGAGTTAAGTTCACAAATTTAATATAGATTAACCTATTCATACCTTGACTATGCAAACATTTCTCCAAATATTCTATCTGATAAGGTTATAAAAGGATAGAAAGAAACTGCATAATACTAAATTACATTGAATTTAATATAATTCAGTGAATATAATATATTGAATTGAATATACAATTGAAGAATTATAACAAAAGAAAAAAATAAGACCATGAAAATACACAAAATTAGTAAAAAAATTGGTGTTTTGAAACTAATAAATCGTACAATCGTATGTATATATATATATATATATATATAAGTTCAAAATGAAGAATAAAACAAAGAAAAATTATAGACATATGAAAAAAAGGGGTGGGAAATAATAAGTAAAAAAACAACAAACAACATTTTATATAAAAAAAAAAAATAAATAAAAAAAAGTGAAATGTTAATTAAAAAACCGGAAAAAAAGCCGGAAAAAAAAGATATAATCCTTTCTTCAGCCCACACAATTATATCCGCTAAACAGAGTGCTTTCTGATATTGTATCAATAAAGCCAAAGCAAAATATATTAATACAATAGTGTAAGGAGCTCTCAAAAAAAATTTTTTTATAAAATAACTACATAAAAATAGATTATAAAAAGTAAATATAACATGTAAAAACAGATAATAAAATAAAATAAAATAAAAAGAAAAAACATTAAAAAGGGGGGACTATAAAGCGAGTAGCAAAATCATAACAACTTACATGGACAGTTATTTTTCAAGAATGATTTAAAAATGTTTTCGCAGAAAGATTGCCAGATTACAAAATATGAAAACAAAAGATGAAAACAAAAGCGCAAATTGAGTGTAACAAAAGGGTTCTAAAGTGTCGTTCTTACTGCACTGCTGAAGTGATTTGTTATTCTGAGTTTTGATTTGTTAGTTACCAAGGATGGGCCCAAAATGGATGTGCACAAGGTAATATTATACTGGATAATTTTAAAAATTGATCATAAATAGTTTTAGAAGATAGATGTTTATTTAAGAAAAAATATAAAATAGAAAAGAGAAACATAAATTGCCTGCTTTGCAAATAATTTTAGCCGCGGATTTGCACGATATGGATTAGCACATAGAAAAATTATTTAAATTATCAAAGAAAAAATTTTTTTCAATAGATAATTTTTAACACGGATTTGCCCGAAATGGATTTGCACATGGAAAAATTAACAAAGAAAAAATTTTAGCAGATAATTTTAACCACGGATTTGCCCGAAATGGATTTGCACATGGAATTGTATAAATTAATAAAGAAATTTTTGGCAAACAAATTTATTCACGGATTTGCCCGAAATGGATTTGCACATGGAAAAACTGTATAGATTAACAAGGGAAATTATTTAGCAAAGGAATTTTTAGTAAATAATTCTAACCACGGATTTGCCCGAAATGGATTTGCACATAAAGATTAACAAAGAAAAAATTTTAGTACATAATTATAGCCACGGATTTGCCCGAAATGGATTTGCACATGGAAAAATTACATAAAATAACAAAGAAATTATTTAGTGAATAATTTTGGCAATGAATTTTGGCCTGAAATGGATTTGCACATGGGAAAATCATAAAAATTAACAAAAAAAAATGTTTAGAAAATATATCCACCAAAATATACGATTAATTCAATGATTTTATATAAAATTTTATTACATTAGTTGGGTATCCATTGTTTTTTATCAGATTTTGAAAGAGTTTATCGATTTGTATTTTGGATAAATAAATATTACTACTTATTCTTTTAATTCTGTTCATTTCATTAAAAGTGGTATTTAAATAGATGCTCCTAGAAACATTAGAATTCCAAGTAACTAGTTTATTAATATTAAAATTAAAATCATTTCTTTTATCATATAAATCAACAAAGCAGATATTTTCAACTTTCATAATACCCAAATCCAAAAAACTGAAATTAATATTATCATCATGATTACGAAGTAAGATTAATTCCTCAGGGTATATATCACTCAATAAAACAGTAAAATCTTGGAAATTAAAGATAATTAAGTCATCAATATATCTAAAAACAAATTTAATACTCAGAGTAAAATTTTTTTCATAATAATGCAAAAATAAGTTAGCTAAGAGAGATGAATAATTAGATCCCTGTGGTATTCCATTAATTTGATTAATTGTTACTTATTGTTTTTCTTAACTTTCTTAGTGTTTTCTTGTATTTATATATATATATATATATATATATATATATATATATATATATATATATATATATATATATATATATATATATATATATATATATATATATATATATATATATATATATATATATATATATATTATTTTTCCTGTCAATATCATTAAGGCGAATCAATTTGCGAGAAAATTCATACGTTTAGTTGAATGTTTTTATTATACTATTTATAATATACTAAACACAAGTTATTTCACTTTTTATGAAATTTTAAGATACATAATTAAAGCATTCATCTTCTCCAAAAGTAATGTAAATTTACCTAGCAATTCTGAATGATCTATTTTAAAAGATTAACATTTGTATGCACTTTAACTTATTCATTATTACATTTTAAAGGACACACCAAAAATTAATCAGTTTTTAAGAAAACATGAAATACTTTAATATATTTTTACTTGAGTGTCATGTAACTCTGCCTAGGACTTATAAATCAAATGATATTGGTTAAAAAGATGTTAACAAGATTTTGCAAACAGAACCTCGTCACTCATTGAGGATTTCAGCACGCAAATCCATCAATTACTGTGATTCCAACATATTCTACAGCTTTTCTTTTTGGTGCAAATCAAGTGATTTTGCTGGCCAAACAAAATGTATGAGGACTATAAGTCTCTGAATGTCCCTCAATACAATTCAATGTACTTGAAAAATTGTTAACCCAAAAAATAGAGATATCAACAGTATAATCATGAAGATGTTGTTGACTGAAAAGCTCAACCTGATCTCCCACAATTAACATGGAGGTTCATCTGAATAATCATCTTAATGATTGGGCTCAATTGGTAATAAGACAATACTCCCAAAAGTCACATGCCCACCTCCACCGACTCATACTTTTTCTAGTGGGAGCAATTTTTTGTTCGATTGATTTCTCTTGTAGTATTTTTGCTTAACATATTTGAAAATCCAGAAAAAAGAATAAAACATTTCATTTTTTCTGAATACATTCAATAATGACTATGTGAAAATATGTTTACCTATCCCCTTTAAATACGTCAGCAAACAATGCACCAAGAAACAACAATTTTTTTTCTCCAAAACTGTTTATTTATTTTCATCAAACGTACTAAAACTAGTCACAGCCTGCAATGAGATGCACGAAACTGACATTCTGTCCGGCAATATCTAAAAATAGACTTTATCCAATAAATTTAAGCACTGAAAGAAAAACAGTTCAATTATGTATTTACTGAAGTGAGTGACGTTCTCTAAGAGACAAAAAAAAACGGAAAAAGAAAAGCATTTCTGAGTTCGTTTCTTGCATGTACGTGATCAAACATGTCTGACTTATCACCATGCATGCCCATCTTGTCTTATCTGTCAAGCATCCGTATCCTCTAACGGTCCATACATAATTCATGGAAGCAAGGATGTTAGGACATAAAAGCATTCGTCCCAGCCAACTCAACCGGAAAGAAGGAGGATTGCTCCTTCAGGGAGGATGGGGAGGAAGACACGCGCATCCTTTTCTCCAGAGCCTCCGATCCCCCATCCTCCATTCTAAGGTTAAATATGTGCCACAACCGGGTATATATATCTGTTTCTCTTGATCTATGCTTATCTGGATATACGTAAAAAGGTCTCATTTGATGGTGTTTTAAGCTAAAAGCTGACTATTTCGGGACCTTGACCATTCCGAGGTCTTCTTAGCGTATGGGAACACTTGCTGAATTATGAGTTTTGTTTCAACTGCGGGTCACTTTTAGGTTGATGATAGAAAAGTGGAGTGGGTTGTAAATAAATAGTTTAACTTAAGTAAATGGAAACAATTTTAAGGAATGGTTTTAGAAGTAAAAATATTTGACAAGTATTGTAGATATCGATGGAGACAAAGCAATTTAGTTGTTCAGATACTAGAGTGGTGCGTGGAGTTGTAAGTAAAAGTAAAAATAAAACGTATCTCTTTCACTTGAGAAGGAAAGATAATTTTTTCTTCTGTGGAAAATTTTATGACTTTAGTAGATGTTTAATGGCAGTTGTTCGCCTGAAATATTGAAAAACTTTACGTTAGTAAAGTTTTTTTAACGTTTTTCTTAAAAATTAATTCTAATATATTTAGTTAAAAAATATATATAAAGAAAACGAAGTAAAAGTTGTCTTCGCATTTTGTTTTAGTTTTTCGCTACTTATTTTCTTAAAGAAAGAAAATGTATTTACTTTCAATGTTTTATGTAATAAACATCATTAATTATTTATCTGAACATTTCTTAAAATCTAATAAAATAATATATTAAGATTGAAATTTTTATAGGTTGAACCAAATGTTTCATCGTCGTTGTGAATACATTAATATATATTCAACAAATTATGAAAATTACAATGAATTTAAACTTTAATACCTCAACCTCAAATGTTATCAGGCAAAAGAAATCCTGATATAATTGCAGTGATCAAGCAAAAAATTTTGAAAATTAGGGAACTGAACAGAAAATTTACATGGTAACAATGCCTTCAAAACAGAAATGCATTGCATGCCAAAAAAATTTTTTTAAAATTGCTTTTAGTTAAAATCTATAAAACCTCATTAATACGTTTTCCAAACACTTCAAAAAAAATTTCAAGAATTTTTTATTTTTTTTATTTTTTTAATTTTTATATTTGATGAAAATATATAAATTATTTTAACTTATTTCAAGTGAATGCTTAGATACTTATTGTTTAAAAAAGGTCTATTTAAACTCACTATTGAGCTGCAAAATGTAATACTGAAGGAAACTTTGTCTGATATGTCATATTTGAATGTCATATCAGACAAATATATATATAATGAATACTTTTAAATGTTAAATCCCTTAATTTAAATAAACATTTTAATTGTACACTTACATTTTAATTTGAGTTGTGAAAAGCACTATGTACATCAACAGAAATAATTAAAACTCTAGTTAAATGATCAGTGATACGAAATTAAGATAGATATTTTGGATACTGAAAAGATTTCACCACAACTATGCTTCAAAGGTTTAGAACGTTTCATGCATTGAACTTAATGAATAGTTTCATTAAATTGAAAAAAAAAATGAAATTTTTAAAATATAAATAAGTGCATTTGTTTTCTCTACTTCGCGTTTTGTTCAAAAGCTACGTTTTGATCAAAAGCTACGTTTTATTCAAAACTTATTCTCAAAAATATAATAATTAAAAATAAAACTTACATTTACGTAAATATTGCGTTTCTATTACAAAGATTAAGATGAGACAGCATTTATTTGAAAATAAATAAATTTTATGCTCCATTACCATTTGCAAACTCTAAGAAATGAAATTTCAATTCAAATATTATCCGTTCTGGACAAAATTAAAGAAACCGGTAATATTTATTCATTTCTTAACAAGTTATTTCGAAAGAAAAAAGTGTGTTTAATATATTCTCATCAATCATGTTGCCATAAGTTCCTTTCCTTAACAAGATCCTAAATAATTGCTTTACTTGTCCATCTACGCAGATACAGATTAAGGAAATTGTTACGAAGAGGAAACATACAGAATACTTCGCTTTCACAATTGTTTCACCCCCTCTTTTTTCCTTCCGTTTAATCTTTACTCAACTATACACATTTATCCATTAACAAGAGTAGATTAATTGAATCATCAAACATGGCTCAATGTAAGTTAATCAAATTGCGGAATTTCTTTCGTTTTCGTATCGTCATTTTGTGTGATCAGGAAAATGAATCGAAATGAACAAATTTCCTTTTTTCTTTTTTTTTTGAGAATTGTCGTGAGTTATGTTTCATTTATTTTAGTCTTATTTGCACACTTTATAATAATATTGCTTCAGGTAAGTAGAATGGCTTAAATATTAGAACATTTCCTTAGTTAGCTTTCTGCGTTATTCTTTCGTATAAAAATAGATATTTGATTAGGAAATTAAAAAGCAGAATATCCTTAATTAAAATTTCAGGTAATTTTATTAATAAATATCTCTTATCTTAAACAGTTTTCGGAATTAGTTATTTTAGTAATGATAGTAGTTCTTTGTATGCATTTTATTAATTTTTAATCTTCATTATTTGATGTAAAACCGAAAGTATTATTTCTAAAATTAAATTGGACTTCAAAAACGTATTATTTCTTTTTGTTTCATTAAATCCATCAGATAAAGATTTCCAAGTCAGATAAAGATTAAGAAAAGTGTTACAAAAGCAAAACATATATAAAATTTTGCCTTTACTGTTGTTTGCGCTATCTAATTTCCATATCTTTTTCAACACAACTTTCAACAAAAAGTTGATTAATTGAAAGATTAAGCATGGCTAAATGCAAGATAATCAAATTGCAGAGTTTTTTTTTTCGGTTTTATATTTTCAGTTTGTGTGATCAGGAGAACGAATTGAACTGATTAAATTTCCTTTTCTTATTTTTTAAAATTAGCATGAGCTATGTTTGATTTAGTTTTTTTTGTTCCCAATTAACGTTATTTTTGCTTCTTCGAAACATTAATGTTTAAATAATTTTGCATTTATGTAGAAGGTTGTTATTCGTTCGTATGAAGATATTTTACCGGAGAAATTAAGTAACAGAATTTTCCATGTTAAAATTTAGTATTTTATTCATAAATATCTGAAATATTAACTTATATATTTAAAATATAATTTTTTTCAGTAGCAATAGCAGTTATTTGATTGTATTTTTTAAAATTTTCGTTATTCATTATTTCACGCAAAATGGATGTTGTATTTTTTAAAATTCCTCACAAAATTGATATAAATATCTAGAGAACTACAAAAAAATATCGAACATTTTTAACCTCATAATAGAATGTATGTTAATAAAAGGGAAATTGAGGAAAACGAATAAAAACGATATGAACACGACCGAAATTGATATTGAAAGTATATTTAAAATTTATTCTCAAGTATTTTTTAACACTTATTTTCAGTGTAAAATCTTTAATTTAATATTCTTGAAAACAATGTATTTATTATCAATTGATTGCTTAATTAACATAAAAATAATTTATTAGATTATAAATAAGCTTTCTTTTTAAGAAATATGATTAAGTTTCAAGCATTTTGCAAGTAAGAACGGTAAAAAATATCTTATAGAAACTTGGAAAACTTATATTGTTTTATCTGAAAATTATTCTTTGGATAGAGTTTTTCTCTAACTATTTTTCAATCCATAAATACTAAGAAAAAAGTCTTTGTTTTAAAGATCGTTCTTGTTCGATAATTTTGGGGGGAAAAATTCAAAATTGCTGAAATGAACAAAATTTCCTTATTATATATTTTTTGAACTTTGTATTTTGAATTAAAGATCACAAATTAACTCTTTTTTTAATAAAATTGCATAAAAATTCTGGGAAAACAATTAACAATAACATTTAGTTAAGATAACAATTTAGATAACTACAAATTTAGAAAAAGATAGATTTTTTTGATTTTTAAGTGCACAAGGTGGCTTATAATTTTTTTAAAGTGTTTAAATGGCTTTATAACCAAATTTGTAAACTCGATCTCCTATTTAATGCATCAAAAATCAGTATAATACCTAATTGATTTTTTATTTCGTGTAAAAAATTTTATCATAATAAATGTGATAGTTAAAATCTTTAATGGGCTATTCCTTTCATCTTGGCAAATACAAGGCGTTTATATAACTAAAATATTTGATCACTATCCTTATCTAGACGAATTGGAAATTTTTATTGTCTCTATTATCCTTCTACCACTTTATTTTTTTTCAATGAAAATACCTGTAAAATATCAGTTACTTTGGCAAAAAATACTTTAGAAAGCTTTACTATTACATCCCTTTGTTATGCTATCACTTAATGAAGCAATGAAATTTTGGTTGCTGCTTCATTAACTTTGCATTGTAAGAAAACTTGCAAAAAATGCTAAGTGGATGATATTAAACAGAAATTGTGAGTTCAACTTTTTCCTCTTTGATGTTTAACAATGTTTACTTATTTAATTAGGTTGAAAAACGTTAAAAAAAGCCGATTGTTTAAGAATCAAAAAATCCTTTCAAACTATAAAAAGTTATTTCCTTAGAAATCTCGTAATTTCTTTGCAGGTTAGTGAAGGGTTTGTTTCTTTTATCACTAAAACGCAATTAAACAAATCAAACACTTCTTAGAGAATTTTCAAGCATGAATTGAATTAAGTTTCGGTATATTAAATATACTTATTTGAGGGCTGTAAAAACAGTTTTATTCACAACACAAATTTCAAAACAATTTCCAGTTAAAGGAAATTATGAATTAAATTTTGTTCTGTGATCTGAAAATGATTAGAAAGCAAATATTTTGTAATACTTATTATTGCTGGAATGAAAATGCTGAGCGGAAAATAAATAAAAAAATTCAACACAAAATAATTTTGAAACTTAAGGTATACAATTATTTTCATCACATTAAAAAATATAATTTTTGAATAGCAAAATATAAATTTTGAGGCAAATCTATCAAATAGTTCCTGAGAAAATTAATTTCAAAAATATGACCTTAAAATGATGTAAAAAATTGCATACCCTTATATTCAATTTCTTTAAATATTATTAAGTAAAATAATGAAAAATAATAAAATTTTACCTATGGTTATATTTGCATGGAATTATCTTTGGTTAAACGAATTTTATAATTATGTGCAAAAAATGTTCAGTACGTTTAAAAAAGTGCTCAAGATATGACAAAATAATCAAAAAGAAAAATTAATATTAAGAGGTTCAAACTATAAACCGCTCACTTGAACAAAATATTGGAACTCTTTTTCCCAGTTAACGGTCATCCGCTGTATTTTAGAAGTCAAAAAAAGGTTATGTTTATTCAGAGAAAATGCGTTTTTGTGTCGGATTTCGTTCCTGAAAATATCATCTGCACTAATTGATTATTATATTTGAGGTCAATCTATCGAACCAATAAGTTTGGTTAAGATTGAAACCTAAAACGTGAAGATCCGATCATTAGATCAAAAGACATTTTTATTCAAGAGTGCATTTATTTTCGCACTTTTTTGACGTAGTACCAACTAGCCTAAGAATTTTAGTTTAACTTTAATTGCTATACAATCAGCAAAAAGATTTTCAATATTTAAGTTTTATGCATTTTCAAACTGATGATATATGTAGTTGTGAAAAAAAAAATTTTTTCGCATTTGCTTTCAAGATTTATTACATAATATACTATTTGAGCCGCACTTTAAAAAAAGGGTGGGGGATATGCTTGGATTTGCAGTTGATTTTATTCTGAAATTAGTAATATAGAAATTGTCATTGAATTTGATGTATTGAAAAATTTACTTATTTTCATAAAGAAGTCATTATATTAATAAATACGAAACGAAAAGCTGATGGATCAGAAGGTATTTTTTGACTAACTTATTTTCAACTCTTAAGAGGTTTTTGTTTGAACTGAATTGTGCTTAATGATTAAACAGGCAAAATCTCTCTTCCTTCTTTGTAAATAATGAATTGCGATGCTATTTTGTCATAAGTTAAATTTTGTACTAGAAAGAGGAAAGGAGTTAAAACTATCAAGTTTCAAAATTTTAGCTTTCCGTAATACACACTAGTCATTAATAAAATTTATGACATTTTCTTATTTATTATCATTTAATAAAAACTTATGAAATATAGTAAAATGCTTTAATTGCTCATCTCAGATAATTATTTAAATTTCTTTTTAAATTCTATCGTTACTAGAAAATATTTCCGAAATTTTAAAAAAAAATTTCATACTTTTCGCTGAAAAATGGAGGAAATTGAATTTATACCTAAGGTTCAAAGATTCGGTTGCAGCACGCTGTTGTAATATTGGATATAAGTTCAATTTCGACAGTTTCAAAATTATTTTCACCCCAGTCACATCAGCTCATCTTGATGCCTTGGAATCCTGTTTTATTCAGATAAGTGTTGAATCCATTGTTAACGACATTAGTTTGCATTTGGAAATGCATTTTCTCCTTATATCCTAAGCCACCATTTTTTTTTCGTTCTGTTTTATGTTTCGTTTCGTACTTTTGTTTTACCTTTCTTCATTTAAGTTTTATATTTCAAATTACCCTTTACACTTTCTCATTCATGTCTTGCATGTCTTGAAAATAGGCGCCTATTTTTTGATCGTTTGAAACGTGTAGACTGTTATTTTTTAATTTGTATGTTTTTGAAGCGAAGGAAATTTTTTATGAAATAATTTTTCCCTTAATATATTTATCCGAAACATCTAAATTAGTGAATCCAATATGAATTCAAAAGTTAAAATTTGTTAATAAATAAAAGGAGAACAACATGAAGGTGAGAATTATTTTTCAATGGTTCCTCCAATTTTAATGTCTTATTCCTTAAAAATAATGCTATTTACGAATTACAGGAAATGTAAATTGTGTATTATAATTTAATCAATATTTTATGCTTTACCAAAAAAAAATCTTTGATTAAAAAGATAATAAATTTGAATAAATAATAACTTAATTTCAAATTTGCAAATTAACTTACAGCTATTCTGTTTTATGTTTCGTTTCGCACTTTTGTTTTACCTTTCTTTGTTTAAGTTTTATATTTCAAATTACTGTTGCTCCTTCTCATCCATGTCCTGCTAGTCTTGAAAATGGCGCCTATTTTTGAGTGCTTGAAACGTGTAGACTGTTATTTTTTAATTTGTATGTTTTTGGAGGGAAGGAAATTTTTTATGAAATAATTTTTCCCTTAATATTTATCCGAAACATCAAAATTAGTGAATCCAATATGAATTCAAAAGTTAAAATTTGTTAATAAATAAAAGGAGAACAACATGAAAGTAAAAATTATTTCTCAATGGTTTCTCCAATTTTAATGTCTTATTCCTTAAAAATAATGCTATTTACGAATCAACAGAAATGTAAATTGCGTATTATAATTTAATCAATATTTTATGCTTAACCGAAAAAAATTTCATTGATTAAAAATATAACAAATTTGAATAAATAATAACTTAATTTCAAATTTGCAAATTAACTTACAACTTTCCAATTTATTTCAAAATCACTGAATGTGGAATTATTTAAAGAATAAGTAAGGAACAGGAAAGTTCCTGTCTTATTAAGTAACCCGAGATGAGGAAATGGTTCACCCTCAATAGATTCATCAGAAGTAAGTCCGGGAATATCTTCTTCTTAAGCCACTGTTTCTCCGACTTCTTCCCCAAATTGGAAGATTGCTCCGTACTCAATCAAGTTTGTTTAATCAAGATTCCGTCCTTCTTGCAACTGAGGCTGCAATTTATCAGTTGGGGAGAATAAGATAAGGAATTCGTTTAATCATAATTTATTATGAAGTCCAGGAGAATGTTTCGTCTTATCTGTACTAGGACCTCAAAGTTTAGAATGTTTGTTTGGCAACGGTCAGTTTTGGAGAAAGATCCATGTTCGCTGTCATGGTCCTTATCGAAATTGCCTTGGGCATAAATTGTAACTCGTTTGCCTGTTTTGTATCTTTTTTATTATCCTTTCTTTAAAAGAGAGCAATCAATTGCATCTACTGCAGTTGGAAGGGAATATTTAATTTTAAATGATCTATGACACCCACCATGATGTCGAAAGTTTGGAAGGCACAAATTAATTTTTATAAATAATGTTACTTTGAGACTTATCTATGTAAATGTGGTTTAGATGTATGAACGGCTTTGAAGGGAATTTAATTATGATTGCAATTGAGAAAGCTAATTTATTTGAAATCTGCAATACTTTACCCAATTTTACTTTACTTTATGCCAAATATTTGAAATTTAGGAACCAGATAAGCTGTCGAAGGGGCAGTATTGATGTATGCCAATAAGATATTTCTTTTACAATTTTAAGTCCTCGGAAATGAAAATGTCTAGTACATCCTCAATAAATAATCTTTTATTATTTTTCAATATTTTATTTTTATGAACAATGCATTACGCAAGGATAACAATTTGTAGAGCAAAGTCTTAGTTTTTAAAAGGGTAAGTTGGCGCAAAGACAATTTAACAACTACTTTAAACAGCGTCAATTTAGGGAACTAGATAAGCCATTGTAGGGGTAACTTTGATGTATGGCAATAAAATATGTCTTTTACAATTTTAAGTCCTTGGAAATGAAAATGTCTAGTACAGTCTCAATACATACTCTTTTATTATTTTTCAATATTTTATTTTTATGAGCAATGCATTACACAAGGATAACATTTTGTAGAGCAAAGTCTTAGTTTTTAAAAGGGTAAGTTGGCGCAAAGACAATTTAACAACTACTTTAAACAGCGTCAATTTAGGGAACTAGATAAGCCATTGTAGGGGTAACTTTGATGTATGGCAATAAAATATTTCTTTTACAATTTTAAGTCCTTGGAAATGAAGATGTCTAGTACAGTCTCAATACATACTCTTTTATTATTTTTCAATATTTTATTTTTATGAGCAATGCATTACACAAGGATAACATTTTGTAGAGCAAAGTCTTAGTTTTTAAAAGGGTAAGTTGGCGCAAAGACAATTTAACAACTACTTTAAACAGCGTCAATTTAGGGAACTATTAGGGGCTATTGTAGGGGTAACTTTGATGTATGCCAATAAAATATTTCTTTTACAATTTTAAGTCCTCGGAAATGAAAATGTCTAGTACAGTCTCAATACATACTCTTTTATTATTTTTCAATATTTTATTTTTATGAGCAATGCATTACATAAGGATAACATTTTGTAAAACAAGGTCTTAGTTTTTAAAAGGGGAAGTTGGCGCAAAGACAATTTAACAACTACTTTAAACAGCTTCAATTTAGGGAACTAATAGGGGCCATTGTAGGGGTAACTTTGATGTATGCCATTAAAATATTTCTTTTACAATTTTAAGTCCTCGGAAATGAAAATGTCTAGTACAGTCTCAATACATACTCTTTTATTATTTTTCAATATTTTATTTTTATGAGCAATGTATTACACAAGGATAACATTTTGTAGAGCAAAGTCTTAGTTTTTAAAAGGGTAAGTTGGCGCAAAGACAATTTAACAACTACTTTAAACAGCGTCAATTTAGGGAACTATTAGGGGCCATTGTAGGGGTAACTTTGATGTATGCCAATAAAATATTTCTTTCACAATTTTAAGTCCTCGGAAATGAAAATGTCTAGTACAGTCTCAATACATACTCTTTTATTATTTTTCAATATTTCATTTTTATGAGCAATGCATTACATAAGGATAACATTTTGTAGAGCAAGGTCTTAGTTTTTAAAAAGCTAAGTTGACGCAAGGCAATTTAACAACTACTTCAAACAGCGTCAATTCAGGTAACCATATAATCTATTGTAGGGGTAACTTTGATATATGCCAATAAAATATTTAATTTACAAAGGGTCTCTTTCTCCTCTTAAATGGAAATCTCTAGTATTGTCTCAATAAATAATCCTTTATTTTTTCCAATATTTTAATTCTATGTGTAAATGATGAGCAATGTATTGAATAAAGATAGTATTTCCCAGAGACGAATATTATCTATAATATTAGACTTTTCCATAAGGGTCAATTAGCACACTGAGATAAAAGGTACCAGAAATGATTACCGTGTTTCAGGCTCAATTGGAACATCAAATATAACTCGGTAATTTTTTTTAATGATTTATGTTATTAAATTACTTGCTAAAATTAGCAATAAAATGTGGTTTCATAATATAAGTGATAAAATTTGGTAACTATGGAAAAATTTATTCTTATCATGATACCTTAGAACCGGGCATAAAAGCCATTTATTGGGCTAAACTTGCTTTTCAGATTTATGTTTCTTACTAAATGTGTAATAATTACAAATATAATTTTGAAAATTAGAGTTTTCCATAACCTGTTGCCTTATGAATGGAAAAATAGCCAAATGAATGATTTCTATACCGTATATTTTGATTTTAATAACATCTAAATTATGCTTTTTTTCCTTAAAGAAAAAGAGAAAAAAAAACAGAAATATTATTACTATACAGAACGGTAATTTTACCAGAATTTTTTTTTCTTCGTGCCAAAGTCTATTCTACTTCAAGCAGTATCAAATTCGAAACTAGATAAGCTACATTGAGGTATGCCAATAAAATATTCATGTTTCAATTTAAGGTTTTGTTTACCTCTGTAATAGAAATATCTATGATAGTTTCAATAAATATTTCTTTATTTTAATTTTGTGAGTAATGTATGAGTAATGCATTAAATAAGAATGACATTTTGTTGAGACAGATTATAGTTGCTATAACAGTTGCAAAGCACAAAGTATATTTAACACCTAGTTAAAGCAGTGTCAACTCAAACATATGACAGAACTCCGTAAAATAGTGATGACATGCTTATACATTGCAAAATGCTTTGGAACACTCAGTATCATGAAAATAATTATAAATAATTACATCATGTTAAAATTATTAATCGTGAGAAACATAACTTTATTATTAAATAAATATTAATAGCTTCTCAAAAATTCGTTGCTGTTATTTATAAAAAAATAATCTTCAAACTCTTAATGAAAATTAATAAAATAGCTTACTAAAATTTTTGAATCATTTTTAGGTTCGGGAATTAAAATCCTTTTGCAACTGCTTTCCAAATTTCAGGATACTATGGCAAATGATTCCATGATTATTAAGGGAGACTAAACCCCATCAAATGCTTTCTTTTATTATTGTAGATTGCATTTTTCAGTAATGAACGAGATTAAATGCAGTAAACTGCGTGAATATATTAATACTCTTTTCTCAATGTTTACAATAAACAATTTTCATTGAAAAAATAACAACTTATAATTTTTTTTGAATGTTGAAATCAATTATTTCTGATAAGTAAAATGCGTAGAGTCAATTAGCACTAAATATGTATTCTTGCAATCAAACTAAAATCTAACAAATGTAATGCCTATTCCATTGAAAACATGATCTTGATTAATGATCTTTGTTAAAAATTATAATCTTAATTTTAAGTCTTTTTTTTCTGTTCTATATTTAAAAAAAAATTTAAGGTTATTTTTATTCATATAAATATTTGGAGAAAATGTCTTTTTAAAAGGAAGTATTTTGGTTTCTTAATCAAAATGTATCCTGATCGATAAATTTCTTCAAAACAAAGCAATAGAAAATTCGTTTTAGAAAAGAATAATTTTTTTAACTTAGTTCAAAATCTGAATTATTGTGGATGAATAAAAGTGCAGAAAAAACTTACAAAATGGGTTGAAACCTTTGAAATTAAAAAAGGAAGTTTTTCAGGATTAAAAAGAAAGGGATTTTTTTTCTTTTCAACTGAAGAATGCTTTTATTGTTTCTTGCTTATTGGCTGAAAGTTTCTTTCACCCTCTTCAGTGTGAAGTTAGAGAACTGATTTGAATGATCCAGCAATCAATCATATCAAGAGAAGCTTTTAAAAGGCATTTGCGCTCTCCTTAGAGACTATGCATAAAGTGCAAAAACAAATCATTAGGTCATTGCTCTTCAAATACGTATTTTCTACTGTTTAAAGAAATGCTTTCGTATTTTGTTCTTGCAAAAAGAAATGTCATAGAAATGAAATATCAGCGCGTTTCCACACATTGACGTCCATTTTCTAGTTATACAAGGATTTAAATTAACAACATTCCAGGCAATTTTTTTAAACTAAATATAACACATGCAGTCCAAAATATAAGAAATTTTAAATTTACATTGATTTTAGTCAGCGTGTCCAAAAAGAAAAATTATAATTCTATAATAATTTTCAGTTTTTGACATATTCATATACTTATTGCTTTGACAAAAACAATAAAAAGAAAATTTCTGACTTTTCTTGATGATTTCTTAAGCGAGCTAGAAAGCTTCGCCTTTACTCATTCCGTTCATCAGTGCCCTTGTTAGATTAGCATGCCCTATTGTTTATTTTTAAAAGCTCGTATTTTCCGGGGGGAAAAACGTTATGTCATTAAATTGCATAGTTATTGTAATTTTGCGAAAGAGGTGCTTGTTAATGAGTTAATCATAACTTAATGAATGATTGCCTGGATTTGAAAGAAATAATCAACTGATAGTATTGAAAAAAAAAATTTAGCGTAGGAATGTAGAGCGTGTAACACAATGGGAAATAAATAAATGAAAAGTAATTTCATTCAATATTTCTTTAACGTAGCATTTTTATTAAGCATATTTTTATACTTTTTTTTCCTTATTTTGTATTAATTTATGTCAAAATAAGTAAAAAATATCATATTTTGCCTTTTAATTGTCTATGGTTACGAAATACTGTATGAGACACCGGTGACTTTTTCACCGGTAAAGGTAAAATTTTTCCATTCCTAACGGTAATTTTTCGAATTTGCACTTATTTTCAATTAATTAGAACTACGAGAAACAGCTTTTGATCATTGAAATTTCTTCAAATCAAAAAGTCAATTTTCGAAAAATTCCTGAAAATGAATAAAAAAAAATCAACTTCCTTTTTTATTTAATATTTTAACACAAATATAATTCCAGAGATGCCAACTGCTTCTGATTCTACAAAGTAGCTTGCTTTTTTTTTCAAGAAAAAAAACGGTAACGGATTATAAATTAAAATGTGCACGTTTCTGTTTATTTTGTAAAATTTCTAAATGGCTCAACAAAACATAACTGCAACAAAGTGGTTTCATATAAGCCCATGATTTATTCTTAAATAGTAGTATGTAGAATCCTTATAAATTGAATTTACTAAATGCACAGAGTAAAAAAGTCTGATAAAATCACCATACTTAAATGGTGAAAATATTTCTAATGATAGAAACCACAATTCTAAAAATCATAACAAAATATACGGGACTTAAACTACTCATATGGTAATTTTACCGTTCGCTGTTGTTATTGTTTACAGAAAATTTTGCCATTAGAAACTATAGTTATTATCGCCATACGTTTAATAATAAATACGAATCTCAAAAGTAAATGTAACCAAATAAATAGCTCTTATGCCATGCTCTAAAGCCGTGTTTCCCGAAGTGTGGTAAGCGTACCCCCAGGGGTACGGGAACAGTTCAGCGGGGGAACTGTTCTTTTTCGAAATATCTCAACAAACGAAAATTTCAAAAACTTTACTTAAAAACAAAGCTAGCCAAGAAAATTTACGATTGCGCATTTGTCTATTGGCTATTTTTTTGCAGAGTTAACAGTTAATAATTAGCGGTGTCAACAGCCAGTCGTGATATTTAACTTTTGCGCATTTTTTTAAGTAAAAATTACATTCATTTTTTTATTAGTGGCACACAGCGTTACGAAAAATTTAGAAAGAGTACACAAAAGTCATAAGTTTGGAAAACACTGCTCTAAAGTAACAAGATAAAATTACCGAAGTAATCTCCAGAACTATCAATCATTATACCATTCATTTGATAATTTTAAGCTTTTGATGTCTTTACCTTTTACCAAATAGAAATGTAATAAACTGTTTACGCTTTGACTGTTTTTTTTAAAATGACAGCTTATTTAAACGTTTGATAGGAAGTAGATGAATGTTAATGATTCATATTCTAATATAACTTATAAATTATAACAAAGTTTAAAGAAACAATAGTGATAACTTCAAATGTTTAATTAATGTTTTTTAAAGATACTACACTCAAATATATCATGCTATGGTGAGAGTTTCGTCTATCTTTTTTAAGGTGATGGAATTTATTCATTAATGTCCATATGTGGGCTTCTTAATTAACGCAAAGAACGTGATTCTTATAATGCTTTTGGTATAGGTAGTTTGAATTAGTATAGAGATATTAAATCGTTTTGTTACTGTTTCTTTTAATTTGTTTAAATTATTTTCATCTACCATAATTTTTTTATCTATGAAGGCTAAAACCCAAATTGACGAATTAAATTTGGTGAAGTGTGTATGCCTCCAATCTATTTGATCTGTGTTAATAATTCCAAGCCATTTTCGATGAGCAATTCATAATATCTTTAGTTCCCGATACGCTTAAAAACTCAATGTTCCCTAACACATTTAATTATCATCAGGTCATCATGATTATTCAAGTTAAATCTTTCATATTTCCGTAAATATTGAAGTTAGTTTTCATTTTAGACCTTGATTACTAATGAAACCGCTTTTTTCTATTAATATTGTAAGCCATTAAAACATTATTTATTAATTAACATTATTAATTTTACTCGCATAATAAAACATTATTAATTTTACTCGCATAATAAAACATTATTAATTTTACTCGCATATGCACATATAATAGTGAACTCTAAGATAACCATTCCATAAATCTGAATTTTGCTTAAAATGGAACACTTTTAAACTGCCGGCAAATCGTATGGTAAATAACATTAATTAAATTTATGCAAGTTGGAATCTGCCTAACACGGCAATAGACAGTTGATAAAGATCAGAAGGAAATACTTCCTTGTTCTTTACAGTAATTATTCCTTTATTTTTTGCCCGAATATTAGTTTATTTATTTTGAATATTGACATCAAAATTTGAGGAATATTTCTAATATAAATTCAAATTAATATTTCTGTGGCTTTCTTGATGTAACAATACAAATGCAACGACAAAGAAATCATGGTAATTAAGATTATGAGGACTTCGAATGAAATAAGAAAACAGACGGCATAAAAAAGTTACCCAATCACTTTAAAGATAGTAACAATGCCAAAAAAGGGTTTATCAAAAATGTGTCAAAATAGCTTTGTCACAAATAACGGTCGAGTGTAAAAGCACTAGTAATTAAAATTGAAACATCATATACTTATATTTAAGCAAAATGCATATTTTCAAAAGTCATTTAGAGGGAGGAATGCGTGAAAAAGGTGTCTTTCTTTTGATGGTAGGATTCAAAATACAGGCTTCTGCGTTATTTGTAGGATGATCTAAATACCATATTTTTCACCCCATTCCAAACCTCATCATGACATGACAATGTCCTGATGTCATATGTCCTGAGAAGAACCATTTCGACTTCCCATTAAAAAATGTTCTATTTCATTTTAATTTCAATTGTTCCAAAAGTTGCAATTTGGAGAATATGATTCCATTAACATAGTGAAAAGATCGCTAATTTAATTTCCCATTTTGCTTATTTTACTATACCTTCAAACATTTAAGTAAATGGAATGTTTATCATGATGTGTGTGTGGGGGGGGGTCACTAGATAAACTTCCTAACTGTACCGGGATTAGGCTGTAGAAACATGGTAGCTATAGCATCCTACTACTATGCTGGAAGTCATTGATTTGAATTCTGCCTGTAACCAACGAACATCTCTGGCACATGTACTACCTTGAAACCAGGAACTTAAATTTCAATTTTCATAACTGGGACTTACAAATTCGTCTAATATTTGTTTAGGAGATACATTTTTGCTCAATTTTGAGAAACCCTTTTTAGAAATGAAAAGGCTTGAAAACTTGTTGTTTCTTTATTTCAAAAGGAATCGTAGAAGTAATTTCTGATAGAGTTGAATTCCAATGCCAAAGAAATGTGTTGCAAATAGGGAACAAAAGCGAACAACAATTTTTTTAAAAAAAGGATACCTTATAAATTAAAATATTATTCATTGCAAATCAAAAGGTCACAAAGCGAGAAAATGTATTTTAAAGTGCTCATTATTGTCATAAGGCATTTATTTGGTAATATGAAGCGTAGCAATGATTATTTTAGGTAATTTCTTTCACAATATGACTCAATTACAAAATTTCTCATTCCAATATTGTTTACTAATTCTAATGGAAATTCTAATTAAATTAATTCTAATTAAACTTCAAATTTGTAATTAGTTTAATGACTTTGTTTTTACTGATTTTAAATACCTATACTCTGGTTTTGATACCTATTTTTACCGTTTTTAATGATTTTGATGCTTTTATTTCTAGTGCTTTTTCTCTTTTGATTTATTAGATCCTGAATTGCCCTGGATATTTTGACTTTAATTGTTGCTTTTTATATACCTATTTTTAAATTTGCTTAATTTTTAAATTGATTTTGTTGTAATTTGGCTATCAATTATACATTTTCTAATTGTTCTTCCCATATCCTTGGGCTGGGCGACTAACCAAATTCTACTATCCATAAGCACCATCATTTAAAGTCATATTGATGGTTCATTTAAAAAAATAAGGCTTATGAGTAAAACTCTTTGCACTTTCACCAACAAAGTCGCCATCTTTAATTCAAAGACAAATGCATAACTCTAAAGAGATAAGGTTAATTTATTCATTTATTCTTATTTGCATAGAGGTTAAAACAACAGACATGTCAAATTCTATACAAATTAAAAAGTGAAAAGAATTATGTAAAAATATCCGTTCAGTTGTCGTTCCCTATAAGCCCTTAAGCTATGGTATAATTTTAGCGAAAACCAGTTTTCCTCGCTAGTTTAAATATCTAATTAACCACTGATTCTAAGATAGTAATAGTTTGTTCACACACTATGTCCCGCATAACGCAAATATTTACCGGAGTAAATAAACATGAAGTTTCGCACATACTATTCTCCTATACATTCCCTTTGAAGCACAGAATCTTTGATTATGCGTTTATTGTATGCAAATAAATCAGACAGCTCGGGACATTATGCGAACATAAATCACTTGTCTCATCACTGTTTGTGACAGCGCTCAACGCCACTGTGTGCCTCTCTCATTACGGGGCAGGATGGTTGATTTTTATTACTACACACCCTCACTCAACTCCCCTCTTCGGAAAAGGAGTCAGCTCTTGCCTTTAAATACTTACTTTGCATAAACACTTTGTACCTCTTTCATAAACAGGAGAGTACTCTATAAAATTAAAGGTACCAAATATTGAAGAATGAGAATGACTAAAAGCGACGAATTGTCTTGGTGTTATTGTTTTTGGTTTCGTCAATTTCTTTCCGTTTAAGAGTATAAAATAATGTGTTTTTTTTAATAATCTTTTGGAAGAAAGTTCGTCAGCATGAGATTGACTTTTCTCAATATATTTGTATAATTGATTTAAACGGAAACCTCACTAGTTTTAATATTAATTTCTACATAAAATTGCTAAATCTAATTTCTTTTACCATAACAATTTTCAATTGATTAAAGGGATATTTATTTAGCAAAATTTTATAAAAAGTTTTTTTTTACAACTATCAAAAATTATATGAGTGAAAACACACTTTGTCACGCAGCAAGCATCAAAAGAAAGGATAAACATAAGTAAGCCAAAAGTAAAGACAAAATATGAAATTTGAAAAATATCAAACATGATAGTTTGAGCAACTTTGGTTCAGGGAATAGAATGTCCTCCTCCCAATGAAGTAACCCAGGTTTGAATCCCAGCGGCGACTGGTTGATACGAATTCTATTCCTGACTAGCACTGACCAGAGTGCTGGTGCAAAATAACCTTAATGATAGACGGACCATCGGTTATAATTCCCTAGCCGTCGGGCTAACCGGGGGAGACTTTTGTGGTTTTCTTCTCCCTATTTAACGCAAATGTGAGTTATTTCCATCAAAAAGTTCTCCACAAAAGCCAAGTTTCCCCAATGCTTCATACAGGAATTACATCGTCTCCTGTGTTTGGTTCAAAACGGTAAGGCTACGAAGTTTGACATTAGACTGTCGTAAGCTGAGAATTGGAAAGGTTGCTCAATGCTGGTTATAAAGTAAAAGATGATATTTTTGGGAAATTGCTTGTAACAGCAACAAATATTTCTAAATTTTTATTTCGTGGTACTAAAAAATATACTTTAAAGTGCATTCGGCAAATTGCAACAATTTTAAGAATTTTAAAACTTTAATTAGTAAAATTTAATTTTTGAGACCATTGTAGAAATTAAAATCGAAATCAAATCTATTGCAAAATCCAAATGCTGTTATTTAGTTAAATGTTATACAAAAAAATTCATATTTAGTCAAAATGTTCAAATTAACCTATGGATAAGCTTTGCATTATCCACGATTTAGGTCACGAGAAAAAAAAACATATTTTCTTTTTCTTTCTGGAGAGAGATTTTATAGATAGATAGATAGATAATCTCCGCAAGAGAAGATATTACAGATAATATCGTTTGATAACATTCGAGTTTTAAAATAACTTTCTTTCCTTATATGCTATAGAATTCAAACCCATAGCATCTGCAAATCTTAAAACAATGACTCAGGCAATTCATGAACGAAAAACACTTTTCTTTAAAAAATGCAACCAGCTCAATAATTTAAAAAAAATTTAGATTTCAAGATATGATTAGATTTTTATCATGATACTCCAAACGTTTTGATAAAAAAATATTTTAATTTACGATAAAGTTCGAAACTTTTTATAACGGGACTAGCTCTAAATCACATGACTGAAGTTTCAAGAAAACCACCAAAAAGGTAACTAGACGATAATTAACTTGATATGTTTCTTTTCTATTGCTAAACTATTAATATACAAATGCATGTACAGTTCGCTAAGAAGTTACACGCTGAATAACTTTTACTCTAATGATCGTATTTTCATTCACTGAGACTCTAAGTTAATGATCAGAAGAACCTCATCTTAAAAATACTGATTAATTTGTGCAAACGTTATTTTATATTCCGAAATGCTACACAAAAGCGTACTTTTGGTTTCTTGAAATTCAAAATATGGAGAATAGCTGCAATTTGGAGAGAAAAAATGTCATAATTGTTTGGTCAGGAGATGCAGCATTGCAGTTGCAAAATATATATATGGGGGAACTCACCTTTTTGTAGGGTATATGTTATGGTATCATGTCATTGCTAGGTCAAAAAAAACAACAGTTTAAATTACTTAGCTAGCTTTAATTATAAAAAGAAGACATTTATTTTTTTAAAAAGGATATTTGCTGCTAATTTACATTATTCTTATTTCCACATTATTCATGAGGATTAAGGTAAAATGGATGGTAATGTATTCATGGAGATTTCTACGTCACTCTTGACATATTCATCAAAAAAATATTGATTAGATCATTGCATACTATGAATGAGAGAGTACTTAATTCTTCGTTACCACTTTTAAAGTACTATGACTATTTACTTGTTAAACATATTGCTTTGATAGCAAGTAGGTAAAAATGTATATAAGAGCTCAAAAAAGGATACAAATTTGCTTTTTGTTTTTGGGTTTAACAGGAAAAGAAGTTCGCATTTGTAATAACTTATGTTACTTTAAAGTGTCGTTGTTCAAATAAAGAGTGAGTAAACTCTATGAGCCCCTCCCCCTTTTTTTAATACTTGAACATACTTATTTGCTCTTAGATTGGTTTCTTTGCTTTTCAGATAATGAAATATGCAAGACAGAGTTATAAAGAAATATAATCTCATTTAATATCACAATTTTACAAGTCACAAAAAATTAAATGAAAACAACATTATATAAAGATTTTGTTCCCATTAAGTACTGTAAATATTTACTTTAATTACGTAGTTTTTCACATACATATAAAATTTTAACACTATAAACATTTCCAAAATTAAATTTTTTCTACAGAATTACATTACATTTTTCTTCGAATTTCAATTTCGTCTGTTTACAGACAAGCCCAAATATTACACCAAACAGATTTGAAAGTTTTGATTTCGATTCGTAGAATTTGCAAAAAAAATTTCCAGAACCGAGCAGAATATTTTGTTTTACTTCGTAAAAGAATAATAAACAAATAAATAAGGAGACATTAAAAAAATAGGTTGCAAAACTTTTTCAAATATTTTAATTTTTTTTTTACAGTAAACCAGATTTTTCTGGGAACGGAGTTCCCCCTCAACTACAGCATTGAGGGGATAGGATGAAAGCTTAAACCCATTAGAACTAACTTATAATTTTTTTTTTGCATATTTCGCCATATCTTACGGACTTTTAAAGGGAATCGAAAACTTTTTGCACACATCTATAAAATTCATTTTTCTGCACGGCATTTTCTACAAAGAATAATCATTGTTTATTAGCTATAATTTTTCTATTATTTTCTTCAAAATAGTAAAAAAAACTATTTGAATTGTAAAGTATTTTAATTTTTACATCGCTTTAAAAATGGGTTTCTTAGCTGAAAATAAAAAAAGTTGAGCGCTGTCGGTCAAAAATTTTTAGTGTAAAATTTGATTTTTCAAAAACTAATTAACCAATTAAATTCGAGTCAAATAAGTTTTGTAAAAATCCTTCAAAATCTAATTTGATATTACACATTAAAACGAATTTTATAATTATGGGGAAAAAATTCGTATATATATATATATATATATATATATATATATATATATATATATATATATATATATATATATATATATATATATATATATATATGTGTGTGTATATATATATATATATAATTAGATCACGCATTTACTGAACTCATATCTCAATTAAGATGCATCATAAACGGAACAAAGTGAAAGCATTTCATTTATGTACCCATTTAAAAGCACATTTAACTGACAATTTATTTTCTTTTACCCGAATAATGAATTACCTGAAAGCAATATTCAGTCCTTTAGTAATTTAATAATTGCTATTATGCTAAGTCTCTTGTTTGTCTGGCTTGACTATTCAGAATATTGCTTAAAATGACATTTTATGGAATTTTCTTTTACGATGAAAGCCGAATCGTTTAACTAATATGCGCAGTCGCAGCTATTGGGCAATCCATCAACTCATACTCCTGACGGTTACAGATAAATCGAAACAGATGAGCACAAAGCTGGTAGACAATAGCACGATTTTGCACTCAAAGCTCGAAATGTCTAATTAAAGGAAGTTTTTTGCTCTTTACTTGAGATTTCTAGTTACAGAGCCTTACAGATAACTCTTGCATCGATCTAAAGTGAAATGCTTGACTGGATTCCCATTAGCGCAACAATCGGAAACAAGCGATTCAGGCACGGGAATAGTTGTAGAAGATGGATTGAGCCAACGTTGCCGAATTCCAAATTATCCCCGCGATCAAATTAATCATTCACTTGTGCACCTCGGCCGACGATCGGCCATTCATCATGCTGCAGTTCATCTTCTATCTGTTCCGTCATCGATGAGACACTCTGGAATCGATGAAGGGGAATCGATTGATGTATGTGGATGCAATCGTACCCTCAACTACCCTTAAGAAAATCCATAAGACAATTGGTCATATTTTTCGGAGAAACGTCTTCTATAACGGTCATTTTTATATGCACTGTGAATAGGAACTATGTATAGAACTCAGAATAAGGCAACAAAAATAAGAAAAATATATAAGTGTACAGTTGCTTTTGTATTTCTTATTTACACATAAAATTTTTAAGACGCACATTTTCTTTTAAACAATTTTACTTAAGGAAAACTTGAAGAATATATTGGAGACCCTTTCTTCTAGTTTTTATTTGGACTATCAGGCAATTACATTAAATTAATGTCTGATAAGATTGTGGCAAAAAAATGTATTAGAATAAGTTCGTATTTAAAAACCAATGAAGACACTCAGCACGTAGAAGAGATAAGCATTCAAACAGTTTTGTCTGGAACCAAAAAATAAATTCGACTTTTTAAGATACTGTTCTCCCACTTTGATAAAGAGTTCTGGATGAGTGTTTTCTCGTTTAAAAAACCTGAAATTTTAAATAAATAATCCTTAATAACTGAATGATTTAATAAATTACAACTTACATAATAACTTTTCAAAAATGAAAATAGATTAAAGCACACAGGTGACACGAAACCTTAAACATGCTTCAAGTCTACTCTTAACTTGTACATAATATTGAATTAAAGTTTGTACATAAAAGTATAGTTAACAGTTTCGAATCATTATTGTTATAAATAATGCATAAAAAATTATACAAAGACATGGATGAAGTGAAAGGTCGCATAATTTACAAGTGTACTCACAATCACCGAACATCCACATAATTTCTATTTTCAAGAAAACTTCTTCATACCCAAATCACGAGTCAACTTTCATTAACTGGTATTAAACTTTATGAAAGCTTCTGAAGTTTTCGATGCAGATTAAAAGTCCAACATAAATAGAGATCGCGATTGCATGGTAAAAAGTACTCCAAGAATAGGTAATCTATCTATAAAACTGGAATATGCTGCATACAAAGAATATCTCCTAACCAGGAGATAGATTCTAGAATTCAGAAGTACACTGAAATAGATCTGCAAAACTTACGATAAGAGCAAGGCAAATGATCAATGTGCATCCTGTTTCAAATGACGATGAAAGAGCTGAATCCTGTAGACACCAAATTTATACAAAACAAAGACCAAAAAGTTTCTCCAAGTGAAACTTCACATTCATCTTTGAATTTTAAGCAAAATTTAACAATAATGTCCCTGATGATTGCTCCCCCTTCGCGGATAAACTTTTATCTACAGGCATTAAACTTTACGAAAGCTTATTAAGTTTTTGATGCAGATTAAAGGGACAGAATAAATATAGAGATAGATTCTGGAATTCAAAAGTACTCGTGAATAGATCTGCAGAACTTACAATAAGAGCATGGCAAATGCTCCAGTTGCATCCTGTTTCAGTAGACAATGAAAGAGCTGAATCCTGCCACCACTGAATTTCTATTAAGCAAAGACCAATAAGTGTTTTTGGCTTACTTCACTTTATTAAACTTTAAAAACTGCTGTGAGAGTAAATACAGTTGGCCAATTATTTAAATCCTTTACAGTAATAATTTAAACGTTGCAATTTAAACGCTGGCTACAGAGTGAAAGTGAATTTTTTCTAAGATGATTATTTTTTTGTAGTGGTTGTTTTCTAAGCCATCTGTAACCTGTTAACATAATTTTAATAATACTTCTCTCATTTATTTATTTGTATTGTTTTTTTTTTCATGGTAAAATGAATTAAAATAATATTATATTGCATTGAATCACAAAAAGTAAGATTTCACTAGATAATAAAAAATGTTTTTTTCATTATAATTAATGCTAAAAATCAAATATTTAAAACATAATAATAATCAAAAGTAATATCAAAATGCTGATAAACTATAACATTTTGCTATTTAAAATAAGTTAAAGTATTTTTTGAAAAATAATTAAACTAGTAAATTAATTTATTAAATTATTTATCCTTATGATAATAAAAAAAATTTGAAATCTTCCAAAATCAAAAATTAGTTCAATATTTTATCTCCTGTTAGAATGCAATATAAATTCCTATGAACAGAGTTTAATGGGAGATTTTAATTTAGCATTTATTAGTATCTACAGCATTATTTAGTAAAATCAAATCCTCTTAAAATAGATCATAGAAAGATAAGAACAATTTCACTTTTTTTAATACTTATTGTCGGAACTTAATATAAGTATATATCGGAAAAAAACGAATGAAAGGTACTAATATCCCTGTTTATGTCACAATGTTTAAAACATAATACATTTTGCTAATTAAAAGTTTTTAAGCATATTTCGTAAAAATATTTCTCTAATTAACGTATTTAACCTTTTGATGACAAGGAATTTTAAAATCTCGTAAAATAGAAAATTAATTAAATATCTCCTCGTTTAATCACTGCATAAAACGTCCATATATCTAAACTTCCACATAACTTCAATCTAAACTTCTACTAAGGAACATTGTTCAAAACTCATGTGAGAGACAGTTTTAATAAACACTAGAAATTTCCAACTATTTGCAAATTGGCTTAATTTTTTTTCATCCAAATATTTCAAAAGTGAACTCTAACAAAGTATTAATTGGAGATGTCAGACTGAACAATAATGGGTGGAAATGATAAGGTTTATGGGAAATCATTCCATTTATTCGAAATTAGAGAAATACTTTTCACCAAAGGAGATAAGATATAAAAAAAAATGTTAGAATAAATTCTTTTGTTGTGAGAAAGAATGTGACAGATACATGGTAGGCTACTCTGATAAAGTAATAACCGAATAAAATAATTTAAGCATGAAATCTTAATGAAAAATAATTTCTACCCGGGTGACGTTTTTCAGAAAGAGTTGGAGAATGTTTTATCAATTAGGGTAGTTTTTAATGAAATTATTCAGTTACAATGAAGGAAAATAAGTAAATTCTTTTTGTTGGAAACTTGAATAATTATTAACATGTCTTTAAAAATTTAATTCGTTTTTGTCTTTCGATTCCTCCCCCCCCCCACCCTAACCAGATAAAAATGAAATGCCTTTCCTAGAATCTGTTAATTGCATTTTAATTAAAGTGAGAATGGACGACCTGTCGTTCCTTCATTGAAGCAAAAAAGAAATTTCGATATTTTTTTCTTTTTAAAAATATAAAATTGGAATATTAATGCCTTTTAAATTAAGATATTGAGAAAAAGCACTTTTTTCTAAAAGTAATTTCAGGATGTTAAAAGTTAATTAAAAACTTCAGCCTCATTTTATATAAGCCAGATTTCCAAAAAGAGGTTAAAAAATAATTTTGGAATATAAATGTTATTAATGTTGTTTCTTTTTTTTTCTGAAGAAAATTATGCGAAAAATTTAGCGTGCTTTATTTTTATGCATGGTGAATTTTATAAGAGAAAGTGTACATATTTCTCAACTTAAATACTATTGAAAGTATCTCAACCATAAGATTTTATTATAAATAATTTTTTTTTGTATGCAAAATGAATTTTTACTGTTTAAACTGATTACAGCAATTTCTTTTCAATTGTCTTTATTGAGATATTTATACAAAAATATTTTAATTAAGGCTTAATTTAATTAAAAAAAAAACTTTTTATTTTTAAGAAAGTAAGATCAAAAATTAAAATGAAAAGAAATATTGCATGATAAATAAATTTATTAATTAGATAAAGGGCATATATTTAAATGAATATCTTGGTTCTCAAAAAAGGTTTTTGGATGTTTTATATAATTTATTTCAGAATAATTTGCATTTGTAAATAATACACAATTTGTTCTGGTTGACTTGTTTAACTAAATTTTACTTACCGTACTCAGTATCTTTGAAAAATATATTTAAATGAAACTCAACCAGCCAGTGCGAATTAGGTATTAAGATATAGTTCAATTAAATCTTAAAATGATTTGTCACTTTAAATAAATATTTCGAAAGTGCAAAATTTTAAGATGATTCTTCTTTCTAATGTAAAAATTTTAAATCATATTATATTATACTTGCACATAATATTATGCATATAATATTAGCATATGATACGCAAGAATCGTTTGAGGAAAATGATGATCTGGGAGAGATAATAGAATTTCTTCTTGACAGATAGGTGAAGCATTTCTTCTGATGTATGCTTCTCACTTTAAATTAGACAAATCACCAGTTAATCGGAGGGATAGTGTGGAAGTTATATGGTTTTATATACAAAAGTACAAATTTACTATTTACTCATCTGATATAGGGGAGAGTCGGGTAGCCCCGCCCACTATCAATTTCACATGTATAGAATATTCTTTCAAGTCAATGGGCCATCGGACATAAATTGTTATATTAAAAAAAGATTATTTTCAAACTTTCAAGTACTTACGCAGCTGTTAACATGGTAAACAATATATTGAATACAGTATTATACAGTTGAATACAGTTTTGAAAATATGTTGAATACAGTAGTCATGAAATTAAGACAAATTGGTTGAATGTTTCAATTAAACTTCATTTTAATACTAAAAAAATAATTTTTTCTATACATACATCAATAAAGTATGTTGTCTTAAGTTTAATTTGCACAAAGAAAGAAGTCTATATGTGAAAAATTGTTCGAGTAATTGCAAATTTACAAAAAAATTGGATTTCGGGTAGCCCCGCTCACATGAATGTCGGGTATCAGCGACCAATTTTATTTCGTCGATAAATGTACGGTAGCAAAGATTATTATTCTATTGCTTCAAATTTTAATGTTATATGCATTTTTAACAACAAATATTGTTATTATTAAATGATAGTTATTAAATGATAGAATTCACTAAAAGTATGTAAATATGTAATAAATAAAATAATTTTGTGATAAAAATGATAAACGAGGTTTACCTATTGTCAATACATTGGTCATTTTCATTTACACCCAAAAAAAACAGTCAAAAAACATAATTTTTGCAACTGGGTGGGGCTACCCGACACATTTTGAAAAGAGCTGAAAAACATGCTTTTTTAAATTTCTATTTTTTAAAGTTAAACTATTCTTTTTTTGGTTTATTCTTTTTGCGTTATTTAATTAGGTGATAAAGCAATAGAAACATACAAAAATATTACTCAATATTATACAGAAATATAAGCAATACTCCTTAAGTGAGCGGGGCTACCCGACTCTCCCCTACACATATATAAACAAGTGATATATTGTTTCCTATGTATTATTTTTTTTTTGTTGCTGAATCTAATGAAACTCAGTCAATACAACAAATAGTTCAACATTTGTTAGCGTCTTCATGTATAAAAAGTATTCTTTTTGACCTGATATATGTACACTTTTTACTTTGCTATGTGGGGACTATATTAACAGGTGATGTACATTTACCGAGGATTTTTTTTTATCTTGAATCGAATGAGATGCAATTCGAGTTCATAGAATATATAGTTTTGGAGTTAAAATAGTTCTCCTCGTAATAACAGCAACGTTTTGCATTGGTTTACAACTTTTACAGTATAGTACGTTTTGTAGAAAAAAAATTAAACACTAGTCCTTTGGTTCTGTGCTTGGTCTCATTCGATTGAGCGAGAAAGAAAGACATAGGAAATACCAAATAAATTGCCTTCATAGCAATACAATATAAGAAAAAAGATGCAATTACAAAATTGCACATAAAACGCTTATTACATTTGATCCATTAGTTTGATTATCCTGTAATTGGTTTAATTCAATTTGGAATTAAATATTACCTCCAAAACAATATTTTATAAATTGTCTGTAGATACTAATGAAAAGTGTGTGCAAAAGTACATGTCGAAAGATAAAAATTTTATTCATAAAAACTCTTGTAGTTTCTGTACTATTTATTCCATTGTCTGGTGTATAGTCTCATTCAGTTCAGCAGAGAAAACAACATGGAAAGCAATGTACACTTGTTTAGATGGCAATGCCAGATGTAGAAGTGTGTAAAATCATAAAATTGTAACATTTTGTATCTAAAGCCCTTATAATGTCTAAACTATTAAACCCATTGTCTCATGATTGCTCTCATTCGATTCAAAGTAAGAAAATCATCAGAAGCAGTACTTCACATGGGTGTTTAAATTATATATAATTCTCATTCAAATACTCACATTTACCCTCTGAGAAAGATTAAACGTTCAAGCGATATTAAAGGAATTTGCAGTCATTGTTTATAATGAGATAACAAAGATTTCTGTCAAAAAAATCTGGACTATTAATGTTTTCAAAGAAACATCATTTTTTGCTATAATAACTGAATGAAATTGAGCTTTATTTTTCATAGATGATCCTGTATCATCTGTATCTTATCTTGAAATATTAAAATATTTGAACAAAACACAATTCTATCAAACTTTTTCTTTTTGAAATAAATTACATAATTTCTAATACTTAAAGCATTTTCAAATGGGCAGAGCTGGTTTTGAATTTGTGCGCCATGTTTGCCGTTAGTATGGAGCTGCCAAGTTTAAAAGCATAATTTATTTTTCCTATAACAAAATCAAAACTATTATAATATATGTTTTGATATTCTTTTCTTAAAATAAGTGATATTAAATAAAATTTCTTAACGTAAAACATACAATTATAAAATTCCCTATATTTTACGCTCATTCTAGATCAGATGAGTTAATTATACAATAAATAAGATAACAATTGAAAAGTTCACTTTATTAATTTATGTCGTAACAATTCTCTTAATAAAACATGCTTTATAAAAACGTAATGCTATAAATTTAAGTTTTAAACTCCCAAAATAATTTTTATTTCAAAAACAATAATTTTTTCCAAAGTGAATGTAACAATTTACTGATATGCATACTAAAACCATGAAAGTTCCGAATATTCATTCCAGATAAGAGTTTGTGGGGCTGTTTCATTGTATTCTATCTAACTCAATTACGGACAAACGTGGTCTTATCGGCACAGGGACAGCCTAGGTAGTGCAGCGTTAAAATCACTGTCCTGGAATCCCTCATTGCTGAAGTTCTTCCTTATCTGTTGGCACACAGTGATTGAACTCAATTACACTTAGTGATGATGATCCTAAAACTCAATGCGGCTATTGTTCCTAGTTCCCTCCTTTGTCATGAGGCCGAATACCTCATTGTTGTACGTAGTGACCCCCTCTTAATTTCCTAAGGACTTGGCAACGGGTTTAGACTGTCTTGCAAAGGCATTTATTCAAAAAATAAAATCAGAGAATAAACTATTCGACTAATTCTTATTGTTTAGTATTCACAAAAGACTGATTGGATCAGTGTCTTAAAATAAAAGAATTAATAATTTAGGGCAGCGGTTCCCAATTTTTTATGAGTACGGAACCCTAACTGATCAACCATGCTTTGGTGGAACTCCAAACGTATAAATTAAATTATTCGCAGGCCTTAAAATAATGAACATCCTATGAGGTGACCCAGGTTCGAATTCCAATGGTGGATGTTTGGTACGAATATAGGATTATGTCGTTGTTCTACTGTAAAAAAATATCATTTAAGGAATTAAATGCCTGTCGCATTTAAGGGAGATATATGTTAATGATGTAGTTTGCAATCTTAAGGTTGTAGTTTGCAATCTTAAGGAAGTAATTCTATTTTAATGATGTAATTTATAAAAGATATCGCGGGTTCACTGACAGATGTGCCCAAGTATAATGCGTAGTATTGTTGAGAAATTGCATTTTACATCTAAAGTTTTAAGTTACGCTCGAAATATGTATTTTTATAATTTATTTATAATAAAATTTTAATACGACTTATTTCAATATGGTGTTTTATACTATTAATACGGCTTATAAATAAGGCGTATTTACAGAAGTTGTTAAAATTTGAGTTTCCTGCATTTTTTTCTTGGGTTAAATGAGTTAAACATTCTTAAACGCCTTCAAGATCGCAGCCTTTTCCGATTTTAGTGGCACTAGATCTTACTGGCATGATCTCAATGCGATATTTTCATATTAGTACATATACGTACTGTCTAGTTGCACACTCTCTGAATATACCTCCTCGGAAAGAGCTTTTTAGCCAAAAGAAGTTAAGGCATGTTTTTATTTATCTAATTGAACTTTTCGATATATCTCTCTGAATATAAATTGAAAGTCTGTTCTGATGCATGTTCACTTATAACTCGAGAATGGGAGCACTGATTTAAATCTTGTTTATATATATATATATATATATATATATATATATATATATATATATATATATATATATATATATATATATATATATATATATATATATATATATATATATATATATATATATATATATATATATATATATATATATATATATATATATATATATATGTGTGTATATATATATATATATATATATATATACTAGGAGTGATTTGCAAACAATCACCACTTTCCTGCGTGGTTGGACATAGCATCGGAAATAAAAATAAAAATCATTGATAAAAACCCTTTTTATAGATTAAAACGGGCGCTGTCATGGAAACAGCATTTTTTACAATAATATATTTAAAAAAAAATTGTAGCAGATGTAACCGCTAGAAAAAATTTAAAATTTGATTACACGCATTTTAGAATTAAATCTGATTAGTATAATTTTTGTGTCTCAATCTTAATCAAAGTGATAATTATTGACGAAGATATCTTTTGAAGAATCTACATTTTACTTGCGTAACGGCAGTAATAAAACCACTGTGGATATTAGATCAATTGGGAAAATATCACGATATATTTTTCGCAAACCATTGTGGTATTAAAATATCTACTTATCAGTCAAGGATGTAAAAGTTTGTGGGATGACAACTAGAAAAATCAGACGCCATTACATATGTAAGTGGACGGTTAGAGGTTAGATATCAACAGTGGATAGATGCCCTGATCTTTCATGAATTGTATATTCGAGTGCGCGCATTTTAATATTAGATCCGATTAGTCTCATTTCTGTGTCTCAATCTAATTATTCACATTATTCAAATTAACTCAATTACTCAAATTATTCGCTCTAAAATTCACATGGTGTTTAAATTTAGTATAAAATGTCATTAAATGAATTGCATTTAACTTTACTGTTTTTCTTCATTAAGTGCAGCTTCGCCTTAAAAGGCAAATGCATTGAACTGTAAGGACTGATTAAATTACACTCTTTAATGATTTCTAAATGTATAATTAGCATCATTTCTATGATAAAAATGAACTTTTCTCGAATCAATCTTTGATAATTTTGAAAAAGTAAAAGATGTAAGTAAACACGTTTTTTTTTTATCAAAGTTAAAAACTCCAGGCTAACTTAGAAACGCCTTTGAAGAAATCTCAGAATTTTCGCTGAGTTATGAATGATAGCAAGAAATAAATTCCTTTCAATTTCGAACATTTTCATACCAGAGTTCCCCGTCAGTCTGTAACTATCGAGCAACTCAATCAAAAACAGAAAAAAAATGGAAGAAAAATTTGAGAAGTATTCCCCGCGTCCGCAAAAATTGGTAAAGTTCAACGTCTATAAATCATCGGCAAGTCCCATCGCATGAACTAACTTTTAACTCACAAAAATTGCTGCCAGGTTAAAAATGTGGAAAGCTGCAAAAATACTGAAATATTCGTCTGCCTTGGGGGAAGAAAGATCTTCTGCAACTAGGAAACTACTTCTACGATTAAAGCGCCCCCAGTCACCAGGTTTTGACAGTTTCTATAATTGGTTTTCGACAAAACGCTAAGCGTTTCTCCTCGAATTTTCAACAGATGTGTATGTGCTTTACTAATAATGTGTACAATAATAAATACTTTTCGAGTTTAATATCTTATTCAGTCAATAAAGTCACTTTTGTGAACGGAAGTTTCATATCCAGAGAGAAGCTTTATGGAAAGAGGCATCAATGCTGAATTTCATTATGTGGGAATATTCATTTTAGGTAACTCAGAAACTATGTATTTGACATTTTTCAGACTGTATTTTGTTTCTTTACTCTTTCTGAATCATTTCCGCAGTTTTGAAACCTTGGAATTGAGCAATCCTTACAATTAAGGATTTAAAAGAATAATAATTTTAAATAATATAAACAAAATCAGCTGTGGAAGTCTTGGGAAAGCTCTCTGAAAACTTTGCGTGACATTTTTATATGTTAGCATTTTTTTACTGTTATACAATTAATTAAAAAAGTTGCTATGGCTTAGGTGTTATGAGCACAGCCTAGCTGTCATTCGGGAGGACCGTGGTTCGATCCTCAGTAAAGGTTCAAGTTCAAGCTTCAGATCGATGAGTGCCAGCTAGTCTGGGTAAAAAGGTGGTTTGTGAGCTCATTACCGAAGGAATTGCAACGGTCATGTCGCTGATCCTAAAATAGTGGAAAATTAACCTCCTGGCCTATAATGGGTTGTTGAGGAGTGCTTTAATTTTACGATTTACTTAAATTAATTATACGAATACTATTATAGTTTCATATAACTGCTAGACAAATTTTATTATACCTATTACATTTTTTACACTTTTCAAATAATCAAATAATAAATCTTGATTACCTTGACTCTTAGAAATTAAAGCACGATTTGTGCAATTCACCAGAAAACATTTGCTGCTGCAAACATAATAATGCTGAATTGAAACATGTCACTGTTAAATTTGAGCCATCTAGTTTTATATGCTTAATCTAGTTTTACATGCTTAATAGCCTCAATATTATGGTTTACTTACTACCGTAATATGATTGCAGCTAATCAGCACAACATTGTTGTTTAACGTGCATCAAAATTTCTAAAAGTGTGGTTATAATAGAACGATAAACTTTTACTAAGGTGATCCATCTTCTAATCTTAGATTTGGTAATTGAAATCTACCGTTTCCTGTCTTGACTAAAGTAACTCTACCGAGTTAAGATCTATCTAGAGCCCAGAATTGGTCTCCAGATTGAAGGAGTCGGAATTTGATCCTCGACTCCACTAAGACCCACTGGGTTTATGACGCATGCGTGTTCGTAAAATTTGTGGAATTGAAAGTCCTGTGATTAGACGATGAGCAGCACCATATATAAAGGGATCTAGTGAAACTTTCCTTCCCCTTCAGATCCATGTCTTAGTTGAGAAAGTGTGACCTCACGAATGAGTGGTGCTGCCATCTATCCGTTAGGTTCTAAGACGAGACGTACATTAACTCTTGTCAAACGAAAGGCGCACACTTCTGTCGTATTTTGAAAAGCGAATGGCTGGTGAGCCTGGCTTGTCCAAGTGTCATTATAAACAATATCTATCATATAATAATTTGTAATTAGATCTTGAGTAGTAACTCGTAGTCATCGGGCTGACTGTGAGAGATTTCCGCAGCTTCCTTCTCATTCAACTCAAGTAGAGCTCAAGTGGGATTTTGCGAAAATATGATTGAATTAAAAGAATGAATGGGTAGCTTTGAAAAAAAAAGCATTCATTATCAGGGAAATATGTTTTAATTAAGTTACATTCTTCCTTTTTTACACAATAAAGCTACCCAAAGCGTCATTCCTATTCCTGCTTTACGTCATAGATAAAATTAGACACCTTCTTTACTAAAACAAAACTATACTGAGTATAATATAAGGATTTTTAAATCTTTATTCTGCATCTACACGTTCCCAAACGTGCATTCAAGCATATGCAAGACAATATTATTTCCGAAATTTACGTAATCTTACTTCCCGAAATAATTCAACTACAGAATTTTATGAAAAACATTGCATCTAATTTAGTAACTCATTGTATTTAGCAAATAAACTGTAAAACTTGTTTCGGTTCTAAAGCATATTTAATCAGTTTACTTCTTAAACATCTTTGATCAATGCGTATTTATCAAATTAAAAGTATAATAAGTGATTCTTTGCACTTTTAATGAGAAACCATTTTTATTTCAGAAATATTACAGATTCTTTTCAAGAAAGTTATTACTAGAAAATAAAGTCCCCCTCTTTGATCTCAGTCTTCAAAATACCCTTTCAGCAATAAATCAATTCTCAGTATTTACTTTTATCAGCTTGAGCAATTCGATTCAGCAAATCTTATAACAATTTATTCTGACAAACATGATGTTATTAAGAAACCAAACATGGCGTTGATAGAAATTCTTTACATTATGACTTGGGAAAAGTTTGTAATTTTTCACAATTATCAGACGTAGAGGTAAAATGTTGGCGAGTTAATCAAAGCACATTTTACTCTAGGCTTCCCCGCAATAACGCTTCGCCAAGCAATCAGGGATTTAATTTGGAAAACTGAAGGGTAAGGTAATAGAAAAAAAAATCGAAATGGAGCAAGACATGCGGGTTTCTGTGAAATCTATTTATTCCGCATTGCTGGATCAGACATGTTGGAGGTGTACATCGTGTTGCTGAAATTATTTTCTACGGAATGGTTGGTATGCAGATTCAGATACACTTTACATTTTTTTTTTTTTTATGCTTCCATTAGTAGTTTTAATTCCTGAGTTGGAGAATTCAACATGCATTCACCTTTTTTGAAAGAAAAAAAACATTTTGATTTTTTTTTTCAACCGATGTCGAACTAGTTTAGTTCTATAGAAACAAGTAAAGCTTTTTTTCTCAACATATTAAATCTCCTTTCACTATGCAGGGATTTCTTACGAAAAAAGAATTTTCCAAATAAAAAAATATTTTAGTATAATTAGGCAGATTTTAATTTTTCTGACAGATAAAACTAAAAAAAAAAAGAGTTTAAGCTTATGAAAAAAATACCACTCAAGCCGGTAATTTGATTTAGATTCTTTCTCTTTGATAATATATTTCAGTTAAATTGCAATCAAGATCATTATTTTTAAAGGGCATTTAAAATGATCTAACAACTGAAGATTTTTTTTATATGGAAGGGAACTTTCAAATTTTATTCTAGATTCTGTAGACTTTCAATGCCATGTTAAATATTTCCTTCTTCAATCGCCCCTCCCAACGTAACGTTCCTTGCATCCATACTGTATATAAATATTTGCGGTTTTCACATAAATACCAATTCGTTAAATTTGTTTATACTTTTTACTGTATTTTCATTGCATAATCTGCTTGCATACTTTGTTAATTTTTGGTTTATAAATTATATTACTTTTAATGTATCGTGAGTCTGAATTTATACCTCTATAATTTACGTATTTGTTTTCCAAATGGGGCTTCGGGGCATGAATAATATTTCTGCTTCGTTATACAATTATGCACCGAAAAACTACCATATTAATGCGTTTAGGATGTCCCCTGTTGATCCGATACAGGATTCATGTTTCTTTTAAATCGCTTTGTGTTTAATTGTTAATTATTTCAATTTATTTCCCATTTTAATTTAATTATATTTCCTATTTTAATTTAGTTATATTTCTCTAATCTTTAATAAATTTATTTCACTCACTATTTTTATACTTATATTTTTATGCTTAGACAAGAAAACTTTGAGCAGCAAATGTTTATACATCAAAGTGAGCTACTCTGCAAAAGTAAAACCTCCTGATTAAATTACGGTAAAATGTACCGGCGCTGAGATTTTAATGAAACATGTTACTGAAAAATTATGATACACCGTAATTTTTTACAGTAATAATAGCCGTAAAATTACTAAATCACTCTAATTAAATAAATATTTCTGCAAATATTATGGGGTGCAATAATTGTCTGTAAAAATGGATTTTACTGTAAAATGAATTTAACGTATGATGCACCCATAGTGTTAGCAATACCATAATTTGATCCGGAATTTTTTACAGTCTATTAGTTTCTAAGAATGATCCATTTACTGCTTGAAATATTACGTGACTCACACATTCGTATAATGCGTTTGGTATTGTAGTAACATTCAATTGTTGTACTACACTTAAGTTCTGGGTCGTAGACTCTTCAATTCTGTCATAATTTCTCTATTCCTTATCTTATGGACCTGGTATTAATGCATAATAGTTATTTGCAAAATTTTATGTCTTTATAAGGTTTAAAGATCATAAAACTTTAAACCCAATTTATTCGAAACTATTTTTCCCCCACTTGCTGCGTCTCTAACTGACACAATTTTCAATCCGCTTATTTCAAATTTTAATTCAATGTTTGAAACAACAATAGTTCGCGGAATTTTATTGGATTTGAGGAATACACGAAAACGTAACTCATTTTATGCCATTTTTTCAATTGTTTTTTCAAAACACTGACATTATGTGAAAGAAATCATTTAAAAAAAAATCCAACAAACCAAATTTACATTTATATTGTTTAAATATTTTTTAATAGAATCAAATTCGGAGGATTTTTTTTTCAACTTTTGAGTCATGGATACATTGTAATATTTAAGTGCTAATTTGTTTTAATTATTTCAGCTTATCGCTATCATTGCAAAATTCATCAAAAGTCCTTCCTTTTTACAGGCTTTTACTGTGTTATCCCCTTACTTTTGATACTTTAAAGATTATTTTTGACAGATTTTTGATACTTCAAATTGTTTTAAATCTTACAAAAATATTCACTAAATAAAACTATGAACAGAATAGTCCACATTCTGTAACATGTATGTTAAGTTGCACATGTTAGCTAGCAGCGGCAACTTATAAGTATTTTATTTTCTGAATTTTGTCAAACTTATTTTACAAGTCTATCATAATAAAATTTTCAGCCTTCAAACAAACTGCTAAAGAATGCATCTCCCTTAAGACGAATAAATTATTTCTCAAGTCGCTTTACTTTTCAAAAATAAACAAGCCGTAATGCTTTATTTATTTTATTAATTTTCCTATTGTCTTATAGAAAAATACTATTCTGAACTTTTTTTTTCTTTTCTTAGCGAGAAACAGAAGAAAAAAAATCAAACATCACAAAACGAAATAAGTATGTCAGTTACATAACGTTTCATAACGTCAGTTACATAACGTAACGATTCCCCATTGGAATTCTAAATTAAATATACGTAAATATATAATTTTAAAAATGCTGTTTTGAAAAGTTTCTATTTAAAAATAGAATTACCTTTTCAAATTGAAATAAACTTTCTTATTCGAACATGATTAATATAATTGATTACTACCGAAAGTTATGTAAGTTTGCTAAATGTTTTGTTTAAAAGAAATTCATTTTAAAAGAAATTGTGGTTAAGAACGTTTTTCAAAAAGATCACTATTTTTTTATATTTATTTTTCATTTTAAGCAGTAAAAATATTTGAGCATTAATGATACTTGTTTGCCACACGATGTATGTTGAAAAGCAGGATTAAATGCTTGCAACGCAAAAATGCTATCTTTATTTTCTTATCAAATTATAATACTCTGTGCTTAGCTTAGCACTGTAAATACTGTGGCGTGATGCCTAATCAAATTTGGAACTGAAAAACTCTATAAATTGTGTTAAAGATTACTTCATTTCAAGTTAAAACCAATTTGCTCGCTTTTACACATTTCAAAAAACATAGTTAAATCTTAGCATCAATAATAGATAAATCCTACACCAATTTGCACCACGTTGGTTAAAAAGGTCGTGTTTATTCAGTCTTCGTAATTTAGTGAATAATTATTATGTATTTGAACTATTTAGTTAAATTTTTGTGTGTAATGATATCAGGATATGCTTTAAACATATAACGAATTCTTTAAGACCATTAGTAGAAGATTAAAGTAGAATAATTGAGCAATTTAAAGATAGTGACAATATGGCTGCAAACGACGACGTTTTGCTTGCATGAAATGTACTGGTGATATATGAATTATTCTCGTCGAATTGAATCATAGCTTATGTCACTATGTCATAGCCTATTACCATTCAAGTTTTAATCCTCTTTACTGATTGATTAAGAACAATGATTGCGGCTGATTATTTGTTAAATAGTTTATATTTTCTTGTCGGATAAATTTGACAAACAACTCTTATAAACTGTTATGAAAGCTTGTAGGTTTTAATTTGCATAATAAAGATATTTATGTTCGCATAAGATTCGCATAAATCTGTAACTTGTATTAAATAATTATGTAATATTTAACTTCTATTCCCTTTGGGTTTCTTTTTAATTCTTAACAATATTTTGTCCGTGCTGTGCGTTAAGTTTTATCAACAAACCAATTTGCTATTAAAACCTTTTATTCCTTAATATTGAAACCCGGGAGTTATGACTTAACTGATCTAAGTTTTAAGTATGTGTACTCAAATATATAATTTATGCCCGTTTGGGGCAGCTATCCATAGTTAGTACCCAACATCTCACCTTCTACTTATCAGTTATAAAGAATAAGTGTTGGCGACTGTTTTTTCGAGTTGTCACCTATACAAACATTAGCACTCGTGACTAATGAGTACAAATTTTAAAGTCGTGATGTATTGTCAAAAATGTATCGTTAAAACATACCACGAAAATATTTCCTAATTAAAATTACTGCATTGGTTAGTATTTTTGTTACCCAAATTAAATTTAACAATACCACAACCCAAATAAAATTTAGCAATATTCACAATAATATCGACTTCAATTGAATTGAATTCGATAATTACAGCTTCGTATAATACTCACGGTATTCGATTCACCTATGTGGTTTATCGGTAGCTGGTGACCTGCGTAAATGTAACGTCTCCTATAACTGAAAGCCTCCACGCGGTTTCTTATAGGTAGTCCAATCAGACCACTGTGAAAGTAAACTAGTTTACTAAAGAGCCATTTTAAAGAATAGCTAGTAAAAATAAGAAAGCGATGGCAGCTATACGTCTAATTTTTTTTTTCAATTTATGAATATAATTGGTTTCTCTTATTTACTTGTCTACCACCAAAGATTGAATTCTCAAATATATATGCTAACTTTCTCTCGATTACTTTTATAATAGAATTTGGTTTCATGCGCACCACTGGTTCACTTTTTAAATAGTCTGCGCAGATTACTTATAAAAAACCATGTGGAGTCTTTCTGATGTAGGAGGTGATGGTAAATCAGAAACAGGCGATATTCTACTTGTTAGTTAACTTGTCTTCATGGTACCAATAACATATAAGTACTGATTTTTTATTTAAAGTTTATGATATTTTAATTTAATGGATAATAATATAAAGTTTACAATTTGTGATAATATGTGAACAATTAATCATTAGGTAATAGTTTACAATCAAAGACCCTTCTCAGTTTTCGAATCTCAATTTTCTCATTTCCCATTTTTGTCATCTCAATTTTGGCAAAGTACTTCGCATACTGTTCTAGGAATACGCTCTAAGGAGACGCATTATACATTTAAACAAGGCAATTACTTTTATATTGTAAAAATAAACGAGAAACAAAATACTGATTTTCGAACGAAAAATTGAAAGAAAAAAAAATTTTTTAAGTCAATTTATACAATCTATCTAAAATATGTCCATAAAAAAAAAGAAATAAGGCAACTATCTTCGTTTAAAAAAGATTAAAATCCAAACATTTGCTCAGGAATAAGTATTTATATTAAGTAAAAAAAAATTAAGATAATTTATTAATCTACCTCAAATGAAAGTAAAATGAAAATTAAATGCTTAATACTTAAATTCCCATTAAATGAGCTTGATGACGATAACTTTTTAAACATTTTTTTTTCTTTTCTTAAATATTTCGTATCTTAAATGATTAAAGTATCTCTAATAATATTCATTTATATTTTAATAACCACCATATATTCTTCCTATTCCTAATAGCAGCACTTAAGAAATTAAACTAAAAAAAAAAAAAAAAAAAAAGGGGGGAATGCTAATTTTCCTTTCGAATATTAGGAGAAAAGAAAAAATATATATAATTGAAAAAAAATTTATCATTTTCTGTATATTTAAAAAAAAAAATAAAGAAAAGGGAAAAAAGAAATAAAACTTTTTCTCGATTACTTTACGAAATTACTTTTGAAAAACATCAACATCTTTTCAGGAATCAGAAAGAGATGGCCATTTTAATACTTAATTCATATTAATAATCCCTATCTTAAAAATTACAAAAAAAACAGGTTGAATTTTACATTTAGATTTTACCTTTCTATATAATTTTAATTCAATTAGTTTTATGGAAAAAAGTCAAAATGGAACTATTTTGCGGAAAACGTGTGAAAATAAGCAAACAAAAATTTAAAAAAAATCCCCTTAATTAAGACTATATGGAAATAAGCAGAAATGAGCTTAATGTCACCGGTACTTTCGTTTAGTAGTAATTGCGTGCTTAAATTTAATCGTAGAAGATTTGCTCTAAGGGGAAAAAATACATACGATTTACTTTCTGGAGTTAGTAAGGAAAGTTCCTAAGGGGCGAGAAATTAGTGATTCGTGAGTTACAAATCTATCATAATTTTACAAATGTAAGAAAAAAAGCAAAAAAAAAAAAAAAAAAAAGACCAATACTTAAAATATTGTAAGGCAAGATATGGAGACAACGAAGTTTTAACTAACTTTCTACATTTTTCTTTTAATTTTTTCAACTTTAATTAATAACATATTACTCTTTGATAGACACGATTATAGAGACATTTAGATGCAATTATAGGAATAACCAGATACGAGATTTAGATTTGATTTAGTTTTGGAAATTAATAAGTTTTTGCGATGCAAAAATTAATGACAAGAGAAATCATTAATATGGACCATTTTACTGATGTAAATATAACAGATGAAGAATCTTAAGATTTAGATTAAAACTTCAAAAGACACAAAGCAAGTAGAAAAAGCAAGGCGAGCTTAACCTCTTTCCACAAAAATAAGTTGTTTTTTTTAGTAATAATATATAAACTATAACGATTTGTTGGATGCAATTATAAGAGCTAATTTTTATCTTTTTGGAATTGTGATTCCTAAAAATTAGCAGCTACTCTATAAAAATTCTGAATCAAATCATGAAAAAATGTACTAACATCCAAAGTACCAGTACTTTTTGCAGTAAAATACACTAATCCATGACTGAACAAAAAACCTGGTATGCCGTAATTTTTACTGTAAAAACTAACGTAAAATCACTGAATAATTCTAATTAATTAAATATTACTGAAAAATTTACGGTACAACATTTCATAGTGAAATAAATTTTACGAATGAGGCAGCCGAAGTTCCGTTACTTTAAACTGCAATTTATGCAGTGTAGTACAGTGTAGTGAATAAGCAAATACATCAGCTTTTTTCAGATGTAAAAATTAACATAAGAAAAGCCAAAGATTTCTTATTAAATTTATTGACATAAAATAGGTAAGAAAATCATGAAAAATTTACCCCACTTTCTAGTAAAATATTTTTTTAAATTCATTTTTTAACTGACCTTATTTCATAGCATTGATAATTTTGAGTATAAACTTTTTAATTTGAAAACTCAAGTAACTATTAAGAAATCGAAATGTGTTCAGATGTTTCATAATTGCACGCGTTTAACAAACATTTCCCTATGTAACTTTAGAGTTATTTTTAGGGGAAGTAAAATCAAAACCACAATTTTACAACTCCTTAATTTATCCATAGATGATTATTGATTCAACTAAACTTGTCCCAAATTAAACAATTCCCTTGTAATAATTAAAAACGCATAACAAATCAAATAAGCACAACTCATTAAACTACGTCTGATAACTAACTGAAATTCCAACATGACATTCCGTAAGATAAATTCCACTTTCCAAACGGAGTCGGTTTAATTGGAAAAGACGAAATTATTTATTCACAAATCCTGGATGTCTTTGTCTATGTATTAGCTGATCAGGCATATGTTCGAGTCAAACATTTAACGAATTTGAACGAGTGGAAACCTGAAGTCCAAACATCCTAAAGGAAAATGTCAAGAAAACTTCTAATGTGAACCTTTCCAGCCCCCACTGCTTCATTAGGCAAAAGGGTAGAACCAGGAAAACTTCTAGTTCAAACTTCCATTGCACTTTTGCCCTAATCCGGGGTACGCCCGATGCACAGTAATGATTTCATTAATAAAGATCACTCCGAATCCAGACGGAGTAAGTCACTTTGATATTAGAAAGAAGGTGGTATAAATTTTGAAGCAACTGCTTCGGCATTTCTCTAGATTAGTTTTCAACAGAGGTCGTCCCCTTCTGCTCTGATTTAAAATGCTAAAGCAGCTATTTACTAAAGCTAGATTCGGTCTGTGTAAGAGAAATTGCTTCTAAATTAAATTAATTATTGCGTTGCTCGTAAATTAAAGTCATTACTTCTCCGCAGGACGAAGTAAAAATACATAAATTTCAATGAATATAAGCAACTTGATCTGTGTGTAACGTAAAAATGTTTAGGTTAAACTCACGTGTTTAAGATAATTTATTAGATTTATTTGACGTGCATCCTTAACTTGATTTCAGAAAAAAACTGGAAAAAAATAGGAATCCATGACTTGTCGCTTTCCGTTTAGGAAACAACCTTAATCTGCATCTGATTAAGATAGATTAAAGTATTAGCAATTGTGTAATAGGTTTATTTATCAAGTATTCTCAAAATTGAAAGAAAAAGGAAACTAATTTTAAAAATCAATTGACAAAAATGAGAGCCAAAAATCAAAGAACGAAATGTACAGTTTGGTGTAGAATGCCAAATTTCAAAAATGTATACTTTGTATGGCAACAGATGGCGCTACTGACCGAATAAAACAGTAAATATATGTTTTCAACGCAACCAATTTTCAGCAATATGAAGAGAAAATTTATGGACAACAGTGTAAATATTTCATTTGGGAGTGTCTGGCATGCAGATGAAAACATCGTTTTACATTTTTTTTTTATTCTTTTGTCCAATCAATTTTAGTGAATAAGCTTGGTGGCAATAAGTAACTCGGTAAACATTTATTTCTATCGTCCTCCGTTTTATATTTTATTTCTTTTTTAAATTGTAAGTCAACTTTGGGAAATCCGGTGCACTGCAAAATTTTATTAATGATATTAACATAATTTTATAAGATGTTTGTCGGAAAGCGACATTTGTTATAAAAATAAGCAATATTTTTTTAACATTAGAACAGCCAGATTTTAAACTAACCTAAAGCCGCTATTAGGGGTCAGTTTGACAATCATTAGAAATTGATGTTATTCGAAAGTAAATAATATTTTATTGAAGAATATTGCTAAAATTACAATATATAAGGGTTGTTAGAAATTTTTTATCAACGTATTGAAAATATAACAATATGGTGTAATTTTGTATTACACAGTATTCTTTTCGCAAGAGCGCGAAAATAAAGAGATACGAATATAAACAATATTGATTAACCTACAACATGTTTTAAAATACAAAAGTTCCATCATTAGTTAGACAGTGGTACAGTATACCCACGTGACAGCAAAACATCGACAAATTGGTTTCTAGCATCTCTCATAGTTATCAGAAATTTTATTCTGTCCCTTGCGACGTTAAAAAGGCTTGTTTTTTTATTTTATAGACTAAAATTTATAAATTATAGGCGATTCAATGCGCAATCACTAACTCGTGGCTGTTCAACAAGCAGAAGAATGAGCTTACTGTGCGTAGTTAGGGTGACAAAAGATTTATTGTAAACTATCCAATCATTGTGGACAGCAATATCAGAAACGTTGTAAAAGAAAAAAATGTGAGTCACCTACGAGTTTTACATCGTGTAGTATAGTCTGGTGGCATCTAGTCTGGTAAGTCTGTCACATTTCGTACTGTCGTAGTAAGTGTCAGTGCTTGCCTTTTACTCAATATTGTCGTCTGCAAGCATATTCACATGAATTCTGTTCAGAATTATGGTATTATTTTTCTTTTGAACCTATCAATTGAGTGTTTTGCTTCCATTTTGCCGTACAGATGATAAATATCGTGACGAAAAAGTCTCATTCAAAATTTGAGGAATTTGTTTTTCGTGTTCAGGCATATAATCTCAAATATTTGGGCATTTTTTTAAGCAAAATTTTTTTTCTGTAGGCTTTACTGAAGTAAAAAGAATTAGCAGTAGTCCCGCTGTATTCGGAGTTTAGGTGTTATTCCATACTTAGAGCACAATGTTTTCCAGAGTTGAGAATCACTTGGAACTGTTTTTCAACTTGAACAAATAAAGATGACCATTGAAAAAAGTACTTTTAATTTTGTATCAGATGAAAACAAAAATTTGAAGCATTCGTCATTCAATAAATGTTGTGTAAAGATGCATTTTGGCTTAATGACAAAAGATGTATTTTGACTTACATGACAATGACTATTCACCAACAGTTCTTTCTTGTTCAGAATTATAACAACAATAACTATTAATTATCAGGATACACAAGTTTTTTTTCAGACGCAATAACTAATTTGTGATTCTTAGAGGAGCTAAGCAAGTTCGAGCAACGAATCTAATATACCTAATAATTTAACGGAAACTATTGCGTGACATTTCTTTAACAGGGCAGACCCCATTTGCGTTCTACAAATCATTTTCTTAAATTAAAGTCCTGCAAAATCAAAAACAGGCATGGAACTTTAAAAAGTAACATTTTTCCTACTGGGGTCAAAATAATTCTATTTTGGCAATTTTGGATAGTTCTATGATCTTTTATTTTTGTATTAAAAAAAAGCAAGAAATTTTGATATAGTATATTTAGAAACAGTTTAGGAAAACACAAGAAATTTTGTTTGTAAACATCAGAGAAAATGGCAAAAAAGGATCAAAATGACGCCAACGGGGCTCTAGTTCAAAACATATTTCGTTCTATCCTAAAAAAATTTTGTCACTTTACAAGTTGTGAGCATAATTTTAGATCGAAGATATTTGGTTGTTTTAAACAAATGTAAGCACTAAGCTTATTCCTTATTACTCTAATGAAATGCTTTTACTGAATAATGAATCCAAAAAAGCAATATCGGATAATGGCAGTAAATGATATTATTTTTATTTCAACTTCGCAAGTTATACTTTTGCCCTTGCTACATTTTTCTAAGCTTCTAAAAAAAGAAATTCTTCTGTATTTATATTGGTAAGCACCTTTTACACATCAATATGTTGTTTTCAAATCGAACAAAACTTTAATTGACTAAATACACCAATAGTATCTCCTTACTAATTTATTCTTTCAATATCAATTTATACAAATGAAATATTAAAACGCATTTAGTTCTACAGATTATTAAATTGTATGTTTTGATTTTGACAAGAAAATTTAGAGTGACTATCTTACATTGAGAACAAGAAGATTAGTAATATTTAATTTAAAACTAACACTAACTAGCACACAGAAACGAAAACTGGGAAAAAATTACACTGGTGTGCAAAACTTAGGCAACAAGTGCGTTTTTTGTCATAACTCTACAAGAAATCATCCGATTGACATGAAATTTGAATATGATGTACATTATTTTGTACTTAAACGATGGTAAAAGAATAATGGCGCAGAAATGAATATAAAGCTTAAAGTAGGGTATGGAACAAAAAATGGCTTTATTTGACATATAGTGGCGTTACTCTTGATTGCCTGAAGAAGCGTAAGTACAACTGGCAGATGTTCCCTAGTATGGGATATGCCCTCCCCTTACTGTAATAGTTGCTTGGCATCGTCTCTCCATGCTAAGCACCAGATTATCCAGGAGTTCTTGGGGTAAACGTCTTCATTCCTCCTTTAACGCATTTTTCAACTGATGGGTGTTACCAGGAGGATACTGTCATGTCGCAAGACGTCCCCCTAATGCATCCCACACATGCTGTGGGATTTAGATCCGGAGAGTAAGCTGGCCAATCCATTCGTGTGGTATCTTCTCTTTCCAGTAGCTCTTAAACATTAGCAGTACGGTGTGGCCGGGCATTGTCATCCATAAAAATGAAGTCTGGTCCAATGGCCCCTCGGAACAGACGGACATGGGGTCGGATTACCTCATTGAAGTAGCGGTCTCCAGTTACAGAACCTCGGTCGAAGATCTGAAGCTCAGTCCGCCCGTTCAACATAATGCCACCCCAGACTACAACTCCAGGACCAACGTAACTATCTCTTTCCGTGAAGTTATTGGGATGAAATCGAGCTCCAACCTCTCTCCAGATCAACTGACGTTGAGAATCGCTTGTATCACTAAAACGACTCTCATCTGTGAAGAAAACGCTACTCCATTGATGAGGTGTCCAGGTTTCGTGTTCTCTGCACCACTCTAAACGGTGCCGCCGATGGCTAACTTTTAAAGGTATGCAGCATTCAGGACATCTAGCAAATAAGCCACCATTGTGGAGACATCTGGCCACTGTAAATCTTGATACTTGTCGTCCTGTGGTTGTGCACAGTTGCTGAGATATGGCGCTCGCTGACTGAAAACGGTTTCTTTTTGCCTGGAGGACAATGTAACGGTCATCTCTTGGTGTTGTTTTCCTTGGACGGCCACCACCATCCTTCCGAACAGCTGTACCAGTAGTTTTAAAGGCATTCCAAGCATGAGAAACAACACCTGTGTTGATCCCAAACTCTTCGGCGACACTGGTCACACTACGCCCCTCCTCAAGCTTCCCATCATTCTTCCTCGAGTAAAGTCGTCTAAACGATTTCTTGAAGACAAGTTTCACAAAACTTTACATGTTTTCACATGTTTCAAAAAATCACTTGCACTTGCAGCAAATGTCTTTAACTACGGTGCTCTTCATCCTTTTATCACAGCTTTGACCTGCGCACGCTTACCCACAAGGTTTACGTAAACTTACATCACCTACGACGTTTTATTTCTAAAATTTGCATACAAATAATCTTTCTACTGAATTACATGCATATTATACTGCAATTTCATGGCTATCTTATACTTTGTTGGGGAGCTGTGGCCGAAAAACCACTTGTTGCTTAAGTTTTGCACACCAGCTTAATATTTCCTTTTATATTCAGAATGATAAATTTTTCTACGCAATGTTATCTATTTTGAAGAATTTTCCGACAAATAGTAATTGTTTTAATAAGAAAAATGATTTAAAACCTTCATTAACACATGGAAAATATGTTTTTTTAAACTACTATATAATGACAAATTTTAATTAAGATACTAACTTATTAAAAATAATTTTAAGCAATTACGCATTAATTTTTGAATATATTTAAGACGCATTTGTCTAATTTTAAAGTTTAAAGATTTATTTTTAAAATTTTGAGCCTGCAAAATGTTTCGTAATAATAGAAAGCTTAAAAATATTATACTGATATAACATATATACTGACTTATAAGACAATTTTTTGAAATTATACCATTTATAAAATAGCTTTATAAGTGAAGTTAAAATGAATTATAGGAAATATTTTAACTTCAAGGGAATTAGTTTTCAAGGGAATTACTTTACTTTTATCCTATTTACTTTATTTCTTTAAGCAATCATGTTTAAAAATGGAATGTTCATAAATACATTTATCCCCGTTCTTAACACTGGCTTGTAATATTTAAAGAGAAAAATTACTTTATAACTTTTCTCCTTTAATCATTTATGTATTTACTAGACTTTCCTATTTACTTGAGTTATATACCTGTAAATATACTTCAGTCACTTAGATCTATGTATGTATTTTGCACTTATTTGAAATAAATCATAGCATTTTATTTGAGTTTTAAATTTTGCAAAATATAATTTTTGCGTAAAAAGGTTACATTTTTGGAAAAGAAAATAGGCATGAAGTCTTTTAAATTTTTAAACGAAAAGTTGTATTTTATAAGGCAAAAATCGGAAACATCTGTTATTTGTATATTATAATATTATATATGTATTTATAAATTGTATTATTATTTAAAATTGTGATGTCCCGTGTAAAATTTTCTCCAGTAGATTAATTATTAAATTCTCACCATGGCTAGCAATGTAGTTTTCAATTCATGTATTTAATTAATCTTTCCCATTTACAACTTATGATCCTTTGATTTAAACAATGTACTTTTAAAATTTCATCTACGATGAAGTAAAATGGTCGTTACTTATGGTTTAACATTTACTAGAGTCTCATAGCTACTTACGCTTGATTTTATGATACTAACTTCTTAAAACGTTATATTTAATTCTACTTACACGCTAATTTTAGCTACAATGGGCTACTAGGGTACTGTAGACACAAAACGTTTAATTCTAAGAGGAAATATATTCCCTTTTGCTGTTAGAGAATTTTATACAATTGGTGCAACTAATTTGCAAAACTGCATTTTTGAACGATCCTGACAAAGCTTTTAGAAATGATACTATGTTTATCCATGTCAAAAATTCATTAACTTTAATACGAAAAAAATTTTCAATGGAAAATATACAAAATAGAAAATGAATCTTTTAATATGTGTAAACAAGTTCGTCATGTGAAAACTGTTTGGTTAAGAGACTTTTAGTTTGTTTTAAAATGATATAAATTTACTATTTTGTGTTTTCACTTAGATTCTAAAGGAAATCTTTGTTCCATGGTAATTAGTTTTTGCGCTCAATCGGTAACAAAACTCGAGACGAAATATTGGATGTTCTTCCACAACTAATCTGTAAAATTGAGTATTTATCATTTATCAATATTTGCAAATATTTTATGGAGGCTTGAAACCAAACTTCTATTGTGTGAGTTCGAAGATTTTATAATATTTTGTTTCTACCATTTTTCTTGACTTTTTTTTCGAAATTTATAATGGAGATTCTTAATTTTAAATGAGAAAAAGTAAAGGTAATATTATGTAGAACAGTAGCAACCATAGCTTGATTTTAATTTAATGAAAATACAATTCTTAAAGAAAGGGAGGATTCAAAATTTTGTTTACAAAAAGATGCATTTATGATTTGCATTTTTAATATTTTTGAACAATTTATTTATCTTAATAAGTTACTTTTCGTAAAGTATTTAATAGTTTAAGACAAACTACTTAGCATATTTATATATTTTTCTCTTATAAATTTCACTGATAAGAAACCTTACAAAAAGTTGCGGATATCTTAGAATAAAATAAATTTTTTAAGTCAATTAAAATGTGCTGATTCAAAATATCCAAACCACTTATCTCAGTTACGGACCGTTGTTTAGATAGTTTTCTTCAACCATTTATCTTTCACTAGATCCATTTACCGTTACATTGAGTACTGATGAACATGTCACAAGCTGAGAAAGCAGCCAGATTAAGTCTTATCACAGATACACCGAAGAGCCATTACATTATGACCACCCTCCATCTGTAACAATGGGCTCGCCCAGGTTTTCATGGTTTCTCTCCCAGGATCAATGTTTTCATGGGGCACATTAGGACCCATAATCCTCATAGAACAGTCCCTGACGTCTGTAAGCTACTTGAACATAGTTGCAGACCAGGCTCACCCATTCATGGCAACAGTTTTCCCTGCGGGGGATGGTGTTTACCAACAGGATAATGCACCATGTCATAAGTGTCGAATCGTCATGGATTGGTTCGAGGAACATTCCAGGGACTTTCAAGTCATGTCTTGGCCCCCAAATTCACCTAACCTTAAATCAATAGAGCATTTGTGGTCCTACTTGGGAAACCAAATTCAGGCTGCCACGTTACCCCCTCGTAATGTGAGGGAACTGCAGGACCAGTTGGTGAGCGCTTGGTACCAGATGCCTCTGACTACCTATCATCACCTTGTGGAATCAATGCCACGGCTGGTTCTAGCAGTTTTGAGGGCTAAAGGTTGTCCTACATGTTATTAGAAGGGTGGTCATAATGTAATGGCTCTTCGGTGTATACTGTATACAGAAATGTCTAAATCAAAATACATCAAACATAAAATCTATACACATTGAAAGTACATTCATAATGAATTTACGTCCAATTCGATTTCGGCAGTTAGGCAAATCACTCCCGAGTTTAAAATAACTAAATATTTATTCTAATAAAATTAGATATTTTTTAACAAAGCAAAAAAAAACTTAAGTGCAATGACTATTGTCTTCTAAATTGGGTTCAAAACTACAAGGCTACGGCGTTGAACATTAGTAGTCGTAAGCCCAAAATTGGGTCGGCTGTTCAACGACGGTTATAAAATATAAAATGTATAAGGATTAATTCATGGAATGAACTTCTTGCTTTTCATAATAAATAACAAAGTTTTTAGGACTATTAAGAAATTTCATGATTTTTCTGACTTCCTATGACAAATGAACAACAATGAATGAATTTTTCTTATAAATAAGGCTTTATCAACAAGTGTTTTCTTTTAGTAAAAAAATATTTATTGAAATGAAACATTTTATAATTTTGGTCAATATTTTTGACTGATCACAAAACTGACCTCTTAAGAAACTGTTATTAATTGATGCATTATATATAATATTTTTAAGTATATATTATGTAAATTGCGATAAAAAACGGACCCCTCTGAAAAGCTTTTGATTAATGATTGGATATTCACGTACTGGGACTCTTTCCTAATAGTTCAATCGGATGACCATAAATATGCTAATTCATTGGTGTGAACGATATTCTAAGTTACGAAATCAGAAACACAAACGTACTATCTCTAAAAAAGCTTTTGAAAAGTATCTATTTACATTCGAATAAATATGTATTCGATTGAATTAATGTTTAATAGCTTGAATCTGATCAGTCATTAAATTTATGTTTTTTCTAAAGTAGTGCTTTTTTATCCGATTTTTTTTCCGATGCTCTTTTTCCTTGAATTTTCATCTAGAACTTTTGCCCCTCATCGCTTTTTCTGTGGTTCTAGTATACAGTGTCACTCATTGTAAAGAAATTTACAATATCTTAGTGTTTTTGGCAAAAATGTGTAGTTATTGTAGATAATGTAAAAAGATTCCTTGAAAATTAATAAAATTTAAACAATATTTCAGTAAAATTAACAAAATTTAAACAGTATCCCTTTACAACTAATGAATTTAAACGTGATATTAATAACATTTAAACATTATTCCATTGTAATTACTAAAACTTAAACTATATTCTATGAAAGTAAAACGGTTTTCCATAACAAATTCATTTCAATATTTCAAAAAACTGACATGATAGAGAAAAACTGTTTTCAGATTTGAAATCAAAATAACATACTACGTTAGAAAAGGTAAACACCATGCCAGATATCTATAGTTGTAAACCAATGTTATTAATTTCTGGATACTTAAATAATCTAAAATCAAAACTGACTTTCCCGGTAATAATAATGCGCGAAAATGAATCTACTATATTTAAATTGCTTCAGCAGAATTATTTCTCTTCGATTCTTCTAACATGAATGGCATTATAAAATTCTACTTTTAAAAGTGTAGCCATTTCTTTCTAAACATTTCACGCTATTTCAATACCTGAACAACGAAACTTCGCAGGGAATATTTTATTCTATTCAAAACTTTCTTGAATAAAATGACTTGAGTCAGTTGTCCTGATAAGTAAGAACTCCATCTGCAGAATTCAATTCGAAAAGTACTGTGTGCCGTCTAAAAGGAAATTAGCGTAAAAGGGCCGAGTCCATAATGAATATTCAGAAGTTGAGATCCGGAATTAAAAGGATTGATGACTGTGATCTGTTTTCAGCCCTTCGGTACGTCATGACTTGCATAAGGCCATTTTCCTCCAAACGGAATAGACAATTTGAGTAGAAATGATTACATTGAAAGACAAAAGAGACATCGAGTCTCTGAAACTCCAGACTGTAAGAGATTTTAGTATTACCTAGAACTAAGCCGAAGGGATAAATAATTTTGTTCCTTTCTATTTTTATAATGATGGGAAGAAGAGAAATGAAAATAAAAACAATCATAAAAATCTTTATACTACGGTAAGCTTATTCAAAACTTAGTTATATGTACAGGGGAATTAATTATAAAATTTTTGAAGAGAATATTTAATAATATTGTCAAAAAAAGAAACACTTTATTAATATCGTATTTTTTAGAAACTGCACTGTAAAAATTTCCGGATGAAATTACAGTGAAAAATACAGGCACTCAAGGTGCCGGTACTTTTTACTGTAACATCCATTTTTGCCGTAAAATGTTACAGAACAAAAAATCTGACAAACTGCAAATTTTACAGTAATAATTCAGTTAAATCACAAAATCTCTATTTAAATTAAATTTACTGTAAATATTACGGTATAATAGATTTTACGGTATAGATAGACACCAAGTGACTGAGCGGTAGTGCTTTGCGCTGTCGTGCCACAAGTCTTTGGTTCGATCCTTGGGCTGGGTAAAGTTGACTCAGCCATTCATCCTTTCAGTGGGTTGATAGAATGAATACTAAGCACGCTTGGAATTAAACATTGGAGGTTCCGCGTTGGGCTGACCATCCAACCGGAACATCTGCTCCTGCACCTCAGAGCCCAATGGTCAAGAAAACTGAAATGGGCACAGTAGGCCTTAGGGCTATGGGCTGTCACGCCACTGAGTTTAGTTTAGATTTTACCGTAAAATGGATTTTACAGTAAAATGGAATTTACAGTAAAATGGAATTTACAGTAAAATGGAATTTACAGTAAAATGGATATTACGTATGGTGCACCCAAAGTGCCAGTACTTTATACCGTAAATTAATCTGGAATTTTTTACATTGCAGCAGATTATTTTAAATGAATTACATTGATCGGTAACGTCCAAGATTTTGCTACGTGCAATTCCCGTTTTAAAGCATTAAAATATTTTTGATACGAAATCACTTTTTTGATTTCTGAAAATTTTAAAAATACTGCTACAAATTTCTCGCGAAAAGATATGTGATTTAATCTAGGCACATTTATCCCGTATTTGGTTTTCAACCTAAATATCTGTAGAAGTTAAGTTGAGAAACAGTGTTTAATATCTAAATAAGATATTAACATTTTTTCAGTCCATGCAAATAAGATGGGAATACATCGTATTTCCATAAAAATACTGAAAAAATGCTTACATTATTTATTCTGCAACTAAAAAAATTTAATTCTTAGCGAATTCATTTAATTAAAACATTTAAATACTTATTCTTCCAATGAAAATTCATGGTAAAATTCTAGAACGTGCAAAGTACACTTCGGTTCTTAATTTTTTGAAAAATATGTCACGCGGATGTTTGTAAAATCCTTCGCAAGTCACAACTTGCATTTTTTCGATGCACTTGCATTTTAATAATAAAAAATTACCTTTTTAAGCATAAAAAAGTAAATAAGCTCACTCAAAAAAATTAATACCCCAAGATACATCATGAAACGCGTAATTTATATAATTACGCGTAATATATTTAAATTGCCGAATGGAATGCATTAGATCTAGCAGCAACTTTCAACTTACACTCGTCGTATAATGTACATTAGCAAGAGATGTAAGAGTAATCTTTGTGTTAAAAATGATTCACAATGTGAAATTAAGCTAGATGTAACTGCAAAAGTTTTGTTAAAAATATCCAGTAATGTGAATTAGAAGTGAATGTAGCAGCAACGCTTAAGTTACAGATGTTGAATAATGTGCATTAGTAAGAGATTTAAGAGTAATCTTTGTGTTAAAAATGATCCACAATGTTAAATTAAGCTAGATGCAACGGCAAAATTTTTGTTAAAAATATCCAGTAATGTGAGTTAGGAGTGAATTTAAAAGCAACGCTTGAGTTTCAGATGTTGAATAATGTGCATTAGTAAGAGACGTAACAACAATCTTTATGTTAAAAATACCCAGCAATGTACAATAATATATGTAATTTTGTAAAGTTAGAAGCAACAGCAATATTTTTGTTAAATATGTCCAGTAATGTGCAATCAACGTGGACGTAACAGCGATCTTTGTTTTAAAATGCCGAGTAAAAGGCGTTAGATGTAACAGCAACTTTTAAATTACAATATTGTCTAATAATGTGCATTATTTAAAAATGTAACAATAGTCTTTACAATAAAAATGATTCACAATGTGAAATAAAATTATATGCAACTGCAACATTTTTGTTAAAAATATACAGTAACGTGCGTTAAAAATGGATATAACAGCAATCTATTTAATTAAAATGCCGAGGAAGGTGTATTAGATGTAACCAAAACATTTAAGTTACAAATATCGAAAAATGTGCATTAGTAAAAGATATAACAGTATTCTTTATGTTAAAAATACTCAGCAATTTGCAATAAAGCTAGATGCAACTAAAATATTTTTGTTTAAAAAATATCTAGAAATGTCAACTCGAAGTAGATGTAACAGCGATCTTTATGTTTCAAATGCCGAGTAGAATGCATTAGATGTAACAGCAACGTTTAAGTTACAAATGTCGAATAATGAGCGTAGGAGACGTAGCAGCAATCTTTATGTTATAAAATAGCCCAGCAATGTGCACCAAGGGGGAATAAAGGCGTTACTTAAATCTGATGCCACTTATCTAATTCACTTGAGTGGCCCAATATGGTCATCAAATTTCCAATTTAAAAAAAAAATACAAAATCCAATCCAAGTGATGCATTGGGAATAATTTCAATTTAAACTTCAAAGTCCAACAACTGGATTTAAAAGGATGTTTTTTAATCAGTTACCGCTGCCAGACTACGTTTGAAAAATTCCATTCATATTAACGAAGACTTTTTGGAAACACGAATTTGAGATCTGCATACTTACCACCAGAGAGTTTTTGCCTTCTTTTAATCTGATCAGGTAGAGGGATGGGAGCTTGCTTTTAAATTGGACCGGTAATCCGGTTAGTTTATCTTTCCGGAAGATTCCTCCCGCCAACCCGGAGAAGAGGGATTCGCATTTCAATTGATGCCTAGGGGGCCATGCAGAAAATTATGGCATGTTTAGGGGAAAGTGCTCCAAATAAAAATATTTTCTTTAATGCTTTGTTTGTCACATCATAATGTTTATTCGTATTGGAATTTGATTTCTTTTTGACAGTGTTTATAATATTCAGATCTGACTCAAAATTTCAATCCATTTTTTAAGTTCTACTTTCTAAGATGTTAGTTATAGTTTAAAGTTTAGAGATGATGCAGATATTGGTAAATAGAGTTGAACCACCATTGAAGTATTTATGGATTCTCTAATTCTTCGACTGTGTTTTTATTTCAATCTAGGTTATGTAGCCATATGAATGTTTTATATTTGCTTAACTGTAATGTAACTGTTTGACTGTGTTATGGTTGTTTAAATGAGATATCTTTGTTAATAATATTTTCTTTTATGCTTTGTTTGTCACATCTTAATGTTTATTTGTATTGAAATTTGATTTTTTTTTCTGACATTGTTTTCAGATCTGACTCAAAATTTCTATCCATTTTTGAAATTCTACTTTCTAAGATTGAAGGCAGTATCTTCGCATATAGCATAGTTTAAAGATGATGCAGATATTGGTAAATAGAGTTGAACCCCCATTGAATTCTCTAATTCTTCGACTGTGTTTTTATTTCAATGTAGGTTATGTAGCTATATGAATGCGTTATATTTACTTTACTGTGATGCAACTGTTTGACTGTGTTATAGTTTTTTTTTAATTTTATTTCCAATGAGCTGCACAATCGGTCTTGCCGATGAGCAGACCTAGTGTGTTCTCCAGAGGTGGTATCCACTCTTTCAGGACCACCACAATGGGTGAGATACCTTTGGTCATGTTAATTTGGACGTCCAGTTTCTGCCACACTAGATGGCAGCACCGAGACTCTACTTGGATGCTAAAGTGCACTAGGAATTTAATTTTGACGGAAATACCAAGAGCCAATAAGGCACTCCAGGGATTCTTTACATGCCGCATAATCATACGACATGGCCGCTGAGGATTTTCTGCATCCCGAAAATCCGGTGTTATACTTACGGTCATCCGGTGTTATAGTTGTTTAAATGGATGTCTTTGTTAGACAGTGTTACATTTGTTTAAATATGATGTAGTTGTTTGACTGTGTTGTAATTGTTAGACTATGGGGTAGTAATGCATTATAATTACTTTGGAACTCAATTAAGAAGAAAGCAAATGATTATAAATAATCAGTTTCAAACAGAATTGAGTAGAGTATTGGGGCACACCTAGTAAGCTTATAAGAGCCAGAAACAATATTTTTTTAGAATTAAGCTGTGAAAAGTAAAATTATTTATTACCGAAGAAATATAGTTAAATGTAAACTAATTCCTTAATTTTAGTCTCTGCTTACTTTGCACAAGCAATTTTCATATAATATTTAATTTAATTTGAATCAATTTACCAAAATCAATTCGTCTAATGCAGAGTTTTAAAAATGACCGTGATTTAAGCAAGCAACTTTAAAGGCAAAATGTGAAATTGAAACTCATTTGAATAAAGCTTAATTCCTTTGCCACGTTCAACATGTTTAAGAAAAATTTTACAAAAATACTTTCCATTCATGTAAGCAAATCTAAAAGCAAAACTTCAAAGAAATGATAAAATTTCCTTTGAGGAAAAAGTACATGATATGCTTTTAACTTTTTAATATTTTTAATAGACTAAACGAGTTTTGTAATATTAAACCAGTTAAATCAAGCTTTTTGGATAATAAAATATGCATGGCTTATATTTCCATGAAAATTGGAAATTTAATTGAAATAATTTATTTTGATTACGAAAACACCAAATATAGCAACGAAACATGTTTTATCGTTTCAAATTATATTTATGCAAATCATTTACAAGTTTTGAAAATCGATTATGTGTCTTATTTGTATTTCTTGTACGAACAGAATAATAGTTATTAAGTCATGCATTTTTACTTAATTTTATTAATTTCTTATCTATGGCTTAAGTAGATGATCTATCTGATTCCTATATATTGTATAGTAAAAGTATTCCTTAAAAAATTACCATATTTACTTAAATCTATGAAATATAAAGTACTCAAATAAAAACTCTTGCAGCATAAAGAGTTTTCTTACGCATTTTTCAAAACACTTAAACTCGTGGTAAGGCAAACTTTTAAGCATTACCAAGAATAAAGCATCGTGTTTCCAACATTTTCTAATGGTTTTTCAAAATAAAACATTTTAATGTTAAGTTTAACAATTTTTTAAAAGAAAAGAAAAAACAATTACTGTTGAAAATACTTGTTTAGAATAAAATATAAAAGTTTTACTAGGTAAGGGAAGAATAAGCATAAAAAGCATAAACAATAAAACATCTAAATAGTAAGAAGTAGATTGTGATAAAATTTTAAATCGTCTCTCAAGAACGTAAACTCAATCACAATGTAACTGTGGTTTAAGAAATTGTAATTGATAGCTTAACATCGATTCACGTTTTAACTACCCTTGTATTTCTGAACCTAATACAAAAGACAGGAGTGATCCTGGATCATGCATTAGAACAAACTAGTCTTCGTAGGGGATTTTTATCATGGAAATAACCCGCTTTTGCCTTACATAAAGAAGAAAACCTCAAAAGTCTTAAACGGTTAGCCAGGTGGAAAGGGTGCTAACATATGATCTGTCTACTACTGAGGATATTTTACGTCAGCTCTGATCAGTGCAAACTTGGTGCAGAATTCATATCGACCAACCATCACTAGGATTCGAACTAAAAAACGATGGAGCTCGACCTAATGCTTGATTAAGGAAATCTTTTGTCTTCTAAATTGGATTCAAAACTGCAAGGCTACGAAAATGTACAATGATAGTCGATAAGGGTGAAATCATTAAGCATTCACCGGTGATAAATCACTAGGTATTAGAGTGGTTGGTTCAGAAAAAGATGAAGAGTAAAATGATAGCTTAAATTATTCTTCACATTGGAGCTAGTTTAAAATGAAATTAAAAATGCGCGAATCGTTTTTATTAAATCAAACTAGTTTTCGGATAAAATATAGTACTCTTATTGCTAGTAAAAAATTGCATAAATAAATTATCACGTTTAGATTTATTTAGTATTTTTTTAAAAATTCCTAATATAAATCAAATTTGTGTAGATAACTTTCTAATACTTTTCATTTAACTCTTTAAAATATATGAAAAAATCGTTTAAACACCGAAAACTATCACAAAAACTAATGTTATTCGTAAGATAACTCAGTTTGTTTGTTCGGTAAAAAAATATCGAAATTTCAATCTTATCGATTCTTTAGCTCTTCTTAGAAAGGAAAAACTCCAACTCCCTATTGTAGATTTTTTTTCCAAAAAAAAAGTAGTTCCAAGTAGATCTCATCATTTTAACAAGGGAACTCGGCCACAATGGAAACCCCCAAACCTTGTACTGCTCAACCTCTTTCCCCTAGACACTTCGATCTCTTCTCAATATGAATCTTTTCCCAAAACCTCTCCAATATCTTCCGGTTCGTCTGCTGACAAGGTTGGCACAGCTATGTGAAATGACAACCGATGGATGGCATGGCTTAGGAATAATCACATTTGCGCTATGTGCCGCTTTCGAATCATCCGGTGAAATAGTCCATGACAGAGTTGACTGTGGAGAAAGAGACATATCCAATTCCTTGACGATCCAGGGGTCTAAGAGGCTTTCCGGGTGTTATTATATAAGCAACCCCCCACGCAAGGGTATGGCGCCCGGCTCTTCTCTCGCTCTCTAAATGTGCGAAATCAATTTAGAGAGTTGCTATTTGTGCTAAGGAATTTCAGCAAACCCATTACAAAGTCTCATCTTGACAATTGCGGAAGCTGTCTTGTATAGATTAAGCTGCCGGAGGTAGAGAGCAGTTTGATTTATTGCAACACAGATTTACTTTAAGCAATGAATTAATCTGCAGTGATTGCTTTAAAGGAAAATAAAACTTAATGTTGGAGATACGTTTTAATTGGTTTCATCCATTACTAAATAGATTTGTTTTCAGTAATCCATGTGATGTGTGATTATCGTTTCTCTGAAAATTTGTAAAGTCGAGTATGGAAGGACTTGGGTTGCTGCCGTACAAAAAGTTCTACGATGAACAGAACAATATAGTAGAGTCGAACAATGAATGCGGTTTAGTTCAGTTTATAATTGATTAAATTAACATGTTTTTTATTTATTAACAATGCTTGGTAATGTTTTGGAAATAACGAAATAACGAGCAAAATTTTGAGTAATATTAGATGTTGATTATTCAAACACAGTTTTACTTTGAAAAAGGAATAGAGTTTCAACTGTAGTTTTAAAAGTAAAATAAAAGTAGTTCATAAGTGACTTCAATTCCTTTTTATTCTGTTTATGAAATGAATTTATATTTTGAAAAAGTACAGTAGAAGTATTATCATTTACCTGAGAATGTGTAAATTTTCAGGGAAATGATAATGTTTCAAATGCTGTTATCTGCATTTTATTTTATTTAATCATTGCTTAAATTAACTTGTTTTTAATATATTAACAATGCTTAACAATATTTTGAAAATGACAAAATTCAAGTAAAATGATGACAGATATTAGATGTTGGTTATTCAAGTATATCTTTACTTTGATAATAGGAATAAACTTTCTACCGTTATTTTAAAGATAAAATAAAAGCAATACATAAATGACTTCATTTTCCTTTCATTCTCTCTATGAAATGAGTTTGTATTTTAAAAAATAAAAATAAATAACTTTTGGTTTCTAATGCTCGCCAAATGGAGTCATGGAATAAAAATTAGCAGTCAAAAAAAAAAAAATATTGGGGAAACGAAAATTTATTTTTAATAAAATGAATGCAAAAGTTGTTAAAAACAAAGAAAGATATATTATAACGATGATTTTCTTAATTTTACTGCAGCTTATAATTTATGAATTCGAAAACTATATTGTTAATTGGATACTCTGAATATTTTTACCATAACAGTCATTTTCTATACATATTTTTTAATTTTGTTATTTCATCATTCATTTGAAATACCTGTACCAAGAATGTTCAATTTATTCTAAAAATGTTTCTTTCAAAGCAAATTACCTCACTCTTATTCCTAAACGCAAAAACTTCAGTAATGTAAATTATTTTCCTTTAAGTCAATGCCTGTCGTTACAATTATCACATATTTAATAGCAATTTAATTCTATTTACTTCTCACATTCTATTTATTCACAAAATTCTTTTCCCGATAAAATGTCTATTTAACCGATATTCACTTGTAGTAGAAATCAAATTCTATAAAAAGTTTTGCTTATTAAACTTGAAACAGTGTTAAACATTTATCGGAAAAATTGGTTGAATAACAATTTATTTGTTATTTAACCAAACTGTTAATTATAAGAAAAACCATTCGCAACTGCTTTCGTCTAATATAGTTAAGCAGTCTGTACTTTATCGCACCAATTAAGTCCCCCTAATGAAGGCACTTAGATCCTCCCAGCTGGGTACATCCAATAGCCGAGAGAGTTAATCTGTCAATCCTAGGACCGACAGAACAAGGTTTGATTTCCAGCGTTGACGCGTTGTCCCCATATCCTTCAACTATATTTTTCTGTTCGGAAATAAAATAAAAATTAGAAAAACTTGTTAAATTTAACAAACATTTATGTTTTTAATTGAAAAGGGTCTCCTGGAAATACATTGAACTTTAAAAATACTTAACTGAGGAAAAATTATGGTTAAAAAATGACCAGAATAATGCAAATTTTACCGAATCGTAATAACTCTTTGGTACAATTAACAATAAAGTATGATTTTTTTTTTGCTGTTTGGTAGAAAATGGGGTAAAAGTGGATAATTTGAAACAAAAGTCGGTAATTTTAACAGTATAATTTGAGATGAAGCAAAAATGTTCATTTTGATAACCTCTATTTTATTTATCAAACACTTGTTAACTTTGTTTCTCATCAGTATTTGTTTTTGGCCCCATGTAAGGTTAAAATAACATTTACCCACATTCAAAATGACAAAAAATAAGAAATATACAAATTTTGTAAGTATACAAATGCTAGAAAAAAGCTGAACTAAATCAGTTTATCTATTACTAAATAAATTTACTACATCAAGATTGTTCCAACGTTCTAAAATGGAAGCGTAGAGGTAACGAGTTCAAATGTCACAATAACAACGGATGAATCTTTTCTTTTATGTTCATCTCTAATCCCTCCGTATGAATAGTTTAAAACCGTTCAATTTGGTTTAATTCTTAGCGTGGCGGTTTCTTTCACCAGAAATGTCTTTACTATACAAGTATGACGATTTTGCTAGAATTTTTTTCCCTTGTACATAGAAAATATTTTCCTAAGAAAAAAGAATTACATTTAAAAATTTTCATAAACTACAAGACTTTAAAAACAGTAAATTCTTCTCCTCGGGTCTTCAACAATAAAATAATTTTTCCGCCAAAACCAATCTTTATTGCATTCAACATACCAATGTTAACAGTGCTATACTTAAACCAATTATTTATATCTAATCGTGGTCTCACCCTGCTTATCTTAACTGCGTATTACCAAGAATCATAAAAAAAAAAAAATTTCTTCCACAAATCACTATTCCCTTGCTGTGTGCGCTTTATTTAAACCACATAACAATTGTCTTGGTCGAATAAGTAACAGACCTTCTCGTCAACCGTACGATCCATTTCGATATATTGACTAACACTTTATGCTAGAGTTTCAAATAGCAATCTCCAATGTTTATAAAACGACACTCGTGGGTGTCATCCGATATGGCAGCCGTCAGTCACAGAGGGGGAAACCCACATTTCTGTTTATTCAGTTGAATTGCAAAGTACCCTTTTGCGCATATGAGTAACAAATTACTTAAAGTGATCCAATTCACACTTTTGAACGTATTGGAGAACAGACTGCTTTGATGAATCATTTTCTGATGCAGAAAGAGGTGAGATATTGTGTCTATTTAGACAATGGTTTAGTATGTATTTCCCTATATTTTATTTCTGATATATGACCATATAGTAAGTAATATTTATTACATGTCGTATATTTATGGGTAGTTTAATGATGCATAACATAAATTATATTATTTTAACTTTAGAAATACTGAACATTGTTGTACACTTAGAAAGACAGAAGGGACCAGTTAGACCCTTCTCAGATTGTTTGCGTGTGGATCAATTACTCAACCAAATTATAATCATAATTAATTTAATAAAAACATATTATAGAACTGATCATCGAAATTCTATGGTATTTTATTCGATTTGGTTAATGAAAATATTTATTTAAACGATAAGTATTATATAACAGTCTAAAATTTAATTATTACAATTAGGCGTATTCAATTATAGCTTTAATTAGACGTATACATTAGTGTATTGGTTAGATAATTGAGTTTCTCTTCATCTATAAATAATTTTTAAATACCCTTGTTATTTTTAATGAAAGTAGGGTATCTTATACGTATCATAGGTTACCTTATTTCTAAAACTACATGAGATTATAGGATACCTACCAAAATACCTAAGGGGCTAATCTGGCTTTACCAGTCTTTCTATGGGTATAAGGTTTTATATATACGCTTCTATAAGGCCGACACCGGAATGATTAAATAAGCACTTAAAATGGATCAAATTATGAAATGTCAGAAATACTCAACACTTTAAATTTTTGTATCACTCTGTAATTCTTTTGAATTACAGAGCAACATAAAATGTTAATAAGCAGTCTTTAAAAAAATTATTGAATATGAGGAACACAGTTATGTGACTAGCATAGTTGATTTTATTTTTATTTTATAACCTTCGTTGAACAACCGACCCGTTCATCGCCGTTGTTTTGAGCCCAATCTAGGAGATATAAGAACTGCAGGATTTATTATTGGGAGAAATTTTGCCTTCGTGGAGCACTTTTTAGATGGTACTAACCCGTATTTGCTTTACATGGAGAGGAAAACTAGGAAAACACCCCATTCTTATTCTGATAGCCGCCTGTCCCATGATCCGTCTATTACAGAGGGTAATTTACGTCAGCACTGTGATCGGTGCGAGACGTGGACGGAATTTGTTTCGATCAGCCATTGCTGGGATTCGAACCTGTTTCACCTTATTGGGAGGCGAATGTTCTATCCCCTGAGCCACGACAGCTCCAAACATAGTTGATTGTTAAAAAATGTAAATATTTGTCTAAATAATGCTTTTTGTCATTATTTTTATGAACTTGTGGCTTTTCTTATGTTGTTTTTCGAACCCAGTTATAACATTGATTTAGTCAATAAATTTCATCTTAAGAATTTCTCGCAATTTATATATATATATATATATATATATATATATATATATATATATATATTAGCATGGTTATAACCTCATTATATGGTCAAGTAGATTCTGTGACATCGTTGTCATTTGCAAACGCATTACAGCTTTCACAAAGAAGGTAGCTTAAAATTACAAATCATTATATGTTTCTTCATTGATTTTTTCTTTCATCTTTATCTTTGTTTTCGAAATATTAATAAAAATGTTAGTTAGTGTAAAATCACCAACAAAGTACAACCCATAAATTTATTATAAAAGCTATAAATATGAAATAAAATTTTTAATATTTTGACTTCTTACCTAAACATTAGACTTAAATTATATTAAATTATACAAATCAAAACATAGAAAGTCATCACCAAAGTTGACTATCATGCATTCTTAGCTTAAAAGTAAATCATTCTTATTAAATTTATTAAAAATTTTCAATAAATATTAATATGAGTTTAAGCGATATAATAATTTTACAGGAAGATAAAACTATATGAAATACCTGAGAATCTTATATTAACCACGAACTAAGCAACAAAAGAATGTGTTAAAGATAATTAAGACTAAATATGGCAACGAAAACATAAAAAAATATGTATGATTAATATGTAAGGCAATGCATTTGGAACAATTCATATTGCTTACCTCATATAAAGGACGTTGAAAGGAAAACCGATTCAGAAATGACTCATCCAATCATAAGCATTGCTTTAATTAGATCTTTCTAAAAGCCGGTAATGACTGTAAAAGTTTTCACCGTAGTTGAAGTTTTTTGTTTAGAAAAAAAAACAGAGATTAGTTAAATAATGACAGAGTAAATGCAAAAGAGATTGTACGATACGTGCAGGGATACCGAGGCGCCCTGGGCATCTCTAACATACAGTGGGCGCTTAACATGTTCTTTGAAAAGATTTTAATTGTTTGTTCACAACTAATTGCTTCAAGCCTGATAAAGGATTGAAAAGCATCGGAGTAAAAGCTTCCTCCGCAATTGAATTTCAGCTTTAACCCGAGGCTGGATAACTGATAAAAATGGTTATTTTCTGAAAAGTATTTCGACTTCCAGATCTCGAAAATTTCCATCTCCTTTGGGATTGAATAATTGGAAAGTTAGGCACCGCTTCTGCTGCTGAGGGGAAGTAAAAGTTTTAAAAAGTGAAAAGTTCCTAAGTTCTATTTAAGGGTGAGAATTAGGAAATGAGTAATTGATTTCTGAAAGATATCTTTTGGTTTTCGGACTTGTGTAAAAGTTTCGAAGCGCGTGTTTTCCCCTGAGGTGTAATAGGATTTAGAACGTTAAATAGAAATCTTACATTGCAAGTCCATTGGAAAGACGTTTAGTTTAATTCATTACTTTACAAATTGAGCCATTTTCTTTTACTTTGTTCAGATTGTTCATTAAACTCGATAATTCAGAGTGCATAACAGGTATAGCAATTATTCCAAAGCCAGTACGTCATTTCAAGTATTTATGCAAAATGTAGATTAAATTTATGAAGAAGCGGTGTTCAATTACAGTTAATTAATTAAAACTCTGTTTAGTTTTCTGAGATTTTGAAAATACATTGAGCAAAATTCAAATAACCCATGCAAGAAATATCACTCAAATATAATTCTGATCCATGCGCTACTATTTACCTTTCTACATTCACAGCAATATATTATATTCACTAAGTAAAAAGTAGGGTCACAACTTCCAGAATAGGTCAAAATTTACCATGTGGTAAATTTGAAAATGCTATGGGAACACCAAAATACTCTATAATTTTACCGAAGCACTTTATGAATAATTTTGGTAAAATTAACAGCAAAATATCGTTTTATAATATGTGATAAGACTTGATAAGTGTGGTAAATTTCAGTAAATAAAGTAAAATTTAGTTATTTTATCAGGATACTTCAAAGCGCAACATAAAAATCCTTTATTAGGTAAAATGCACTATGTATGTATGTATGTATACTATGTACTAAATGTATGTATTTTTTACTAAATGTGTGGAAATACGAACTACAATTTTGAAAACTTGAATCTTTGGTAAACCATTATCATATGACTGGTTGAAGACCATATAATTTGGTTTTATAAGCAAGAATTACGTTACGGTTTTTCTTCTATCAGAAAAGCCATTACCATAATACATTACAGAAATCAAATTTTTAGTGAGCAATTTTTACTCCACGCAATGCTACGTTAAAAGAATACATATAAAATAATAGAAGGATATTTTGTGAAGTGTTTATATTTTTTTGCAATGAAGATTTCATTTGAAACTCGTTTCAGATTACAAAGTAAGCGTCAAATTTTCCTAATATATCCATAAATGTGGAGAAATGAATGCTAAAGCTGAAAAGTAAATTTAACAAAGTAAATAGCTTTTATGCCATGCTCTAATGTATCATAATTAAATTACTAAATGTTGCCACGTTTAATATCAATAGCAATCTAATAAAATACAAAAGACCAAAGACAAGTTCTTGTTTTCCCCAAGTCTTTCTGTAAAAATTACCTTGCTTTTTGGTGTTCCCATAGAACCAGAAACATGGCAAATTTTTTCATATTCTGGTAGTATCGACCATACTATTTTTTTTTGTGCTTGAATGAAAATGACTAAACGATAAAAAACGAATTAAATATGTTTCTTTAATTTCTTTTGTAACGAAATACTAAATAAATTTAAAAACCTTTATTTTATTCTAATACAAAATATATAAATTTTAGTCTAGTGAAATCTTAACTTAAATAAAAAATTTCTGAATTGCTACCGTAAAACAAATTTTAAAAACACTATATTTTTTATATGTTTATGATAAAGAACAGACGTATATTTAACTCCACTTTTATTTTCGGTTTCTATCCTTTTAGTAAATATTTTCCCGCAATAGAAATATAAATCACATAGATTAACAGCAGTTTAGTGTATGTGGTCAGAATTCCCTAGTGTGAATTATGAGAAAACATCGCCAAAAAGGAAAGAAATCGGAAATAAAACCTCAGCCAATATGAAATAGATATAGCAGCAGGATAAAAATAAGTACTTACATTGGTGGAAAAAGGAGCTTTTATGGAAATTAAATTATATAAAAGAAATATTTCTCTTTTTCTGTGTTCTTTTTTTTGTGGAGTAACTTCAGAATGCATTTTGGGATCTCTTAAATGCAGCTCTAAAATACATCTAAATCCCAAAATTTATTTAAAGTTTTACTAGAGATTTCATTTTAGGCCTATACAGGCCTCGATCCGGCGAGGCATGCTAACAATGACTCCATTGATGGTTGCCTGAGTTAACCTTTGCCAAGCCACATCCACTGCTGTGCGCAGATCATCGACGGTTTGCGCCATTGGTCCTCTGTTCATGCCACGTCCAATGAGATCCCATAGGTGTTCTATGGGATTCAGATCTGGAGAGGCTGCCGGCCAGGGAAGGATGTCAAATCCAGTCAGGCTGTTAAGAGTTCGCCATGCGACATGCGGCCTGGCATTGTCTTGCTGGAATACCGTGTTGGGTGCGCCCTGTAACAAGGGCAGAACAACGGGATACACAACTTGTGTGACGTAGCGGTCCGCTGTCAAACTGCCGTGAATGTGTACCAGGGGCGTTCTGCGATCAATCATTATGCCACCCCAAACCATGATGCCCAGTGTAGGACCGTTGTGACGCTCGGCGTAATGGGCTGGTTCGTAGCGTTCTCCGGGTCGCCGCCATACCCGTCGACGGCCGTCATTTCTCCACAGACAGAAACGAGATTCATCCGTGAACAATACCCGATGCCATTGGATGGTCCAAGTACGATGACGATGACACCACGCCAGGCGTCTAGCCCTGTGTAAAGCGGTCAACGGTACCCCTGTTGCTGGTACCCGTGCACGTAACTGTACTTCGTGCAATCTGTTGCGTATGGTTTGGGTGGACACAGATCCACCTGCTCCTGAAGGCCACCGGCTTCGGATGGCACGTGCCGTGGAGAAAGGGTCTCGAATAGTCTGTCGAATACGCCGGTCTGTGCGCTCTGACGTGCACCTGTGCGCACCACTTCCTCTTCGGTGTGCACGTAGACCTTCCTGAATCCATCGTGTGACACAACGTTGGATGGTACTCACGTTGTGCCCAACACGAGTTGCTATTGCGCGCAGCGACAAACCAAGTTCATGGAGTTCGATAATACGGTCACGTTCCCCGGTCGTTAACTGATGGTATTGAGCTCGCCGACGTCTCAGAGGCATTTTCTACGCTTTTTCGAAAGTCGCAAATGCTGCGCAAAACCTCAGATGCCGTTTATGAGAAGGGACAGTTGCTGGTCTTTATAGCCCGAATATGCGTACCACGTGATCAGATGTGTGCGCAAATTTAATCATTTGCATATCCATCTCACTACTTTCGCTCCTGAAATTTGCATGACGCTACGTGCATTATTTCTTGGTGTTGCAATTTCACTTTTGAGGAGTGTATAATACAGCGTTACAAGAAATATTTTGAACAAAGTTTAGAGTATTTTTATCGCAGCATATTAAAATTAGATTTTCCTTATTAGAATATGAATTGGTGTGTTGTGTCCCAAAGTTGAAAGAAATTTCGCAGCACTTTTGTAGGTCTGTGTTGAAGCCAAATTTGGTCATTTGAAAAATTCATAGGAATATCAATAGTGATATTTTTGTGTTTATTTGAAAGTTTGATTGTGATGTTTCATTAAAAATTGTTTCATATGTACATTGAATAATATACAGGGTTATTCGTAATTCCCTCAGTCTGTAAACGCCATTTTTCTTTACTACAACTGGCTTCAGTGGTACATGTTACTGCCATCTACCGGCAACTGCTTAAATTAAAATTTGAATATTTGGGAATAATTCCATATGTTCTTTTTTGCCATATTCGTCTTCCTTTTTTTACCTATAACGCTTCGAAATCCAGGAGGGAATTATGAATAATCCTGTATATTTCACAAAGAATTACATGAAATTTTGTATTTTATGTGCCCAAGTTATTTCTTATTACTTTTAATATTAATTATATATTCGGATTAATGAAAGGAAGATATTATCATTGTAAATCACACTAATAACCCTTTAGATTTTATTCGCGTAGCAGAAATTTACTGTTTTTATGAATTACAAAGCATTTCTTTGAGAAAAATATTAAAAAAGAAATAGAATGTATGCGTATTTTATACGGTCTGTCAATTCGGAATAAATTTCGAAAAGTAAGCATTAATTGAAAGCTTATAGTAGTTTTGGTTCCTCTTATCCTTTTCTCAATATTTAATATATTATGTTAAATTAAAGATTTTTAGCATGGGTAAAAGACACATCTTTGAAAAGCAAAATATATGAGTTCTATAAATTAGCACAGTGGTAGAAATTAATATTCTAATTTAAAAATATGTATCACGAAAACGAAAGTAATGCCCGGTTTTCTTTAAAAATATGAAAAAAATATGCACTCTTACAAATGATGAGTGTAGAAACTTTTTTATATCCTTATCTTTTTCTCAATATTTGATATATTAAGTTAAATTAAATATTGTTAGCATGAGTAAAAGACACTCTTTGAAATGCAAAATATATGAGTACTATAAATTAGCACAGTATTAGAAATTAATATTCAAATTTAAAAACACGTATCACAAATACTTAAGTAATAACCGGTTTTATTTAAGAATATGAAGAAAAAAAATATGCACTCTTACAAATGATGAGTGCAGAAACCTTTTTATATCATTTTCTCATCAAAAGCAGCATATAATTTTAAAACAAAAATTATTAACAAAGAATAATCGTTTTTCAAAACTGTAATTCAATTTATTTCCCTTTATACTTACTTTTTACCCTGCTTCCCAAGCTGCTAAGAGGATTATAACAAATTAAAAAATTTAAATTTCAAGCCAACTTCATGAGTTAGTCCCAGGATTTTTTTTTTTATTTTTCAAGAAAAAAGAACAACTTATTGACTGAAGTAGTTCAATCAAATAATATCATAGTAAATCTGAATTTTTATTAAAATAGCTAAACGGTATTGCATTTTCTTTTTAATGTTCGAAATATACATAGTATTGTAAACTATTTTTTTACATGTACTTGCTAACGCAATTTTTTTATCTATTTACTTATTTATATTTGATTTTTGTATCTTACAGAATCTCTTTTCTTCAAATTAAGAACAAAATGTTCTAAATGCATCTAGTAATGCAAACTATTTTTTTGCACGCTCTTGCTATCGAATTTCTTTATTTATTTACTTATTTACATTTGATTTGTGCTTATTTACGAATTTTCTTTTCCTCAAATTAAGAACAAAATATCTGCATAGAAATACACCAAACACAAAACACATAAAAGAGTTATGGAACTTTTAATTATATCAAAACTCGAAATGAAATATAGGTTTCAATAGTTAAGAAAACTGATGAGATATTAACGTCTAAGGAATATGCTTTTACCTATATTTATTAACCAATAGTATTCAGTTATTCAACATTTGTAGTTAAGATTATTGGCATCTTGTTACGAAGTACTAATGGAAGCCCACGAAATCCATCAACTCTACAAGTCCCCATGATTTGAATGCCCGAAAATTAATCCACATTGCTCTGGACGATTCACTCAACCTACCGTACCACTGCCTCATAGGATATTCCAAACAACCATTAGTTCTGACCTTCCGTAGAGAACCGGATCCATCCAGCTGGTTTCCAACTCAGCACAAAATGCTATTACTCAACTATGGAACCCTTTCCTGTTCAATTCAACATTGTGGCATTCAATAAAGTATATCATATATATATGGCCTTCTATTAATCGCTCGATATATATGTTGTTCCATATCTTCCGGTCCATCTGTTGACAAGTTTGGCGGCAGGATGGTTTGATAGATGACTAGTCCCAGCTTCTAATCATATTTACCACTCTCCAGAGGAATCAGCTGCAATCCATGTATCAACCCATGTCGGCTGATTTTAGGAAAATTTCTGCAGATGGTGCACAGTATAACCCTTTCATGGTATTCATGCATTCTATAATTTCTCTACAAGCAAGTAAGTAGCATTGAGTTCATTTAAATTTACAAAAAATGTATGCAATGTTTCTTTTATGTAAATATTATTTTGATTTGTGTTTTAACCCTTTGACGCAGTTATGACACCGGTGTCTTCTTTATATTTTTTTTCCAGAAGCTGCAATTACGAGCAAAAAAAATTTTTCGTCTGCTTTAATTAAGAAAAAAAATAGTCTGAAAGTTAATGCTTATTCAATAATTTGCTCGCTTCAAAAATATATAAATAGAAAATTACATTCAACAAAGCCTCAAGAACAGGAGCCCATTTTCAAGACTTGATTAAAAAAATACGTAAATGAGAAGAAGCAAAAATGTTTTGAATGATTTCAAAATTGATTAAAATGAAAAATTGCCAAAAAATGGAAAAATAAAGGTCAGAAAAAAAACTCCGGTAGCCGAGAGAAAAGGAGAAAAAACCACAGAGACTGAAAGAGGTAAATTACGGTAAAATGCATTTTCAAGCGCTGGAAATGAATTTTACCCTTTTAGCTCGTAGAAATCCTGATTTGCCACTCCTGATTTGAATTTTATCCTGATCTTTGCCCTCTCGATCACTGTAATTTTTCTTGTTTTGTGTTTCCTTTTTTTTTTCTCGGTCACTGTGTGTGTTTTTTTCTAGTTTTGCTTAATACCTTTATTTTTTTCACTTTTTATTGGCAACATCTTGTTTTATATTTCAAATCACTTTCATTCCTTCTTCTCATTCATGTCTTGCAAGTTTTGAAAATGGGCGCTTGTTTTTGAGCTCTTGATACGCGCCTACTGCTATTTCCTATTTATATTTTTGAAGCAAATGATGCTTTTTAATCAAGTATAATCTTACCGCTTCAGTTTCTTGAGTTCATTTATTTAGCCTAAAAGCTAAAATCTATTAGATTATTGGAATTATATTTGTACTAAAATATAAAATCCAAAAAAAAGAAAATAGTAGTTTGAGTTTTTCATTCACAGTCAAAAATGCATCGATAACTAATTTTGCGAATTAAAAAAATTTCATTTATGAATAACTGTTTCTCTTGGATCTAAGTTACTGCGAATAAGTGTAAATTTGAAAAATTGTTGAAGAACATATTACATTTCACGTAAATAAAGTGAAGAACATATTACATTTAACGTAAATTAAAATACCAAATGTAGCATTTTTCACTTATATTTAGTTAATATAAAATAATGTAAAAAGTATGAAAACTATGCTTAATAGAAAGTTTGTGTTAAATAGTTAATGTTGGGAAAAAAACAGTGTTTTATGTAGTCTTAACGTTTGTCAGAGTTAACGTTTGGCGAAACTCAAATAATGTGCTAAATTTGATAACATCAGTTAATATCTTGAAGAAGACTGTTGTTACACTATTTTAGTTTTGCTTTTCACTAAAATATGGCTTTTTATAAAATTTGTTGCTTATATTTCATTGATGAGAAATATTTGTTCACGAAGAGCATATTAAATATATATTTAAAAACACTTGGGTGATATAATTAACTAGAGTGACGCTTTTTTTCCTATTTCTTAATTGCTGCTAAAATTTACATTCAGTGAAACTTACATGATGTGCTAAATTTGACCCCTATTGGTTTGTATCTTGAAGATTTTATGATCTTCTGAACTTGTCACTCTGCTCTTGTTCTTTTGAAGTATGTATCTTGAAGTGGGCTAATGTCGCAAATTTGATCTTAATGCATAACTATCTTTTATCAGCAAAATAAAGATAAGAAAATTTATTGGGGTATTATTTTTCATAATAAGACCATGAAATTTATATGAAAATAAAAAATTAAATTTTCCCACAGTAGCACTCATTGATCGATATTTGTCAAATTTTGCACTTTATTTATTACTAAAGGCAACTTTTAGAAGAGATCAAGAATTAGCCCCATATAATATTAACCTTATCAGATACGACTGAACTATCAACCATATTCTGCAAAAATAACGACTTACTTACTTGTGTTTGGTTTATCGATTTTTAACAATTAAATTTTTTTTTAATAGTCAAATTTTCACTGAATGGGCATAAATTGCGTTTGATAGGTAAGAGCAAATTTAATTTATCCAACCTTCACACAAAAAAATTAAAAAAACAATCAATCCGTAAATTAAAGTAAATTTATTACTTAATCTTCTGTAATTCGTAATTCTAAATTAATGAAATTATTTTTTTAATATTTTTCAATTTAATATGTACATTATTTATCTTCAAATTTTCGTGCTAAGTGTTTTTTAATTTAAAGAGAACTGAGGTTGAAAATATAATCTATAATTAATATATTTAAAATTAATTTTAATTCTATGAATAAGTAGCTACCTTTAACCTATGCTGCATGAAGCAGTATTTTCCACGAAAATGTTTTCTTACATTTCATAAAAAGAGCACTTTCAATTTCAGCAGTATATCCTTGAAAGTATTTTAAGGTCCCTGAAAAATTCTACATCATTCCAGCTGTAACTTTGAAAGGAAAAAGAATAAAAAAATAATAAGAGGTAGGTAACGATTCCCTGGAGAATGAGGGATAGGTTTAGCCCAGAAGGACAGGAAGAACCTCTGATTCGACCCCTGGGTGTACAGAAAACTTTTTTACAAATAAAAAGGTAGATTATGTGAAAAGCTTGTAAATAGGAAATATTTTTGCCTTCCATAAATTGTTCAGATTTCAAATAAAAATAAAATAAAATCTACAAAAACTTTAGAGTTTCTTTTCCAATTTTCTTGGAAAGCTTAGACTTTATTTCAAGTTGCTTGCATGTAAATTTATTTATTTTTTTTTACAAACTATTTTTTTTCTCAATTGCTTATAAACATTTATAAATAAAGCTTTTATAGCTGAATGGTTTCGATTTTAAAATAAATAGTACTTCAAAAATGATTCAAAGACTTTAAAAAAAAATCACGCATGCATAATATTTAAAATAAATAACGCTGGAAAACAATTCTTTTTCTTCTGTTGCATGAGATTTTTTAACAGATCTTAGATATTTTCGTAGCGCTGATTTCGAATCTGAAATCAGTTTTTCTCTTCAAGTTAAGACTTTCTCATTTATTTTTTTAAATTACATTTTTAGTCTATTTTTAAGGCAAAATGTATACGCTATATGATCGGGGAGTTCCATAACTGTTGCGACAAACATCTAGGGCAGTTAGGTCATCAGATTTAAAATGGCACAGGAGCCCATTCCCAGAAATGTCGTAATACGCCGCTAGAGGCGCTTACTTATCATGAACTGTGCTTCTTCATTTGCTTCTCATAATATGTAACAGATCTTAATAGGGAGGTAAAGCGTAAGTAGAAAAGCTAATTGGATATTTGAAATGCCCACCTCTAAATTAGGCAATGTCACGCATTTGTTTAAATGCAGCAAAAAAAATTTCTCCATCGTAATTTAAAATAAGTAGGTTATATTATATTTTTTGTTGCAGGCGAATATATAGTAGTTAAAATTATTTAAGTATAAGCTGCAGAAATTGCTGAAAGATAAAAATTGTAGAGAAAGCAATCAATGCATTTGAAATCTGCTATCCATTCTATTTCTCACGTGAAGCACGACAATTTATTCACCCCATGTAAGATCCACCAAATTCATATTTTTTTAAATATCAATGGGAAACTATTTCCCCACTTGTGATTCATGCGCCAACTGTTGATAGTGTCTGAAAATAATAAAAAATACCAGTGAAGATACCTTTAGTCGCATAAATTTGTCTAATATAAAAAGTTATCGTAGGGCTAAGAAGAGAGATTGACACTATGAAACCCTTGTGCTTTACGCGTTCGTTCATTTGATAATTTTTCATCAAGCATATTTGTATTTATAAATTCAGTTATTTATGATCAGATAAGTTTCTTTTATTACGTTTATTTGATTCTTAATAGCATTCAAAAACCTTTTGATTACTTGTCTAGGAAAATTCTATTAATAAAAATAGAAAAAGAAAATTACTTGACTTCTAAAAATAAACAAAAGAGTTACAACGGAATAAAACACCCATAAAAAATATCTCTGAAACATCTTTCATATTTTTTTTTCATCAATGAGTCAAAATAAAACAGCAAAAAAAGTAAAAAATAAAACTTCTTTAAGTGCTGAAAGAGAAAAGAATAGAAGGCCTTTCACGTTTCAGTCGCAAATGACCATTCGTCGTCCAATTCCTTTGTCCTCTGGTCACTAGATGCCCTGCTCGGAATACATATAACATATAAAGAGTGCTTAAAAGGGTTTTATGTATTGCAAGAGAGTGTGAGACGAAGGCTCGTATTTTATTTACTCCATCCATAAAGCTGTAATTAATAGTTCGAGTATTAGTCCCTGACAGGGAATGACTGTAATAAAATGCTTCCTATACTGTTCTCTACCATTAGTTACTTAAAGCAATAGAGTAGGGAATAAAAGAGATATTGGTTAAGACAACAGTGCAAGACCTTCAAGAAAACTATCAAAATAACATAAAACAATATATTTTAGATTGAAGTTTACAAAATATTAATTAAATATGTTTATCTGAGTTTTTGAAGCGACTATTCTTAATACAAATGTTTCGAACTTTTGTCAATAAAATTATTGACCTAAAAGTATGCTTATTATAGATTACAAATTAATATTTAATGTAGAAAAAAACAGCATATATATCTGACGAATCCTTATTGAGGAAGGCCAAAATATAGTTCAATTATCTGATTAAACTTAAACATTTTTCAAACAATTGCTTTTCAACATCTCTCTCCTTTCTCAAACTAATGATACAGATTTTAATGCTTTCGGGAGCGCCTTCCTCAGTTTTGACCCTTAGATTATTGTTTTATTTTTCCTCGCTTAATTATTTATTTGAAACAATTAATATTCATGCAATTTTTCACTTAGTTTTTGAAAATAATTCCAAAAATATAAATTTTGAGAAATCACTAACGAAAACACTCCGTGTAATATGGTCAATGTATAAATTTAGTTTTTAATGAAATTTGAAAAAAAATCAGGTTAAAATGAATAATTTTTAGGAATTTAGCACACTAACTGTTCAATAATGCTGATTAGCAAAACTATTTAGTTACTATTATTGCAGTGGAAGTGCTACTATAACGCGAGTAATTGATGAACTACCATAACAATTTAAACTCGTCTAAACGTGTTTGGAAAATTTTTGTATGTATTCCTATGTAATAGCTCGGAAATAACAAAGTATTATCAATTCTATCCAATCTAATTGATAAAATAATAAATATAACCAATTTTATTCTTTTACCTAATAAATTTTGAGCAAAAATATTTTCGCCCATAATAGTCAATCTTTTATTTCTCCTAATTACTCATTTAAGTGATAACTTCCAAAAAAAATCGTGTTTAAAAAATAATATTCAAATATTAAATCAATATTCAACTATAAAATCAATATTCATATTGATTGCATTAACAACCATTAGTTTCAGTATTTTGTTTATGATTATGAATGCAATATGCATTGTAGTACTGATTTTTAAGTATGTTAGCTGAAAATATGAAAAAAGGTAAAGACATAAATACACCTGCCACTCGATATCTTTAATATATGTGAGCAATTTTGATACGAATTCTTTTGGATTGTTGGGAATGGTATTTTACATAAAATACATTTTTTTATTAAAAATTTTGGCTGAAGAGTTTCTTGCATAGCTCTGGACCAAATTTTTTCATTGAATTATACGGAAAGTTTCAAGTATAATTTAAAAGAATAATGCATTTAATACACTATGTCACAAGGCAAAAAAATATTCGAAAGAATACCCATTTTTCTCCAGATGTATTTCTGAGAAGTTTTCATATGTGCAGGGCTTTGCCAATGGCCTGCTTTCGGGGATTATACGCACAGCCTCTGTGAAGATTTTTGTCAAATTCCAGATGGTTGTGGCAGGATGAAATAAGCGTATTTTCAAAATCCTAGTTTGAAATTTCTTGGAAAAGACTTGATACTTTGTCCAAAGTAGGCGAAATAATTTTATTTTAAATTCATTACATTTGCTACAAAAAAAATGTCTATACATACATTATATATATATATATATATATATATATATATATATATATATATATATAGAAAATTTAGATTTTCCATACACTAAATGAAATTTCAAACTGATAGAGATGATATAACTGATTTTTCGATTTACTCTTAGCATATTATAAGCCTTTATATTTCCTTCAATTTCAAATGCTTAATGCTTGGAAGAAGTTTAATTAAAGTTTACTTAAGCTTTACTATATGTCCTATTATGGGGCGAACGTTATAGTTGTGATTACGCCGAAGGCTTAAATCTGTCAATTACCAAACTAAGATGTCGTATTATTGGCTTGGTGCGATATATTTTAAGAAATTTAATATTTTCATTAAATTCAATCAACGAAAAATCTGGTGATTTTTTATCGACAGGAGTTTTGTATTGGGACTATTCTTACATGTTCTACAAACCCTGATTTTTTAAACACTAAGTGTTACTATGATAAAATGAATAAATAGTATGGACTCTCATCCCAACAAATATTATTTATTCATGATCATCAAAAAACTCGTGGTTGAATGCTTTATCTCACTAAGAGTTTACAAACTCATAATATTATTATTCTAGATCTAGACACTTTTAAATGATAAAATTAATGAAAACAACTGTGCACGCACCATTTAGCTAACACGATCAAAATTAGGAAACTTTATGTCCTAAATAAAAAGTTCACAGGTTAAATTTTAATAAAAATAAATGAAATGTTTTGAATTAAAATATCAAAATTTTAATCAGTACATGTTTAAGACACTCTTTATGTAGCTGATACACTTTTATGTTTTTTTCCATTACAGAATTGCATTATGAATTCCATAACTTCCGTTAATCTTCTCGGCTAAAGTGATCTACAGACTTTGAAACCCCAAGCCGGTTTATGAAGCGAAGCAACAATACACTTACCGAAATGCAGGGCGAGAGGGAGAAAAGTTAAGACAGTCCAGTTACCGTCGTCATCCTCCTGGAATAGAATTATGGTGACATAATCATAATTTGCGGACTTAGTGACAAAGATAGATGATAGCTAAATTGTACGAATAATGCTTATAATTTTGGTAGTAGGTATAAATTGTAATAAAAAAGTTTGTACTAAAAAGCTAAACAAGTGGAGAAAATGTTTTTATTCGTATAAAAACCAGCATATAATTCGTATGTTAATGGAGACCTAATATAACCCAACCAAAGACGTAACGTAAACCTGATATAATTGGTATATTAATGGGGAAATATTTTTATTCATATAAAACCATAAAAAATCTCCAATGTTACTATTGACGTTATTGATACGTAGTTAAATTTGGTAATAAGTACTACTGGTTTTATGTTAATTGATGCTTATAATGGGTATTAAAAATACTATTATGGATACCAAGATACCAATTGTTGTACTCTAAAAATAGGTATTTTACGGCTCACCGAAAGACTTAAATACCAATACTAAGAGAAAATTGTTGATTATTATAATTTTTGACTAATAGGTATCTAGCCACTAGCAATGCCAAATGATACCGAATATTCGTAATATTTATTTAAATGGAATGAATCTCTAAAAGCATGTTTCGCTTAGCCTAATAACGTAAAATCAACAGAAAGATCAAAAACAATAATGAATAAAAAATGGAATTGTTTTGGAAATATCTCTCCATTTTGAGCATGATTTCGTAAATTTGATCAGTACAGAATTAGATTTTGTGAATTTGATCGATTCTTTTTTCAGCCAATGAGAATAACGGGAAAATAACTAGTTGATAAAGTTATTTAACAGTTAACTACAGCAAAAAGAACAACATATTTTTAAATCTATATTCCAAAAGTATAACTCTCGAGAAACGGAAGCTTTAAAATATAATTTTTTTAAAACTATAAACATTGTAGGAATCTCATTTGAAAATCATTTAATGGTTTCTCCGAAAGTGAATCTAGTCATAAACATCATTCCTTGTTTTTGAAGGACATACACTGGAAATACAAATTAAGTCAAAAGCAATTCTTTTCCAACAAAAATGAGCACAGAAACTCTTTTTGCAGCAAAAATTCAAACTTAGAAAAAACAAATCACATACCATTTAAACTATACAGAGGATAAATGAATCAATCAAAATTTCCACCTATTTAAAACAGAAAACTCATTTCCCAACAGAATCTAATGTGAAATTAATTTCCCGATTCAAGGCACCCTTTTAAGATCGAAATTAAATTTACATTCCAAAAGGTTGGCTTTTCTCTTATTTCAATTGAAAGGAATAGCAGGCTGGAACTTTCCGCAATTATTTTGTCTGTCAATGCTATTATAATTGGATCCTGTTTCCTGAAGTAGGCGATAACGAAGCATTGTCCTCACCCACAAGATGGGGCTGCGATAATTTCTTCCCCGAATTCGGGAATGGAGGAAAGTTTTAAAACATCTCAGCCAATCTGCTATTGTGGATTGAAGTAAATTGAATGATGTGGTTCATACAGTTCTTGATACAAATAAGGTAAATGAGAAAAAAAAATGAAAAGTGATTTGATGGAAAAAGATTTCGTCAAATTCAATCTTATTGAGCACGAGAATAAAATGTTATTTGCCCCTAATTAAAAATAAAACAAAGTTTGGCATTGATATTTTTAATTCTAAATGTATGTTTTGTATAAAAAACTTCTTAATAGAAAAGATCTAATTGTTAGAAAAATTATAGTTTAGTGAACAATGATTGTAGAAAAAAGGATCGTTAATTATCTAGCTAGTTTTCTTATGAATTGCGGCTATATAAAGTTGGTTACAAATAATAAAATTTTCTGTTAATCCAATCTTCATCTAAAATTTCTAACTTAACTTTATTTATATAAATAAACAGAGATCTGCAAATCTATGCATCTAGTTGTCACAGTGACTTTATAAAGTTAAGGCTAAAGTTTTATATTGTACTAAAATTTAACATAATAACCAAAAAGCTATCACGATATTTTCTACGTCATAAAATGTTGATTCCTAATTTTTTTTATGCTCCTAATGTCAAATTAAAAGACAACTGCAGACAGAAAAACAAACGATAAAATTTGGAACAAGAGATAACAGTAACAAAACTAAAACAACAGTAAGTCTAAAAATCTGTCATCTTGTGCCGAACTCTGCAGTATTTCTCCCACAAGTGTCCCGAGTCCAGTGCAGGGTAATGACTCAAATGGTTCGTGTCCATTACACAAGAATGTTGCACAACTGGTGCTTAGTAAAAATTAAACCTGGCAACTAGAAATTTAGCGTTTTTATAGATCCTTGAGTGCAGATAGAGACATTTTTAATTTAAATGTTTATTTTGACATAAGTTTTGTAATGTGATGGTGTTTCATAGAATTAATATTCATTCTTGATATTTCGTTATGCGTTACTTTGATATGCGTTAGCTGGGTATCGGTATGCTGGGCATCAGGGGGCATTATCTGGGAATCTGGGGTTAGTAAAAATCGTTTAACTTCAACCTCAATACATCAAAAATGCGTCATCATTGAAACAGATTGCAACAGCTGGACATTTAATTGACCGGTGGACCACTTTTACTGCCCTTAATTTACACAAATTAAATTAAACATTTGAAAATACATGATGATTAATTAAAGGTTGTTACCAACAGGTTCAAGATAAAAACAAAGTTTAGTTGTGAACTATACGTCTTCTTTGTACTTGAAAAACATGGCTGCAATTTTCGGTTGGTATTCAGCAAACAGCTATGTACCGACTTTTCTAATTTGTACAGTACAGTCTCTCAATGGGATGCCTGCAAGTGACGTAGTGTGGGTATCTCGATCATGATTGGCTCTAGAAACATGGCATTTGTTTACGTTCGCAACTGTTCTTTTTATTTTATTTCGAGTAAGTTAAGCCTCTCAAGTTCAAATTCTCTTAAGTAGCACTGCCTATAATATTCTTTCACAAAGATTCTTTCACATAGATTTCAATTCTGCCATTATATATTTACACAAAGACAGGCACGAAGCCATGTAGTACGTAAACAAACTTATTATGCATCGAAGTTGCCAAGTACACAAAAAGGTATGTCACAGTTACAATAAAATACATAAACAAATAATATATCTAAGTTAAGTAAGAGAGGTAGACTAGAAAGAATTATATTTCAAAAAATTCGATGAGCTATGCGGCTCTATATTTAATTAACTTAACGCTAACTAACACTTTAAGTTACGGAGAGAAACTTAGTACTACATTAATACTACATATTGCTGATAAAGATTAGCTGGTAATGACGTCATAGGTCACATGAGTGGGTATTGTTTGTCTTCTTCTTCTCAGAGTACAAGTACCCAATTAAATAATGGAGCTAATTTCTCCTTATCCAATGATGTCCCTCAGTTTTTATTTTAAAAAAATCTTGAATATTTTTTGACAAAATATATTTGTTTACAAACATAAAAATGTTTATTATCTTCGCAAAATATTTTATCGTCTTGATTATAACACCTCATTAAAATTACTATAAGAATATGAAATTTATGTACGCGACTGTAATTTTATATATGCTAAAATAGTTTTGCACTGCTAAATATGTTACTTAACAAATTCAATTATAATAATACTTCGATGATTGGCGAAGTCAAGCATATTAGAAAGCTCATATTACTCAAATTTAAGATTAATTAAAATTTTATTTTAGTAATGAACATCACTTAAAACTAACTTTTGTTAGGAGCATTTTCACTCAAACTTTACTGACACAAATCTTTAAACAACTTTTATTTTAGAGAAACAATATTAGTGAATAAACACACTAGAACTTCAAATTTTCCAAGACAATATTTATTTCATCTGCACTGACGTATGAATGAAATGTCTCTCCTTTAATTATTTAAAAATAAAAATGGGATGCGTTTACGGTTATTAAAATTTAATAAAAATATTTCATAATGTACTACGAATGAGGAATTCTGAAGTAATAATCTATGTATTAAAACACTGGAATATAATTTGTGTGTTATCGCGATTCAAGTTAGATGCAGATAAAGCGAAAAATTTAATGAAATATAAGTTCACTACTGAACCTTACACTTCATATCTAATATTAATATTTAAAATTATCATCTGCAGTTTTGTTTTAAATGAAATACTCCAAAATGTTATTGTTTCCTTAATTGTAACTACCCTTTATATTTAAAACAGTGGTCTATCATATTATTAAACCTATTGTGAAAAACACTCACCATATAATTGCATTTGTATTCAACCAAATTATTATTAATTATACATCAATCATAAAGTTTAATATGAAATATATTCACTTATTGTTTTAAGGCATTTTAATGCAACGGTTAAAATCTTATAAAATTCATTAAAAAACACTACTTGATCAAAGTTTATATTTAAACAATAAGCATGATATTTAATTCAAAATATTAAACAAATGATATGTTAAAAACAATATATTAACTGTCGCATTCCCTTGAATGCGTAGCCTAGTGAAGAATGCCAGACGTTTTTTAAACGTTGCCTGAAATATGATAATCTAATATATATAATTCTTTTACGTGGCTCCCAAATTTTGGCTGTATTTCTTTTCCGCCGGTGGCAACGTTTGCTTTGTTTTGCTTACGTGACTATTTCTCTTACACGGCGAATCGACCAATCATTGCCACTAAAAATGTCACATGCCAAATCTAGCTGAGGTGGCTCAACATGTAGCGCTTTCAAAAACGGAAACTGAAATAACCAGAGAGCATCAGTTGCGGCAATCTCATACTATTGCATACTAGCTGTTTTTTACCATTTACATGCTAGCTGTAAATGGTAAAAAAACAGTATAGTTTAATATTCATGATTTTTTTAATCATGCTAGTTGTAAACGGTTTCAAAACCATTAAGTTAAAATTTATTTTTACCGTAACTGAACCACATCCCACAGTTCATTTGATAAAACTGAACCACAACCTAATTCCAATACCCATTACTTAATGAAAAGCCTAGCTCCAACGTCCAGTTAAATTTCTTTTTTACAGTTCTCAAATCATGCTAGCTGTAAATGGTTTAAAAAACAGTATATTCATGATTTTTTTAATCATGCTAGTTGTGAACGGTATCAAAACCGTTAAGTTAAAATTTATCTCTACCGTAACTAAACCACATCCCACAGTTCATTTGATAAAACTGAACCGCAACCTAATTCCAACACCCACTACTTAATGAAACACCTAGCTCCAATATCCAGATAAATTTCTTTTTTACAGTTCTCAAATCATGCTAGCTGTAAATGGTTAAAAAACAATATAGTTTTATAGTCATAATTTTCTCAATCATGCTAGTTGTAAGCGGTTTCAAAACCATTAAATTAAAATTTATTTTTACTGTAAACTTAAGACTTTAAATGGATAGACTGCTGCAGTTTAGTTTAACGGAATTTTAGAATGAAAATTCTAATAGTGTATTGTACGTTTTGGAGAGTATTTGTATAGAAAGTTAGAATTTTCATTTGTTTCATTTTTGTTGTCGACTTAGGCTTTCCACACATATTTATGTATCAACAATAAGTAATAAAATAAAATCACATCTGAATGAAAAATTATTTCAATTAGTGAAAAATCTGTTTTATTCGTACAGCACTTAATTGGTAAGTATGTCACTGGAAACTTTATAGTTTAGTATTTTCAGTATACAAAACTATATTAGAATGTTGTAAATAATAAACTAATATATAATAAACGAATATTGTAAATAATAAACTAATAAGTAACGAAACTATTCATAATTATAACATTTAAAATTATTGAAATAAAAATATAGATTAACTATACTTACTATAATTAATCACTGAAATTATAGCTGTCGGTTATTCCCATGACTATCAAGTTTTACTATAATTAGTATTTTTCCTTACTAATTAGTACTTTAATATAAATTTTTTTTACAATACTCTAATTTTAATTATATTTAAAATGTTAACGAAATTGTATACATGTTATCACCCCGATTGGATATCTAAGAGTAATGTCATCGTAGGTTAATAGTGGAATTTGTCGATTCGAGAGCCAATGAGGTTCGACATACACACGTGACTTCGCTTACAGGTATCCAATTAAATCTGATTTAAATCGCATGGTTATGCTAAATCATTTCACTTCTTCTCGAGATGCAAGTACCCAATTGTTATGCTGGAATAAAAAGCAAAAATAAGTTTGTGTGTGTGAATTAAGAGCTTAAAATAACCTTAAACATGAACCATTTTTGCGACCAAATAATTAAGCTGTAGAAATAACATTATTTACAATGTTGAAATTGAAAACACTTCAGCCTGATCAATTGCAAATTTGTTTCAAAATATTTACATCAGATAATAAGGAAAGCCCAGAAAAAAATAATGTTTTCCATAGGTCACTTGATAAAAATTGCGTATTTTTTTGCAAACCTTTGTTTCGCCATTTCTTTACTCAAAAAAGAAAAATAATAATAATAATATTTTTCGTGTCATCTTGTAATTTTCTGCATGGTTTTGAGATTTTTTATATTCTAAATTTTACTGAGAAATTCTTAAAGTGTAGTTTTTTCTAACTGAAAACAATTCCGAAAATTAAAGAAAAAAATGAACATAATCAGTTTTTTTGAAAAAAGTACCTCGTCAAAACACAAGTGAGTAATAAAATTTAAAATAGTCAGGAATTTAGGTAGTTGTGAATGCTTTCATCACGTTATTCTGAGAGGATAATTTTTCTTCTGTAATTCCAATGGTTTTGCAATTACATACCGCGATACAACCAAATATCAACTGTTATGCCATGGCTGAACATTTGCTCGTTAGAACTAGATCGTTAACACTGATCTAGTGTAGTATGCATAGTGCAGTCTAGTAGTCTCTTATGTTTAACCACTTGGTTACTAATTCGAAATAAATTATTATGATGTTCTGAAACTAGAAATTTAAGCCTAAATTTTACATCGTACAATGTGCCTTCCAATTGAATGGAAAGAGTTTTCGATCGGGCAAACACATGTTATAGTTTATTGCTCTGAGTAAAAATCGATTTTATATTTGAAAAGTAATATTTAGCTTATTCATAAAAATAAACTATTTTAGTGGTGGCATTAAAAATTGGTGAGTTGTAAAAATATCTTCTGAGCGCAATAACTTTCTTACGTAAGAGATTGACAATTTCAGATATTTCCCCATAAAGAATAAAATTTAACAATAGAACTTTTATAACGCTGAAGTAATAGTATTATTATTTCATGTTTGACATTCAGTTGGCCATTTTTATCATCTCTGAATCCCGGAATTTTTCAGAGAAAAGAAAGATGAATACTTTTCATCTTTGTCATCTCATTCCTTTGTAACTGTTCAAAAAATTCTTAGCTAGAAGAATTTGGGATAAAGATGAACTCCAAGAAACTAATATATCTATAAGCTTTAAAAAAGATGGGGAGCAAAAAAAAGTGAAAACTCGTAAAAAAAAATGTCAATTCAAGCTCTGCTTCGTCGGGCAGAAACTGTTTTCTATGTTGTCTCTTTTTTTTTCTTCTTCTGTATTCTCTTCTTCTTAACAAGTGAATTGAAGCTACCTGTCATATAGGGCCCGCAATTGTGCTGCCAACGGAAATTGTAATATAATCTTTAAGAAGACATTTTTTAAGATTTTCCTGTACTAGCCTTTTGTTGCTGAGAAGCGAGGTTGCTTGGGTAAAAGGAGCCATTCAAAGACCAGACGAAGAAGGAAAAAACGTAAGATCGAACGTTTGTTAGGCTTAAGGGGCAGTAGTTTTTCAAAGAAAAACCCGAATATAAGTGGGATTTATGTGACCCAATAGCTGCTGGCACTTTTGGGATTACACTACACATCCGCTCTTCTTGTGGTAGAATTGTCTTATCTTTTCTTTTAGCTTTTTTTATACGCCAGTATTGAGACTTCGTACACCTTTATTCTACTTGGCGACACTTTTGTCTCGCATAAATTGAATTTCCAACCGTAACACTTTCAGGTGGTTAGGGCAAAACATCTAACAATAGATATTGCCTTTATCCATTGTGCTCTGAAGATTTTTCGAAAGACAAACAAACTTTTTTAGAAAAGTATAAGAAAATATGAGGCTTTTCTTAGAAGCCAAACATAATGTGGCCATACATAAATATTTAATATACACTAAAAGAAAATTGCATATAGCCTGGCAGCTAAGTAGGGAAGCTTATATCAACAAAAAATTTATAATTTTTTCTTCTTAATTTTTTTTCGTAACTTTTTTTTTAGTAAACTACAAGAATAAATGTATTGTTACTGAAATCAAAATGAAGAATTGAAACGAAATGAGAATTCTTTAAAATTACTACATGAATTTTGGAATATATAAGAATAAAAAATTTTCAATTTTTAAAAAGAAAAATATTAAATGTTTTTATTACGTCATATTTCATTTTATTCACCTTGAATATCTATTCAAAAATATTTATTAAATGTGATGTTTGTTTTTTTCACTCTTTCTATAACTTTATTTATATGTATTTTAATGGTTCTGATAACCCATTTCTCATATAATGGAAAGAAATATGCTTTTGCAACTAATTTATAGTTTTATAAAACTCACCATATTGAGTGACTGTATTATAATATCTAGAAGCTAGTACTAAGACGCGTGCAAAGAAAAAAATTAAAAAGAGAAAATATTCATACTTAATGAGACGCAATAGCTCAGTGACTAAGGGATCTGTCATTGAGAAGAACTGGGGTTCGATCCCCGGCTTTGGTTTCAAGTCCTCCCAGCATCAAATCGGGAGTCCCCAGCTTATCTAAGATGTAAAAAGGCTGTTGGCAAGCAATTTCTTTTCTTTTTTGTCCTAAGCCAGTTTGGGCAGTGGGGGCGCGATTGTTCCTGTTTTTTCAGTGGCGCCATCTATGGCCAGAAATTCGACTTCTGCCACGCCATACACACAGCCACAACCCGTTTATAGGGCGGGTCACATTCACACACAGAGAGAAGGGATTCGAACTTGCCCGGGATGCGAACAAAGTACTTTTCTGATGCAAGGACAGTTCTCTGCTCCCTACACAGGCCGGTCGGCGTTAGCGCGCAATGCTGGCTACATAACCATTATTATTACGATGATGAAGAAATTACTTACTTATCCTCTACGTGCCTTGGGCACTTAAGGCCTCCAGCATATCCCTCCAACGCCTCCTGTCTTTAGCAATAGATCTTGCTTCCTCCCAGCCAGATATTCCACATTCTTTTAATTCGCCCAAAAACATGCGCTGGATGGTAAGTCTGGGTCTTCCTCTTGTTCTCTTACCATCAGGGGCCCATGTAAGCGCAACAGATGAAATTTTTTCTTTGGGCATTCTAAGGATATGTCCGAGCCAGCTCCATCTTCGTTTTTTAATTTCATCTTCGATTGTTTTTATTTTAGCTTTCTTTAATAGATTTTGATTTGATACTTTGAAGGCCAGAAAATTTTAAAAATAAATCTTAAACATTTGTTTTGAAAGGTTTCTAATTTTTGTATTTCGATCTTAGTCTGTTTCCAGGTTTCTGCGCCATATAATAGTACTGCTCTAACAATAGCTTTGTAAACAACTATTTTTGTCTTTATTTCAATATTTGACTCTCTCCAAAATTTATGTAATCCCTTAAAACATGTTCTTGCTTTGATTATTCTCTGTCTAATATCTTCGCTACTTCCACCTTTTTTATCTACAATAGAACCTAAATAGCTAAATGACTCTATGTCATCTATTTCGTGATTTTCGATTTTAATTTTGTCATTTTTCTTTTGATTTATTCTCATTACTTTAGTTTTCTTCTTGTTCATGAATAAACCTACACTATTTGAATATTTGTTGAATTTGTCTGTTTTAAGTTGAAGGTCTGTACATTTGGATGAAATAAGTACGATGTCATCAGCAAAATCAAGGTCTTCTAAAGTAGTTGTGAAATTCCACCTTATTCCTCTTTTTTCATCTTTCAAGCTGTTTCGCATAATCCAGTCTATCACCAGTATAAATAAAAATCCCGATAAAACACATCCCTGTCTCACGCCAGTTTTTACTAAAAAGAATTCAGTTAATTCTCCATTAACTTCTATACATGCTTTGCTGTTATCATACATATCTTTGATTATGTTAATATATTTTTCTGGTATATTATAAAGTGATAAAATTTCCCATAATTTCTCTCTCTTAACTGAATCAAAGGCTTTACTGAAATCAATAAAGTTTAAATATAAAGAGGTGTTAAATTCTAAGCTTTGCTCAATGATATTTCTAAGTGTGAAGATTTGCTGCATTGTTCCACTTCCACTGAAGAAATTATGGAGCCTTAACCTCCATGATCTCCGCCTTGTCAGACAATGGGCTTTAATTGGAATACTTTATTTTTCACAAAAGTTCCATTGCTGGTTAAACTTCGACCAGAGGCAATTTCTAAGTCACATTATATGCCGGCTATTGATATTTTCGTTGATTCGACGGTTTAAAGAAGATATGTAGTTCCTTCACCGATTTCTTGCAGTTATTTTGTCCCAACTGGTTCTATGGATTATAGATTAGGGTCAGTTGGGAACTCTTAGCAGTCTTCGCATTTGGTTTATTCCGTTCTACCCATATTTATATATGGTCGAAACTGAAAAACAATATGAATGAAGCACAAATCAAATACTGAAATGAGCATACAATAGTTTCGGTTCTATAAACAAGAACCTTCCTCAGTGTCTAAACACCAAAAAATTAGTTTTGTGTTTACATGCGGTACATACAGTCATACATATATCCCTGCATATAAACATTCTTCTTTATTTATACAGATAAGGATTTCAGTTATTATTTACAAATAAATTGTGATGTGGCTGGAATAGTCAGGTGGATAGGTCACTGTGCCTATGTCCAAGAGGTCGTGGGTTCGATCAACGCAGGCCAAAGACTCCCAGTGTAGTAAATGGTGACTGGAGTAAGTTAAATCTGCCAAGTCCCAAAGTCCTTTATGTTCCCGTAACAAATCATACCTCTGGGGGAACTGATCCGGGAGTTTCTGGATTGGTTCAAATTTACTGGTTGTCTTCTGGATTGGTTCAAAATTACAAGGCTACGGAGTTGAACGTTAGTAGTCGTAAACCCAAAATTACGTTGGCTGTTCAACGACAGTTATAAAAAATATATAAATAAATAAAATTTGCTAGAATAGTTGCAAAATATGTTTTTATCTCAGTTTGCGAAAGCAAGATGTAACTTATTTTCGTTCGACCCTGCATTGAAATTTGAATAGAATTAGGATGTATTTCCCCCCGCAATCATTTTTCCTATACTGTGGAAAATTTAAGATGATACTAATCAAAAACTAAAAAAATAACTGTACAAATTCAAGATGAATGCATTCATTTTATTTCTTAAGAAATCATAAAATAAAAGATTTGTGATTTTTTTTCATAATTTTGAAAAATTTTAAATTGATAGTTAAGAATTATGGAGTCAAGTTAAACAATGGATATTTTTATCGAAGAATATTAATAATAAATAATAAAAAAATTTATTGCAAAACACTTAAATTTGTAAGTACTTTTAGTTTTTAAAATTTTTCAAACTGCCTTATGAAGGGATTGTGAAACTTATTTTAATACCATTTAAAGGCATAATTATTAAATTTTTACAAAAATGTTGCTGAGTATTCTTAGTTATATTAAGCTAAAGGTTTTCAAATATTCTAATAAATTTAAATTTAAAAACATTTTCAATTAGTTAAATTTTAAATAATTTTTGATTATTTTTAATTATGACATAAAATTTATAGTTTGAATCATTAGTTCTTTCACATATTGCAGAATGTTTTTATATTGTATTTCATTAAATTTTGGTTCTGTAACAAAATTCACAAAACTGAGATAATAGGTAATTTATTTGCCATGAAATTGCCTAAAAAATACCACATTTATAATAATTTTTAATTATAATAAAAAATTATGAACAAATAAAGGAATTTAAAATAGCATTTTTAAGTAATAAAATTGTACCAAATGTTGTCCAATGTATTGGAAGCTGGAATTGTTCATAATTGCTAACAAAAGTAATCAAAGTGATCAACGCCAAGCTTTAAAAGCAAAATTTGACTAAAATCAGACTTAAAATCAGACTTATTATTTTTTATGCAAATGATGAAGTGAAATAATGATATATTTTTTGTGCTATAATTAAACGGTGAACAAATCATTTATTTACGCTGGAAAGCGAAGAATTCAGAATATGAAGTGTTTTCTTATCTAGATGAAAATCTACTGTTTTAATTTCGGGTTGGGCTATTCATTTGCTGGGTATAAATAGTTAATTTGGCATGATTGTAATCAGTTAAAAATAATAAGATTAATGCTTTCGTATCCAAGCCAGCTATTGTAATGGTCGAGCTTAATTCTGTTTTGTCCCTGTCAGTCACGTGACCAGAAAACAAAGGAATTGTTGACTAGACTAGAAATGGTTACATGAATTATAATAGTTCTCGAAATCACAGGTTAGGGGAAGTTATTTCTTTGACGACGGTATCATTTTTAAGTGCTAAAATTTAAAAATATAATAATATGAATTCGGAATTCAACTGCGTGATATATACAATTTTATTGGCCCTTGCTATTGCAACAAAATAAAGAGTTTCATGTTACGAATTTAGATATTAGAATCTAAATTTAGAATTTAGATATAGAATCAAAAAGTTACTAAGGTCTCATGTTTTTTTAATCAAATAAAATAATTCAAAATAAGTTATTTTTCGATACCTACACTTATTCGGTGCTTAAAAAATGGATAAAAATTATCTAAGTTAAATTCAGTTTATTATTTATTCAGTTTATTTTATTATTAAAAATTATTTTTCTAGTTTACAAAATGAGTTTTTTTTTAAGTTACTTTAATTTTTTTTCCTTTAATGCTTTTCATCTGTTTTATTTTTCGACAATAGAATTTTTTGTTTAAAAAAATTTGGGAAAATTACAAATTCAAATTTAGTTTATTGTTTTGTAAAACAAAATAGAAATTATCAACTAACTAGTAATAATAATTGAATAGTTTTTTTAACTTAAATGTGTTAAATTAAATATTCGTTATTGCTTCTGCTAACAGCCAATTATATATATATATATAATATATATATATATATATATATATATATATATATATATATATATATATAGGTGATTCTCACGAAACATGACAATTCGGACCAAAAAATTTCTTCAAATTTAAAGTATTCAAAATAATCTAAAATTTTTTGTATATTTCTTTACGTACATTTATTAATATCTTATAGACAGCAGTGTAGTTTATTGACATTTGCTCGAGAGAAAAAAAATAAAATAGAAATTCACCAAATCTTGAATGCCAGGAAAATGGCATATTACCTTAGAAGTTTAAAAAAATAGCCATTTTAAGTTAATAGTAAGTAACTCAACTTAAGCCTTTATGTTAGATGGACCATAAATTGCTTAAATTAATTCTTCTTATCCACTGTAGAAAGGAACAATAAAAATTTTGTTGCTGATATGTACAGAATAAAATTGTGTATAATAATCAATCATTAAATATTTAAATAACTTTGATTACATCCAAGCATATTGTATCCAATCATATTACAATCATACTTAAACTTGGTATTAGGTTAATATTTGCTTTCCCTCTTTACAGTATTAGCAGTTAAAAAGAGTTTCTGGTAATATAACTTTACTTTAATTTAATATTTTTACCGAAGACGTTTATATTCTTCAGAAAGCAACAGTATTTCTTATAATAACTCAGATAAATCTATGTAGTTTTTCTTATTAATGATTTCAATAAGCCAGGAAAATGACAGCATAAAAACCTACTCACCTTGAAAAATTTTTTGAAATAGATTTTGAGCCAGAAAATTGGTTCTTTATTTATGCAACAAGACATGCTCAGATAGGAAGGTATCTAATCCATCTATTAACATAAGATATTGATTCCTGGCGCTATCTATTTTGGTTATAAATCAGTAAATAAAAGTAGCTAGGAAAATGACAGATTTTCATGGGACAAACAAATTATTGACAAAAAAAATTATTTTAAATGAAGTTTTAGTAAACAATACCCTTTGCGTATATTCCAGAAATGCTTACATAGGATAAGATAAAAAAAATTTGATTTTGAAAAATGTATGGAAAGTTTTGAAGCTAGTTATTATTGGAAATATTGTTTGGGACACTCCAGGAAAATGACATTTTGATATTCAATTAAATTTTTTAAGCATACAAAACAGTCAATGCAAGTGCAAAGTAATTTTAAAATGCTAACAGAAATGCTAATTATTATTTTTTTTCTTAAGAAAGTTCTTTTAGTATTATAGTACTAGATTTTGGAGCAAGGGATAGTGAATTGTCATGTTTCGTGAAAATCACCCATATATATGTGTGTGTGTGTGAAAGAAGGGATGAAATTCAAGTAGTTTATTCATAATTTAAGTCTATAATTTAAACAACAATGATTACCTACTTGAATGTTCTTTTTTTGATTAATTTTAAAATTTTAAAATATTTTTTAATTAATTTTAAAATTTTTGTTCATTTATTTATTTATTTTTCTATTTGTAATTAAATTTTCTGCCTTAAAGAGTTTTGTTATGTAAACTTTTCAAATCATTTTTAATAACTAGACTTTTCTCATAGATGGCTGCACTGAAATGTAATTTGCTTTATATTTTTTCGATCAAAAATATTTTTAAAATTATTTTGTACAATTTAAACTATAAGCACGGTTTCATATTCTTTTCTTCGTCTCGAAATTTTGCTAATTGTTAAATTAGTATATCTATTTTTAATACATTTTTTTACTTTTGATCCTAGCCGTTAAGTTTGTTTTCTGCTTTCTTTTATCTCAAAATAATAAAATAATAAAAATTTGGAGAAATAACAAATTCAATTGTGGTTTATTATTTCTCAAAAAATTTCTTTAATTATTTTAAATGAGTTTGTTTGTTTTCTAAATGCAACGAATGATTTCAGAATAATCCATTTATACAATATCCGTAGATTTATGATATTCTGAAATTTCCAGAACTCTGACTTTGCAGTTTTCACATTTTACAAAACATTTTTCGAAAATGCCATTAATATTTACAATAAATAAAATTAATAACGATACTTTTCAGCATTTTTTTTTCTTTTTTCATATAAAATTTCTTTAATGTGATTGTATGCAAGCCGTTTCTTTCTAATTTTTCAAACTCTATAGTTCATGTTTCTAAAATTTATCTTTGAAAATATTTTAAAAACATTTTCATTACTACATTCATTTCATTAAAAACATTTTCATCGCTTATTTTCATTATTTTCCAATGATTTATTTTAATCTCACCCGAATACTTGCCAAATTGTTTTCAGACAGATTTATAAACTGAAAATAAATGAAGAATAAACGTTACAAATAACCTTCTATATATTCAAGGTTTTTGACTGAAAGATGCACTATGCGGAACGAATTAAACGCAACCTCATTTACAAAGTTTGGCCTCTACCTGTGATGTCAATTGTCGAGGGAGTCATCTTTGACCACACCCTAAAGCCCCAAAGTGACATTTTTTTTTCCTTTCAAAATTATGCGTTAAATCCTTATTATTAGAGCTAGTGTGAAGTTAACGTGAAAGCTTTGAGGCAGGTCGCAGCACCTTTCGAATTTTAAGCAGTTTTACTAATTTTTGAGGAGAACTGGCAGACAAGATGTATGAATGATAAGGTGTTAATATATTCAAATCTTAGACATAAAAGTTTTAGTGTTTAGTTTTATAAAATGAAGCCCCATTTACTTAAAATATCACGACTGCATTATTCATCCGGCTTCAGAAGGGTTGACTGATTAGGGCTTTGTGCTGAGGTTGATTTCGTCTCGGCCTAGTAAAAATTATGATCCCATGGGCAACACCCTAATTTACGCATCTATTTGATAGCCCTAAATAAACGCAGATTATGTCATGCAAAGTTTTAAAACTTGTTTGAAATAAAGGACGTACTTCAGACTTTGAATAGCCAACTTAACACGGAGAAACAATCTGGGAAAATTACCGTACTGTATTGTAAAGACATTTCTGGTAAAAACAAACATGGTTCTGGTAATAAAAAATTAAGTCATTCAAAACATTTATTTAGTAATTTTTCAGTTCATGCAGTAACGGTTTGCCAGAAATTGAGATTTTTAAAACTATAGTTCTTATTTGCACACATTTAATAGAAATATGCGAAACCAGAAAGTAAACTTAACCTAACTAAAAGCTTTTACCCTATGCTGTAAGCCATCATGGAAAAATTACCCAAACTTTATAAAATTTACCGCATTTTTTGACATATTACAAAACCATATTTAATTTCAAATTTTATCAAAGTACTTAGGTAAAAATTACTAAGTTTTTAGTGTTCCCATAGAACCAAAAACACGACAAATTTTACCATATTTTGGTAGATTCGTTTAGCTCAATTTTTCTTTAAAAACCTCTAAAATGCTATAATTGTAAATTCTCAATTTTAAAGCAGAAATACAAAACTAGACTGTTTAATTTAAAATAAAGCTAGTCAACTGGAAGAAATTCATATATCTAAGAAGCACAAGAAACAAATAAATAAAACTTAATAAAATAGAGGAGTTCTACATTGAGTGCTAGCTGCCCTGGGTAAATCAAATCCTGTTTGGAGCATTTTCATAGTATCGAGCTGCGGAACGTACTTACATTTTGAAAACAAAATTGTAAAAATATAAAAATAAATTAGAATTGATTTGGGAACAGCGAGATAAAATATCTATTTTTCATACAATCCCGATTGCGTTTCGAAATCTATTTAGAAATTCTTAGTACTGCGAATTAACGATATTTTTTTTCTTTGCCCTTTTACATCGTGAAGTAATTTAAAAACTACATTCCAGTAACTTTTTTTTTCATGTATTTAAAAACGCTAAATGAGATTTAAATCTTACACCTTAAGAGTAAGAGAAAATATTTTTTTTAAAATGTGTCGCAAACTAAAATCGAAAATAAATGCACTCTTAGAAAATTTGGATTGCAGTTTGAGCTCTTTAAAATACATTATCGTTATGTTTTATCTGATACTTTTTGCGATTTCAGTTAATTTATAAATTCGTTTTTTAAATTTAAAAAAAAAATGTTTATGTAATATTTTTTACTAATAGACACAGTTTTTTCCGTTGTGTAATCACTGAATTACAAAAACTGATTAACTTGTTTCAGCGTTAATTGATTTAATTATTAATTATCACGACTCTTCTTATTTAAATTTACTTGTTGATTCTAAGTGCGCAGTGCTTCATTAACTAATGTAGCGCCTTCTACATTCTCCACCATTGCTGTCACCCAGAAATTAATACCAGCATCGCTCTATTTATCACCGAGAACAAAAACCATTACCCAGCACGCAGCTTGAATTAATACGAAAAACCACATACAATAGGGCGACGTGAATTCTTTTCATTTCTCTCTCAAGACAAACTCATTCTTTGGTAATGTACTGAGAGTAAAAAAAAGTAAAAAAGAACACAAATAGACATTATGTCACCGATTATTAATGCGCCAACTGAGGAAATGGCATAAAGTCTATTCATACCACTCAGAGTGAACGATTCATTTGAAAATCCCAATGGATGGACTATAAATTATCTTTTGGACTGAACCAAAAATAGACCTCAGTCTTCACCAGGTAAATGTCAACTGGGTTAGAGGATTGTGGATCAATTAGTATATGCCATTAATGGAATCACATACAGATGTCACTGTTGCCATTAATGGTCCCCTCTGCAAGTGCTAATGATTCCTGAAATATCTCCAGAGTAATATTTAAAAGTGATAATGAAACGATTATGACTTCAAAGGGAGGACATGCATGGACAAGTGAGGTGGTTTTAGCTAGGCGTTTTTTATTTTTTCATTCCAGTTTAATCTACAAAGCGAATGGAAATATGGTATTGCTAAGTAAATGGTTCTAATTAATGTAAGAGGTTAGAAAATGTAATTTTTTTAGAACATAAGTTAGATACTTGGTTGAGAAAATGTTGCTAAATTCATATCTGACTAAAGTAATTAAAAACTTCACTAACAGTTTCTAGTCATCTCATAGAAGAGTCTGTTACAATTTTTGGAGAAAAAAGAAAAAGGCAACGTCATATTTTATTTAATGGATTTGCATTAAATTTTGGTTTTGCACATTTGGTAATAATTTAATAAGAAAGTAATTAAGAAAATTATTGGAGCGCATATCAATGAAAATTACTTGTTAGTAGTTATCGGCGATTATCTCGTACTACGACATTTCATCTAATGGATTCAAATTAAAAAAAAAGTATGTTATAATTTTAAAAGTAAAATAGTTTTATTTGAGGTTGTTTATAAAATTGTTTTGATAGGTAGGCATTAAAGGTGTGAATATTAATTTTATTGGATTGCTAAACACGGTTTTAAAGTAGATATATTTTATTGATTACTAAACTGGCAAAAATTGTATTACAGAGAAAAGCGGAAAAGTTAAAAACAAATTAGATTATAAGGATTTTTTTTTTTTTTTGTGCGTAGTATGAGGCATTACTACCGCCTGCTCGTCCATTCACCAATACTCGTTATTGCCTTCTTTCTTCATTGTTTTTTCCCCTTACTTGTCAATTATTATACACAAAACACAGAAAATGTTATTTTCAAATTATAAAATTGTTGTAGCGTTATTGTTGCAGCGTAAGAACGTTTTGTTAATATTTTAATCGTAGACGATTACCCGGATTTGAAAAATAATTATCTGTACTTGAAAAAAATATTTACATGAAGAATGCAGATTGTGGGACTGAACAAGAAGAGATAAACGAGAAGTAAGTAGAATTAAATAAATTTGAAATAGTTTTACTCGTTGACGAGACGTATAACAATCCAAATAGGGAACGTTTTTCAACTATCTTATTAAGGCTTTTTATTTGTAAATACTAAAAATTTCTAAAAATGTTAAGATTTATGTCTGGCAACATGTAATTTCTCTCGTTTTAACTTTTCTTTTGTTTTCACTCAGTATTTTGTCAGTCCTTTTCGCGAAACACTATTTTAAATCTCTTATAACACCAGAATCGTTGATGCTAGGGTTCTGAAATAGTTAAAAAAAATAATACCATTGTTAGAAATTAAACCATAAACGATTATTGTTTAAGATTTCATTGCACGTTCCTTAATGTTCAAATACTTTTTATATAAGTTCAATTATCAAGAGCAGATAGCGTGGCTACGTCATGGAATTAGAATTCCTAAAGTTATCAGAAACTATGTGCTTATTTTACTTATAGTTGAGGTTTTCAAACGTGATTTTATAAAATTAAATAATTTAAAAGCAGCGGGAATTGAAATAAAAAGAAAAAGTTATGCAATAAAAAGCAAAGTTAAAAGTGAAAACATACTACCACGTTTAAGGGAACCGTAAAAATTGCCATACCAATTAACCAAAAGTGCCATAAAAATTTGACGCCAATGCTACTTAATTAATTTTGGGAATTAGCTCTACTAATATTACGGTAGTAGGGGCTGATTTTAATAGGTACGAAATGTACTTTCATATGTTCTAGTATAAATACTGTTTCTTTTTTCAGTGACAGCAGAAGGGATAAGTACAGGGAAAAATTTCTTGATTAGGGAAACATTTGACTACCGTGATTTGTCCACGAGCATCAGCCAAATGATTCTGGTTAAACTTGATCTTTATTTCGATGGGGTGAACTTCGAACAAAAGTGTTTTGCTTACTCTAATGAAGAAAAACCAATGGGAATTGTAATTAATAAAATATTTCTTAGCTTTATTCATTTTGTTGGCGTAAGTCTTTTAATTTTGGGGATAATTTCATAATGTTGATCATAGCCTTGAAGTAGGTATTCGAGTGGTGGTAGTAGTAATTTATTAACGTCGCACTAGTGTTGCACAATGAGCTATTTTATTTTATTTAATAACCGTCATTGAATATCACACCCAATATGAGTTTACGAATCTCAATGCTATTCTTGAATGTTAATCTGCTCCTTTTTTTAAATCCTTGATTACTTAAAATGGTTTCTTTAAGTGACTATTAATTTATTTAAGCGATATAGTTTTTCTCATACCGCAACAGAGAATTGTTTCCAAGTTTGAAATATTTATTGATGTGAGAGTATCATTCACCAACAGATAGAGGGAAATAGATAATTTGAATAGAGATTAGGTAGATAGACTAAATTTGACTTATGGATAATTTAACTAGGAAAAAAAACCAACTTAGAAAAATTTAAAAAAATTCAGAAAATAACACTAATTAAGTAATTTATACTTTTGTAAACATTGGTAGTTCCCTAATTTGTTAAACTTTTGATACTCCTTACAAAATACACTTTAATGTGTAATATTCATTATATCAATATCGAGATGCAAAATTACAGAACGATTCCCAAACAGTATCAAGTTCCAAAAATAAAACCCTAAAAACTAAAAGTAAGTTGTAATATTAATATTCCAGCTAAATTAAAAAAATAGAAAAAACAGCTATCTGTTCAGTTTCTTCTCTTTTTTAAACCCTTGTTTATTCATTGGCCTTGTTCCCGACAGCCAAAGTTCAACTTCGTAGCCTTGTAATTTTGAATTCCTTCCAGAAGACAAGGGAACTCTAAGATCAAGTAGTGGGAGAAATTTGCCTTCGTTGAGGACTTTTATGATGGAAATAACCCGCATTTGCTTTGTTTCAAGGAGAGGAAAATGAAGGCACGGTTAGCTTAACTGAAAATCCGTGATCCGTCTACCACAGATACCCATGATAGTTTACGACAACACTGTTGATGAGAGCCGGGTGTGGAATTCGCATCTACCAGCCATTGCTGGGACTCGAACCCAGGCCACCTCATTGGGAGACGAGAGTTCTATCCTCTGAGCCACCACGGTTCAATTACATAATATTGTGCAAATAGCCTAATCACCCACTTAATGTTACCATAATATTGTGCAATTTGTACATTACCATTTAACGATTGCTTATAACAACAGCAACAAATATTAAAAAAAATTGAAAAAGCCAAGAATGCATATCAATTAATTTTACTAAGACTGAAGTGAGAAGCAAGAAATAATAGAAAAAATGAGCATAAGAAGAAATAAATATTTACTCCGCACAATAGTTTATAACCTTTTAAACACTTTGACACAATCCACAAACAATATTTTCTCGACATACAATGTCTATCGAAATGTCAAATTACATAACGTTACCCAAATCATTGTCAAGTTTCGTCAAAAAGTCTAAAAAAAAATGTGAGTAAACAATATAGATATTAATATTTTAGGTAAACTAAAAAGCATAGTATAAAACTGGCTTTTTTGCCAGTCTTTCCTCTCTTTATTTTTAAATTCGTGTTTACTTAGAAGGAGTTTTTTTTTAAAGTAACTATTACTTTATACTAAGAATATAGTTTGTTTTTTCTCATACGATGCCAGAAAAATTGCAGCCAAGACACCAAATTTATATTGATGCGGGAATATAATCCATGGAATGAGAGAGGAAGAGTAGATTGAATTTAAATGATGAAGTGAGAAGGGAGTTGTCAAATATAACGAATTATATTCCATTCCATGGAACATCATCCCCGGGGGGAAATCGGGATAGACAGCCATTTTAAACTTTTGTGAGTTCCACTGATAAGAAAATTTATGGGTTGCAGTGAATATGGCTTTATTCTTTTCCTGGAAGTTACCTACTTGTAATTCATCTTTGTACGCATCAAATGTTAGAATCCAGAAGGGCACATTCATGTAAAAAGAAACATTGTACGCGTATTTTGCGTGGGATGGTTACCAAACTGAAAAATGTATGCTGTTTTCTGTTTTATATTTATGTATCTCGTAAGATTTTGATCTTAAGGAAAAAATTGACTGTTATTTATCTAAAACGGGTTACTGTTTCAACCTTTTTGAATTTCCTCAAGTTTTGAAAAAAGTTTCATTTTTTTATTCAACTTTTAACTTAAACTTTTAGCTTTATTTATTGCTTAAAAGCTTTCCCTGTCTATTTTCAAACTTCATAACTGATGGGACATTTTAAGTACTGATTATAACAATATTTCATGGTTCTTATTGATTTCTCTGATTTTAATGTACTGTTTTAATTTATTGACAAATTTTAACCAACCAGTTTTCGCCCTAATTTTTTGGTGCTATTTTTAATGTTTTTAAAATAATTTTAACTGTTTCTAACTTAATCTTATAAAGGTTCAATTGGGGCTTATTATCTATTAACCAATTTTGTATCATTAATTTAAACTATTTTCTCATTTATTTTGTATTGTTTTAATGTATGTCTAAACTCACCTGTTTGTTAAGCAACGGACAATGATACGTGATACGTACTCATTGTTTTAATCGTTGTATGTTTTACTTTATTTGATTCTAATGTTTTGAAATTTTAGTCCACTATAAGACACCCACATGTTAGGATGGATTGCCCACTATAAAACACAATATGCTGGGGTTATTTCTTACCCAATATAAAACATTCTGGCTGTTGTTTTCTTTGTTATTTTTTGTTATTATTATTATTATCGTAACAATGATCAATGTGGTCAATATGTTCAACTACCTGTCCATTAGAAGAATTATAATGATCCTGTTGCCATATTTGATGTAATGCCATATTTGTTGTTTTCAATAACCGCTAATCAAAGGTACCCGTAGTGAGGGCCTGGGTTCCCCTCAACCAGGAACTATAGGAGTTGGAGGTTATAACCTTTTCGAATAACCCAGGGTTTGGGACCGAAGATTAAATCCTAATCATTAAAGCGAAACATTTTAAATCAGATTAAAATAACGAGATATGTGGTCCCATAAAAAAGCAATACACTGTTTCGCGATTATAGAATAGACTAACACTTGTAGGTACCTTTATTTTTTTTCTTCCTAATATGCTCATGTTTATACTTTTGGGCAATAAAATATTTATATTAGTATTATAATTGCAAAAAAAATATGTATATACAATCAGATCTCTATTGAACAAAGTCGCTAAATCCCGATAATAAGTTCGTTATATGGAAAATTCGTTTAATAGAAAATCACCTTTTGAAACACTTAAACAACACAAAACAGGTTTTAATTTCATAAACACTAGACATAATTAAAATAGCAATTGATTCACCTTTATCTTGTAAACTAGTATCAACTATTTATTTTATAAATCTTAATATTATAAAAGTAATCGGCATGAATAGAGCAAAAAATAATCCAGTATTACACTATCAGAATAATACATTTTCACCTAAATAAAGCTAAATTTATGAATGAAATTATAGTTGCATTTATTATAAAAGTAATTTTAAACATACATTATCACATGCGTTTTTAAGTTTAATTGCTACTGATAAAATCCCATAACTTTGTCCGAGTATTTCGTTTGAAGTGCAAACAAAAAGAGAAAGGGATTTTACCACTTTTTCTAAAAGTTAAGTGACTTCGAAAATCAATTCAAGATCATTTTCAATCAATACAAGGTCAATTCAAGGTCAAGGTCCCATAAAATGCATTAACAAGTATGAAATGTTCAGAAATATTTTGTGAAATCGGGAAAGTGGATTTAAAAGAAAAGTTCGTTAAATAGAAAATTCCCATCGCTATTTCGAAGTTATTTTACGAAGAAATTTCCCAAAAGGTTTCTGGTTCCTCGAAAAAATTTGCGAAATAGAGAAATTCGCAAAATGGAAGTTCGTTAAATAGAAGTTCGACTGTATATCGGCACTTTATACAGAAATAGCAAGTGCATTTTATTCCCGTATTTTACACGATTAACTTTGATTTTCTCTCCACTGGAAAATAGAAAGTCGTAATAAATTTATCATATTTTTAGAAAAAACAATGATACTATAATAGACAAATGAATTCTATCATATCTAAAAGTGACTTATTCATTTTTACTGCCACATAAACACAAAATCAAATTGAGTTAGATTTATAATAGTTATATCAATAACTATTTATATCAAAGTGAGCATATTGTCGTTTGATGCACCGAGGTAATTAAATTTTACCTAACTATTACCTGCTTCCTTTTTAATGCCTACATCTTATAAAACTTCAGTGCGGTAGTATCAACAGTATAGTTATTGAATCTTTTATAGTTTTATTTCTGAAGATCGCGATGAAAGAATATTTGACAAAATAACAATTCCAATCCTATTGATTATTTTCTTTGAGCACATTTTCTGTATTTCAATACAGAAAAATATGAAATAATTATAAATTTACGAGAATTCCATGATTCAGTTTGTTATTAATGTCTACTAAGAATACGTTTCAAGAATTTAGACGCTTTGAGTTTTCTCTTGTCTTTGAGAGATATTAAAATAAATGCTTTTAACGATGCAAAGATTTAACGTTGTTTGTTATTTATTTTTAGCTAAATATTCCAATTAAGGTCTGTAAATGAAATTAAATTTAAAATTATAACACGATGAAATGCAAATTGTCAAAGAATTTTATTGAGAAAAATAATTGAATTCGAGAATAACTGTTTCCATAATTAATATTATTAAAGAAAAAATTTTACAATGAAACTGTTTATTTTGTGTTTAACTATTGATAACAAAAAATGTGCATAAAAATAAGGCAGAATATTTATACGTATAAATGTGTGTATTATATACTAATTGCTGACCATTTTTACTATATCATACTAATTGCTCCTCCCAAAAAGAATACAATTTGGTGGCGTGATAATAACATTTGGAGTAAATCAAATAATAATTGCGATAACTAAATCAAAATCTACAGTATTTAAAATATTTATATGTTATTTTTTCTGTTCACATGATAATGATTTTCTGGAAATTTTAGTTTTCTAAATTATTGCTCTTATTACCAAACATTTAATATAAAACTGAAAAGTAAATCGATCGGCTTAAATGGCTTTTATGTCATGCTCCAAAGTATCATGATTAAATTACCAAATGTGATACCATTTATAAATTTTAATACATATTATAAGAGAAAATTTTATTGTTAATTTTACCAAAACTATTAGCAAGGCTCTTCGGTGAAATTTACTGAGCTTTTCTTGTTCCCATAGAGCCAGAAGCACAGTAAAGTTTAGCAAGCACCTTGTACTTTCGACCTGACTGCTTATTTTGAATCTTACAATCGATTCATTTGCTACATCCCAAAGAAAGAGTTTTCCATAGATGTTATAAGGGTGTTGATAAAGGTGTTGCTAGGTTCCATAGGTGATGATAAAGACTCTATAATATGAGCGAATAGCTAGCTTGTCACTCTAATCAATCGCAAATTAGTTTCCTCCCACACTTTTATGACTTATTTATCTTTGCTTCCCAAATTATTGTAAGTAAAATCATCATTAATAGTTTCGTGGAAAATAGTCATGAAGTTCTCATTTTAAAAGGAACCACCACTTGTTTCTGGCATTAATATTTGCGCTTTCAAACTTGTCTCCATAAATCTAAATAACGGAAACTCAACAAGAAATACTAAATATCTAATAAGTCGTGGGAAAATTGGTTAAAATTTTAATATCATAGGTTAAATAATACTCTATAGTTAATTTCTCTTTTGATGAATTTAATTTCTAACTTATATAATATGTATACTACTCTTAGTATGAAGCCACTACGAAATATACAACAACTAATAAAAACGAAAAGTATGCATTTGTATATGGAGAAATTAGGGTATTTATTTGCTTCGGAGGGTGCTTAAAAAGTTATTACGACAGTACTTATTATATTGGATACCTATAATAGGTCCCCATTAACACAGTACCTATAATGGCAAAACCAGTTGTATTTATTACTACAATTGGTCAAAACTCATAGGCGTCAGTAATCGTTTGACGATTTCTTACAAACCTCGAAATAATCACCGATATAAATTCGCCAAAAATGAGCATAAAAATATTAGTGCCGCTCATACCTATTTTCAAGAATTGCAATTAATTAACCTTGGGATAATAGGTACAAATTTAAATAAAAAATTAAGTTTTATATATTTGTTTATGAGAACCGTAAAAAATTGTCCTACTGTTATTGATGCTTACTTAAGTTTAATAATAAGTACTACTTTTATTATATCAATTCTTGTCTTTTATTATATTAACATTGGTGCCAAGATACCTCCTACTATAGATAGCGTGGAATGAGATTTCTTATAACCCAACAAAAGGAAAAGTACCGAAGGAAATTGTCGAGAATGGTAGTTTTTTACTGTAGACTATGGTTGACCATGATCTCAAATAATTACACAATGCCAAATGATATTGAATATAGTTAATCTTTATTTTGACTTCTAAAAACATGTTTTGCCAAATCTAATAACGTAAAAACATCAGGAAAGGCAATAAGAAATGAATGAAAAAACTGAATATATTTTTGCTTTATTAATTGTGTCATTATATATACTGTGCATGATTTGAAAGTATTAATCAATGCCGATTTATTTATTTTTCACTTTTTTCCAACTCTTGAGAAATACGGGTTTTCAGGTAGTTAATTATAAAGACTAAAGAATATGTTCAATTTTAATATTGTTTCATGTAAAAATAAACATCATTTTTTACATAAAATTATTCAGAAAAGCATTAGTTTGCAAATGGAAGAAGCAACAGCCGATTCAACGGAGCTATTTTCCTTTTTCAATATTTTACCAATAACGCAAATTGAGACGTTTTCTTTTACTGAAATAATGATCAAACCAACGATTTATCGCCGTTTCACTGTTTTCAGAGGGAGAAAAAAATGTGAATTCTGAATCATTATCGGTCAAGCTTTGTGACCACGTCATTCGCCCATTAGTAGTAGCTTAACTATCATACCTATCATTACTATCACTGATATGCAACCTGGCTTTGTTAAAAGAGCTGCAATGAGTGATACTATGGCAACATAGCGACCTGCTCAATGATTCAGGAGTGTTGACGAATGGGTCCCTGCTGTGTCCATAGCCTGGACGAAATCATTAGCCAAATGGTTGATGAATGGTCTGAAGCTACCTTGCGTGAGGAATGGCAGCTCGTTTGGGAGGTGGAGGCGCTAAACCTCTTTCCTCTTTTGACCATTGGGAAGTTAGGCATCTAGAGGGTAGTTTTGGATTTTAAATCTCGCTACTGTCGCAGCTTTTATGCAAAAGGGTAATTAAGGCAATGCATGTGAAATGAATTTTGCCTAAGATTAATATATGACCAAATTGCTCATTAGGTATGCATTTTAAAGAGATAATTAATGAGGGTGGCCGAGGATGGGTGCAGAGCTGCACCCAAATAAAGGATTAAATTATTATGCATGGTTTGTAATTCATGCCGGTACTGTTGAAAAAGAATTTGACAATTTTTAAATTTTCAAAATGGTGTAATTATATTTGTATTCAAGCTAAATTTAATGATGCATCTTTTTTCAAGATACGTGCAAATTTTCATAAAAAATAAATTTTAAAATTGAGTAATTGTTTTTTAATAGATCATTAGAAATTTCAAGAATATTTTATTTCATTTTATATCCGACATTGAACAGCTAACCAAATTCTAAGTTTATAACTATCAATATAATCAACTTCGTAGTCTCGTAATTTTAAACCTAACGCAGAAGGAAAAGGGATTCTTAGATCAGGTATTAGGATAAATTTGCCTTCGTGGAGGAATTTTTGATGGGACTAACCTGCATTTGTGTTACATGGAGAGGAAAACCACAAAACCTCCCACGGTAAGATTGACCGCTAGGGGATTCTAACCCATTATCCGTTGATCACTGAGGATATTTTGCATCAGAACTGTGGTCAGTGCGAGCTGGGAGCAGAATTAGCATAAACCAATCTGATTCCATCTGATTCAAATCTGGATCACCTTCATCGACGAATCGGTGACAAATGCTCTATTCTTTAAGTCACCGGGTTTTTCGAGAATGCTTGATAAAAATTAATAATAGTATTTTGGAGAACTGCTGATTAATTGTTCACCAGTATTTTTCGTATCGAAACATCTAACGACTTGGAAACGAAAACATCTACTAATATTGAAGGAGCTATTGTATTTTTTCAACCTAGAGAGCATCTTGTATAAATATGCAGGGAAATTTATCTCTAATACACACCCTTCTTAAATAACAAAAAAACTTATTTTTCTTCAGAAAAAACAACAAGTATTAGGACTTTCTTATTAACTTCGTCTTTAGGACATTCAGTACCGTTAAAGTTCAGTTGCTTAAGCAGAGGGTATAGTAAGTTTGCTATCTAGTTAAAATATAAAAAATTCGTGACGAGTATTACCTAGTTTTTTTTTTTTAAATAACAAAATTTTCTAAACATTTATTTAATTACATTAGGCAGAAGCTATTCCTTTAACAAAAAAATTTATTATTTTAATTGTTCTAATTTTTTCAGATGTCCTTTTCACCCTATTTTTATTTAACTTTACTGCAGCTTATTTATGGGGGAAAAATTTTTTGTATTAAGTCAAGCAGTTCACTTAACAAATTAAGTATTAAATATCTGACTAAATTAATCTCCTTCAGAATTAAATATGTAAAATTTCTTCAAATATTTTTTCTTCTGGATAAAGGGCCTGTGGATAAATTTGTTCTGTATCATCCCCCCCCCCATATTGGATTTGATTAATACCTCTACCTTCTTCTGCTTTCTACTTTTTTTAATTTTATTACCATTTTATTACTTTATTACAAAATTTACTATTTTATTACAAAACAACTTTGCCTGCAGGCTATACTTATTTTGTCACATTTAGAGTTACAACTTTTTGCCTATTTGAAACTGCCTGTTCATAATTTTTTAACATATTAAATGCATTTAAATTTACCCAACTTGTTACAAAGTTATGCTTTACTTCTTCGAATCTAAAAACTTTTTGAAACTTCTTTAGAACCTATTTTTACCAATATGAAATTATTAAATTATATTACTATTTCTCATTAATTGTTAAATTGTATATAAGTAAGATGAATTATTTATTTAAAATGAATGTATATGTTTGCGCCATGTGTACGTTTTTATCTATATAAACGTGTATGTTTGTTCTGTGTCACTACATTTAAAGAGGTTATTGATATGAAAATGTATTCTAAACCAATTATCATAATTAGTTAAACTGTTTCAAATTTTAAGACACAACAACTTTCGGTGGCAAACACTATTCTAAACTGTTAATTCCGTATTCTGTCATATTAAATCTTTCCAAGTTGGTTCCAACTTAGAATTACAAATCTCTCTCGCCTCACGGAGCTTGATGCAGCGATTTAAATTAAAATTAAAATTATGATTTATAAATAAATCTTCAGTGGCGGAATAACGGGAGGGCGAGTTTGTTGAATCTCATGAAATGATTTTGAAATCAAATTAATGCATGCTTACTCTTTGATTGGTTTCTCGAAACGCTGCAATTAGCCCCGAGTGCCGTTGTACGTAAATCAAGTTTCTAACAATATAAACACCAATGGTTTTCTAAATTGTTTCAAAACAATTTTACATGAGTCATTTACAATTGAATACATCCTCGTCTAACTGTATCGTCTAAATTCTATTATCATTTATCAATGTATATCACTTCAGGGTATTTGCAAGAATTCAGTTGGTTTTAAATTAAAATTTCTAGAATTTCGTGAAACAGCTAACAGTGTACTCAATGCTTATTGAGTTTTGAAACATAAGGCGTATGACTGCATGGCTATTGGGGTTTAAAGTAAAATGATTAATTGAAAATTATTTATGTAAATATTTGGAATCGAATGTTAATTTTTGAGTACATAAAGCGTCTGTATACGACTGAATCCACTCACAGCAAAGTTGTACTTTTGCGATAAATAATTCAAACATTTCTTGAACTTGCATTATATCAACTGAAAACAAACATTTTGACTCCTATGAGCAAATTCGTACTAATTAATTTTTCGTTTTATACACTGTTGTCAAAGTAATTAGTTTTATTTTACTAGTTACAGCATATTTTTACTTGTAATGAAAATTCACTTTAAAAAAAAAACTACGATTAAATTAAAGGAGTATTATTTTTCAAAAATCTTTAAAGTTTATCATTAATCTTTAAAGTTATTCCAGCTGAATAAATGCGTAATACATTAAGAATTTATATAATAATAAGACCTAATTTTACTGAGTTTCGTTAATAGAAAATAATAATAAAAATTATGCAACAACACTGCAAAAAATTCTGGATCAAATTCCGGAATAACAAAAGTACAAAAGTTACGTAACTAACGTTATGTTTTTTTGCAGTAATAATTTCCGTAAAATCACTGAATCTCTCTAAAGAAATAAATATTACTGTAAAACTTGCAATATAACATTTTACTGCAAAAAAGGATTTTCCTTTAAAATGGATTTTATGAATTATACGGATGATAATACGCACACAAAGTGCTGGTACTTTATACCGCACTTTGATTAGAAATTTTTTACGGCTAGTCATTAAAATAAAATAATAAATATCACTGAATTATCCAATTAAATAAATATTACTGCAAAGCATAAGATATAACATTTTACGGCAAAAATGGATTTTCCGTTAAAACGGAATTTATGGATGACGCACCCTAAGCAGATAATGATAAGCACACAAATCGCCGGTACTTTATACCGTACTTTGATTAGGAATTTATTACAGGGTAGTTATTAAAATACAATAACAAATATTACTGAATCTCTCTAATGAAATAAACATTACTATAAAATTTACGATACAAAATTTCACGGTAAAAAAGTATTTTGCGTTAAAATGGATTTTGTGTGTGATGCACAACAAACGGATGATGATACGCACATAAAGTGCTGGTACATTATACCATACTTTGATCAGGAATTTAACAGGGTAGTTATTAAAATATAATAATAAAAATGAGATGGAAAAATTACTTACTAAAAACAAAATTAAAATGAGATCGTTTTCAGCACCTATACGAAACCATGTAAGGTCAATTTAGGTGAAAATGTTTAATTATTACAAATAAATTTTAATTCCTAAAAAAAATTTTTAAAAATAATCACTTTTTATTTGTAACTGGAAACTATTTAAAAAAATTTTGAGTTTTTAAAAGCTACTTTGTTCATGTCAAAGTTTAAATCCAGTTATTTTAGAGAAAGTCCCAAAACCTGCCAGTTTTATAAATTTCGAGGAATTATAATCTCTTCTATAGTACATAGAGTAGGGGACAGTGGGGTCAATTGTAACATTTTTTACTTAACTATTTTTAACTAACAAAAATTCCAATATATTATTAGTATTAATTGAAAGACAAGTAAAGTAGACTATCCTCTACTAGAAAAAAATATATACCTTATTTTAAACGTTATTATTTTAGTTATTAACAATTTTTGACAGTCGTGCACTTGTTACAATTGTCCCCACTTACGGGGTCAATTGTAACAGTTCATAAATTCAACTAAAACATAGTTAATTATGCATATTATCGTAGTTGTGATATATTTTTTTATTGATCAAAATAGTAGTGATATTTTAGGAATAAAAATAATAATGAGCAGAGACCTAAAGGGTTAAACTTTTAACTTTAAGGGGTTAAAAATTTTAATTTATGCTGTGAAAGGTGGCAAATAAAATAATGCACGTGCAACATAATATAGATGATATAGGAAACTATTGGTAATTCTTAAAGAGTTAAGTAATAGTTTGTAAACATAAGAAATGGGACCTAAGGGGTTAAACTATTGCAATTGAAATTATGAATTTTATTTTCAGCTGTTACAATCATCCCTTTACTTGTTGTTACAATTGTCCCCAAGACGCCATTTCAGCTTCATTTGTTAAAAACTATGCTAGTTAATTAACAAAACTAATCTTTTTTCTCTTGAAATGTTAATTAAGGCGCCCACTTACATATTCGGTTAATAATTTTTATTTGTTTAAACAAAATTACTTTGCTACAATATAATATTCTAATACCAGAAAAAGTACTTACGTAGCGTGAAAATATCTTTTGTGATGTAACTCTTTCAAAAGTACATAAAAATGGTTGCCAGCAGGGATGTACATGTAGATTTATTAAATACACCTTGTGCGCCCCCTAGGAACCAAATCTAGAACCCGACACTCGAAATTTTTGCTCTGTTACAATCGTACCCTGTTACAATTGACCCCACTCTCCCCTATTCATAATGGCGTCCTAGATGTTTACAAATTTTATTTGATATGAAGAAAAAATAAGTATTAGGAGTCGAAAATTAATATTAAAGCTAGGAAAATATTAAAAAAACTATTGAAACCAAACAAATCACTACTGAGGGAGTTACGTAAACCATCAAAAACTGTTTGATTCATGAAGGAAACAGAAGTTTAATGACAAATGCTAGAAACAGCACAAAGAAGACCAAAAGCAGAAAACCAAATTGGTTTTTTATAATTTTAATATGTCTTTCTTCATTAGTCCTTCGATAGATATCAACTTTGTTTTCATTTTATCTTTTCTTAAATGTAATTTTCCAACTTCTATTGTTCATACTATTTTTACTTTATTTTTTGACATGGATTTTAAAATTTACATAATAGGTTGCATTAAAAAATAAAAAAATTCTGCATTTTTTACATAGAAAATTTTTAATTGTGCTATAGCACTTGATCAGATTTTTAGATTCTTTTCGAATAATTTTACAGAGTTTTTAGTTCCTTCATATTTAGTATATTAAAAACGGAAATTTTTTTTTTTATCCTTGTTCGTTTGATATCATTGTTCGAGAAATATGAAGACTGCAGTTCCCAGTAATCATTCGTATAATAACATGTTAAGAAATGTACAATATATGGCAGCTATACTTTTCCCTCATCAACTTTAATACGTATTTTGAACTAAACCTGATTATTTGCACAATTGAACAAAGTTTATAAAATAATGTATGTAATATTCTGTTCAAGCAGTGAAATAATTTTTAAGTATCATGATTTATATAAAGCAATTTGTCACAACTAACTTTTAATTAATTATTTATGCTATAATTATAAGCATGCATCCTTATAATTATAACGACCAACTTAAAATATTACGTAAAAATTGCAGCATTATATATATAAAATATTTTTATGTGATTGCAGAAAATTTTGAAGATCAAATGACTGCTATCAACTCAATTAAAATTGAAATGCAAGTAAGTTGAAATATCTGTTTTATATAAAAGGAGCTTTTTCTATCACAAGTCTCTAATCAGACAGCTTGAAAGCATAAGTCATTAAAAGGAGAAATTCACTATATTCATCTGATTCTGCCAATTCGGATTTTCCTAATTGCACACATTTTTGAATGACATACGAATCCACAGAAGTGCTAAAATTCAAAACCATTAGAGATTACATACGTTTTCAAGGAACACGTGTTGTATTTCATTTAGCTTCAAAATGTAGAAATCGACAATATCAGCCTTACAATATATATATATATATATATATATATATATATATATATATATATATATATATATATATATATATATATATATATATATATATATATATATATATATATATATATATATTATTTGATTGATAAACTAATTGCAGTAATCGAAAAATATGAAACAAAAAATTTTATATGTTTACGTAATACTAAGTTTACTATCCATTCCGTTTTATGCTGCCGTTCAAAATTTTAAGTTTGGTTTTATTTAAAAATAGGTTTTTAATAACAAATTGCATTTAATGAAAACTCTTTAAAATAATTCGGTTTAAGTACTCAATTTAAGTCATTATAACAGAGTTAGAAATATTTCTTTGATATATGAGAAAAGCAAACATTTATTTTTAGAACATCAATTTTGCGATTGCTTAAAAGAATTTTTTTTTCTTTTTTTTTTTTGCTTTAATACTTTTTTTATGCCATGATACAGACAGCACTAGAAAATAATGAATTAAACAGTTTGTATTGAAAACACTAATAAAAATCGGAAATTCGATATCTCTCTAATTGCGTTAAAACAATTATAAATACCACTGCAATGTATAACGTAGTTTATTTACCGTATTTAGTGTTCTGCGTGGTTTCATCAGCTAGGGGGCACTCGATTACCTGCGGTTCAGTCGAATCAGCGCATTATAAATTGCTTCACTTCGCCAATCTGCCGTTATTATGTTAGTCAGGAATATTGGGACCTATGAGCGATCCGCATCATTTGTAGACCTGTTTAAAAGAGGGCACAACAGTGATGTCTTCTCCCGTCCGTTTAAGCTAAATTAACCACGCCTGATATGAGGGCCTGACCGTAAATTAGATGGCAGTATGAGTGATATTATCTCGACTGAGATATTCCCTGCAACAATTTATCAACTTTTTATCCGCTCAACTTAGAAAAGACGAATCGGAGTTAAAATTGAAGCATTTTGATAACTATCAATTTAAACGTTTGCTTTAATGCCATTGTTTTAGTCTTGCACTGTTTTCCGTTAAAGTGCTGCCGTGCATGAAGATCAGAATTATATCCATGCGTAATCAATGGTAAGGGAGGATGCATCGCGAACTGAAAACCCATTAGCATAAATTTTCGTCTCTATCTTTCGTCTGATTCGAAAAATACAACCAGTATATTCATATACTAGGGATATAAGCCCCCTGTTCGCTACCGCTCACCAACCCCGATGATTGCTTCTCAATAATTGTTGCTTCTTGGAATATTTTTTTATCGATCCTAAATTATTCACCTGAAAATATATGTACTAAAAAGAACTAGTGGGCTGCGCCCCCTGCTCGCTAACGCTCGCCAACCCCCGAAAATTGCTACTCAATCTTATATGGTTTGCTTCGCAAACCAAGCTCGCTTCGCTCACTACTAACTTAGGTACATTGCAAATGCACAAAATTCTAAGAATTCGAAACAATCATTCAAATCCATATAACAACTTTTTTTTTCAAAAAAAAAAATTCAAAAGCGTAACAGTACGACTGAGACTCTTTTTTCAATGAATAACTAATAACAATAATAGAACTCTCTCTGGTAATTTCAGTTTCCCTTTTTAAAAGCGCTATATGTTGAGCCACCTCAGCTAGATTTGGCATGTTAAATTTTTAGCAGCAATCATTGGTCGATCTTCTAGCGTTGCCATTCAAGGAATTGTAATGAGGCTTTTTTTTGTAGCCGTGTAAGAGAAATATATATATATAGATTCTACTTGCTTACACTTGCGTTCACAATTCCCACGTCCAAATATTTCCCTTATGTATTTATTAAACTATATAAAAAATCATATGCAATTTTTCTAAGCAATCATTTTTCAAAAAAACATTTAAAAATAAAATTATATTGTTGTAACAAATTTGGTGAGTTCACCATCGTAATTTAATAATTTCGCCTACCAAACACACTGATATTTTAAATACAATTTTTGTATGAATTACATAGTACATGAAGCTCACTGATTAGCTCTAAATCTTTTAACGAACTTCTTTAGTTGTAATTTTTATATTAGTATATTAATGTAATTGCCACAAAAAAAATCGGGATACGGTTCATAAGATTAGATACCAATTTAAATAACTTTATCTTAAAACGTAGTGTGAAATTACGTTATAACGAAAACGGCAATTCTCTCAGTTTTAAATTCTTAATTTAAAGAAAACAATCAAAATCATAATAATATCAGTACAAATTCACTTCGAAATTAAACAATACCTTTGTAATTTTATTAGTTTTATGGTGATGACAACAAGAACAATATGGAATTCAGTATGGGAGAACTGGATTTTGCTATGTGATTTTTCCGGCCAGTAGAAATGCGCCGACAACAATGGAAAACTGTGTTAGATTATTATGCTATGTCATTATATTTATTGCATGCGAAACTGCTATGCAATTTAGTTAGGTAGAAGAATAAAATAATTTTCCTCGGCAAAAAATTCTAGATCAAATTAGCTAGTACTAGTAACTAGTACCGGCAGTGGCGTAGCGAGGGGTGGGCAAGGGGGGGCATCATGCCCCGGGCGCTACTCACAAAGGGGCGCCAAATGGTCCGCAAAACCAAAAATTGCTGGATAATTTTTCTTTATTATAATTGATTTCTGGAAAATATATTTTAAATTAGTGCCAGGGAAATATAATAAATGCTAATTCATAAATATTATTCATAATATTTAATATCTAATTCATATTAAATATTATATTAAATTCATATTCATATTAAATTTATATTCATATTAAATTCATATTCATATTAAATTCATATTCATATTAAATTCATATTCATATTAAATATATTTCAATATTTAACTCACGTCCTTGTCATCGCGCTCTGCTTAGAATAAAAATGAAATGTTATTAAATATTATATATAAGTTTAATGTCAGCATAAATTATATTGTACATTTCACTATGTTACTACCTTTCAAGTTCAAGGCATTCTTGGTAAGTAATAAATCAAATAAGATTACTTACTACATCTACTCGACGCTTCTATTATTAAGTGAATAGAGTATGAAAAAATTTGTTAACAGAAAAATTTGTTGTTCTCATATTTGTCACCACAGATTCAAAATCAATTCATTCATCTTCTGGCATTTACAGTTCGAAATCAACTAATAAACGATATCAAAAGAAATAAATATTATGGACTTTTGTTTGATTCAACTCCTGATATCTCTCATCGAGAACAAATGTCCCAAGTCGCTAGGTATGTAGATGCTGATTTTATCAATAAAAAAGTTTCCATCAAAGAATCTTTTTTGAGTTTCATTGAAATGCATGCTAAAGATGCAGCCTCGATCGAAAATACAATTTTAGAGAAATTAAATTGCGATGAAATTTCATTAACAAACTGCAGATCACAATGTTACGAAAATGCTGCCGTGATGGCAGGTCACACACCTGAAACGCGATGGAGCGCTAGAATTCAAGCAGTTATCGTTATCATCTATGAGCTAGAGAATATAAAAGAACTAATAGAAAAGTTAGCAGAGCACACTACCACTACAAGTGACAACAGAAGTGAAGCTATAATTCTGTTGCAAAATATACTAACCTTTAGTTTTATAACTTTACTTCATTTCTGGTATAAAATCTTAAGAAGGATTGATCGTGTGCAGCTCAGATTACAAGATCCGAGAATGAATTTTAGCGACTGAACTAGCCGAAATTTGAGACAAGCTCTGTAAAGAGGCAATAGAAAAAGCAGAGTCTCTTTGTGAAAAATGGGATATGGATACAACAATACGTGCCTGGAGAATTGGCTATGGTGGTCTTTCCGCAGAAAGTGAAATTTCTCGCGTTATGAAAAGCACTGTTGATCGTCTCCAAGAAATGTGTACACGATTTACACGATTAAGTGACCTTAATTTCAAATTTGGATTTCTACTAGACGTTGAAAATTTATTAAACAAGGATAATGTTGATAACGACCTTGAAAAAAAATTGTAAAAATCTGGGTGAATTTTATAATACAGATTTCAATGTAATAGAACTTTTTATCAAAATATGTGACAGCAAAATGTTACTCCGCAGTAGAAAAGAAATTAAACCTAAAACTCCATTAGAATTTCTTACTTTTATAATCAATCTCGAATAAAGAAGATGTTTTTCCAAATCTGAGAGCGGCATTTCAAATACTCCTGACTATCTCAGTATCAATTGCTAGCTGCGAACGTTCATTCAGCAAATTAAAACTAATTTTGACAGATCGCCTAAGTGACCTAGCATTTTTAAGAGTCGAAAGAGAAAAATTTTAAATGATCAATTTTGATGATATTATTGATACATTTGCTTCATCAAAAGCACTGAAAATTTAGACATAGTAATAGTTATATTAATGTATTATAATCATATGATTATTAAATGTATGTATCTCCTTAGAGATAATAAATATTTACTTTTTTATTGTTTAAAAACTGCGTGTTTTTAAAATATTTCTTTATAAATATGCAAAATAAATAATAGGTATCTTTTGAACTAATTCTAGATGATCATATACATTTCAAAATCTAGTCTTGTTCTCTCAACTACATTTTTTGTCTCAAATTTAAAGCCTAGCTTGAGTCTATGACTTTATTTATTTTACTTTATTTATTTATTAATTTGCTATAATCCAAGTCGCCTATATATAAGCCATATATATTTTACTTATAATATTATATGGTTTTCGAATGGGGGGGGGCGCTAAAAGGGTATTGTACCCCGGGCGCGAGTTAAGCTCGCTACGCCACTGAGTACCGGCACCTCAAATGCCGGTACTTTTTACAGCGAAATTTATTTTTACTGAAACATGCTCTAAAACAAAAAATCGGATATACTGTAATTTTTACAGTAATAATTACCGCAAAATCATTGAAAAATTCTAATTAAACAAATATTACTGTGGAATTTACTATATAATATTTTACGTCAAAAATGTTTTTTTAGGGGGGGGGGGTAAAAAGGATTTTTCGGATGAAAATGGCTGTACTTTTTGCCGGAATTTGATCCGGAATTTTTTACGGTGTATTACAGATTAGCAACGTAGTTAAATCAGTGCATTTCAAATTAGGCCTCTCTGGCAAAATGACATTACTATATTAGCCTGACTGGAACCTCTGAGCGATTCACACCATTATAAACTAAATTAACAACACTCGATACGATGGAACGACATGGATTAAATAGATGTATGAGTGATGTCTACATTTTTGCAACAGTTTATCAACTTCAGATCAGCTCAAATCCATTGAATCAGAACTAAAATAGAAGTATTTCGATTAAGATTATTTTAAATGTCTTGCTCTGTTTACCGCCATTGTTTGAGTCATGCGTGTTCCAGGAACTCCGTTTTCCCCTGAAGTGTTGCCAAATATGAAAATCAGAATAGTTCATGCATAGGAAAAGTACCGAGCGCGTAAGTGAAGATGCATCGTAATTTAAAACCCATTAGCGAGAATTTACGAGATTGTCTACATTTGCCAAGCAAAGCCTTACACTGCAACGCTTAAACTCTTTAAAAGATATTGCAGTGAAGCTATAGCTTCGGGGATTTTAAATCGGATAGACCGTTTGTGCATTCGTTATAAAAGCTATTTTATTTGAAACGCTTTGCCTTTGGCATTTAGATGAAATGAAACTAATTTGCGCTATTTTGGCTTAAATATTCGCTTTTGCAAAGATAATTCTTTAAATTAAACATGCTTTTCTAACATTTAGCAAATATTTATATTTTCAATACTATATATAAATTCGCTACAATTGTATAAAAATCTTAAAATAAATGGAAATTAGGATAAACTGTTAATTTGTTTTAAGACATTTTAAAATCTTTTTCGAAATAATTAAAATCCAGCTTGTTGTTATTAAACAATTAATTTCATGTTTTGTAATGCTTACTGTCTGATTTTAAACTATTTCAAAAGCACCCAATCTTAAAAACAGTTTCCCTAAGTGAATTTCAAATTGTATAACTTAAAATTCGTTTTCCTTTAAATTTAATTTTATATTTTTCATTGCTTACTAATTATTTGTTATATTCTAAAAATTCTTATTCGGAAAAATTAAAATTTCAGCTTGTTTTCATTTAACAATAAATTTTATAATTTACAATGCTATTTGTTAATGTGATTGCAACTAAAATAAAATTATTGAAAGTTTCAGATAGCAATAAAATCTTAAAAATTGTTTTACTTTTAAAATATTTTTCCAAGTGTTTAATATCAAACATGTTTTCATTGAAAATGAATTTTACATTTTACATTGTGTATTATTTTTTTAAATATTCCACTTACAGAAAATTCCATATATTTTTGATCTAATTAAAATCAAGCGTATCTTCATTAAAAAGTTATTTCCATATTTTTCATTTACTATGCATTTTAAATTAATGCGATTATAACAATCGTTTTTCCTTTAAGCTTAGAAAGTTGGATAATAGAATATTAATGTTTAGCATTCGAGTGATAAAGATTCAAAATTGATTTATAACTACCTTATTTACCCTTTTCAAAGCAGATATACAAATAAGAAGACAATAAAAATATTTTGAGATATTTTTAGTTTCCTTTATTTAAGATTAAAATTGCGTTTATTTTATTCACAAAGGCAAGAATAAAATTCATAAATATTTAAATTATTTAAGCTTTGTTGTCCTCACGATTTAATTACATTTTCACTTTTATTAAAATATTTACAATTAAAGCATATTTTAAAATTAAGTAATAATCTATTCATTAATCTAAACACACCGTATTACTTTCATTTCTTTCTGAACAAAGCTTGAAGATTTAAAGTATAATATGATCTCTTTAAATTTGATAGTTCTTAAGAGCAAATTAAAACTGAGATTTTAATTTGCTCTTAAGAACTATCAAATTCAAAAGCTGAAAAAAAATTTATTTAATTACGAGATCATAATTAATGATAATAATTAACTACAAAAAGTCTTCACGCTTTGAAACTTCTATTGTTTGTTATTCCTATTTTCACAAAAAAGCATATAAAATCTATTTTAGTTAAAATTTTCAACTTAACTTGTTCAAAACATTTCGTTCCAATAGTTTGCTAAATCAAATACTACCTGATAAAAGCATTTCTTTCAATTAAAAAATTAAAATATTAAAATTGAATTCAATCAAGAAATTTAATTTTTAAATGCTAATTTTACTCGTTGTAAAATTGATTGCTGTAATGATATAACGAGTTTACTAATCGTAAACTCGTTATATCATTTGAAATGTATACGTACTTTAAATAAATAGTTAAGACATGAGTGTTTGCTAAACAATTTTTAAACGTTATAGCTAAGTGAAAAATTTTTATTCAAAGAACAATACCGCAATAATTATTCAAAAAAAAAGACTTGTTTTTTAGTGAAGTTGAAAATTGTATGATAAATAAAAATATGTAAATAAAATTTTGCATTTTTTACAGCTGAAATAAATTTAAACTTGCTAATAGAATAAATTATGTGTGACAAAGCTAAAGTAAGATCATCATAGTGTTTCTTTCATTATTAATATCTTATGTGATTAGCTGTAAAAAGTAGATACTTAAATTTCAAAAAAATTAGGTAGTTTTTGACGAGACCGTTTCCTCGTATATGCTTCTAGTCAACACCTCATCAGACTGGCAGGGTAACTATCTTATTTTATTTTATAACCGTCGTTGAACAGCCGACCCAATTTTATGGATTCACGACTACTAATGTTCAACTCCGTAGCCTTGTTATTTTGGACCCAATCTAGAAGACAAGCGAACTCCTGGATCGAGTATTGGGAGAAATTTTGCCCCCGAGGAGGACTTTTTGATGGAGCTAACCCGCATTTGCGTTACATGGTGAGGAGAACCACGATAACCTCCCAAGGTTAGCCTGGCGACAAGGGGACTCTAAGCCATGATCCATCTACCACTGAGGATATTTCAAGTCAGCACTGCAGTTGATGCAAGCCGGATGCGGAATTCGTATCGACTGGAATTCGAACCCGGTTCGCCTCATTGAAAAGCGAAAGCACTATTCCCTGAGCCATCGCAGCTTCAATGCATCTATCGTCACTTTTTCGCAGAAACAAAATTCGTCAATAGTAAAAAAAATATTTCGTAATTTTATTTTTTATTTTTTCAATATAATCATAGAGCCTAATGTATCTAAATTTTCTAATAATTATTTTATCGTGATCACCATGTATCTAGATCAATGTCGCTTTGAAAACACATGAAAAATAGATGGAACAAAAAGATGAATTACCCCCGTGCCTGAAGCGGGAATTGAACCAGGAACCATCGCGGTATGAGGTCAAGATCTTGATCGCCATACATCACAGTCGACTTATTTCTAAGCTTTATTTTCGATCATCTAGTTTCCCTTCTACTTCCGTCATTTTGGTGCAGTATAGTTAAGTGTTCAACAAATGTAAGCCGCACCACAATTATATAAATGCCGAAATCCCTCACAGCATGTGAAGATACCCTAGATCTGCTTATCAAAAAATAATAAGACCTTCATGCAATCTGTTATTGAGTAACACCTTTTATATGTTGAAGTTATAGTAAATAAAACATTACCAAATAAAATTTACAATTAAACTAAATGAATGCTAAAGATACTTTCGATTGATGAATTTTAAATCATCGAGAAATAATATAAATTTTATATTATTCATAGTTGTCTTATTCCTTTGAATGTCAAAATTATGGAAAATAAAACAATATAAATTAAAATTCCGAAATTTTCATTTAACAGGATTGGAAAATACTTTTGATGTGTGAGTCATGCACCATTTTAATATAAAATAGTACATAAATAGTATATAAAATAGTAGCAGTATTTCATAGCTTAAACTCTCTAAATTATGAAGTTTTGGAAAATAAAAAAATAAAAAGGACATGAAATTGAAATTACGTGACTTTTTTTAACTAAAATGAAAGTGATATTTTAATAAATATCGTTTGTCCTACAATTCAAACTCAATGTTATCACATTATTCTGGAATAACATGATTTACAAATTTTAATTAAGTCAGCTGTCTTGAGCTGACAAAATAGTAGATAATATTACATTTAAATTAAATAAGATATACTTTTAAACTTCTAGACAATATATCATGTTAATACACATATGAATGAATAAAACATGAGCTAGTACACACTTTTCTAATTTACACCTGACACACATGATATACCAAACCTGAGCGGGTAAAGAAAAATTTTCCCCATTCGTTAATCCGTCAAAGTTTCTTTGGCGAAGTTTGACAAATATCCCTCCATTATGTATGATGCAGTGGCAAAACGTTTGAATAATAGTACAGAACTGTCAGAACCAATCATAAATTTCCCGGCGTCCACTAAATATATTACTCTCCTCTTTTGCGATACCGTTTCCTAAAGTACAACACATCCTCTTTTGCTATACTTCTTGGCCATGTCCTATCCCAAAGTAAAAGCCCAATCCCACTGCCCAAGAACTATCAATCCTCAACTAGGAGCGATAGGAGACTCCGTTCTGTGGTACTGATCTAAGATCTTCGAACGAATTTTTAATTAATGTCCGAAAGTGTCCAGAAAGCAGGACGTAACAAGTGACGTAGTTCTATACATTTATCACTTGTTCCAACCCCCTCGTATTCCCCCGACTTTAATGGCTTCGTCGTAGGAACATTGAATCATTAATCTGCTGAGACGAGGAATCAGACGGACAGAGCAATGACTCCGTGGAAATGGTTTCGGCCTTTTGACTCTGACGCAACGGACAGAAACGTTGTAGGACATGCTGTTTTTTTCATTTGCTGTCTTCAGCCGGCCCATTCATTTTCGTATACTCCTAGTTAGCTCTCTACATAAACTTCACATACTTTTGCCCCGATAGATGGTGTGAAGTAATAAATTGTGATTAGTTCTATGAAGAAGTCATACAAATAAATAACATCGATTCTTTTGAAATAGTAAAAGTTCATTCTCATTTTCTAACTTCAGTGATAAATTACGATAAATAGTCCGTTATAAGAAAGCATTAGTATTAAAGAGGAGATATTTCTCGCACAAATACAGACGCTGAAGTAAGCATATTACATCGTTAAAGTGAACTAAACTGATGTATTACTTTTATTCTCTATTTAAGCCAGAAATAGCTATTACCCTCTGATTAACACAAAATAATTTATCGATTTATTTTGTTACTTTACTGATTTGGTAATTAAATGAAGAATTTAGGCATTGTTTCATAGCGTTATTCGTTGGTTCATTAAATTAAATTTTAAATAAATTTATGAATTTCAGCAATTAAATTTTTCAAATTTATTAAATGTATTTATATTTCTTGAATTCATGCAAACATTTTTTTTCTTCAGAATTCAATTTATTTCTGCATGCTTGGAATCATATATATTCTGAAATTTTATTTGATACAAATGTTAATCTTTTTCTAAAAAAAATAGTGAGGCTAGTGCTTAAGTGCTTAGGATAGTGCTTAAATAATAAGTAAATTTATACATAGTGATGTGATAGTTTTTTCTCTGAAGTAAAAATCCAATTTATCTTAAATTTTAAGAAAAAACTCAACAGAATGAGATAAAGAAGAATAAGAAGAAAATGAACATCAGAAATAAGATAAGACAAATATAAATTCCTCCCTGATAATCAAAGTTATGAGAATTGAAAAAAAAATTGCATTTCTTATTGAAAAAAAGCATCCTTTTGTACATTGTGTATTTATATTTTATTTAACGATTATATTCTCATTTTGGAGTCGTTTGAAATAAATAGCTTTTTAGCGTAATATTATAGTCCGAAAATATTATATGTCATTTTATGTTTCACCATTCCAATTATTTTAATACAATGCTTCTTTATTTATCTCTTCCTATTAAACTCTATAGGAAATATACTTAATTTTGAGAGTCTCGGTGGTTTGTAAATAGAAAGTTTCAAATAACCAAGCGATTCACGATAAGTAGACCATTCACTTTTGATAAGAAAGAGTAAATCTCAAGGCCGATTGAGTATTATATAAACACACACATACTCCTCACAAGATATTCATAAAATTGCTTCATGCACCAAACCACTTAACAAATGCCGCTGTATGTTCGAATTCCAGCTATAACTGGTCAATTCACAGTGCTGACGTCGAATTTTCTCTGGGGTAGACCGATCAAGGGTTACAATTCCCTTGACATCGAGCTAACCATGAGAGGGTTTGTGATTTTTTTCTCCACATAACACTAACACGCGTTCGTTCCACCAAAATGTTCTTCGCGAGGGCTAGGTCTTCCCGATGCCTGATCCAGGTGCTATCTTGTCTTCTGGTTTGCAATCGAAATTACAAATCTACAAAGCTGAATATAGATAGCTGTAAATCGGAAAATAAAGCAGTTATAAAATAATGCTACCTATAACCAATGTATGTTTATAAGCATGGGTTTAGTATTTTAATTTGCTAATTATTTTATAAATTCCTTTTTTAAAATAAAATATATGTAAAGTAAAACCTTTAAAGAATGTTGAAACAATTTCAATTAAAAAAATTAATCGAAAAGCAATATGGTGATTTAATAAAATTAAAAAAAGACTAAGGGTAATAAAATTATAAAACACATTTTTTTTTTACATTATTCATTTGAACGTTACTGTGAAAAATAGCAGGAATTCCTTGTGGGCAATTAAACGTTTCTCTGAATTGTTTTGTTGACTATTAAATTCTAAAATTCTAATCTGGAAATATTACCAAAGAACACTTAAAAGTAAAACGTTCTGATTCGAAAATGTGGTTAACACTATACTGATCCAAGACCTTCAAACATAAGTGGTTCTCTATATATGTTTTTTTTGTCAAAGAAATCAGAACTATATAGGAACATTTATTTCTACCTTGAAAGCACAAGAATTTGACTGTTTGATTTAAGTGTTGAAGCGCTATTACACTCCCAAAAAAGATAGGTTTAATAATCAATTATAATACCAGCACTTTGAACAATAACATAATTCAACCTCTTTTCTTCAAAATTTAATAATTTTGCAGAAAACCTAATGAGGTATTAAAATGAACCGAGTTTGCACTCAAGCTTATCAGTAGTTCTTTGTCTTTGAAATTAGGAAGCACAATAATAGGGTTCAACTTATCCTAATGTTACGGTTTCAGCAATTTATGGTTCAATATGCTCCTAAGTGTCTAAAAATACAATGGAATTTGTTTTCGGTTTATCTGCGATAAACAAACACGTGAAGGTGAAGTACATCGAATTAAATATTCTAATAAAAAAAGTTAAATGTCGATTGCTTCGTGTCGATAAAATGTAACTGTACGATCCTATTTGGAATCGCCACCAATAGTATAAATACGTGTCTGAAGGGTCATTTCATAAAAAATGATAAAAAACAAAACTACTCCAGATTTTTAATCTCTACAATAATTCTATTCTTAATGAATAAGTTTTATAGTCTTTTTTTTAAGAATTCAAATTCATTTTACTGAAATATAATTTCATATTTTACTTTAGTTGAATCATAAAAATGTCTGTTATTAGCGTGTTATTTTCCGTGTTTTTTCGTTAGTAAAACACTAAATCGAAAAAAATATATATTACGCTTTTTTCATTTGGTTTTTTAAACCATAAGCAATTTTCAAGTTCCACTTTAAAATTAATTTAGTTTAGAGAAAGCTTACAAAAAATTTTAGAAAAGCAAAGAGATTCCGGAATGTTATAAAAGTTGCTCTAAGCCGAAAATTTTTGATTTCATTTTTCATTTCTATAAGCTACAATGAATAGCTTATTTTTTGTTCATGAAATAGGAAAGTTCTATTCGATGGACATAGAGCGCCATCTTCTATTTAAACTTTAAACGAAATATCACGTTTGTATTTGGAAATTTCTATTACTGGAATTCTGTAACTGGAATAAAAAATTTCTAATTTCCAAAATAATAGTTCTAAAAAATAATTTATTCCCTACGTCTCAGTGTCCTAAATAATTTGCTACGGAAGAGTTATTGAATATAAGGTGTTTAATGATGAGCCCATCTTATCTATAGTTTAAGTCTTTTTTAATTGACGTAAAATATTTTAAAAAATCACTAAAATGGTTTAGAATTAAAAGTTCGTCTTTGGAAAAAAAATTTTTATATTTTTTAGAGTACCACAAAAGGAAGGACTTTTTTTATATGCATAATTCGAAATCACAATAGTTTTAAAACAATAAAGTTGAATCACTATGTTTATAAAACCATAATGGTTAATAGCGATATTTTATTTTTCAAACCATAAGAAGAGCTGTAATTCAGTACGTTTTGAAATCTTTAGAGAAAGTGTGCATATATCCTGAAGAGGACCTAGAAATATTTTTAAAAATTTTTCTAAAACTGTATATTTTTTTATTTGTTTCTATTTGTTTATTTATTTATTTTGGTTTTATATCGTTAAATGAGTATCTAAAGATTGTTAACAACTCAGTAAGACATTGTCTTGATAATTCAAATTTTAACGGTTTTAAAAAGTGATATTTTTTATTTTTTGATTCATATCAACATTGTTAATCAAAACAATAACTAATTAATAATATTCCTTGCTGTTATTCATTTTCTATTTATTTTTAATTTGAGTATCTTGACTCACAATTGCTTTCTTGTTAAGATTTTAAAAAAAAAAATTTCAGAATCAAATTTTAAAATTATTTATTTTTATTATTTACTGAATAGTTTATCTAGCAAAATTTAAACTATTAAACCAATTTAAGACATTAAAACAAAACTTAACAACATTTTAAATTATTCAATTCTCTGAAAATAAATCAAAGTTTAGGATTATGCGTATTCCAAGTTCAATCAGATTGTTCAGGATAGACGTTTAAAAGAATTGACTTTTCTTATTGATTTAACATTAGACATTGTTATAAATTACACCGAGAGGTATGTGTTTCATTCTTTTTTTTTCTTTCGAATATTTAAAAGATAATACAATTGATATTTTCAAGCTTAAATCACTACGTCATAAAAAAAGCGTTTATTCTACGATCTTTAACGTTAAATTTGTTTTTTATTCGATATGTCAGGTAAGAGTCATTATAAAACTGATGACATGTGAAGTCAATTCGTGCTTTTAAAGTTGCCTGAGACCACGAGCTTATTTTGTTTGCAGTTACGCAGAACGTTTACAGTGACATCGAAAGGGGTTTCTACAAAACTAAATAATGTAAACTCAATGGCAATTGTAATAAGAAAAGTTATGCACTAAAAAACGTATGTGGTCAAGATACTTACTCGTTGAGGACAACTGTAATAGATCGCCAAACTATACTTGTTTCCAATGCTGCCTAACTAATTTTCGCTTGAGCCATGATGGCTCAGGAGATAGAGCGTTCGCCTTCCAATTCGGTGAACCGGGTTCGAATCCCAGTCGATCCGGCTTGCACTGATCACAGTGCTGCAAAAAGTACTGCTACCCTGAGTGGCTGATTTTTACCTCAAACTCCATTTTCACAGTAAGCTGTTGAGAAGCTCTAAAAATTGGATTTTATGGAAAAATTGATTTTACAAACTCAAGGTGCCAGTATTTATTTATTTTTTCATCGTAATTTGAACCAGAATTTTCAGTGCATAGCACACAACAGAGTAAAAATTGAACTTAAGCAGTTGCGAGTTAAATATCTAAATTGCAACATTTCACTTTGTACAGGAAACCTTTTAGCTACTATTGACATTTAGTAGATAGATGATAGTTAGAAGATAAACTAATTTAAGCAATTTCCGGTCAAAGAGCTATTAAATTCTGCTCCTGGATTCTCCGGTTTTCATCTGCAATTGAAGATAACCTTTAATTGATATTCAGTTGAAAAGTTAAAAGATACAATAAAATTTTCTAGTTGAAATCCTTTTAAACGAAGACGAAATTATCAAAATAATGCAACTTTCGATGAATATCCATATGTCTTAAAATGATGTGCAACGTATTATAACTTATTAAAATCCGATTTATTTCTACTATCTTATTGTTATTTACAAATGTCATAAATCTATCTATCTATCTATATTATATAAAACACTAATACGTACGTATGTATGTATCAATAAAACCGATGATATTTCTTTTCTCGCGCTGCCAACAGTTTTCATTTTTAATTGATAGGCTTCGGCGCGCAAGAGCACGTAGTGAGCATCATATGGCTAATCCATGTTACATAAAACGCTAATACGTTTTAATTGATAGGCTTCGGCGCGCAAGAGCACGTAGTGAGCATAAAATGTTTAATCGGGTAAATTCTCACCGAATTATCAAAAAAAATTCTCACAAAATTATCTTCATCGAAGCCGATGCTTTACATCCGGCGTTCAGTACTATTTCATATTGGTTTACAACACATGGTTTTAGCACTGTGGTGGGAAAGACTTTAAAACAAAACTAACAACAGTTACTTTCCTCAACAACTGAAATTTAGAATAGTGTGATTAAGAAAAATATGTGAACTGTTTGCAATTTCCAATTAATATTGAAATGCACAGGTTTAGAATTTTCTACAGTGAAAAGTTTTCGGAACTTCAGTGTTCAAAAAAGTATACAAAAGCTAGACGTTAAGAACGTATCCAATGAGCGAGCAAAGCAAGCATCGGATTGCGAAGCAATCCGAAACGAACTGCGAAAGCAGTTCCGGGTGTTGGCAAGCACCAGCGAGAAGGGGGCGAAGCCTCCTAGTTTATAAATAAATGTCTATACAAATGATAAGTAATAACTATTATTACTTAACATATTAATGAATAAACTAAAGTATCATTAAAATTACCCAGTGTTAATAAAACAATTGAAAATGTAAGTGTATAAAAATGGGAAAAAAATCTAAACAAATTACAGTACAATTCTGGTAAAATTACCGTACTAATGAGATTTCTGGTGATAAAAACCATGATTCTGGTTAATAAACGGAATTGAAACCATTTATTTGGTAATTTTTCTGATTATATGTAAATGGTTTACCGGAAATTCCTGTGCTGCAAAATACAGCTCTTATTACAACATATTTAGTAAAAAATGCGAAACAGAAAAGACAATTAAACCAAATAAATGATTATATGCCATGCTCTAGGAAGTAATAAAATTATCAAATTTTACCTCATTTGCTAAATTTTATCACACATTCTAAAACCATATTTTATTGTTAATTTTACCAAAGTTATTACCAAAGGGCTTCTGTAAAAAGTACCGAACTTTCTTGAGTTCCCATAGAGCCAGAAAGTCTGGTTCCTTTATCCGGTTGTCTGATAGAGTCTGGTTGCTTTGAAGGAACTTTGTTTTTTCTCAGTGCTGGGAAAACTACATTTAATGTGACAGAAATTTAATAACACTTAATTTATTAAAAACAGGTTGAAAGATATCGTTTTTCTGATTTTATTTTTACTTTATTAAAAAAGTTTATACGATTTTTTATGTATTTTTTGCAAATGCACAAGGGACTATGCACGAAATGCATAATGAAACATTTTATGACCTAAAAATTATTATTTTCTATGAACTACGGAAAAAAAAAGACTTTAATAAGATTTAATCTAATGATCGGATCTTCACGTACTGGGAATCAATCTAAATGGTTTGAGGGGTTGACCTCAAATATACTAATTAATTAGTAGAGACGATCTTTTAAATTACGAAATCAGACTAAAAAATGTATTTTCTCTGAATAAACATAATTTTTTTTTCTTCTACGGATTCGGAGTTCTGACCCTCAATATATTTTTGGTATCAGCAATCTGGAAAATATGGTCTCAAAGTTTATTCAGATGAACGGTTTAAACTTTTAACACCTTTATGTTAGCATGGACATTTGTTAAGGACAATTGAAAAATATTTGCTCATAATTATAAAATTCGTTTATCCAAAATATTCCAGGCAAGTAACTTTTTCATTATTTTACTTAATAAAGTCGAAAACAATTGATTAATATGACAGATACATTTTTACTAATTTTAAAGAAGGTAACTTTATTTGGCAAAATACAAAATTTGAACAAAATCGGAATAGTTGAATAGTTTCCATAAAATAAATTTTAAATAAGTAACTTCTTCAAAGTGTGATTTCCACTAAACCAATTTGCGGCCATCCCCTATATTTGTAGAGTCAGAAATCCAAATTCGACGAAAAATCAGCATAATTGAGATCACATCCTCAAATTATTAAAACTAAAAGATAGTATTTGAAAATCCGATTCTTAGATCAAAGGTTATACAAAGTGATTCGTTTTTTTTTCCTTTTGGTGCCCTGCATATCTTTTTATAAATTGAAACGAAGAAAAAATTATTATATTTCTGAAATTATTCTTCAGTTTTTAGGGTTAAGAATAGCATAGAGCTCTTCCTAAAAACAACATAGTAATCCATTTAAATGTAAACATATAATTAATTATATATAAATTGACCAAAAATTAAAATAACTGTATGTTTTTCTTCATAAAGATTTCATTTATAAAAAAACATTAATATTTGTAGATTATATATGTGTTTCACACTGCGTGAATAAAAATTAAATTATTGAAAATGCATTTATTTAAATCATCAAAACTTGTAGATTAATCAAGATAACTTGCTTTTTTATAATTTACGGAAGTTTTATTTTCAATAAACATCTTTTTGGTAATGGGAATATTTAAAAACCAGTTAAAATATTTATTTTTCATTCCTTAAATAAATATTTTCAAAATCTGCTCTTTTGTTGAAATACGGATTCAGAATTAGCACTTTTTACAAATTCATGTTTGTTTAAAGTCTGCATTCTGTGTGCTTTTCTTGAATACGAGTTCAGCTATTTAATCGATACTTACTACTCAACAAACGAAACTGGTATATTAATCTGATAACTCTCTATTAAAAATTTTATAAAGAACATCATTTTAGCTCAACATATTTTCTTGAAAGGAAAATCTTATAAAACCAAGAAGAATGTGAAAAACCAACAAAAATAATCTTAAATATTCCCGAATAAGTTCGTTTGTTCAATCTTTCAAAACTTTTATAAGATTTAAAAAGTTTAAAATTATTAATTAAATTTTCCAAGTAAAACATATAAGAAAATATCTACAGTTTTTATTACATATAAACTAATATTAATTTGTTTGCATAAAGTCTCAGAGAATATTTATTCAATCATATAGTTAGGCTGTGCTTGAGATTTAATTATTACACTGTTAGATATTATTTACATATAGGCTTAAGTATCCTTAATGAATAAATTATTCAGCGAATATTCTTAGGACTAACTAATGATATTCACGTTCATAAAAAACGAATTATCATAGTTTAATTAGCAAAAAATATTGAGTATTAATATAATCCTTCATATAAGGAAGCTCGGATGCAATTAATTGGAAAATATATCTGCTCTCTTATTTTTGAGTCATAAAAAATATTGTGGCATCATCTGAAATAATCTTCTTAAAATATCAGCTTATTCACCACAATAAACACTATCAAGATGATAAGAGTGCTCTTCCAAAGTTTAATTAATGAGTGTATTTTTTCCCAGATTAAATCTGAACAACAGTTTCCACTTAATGGAAGCAAGATAATTAAAATTTTCGAAGACTAAACATGTTTTAAAAACGTAAAATAAAAATTTAAATAAGATAGTAATAGCTAGAGCTTATACAAAGTAAATTGAATTTCTACTGTATAGTTTTAAAAGACCGCAAATTTTAAAATTTTTAATTGAAATATGAATAACTCTTATATTTTGTTAGTAAATGAGTTAAGAATTTTAATTCCTCTTCATAAGTTTAAATAAGCGAAAATATTTACTATATTCAACAATTTTAATTACAAATCCTTTAATGTTTGAATATAGAACATAAGTACATAATTTAGTTATAACTTCAAACAGCGAGTATAGTAACATTTTATCTGAGTATTTAAGTTATTAAAATTTGAGCTTATGCTAAGAATTATAATAAAATGATGAATCATCGCAATAAACTTTAAATCCGTGTTGCAACTTACCCAGAATATAGAAATAAACTTTCTAAAAAAACCATGCTAAAAATCCGTGACAGACATGGATTTTTAACAGCTATAACATTTATTTATTTATAAGAAGTTTCTTGAGTTAATATGTTTGCTTTAATAAAAAAAATGTGTAGTAGTGACAAATAATTTATTTCTCCCGAAGAAGTGTAGAAATGAACTAGTTTTGCTACAGGTTTTTCTCCTTTACGGATAAATAACAGCTCTGTTATAATTTTTTATTTATATATTCAGCAAATAAATCAGGCAAAGTCTAAATTGTTTTTATCCCGAATTCCTGTATTTATAGCTACGCTTTAAAAAATTCGGAATCAAATTATGTTGAAAAGTACATTCTACACTCCGAGTACCCGTCCTTTCCACAGTAACAAAAAATTGGATATACCATAATTCTTTTCAGTAATAACTACAGTAAATAATTCTAGTTAAATAATTATGATTGTATAAATTATAATATAATATTTTTTGTCGTATGCCTGTTTAGGCAGTGGGCGTGCGATTGTTCCTGTTTTTCAGTGGCGCCATTTATGGCCAGGAATTCGACTTCTGCCACGCCATTCACACAACCACAACCCGTTTATAGGGCGGGTCACATTCACATACATTCACACACAAAGGAGAAAGGGCATAGAACACAGAGAGAGAGAACGAAACATCCATGCCTTGCCCGGGATTCGAACCCAGGACCTTTCTGATGCAAGGACAGTTCCTTGCCCCCTACACAGGCCGGTCGGCATAATATAATATTGTTCGTCAAAAATGGATTTTATGATAACTTGGATATTACTTATCATGCACTTAAGTGCCAGTACTTTATAACATAATTTGATCAGAAATTTTTTGACAATTTAAATATTGGGCACATAAGCGCCTGTTTTCTTAGCAGCAATTGATGCAATTATAATTGATGAGCAAAAATCTCTGTAGGTTTAGTCCAAAGTTTTATAAACCTTTTTCAAACTGATTCCGTTGATTAGTCTAAACGAACAACTTCAAACGGTTTCGATTGTAAAGTGTGATTTTCAATTCGAACATCAGGAACAGCACACATTGTCGAAGTTATTTATTTTAAGGAATGGTTGTTCATCTTAAAAACAATTTCGTATCTTTAAATGAAGGGGGAAAAAGTAAGGGGAAAAGTCAGGTAAAAGGGGAAGAAAAATCCCTTACACTCAATCCTTGGAATTGAACGAAATGCAATTGGGCGCAGCTGCTTAGCGATTGCACTCGAGATGCGCTCGGTCAGCAGTAACGGCCTACAATTGACGGACTCTGTTGACGTCCTTCCGTCCATCAACACACTTCCATCCAATTAAAGGAGAAGGCCGAAAAGAAATTTCCTATCGTTTTATCCCGTTTTCCTTCTTTTTATCCGGTTTCCTTTATTGTTATTCCCTATTTCTTCTCCCAATAGACTGGTAAGGTGCTTTAAGAGAGACTTGGTGAAAGAACGAAAATAGAATCGAAAGTTTTGTTGGTCACTTTGAAGATCTTTGCAATGCAGTGGAGAGGGAAGATACTTTTATTGAAGATCTTAAAGCAGCAACAGTTGTGAGATTATATTTGATTACATTTTAATAAAATCAGCAATCATTTAAAATTATTTTTTGCCTAAAGACAGGACAGCTACGTGCTTATATATATATATATATATATATATATATATATATATATATATATATATATATATAAGCTAAAGTAATCATTATTGCTCTAGATAGAGAGGAATTTTTTCTGAAGGTTGTATGGAATCAACAGTTGCAATCTAATATTTTTCAACAATACAATGATGTCAGAAAATGTTTAAAATTTTATTGCTAAACTCAGATATGATTTATACTTGCGAGTTAATTTTAATTGAATGTAGAATGCTCATTCAAATACGAGTATGAATCAGCAAAAGATATGTCTTTCTGTTTCTAAGTGGTGAAGGATATAATATACACAAAATAATTGACTAAAATGGAAATTAAAGAGCACACAAATTGATTAAAGTGCCAGATATCATGATTGAAAAACAATATTCATGGATTGTAGAGTGTCAATCAATAAGCAGGGCTGTTTGCAGATAGTAATTTAAATAGTGAAAACTAAATTATTTCCGAAAACGAAACTGAAGGAGCACACTGACTGATTAATGCAAAACGTTGAAATTCCACCAACCGTTAGCGTTCGTAAATTCCTAGTAAAGAAAACGTAGTTGGAAAAGGAATCTTCAACTAAAATATAGAGCAAGATAAGACTTTTTTTTTCACAAAAAAACAGGCAAAGTTAGAAATTATTGTAAGATCAGAACGTTTATATGGAACAGTTTACTGTGATTAAGTGGAAAAATTCAGCAAAATGCTTAAAATTGAAAGAACAAGTTTGACTGATGAGATTCGATAAGGTAAGTCAGTGTCTTCATCTACTTATTCAACTTATGATTAAATCAACAAATGAAATAAATAAATGTTTCAACAATTCGTATGGATCTGCCTTCAACATTGTTCATAAGAAGCTGGGGTGCAGGAAAGTTTATTCTTCGTGAACACGAAAACAACTGTCTACAACCAGATTTCACCGAGACTGAGATTTCCCAACAGATTAATTTTGAGCAAAATGCCTCAATATGTAAGTAAATTGTGTTTAAAAGTAACAAGTGAATAAAACTTTCTCTCTTGTCTTTTCAAATTGTTAATAAAGGATTTTTTTTAACATATTTTCACATACGTTACTTACTGACGAATCCTCCCATTTTTAACAAATTTAGAATTCTTTGTTACTCAAATAGCTTAAATAGCGAAACTGAACTGCAGTAACTTGATGTAATGAGTAATTGGATCAAGTCCCAATCTAAATGAATATCATAAATTCGTATGAATTGTTGCATGCAAGCGAATGCAACATCGAAGCGCAATTAGCAGTAGCGTGTTTTTCTTTTGTGAAAGGATGACAAATAGTCAAAAGTCTAAATTTGCGTAGATTTCTACGATTGCATTGGTATTGGCCTGCTTTGTAGCTAAATCACATATCGTCGCTTTGAAACTAAACCGTTGTAACTCAAAAACGCAAGTTTTTCAGGAGAGCGATTTCTAACTTTTCAGGAACTTCCACCGCAGCTTGATTCGAAGCTACGGCGGCTATTGCAAAATAGTTTACATAAAAAAAAACCTGTTTCTTTACATTTTTCAATGAACTAGGCCTGATTCTTGTAACATTTTTAATATTCTGGTAATTTTGGAACAAGTTAAGGTACTTGGAGTTGCATTTTTTTTCTCGAAAATTTTTATTAAAAGTGAAGAGTTATTTCAAAACACAACAATGTTCTTCCAAATATATTCCCGAATATTACATATTTCATTTCAAATTTTGACATACAACAGTGTAGGGAAAAACTGCGACTTATCTCCACCAAGGTTTTGTTTCAACTGCCACAATGCTACACTATTCCCTTAAACCAAGATGGCGAATCGCGCCAATGCGATAACGATTTATCTGCTCTCTAAATTAATTTTATGGAACTATGAAGATAACACGTTGTTTCTCTACAAGAGTGATTTTTTTTACACAAAATGACCCAAATATCTCATTTTTTTTATTTTTTTTGAGTTACTACAGTTTAGTTTCAAAGCGACGATATAAAGTAGAATGTTAAAGGTTTTTTTTTACTCCTTTTGATCAAAATGCCAACTCAGACAAGTATTTTCTTTTCATGGTGAGTTTTTCAAGAAGTTTGCCTATATAAATAACAGCTATTTTCCTTATTGATGCTTATATGACTACATCATCCCAAGTATAACTGATCAGGTGACCCTTTTAATATAGACATATAAACTCACCCTCTTTTAATATCGACGCATCTCGTACGTAATATTTTAATGCGGACATTTTCAAAGCAATATTTCACTGAGAAATAAAGCTAGAAATTTTTTTCAGCATAAATCGGGAGGAGAAAAACATTTGTAATGCATTTTACTGTACATCAATTCCCTTTAAAAGGGTATAAAAAAATGAGGACAGTTTGACACGCTTACAAGAAATACAACTTCACGAAACTTTATTTACTGAGATTTTCATGTAAACGAAATGCGTAAGGAAGCTTCTTATTTGATTGCATAAGCGTGGTTTTGTACCAAACAAAAATATATAACTCGCAAAAGCACTCAACTAAGAATGATCCAAAAAATCATGGGCCAAAAAACTAGAAATAACTGTATATTTCATTACTCAGAGAGCAAACACAAATACAACAGCAAACATGAATCTTACAGATCAACTTGGCCTAGTTGGATGGACAAACGAAGCACTCTCGTAAGAAAAAAAAGAAAGAAAAAGAAGACCATCCCATCAAGGGAAAGACAAAATCTAATCTTTCTATGAGATCAAAATCACGGGCCAGTAATCCTGAGAGAAGGAGATTCCAATCTAATATGCGACCAATAACTATATTTAACAATTCAGCGGACAACCTCTTTCCGCGGTCATATTGTACGTCACCCTTCTTTATTTTTATCTGACATGGAGTGTGTAGAGTTAGCGGAAAATGCGATAACCCTCCGCACTAAACCTGAGTCTACCTCTTTTCCCGATTAAGAACCGATGAGGAACCGATGATGGAAACAGCTGATTAAACGGATGGAAGATGGGGGTGACGCCCTTAGGAATACCCCTCAGTACTCAACTTCTCATGGAGATTACGAATTTATGTATCTTACTGGTGCCCTCCCGTTATAGGGTGTCCCCATTTTCTCTAGAGAAAGTCTTCTTTGTTTGACCCTAGATAATTCTATTTATCCCTAATTGGCGCTTTTTAGAGCGGCATATGTACAAAAAAGGAGGAGTACGAAAAAGATATTTTTAGAAACTACATCAAGGTGAAAAAATTTAAAAACAAATTGGGAATATGTGAAACGTAGTTCACGATTTATTTTACCTCAATATTTATTTTTTTAAGTTTTTCATTTTGTTCGTTACTATTTTTCATGGGGAGTATTGTTCAAAGAGAGTAAAGGACCTAATTCTAATATTACAAAAAAATTTGAATGGATGCTTAATTTTTTAATTAATCCAATTTATCCAGTTCCAATTAACATTCTACACTTTGTTTTAGTATTCCATAAGAAAACATTGATTTACAACATGCATTTCCAAAAATTTTAACTTCTTAATAATATCACTTTTAAGTTGAGTGACATCATTTATTCATTGCAAATGCTTTTTTTTTTTTTTTTGTTGTTTTTTTTTTTTTTTTAAGTTGAACGATGAGTTTAACATTTGTTTCCTTCTTACACCAAAAGCTTTTCATGGACCTATTAATGATAATTTAATACTTCTATTAATAAAATTATTTATATGGAGCAAATTGCATCTAAAACTAAAGATATAATATTTTAAAAATCTATGAATTCATTTTTACTGATCCTGCTATTTTGAATGTTTTTAAATTAGATTTCAAATTAAGTTCTACATAATAATGAGCTCAACATTTAACAAAAAATTTTATGGACCTAATAATGATAATTTAATACTTCTATTAATAAAGTTATTTAAATAAAATAATATGGAGTAAATTGCATCGAAAACTAAAGATATAATATTTTAAAGATCTTTGAATTCATACTTACTGACCCTACTATTTTAAATGCTTTTAAATTAGATTTTAAACTAAGTTCTACATAATAATGAGCTCAACATTTAACATAAACTTTTATGGACCTAATAATGATAATTTAATACTTCTATTAATAAAGTTATTTAAATAAAATAATATGGAGTAAATTGCATCTAAAACTAAAGATATAATATTTTAAAAATCTATGAATTCATACTTACTGACCCTACTATTTTGAATGTCTTTAAATTAGATTTTAAATTAAGTTCTACATAATATTGAGCTCAACATTTAACAAAAATTTTTATGGACCTAATAATGATAATTTAATACTTCTATTAATAAAGTTATTTAAATAAAATAATACGGAAATTGCATCTAAAACTAAAGATATAATATTTTAAAAATCTATGAATCCATACTTATTGACCCTACTATTTTGAATGTTTTTAAATTAGAGTTTAAATTAAGTTCTACATAATAATGAGCTCAACATTTTACAAAAATTAGAAGGCAATGGTAAGAAAAAGTTAAAAACTGTTTTCTCATCTTTTATTTATTCTACGAGAAATTTAGAAAATTGAAGAAACTTTAATACTGTTTACTTAACATGGATGATGTTCTTGGCATCTTTTTATTTCTCCTAACTCAGCCAAGCAAGTAACCCTATTGAGAGAATGGTCAGATGTTAATAGCGGCCGTTAGACGAAACTACATCTTCTGAGCCATTGATAAAGTTTCGCCCATTGTTGCTGCAGCAACAGCAGCCCAACAACGTACGTCCCAGATTACGAACCTAGAAAATGGGCAGTATTTCAGGGTTTATGGGGCAGTGGGGCTGAGTCGAGATTAGCTGGGTCCCTGGTCTAAATCAACTCTCTCTTTACGGAAAGATCTATGATTCTAGATTTTCATGGTCTTCCTGCTGACTGCAATAATTCAACTAAATTCGGGCGCTTCGCAATTTTCTTCAAATGCTAGCAAAACTCGCTTTGGCGAGTGCATTCTATCCCGCCGTACTTTGTAAAAGAATATTCAGATAATTGCATAACTTAATAAGAGATAGATATATAAACTCATAAAGAGTTTATCTGTTGTAGTTAAGAGAACAAGTTTTAATAATGGAATGTGCTTTATTTAACATACGCTTTACAAGGAAATAAAGGAACGGGTTGTTAAATAAAATGATTTTTCATCTTGTGTTGAATGCTACGTTGAGAAATTATTATATTTGCACGTTACATATGGTATTTTTAATATGGAAGTAAAGTTTAGAATAAAGCGCTTTGTGTTAATTTTAATATTTTGCATATGACTAAAAATTGTACCGCATATTTCTCTAAGAAAATATGGAGTGTTTTTAAAAAAGCATAATATTTAAAACGGCATACGCTTATTTTTGAGACAAATTTAAAAGGGGATTTTTCTCTAATTAGCTTTAAAATTTCTGAAAAATAATGACTTTATTTTAAAGATCTTCCATTAAATTTCTTCACCAACCAACACAAAATTTTCGATGTTTTAATAATCTTTACCGGGTTCTATCAAACATTTTCCAAAAATCTTTAATTACATATGCAGCAAAATTAGTGATCGCAACTAAGTTTATAAATTGATAATTTTTAATTCTAAAATGGATAATGCACTTTTATGATAAAATTTTTCATCCTTCCATATAGTATACGAGTAAAAATTTAATGTAAGTAAGGCGACTGCCTGGGTACGATGAAAATTTTTTTAAAAATTAAATTTTTTCTAAAAACATATGTGTTATTGGTTCAAGTGTGTCATAAAATGATGTAAACAAGAAGAAATATTTTTGAATATCGCATAGTTTTTAAAATATTTGAAAAATTAAGCCTAAAATGAGTGAAATTTGGAGCTTACGTCAGACACCATACACTTAATTTAAATGAATAAAATACAATTTCTTTTTCTGTACAGATTATTTTGACCCTTATCTGTGTTCTGAACTAAAGGTTTATGAAAATTTTAAAAATTACTCAAGTTAAGTGGTAAAATCTAGAAAAATAGCAATTTTTTCATTTTTTTAAATAGTTTTTTATGTTTATATACCTGTAACATCACCAAATATTTAAATTGAAACTTAGTTTTAGTTCAAAACACAGTATATATAGTTTATAACATTGTTGCCAAATTTCATAAGAAAACTCCCTTTAATTTTGGAGTATGAGTGTGTGGCGTGAATCAAAATATTGAAAAATACAGTTTTTCAGAAAACGTTTTTAAAGATTTACTTAAACAAAAATAGTTACATAGACTTATTCAACAAGCTTTAATTTAATAATATTTGTAGTTCAGCCCTTTATGTAGCTCTTTCTTTTTACAGTTTGCATTTTAATTCATTATCTTTTTTTTTATGACCAATTTTTCTATTGAGCGACGAACAGTATCACGAGTTCGCGATTTTCTTTTTTTCAAAATGTTAGTTATGTATGCAATAATTCACAGCAAATTACCACTACACCCTTTTAAAACAGTTTTAGGTTGTTAGAATCAATTGGCAAACAATTCCTAAGTCATTTTAGAATATAGTATAGTTAAATATTTATATTTTTTCATAAAACAGGCAAAACTGACGCGTTAATTTTCGCTGTATTTTGTATACACAACTACATAATTAAAAATATTAACTTCATACTACACACTATTATTATTTTTAACTTCATTTCAAACAAAAACTGTAATATTTTAAAATAAACATTATAAGATATGCCTTTCTTATGAAAACACAAAATTTTACAGTACATAATTTTGTAAAAAGATTTACTATGTTAGCATATTTGTTTACTATAACTAAACAATGAAATAAAAGTACTTAAATAACAACTAAAACTACCGTCAATTTAATATTAAAGACGCTGAATAAAGCATAGCAAACAGAAAATATAAATATCAAAATTAATGCCATTTAATTTCACTTCCTTTAAAAAGTTTATACATAATGTGTTGCCAGATGCGTTTAATTAATATTATATAAAAAATTAACAAATATTAATATTTTTAATAGCGTTACAAGCTAAAAATAATTCTTATTAGCTCAAAACTACATTGTTTACATTTAGTTTTGAAGTTTTCAGTGCACTTCCGGTGTTTCGGAATCTCACTTCCGGTTTCAAAATCAGCTATAACTTTGCTTCTAATTATCGAAATTTTAAAAACAAAATATTTTTAGAATCCCAAGAGTTCTTTCTTTTCAAAAATGCAAAAAACAGAAATTCGAATTATTTGATGAAATCGGTCATTTTAAGGCAGGCAGATACCTAGTATAATTATTTTTAAAAACAAGTTTTAATACTCCTTACAAAATACAAGTTGCTTTTAGCGCTTCAAAACGTAAAAGTCAAATAACGTCTTAGAAAGATTTTTCCTTTTACTATCAACAAAATTTTCACTTTGCAAATTGATAATTTTCAAATTCAATCAAGATTTTAGAAAGACAATTAAATTTTCATAATTTTATTTATAAAATATTGAAGTCTTAAACGTTAATGCATGGCATGAGTTGATCTGTAGTTTATTAAAGTAGAGTGACTTTAAAGTTAAATTATATTTATAAAAATAAAATATGGTTATATGGTTTATTTACCGATATTTAATTGATAGAGTTATAGTTAGTTGATAGAGTTATAATTATTTGATAGAGTTATAGTTATATGATAGAATATTGTGAAATATCTTCATTTAATTAAAAGTTTTAAAAAATATATAATCTGAAGGCAACCATAGTCATAATTTACGACATCTAAAATATGTAATTTTAAATCACCACAGACTACTATATATTTTTTTCTAGTTATATATTTACTTAGATTTTTGAATTTTTGTTCCAAGACTTGCACATAGAAGTTTTCTGAGCTTAGAAAAAAAAGTGTCATGCGTCTAACGAAAAATTTAAAAACAGCAATTTCTTCAAATTTTTCAAAACTATTTATATAGTTATGAAATACAGATGAAATAATAATTATTGACTAAATCCGATTATTTTTCAAACGCGTAAACTTTTGTTTCATTGCAGTACAAATAAATACATCTCTTCGAATTTTTCTAAGCAGTAATAGTGCATGGGTAGCAATTTTTAAAAGCATGATGCGTGGAGAAATTTAATGGTAAAATTAATTAAGAAAATTTATTATTTATTTCAAATTTAATAATGAATATAATTAATTAGGTAAAAAATTGATTAATTTTTTAGTAGATTAAAATATGTATTTAATTAGTAGAATTGGCAGAAGCTAAATCTGTTTTTTTTATTCCCAAAAATTACATTTTAATCATACAACGAAACAATAGAATATTAAAGAAAATTGAAATAAATGGCAAGGATGACAAAAAATTGCAAAAAAATAAAAATTATTAAAAATTACTCCAAAGTTACGTAAAAATATGTTGGCTAAGTTTTGATGCATCAGTGATGCAAAAATAAAAACTGATATTTCAAAATACCCTGTTTTGTAAATTTTATCCGTACATTCTAGAATGTGTATTCTTAAGTTACATGGGAAAAAATAATGATAGTCTCCATAAGTATGCTCTAAAATCGTTCGAAATAACGAATGATTAAGGAAGGTTGCTACACTGTACGGTAAAAAATACCAGCTCTTTGGTTGCATCATTCGCGAAATTCATTTTAGCGTAAAATCCAATTTAATCGTAAAATATTACACCTAACATTTTAGAGCAGTAATAATTTTATGATAGTGATTCAGTGATTTTATGGTGATTATTGCTGTAAAAAGTACGGTATATCAGATTTTTTATTTTGAAACATGATTCGATAAAAGTGAATCTCACGGTAAAATGCACCGGCATGCTTTCTACCGGTACCAGTACTTTTTACCGGGATTTCTTTCAGTGTATAGTAGTAATCAAAACACTTATTTACTTGTAAGTTGGTTACATAGTGCTCTTTTATTTTGCTGAGCTAAGAGTTATAAACATATGATTCACTTTGAGCTCCAAAGTATATACTTTATAAGATTTTGAAGAACTAGAATGAGCTCGAATCAAATTTGCGTTAATTTTGCAAAATATGACTTTAAATCAGCATTTTTTCCTATTATAAGAATAACAATTCAAAAAAACAATCGGAATATATATACTGTATGTATATACAGTATACTCACCTATTTTTAAATCTTTATGTAATTGATTAATATCTAAATTTTGATAAAATTCTGAATTTTCCTCCTCCCTTTTCTAAAAGATAATAATATTTTTAAGTGATCCATTTTATTGACTTCCTAAGACCAATGCATCCCCTCTTAGTCTGTTTTTTCTTAAAATATGTGTTCCAAAAAAATGGCAAATTACGTATTTAGGATTAAACTGTTTGCTTTTAAAGAATAATTATTTAAGCCATATTTTTAAGTAAATATATTTTCGTTACTAGGAATGTGTTTATAAGAAGAAATTTTTTTTTTTATTGCTTTAAGAAGTGAAAAAATTATTGATTAAAATCATTAACTGATTTTATTTAATCAATATTTTTCTAATCTTTCTTTCTGTAGATTTAACAACGATTGTCTGAAATTTATTAGACAATAACCAGTTTATTACCTGTTTTCCCAAAATTACAGCCATTGTTTCTTCAATCGCAATTAAGGATAAAAACTAATTTCGGATAAGACACTAACAACACGAAAAGATACAGAATAGTAGCAATAAACGAGATAATTGAACAGCATGCGGATGTTAGTAGTGAACTTGTCTTAAGGAAGAAGGGCAATGTTTTGACTTCCGCCATTGTTGAATCAATCCTTAATCTTATTGAATCTTCTCCGTACAATTGAGCTTTTCTAACAGCAGATGTGATTGGTCCAGGGCGAGATTAAGCCTCTTTCCGACGTCAGCCAAGACATTAATCACATAGTGCAGAGACAACAACAGCACAATGGACATCCAACCGCTGCGTACCCCCAAAACGTCTTGTTAGGACCTTGACAAACTGAGATGTTCAAAATGGCGATTGCTGCTTTTCCCGCTCTTTTTCTTACGTAGTATATTAGCTTTATTTCTTATTTCGTTTCGAAGCTGGAATTTAAGCAGGAATTACCGGAAACTGGAGACGATTTCCGATTCTATCCCGTTTTCTCCCTTTTTATTCTGTCATTTCCTCTTTCTCTCTCCCTTTACAGAAGTCTATTCAAGGAGATTACTTTTCTTCGGTAATGAAGATTACTTCTAGCACCTCGTAAGATGGAAAAAGAAGAGAAATTACTCCGAAATCAAAACAGCAGAGAGTTGACAATGAGAAGTGATTCTCGCAGTTATTGATATGAGATTTTTTTTCTCATCACCGACCATTGGGTGGGAAATGAAAAATTCTGAGAAATCGGAAAGAAATATCTTCCTATCGAGAGAAAAGGGGAAAATGTATTTTATGAATCGACATTAGCGAGAATAAAAATAAGTTTTGACCACTCACCGAGCCAATTTATTTAGAGTGGTAATACTGATTTGGCGAAGAAAAAAAAAAGGTGTGTCATTGATCGAACTGTTCCTTTATAATGATCTCTCACTCGAATTGATAGAATTCGTGATATATTTAGTTTAGCCTTTAAGGGGTTTTCTAATAAATTTTTTATCAGATTTTAATATACTTGCTTAAAAACAACTAGTTAAAATTTAGAAGAATTGAATACAATATACGGATATGAATATACAAATTCGTGAATATAAATATACGAATATACGATTACGAATACGAATATACGAATACGAATATACGAATACGAATACGAATATACGAATACGAATATACGAATACGAATATACGAATACGAATATACGAATACGAATATACGAATACGAATATACGAATACGAATATACGAATACGAATATACGAATACGAATATACGAATACGAATACGAATATACGAATACGAATATACGAATACGAATATACGAATACGAATATACGAATACGAATATACGAATACGAATATACGAATACGAATATACGAATACGAATATACGAATACGAATATACGAATACGAATATACGAATACGAATATACGAATACGAATATACGAATACGAATATACGAATACGAATATACGAATACGAATATACGAATATACGAATACGAATATACGAATACGAATATACGAATACGAATATACGAATACGAATATACGAATACGAATATACGAATACGAATATACGAATACGAATATACGAATGTGGATTTGCAAATACGAGTATACGAATGTATGAACAGGAATATACGAATGTGAGTATATGAATACGAAAATACGAACGCGAACATGCGAATTCGACAGTTCGAATAAGATTTAAAAACATGAATATATGACTTTGCAAAAATGAATTTGCAAAAAATAGGAATATGTAAAGACAAATATATAATGTCTGTAAGAATAAACATAGTTTTAAAAATTAATGAAAAAAGCGTGCTGGAAAAACATCTTTCATTCAATTCGATCACATTAAAATTTAAGATGCATTTTTAAATTCATTTTTGATCATTTTAGGTGATCATTTTTATTTTACTTTATTTAATTTATATTGTTTTTAACTTAAAAATAGACTAATATTTCTATTTTCATGTACAATTACATCTTTAAATTGGTTGAATTAGTCATTGCAAATCAAATCAAATTAAACCATAATCCAACTCGAAAACTAAAATTACTGAATTAATTGATGCTGACAATACTCAACAATTCATTCTTATATTAGTTTAAAATAGAACCATAAAATCTTATATCGATCAAACATACTATTTTACCGTCATCAGCATTGCAAAAAGAATCTAACATTTTATAAGTGTTTGTAAGGCAACTTTGCAATCTAGATGGTAGAATATTAGAGCATTTTTAAAATCATAAAATCAAGATCAAATAGATTTTATGCGCTGTGCAGAATTGAGATTGAGCATTATTAAGTTAACTAAAATAAATAATCTATTTATGTCAGTTCATATAAATATTTCAGTCATGAATGTATTGTTTCAATAATAAATTACTAAAGTCGTATTTGATAAAAGTTTTTTTGCAACATGTATTGATAAATACTACAGGTGCATTAAAATCGATATGCTGACGGTGCATATTTACAGATCAATTGTATGTTTAAATATATTATTAAGTAATTATGATGTATCAATCATTCTCTCATTAGGTAGCTTTGTGAACTAAATGGCATATTTGATTCATCATGAAACTTTTAAAGTTACAATGTTTCATATTTTTGTATCAATTACTGCCAAAAGCCAAACAGGCAACAGCTAATTTTGTCTACTTTGATGACGAAATCAAATCTATGAGTAAAGCTGAAAAAGATTAAATGCGTGCATTTTAATTAATAATCCATTTACAATGAGAAATTTCATGAATAGGTACATCAGTTTTGCAGTATTAGCCTTGAAACCGGATGGAAAGCAAGAAGGAATTAATTAATCAACGGTACAGAGTTATTAATCATGCCTCTAAGTTAATTACATTTCAATACTAAGTCAACTGTTGTTCGTTCCTCCATTGTGTTTATCATTTAAATGTGATATAATTCGCTATCAATCATTAATGGTGAATATGCTGATCCTTTGCAAAATATGATACTTTTTTAAATATTTAAAACCAATCTAAGCTGAATCCTCTTATAAAAATAGCAACTCATGCGACGTGATTATCTTAATGAAGACTAACTATTAATTTAATTAATCGTTGATAATTTTAATGTAGCAAGTAAAACATAAACTTTTCTCTCAAAATTGTTTTAGGAATTTTAATTAAAACCTACTTAATGATTAAATATAATTTCTGCTCTAAAATTTGAGTAACCTATTTAGCTAGTGATGCAATAATCCTTCTAAGATTCCAATAAATTTAAGGCTTATATAACAATATTTTCAGAAGCCCACTCTAGAAAATATACTTTATTCTTAATAACAAAATTAGAGTAATAATAGTGATAAAAGAAAAAATTATATTAAATGAAGATAAGAACTTTTGAGAATTAATTAGATAAGGTGTAATAAAATTTTGTAATGTGTACAAAATTTAGAAGATGTCAGGTGCTTTGCATTAAAATGAAATAGTGAATCTTAAATGGAGCTTTAGTAGATTAATCTCGAGCTTTAACCTACAAATCTATCAGAATCAAAACAAATCTCCCTACTCTACAAGTTGTTCCATAATTATGTATTTTAAAGGCCTTTTTAGAAGTAAGGTAAGAGAAAAAACTTGGGAAGTTGGGACACATGATTAGGAAGAAAACTGCATATGGACCCATTCTGGAAATGTCATCATACGCAGCTAGGGGTGCTTTCCCCATTGTATCAGATCAGAAGCACACGAAGAACTAGTTCATAATAGGAAAACGCCCCTAGACGCGTATGGCGATATTTTTGGGCATAGGTTCCTTTGCAATTTTAATCTTGATGATATGCCCAAACTCCCGTAGAATTTAACGCAATATTTATGCTCACCCCTGCTATATATAAAGTCTTTCAACATATACATTTCGACAAAAAATAGACTAAAAAGGTGATTTAAAAAAAATCTATAGCTTGAAGAGAGAAACTGATTGCAGATTTAAAAACAGTAACGTGAAAATATCCAAGATCTGTTTAAAAATTCTCATGCAACAGAGGAAAAAATTTGTCCCTCAGTGAAATTTATTCACTGATTTTGCTTTCTATTCACAGTTATTAAAATGATTTTTTTTAAAAATTTTTATTCATTTTTCGTCGTTATCAAACTAGTTTAAGATTCCAGCTGATAGATGAATGATCACTGTTTAATTTTACTCGCAGTTGTTAAAGTGTTGCAATAAATTGGAGCTTATCAAAAATACATTCCGTAGACAAAAATATGAACGAATGAAACTTAAAAAGTAATGAAACAGCAATAATTTAAAATGTTTTTTTTTTTTTTACAGTTAATCTTCCAGCATCATTCATTCAATAGTTTTCGGGACTTAGGTGATTGTTCCTATAGGAGAGGATGATCAATGACGTAATCTCGATGGCCCTTTTACGATATAGACGGTAGGGTGGGCATTTTATTATCTCGATCCCAATAGCAGAAATGAAATTAAGTAGATTACGTCACTGGGTTGTAAAAATAAAACCCAAATTTGATGGGGATAGTGATAACACCCTAGTTTATGATAAGGCTCTTTAGGGTTGGTAATAAATTATCACATTTTTAGGCTAAGATGCTACTAACCTTATTCCATATAAAAATTTTATCGAAGTGGAACTTATTGGGATTCACTATGAAGTAGAAGATTGTTAGTGTGGTAATGAAAAAAGGGCATTAAAATAAATACAATTAGCTGATTAATTTAGACAAAAACCAATAAGATTTTTTAGTATACTAAGTAGTTGGATAAAAAGAAGGAAAGGAAATACATTGGATTAATTTTTTTTAATTATTAATTCGTTAATTATTAATCATATGTAGTGTGGTAAAAATTGAAGTTCAATTTTCGAAAAAATTAAAAGAACGCTAGTAAGGATGTTTTGAAGTTTGACTTGAGTATTTAATTACAGTATATTAGATTTTTTTTGTTCCATAGCATGTTCCGATAAAAATGGATTTTACTGTAATTCGATCCTGATTTTTTTAAAGTATATGTTTATTATTAATGGTCATGTTTACTATGAAGTATTTTAATTCAAATGGCGTACGAGATGTTTTTTTTAGCTAAGTAACATCTAAATTTAAACAAGTAAAAGGAGAAAAACGATAGAAACAGTTTTTAATTGTAATTATTCCAAAAACAAACTAAAAATTAACAATCGAAATAACTTTTAGCAGATGTGTTTTTAGACGAGTTGAAACATGACGGGTAACAGTAAGCTCCACAACAAATCTTTCAGAATTGACATTTTAAATTTATCAAGGAATTCAAATCATTATTTTACTTAATTTTGAAATTAGATTTCTGAACAAAACACTTTTCAGTTGATACCCTCATACAGGAGTCACGTTGATTCATATCAGGAGGTCTTGACGGCTTAGCGATAGCAAAGCGACGTTTCAAAATTTTATGAGTTTCAAAAAATCTCCGACTTTATTAGGCTATTATACGTTTGTCTCAAACCAAATTCTTATTATATTGAGAAATCTATCACCTACCTTTTGAATTCTTTTTTCGCATGCCGTATCTTTTCCTCTGTCATAAATACTTTAGTCAAACTTCAAATCATTCGTCCAAGTCATTTAGCCTAAAGTATTTCGAATGTCGGACTTTATTTATAATCTCTTTGAATATTAATGTCGTTGATTTTGGAACACTTTTTGAATTTTTTCGTAATGTCAGATCCAAAAAAAAAATTCTATAAATACTATGATTGTATAACTTGAAATACTTCAATATTGGTTTCAAAATGAATGTAGATTTGTGTTCGATTAAGATTGTTATAGTGTTTAAAAACTAAATTTCGTTCACTTCAATGAAACATTTTTTGTCTTTGTCAATATATTTCTGACACACCAAATTTATATGCTACAAACGTGGAAAATTCTAAGTATTTTAGAACAAAACAATTAATTTATTTGACATAAGTCACAAAAAAGTGGAAATAACTAAGATAGTACTTGCATGGAATTTAAAGTTAATGCTCTAAAAAATGCAGCTCTGAAATATTTCATACCAAAGAATGTATCCCTTTGACATTGTATCAATATCGAAACGCGGAAGTATCAAAAAGTACCAAGCGCAAGAAATTTAATAAAAGCTTCAATTCATTCAAATTTCATTGGAAATCCCTTCGTCTTCTGTCATTTAAGCTGTACTATTGTAACATCTATGATTGAAACAGAAGGTCCTTTCAAATATCATTTAGATCTGACAAAACGTAAATTGGGGAATAGAGAATAAATTCGAATACCTTGCGAACAGAAACTGTGGCAACTGCTTCGTTTTTTTTTTCCTTCCACCTTTTTCTTCTTATTCCATTCTTATTCTAGTTATTTTTGCCTCATTTTTCACCGCATTGTACGCAATGAAGCGACAGTGTCTGGAAATAGATTTTTTTTTCTTTTTTTTTACTCTTAGCGACATATAGTAATTTATCGTGCATTTATTCATGGTCGTTTCTGTCACTTTAAAAAAAAATAGCGTTGGAAAGAATTGAAAAGTAAATTCCCCATCTGAATTTTTATCAGAGAGTGATGAGCATTTCGGAACTGCAACAGTGTTTCAAAATCCGTCAATACGAAATGACTTTCTGGTGAGACACAGAAGAAATTGGAAGAGAAAAATTGCTTCGACAAAGAGGTTGAGAACATTTATAACAGCCGGTTACAATTACAGTTACATCTCAGCATTAATCTTTGAGTATCGTCACCTACCGATGTTCAATAAAATTGCTAACCGGTAAAAGATTTAAAAAAAAAAGCTAATTTAATAAATAATGAAATGAAAACTTAAGTAAAAATTTCTATTCCATAATATTTGACCTCAGAAAAACTTCGAACCTTTCTTTTGTACAAGAAATACGTCAATATTTATTATTTATCATATCATTTATCATGTTATCTCGAATGTGTCATTCGCCCTTTAAAAGTGGCGAATGACACAACAGCAAGAGTTTAAAGGACTAATATTGGAATTCCACCAGAAAGTAGAATTTTTGGAAAACGATCTTTTACTTTTAAATTTTTCGTCTAAATTTGAGATTTGTATCTTAATGTTAAATTAAAAAAAAAAAAAAAAAAAAAAAAAAACCGTTGATGATTTCTAAAAAAATTGCTAAAATATGCTTTTAAATTCTGCACAATTTGCATTATATTTGTGTAAAATAATTTATTGAAAGTGTCGTGAAGAGTCACACAGTGTTTAACATTTTAAAATCGAAAATTTCATAATGATCGCAAAATTTCACATAGAGAAAAGAACAAGGTCAAAACTACCAGAATATTGTAAAATTTGCCATGTTTCTGGCTCTATGAGAGCATCCAAAAGCTCTGTGATATTTACCGACGCGCTTTTTTAATGCTTTTGATAAAATAAACAATAAAATATGGTTTTAAAATGAAATTCGGCAAATTTAGTAAAAGTTTATAATTTTAGCATGATACCTCAGAGCATGGTATAAAAAAATTTTTTTAGTTGCATTTACTTTTCACTTCTGTTTTTTTTTTTTTTTTTTTTTTTTGCTAGATACTTGGTAATAAGATAAATAATTCTAAAAACGTGAATATCCGGAGAAAACCATTACAGTTGTTGCTGAAAAATTAGTTAATGAATGGTTTAAATACCTCATATTTTTAATTTTATTTTCAAAATTATGACGGTTTTTTACCAGACAAAAGGAAAATTTTAGCAGAATTTTTTCTCTGTGTGCCCTGTACAAATTTTTTATACAAATGGATTTATTTTGAAACATTTACAAGTCAGGCAGCACAATACTGCGAACGAAGAACGATGATCAAATCCATTTGCACATTTTTTTTTTTTTTTACGATTTACATGGAGCTGCATTAAATTTTATTCACATTTTTTTCCAAATATTTTTGTGTTATTTTTCTTGTATAGTCTATATCTTATATATATTCACTCTTTAATTGCTAAAAGAAAAAGACATTTCTCACAAACTATTTACGTTATTCGATGTATATTTTACACAAAAATTAGAATTGATCAAAGGTACAACACTGTCACCTGTACATGACTTCAAAAATATATAAAAGTCATTATTTCCAGTACGTTTATGTTGAATCTGAAACGCATGTTCTTATCAGTCATGCTTTAAAATCATTTAATGAAATTCTCAGTTTTTCCACAACATTAACTTCTCTTTGTTATACGCGTTCACCAAAACCAAAAGGCTATGTAAGATCATAACTCACAAATTCTATGAGTAACTTCCACAGAAGCGGAAGAAATACCCAAAACCATGGTTGCCCAACTTCTCCCTTACCGATTCAGGTTTAGTATTCTATTATCTCATTCCCCTGGGCACTAAACTCGATTCTGTCAAATAATGTCTCTTAGAAACCCCAGAGAACGACCCCTATAAAGTTGGGGTGCCACTGGCCCAGACTGTGCCAAGTATAGTTTTCCTCCCTCTCCACCGTTCACCCAGTATCAAACCTATCACCTTCATACAATCTGTAACTACACAAACAGAGGGTCAACTTAATTCGATGGGGGAGAAACGGTATCGAGTCGTTGCAGTAGCACTTTATGATCATTTTTATGGTTTTCTCTAATTAATCTTCACTTTTATGACGTAGTTAGTGTGTGCGGGATAGGATGTGGGCTTTTACGCCCCATGGGTGGGGACTATTTGAGGGATCCAAAATTTTATGCCAAAAGCAATATTGATTGAATTAAGTGGCTCCTATAAAATAGTACTGATGAACTTTAAATAATAAAAGAAACACTTGTATAAACTGTTTGATAGTGCAGAAATAGAGCCTATAATTTAGATTTGAGATTCGTCATAAACAAATTCGGAATTGCGACAAATAAACTTTAAAATGTATGAACATGGCATTATTTAAACAAAAATTAAAGGTTCTAAAGTTCTGATGATAAAGTTATATCGATGAAGAAGTATCTAAATTAACTTTTTTATTCGTGAAAATATGCAGCTTTTTTTTTCTGTATTTCAGATCTACGCAAAAAAAAAATATTCTGGTTATATACCGGGCTAAAAAAATATTACCGGGCTCTATGGTATTGACATTTCTGGTAAGAAAAAGCAATGATTCTGATAATAAAACAAAAATATATTGTATTCATAAACCATTCTTTTGGTAATTTTTACGTTCATATGGTAGCGGTATACCGGAAATTTTGGTTCCCTAAATAACAGTTCATACACTTAGTAAAAAATACAAAACTTAAAAGTAAATTTAACCAAACGAATGGTTTTTATGCCCTGTTTTAAGAAATTATGACAAAACTACCAAATTTTGCCACATTTATTAATTTTTATCATTTTATGGTTAATTTTAGTAGAACTTATTACAAAAGCTCTTCGGTAAAAATTATCGAGCATATTGGTGTTCTCATAGAGCCAGAAACCCGATGATTTTAACCATATTGTGTTAGCTTTGACCATACTTTATTTCTCAGTGTGCACTCTCAGAAAAATTGGTTCAGCGTTGAACTATTATACGGTGAAAATTCGTTGGAATCTTAAATAAATGAAGAATGAATAGTACTCTTTTAAATTTGAACCATACTATCGTTGAATTATGTTTATAGAGAACGATTGCAAGGTTCAATTTAGTATCACATCTACGATTGTGAATATTCAATGGCCTAATTGTCGATTACAAACTTAAAATCCCAAAATTTTATAAATAGTAACAATTGAAAAACAGATTATGAGCAACCGCAGTATGAAATATAAATGCAATTAATATAGCGCCGTAGCATGCATTGCACTGCACAATTTACATGGCTTTATTTGTGCCTAATCCCTTATTCCGTTGAATTTAAGACATTCAATTTCTAAAAACGTAAGAGAACTAAGATTTTCCAGGTTGACCTCGCCTAGAATATACCAAATTTTTAAACAAATAGTATTGGAAAAACTAGCTATCAGACTAACTTCAAAGGATAAGTAACTATGAACAAATGTGGTGCACGTAGCCAATGCACATATGATTGTATATAGAGAGCAATGTTGTAAGTTGAGAGTGAAATCAAACATTAGCCCCAAGTTGGCACTTAGGCTCAAATCGCTTATATTTAACCTGTGGTATAGTCAGTAAATAAATTGCGTAACATTTAAATTATTACATAGGTTTCGGAAGCCGAAGATCTAATTTGTCATTAATTTGTATCCCTAATTCAGTAGCTTTTCAATGTTTTTAACAGTACATATAAATACGCAATTGATAAATTAAAGATAATAAAGTGCTATTAAAAATAAGCTAAAAAAAATAAAAGTAAAAATTAGAGAGCTTGAGCCAATTTAACTTATATGAAATCTAACACATTTTTAAACACGTAAGTTAGTTAACTTTAATCGGGAAAAATAAATTCTGGTAAAATAAGATTACTCTACGGTAAGCGACAGTTCAAGTAAAAAAAACTAATTTTGGATTTAAAAATCAAAATATACGGCATTTAAACCATTCATTTGGTAATTTCCTTCCATCCACATGGTACCGTTTTGACGGAAATTTTGGATTTTAAAAGTATAGTACTTATTACCACACATTTAGTAAAAAATACGAAACTAAAATGGAAATTTCACCATAACAAGCTTTTTATACCATGCTCTAAGGAATCATGATAAAATTACTAAATTTTATCACACATCATAAAGCAATATTTTATCGTTAATTTTACCAAAATGATTACCATCACCTGTCTGTCAGGTAAAAATTACCAAGTTTTTCGTGTATGCATGAAGTCAGAAACACGATCAAATTTATCATATTCTAGTAGTGTTAACCGTACTTTTTTCTCAGTGTCGTTTGAAAATTTTATTAACTAAATAAAAAATGACCAGTTGATTGTTTTTAAAATATTTTTATCATATTTAAAATGAATTTACAATATATATCTGACATAATTACGCGTTACATTATTTCAACTTAAGAAACATAATTAAGTTAAACAAATTCATTTAAATAAAAATAAATTATTCTTTTATTCAGAATACAAGTAGGAATTAGATTACAAGAAAAGTTTGTTTGTTCTATTCAATCTATTCTTCATTCTATTATATAAACGCATTCCTTCATATAATAGAATTATATGAATTATTTTATTACTGTTTCAAATTAATTTCCTATCAAAATTCTTATATACCAAGCATTAAAATTATTATTTTAATCAAAATTATTTTTATCAATTTTCTTACATCTGATTAAGTAACTGAAATTTAATTTAAGTCTTAACTATAAATCTGTGTAAATTAATCTTCAAATTAGTTGCACGATCAAACGGCAATTCATTTCATAATTTATAAAATGTATCGTTCATTTCCTAATTAAATTTGATAAATACACTGTCGAAAGCGGGATTACTTCAAGTTCCTTTTCATTTATAATCAAAAATAAAATCAAATTCAATTATTTAAAGTTTTAATTCTAATTTACGTTTCCCATCAATTCATTTTAAATACTTTTAAAATTATTTATTTTGTTTTGCTATAATTTATGATTCAATTTGTTTTATTTAGTTAAGAATAATTCAATCCCTGCTGAATTTGTAAATATTAAACATTATTTGTATTAATTTCTATATTTTCTGATATTTTGGATGCATATGTTTATCCCAGATGATTAAAATTTTCTGTAAATTAAGCTCAGTTTGACGAATTTTATGTAAATTGCATATTTTATTTCAGGTTAAAATTAAATTGCATGATTATGTTATTTTTACATATCTCCACCACACTCTTAGAGATAAAGTTTTAAAATTTGTAAGTGTTAAGTGAAGTTGAAGTGTACAATTTTATCAATATTTTTTGTTCGCGTAACTTGCTCATCGTAAGGACAAAAGCGTGAATGATCATAACTCGGTGAAATGAGTGGGAAAAAGGCAGCAATGTTGCCAACTTAGTTACTTTATTTTATTTTATTTTATGACCGCCGTTGAACAGTCGACCCAATCCTTGGGTTTACGACTACTAATGTTCAACGCCGTAGCCCTGTAATTTTGAACCAATCCAGAAGACAAGGAAACTCCTGGATCGGTACCCCAGAGGTATTGATTTGTTATGGGAACATGGGGGACTTTGAAACTCGACAGATTTAACGTGCATCAGTCACCATTTACTACACGGGGAGTCTTCGACCAGCGGGGACCGAACCCGCGAACTCTTGGACATGGGCCCGGCACCCCACTGACCAGGCTATCCGGCCTAGTAGCGACAATTTAATTTTACATTGATTAACTAGCAGCGTTACGTTACAGACTCAAAGGATGGACATAGGCAATAACAGTACAATATAAAATAGCTAGTCACGCCACAGGTATTTTTAATTTTTTGTATTATTATTTTTTTTCAACATATGTTAAATGGCTACAACTTAGTTATTAAAAATTATCCCTGTTTATTATTTTCTTGTTTTTACTGTTTACCTTCCTTTGTTTTACCACATCTATGACAATACGACTTTTTGTGCCAATGAATATTGAAACATTGACTTTAAACAGAATTTTAATATAGAACGATACGATTTTTAATAAACTGAACAGCAGTTCTTACCATGAAACTAACATGCAAAAAATGCAGTGGTTGAAATTAACGCAACAGAAATGGAAGCTAATGTATTCTCTACATCGTAATGCGCTCCTTTAAAATAAATAGTATAGTGGGTGGTATAATACAACTACTGGTAACTACTTTTAACATTAGTTTCGTAAGGAAAAAAAAGATTTAAGGTTCAAACGCAACCAATTTATCAAATCTGATTTATCAAATATGATTCTATGTAATTCCAAAGGGAAACATATTTTGTTCTATAACTCTTGATGCATAGTACTTTTTATTTTATGTTATAACCGCCATTGAACAGTCTACCCAATTTTGGGTTTACGGCTACTTATGTTCAGCTCCATTGCGTAGTAATTTTGAACCCAATCCAGAAGACAAGGGAGCTCTTGGATCAAATATTGGGAGAAATTTGCCTTCGTGGAGGACTTATTGATGGAACAAACCCGCATTTGCGTCACATGGAGAAGAAAACCATAAAAACTTCTCCCGGTTAGCCTGACGGCAAGGGACTTTAACCCATGATCCGTCTACCACTGAGGATATTTTGCGCCAGCACTGTGGTCTGTGCAAGCCGGTTGTGGAATTCGACCATCAGCTATCGCTGGGATCGAACCCGAATCACCTCATTGAAAGGCGAGCGCTCTGTCTCCTGAGTCACCACGGCTTCTTAGAAGAAATTAAAAAAATTTGATATGATTAAACAAATACACAAATAATTGTTAATATTTTAGTATTTCTTGAATTAAGCATTCATTGTCAAAAAAGGCAAATTAAGACATAGGAAGCTGAATGAAGAAGGAAAGATTTATAAAAGAATATTTTAGAACAATAAATTGTCTGATGCAAACAAGAATTATAAATTCCTTAATAATTCCTTATGTCTAAACAAACCAGTTATTATTTATAGTACACGATATTTACGACTTTTTCTTCAATTTTATTTTTATTTCATTTGGAACATATGAGTGTAATTAAAATATTGCAGAAAAATCCACCGAATAAAAGCAGTTAAGTAGTCATTTTTTTCAAAATATTTTATAATCACTACTTTTAAAAAAATAATTCAGTTACTAAAAGTGCTGCAGCTAACTTCACTTGTAACAAAGAAGATGTCAACTAGGTATTAACTTGACCACTGAAATATTGCTTATTTCAAAATCCTTATAATAAGAAATTTAATTATATTTCAAATTTTTAAAGAAAGACTCACCTAATTTAAAATAAAATGTATTGATTTCAGAAAATTTACAAACTTTACGCTAATATTTCATATCCTTCAACTTTCTGCAAAATTCATAAATCTCTCGCATCCATTTTTGATTCCAATAAACAGAATATGCTTATTACGAAATCATCTAATTTACAAATTCTATAGCCTTTTGTTTTTTGAGTGCTATAGTTCAGTCATTATGGCTTACTGCACGTAAAATGACATGCATGGATTTCAAAAAACCTACAAGGAAATAGTTAATATTTTATATCCTTCCTCATTATTTTTCAAGTTATATACAACTCATTTTCGTTTCAGATTCTAAACTTTCAAAATATATTTATTTCCGTACCTTAGAAAGTGGCGTGGAGAATATGGCGTGGAGAACATCACGTTTTCATTTTAAATTCTAACATAAAGAATTTGTTTATTTCGTAATCACCTAAGTAGCAAATTCAATAACATTTTGCTCCTTTCAATGTTATAGTTCATCCACCTCGTCCCACTAGGCAAAACATAAAATGTTTTGATTTCCGAAAACCTACGAGCAATACCTTAGTATTTCATAAACTTCACCCTTCTGTACAATTTGTAAACTTCTCGATTTCGTTTTAGATTTTAGCATAAAGAATTTGTTTATTTCGAAATCACCTAAGTAACAAATTCAATAGTCGTTTGCTCCTTTCACTACTGTAGCTCATTTACCATGTCCCAAAACGTTCATCCTACATGCGTAACATGAAATTTGCTAATTTCATAAAACCTACAAGTGGCACCCTAATATTTCAAAACCTTCACCTTTCTGGACAATTTATAAGCATCTCACTTTCGTTTTAGATTCTAACATACAGAATATGTTTATTTTAAAATTACCTAAGTAACAAATCCACTAGTCTCTTTCACCATTTTACTCGTCACTAGTTTCTTTAAATACTATACGTCATCCACCAATATTCAAGTAACTTCAAATAAGAAGTATTGATTTCAGAAAACCTCCACGCAAAACCTTAATATTTCATATACTTCATCTTTCTGTACAATTCATAAACATCTCGTTTTCGTTTTAGATTCTAACATACAGAATATGTTTATTTCAAAATCACCTAAGTAACAAATCCACTAGTCTACTAGTCACTAGTTTCTTTCAATGCCATACTTCATCCACCAAGATTCGAGTCACTTCAAATAAGAAGTATTGATTTCAGAAAACCTACACGCAAAACCTTAATATTTCATACACTTCCTCTTTCTGTACAATTCATAAACATCTCGTTTTCGTTTTAGATTCCCTCCTAAATCATTGGCATACTTCAGTATTATCATCTCTCGCATCCAGGAATTTTTGTCTGATGGCCCTTAAATCTGTCTGCTAGGGAATAGAAGGGTCGATGTTTGGGATCGCTAAGTGCCCTATTAAAGATCTCGCGTTCTTCTTGATTGAATTGAGTTCCAACACAAGAAGCTGGTGATCGTAAAAATCGGGAATGCTTTATCCGGTATTATACGAGCACTTTGTTGTTCAGTTAGGACAATTATTGAGAAACGCAGTGAATAACTCTTTGAGATAACCCAAATAGATTAAGGTCTGACGTGAAAGATGTTAAAGAGAGGTCTATAATATTTTATTACTGGGTCATTACGTATTTTAGTGATTAGCAGAAAGGCGTAAGAAAATTTGATGGCTTAGGAGTAATTTTAGCACTAAATATTTTAGTAATGATTTTTATTCAAAGTTATGTACTTAACGAAATCTAAATTGAAGAAGTATCAAATGTGTGAGAATCATAATTATAGATACTTTTTAAACGAAAAAGTTACGCATACGAAGGCAATGATAGTTGACCCAATCGGTACATAATCTGTTTTTAATAAAGTAAAACCTATCCACAACAGACCGTTGTAGGCCAGGTGGGGACTAAGGATTCACAATTTCGTGACAAACGCCATGATTAAGGTAATACAGTGAAACCTGCCAAGTTGACCACCTGCATAAGTTGACCTCAATTATCAAGAACGGAATTTTTCCTATATATTAAAGAAGCAAAACCTTTGTAACCTAATAAAGAAACAAAACCTCTGGGGTGCAGGAGCAGATGTTCCGGTTTAGGTGGTCAGCCGAACGCGGAACCCCCAGTGTTTAGTTCCCAAGCATGCTTGGTACTTATTTATCGATCCACTGAAGGGATGAAAGGCTGAGTCAGCCTTGCCCGGCCCGAGGATCGAACCAAGGACCTGTGGCACGGGAACGTGAAGCGCTACCACTCAGCCACAGGGCGTACGCAACATGATATAGGAAGCGAAAAAGTAAACAATGACCCACCCCCTCTATAAATTGCCCACTGGTCTAAGTTGACCACTAAAACAATGCACCACAAGTGGTCAACTTACACAAGTTTTACTGTATTGACGGCACTGAGCACCATGTGCCTTTATTTCCTAGACAAGATGATCCTCATCGATCTGAAGCTGTGTGAGCTTCTAACAGTCATCCGGGATCTAACTCCAGTTCTTCCAAATGACAGTTCAGTGACAGTCCCATATGACAGTTCAGTCAACCAATTGGGCCTCCGTGGCTTTTAATATTGTATTAACTATAGCGATAAAGGAAACCATCACTTCCTAACTGTCATATCATGTTAGCATGTTAAACCATTAATTTGAACCACTAGTCTTAATTTGACAAGCTTGAAATGTAATATATTTTATCTATATTCCTCTACATTCCCTCTAAATTCTTCTCCAGAATTTGAAAGTATAACTAAAAATGTAAAGTATAATACCGGTTTCTTAAAAGAGACGGATAATTTTCTCGTTGAAGAAGTTTATAACAATTCAAATCGGGTGCAATTTTCATTGTTTCATTTTTTTTTAATTCTAAAAATTTTACTATGAGTGTTAACATTTATATCTGACAACCTGATATCTGTCTCTCTCTCTCTCCTATCTATCTTTCTATTGTAACTTTTTAGTGAAATCTGTTCAAAAGTAAACCCATAAAATAAAGAAATAGAGATCTCGTGTGAGAAAATAAATTTCTACTACAATGAATAAATAGTTTATAATTAAAGCAAAAATAAATTTAAAAAAAAATCACGAACCAAGCGAAATGATTTTATCAACACATCAAATTTCAACTCCGTAGTTGCATTTCAGAGGACAGTTGATCAACCAACATTTTACTTTTTACTACAAGTTAGTTCTACAAGTTTCTACAAGTAGTAAAGATTAATAACAATTCTCAAATTAATCTTTAAATCTGAATACTTTTTTATTCCTCCATGTTCCAGAAATGCTTCCTACACATCATCTTATAGAGTTTGAGCAGCAAGGCAAAATGTATAGTAAAGTAAAAAAAAAAAAAAAGTTGGAAGAAGAAATTCGTAAAAACTGCACCTAAATCGCATTAACTTTCGAACAAATTTTGAAAAACAAAACTGTGAGTTGGTTGAAAATGTTGCATCATGCCAAATTCCAATTACATAGCTGCCTTCCTGCGGACATATGATATTTTTTCCTATAGATGGTGTTTTCAATAGAAATGTAAACAATAACAATCTCGAGCTAGGCACCTACTCTAGTTCCGGTTAAAAAGTTTGCAGCTGCTTACTACATGTTATTCTGATAGATGATGTTTTCAAACGGATAATTTTGTTTTCAATAAAGGAAATAAATTAGATAATTTCTGAGCTCAAATCTGCCGTATTTCATAAGATATTAATGTGATTATGTAATTCTGGTGAGTTTGGAGTGAAAATTCGTTTTAGTTATTTTGTTATTTATTATTAAAAAAAGTGACATGGTTGCTAGATTTTGAATAACTCGCTTTTTTGGCAGTCTTGATTTGGCCTCTTTCCATTTGTTTATTACTGTTTGTTCGTGTTGCAAGCTGTGCAACATCTTACGTTAGTGTTAACACTTTTAGTATTGTAAACACAAGTATTGTTAGCATTGTAAACATAAGTGATAAGTAATCAAATACATTGTTTGCGAGAATCTCAAAACACAATGATGTCAAATGGCTTTAAAATACAACTGAAACAGTAACCCTTAAATTTAGGCAGTCCCGAGCTTGCAGCGTTCCCTAGTGTAGAATACACCATCCATAAGTTTAACAAGTCAACGATTTTCTCAAATTATCGAATGTTGATGTTTCTTTATTCCATCGTTATGCCTATCCAATTTTCAATACACCTCATTAATTCCAAATTTTTAAGTCATATAGTTTTTGCACTTCTAATAAAATAAAGAAAACTAAACTTCAAGAAGAACATCCAAAACAGCAACGGCATCGGTGGTCCTTACGTTTTCTTCTAATACAGAATGGGAAGGATCAATACATTTTTCAAGATTTTAACTACTGTAGGTATTACTTTTTAAATAACTTAAGACAAATAAGTTTGCTGCCTGAGTACTACTGAAATGTCAAACAGTTTGTAATATGAGGTCAAGATAAACACGGTTGGGTCTCCTAGTGATGTGAATAAAACTGTAAAATTTTTCAGGGATTTGGAAAGCATTGCTAAACCTTAGTAACAGTATTTTTTTTTGTACATTTTACGTTAATATGGGTATATTTGATATCTAAGGAAATATTCTGATAGGTTAAAAAGTTAAGAAATGCTGTACTAAAAACTATGTATCCATTAAAACTCTTTAAATCACTATATTCATTTTCAAAATACAATCGCTGTGAAATATAATGTGTCCCTCTGTTTAATTTTTTAAAATTTATAATATTACAATTGTTATACCAATGCTAGAAATTATTTAAAATTAATTATAGATAAATTTTACATTTACAAGTTAATAATATTTTCTTTATATAGTACGTTGTTCCGCAATCCCCTTTCAAAAGCTTTTATATTTGAAAAAATTTCGTCAAACTTGTCTTTTAAATTTGACATTATTCATAGAGGTTTTACATTTTTATATCAAATAAATGAACAAAGAATAAAAAGTCGATCGTGAAAATGACAAAGCTCATTAAAATCTGCTTAATTGTGTAACATCATTAAACGTAGTTATTTCGTAGGATTAAACCTGCAGAGATCACAGAATGTTCGACAAGAAATAAAGAAAAAAAATGATGTTGTTCCAGGAAAAAATATGAAAATTAGAAGAATGGAAATATGGAGTTTAGAAATAAGTAATTATTCCAAGAAATCTTTTAGAAGCTGTACTTCATTAATAAATATTCAAAAATACGGTTTTTAAGTTTATAAATTAAACTTTTTTTTCTTTGTTATAAGAGTTTTCGAACTTATTTAATAAATTATAATCTCTTGTTACAAAATGCTCATACAATATTTATAAGTACCGTTGTTTTTTTGTAATTAGACGTACACTTGCGAAGTTTTGCAAAATCTTATGAAAATTATTCAAATTATTTGGGAATCTTTATTTAGTAACAATTCAAGGCATTTTAAATTGCTTTCGAATAAAAAAGGACAACTTAATTTTCCTCATAAGTATTTGTAAAAAATTATTAAAACAGGCCTATATTTTTGTGTTGTATTGTTTTACCTACAATTAAACGTATCTTTCTTAGCATGCATTAAAAAGAAATTGAGGATAAAGTTGGCTATTTAACAATTGAATCTCAGTACCTTTGCAATCACTACATTTAATTTAAATAAACACAAATGATTGGTTTCGAATTTAAATTGTAAAGTTTAAAAGTCGTTTAATTGCTGTATGCACACATACCTTTTCAATCAGTTAGTTATTTAAAATAAATAACCACAAATGATTAGTTTCGAATTCACATTGTAAAGTGTAAAAGTCGTTTAATTATTGTATGAACGCATACGTTTTCAACCAGACTGTTATTTAATATGAATAACCACAAATGATTAAATTAATTTGAATTTACATTGTAAAGCTTAAAAGTTGTTAATTGTTGCACGTATTATGAACGTAATAGTTTTATATAAAAAAATTTATGAAGTGGCTTAATCATGTTAGATGTTTTAAGAGGACAAGAAAGTAATGTGTCTTTGTTAAATTAAATTCAAACACATAAATATATAATCTCTATATGAAGCTCCCAGGACTGGTGTGTACAACTATGGTTGTTAAAGCATCCCACTATGATATCGAAAGTCGTTGGTTCGAATCCTGCCGGTAGCCACCAACAATACTCTCGCATATTTTTCTCTCCGCATCACGTGCACAAAAATGAATATGTGCTGTTTCAATTTAGAATGCATGGGATTTCAAAATTAAACTATGTTTGTTTCGGAACTATTTTCGCACTTTTCAGCTCCATTTTGGGAAACCCCTTTTTATATTATCACTCCGGAAATATTCAAGGATTAACGCATAGTATCTTGATTCACTGAGATCCAAGAAATTTAAAAACATTCGAAAATAAAATACTGTGTAATTAAATAATATTTTTCCATGAAAATCAGAGTTTAATTTTTCTTTTCAAAAATGACGATTTTGGATCGTTTTTACTAAACAATCAGTTACAAAACAATTTAGGTAGTATATTTTGATGCTTCAAATGAAACAAATAAAAAAAAAATTCTGATTTCTATTAACCTTAAATTTATTAACATAAAATTTAAAATGTTTCATCACATAAGAATAAAATATGCTCCAACGAGGGAAAGTTTACCTTCAATTCTAGTTTCAAATTTAAGTACATCTACAATTAAACTGGCCTCAAAGTTGCTATGAAACAATAATTACCAACAAATATTTACACTTTATAAGTTTAAGGGCTTTTAACTTTAAAATGATGTACCATTTATATTTAAACACAATTTTAAATACTAGTTCATATTGTAACCACTAAACGCAGTCTCCACAAACTATGTAATTGTAAATAAAGTGAGATTCTAGTTAAAATATTTAGAAACTAAAACACAGTTTTCACATTTGCAACACAACACTGTACCAAAATTCAAATCTGTTTAACATCAACCAACATCCAGATATCAAACTTCAAGATATTCACATCTACTAAAACACATTAAAGATGCTATGAACTTTGTCTGTCAGTGTTACAAGCATTAGCTTTTAGAGCTAATCAAGACTTTCAAAAGTTTCCGAAACTCAATAAATGTTAAAACAAATCTCAAGGAAGGGTACATGGTTTTACTTCGACATAAATGAAGCGTAAAGTAAGAGAGGTTCATTGTGTGATACGTGTAAGTTTATTTGAAGCGAACTCTGAGACTGAAATGAAATTTGATTCATGTGTAATTATGTTACACGGGAAAATGTCTGACAGCCTTTCTCCAGTTATTTTAAAATTTCAAATTTTAAAATAAATTGAAAATCTGTTTTAAGTAGGCTTTAGAATTAAAAATCAAGTGTATACTGCATTAAATAAATATCAATTTCCACAAGTTCATTCAAAAAATTTTAAAATATTTTATCTTTTTTTTTTCTAGAAAATTCACGTGTTTAATTTTATAGGTAAAAAAATTTGTAAATTAACTTAAGACTTTAATCAAATGAAACACGATGTTGAGTTAGTTATATTGTTTGACACAAGCAAAGATTATTTCCATAAATGAAACTGTATGCAGGAAATTTATTACATGATGCGTGTAAGTTTATTTGATGTGAACTATGAAATTTGATTTACATGAAATTCTGTTACACAAGAAAATGTTTTATAGATTATACATATTTTTGAATATTTAAATTTTTAACATTTTGAAACTTTTGAAGCATATTTTGATGCAACTGAATTGTACCTAAGAAATACAAATCTCCACAAGTTTAATTTATTAAATTTTAAATGTATCGCATATCGTTTACACAGGCGTTACTTTAGCCTTAACGATTGATTTTTTTTTCTCTAGTTGAAAATAAAAGAGGGAATTTTCGACTAATGTGGGAGATTTTGTGGTTTTCCTCTCCATGTAACTCAAATGCGGTTAGTTTCGTCAAAAAGTTCTCTTCAAAAGCAAATTTCTCCCAATACTTAATCCAGGAGTTCCTTTGACCTCTGGATTGGTTCAGAAGTACAAGTCTACGGAGTTCAACATTAGTAGTAGTAAAACAAAAATTGGATCGGCTATTCAACGATGATTATAAAATATATATATAGCGTAAAGCATAAGTTTTCGTTGCAACTTTATTTGAACCGTTTGCTCATTTTAAGGGATTTATTTAACACTGGTTTCATTTAAATGGGAGTTCACCTCGTTATGTCCATTGTTTTCTGAAGTATAAACACATTCACCGAATGGATTGGCCGGACAGATCTTCAGTCCTGAATCAGATAGAAAAAGTTTGGGACTACCATGGCATACAATTAACTACTTTAAGTTATCCTCTGCGATCATTATATGAGCTAAGTCCTCACTTGTACTTGAAGATTCCGATATTTTACTATACAAGACAAAAATTTCAAAAATGCAACAATTCTGAGATACAAAATGGGTTCGTAGCATATCTAAATATTAATTTTTTTTTTATCTCAAATGAAAAATGCATGCTTGAAAGGGTTAATATGGAACTGTTCAGTGCATATCACCTCCAAATTTCTTATTTCTATGTTTATTTAATTTCAAATTAGATACAAAAAGTAGGTCGTAGCTTTAGTTTTTTAAAGCCAACATATATATAAGAGCTAGCGTTTCCTTAAAAATCACGTGATTTTGTAACGAAATGATTGTTTAAAAGAAAATGCTGCCGAAAAATGGTAAATCAAGCGAAATGAGAGTTTTATTCCAAAGATCGTTGTTGGTTTTTATTACTGCTTTTTTATATTAATATGAAGCTATATGCATATTATTAATCTAATTCAATCTACAAATTTCTATTTGAATTAGCATTTTGATCTTACAATAAACAGAGCAAACACTTTATAAATAAATTCATTTTCTGTTATTTTGATATAGTTTTCTATTTGAAAGGAGGTGGAAAGAGCTAGAACCTAATATAATCAGTTAAAGATCAAATTTATTAACGAAGTTAATTTCAACATCACAAAAGATATTTCTTTTAAAAGTATGCCCTCTTTGCTCTATTGAATCAAAACATCTGATAATCCTAACGGTGCATGCAGAATATAAGTTTCATTTCAAAATCTTCTCTTGAATAGCATAAAAATGTTTTTCATTTTGGCTACGCTTTCAACATCCAAACTTTGCTGAATGTCATAAGTTACAGAAAACTTATTTCTTTTGAGGACAGATATAACACAAAAACTAAATATCAACAGAAAGATATTTCGAAAGCTGCACAATAATAAGCTTAATGAAAATAAAGTGCATCGCTAAGTATAAGCAAATCAGATCAACTCACCTCCCCCACCCGTATAACGGTAATTATTTATAAAGCGCCTTTTCACCTAACGTTCTTAGTTTTAGTAACAGAAATTTTGTTGGGTTGAAAATAATGTCCCCTTCTTGTGTGCTCCGGCGAGGTGTACGCAGTAGTTTATGTAAATTGATTTAGCAGCGCAATAAAATGCATTAGTCGTGTACATTAATTCTTGCTGAATTTTTCCGGGATAAACTTTTCTAAGTGAATAATTAAATTTCGGCAACCCGCTCATATGCAAAATCCATACATTTTGTGTAGAAAGAGGATTTTCTCTTGGAAATGAAACGTTGGCGACTTAATGAGACATGACAGTATTTTGTAACTTTTCTTTACTGAAATGTGAAAATAGATAAAGAATTGAGAGTGCGAAAAGGACGGAGATGGCTTTCAGCATGTTTTGACACTTTGTAAAATGAAATTATTATATTACACATTAGAGTTTGAGACACCAGCTAAGTATAAAGTAATAAAATTTTTATCTCTTTGAAAATTATTTTTTTTAAAATAAAATAGGGGAGAGTCGGGTGGCACCGCCCAGCGGGTACCCCCTCCTATTGTCAATTTCAAATGTATAAAATATTTCTTCAATATATTGGGCCATCGGACATTAATTGTTATATTAAAAAAAGATTATTTTCACAGTTTCAAGTATTTATGCAGCTGTTAACATGGTAAACAATAGTTTTGAAAATATGTTGATTACAGTAGTCATAAAATTAAGAAACATTAGTTGAATGTTTCGATTAAACTTCATTTTAATACTAAAAAAATTATTTTTTCTATACCAACAGCATTAAAGTATGTAGTCTTAAGTTTAATTTGCCCAAAGAAAGAAGTTTATATGTGAAAAATTGTTCGAGTAATTACAAATTGACAAAAAAAAATTGGATTTCGGGTACATGAATGTCGGGTATCACCGCCCAATTTTATTTCGTCGATAAATGTATGGTTGCAAAGATTATTATTTTATTGCTTCAAATTTGAATGTTATATGCATTTTTAACAACAAATATTGTTGTTATTAAATGATAGAATTCACTAAAAGTATATAAATATGTAATAAATAAAATAATTTTGTGATGAAAATGATAAATGAGGTTTATCTATTGTCAATACATTGGTCATTTTCATTTACACCTGAAAAAACAGTCAAAAAACATAATTTTTATAACTGGGCGGGGCTCCCCGTCGCATTTTGAAAATAGCTGAAAAAACATGTTTTTTTTTAAATTTCTATTTTTTTAAGTTAAGCTATTCTTTTTTGGTTTACCTAAACCTATGAACGGTTACCTGTGGCAGTGGGACTTAGTTTCGCAGGTGCCCACCGGGTAACCTTAAATGAGCAACACTTTGGCATCTTCCGAGGTGAAGGACTAGAAGTTCAGTACCTGCCTATAGGAAAGATTCTTTTCATGTATATGTATCTTTTCGTACTTAAACCGTCTTTGTACGCCATTCATTTGTAAATAAACAATCCTTAGAACAATGGTGAATCACTTACGCTTACTTTACAATTTATAGCAAAAACATTTGGACATTAACTCTTAAATACTATGATGCATTATTTGCAAGTTGAAATAAATTCCTAGTGGCTCTTTTTTTTTAATTAAAATGATATTGAATAATGTATAGCTTTGGCCCACATTTCTATACTTGATCATGCAACTTGGGCGTGCTAAATCTTTTTGAAGCATATTAGAATCGAGTAATCTCCAAAACAATTTTCATGCCACGCATGTATCAATTGCTGCTTAAGCTTAATTGACACAAAGGGGAAACAGAAGGACCATCGCTTAAGACTGCATTAATGCTAGAAGAGCGCCTCCAAATTATAGTTCCCAAGCCGTCTCTAAAATCAACATGTATTTTACTGGCGTTTATATGTATAAGATTTATAATGTGTTACTTCGCACCTTCGTTAAAGGGCTTAGAATATGGATAATAGAAAACTCTTAAGCCACTCGAATGCTTCAACTACCGTTCATGAATATGCAGAGAGAGGCTTGTCGAAGAATGGAACAATCCTTTAGAACGTTCTGAAATGTTTGCTCACGGCATTTGAAAAGTTTATTGGAGAAGGATATAGAATCGAAGGATGGAATTCATCTGCATATCAAAGGGGCTCACGACTTGAAAACGGATCACGATCAAGCATTTTCATATGGAAATGTTGTGAGTGTTACACGCTGACATGCATAAATAAAATAAATAATTACATTATTTTTAATATTTACATAAAAAATAGCAATCTATTGTGAAGTTAAAACTAGAATGTGTCTAAATATGCATGTTTTTTTTAAATTTTAAATTTGAAAACAATGCTCGAATTTTTTTTTTAATGTATCATTACCAAATTCATCAACTTTTTGAGATTCCGAAAATTATTTTGGTCCCAAATATAATCTTACAACTCATAAACTTAAAATTATTCTAAAATATTATTTTTTTTTCAAATAAACCTTTGATACAATGTAAAAGATAGAACACTATGACTAAACTGTACAAAATTCGGGATCAAATTACGGTATCAAGTAACTTTGGGGGCATCATCCGTAAAATCTATTTTTACCACAAAATCAATTTTGATCGTAAAATATTATACCGTAATTTTTATAGTAATATTTATTCAGTGATTTTTCGGTAATTATTACTATAAAAATTACGGTATATCTGATTTTTTGCTTCGTAACATGTTCCGGTAAAAATGGATTTTACGGGAAAAGTACCGGCTCCCTGAGTGCTGGTGCTTTTTATCGCAATTTTTTTACAGTGTGAGCAGGGTTAACATTTGATTAACACACAATTTTTCCTTCGAAAAAATATAAAACTGTTTTTTTTGTTTATGCAGAGTTAGGGTATTCGATTAATAGAGGTACCATCTGACGATTGAATTAGTTTCGATACTTCCAGTCTAACTGTTCTCATCAATAATTCGTTACATTTTGATAGTGGTTAAGCTTAATTCTCACTTCAAAGCTTTTGTGACCCTCAAGTTGCAACTTTTTTCTTAACTTTATTTCTGACAAGGGTTCTAAAAATACTAAAATTGTATATAATTGAGCACCTTGTTATTTCGTATCTACAAGTTCTTGTTCGCAGTAAGTTAGTTTCAATTTGATAGGTTATCTGATACAAAAATATTCCTTTTTTTAATTTTCATTACTTTTTTGGATTGTTTTCATTATGCTTTCATTTTATGAAAGACCTTTGTCTTTATAATAATAAACCTCATTCTAATTTTTTTAAAGAAAATGTTTTGGGTTAAATTATCATGATTTACGTGTAATATTCAGTGTTTTGTGCATTGAGTATTTAGCTAATTGAAATTCCTGAAACTTAAAAAGTACCTACCTATCTGAATCTAAGGAAATATTACCTATCTGATCCAAATGTATCTGAATTTATCTAAAGAATATCTATCTGAATGAAAATTTTGAGATTTCACTATAGTGTTTAACTCCTCTAATAAACGAATATTGATTTCAGTCTTAAACAAATGAGTTTTTTTGTTTTTTGTAAATTGTAAATGTTTAATTTGATTTTTAAACAGAGTTCCAAAGCTCTTGCCGTTTTCGCTGCTTCAAAATTTAATTTTAATAAACATAGAAATCTGCTCAAGCCACAATTATTACATAAAAACACGCTTTTTTAGTGAAAGTATTACGTATTTATTGTTAAATTGTTTTTATCTGAATAAGGCTTTGAAAATAATAAGTATTTTAAGTGCCTAATTCAAATATTTGCTTTCAATCTTTTGTTGTAACTTCAGTTTGAAATATATATGTATTTGATGAATTTAAAAATAGTTAAATAGGAATGAAAAATCAGACCTTTTTTACTCTTAATATAGAGTTAATATAAGTTGATATATTTTAATATGTATTTCATAGATATTTTTGCATGATTTGAACTCTTTTCTTTTTAATCTTCTTTTCTTTCATCTTACATAATATGAATCCTTCATACATATAAATATCATCTTAAATAATATATTTTATAATATAAGAAGTATGTGATATGAGTCGTTATATTTAATATCCTGATTACATTATCCATCCAGAGACTCAAAAAGCTAATATTTTTTAGGCTCAACAATGAAAAATTAATATTCTACGACAACAGGTGGTTCGCGTTCCTTAGGGATATCTGCAAAGGAAGAAGTCCTCCATGGTCTGTCTTTATGCTGATTAGTACTGGATTCAGACGATTCTGAAGAGTCTTGATCAAGTTGATTCAGAAAAGATGGATCATTCCATTTCTGAGTCTCGGTCGCACCGAAGATTATATAAATAGCCAGAGACGCAATAGCAATGGCTGCAGAGATGTAAAACAAAATTCGCCAAGCTTCCATATAATGCTGTAGGATGAAAATGGAATTTTTTGTTTCAATTCCATTCTTCAAATTAAAGACATAATGCTCGTGTGCAGTATTTGTTTTCTTATTCATTTTTAAACTAATAAAATATTATGTATCAGCAAATTGAACAACTGATTTTACTGAAACATGGCATTTTACCTTTTGTGAAAATTAAAATAATCCTCAGCAGTAATAAATATGCATGAATAAACTTAGTTGCTACATAATTGAAGTCTTAGTTCCAAAATTATTAATAATTTCTTATATATTGGTTCATGTAATAAAATAAAACGTGTTTCCTATTCTGAGAATTTTAAATGCAAAAAGTATAACAACGGGTTTTGGAATATCGTTTTAAAAATTTTGCAATCAATATTTTAGTTCCTCTAGAACGCAAGTATCTCTAGCAATTCATATATTTACATATTTTTCAGTTTCTCTTTAAATGATTTTTTAAATTATCAGTCATTTCTGGGACAGCAGATAAATAATATCATAATAATAAAAATAGCGTTTATAATAATAGCATTTAATATTTTCAAAAAAGTAAATTTCAACACACTCACAAAATAGTTCTTAAAATTTGTGGAAAAAATAATTCGCTTTATAGTTTGATGAATTAATAATTTTGACAAACTAAGATTTTAGGCATAATGTGAGTATGTGCACATTAGCCTTAAAAATATGTTGTCAGTGTTGTGGCGATCCAACTGCAATGTGTTGATGTTTAAAAAGTAAAAGTTTTCAAATCGTTTCAATAGGAGGCTCACTCAATGATAATAAAAGGAAATTATTTAGAATTAATTAAAACTTTAGAAAAATCATACGAATCACATGGGATATTAAAAACAATTAAAATATTTTCTACTTTAATTCAAATTCTTTCTTGCTGATCAATAATACACATTTGGAGAGGGTAGTAGTCTAGCTGTTGAATTAATTGCAATTCTTAACAGCGGGTGTTGAAATAATTGAAATGATTGCAATTGCTTCTGCTTAATCTGACACCTATTACATTTTTCTCAAAACCTAATCCTAGGCACATGATTGTCAAATCAGTAAACCTTACGCAATTGCATTATATTAGACCATACTACATTTCAATAGACGTGGTAAAATTCTAGAAAAACTATGTACTTAAAGGTGCTATAATGTCACTGAGATCTTATTTATTTATTTAATTTCTCGTTTTGCTGTCACAGTTCTGTCACAGACTTAGTATCTTTATGGTTCAGTCACTCATATGTTAAAAAAAATACTCTTACGCTTGACAATATCTTTAATAATCCACATTCAGCTTCTTAAATTTAGATAGATAGTATTACATGATTTTAGCCTAAAAATATCCTGATAATTTTAGCGTTTTATTTTGATGGTGACTTCAGTTTAAGATCTATTCTTCCTTCAGGAGTTGCGCTGACTTCTACCGCCAGATCTCGATGATCTTCAGAATCTGTTATTCCGAGAAAATGCGGATCATCCCATTCTTGAACTGAACTAGATCCGAAAATTAAAAAGACCAGAAGAGCCACCAGGCTGAAGGCAGCCGTGATGTAAAACAGGATTTGCCATTCATCCATAGTTCGCTGTCAAATAGAAGTAAAATTGCCAAATACACATTTTTTTCCTACAAACAAATTTAGAGAACTCAACAAAATTTTTAAAGCTTTAGTGTCTGGTGTCCCAAAAATGACCGGTGGTTTTAAATATCATTTAAAGAAAAACGAAATTGAATACAATCGTTGAGGTTTTAATTTGACAATGAGTTCTATCCCACGTGGAGACGTGAAACTAATCCAGTTTCAAATCGCAAGGTACCAGTTTAGTTGGAAAGTAACGGTAGAAAAAGTGTAGTTGGTCACTAAATTTGAAAGCCTCTACCATCCACACTTGCTGATGGATATTTGAAGATAAAAGGAAAGATATGAGGAAATACGGTTTGCCTTCTGTTTGGTAAAAGAGATATTTCTTCTCAATAATTTTTACTCATATCACAACGTTTGCCAACAAGTAGGTCTTCTTACTGAAAAAAACTATAAATATTTAAAAAAAAAACATAATCACTTCCAATAACAACGTGCTAACTCAGATAAAAACTAATTCTCATGCTTTTGTCTCAAGAAAAAATCAACAGGTGGTCATGCAAATATTTCCTTTGATATTGGGTTGATACAATCGTAAAACAATGCAGAATTTTATTCACTATTTTCATCTGTCAAAATAAAGATAAATGTAACTAATTTGTAAATTTAGTCGGCAAAATTCTGATTTCCTAAGAAGCACACGGCAAGCTGTATTGTCCCTGGACATTTTTCTTTAAATAAGTTTTGACTTACCGGACGTTTTTGGGACACCATGAAAATGAATATAAATTTCAACAGTTAGGTTAGGTTATATATATATATATATATATATATATATATATATATATATATATATATATATATATATATATATATATATATATATATATATATATATATATATATATATATATATATATATATATATATATATATATATATATATATATATATATATATATATATATATATATATTTATATATATATATATATATATATATATATATATACAAAAAGGAAGAAAAAAAAACGAAGAAAAGTAAGAAAAATAAGAAAAATAATAAGCTTCATCTACTGCGCATAAGCTGCAAGTAAATAGAACTCATAAAATAAGTTCAAACTGTAGAGAAAACATGGAAAAATTAAAGAACAAAGAAAAAAGGGAAACATAACATAAAGAAGATAAAATAAAAAATTTAAAAAAAGTCCGGGTAATAAAAAATTACGAAAAAAGGAAGAGAAAGAATAGTAAAAATTAATAAAAATCCGGAAAATAAAAGATCTAATCTTTATCACCAGCTCACGCGATTATATCAGCAAAAAGGAGTGATATCTAATATTGTATCAATATAGCCAAAGCAAAATATAACAATACAATAGTGTGGGGAGCACTCAAAAAAATTTTCAACAAATATAATAGAACACATTAAGAATTTCTCACAATTTGTTTTATATATATATATATATATATATATATATAATCGCTCAAATCACCAGTTATTGTTTAGTGACAGTACTGATAATTAAAAATGTTTCCGGCCTTAAATGCTGATAAGCACCAATTCATACCCTTATTTATTTAAAATATATTAAATATTTCTTACTTTTTCTTTAGTTAAAAGACCCATCATAGTAGGTGGAATTATACCCGTTATAGCACCAAATGTGTTCATTATTACAGAAATTTTATCTGGAATATAAGAAGAATTGTTAAAAAACATATTTATTCTGTATAAACAAAATCGCCTATCGACTATCAATAGCATCATATACCAGACCTCTCAAACACGATCAAACATTTGAAAAAAAACTACAAGAAAATGAAGGGAGATACAAATGTATGTTTCGTTAAGGAACAGACTGTCTTTCTCGTCAAATTTTAAAATTACTTACTGAGTTTATCAACAGATGGAATTGCAAACTAAAAAACTCGTTTCTTTCCGCTGTATTTCAGACCATTCCAACATAAATATTTCTGACGGGTATCTATTACTTTTATCACACTATTGCCGAAAAATGTGGTAATTCCGAAAACATAATTTTGCAATTTTCTAACATTAGCAGTGCCATCTTTTAACGAAATTTTTCAACTAATTTTAAACTTTATGAGATAAAAATCTTGTTTCCAAAGTATAACGCAGTAAAATATGCGTTTCTATCTTCTCAATTTCTTTTCCAATTGCTTTTTCAAGTCGCCAGCCATTTTCACGGGCACTCAGTAGAATTGCAACATTAAACAAAGGAAAGAATTAAACTAATAGACTTGTAATGTTAGGTTTTCAGAAAAATGCCACGTACTCTAGATTTTTCACTAAACTTTACAACAAAAAAAAACGCAGAAAACCAACTTGTTTATTCAGTTTAGATGCTGTAATCCATATTATCTTCAGCGAAGGTTTTCAGTTTTCGCATGAAAAAAATGTTCACAGATAAAATCAACGAAAAACAAAAAGATTCCAGCAACTTTGTTACTTAGCTACATTCTCTCAGATAAATTTTAACTCCCATGTAATTTTGTTTTTTGAAGGAAGATTTTGTGTAGGATATTCAGCGAATGATCAAATGTAATTCAAAATTCTTTATTTCTCTTTCAATTCAAATTCTTTAATTCCCTGTTATAGGGTAAACCAACCAGTGAAGGAACATTTCATATATATTAATCAAAAATAAGAATTTGAAAGTTTTTCTTTAGATTGATTGGTAACAATAGCTTACTGCCAAACAATAAGAAATCATCTAGCAATGTTTTGGATTACCTGGTCAAATAGACTTTACCGGAAAAATTTTTGAATTTGTTATTATCTCTGCAACACCTTGTTTCTTTGAAAAAATTATAAGATGAGTGTTTGTATTTATATGTTTGAAGTGGAATTAAATGCATGTAATAGTTTTATTTTTCTCACCGTGAAAAAGAGAATTTAAAATATAGTTATTGAAGTTACGTTTTATTTTTTCAAGCATCATAACATAATAAGGTACTGAGATAAGGGGGTGTTTATTCACTGGATCACCAAACGATGAAAAACCAGTGAAGGAGCATGTGTTTTTAATTTTTATTTTCAATTATGGCTATAACTATAATAAAAAATATGATTTTATGTAATTTTGATTATATAGTTGCTATCAGAATTATTAATTGCAATTATGACTTTAATTTTCTTGTACCTTTAGTGATGTTCCGCATCAAAAGTATGTTAAAAATGCAAAAAACAACTTTTGACCAGTGAGGGAGCAGGCATGTTCCTTTACTGGGCATAGATTTCTCAGTGAATGAACAGTATGTTTTAATATGTTGACACTTTAATTTTCAATTCATAATTACAAAAAAAAAGTTTACATTTTCCAAGTATTTATATGTTATAATTTCAAGAATAGGCTTGTTTTCAAATATTTGTATGGCTTATAAATTCATAAAAAGCATTAAAAAATAACCAAAATTAAGTGTTCCTTTACTGGGTGTTCATTCTCTGGTAAGAGCTGTTCCTTCATTTGGTCTTCTTACTACCTGTTATTTGAGCCTCCAAAATTATACAACAATATTATGTAAGTTCTCTACAATTTTTTTACATAATTTGCAATTAGTAACAAATATGTTGACACTGACATTTAACTAAAGTTACGAATTTTGAAATTAATATGATTTTTTAAAAGGCAGGCGAAGCTTAAGTGTTCCTTCACTGGTTAGTTTACCCTAGTTCTCTCTTTCTCGGGAGATAACATATGGTCGCACTCTGCTATTTTATAACCGATGTAATATTTTATCGTAGCAACTGCAACGTGTAATTTTAAAATGTCTGCAAAGAACCTGGTCCAAAGATTATATGGTGAACACTCAGTGTTGAAATTATAATTTTATTAACATTTAGAATCCCACTGACGATTCTAATTTTTCAAAAATTTCTTTTGGCTCACTATCACCGTTTTTACTTTTTGCATTGAGGAAGAAGAGGAAAAAGGTATCAAGAATAGCGTGATTTTTCTGGATAAAATACCAAGCAGAAGTCGTTTTCTTACCACTCTTTCTTCTTTGACACTACAACCTAAAGCTGGCGTTGCAGTCTTATTCAGTGGTCACTATTATTGTATATCCAACGTCATAAACTTCCATTTTTCGACACCCAGCGCCCAGAGTTCTTTTTTAGCATTGTAAACCCATCTAACGAAGGGCTTGACACTAACCTCTGTTCTTGACATCTGAGGACTTGCTAAGAATATCAGAATTTTTTCTGGGTTGAGGCGCTAACAATTTTTACATAATGACATTTTCTAATCAAAGTAAAATATCGTATCCTCCAATGTTTATTCCTGTTTATTGTTAATAAATTTTACTAATTGCGCTAGCACGGAATTAACCGATGTGTTTATGAAAGCAAATGAGTGATATTCATGGCGAGACATTAAGTGCTCTAAGATTTAAAGAAATTGTATTTCATTTTATAACTGGCATTGATCTGCCGATTCAATTCTGACTTTGAGGCAATTGATGATAAACTCCATAAGCCTTCTAATTTTGAAGTCAGCCTCGAAAGCAAGGGAACTATTGGATCAATCGTAGAGACAAACTAGCCTTCGTGAAAGACTTTATGATGGAGCTAACAAACATTTGCTTTACATGGTGATTTGGACAAACCTCCCATGGTTAGTCCGACGCCAAAGGGTTCTAACCCATGATCCATCTACCGCTGAGAATATTTTACAGTAGCACTATGGTCAGTGCGAACTGGAACCAGAATAAGTACCAACCAGCCGACCCAGGTATTTGAACCTGACTGACTTCATTGGGAGGTGAATGCTCTATATCCCCTGACAAACCGCGACTTGAAATCGAAAATATCTTTTAGATTTCTGTGATACGAATTTCTATTTTTTCTTATTTCTGTGATGATTGCCTGTCTACTTGCACAGAACGTAATTGGAAATTTTGCGACAAAAGCAATTTGACATAAGAAGCACATCTTTCCAGCTCAAGCAATTAAAACTGTATGAATTTTCTCTAAATAATTTATTTTTACTATGCTTAAGAGAGCTAAAGCTTTCTTGCATATCTATTCATTGCTGTTTTACATTTACATTAATACAAAAATATTTTGATTTTGCGCAAAACGTTTTAGATCAGAAAAAAAAGCTATAGGTTTTGATATAACAATAGGTTCTGAGTGTTCTTATTGAAAACATCACAAAGGAATTGGAGGTTTAAAAAATTTTCTAATTTTTGAAACTCATAAGTATTTGATATTTCGAAGTAAATTATTCATATACTAACCTGCATATCGAGGAGACAATGCCATAGGTACATGAGAAGCAGAACCGATGATTATTCCGTAGAAAGCCATAGCCATAACGAGGCAGGAAATAGCAATAACTCGATCACAGCCAGAGAAAGGGAGACCCAAAAAGAACGCCGCAAAGCCAATTAGACCTAAGAAGAGAAATAAATATATAGGGTAAAGAAAACCAGGTTTATAAGGGTAACCGACACTGTTCGTAAGCGTAAAAAGACACAATTGCACTCTCGGAAACATCGTTTCATCATTGAGCATCAGTATAGTAAAAGTTTTAAGCAAATTTAATGAGATGTTTATCTTTAAATTGCACCATAGTATCGTGTAATGAAGTTCAAGAAGTGAATGGATGTAAAATTTAACACTCTGTACATAATTAAACCGATTTCGATATTTTGATCGATTTCTTTAAAATAGTGCATTTTGTCACTTCTAGAGATATGGTATAATACACAAAATGAGAAAGACACAAAAAGAGATCATACTTCTGTTCCATTTCATAAGACCATATTCAACTGATAGTGGCCACACCCCGTACTTTGAGTGTCAAAAATCCAAATCCATAGTTAAACAAAAGGCTGGTTTGCTTATAGAGAGTATGCTTTTGAATGGCAAGAAATTATCACATTTTAGAACTTCTTGAGTATTTCAGGTAAGCTCGTCCTACTTAGTACATGATTCATGGTATATTTTTTTTTGGCTCATTGTTTATTAAAGCATTAAAATTAAATTAAGAGTACATGTCAAGAGAAAGTGGTTTCTGTCACCAAAAAGAAAAAGAAAAAAATATTTAAAATATTTCTCTTAAATTGCAAGTGTTGTTATTCTCTTATTCTCTTTTAAATTGCAACGAATCTCGATTAAAAAAATTGGAAAAAAGCAACACACTTGAAATTCTTATCAATAAATGCCAATAAAAAAAAGCAATAAATCTTAATTTTTCATACTTCGCGTTATTTTTCCTCTTACACCAAATCTTGTCAGATAAATATTAAATATGCACTATTAGAATTTCCGTTCTAAAATTATGGTAAAATAACCGGCAGCATTCTGTCCCTCCAATTAACCATAAAGGTTACGGTAGAACTATTTTTAACCTTTACGGTTTTGAAGCCATTTACAACTAGCATGGTTTCAAAACCATAAAAAATAAATTTAACCGGAGTTTAAGACTAAGATTTTCGTTAGGTAATTGGTAGTAGAGTTAAGGCGTGGTTTATCAAATAGAAAAATTATGGGATCTTCGCTTAGACATGAACCCTCGTTCTGCCGATCAAGAGATCCCTCTATTATAAATTAGCCTTCTCGGCTGTAATATGTACCCAGCAGTAAAGAAGCAAGTGACTTCATTAGGAGAGAATAGTTGGTGCAATAAAATTCTGGTTGTTTAACCGTATTAGGTACAAACAGTTAATGAACTGTTTTGCTCACAGTTAGAATACCATCTTATTTAAGGTTTTTTAAAAAATTTTTTTGAATATGCGAAATAACAATTAAGTCCATTGTTATTTAACCATTTTTTCCGAGAAATTTTCAACAGAGTACTCCGCTTAAGCATATAAGATGCGTTAGGTTAAAGTGAAATGTACGACGTGCATTTGGTGAACATCAAACGGTTTTAAAACCAAAAAAAAAATGTTTATTCTTACCAACGACAATCGACCACTTATGAACAATTGCAGATCTTATTCTTGCCACTCTTTTTAGTCTGTCATTAAGCACACAGGAATAAATAAAGAATATCAATTCAAATACGTAAGGCAAAGAAGACCAGGCTCCAACCTAAAAATAACGAAAGTAAAAATATAATTATTATAATTTTTTTTAAAAATATTGTTAAATATTTATAGTGCAAACTTTTGCAATTGTTTAAATATAGATGTCGCAGATTTGGATAAAATATAATTGATTACAAACAGTAATTGTAAATAATCGTGATAAATAGCAATCATAAAGTTAATTAATATAGTAGTCATAATTGCAATTATTATTAATTTCGATAACAACTATAATCATAATTACATAAAATCATAATTCTTATTATAGTTATAGCCATAATTGCAAACAATTAAAACTCAAGAACACGAGATAAATTACTAGTCATTTCAAAAAATTTGAAATTTTTATTAAACTTTAAGGAATAAGAATAACTTATTTTAATTTTAGTTACATTTTATTGAAATTCTATTTGCCTATCCTTCAGTTTTTTATAAAATACTGTGTTCGGTTGAAATAACTGCTTCCTGACAGAAATCTTGTAGGAGCAAAGTTTTTTTTTTTTTTGGATTTTTTTTGCTTCGCATAATTTTTGCTGAAAACACCATAAAATACCTAAATACTACAGAGGGACCTAAAAAGTTGATCAACCTTTAGGAATAGCAAACTTTATTAGCAACCTTTAGAAATCGTATATATAAAGAAAAATAACTTTAAAAATACTAAAATTTATTTTAATTAGTTTATTTTTAATATTTTCCCTTCTCAAACAAATTACTCTGTTTTTTTGTCAATTTTTAAGTGTTTAAAACTTTCTTTTTACTTTTACAAAGGAGCCATATTTTGAGCCCTGCTCTCAAAAATTCTCCTGGTAGACAATTTGCGATATAAAGACGACCATTGCCACTGCATCTTCCTCGCAGGCGCGTTCAGTTAGAATTGTTAAAATCTACAATTTTCTCTTGCACAGAGAGAACTCACTCTGAGTCGCCTTGCTTTCAGGTGAGTGAAGAAAGAATTAAAATTAATACGTAGATTATTTTATTAGTCCCATAATAAGCATCTTCCTTATGCTCATTCACGCTTCTAGTATCAAACTGTAATTTTAAACGCCCACTACCCTTTCACTCATTACATCTACACCTTTACAACTATTCTGCCATTCGATGTTCTGTTATAATCTTTAATAAATTAGTTTTTCAACCTAATTTTTTTTTAACATTTGAGATCCTAATCTCCATTTTGTACAATATTCTTATTTGCAAATTATGACTTGCCACTGAAAAAGAAAGTGATTCACATGTTGTGTTACAGTTTGCGTACTTGCAGATCTGGTAACAAAAACCTTTTCATTATTTTACGACCAAAAGCGTCATACAAAATTAAACTTACCATTTCAATGTCAAATTTCAGGACTGTACTCAAAAATGTTGGGACGAGTGTCGTGTAAATGCTAAGAACCCAATACGAAGAAAATCCAAGAATAAAGTAAGCCCACACATGTATCGATTTCAGAATGTACTTCCAAGGTACGACTGTTTTCTGAAAATATAAAATTACAACAAAATGGGTAGACATTATTTTGATAGGCATTATTTATGCAAGGTTCATTAGCATAGCAATGAATCAGAAAAGCTTTTTATTGATTCCTTTCACAGTTTGCAAAGTTTTCAAAGTTTTCGGATTTAGCCCCAGAACCTGTATCACACACACTTTATCCGAAAATAATTTTAATTACAGCATTGAAAATCACTCTTTTTAAGGTAGTTTTTATATCATTTCGAGAATTTCGAATTATTACTTTGGCATAATAAAAGAATTCGATAAATCCAATATTATTTTAAGAATAAATATTTCAATATAATTTAATAAATTATACTTACTGGTTGAGGTAAAATCACTCTACTTTTTAAAATTCGAATCATTTCGTTATACGTGATGTATGGATGAGTCAATGGTGACTCAAAAATGAAGGCAACCCATAATATACAATAAATAAATCCCATTGCACCTATAAAAATAATAATAGCCATTAGATTTTGGATAAATGGAATGGGTTTTGAAAAACATCGAAAGATTTTAACGGAAATATTTACAAAAAGTGACATAACCACTTGAATTTTTTTTTAACTAAACTGCTGTTTGTAGAAAATGCAACACCATGAAAGAATCATCAGAATCAAATGAAATTTAATGCAGAAACGACTTGTACTGATACAAATAAATGATGAAATTTTCAAAACAAAAGAAACAAATTAAGCGTCCGAAATCAGTATTTGGTGCAGCCACCACGCGCTGCAATAAGTGCTGCTATACGACGTGGCATGGAGTCAAACAGATGTTGAATATCTGCTTGAGGAAGAGAATTCCATATCGCTTGTATGCGCAACCAAAGTTCGTCTTTGGAAACTGCAGGACGCGGATCACGAGTGAGACGCCGACCAACCATATCCCACACGTGCTCAATAGGCGACATATCCGGCGAATAAGCAGGCCAAGGAAGAAGTTGCATGCGTTGTGCTGAACAGAAGTCTCTAACAGTCCGCGCAACATGTGGGCGTGCATTATCCTGCTGAAAGATAGCTCCAGGGATGCCTTGAAGGAAAGGAACGACTTCGGGCTGTAGCACTTCACGGACGTATCTGTTGCTATTGAGATTACCCTCAATTCGTATCAAATTGGATCGTCCATGATACGAAATCGCACCCCAGACCATAACTCCGGGTGTTCGACCACTATGTCGTTCAATAATACACTCAGGAAGGCAGCGTTGACCGGCATAACGTCTAACACGAACACGGCCATCATGGGTCCACAAATTGAAGCGTGATTCATCTGAAAAGACAACTTGGTGCCAATCAGCTCGCCAGTCTCTGTGCTCAAGAGCCCACTGCCGACGCAGCCGTCGATGATCCGCCGTGAGGGGAATCCTGTATAATGGCACCCTTGCACGCAATCCACGGCGCAGCAGACGACGACGAATTGACGAAGCCGACAATTGTACATCTGTAGCAGTAGACCAGTGTGCTGCCAGCTGCCTGGAGGAAGCTGTGCGATCATTCACCGCCATGCGGAGCAGGTGTCGATCATCGCGCTCTGACGTCACCTTCTGTCGTCCAGTGCCTGTTTTTCGAGTTGTTCGGTGCTCGTCGGTCCACTGCTTCCAAACTCGCATCACTGTGGAACTGTTCCGCTGCGTACGAGCTGCTATTGCGCGATAGGAAAATCCTCCTTCTCGAAGGCCGATTATCCTCCCTCGTTCAAACTCCGTAAGTTGCTAGAATTTCTTATTCTTCCGTCGTGGAGGCATACTCAGGTCTCACTAAACGTTTGCCACTAACAAATAATCATAGACTATTTTCAACGTCCCGCTACAGCACTTTATTTATACGCTTTCAGCATCAATTCAGAGGGCGCTGCGCGCGCCACGCACGCGCGATGGCTCTGAAACTTCATTAATTTGCATAATATCCTATAATTGACATTTGCTGCGAATTTCATTTGATTCTGATGATTCCTTCATGGTGTTGCATTTTCTACAAACAGCAGTTTATCTATAGTTTGATAGAAAAAAAAATTATTATTTAAATCACTTTATGCAGTTATTCCCGCATATACGTTAAATTTCCATTTAAAATTTATTAATGAATTTCATCTTATTTTATATTCCCCATTTTTTCTCAGATTCTTTATAGCCCCTATATAAATAGAGAGATCAAAAAATCAAAAGTCTTATACTTATTTAAATATTATTTTCTTGATCATTGGTTCCCAAATGGGGTTCCACGGAATTCTAAGGTACCGTGGAAGAGTTAAAGAGGTTCCGATAAAACATTTTTGAAACCTGTAATTATGTTTGTATCTAATCAGTAATTTAGTATTTGCTTAATACATCGGCTATCTTTACGAAGCAAATTGTCAATAAAAAGAAATGGCTCTATTTTTTTTAAAAAAACGACACAAAAAAAACATTTTATTTAATGAATTATGAGAAAAACATGCATTTATAAAAATATGCAATAGTATTTCGTATCGTGCTTTTCAAATCAAAATATAATATTTAAATTCGTTAAAGAAACATGTTTTCCAAATTATCCTTTTCAACGCAATAATTTTAAGCACTTCCTTGGGGCATTTTTTTAAGTTTTCATTTCAATGAAATCTAAAATCCATAATTCAGTTTAAAGTAATTGACCATAATTCGACAGCAAAGTGTTCGGTAAAAATTACCGAGCATTTTGCTGTTCCTATACAGACAGATATACGGTAAATTTTACCATATTCTGGTAGTTTTGACCATACATTCTCAGTGCAAGACTGTGAATTCAACTGTCAGACATAAAACCTAGTTGAAGATTGTTAGTGATAAAACTATGAAAACATTTCATTCATCTTTTTAAATATTTTCAAAATAAATCAGTCTTTTATTAGTTAATAGGATCATAGTTGTGTTCATATATTCTGTAAAATCAGGGTTCCGCTGTAAGAAAGTTGGTCATTTAGGGTTGCGTAAACGGAATTCATTAATAATTTTATTCACTATGCTCAATACACTTAGTAAAAATTGCGTTTTATCCTTGATCTCTTAAATATTAAACTTATATTTAATCGATATGCAATTATGCATATTACAAAATGATTAATCAATAAAACAAGGCTTTTCGTACTTAATACTGTACGATCTTGATTCCTCTTTAACTTTAGGGTTGTGTTCAAAAATATAAATACCGGGTACAAAAGCAAAAGGTTTTTATAAAAGTCAACTAGAGTTGCGAATAAATATATATTTGCATCTAAAAATTCAAGAGCCGTGCACAAATATACAAAAGTTAGATATGAAAATCAAAGTGTTTGATTCAAGACTGTAGAAGTGATGAACACTAAGCGAATCATAAATGGTACACTGCACTACAAAAAATTCCAGATCAAATTGCAGTTTAAATTCCTTCTACTTTGAGTACATCATCCGTAAAACTAATTTTTAATCGTTAAAATGTAGTATCCCGATTTATACAGTAATATTTCTTTAATCGGAGTGATTCCGTGATTTTACAGTAATTAATGCTGTAAAAAATACGGTTTATCAGATTTTTTGTTCTATAACATGTTCCAATGATAGTGAATTATGGTAAAAAGTAAAGGCAGCCTGAGTGCCGGTACTTTTTACCATAATTTGATCTTTAATTTTTATAGTGCGAATATCATGGGGGTAGGACAATTTAGATCTCGAAAAAAAAATTTTACTCATTGTAAACTTGTTTTATAAAATTCTCTTATTCAATGAGAGACAAAGTTCTTTTAGCATAGAGCAAGTGAATTCGGTATAAATTATGTTTTCAAAGTGTGAATTTTTTCAAAAAAAAACCTGTTTCACTTACCAAAGATATAGAATATATGCGACCATCCCAGATTTTCGTTTTTACAGATTTTTCCAGAAATTAAAGTTCCTAAAAATCTCCCAAATGGCACTCCACTACCTATAATACACATTGAATAAAACCTCTCACTTAATGGTATCCATTTTCCAATCAATGTGTTAAAAGCTGGAATGACGATTCCCTAAAAAAGGAATTCACTATTTAAAAGATTGAAATATGTTCTGCAAAAATAACATCTAAACTGTTGTGTTCAAAATTCACATAATAATGATATATGATTTCGTTTGTTTAATGACAGTGTTGATACTTGCTGAAATAAGTTGCATATGTTACAAATTAAATTATTTAATTTAAAAATCTCTGCAATTCCTTTTTAGCATATTTTTGCTTATTGTAATTATAACGGCAAACTAAACCACACTTTTCAGTCAGAAACCTTATCCAATCAAATTATCTATAGTATGTCTATTTAAAGAACTCCCGATTTGTCTGGAGAAGTGGCGGTGATTATGATTATAAGGTAAAACTATTTCAAATATAAAGTTTTTTCAATATATAAAAGAAGTCTAGAATCGGGACGACGAGAAAAAATCAGAGGAGAGAGAAGCTCTCCTCTATGAAATGTGCTATTTATCGTTTTCATAGAAGCAGACAGGCTTAGAGTTTGTGGTGAAGGAAATTCTTTCGATAGACAATATATAATTCTTTCTTTCTATTTACATTTGTCTGGCATATTTTACTGATTTAATAGTGAAGTTTTGAACCATTTCATAATTGCACAGATAGCTCACAAATCTAACTTTTGCACGTAATTCTTCTATTTTAAAACGTTACGCTAAAGGGCCATCAAAATGTTGACCACGAGCATTTGGCATGTTTGTTTACAAACACAAATTAATTCTGAAGTTTTTAAGAGCATGCTATACAGAGGTTGATTTATAATGACTAAAACAATTTTCTATCAACTGCATTTGAAATTTAAAATTTAATAAAAAAGAAAAAAACAAGCTAAGCTAAACCAAGAACAAACTGTGCTGTAGGACGTTTTTAAATATCAAATGGAGAACAAACTGTGACGAAATTACTCAAATGAATTATAATTTCAAAGAAATTTGGGGGCAAAATGAGCCTCCTATAAGATATTTAATTCGCTAAGAAAATCAAGTTAATAAAAACAATTCTTACATTAAGGGACTTTTTGAAATATGTTAGTAATATGTAACTATCTATGATGCCTGTTTTAAAAATTAATACAAAATCAAAGCAACCCCATCATATAAATGCTTTCTGAATCTGGTTTCTGTAATCTAATGATGAAGTCACTTCGTGATTTTTTGTAATTATGACTACGTTTATAGGCTTTGAATTTATGCAGAAGAAAAACCGTGATGGATTTTGAAAAGTAGTCAGATAAAAATGAACTCGGACCAAGTCATCTCTCAACTTTTCATATTCAGTTCTAAACAACGTGACACAAATATCAGATTAATTATCAACAAAAACCAAAAGCTTTACATATTTGAGCATGGTCTTTGACTCAAAACTAAACTGGAATGGTCAAATAAGGAAAGCTATTGCTCGTCGTGAAAACAAAGCTAAGATTCTTAAACGCTTGGGTCACACAGTCTGGAATTATACTCAAGATGACGGTTTACACCACCAATTAAACCAAAGGTTGAATATGGTGTGGTATTGAGACCCTTATAACTAATTCAGAGAAAAATTGGAACAAATTATAAATTTCCAAACTCGTATCCTAAGACCTGTCAAAAGATCTACATCAATTGCCGCTATGGAGCTCCAATATTGTTTCGAGTCATTGTGGGACCGTAGACGGACAGTGTTTTTAAATTTTACCGAAATATACATAAATAACTTATTCTTGTATAAGAGAATTACCCAATACCCTCGATTTCACATCTTCAAATCATTGTCCCTTTTAAAATCCTTGGCAGCTAATGAGAAATTATAAATTGGGGGGGAAGGCATTGGGACTTTATCTCTGATGTTAACGAGAAATTTCTCTCAAATTGAAATGTATTGTATTAGCTATTATTCATGAATGATACCTAGATGAAGTTCTGGTACTAGTTCCAAACTAACAGTTTGGTAGGAATTTCTCTCGAAATAAAATGTATTGTATAGACTATTATTCATGAACGACACCTAGATGAATTTCTGGTACTAGTTCCAAACTAACGTTTTGGTAGGAATTTCTCTCGAATTGAATTGTATTTATCGGCCATTATTCATGAACGATACCTAGATGAATTTCTGGTACTAGTTCCAAACTAACGATTAGGTTGAAGAGAATTCCTCTAGAACTATTTCTATAAACTAAACTCATAAGCAAGTTGGTAATTTAGATGGTGAAGTAAATGTCATTTAATTAGCTTCAAACCAAAATATAATGATATGAAAAGGGAAATGATGTATTCTTTACTGATTCCTAGGTAATAATTATAATTTCATCAAATGTGATTAGAATGGAAAAAAAATTATAATTTGTTAACCATCAAAACTACACTATTTTTGAAGTTTAGTGATATTGGTTTCCTAAGCAGATCACATGAGAACAATACATTTATATCTTCTTTTTCTATCTTTCTTAAACGAATTTTTGAAGTTTTTGGTATTTTTTAAAACACTCGGTTAAATGAGCAGAGCAAAAGTTTTTAAGTCTTACAGCAGAAGTTTTATCTTCCGAAAACAATGAAAGGAAATTTAAAATGTCATTTTTTCAATGTATTCTTTATGTATTTTTTAATATATTTGTGATATGTATTAATAATATGAATATTCTTTTCAAAATAAATGCTAGTTTCAATTTTTACTGAAATTATTTACTTATATTTATTCTTTTATTTTTTTTATTTATTTATTTTTTTTTTGAAGCGTCTTACCGATTTTTTGCGTGCCTTATAATAGCTACAGCAATTCAACGTCTACCTACTACAACAATCACTAAGATATTTACTTTTAGGAAAACAGAACACTGCTAAATACTACAATCTTTGTTTTTTGAAATTATAAATAAAAGGGCAAAAATAGAGCTGTCTTTTTTAAAATGAAAATTTATGTGAATCTAATTTATTATGAAAAAATTTTTAACTAATAATTTGATTTTAGCATTTAATTTTAGATTATCGAAAAACAACATTAGTAACACCGTATTATGCTCAAAAAATTTTTTAATAATTGCATTTTTTCCAAGATCTATTACGATTAACTTCACGTGCACCAATTATCTAATAATAAATTTTATTTTTTTGTTGTTTATAATTAAAATAATAATAGATAGGTTGTAAGTCAAATCAGAAAATAAAGAAATAAAATCTTTACTTTTAAAAAATAAATGATTAACGTACTAGTCCAGCTCCTTTGAAAATTTGCACGACACTTAAACCGATTCCACTTGAATGAGCAGCTGCAGGCACGAGAACTGTACACAATGAAGAAATGAACACACCACTCAGAAGAAGATATTTAGCGCTTAATCTTTCACACAATATCACACCTAGATATTGAGTTGCCAACAATCCATAAAAATAACCGGCCAAAATAATCCCTTGCATAAGAGTAGATATCGTAAAAGGGCCATCCTAAAAAAAAAAGGTTATTGCTTAAATGTTTAAAAAATGACGCATAGAATATTGAATTTCTAAAAATTTAATAAATCTTCAGGAGAGCCGTGGTATCTCATGGGTAAGAACGCACACCTTCCAATGAGGTGAACCGGGTTCGAATAATGCGGGTTAGTTTCATCAAAATGTCTACCACGAATTTCTTTCAATACTTGATCCAGAAGTTCCCTTGTTTTCCGGATTGGGTTCAAAATTACGAGACTAAGAAGTTGAACATCAGAAGTAGTAAACCGAAAATTGGGTCGAATGTTCAACGACGGTTACATAATAAAATAAACTAGGAGGCTTCGCCCCCTGCTCGCTGGCGCTCGCCAACCCCCGGAACTGCTTTCGCAGTTCATTTCGGATTGCTTCGCAATCCGACGCTCGCTTTGCTTGCTCATTGGATACGTTCTTAACGTCTAGCTTTTGTAATTTTTTTTGAACACCGAAGTTCCGAAAACTTTTCACTGTAGAAAATTCTAAACCTGTGCATTTCAATATTAATTTGAAATTGCAAACAGAGTTCACATATTTTTCTTAATCACACTATTCTAAATTTCAGTTGTTAAGAAAAGTAACTGTTGTAAGTTTTGTTTTAAAGTCTTTCCCACCAGAGGGCTGAAACCATGTGTTGTAAAACAATATGAAATAGTACTGAACGCCGGATGTAAAGCATCGGCTTCGATGAAGATATTTTTGTGAGAATGTTTTTGATAATTCGGTGAGAATTCACCCGATTAGACATATGATACTCACTACGTGCTCTTGAGCGCCGAAGCCTATCAATTAAAACGTATTAGCGTTTTATGTAATATAGATTAGCCATATGATGCTCACTACGTGTTCTTGCGCGCCGAATCCTATCAATTAAAAATGAAAACTGTTGCCAACGCGAGAAAAGAAATATCATCGGTTTTATTGATACATACGTATTAGCGTTTTATATAATATAGAAGATAGATGTTCCCGAATTTTAAAATTAAATGCTGATAAAATATGCACCTACTCCAGAAATTGAAAAAAAGAAGTCCAAAAGGTATCGCTTTCCTACAAAATATTTTTGTTTCCTTAATTTAGTAGAACCTGTAATATTTATGTTTTTTATTATTCTCTGCCTTTATTACGTTTTTGATGTTAACTGTTTTTTTAATGTTTCCAAAACGATTTCAAAGCTAAAAGAGTTGTTTCTGAATTAAATCGTAATTCTATGTTACCTTAACACGCAACATTTTATGATAAATTTATTTAAATTGTTGTCTAAATTTATTAATCTTTTTGCAACTATTATTTTTGTGGTGCTAATTAGATTAATATATTATTGCAAATAAGAGTTAAAAGATTCATTACATGCTTAACGTAACTGCTAGATAATCGAAATGATGCTTGTACTAAAATATAAAATCCTTAAAAAGTAGTTTTTTTTTCATTTATATTCAAAAAATTTCCCAATAATTGATTCTGAAAATTATAGAAATTTCAATAATAAATAACTGTTTCTCTTAGATCTGAACAAGTGTGAATTTGATAAATTATTGTTCGGAAGATTTTATCTTTAACGCAGAAAGCGACAACAGTGATTCTTGCTGTACTTAATAACCCTAAATTATTAAAAAGTTAACCATTGCATTTTTCACTTATTTCGGCCTGAATTAATAAAAAAATGAAAAAATTATATAAAATACCTTTAATAAAAATTTTGCTTCAAATGGTTAAATTGCATCCTAGAGACTACAAGGATTTTATTTGCTAACTTGTGTGCTTGTTTATTAATATCAAAAGTTTCCAAGCATATGTTTCTTACTAAAAATAGTCTTGATTATTATGATTTAACTTATCGCTAATGGACTGCAATAGTGGCACAACTCAAAAAATCATGTTTTGAGAGAAGTGAGTTTAAAGTTTTCCTTTCTAAGAAAAATGCATAAGAAATGCTTTCGTTTGCTTAAACGAATATTACCTTCAAGTTGAATTATGATTTGTGCTAGTATTGCTGCTGAGAGAAAGTGTATTTTCATATTTACAGCTGTTCTTAGTCCAAAACATGTGTTTTTTGAGTTGTGCCACTATTGCAGCCCATGAACGATATGTTAACATACTTTTTGTGTTTTAGCATTATTAATGAATAAAAATTAAACAATAATTTAATTTAAATAAATAAATATGTAAATACAAGCAGTGATTACCTCATCGTCTGATCTTACATTAACTGAAGAATTGGTCACTGAGGAATCGTAAGAGCACGACTGACCTTCAGAGTTGTCAGTTAAATTTTTCCAATTAACCATACACACGATACCAACGCTTATGTCCACTCTCATCATATTCAGAACTGTGAAACTAAGGAATCCCATAAAGGTCAAAACATATCTAATTGGCACATGTCCTAAAAATAATAAATCATAAATCAGAAAATTCGAAATAAATTCAAAATAAACAATGCTAATAATATTGTTTATTTTGAATTAATTTGAAACAAAATCATGAATCATGAGATTTAAAATAAACATTACTTGTACAAACATAAGCAAGATTATCTAGCTTTTGCGAAAAACCACACCTAAAAAGATCAGCAAGCTAATGACCAAGCTTGGTACACAGAGAAGGAATAATTACCATATTGTATGGTAATGACATTTTTGATTAAAGAATTTTTTTCTGAAATAAACGTAATTTTGGTTAACTGGTTAAAAAAAATATGTATACGCTACTTAAACCACTCATTTGGTAACTTTTCCGTTCATATTTTAACGGTTTACTCAAATTCTGGTTTTCAAAAGTATAGTTCGTATTATCACACATTAAGTAAAAATTACAAAATTAAAAAGTAAATTAAGCAGAATATATGATTTTTAAGCCATGTTCTAAGGAATCAGGATAAAAATTATTTCATTTAGCAAATTGTATCACAGTTTTATCAAATTTATTACTAATCTTTGACCATATTTTTACTCTCATTGTAACGAAGACAAAATTGTAATTTTCCTAAGAAAGTTAAAACATCTTATTGGTTGTAGTACATAAGAAATATTATTGAAATGGGATGTCTACTTTTTTTTAGAAAATAGCACGAAAATGTATGGAAAAGATATGACTATAAGAGAAGATAATTTAGTTTTCATCACATTTAATTTGTCTTATAATTTTCTAGGAAAACTGATGCATATGGCAGAAAACTTAGTAAACGTTGTAGAAATAAATGCATGAAATCAAGTAAATTAATAAATAAATTATATCCAATTTTCATTCTTCCTTTTTTAGAATATTCTTCTTTGAAAATTATGCATGAACTTCACCCGTCAAATGCTTATTACTTTTTAAGAGTATAAATTATTTCAAGATGTTTTCCTTGTTCTAATAAAATTGTACCAGGAGAAATAAAATTGTAAAACCATATTAGGCAACGTGTAAGAAAAATTTCCGGCATGAACGACATCAAAAATTTTGTGAATAATTTATTTTTAGAAATTTTGAAGATTCAATTATTTTTACATCCTGAAATAAAAAACAGCAAAAGACATTAATAGTGTTACTAATGTACTAGATTAAAGAATATATTTAGCTTACTGTATAATTTAAGAATATAAAAAACTTTAACAATCCAAATAAAAAGTTTGATCCTAACTTGTAGCTTAATGAATTTGGTTTTTCAGTTGAGAATGTTGATTACGACATTTAAGAGGTATAAAAGAATATATATACTAAAACAAAAGAGATGATTTTAAAGCAAACTTTACCAAAATCGCACTAATATATACTAATAGCATAACTATAGTTCATCAAATAAGATTAAACAAGGAGAAATAACTATATAACCCAGGGCACGAAAAGCTCAGAACTTTTACCCGTCCTCCTTTGAAACTAACCCGCAGCTTCTAAGTAAATAAAAATATAATTTTCTCTTATTTATTACAAACATTTATATAAGTTGCACAATGAATTAGTAGTTACTAGGATTACATTATACAGTAATAAAAGAAATACTAGGTTACTAATAGTGACCTAGTATTTCTTTTATGAAATAATTTATTTCTTTTATGAAATAATTTATTTCTTTTATGAAATAATTTAAACGACAAAGGTCAAGTTATCTGGAATGTCAATTTATCCGAGGGTACTGCGTTTTTTGAATGAATCAAATATGACGTTTGCCAGTTCTGCAATCAAACCAATGATTTGCAGAGATTTCTGCACAGAAATCTGAAACAGGTTTTCCATTTAGGTAGATGTTCATAATTGCGTTTAACGCTTCTTGTTTAAGACCAGTACGTAATGTGTTTTTTTGTTAGTTCATTGCTGAAAAGCCCCTTTCAACCTCTGCAGTACTCCCAGACAGAGAAAACATCAATTCCACCATGCGCAGTATGTTGCTGTATTTCTAGATTAGAGGGTCATTTTAGAAGTGAGGCAGTAGACTCTAGTAAGATAACAGAAATTGAAAATGTATCACGAACATTAACGGGAAAATGACTGTCCGCGCGGACATCGGATTTGAGAAATTCGTTGTCCGCGGAGAATTTTTGATCACCGAGGACGGGCGGTTTTTCGAGCCCTGATATAACCCTAACATTTTATTGAAAATGAAGAGGGTTAATAAAATACGTGGAAAAAATCAAAATTAATCTAATAAAAATATTTAAAACGCATAATTTATTTAAATAATACATTTACCACAGCACAAACAAATAAATCCTAAAAAACAAAAAAATCCCGACATAACATTTCTTAAAACTTATTAAGCCGAAAACATATAAAAATATTGAGCTGCTTATGTTAGCCAATCAATAAAGTAGCTCCGAAGGAAATAAAAATATTTCTAATCACATTTAGACAGTTTATAACATATCTTGTGTCGATAAAGATGTCCAAGCTAGAGCCCCTGAATTAAACACCTGCTAGTATAGGAGCCTTAGTCCAAGCTAAGGCTCCTATACTATCAGAGCTGACCTATCAAGCAATATTGGAGCAAAAAAGTTTGCAAGTTAACGTTATGTTAGTATTGTACTTATGTTAGCTCTTTGGAGCAAAAATAGATGATGAATTCAGGGGCTCTAGTCCAAGCCAAAGCTGAAGTACGTCACTTGAATGAATTAAATTAATCGATTTTTGTGATTGTGAATTGCAACTGGTTATTTGCACGATTCCTATTAAATGATTTGTATTCCCATCCCAAAAGAAGCGTATTCCAATTGGTTGTTCTGTAACTGATTGATAATTGGGTATAATATGAAAAAAACACAACTACTTCGATTTAGTAGGAACAACATATGACGCAATGCTAAACGAATGAAATTTAGTTGTTGTTTAATTAGTTATTGTTATTAGTAGTTGTTATTTGTTTTAGTTGTTGTTGCTTATTTAGTTGTATTTAGTTTCAATAACTTTTCTTTATAATGCAATAAAATCTGGCGAGCAGCTATTTAAGCGATCGAACACTTCGTTTGTTTATTTGTGGCTTGAAGTTAGGCTCACAGAAAATGCCGTTCATGGGTTAAATTTAGTAGGAACAACACAACCTGTGACGTAGGCTATATTATACCCAATTGATGGATTTCATGTAGACAGGTAAGTAAAATGACGTCAGCTTAGACCGCTTTTTTGCGACGAGTTTCCATTTTTTTATACGGTTATAAGAATATCAAAAAAAATGTGAAATACGCTTGGAGTAAAAATAAGAAATACTAAGCGATATTTAAGTAAAAAAAACACACTTTAAAAAATACGGTACGTAGGCAAATTTTGGAAGGCCAATTTTTTTTACTATTTTTTGTTGTTCAGGATATGTCCAGTTATGCTCATTACTTCAAAAAAGTAAATAAATAAAAAATAAGAAACTACAGATGTATTGTAAAGTAAATCATTCTTTCAACTACGCGTTAAAGCCCAAAAAGATAATTTAGGTAAAGACTTCACAGTTTTATGACCAATGACGTAATTGTTGACATGACCACTTGCAGTTCCAATGTGACCTCGCTGTCTTCGGCACCATTTTAGTTTCCGTTTGAATTTATATATTTTTATAAAAAAAGTAGTATTAATTTTGTATTGAAAGTATTTAAATTTCCGCATGTGTTCTGTGTTTTAATATTAACATCAAACAAACAATGTTATTAGTGTTAGTATAGTTTATTTTATAACAGGCGTCAAGCAGCCGACCCAATTCTGAGCTTATGACTATCAATACTCTACTCCATAGTCTTGTAATTTTGAATCAAACCCATAAGACAAAGGAACTCCTGGATCAAACATTGAGGCAAACTTGTCTTCGTGGATGACTTTTCGATGGAACTAATCCGCATTTGCGTTACACGGAGAGATACGTTGCATGCGTTATCCTCCCGCGTCAAGCCAGATAGCAAGGGGAATCTAACCCATGTTTCGGCAATTATTAAGGATATTCTACGCCAGCAATGTGGTCGGTTCTAGCCGGGAGCAAAATTCGTATCAACCAACACCACTGGAATTTGAACCTGGGGCCACCTTATTTGGAGGCGAGCGCTCTATCCCTTAAGCCACAATGGCTCAATGGAGTATATAATTGGACAAATTCTTAGCAGTAAATTATTATTTTAATAATTTTATTGAAATAATTTGTTTCAATTATGTACAAAAAGAATTAATGGTACTTTCAATATAAATAGTTGGAATTGCAACTTTTTTAAATGTAATAGCATTTATGTAACATGGACCAATTAGAATTAATCATTTAACAATGAGAAATAAATGTAGGCTCAGCACCCAAAGATTGTGCCCAAAATGAAGATGATTGTAGAATTTCGACTGCTACACTTACAACATATGATGCGTCACTTGAGGGTAGATCGACGAAAAAAAAAACTAGTACTTAAGACTGTTGAAAACGATGGAGAAGAAAAATCGAATCAACCTGGTATTAATGCATTATTGCTGCAAAATTTTATATATTTATTGAAATTATTGATCACAAGACTTAAAACATACTCGAAACTATGTTTCTCTTACTTGCTATAATTCTAACTAGTACAATTCCTCACAGATTTACTTCAAATTTTGACACAATTTTCACACTTAATATAGTTTTCATTACTTTTAGGGAGTTTTTAATTGGGATGACTGTTTTTGAGCAATTCGTGAAAATGAAGCGTATTTCATATAATTTTTTTATTTTTTCTTTTCACAACACTGCTCTTTTCTGAAAGAAATCATCAAATTTTCCTTCTTTGAAATTTTAAATTACACTCATGTAGTTTAAACAAATCAAAACGGAATCACATTTGAAAGAATTTTTTATTACTTTTTTTAACTTAGCTCAGCAAATTACGGATAATTTAAGAAATAAATTACAAACATTGCGCTATAGAAACACTAATTCTTTCTTATAGAAACGCGAATTTATTCTTCATTTGTAATAAGATAAAATAAATATTAAAGCATATACTACAAGATTAAAAAAAATTTTTACATTTATCCAAATCGTTGCAAAATCCATTAAAAAAATCTTTCTTTTTTACAGGTTTCTACTGCGTTTTTCCCCTTAAAATTTTAAAGCCATTCTCGATTGTCGTGGACAAGAAATCCTATATTTATTCTATTTCATACTGTTTAGTGTGACTCCAGCTAACAGAACTATTCTCCAGTTTATTTTTTATTTTTTTATATTTTATTTGAAAGTTCTTCTTGATTAAATGTATTCTGAAGAACAACCAACTAAATGAATAGTTGGCATTACCATGACAATCCATTTCAAACTATTACACGCGTCTCTACAGCGGCCACAGTTTACAAAATTATAAAAAAACGATATATGTTGTTCAATCTGTTGCGTTGCAGAATAGTCCCTTCCTTAATTAATTGGGTATAATATGAAAAAAGCACAACTACTTCCACTTACTAGGAATAACATTTACCTTTTAGTTTAATTAATAAACTGAGTTTTAAATATGTTTACTAAATTCATAAACTTCGGTAAAACAACAATATAAATTATTTCCAAAGGAACTAGACTAATACAATTCCAACCTGGCGAGTAGCGACTTATAAACAAGACACTTCGTTTGATGCTTTTACTTGTTGCTAGAAATCAGGTTCGCAGAAAATGCTGTTTACTAGTTAAATTTAGTAGGAATAACACGATCTGTGACGTAGGCTATAGTATACCCAATTAAACACGCTAATGAAACCAATATTTGGTTTAATAGAGCTATAAGCAAGCAAACCACTGATATTATTAAAGATATATTTATACTACTGCCTAAAAACGGGTTCAGCTGCTGAGCCTAAGCAAATCCGCCGAACGAAAGAAGAAATAATCTGATATCAACTGCAAAAATGGTTGCTGAGGAAATCAGAAATTTTTTAATTTTCTGTACGCTTGAAAATTAATTAAAAATTGCATTTTTTTTTCTTTTGGGTCTAAAATGAAAAGATTCACTGCTGAAAGTTTATTCATTCAAAGTTAATATCTTCTATAGATTCATAGATATCAGAATTTAAAAATTTCGGGGGGGGGTGACAAAAAAGGGTTTTTTTTTAAATTATTTTGTTGAAATTATAAAATATCACCCTGAGATGGTTCATTTTGAAGAGGTTTCAAACTGAACCATTTTGAAGGAGAACGAATTTTACTTAATGTATAGATAGATTCATATTTCTTATTTTCATGAAAATAGCAAGAACATCTTACTTCGAAAAAAATTTAAGCCTTCATCTTCCCTTCGCAATGCGTCTTCAACCACAGAGGACACTAATTCAGCTTCTTCTGAAAAGGACAAATAAATTACATAAATCCCCAAAGAGATAAGCGATTTCTATAATTCAAAATCAGACATTTGTGTTTTATCTGATATTGCTGAATAAACTATACTAGGAATCAATAATTCTTACAAAAATTTTTAATGTATTCATGTATATGCGTAGAAGCGCATGCGCACATCAATGAAATATTTTATGACGAAATACAAATAATAAAAGCAGACGATAAAATTAGAACACCAGAAAGTTGTTGATTTTTTAGAATTAGTTTTGTGCGGAATTTGAGTTTTCATATTACCCGTTACGGGTTTATCTAGAGTGCCTTGATATTTTATCTATCCCGTTACGGGTGAGTTTTCATATATCCCGCTACGGGCACTTTTTCTAGTCTCCTTTATGAGATTTAACTATCCCGTTACGGGTACTTTATATTTGTTATTGTATTTGTTGTGGTGTGAAATAAATGTTTTTATAAAAAAACTCAACAGTTCTTTAATATAGCTTGATACGCTACAGCTATGTATTTAATTGGTGGCAGCGTTGAAGACCGTTCCAGAAATGTTTTATTAAGTTTTTGAAAGAATTGGTGACAAATATTATTGTTATTATGGATTTTCTACTTAAGAAAAAATTAGTGAATGAAATGTTTAAAATTGATGCCAAGAAGTGTGGAATTCGACAGTACTTCGAACTCTTTGAACAGAAAGCGAAGAGATTTAGTGTGAATTTCGATCTTTGGTTTTCGTGTGCTTTACAGCTTATTCCTGCTGAAAGGTCAGAAATTTATGATAATTATTATTACTTTAAAGAAAATCTCATTGCCAATTTTCAGTATGATCCACAAGATATTCCGTGTAATAACGATCGCCAGGAAGAACATTTTAATGAGAAATGGAATTCGCCAAGTATTGTGAAGAAATTTAGATCTGAAAGTGAATGTTTCTATTGTAGTGAAATAGGGCATTTTAAGAAATACTGTAGACATCGAAATTCGGATTATAGAAAAGAGAATTAAGATAGAAGTTTGAAGTTTATTAATCCTCAATCCGACTATAATCCGATTGTTGTAATTAAGTTGAAGCACGAAAGTAATTCTTATTTTAATGATATTTATAAAACAAATGAATGTTTAATGATTGGGTCAAAAATGCAGAATTTCACGTTTTTTAAAATACAATTAAAAAAAATTCTGAAACAAGCTTTCCAAAAAAATTGCAGAAGGCTTTTCATATATTTTGAGCTCAAATAAAATCATCGATTAAATAATAATAAGTACAGTTAGTTCTAAAAAAATTGAAAGCTAATGTTCCCAAAATGGGAATGATGGCACCTAACGGGTTAATATTCTTCGCCAAAATCTGGATTTTAAAAAAATTCATATCAATGGAAGGAAATCTTTCATTTTGCACTTGTTAAGTCATTTGATTAAACATATTTTATGTTATAAAATATCCAAGTTGTCAAAATCTACATCTATCATTTTAAAATATTCTATGTAAGTTCTATGTTTTTCCATATTTGTGCAACTGTATGCATCATATTGCAACTGTTACTAAATTATGTAAAATTGTTCTTTATGTGTGAAAATAAAAGATATTAGATTTCATGATATTTAGTGCTTAATTTTGATCCTTATAAAACTATTTTATTAAATCTCTAAATATTTAAAAAATATCTAAATTTATAAGAAATTTCCATTTTGAGGATGCTTTTTGAAAAAAAAAATCCATGAATTATTATTGACTTGGGTTAACAGAGATAAATATTATCTTTTTGTACCTATATCTGATCAGAAAAGCACCATTTTAGTTGTTGAAGTATCATTAAACGCTACATAATTAAAGAAATGGTATAAATTTACATATTTTATAATTGTCTATGAAAAAGCCTTAGATGGAATCCCTTGAAATGATCACTTTCAAGTGGCCAATATTCAAAGAATGGAGAAATATTTTTCATTAAGAATTATTATAATTAATATCTTGGTAATAGTGTAAACCAAATAGAAAGTCCCTTTTTATATGAAGTGCTAGCAAATTACAAATAGGTAAAAAAAAATGTGTTCAAATCTGGTAAATAACAGGTTTTGGAACCACTAAATGCTTGTTTCAATGAGCGGTACACAAAAGCAAAATTTAAGGTACAGTGTACCTTTCAAGTTAAGAGGTACATCTGACTTTGCCTCTGAAATCAGAGATACATTGTGCTTTTCATTTTTAAAGGTACGTTGCGCCCTTAAAATTCAGAGGCACAAATGATCCAAATGTGCCTCTGAAATCAGAGGTACGGTTTTTAGAGTGTATCTTTGCCATTCTTTTTCTGGTTAGGAACAAGCTAACCACCTTCCTTGGTGCTGAGTGATTTTTATGTGTTCAGTTGTTTTTAAGTATTGCTCAGTGGGAAAAACTTGAACACGAAAGACAATGTAAAAGAAACAGATCAGGATAATTTATCTATCTATAGCAAATGGCTATACTTAGGTAATAAGTATATCGAATCGTTATACTTGTGTCACAAGAATAGTAAATGGTTCTTCTTATGTATTGAATATAGCAAATGGCTAGATTTATTAATGTCACTACATAGGCATACTAAAGCTTAAAGAACGTTATAACTTATATTTAGATAAATATGGAATTAATATTAAAAAAAGCGTGTATAGAATTAAGTTTAATATCTTTTGAAAAAATCTGTATTTTTCACGCTTTATAAGAAATCGGACCTGACTTTCCGTGAACATTTACAGAGAAATATAAGGAGTTAATTCAAACTTACCATCGCAATCTTGCAATCGGTGTGAAATACGCGAAAAATTAACGAATAAACAGAGCAACGTTAATTTAATGTGATGACGACTTCAGTTCTACGATGTTTTATTGGATTGATGTTAGATCGGAAAATGGATAAATCTCGATTACACGATACTAGAACTCTACACAAACTACAATTTGGTTTAATTTCATTTGAATGGCAGGCTTTAATTAATAATAATAATACAGAGATCCAGCATTTTAATCAACTCTTGCATAATTTCACGTATGCATGTAGGTAACTGACCAAAGCTGAGTAAAAATACCTGGAAAATCTAAAAAACTGGTAGTAAAATTATTTTATTTCTATCTTGTTATGGGGAAAAATAAAATGTCCGGGACTTTCACAGTTTATTAACAGTTATAACATTTACAACACCGAGAATAAAACTTCCAAGCACAAATATGCTTTGGACTTTTAATATAAAATATTTTTTTCTAAAACTGTATATTTTTTTATATTTCAGGTCCTCTTAATATATTTTTCCTCGAAATTTTATCTGCAAACAAGTAACAGGAATGAAAAAGTTAATAACTTTTTAAGTTTATTCAATAAGTTTTGCAAATATTTCTTACCTTCTTCCTTCTTAGCACCACAGAGTCCTGTTAAGATAAGAAACGGTCATATTTAGTGATCAAGATAATAAAGTGATAAGAAATAAAGAAACTGTCATATTAGTGATCAAATGGAGCAACAAAATCAACATTTTAATATGAAGATAATATGAATTGGACATTTTAATAACCACCATTGCTTTTAATTATGAAATTATAACTATTTCCAGCTACCTGTGGCGAAAAGCTTGATCACCTTTAAAAATTATCTTGTACAACATGTAAACTTTAAAAGTAATCAAGCCGAATGCCCAACACAGCTGCAAATAAATATTCGAATTCTTCAACTCCTCCTCAAATTCTATCACCTTAATTAGCTTTAAACAATATATTAACCAACTTTTTTCCAAGGTCAGCTGTTTCCCGTAGCTGTTCTGGAGCGGAATTACTTTCATTTCAATTTTTACTATTTTCAAAAGATGTTCGTGATATTGCTAATGTTTTTAATATATTAAGTTTTTGTAAGAACTTAAAATCCCTCCTGCAGCCATTAAATCTCTCAAACCACTGTAAGTATGAGTTCGGGACATTTCAGCATCGGAAAAGGGCGAATTCCGGCAGTAATAATTAGTATTACTATATGCGGCACCATAGCACCGTTCATGTCTACATCCATTTTAGAAAGAATAAAAAATAAATCTTAATAATTACTTCGTTACCAAAATTTTAATTCGGTAAAAATACAATATTATTCTAAATAAATACCTAACGCATAACTAAATACTCAACACTACTTAAACTGTCACTTAAGACTAACTAGCAAAATCCATTTAAACAATAACGTATAATTATTTAACACTACTTAAATTATTACTTTAGACAACCTAGCAAAATGAATTATTATTGCTGACTAAAGTGTGACCAATTTAGAATGAGAACTACCCTCATTTTTGGCGTCAGGAAAGGGAAAAAATATAGAAAATAATAAACAGTAAATGAATATTAAATAAGTCTCCAAGTTTTTAAAAGAATTAGGAAGAGAATAAAGAATAAGTCAAACATTCATCTAAAGGATCAATCAGATTTTTCTCTTTTTCTTAAAAAAATCAGTAAAATCCTATTTTTTCTTATTAAATCCCCTATTAAATTCCCTATGAATTGCAGTAAATCAAGACTTTGCTGTAATCGAAATTTATTTATGAATATAATGTGCAGTCACGATTCAAAAAGCACCATTTCTCCTTCTTTTGTTCACCCAAAATAACCTTCTATTTCATTATTCTTTCAAAATACAATAAAAATATTTATACATATAATAACTTTGGAAGGTTTTTTTGCAATTTGTTACCTTACTCAAAAAAATTCGATAATTATTTTTGCGAGTTAAAATATTTTTTATTTTATTTTCTTCTAGAAGAGTCTTGAAGCAGACCATAAAAGAATAATTTTTTATGCATTGAGTATTATTTAAGTAATTGAGTTATACATTTATTAGTAAGACTTTTCATTCTTGATGTTTAAAACTTTATAAAATTTATTTATGGCCTTGTTCAGTCTTAATACGTTTCAGTACTAAGAACTACTGAATCATTTAACATTCAATCAGGTAGCATTTTTTATATTAATTTACTATTTATACAATTTCTATTCATATTTTGGAATAGCCATTACTCATTTATTTTGTTCACGAAAATGTCAATTTTACGACAGTTTAGTTCCTTTTATCTGACAACAGTAGTCAACAACAGCTCTCAACAGACAACAGCAGACAACATAGTGACAGCAGACACTAAACATACTAATACAATGAATCACATCACTTATTTAAGGATAGTTGCCTTAAGTGGGCGTTATATCCCGAGAAAAAAAATTCATGGCAAATCGTGTTTCACATTTACTGGTTATTTGAGGTAGAGAAAAAGTTTAGATAAATCAAAAGTAAAGCATATTTTTTTTATGTTTCATGCTTTACTCTTTGATTAATCTGAACTCAACTTTTTTTCAGAAATTTAAATTTTCAATTACTGATACAAGTAAAACAAAAATCGCAGTGAAAGGCTTATCTTCAAACATAGCGTCCTCTTCAGCAAAAGTAACCTCTCAGAAATGGCATCACGTAAAGTTTTTGAATACAAATAATTTCCATCATGAAGAAAACACTTGAACTTGATTATGGTGATTTGGCGACATTATTAATATTTGGCGACAAAATTGTGCATTTTTTGTTTTTTAAAATAGCCAAATAAATTAGCATATAACATCAAAAAGTATTTTATAAAACATCAAAGAGTATTTTATTGGGCTCGTAAAACATGTATCAAAGTTATTAGACGCATGTTTTACAAACATAGTAACATTATTTGGCGCAATTTTTCAACTATGCTGTGAAGAGGAATTATCGCCAGGGGAAGGAAAACAAAAAAAGTCAAAATACCTCTCAACTGTTATGATCTTTATAGTGATGTCATAATTATGACACTACTGGGCTTAAGGTATGATTAACCCTTTTGAGATGAAGTAACTTAATGAACTAATTATATAAATATTGATTTTAAAAGACATAACAAAACCTTAGTTTACATTTTATAGTATTGCAAAAGTCACAAAATAAAGTGGTTACTAGTCAGGAAGATTACATTTTGAAACTCCATGTGGTCCTCTCAAAGAGGATATAAAAGTGCAAAAGGGTAGAAGCATAATTTGCGTTTTGTGTTGTTTTTAATGATATAATTAACTTTCGTGTTCCTGGATATTTACGTTTTCCTTCATTGTGACTAAAACAATTAATGAGAAAAAAAGATGTCAAAGAGTTTTTCTGCATGGTGTACCTTAGTAGATCAAAATTTCATTTTCCTTTTCACTGAGAATTCGGTTTTCAAAAATGTAGGTGTCGATACCAAAGTGTACAAAAACTGTTTTACACAAAGCATTTTATGGCAGAAGAGACGTGTAAACTAAAATTGTTAGCACGCCAAAGAATATTACATCGTATAAAATAAAGACACAATTTATCGAAAGTTTTTTTTTTAAATCAAAATTTTATAAGCTTGTTTTCTTACCTCTCAAACAGTCTAAAAGAGCAGATCCCATTTTTATATCTTAAAGAAATCAGACTAAAAATGTTTGTTCTTTTTCATTTGAAAATATAAATAAAGATCTTTCATATAACATACAGTTTTATAAAGTCCGCAGTAAGGCTGATATGATTATGCTAACCCTAGTTTCTGAAACTTATTCATCGATAAACAGAAATGACAATATGAATTCATACGAAACCAAAATGAGGTTATTTTATGTGATGTTTTGTACACTGTGACGTCATAAATTCATAGCATTGTTAAAAGTTAAAGACACATAAAACCTAAAACCGCATGTTCTTTTCGTTGACAGTTGCAATTTTTTTGTTTTGCGTCTAGTTAACTTAGCAGTGTTGTAGAAAATAAAGTAATTTTGAGGGCATAACTGAGAGATTTTAAGCTATTGAAAAGCTTTGAGAAAGAAAGTTTTAATCATATTTAGCAGGTCTCGGGTAAAAATTTTCCTTCAGTCTTATTTCATTATGCGGCATTTATTAATTGGGAATTTATTGAGATCTCTGAGTTCAGTGAATCAATGTAATTAATAAGTTCTAAAATGTTTTCTGAATAAAAGTGGGTTTTAACATTCTTTGCAAAATAAATGATGTTTTCCTTATTTTTTGTTAAAATAAGACACCAAGAATGCAAATACTGAACCGCGAATAATATAACTGAATGTTAGAGAATGTACTTAGTCCATCGTAAGTATGTAGACAGGCAATAAATATTTGACACTATATTTATTTCCACACATATTCTAAACTATTTAGCAACATTCTTCATGTCTATCTTCGTTTCCAAGCTGAAAAAACTTTAAATTCCAGAAAAAAGGTCTATTTATTTAAAAGAAAGTATGTTTTGTGCCTGATTTCCTATTAATTGCCAGTGCCAGCTAATTTGAATAATGTGGCTGCACAATTGTCTCTCACTGTTGTACAGATTTTTTACTTTCTTTTTGCTTTAAAATCGGTATTTTTAGCAAAAATTAAGTAGAAAAAGACGCTTCTGTTTTTTGGGGGGAAATTTTTTTTTTGACTCTCAAATTATTTTTCACAGAAACGAATTTCTGTACATTCGAGTATACAAAGTCACGTGAGTAAGGAGAAGTTCTCCTTTTTACTGCTTTTAAAATGGCTGTTAATTGACTCGTGGCAAATAAAATGCATGTTCAAGTGACCAAACAAGAAGGGTTTGCAAGAATTTTACCTTTGAACTATGTAAGTTTTTAACATTTTCTTGTTGCTTGCATTTCTCAAAAATCTCATTGAACACGTAACAATACTTTTTAATTTCATGTAATTGAGATCGATGTGAACTTTTTCGATCGCCTGATACTGTAAATAAGAAAATGGATTTCATCATATTTTTTTATATTTTTATTAACATACTATTGAAAGACCTATTATTTAAGCATAAAAGCATTAATGGACAAAATTAACTCATTTTAGATCAACTAATACTATTGCTACTCACATCTAAGATAACTTTCATTAATAACTGTATTAATTATAAGTTCTACAAAATATTTGAAAGCGTAGTTTAGTTTCAATGTTACGAGTTATTCAGCAAATGTAACTAATCACTCGATCTCGATTGTCCATTTAATTAAAAATAACTTCATTTCATTCATTGTGGAAATGGCCTGCAAGAGGCTTCACCGTTCTCATTACATACCCTAATGCTGCACCTGACATAATTCTCTCAATTAAAGTGCAGCTTTAACGAGCTTCTCTCCTCTAATCAAGCGTATCTCTAGCATAGAGAGTGGAACCGGCAACAATTACATATCGCTATATTGTTCGAATTTTCCCTTTCAGCCGTTCCAAAAGCGAAACCATACAAACTCACCCCTTATAATAGCCTCAGAGTCTTTGTATGTTAAGGCAGTGCGGTATTAACTCTAGTTTCTCATATGCTGAAGTGTATATCAAAAGAATAGATCTCAGCTGAAACCGAAATGAATAGTGAGTTTCGATTAGAATGGAATGCTGAGTTCGATGAGAACGTTGAATGACGAGGAATCCTCAGGAAATGGTCAAAGTGCAGGGAAGTTGGTGTCTTTTGAGGAAAAGATACGGGATAGGAAATGGCAAGTAATGATACCAATTATAAGCGTTTAACTCAGGACGGTACTCCTTCATTAATATAATAGCAGAAGCGGGTTGGCTAGTTTGCCTACAAGAAAGGCAGAAGATCGTATAGAGCTTAAATTTGCAACATTTAAGATGCATGTACAGTCCGCAAAAAAAAAAAGATATCACCCTGAATAACTTTTGTTCTAATGATCGGATTTTCACGATCTAAGTGTCAATCTTAATGGTTCCCGGGGGTGACCTCAAATATGCTAATTAATTAGTGCTAACTATTAATTAAGTTACGAAATCAGACACAAAAACGTACTTTCTCTGAATAAACATGTATTTTTTTTTACATATTTAGAATCCTGACCCTTAAAATAGGGGGGGTAGACGAAACTTCGAAAAAAATGGGTTGTAAATTAGGTCGCAATAGGGATTTATATATCTGGCGATGGTTTAAAAATATGCCAAATTACCTCGCCATAGAAGGGGAAATAATTTATAACAACCATAAAGAAACTGAATGAATGACAAGATGGGAAAAGATAGTGCTTCTCGTTGCTAAGCAACCAAAAGAATTTTTCACGTTGCTTTCTGGGCTTTTTTTTTTTTTTTTTAAATCTCCTTTAAAAAGGAAATTTAAATAAATTAATAAATTGTTTTTGATTCTCCAAGATTATAGAATCTTTGAATTTTTATCTGACATTATTTATTTTTGTAAAGCTGTTTTAATGTAATTTGTATGACAGTTTTGAATTAAAACCAAATTTTCATAAGTTATCATAAATTTATGAAGAGTTGTAGGGTTAAATGCTTTTGCCCCGCACTTCGAGTTTCTTAGGACAGGAAAAAAAAGTGATCAAGCAAAGGTGGACCTGAAAAAAGATAGCTATTCTGATGCATAATCGCAAAATTTTATAGAAATCACGGTATTTATTTTCGATAAAATTGTAAAACTTAATAAATGTTATATATATATATATATATATATATATATATATATATATATATATATATATATATATATATATATATATATATATATATATATATATCATAATAAATAAAAACAAAAAAAACACGAAGAAAATTACGAAAAATAATAAGTTTTATTTATTGCGCATAAGCTGCAAGTAAATAGAACTCATAAAATAAGTAAATAAGTTCAAAATGTAGAAAAAACTTGGGAAAAATTACGGAACAATAAAAAAGGGGGGAAGAAAAATAATAATAAAAAATAAAACAGCAAGAAACCGGAAAAAAAGTTCTAAAAATATCCGGAAAATAAAAGATATAATCTTTTCATCAGCTTACCCAATTATATCAGCAAAAAAATAGTACTTTCTATTATTGTATCAATATAGCCAAAGTAAAATATATCAATGCAATAGTTTGAGAAGCACTCAAAAAAATTTTACAAAAAAATTACAAACATAATGGAACACAATATGTAAAAATATCAAGCGAAATCAGAAAATTAAGTATAAAGAAGAAACAGAATAAAACATGAAACGAAATCTATAAAGCAAGCTGCGAATTCAAATGAACTTATTACATGAACGTGAAATTTTTAAAGAATTATTTAAAATATTTTCGAAAAAGATTGCCACATTACAAAATATGAAACCAAAAGCGGAAATTGAGCTAAAAGCTTAAATAGAGGGGTTTTGTATTAAAGTGCGTTCTTATTGCAGTGTTTTGGTTATACCTATTTTATATAATGTGATTATAATGCTTTTTGAATTTATTATTCTGTTTTTATCGGAGAAAATAGTAACTTCGTTAAATCATGAAAATTCTTGGAATTAGACATGAAAAGTTATGAATTTGAAAATCTAAAATGTAACAGATACCCTGTATTAAGGAAAATAAAATATTTCATTTGAAATCTATTTTTTTATTCAACATTATTTCATTTTATGCTTTACAGAATATTAAAACGGTGCGGAGATCAAGGAGGTATGTAAATAGGGAAATATATTAAAATCCATATCTTAAGTTCAGAACCTTTTTTCATGGCACTTGTTAACCAAAATGCTGTAATGATATTGTCACCATTTCAATTAAAAGAACTAATTCGTTCTGTTTAAAACTATCTCTATCACACGACTTTTTTTTTCCGAATGTCGCATACCTCCCTTAACTATATCCGTACTTCTTCAACTACGATTAAAATAAAACTTTATTTTAAAGAGCAAGTCAAGAATTTGTACTTCTTAATATTTGCAAATGATATTAAGTAAACTTAGTTTGCAGTAAAAAGAGTTGATGTTATTTACACACTCCTTTCGTTAGTTCTTTAAAAAACATGATTAAACGAAAATTAGGTTTATAATACCCTTAATTAAACAAGAGTAACAATTGTTACAGTTTTTACAATAATTTTTCAACTCTGACACTCTTTTCATGAGATAACTTCTTTTGCCAACGATTTTGTCCCTTTTTTTTTTGTTAGTTGAAATCAGCTTACGCATTCTTGTAATTTTTACATTTTATCTTTGAAATTTCAATCTCGAAAGACATGCATGAAGTGACGCCTAGTCCAAAGAATCTAAGTTAAATAGTTGTAAGGCCGATTATTACGAAAACAATTAACTACTCTGGTTCAATGAAACAATTACAGTAAAACTTGGGTAAGTTGACCACTTCATGTGTATTGTTTTAGTGACCAACGTAGACAAGTGGTCAACTTATAGAAGGGGTGGGACATTGTTTACTTTTTCGTTTCCTACATGTTGCTATACATTAAAAAATTTTTTTTTACTTGACTTAAAAATTTGATTTAGCAAATGGCCAAATGAATATCTCAAGAAATGTGTTTAAACCTAAACGAACTTCAATTTGTTACACAGAAATAATTTTAATATTTAACTAACTTTTAAAAAAAAATTATTTTGTTAGTTATGCATGTGAAGTGTTTAATAAAAATAATTTCTTAAAATATCAGAACACGAAAACATTGAAAACTTTAACAAAACAAAATTATTTTAACACTTTAAAATTTATTCTGTTATTACTACGCATACAAGCCTATTTGCTCACTATTGCAACTGGAAGAGCAACTTTTCAAATAACACACCTGTTTTCAATGAATGAATGAAAGAAATGGTTAAAAGCTGACTCCCTACAGTTTCCCCAGATGGTCAACTCACAAAAAGGTTTAGATTAGCTTTTTACACTATTTCACCAAACAAGTGAAATATTAACATACATTGCGAAATGACAGAAAATTTTCTGAATTTTTTTTTTCTGGTCAATTTATGAGGGTTTTAGAATAGAATTTCATAATACTCCTAGACAAAATTAACTTATTTCAGTGGTCAACATACAAGATAGACAGGTGGTCAAGTTACAAAGGTTTTGCTTCTTTATTATGTAGGAAAATTTCCGTTCTTGATAATTGAGGTCAACTTATTCAGGTGTAAAACTTACAAGTGTGGTCAACTTGGCAGGTTTCACTGTATAAATAAATCATTAATATTCTTGTTTTTTTATTACGAAATATTAGGAGAAATTTGTATACATAATTTCTTCAAAACGTGTGTTAAAACTATGATTATAAGTTATTTAAGAAGAAAAAAGTCAAATGGAGTAAAAGAACAATTTTTGAGATGATGATTCTAAAAATAGCACATTTTTCAAATCTTTTTGCAATTTTTTATTTTAGTAGTTGTTTAACAAAACAAGGCATATCGAACATTTTCCTGATATAGCAATATTTTTTTGAACTGTGCAAAAGTTGAGAAATTATACAAACAACTTTTAAAGAAAATATTTTCAACTTTTTAAGACAAAAGGGTAACTTAAAAGGGTTAGCGCACAAGATTAACTTTGAATGTTGAATTAAAATTGCATGCCCATAGTTTTTTGTTCATTTAAAAAACAAAACAATCTGTTAAATTTTTCCCCTGTGCGCACATACGCATTTACTTTTCATTACTCGAATAAATAAGAAGTAATAAAAAAAATAAAATTAATAATTTATCTTCATTTTTCGTAAACAATAGTATTTCTAGTAAATAGTCAGCTGTTCTGCTTCGAATGATATTGAGTGTGATCAGTAGAATATTTTTAATTTCTTAACAAGATTTAATTCTCAGATAGCTGGCAATAATTTTAAGTTTTCTTTCAATAAGAACTTAGCAATAATTTAAAAAGTAATTTTATTTTAAAGAAAAACATAAATTAAAGTACTTAAACAATTGATTAGTATATTATTGGAAAAAAATATACATAATAGAATTTTAAAAAAAATTGCATTAAAATTCAATAAAAAAGTTAGAAAAATAATTCTGCGAAACACGCATAGACAGGTAATTTACAAATTTATTTTAAGATTAAGGCGATATATAAGATGTAAAGAAGTTTTAAAAAACTCTACTCTAAACTCAGCTGCACGACAGCCCATGGAGGGCCAAGGCCTACTATGCCCATCTCAGTTTTCTGGACCTAGGGCTCTGGGGTGCAGGAGCAGATGTTCCGGTCAGGTGGTCAGCCGAACGCGGAACCCCCAGTGTTTAGTTCCCAATCATGCTTGGTACTTATTTATCGACCCACTGAAGGGATGAAAGGCTGAGTCAGCCTTGTCCGACCCGAGGAACGACAGGGCGAAGCGCTACCGCTCAGCCACCGGGGGAAGTTTTAAAATGATTAAAAATGTTGACTACGCATTCGTATTAATAATTATAAAATATATATTCAAGAAATTGATAAATATATTATTCCAAATCTATGCATACGTGTGTATATTATTGAAATTGTATCAGTTATTGAAAAAGAAAATCAAAAATTAAAAAATAATCACATTAAGTAAGCACAATCTGGTGCATAATCATATTCTATCAGAAGCACGCCTTTATAAAACTAGACATTCGTTGAATAAAGTGTTTTTTATTCAAAATGTTTTATTCATAATTTCTTTACTAAATTACAAATACATTATTAAATGACTAAAAATAAACATCGTATTTTATAGTTTGAAAGAAATAAAAATAAAAAGATTAGCAAACGATTATTAGCGAAAAAAATATGAATGAAATTTTACACTACGCGCGCGAAGTCAAGTTCCTCGCAAGTTTATCACATTTTCATATTAATCGCCCCATTTAATCATTTTTTTATTGTCGCCAAATTATTTTTTTAAAAATAATTAATTTTAATTTTTTTCAGCTTCTAATAAATAAAAACAGTTGAAACTTTAGATTTTTCTATTGAAAAATATGTAGATTATTATGGTATAAAAAAATTCATACCTTATAATTCAAAATTTTTTCATCCTCAATTTAATTAAATAATAAAAAATAATTAATAATTATTAAAAATTATTTTTTCATGAAATTATCTTTGGGTAAATGAGTTTTATGAGTGGGTGCAATTTTTTTTGAATTGCTTCATTAGTTTTGAAAATATGACTGAAAACGCAAAAAGCGAAATTAACATTAAGGGGTACGAACTTTGGATCGCTCTCCTGACCAAACTATGGGGACCACATTTCCCAGATTGCGGCTACCCCCTATATTTTGAAGGTTAGGAATCCAAATATGTAAAAAAAAATACATGTTTATTCAGAGAAAGTACGTTTTTGTGTCAGATTTCGTAACTTAATTAATAGTTAGCACTAATTAATTAGCATATTTGAGGTCACCCCCGGGAACCATTAAGATTGACACTTAGATCGTGAAAATCCGATCATTATAACAAAAGTTATTCAGGGTGATATCTTTTTTTTTTTGCCGACTGTACACTCTATTCATAATTGGGAGCAATTAGTTATTGATTGCCCATATACAACTAATCAAGAATACAGTACAAATCTAAGAGATAAAATTTTATCATTATTGTCCTTATTTTCTAATACAAGGCAAGATTTGATTTAGCTGTCACTCAATATTTAACAAGATTTGATTTAGTTGTTACACAATATTTTACAAGATTTGACTTAGTTATCTCGCAATATTTTACAAGATTTGATTTAGTTGTCTCACAATATTTAACAAGATTTAATTTAGTTGTCAGACTATATTTCACAAGATTTGATTTTAATATCGCACAATATTTTACAAGATTTGATATAGCTGTCGCACAATATTTTATAATATTTTATTCAGCTGACACACAATATTTTAGAAGATTTAATTCAGTTGTCAACCCAGTTACTTTTCAAAATCGTTTTTTTTTTTCTGTTGCAAGTTTATGTTTTAACGTCTTCACGGTAACAGACTTCACATTATTTGATAATTCTTGTTCAATTATGTGTATTTGCCTCTGGATTGATATATTCAGAAGTTGCTATTGCATGAGATTTCTTTTTTATGCTCTGAATTATGATAATGAAGGCGCATAGAAGCAAGAGAATTACCCTTAGACTATTACTAAATGTATAAATATATTTAAAGGCGATTCCTACGAAATAATATCAAAATGTACTCCAATAATTTATTATAAGGCTGACCAGATTCAAATATTTATCTTATTTTTAATACATATATTTTTCATCATTTTTCCCCAATCGAATCGCAATTGTACTTCATAGTCAATGACGGTGCTTTACATTGTTTTTAAAATAAAAATATATATTTAGCAGATTATTTAAATAAAATATTATTTTCATGACTATTTAGAATTACATTTCACTAGCTATCATTTATCCGCTTATATTTATAAATCATTTTCAAGAAAAATAGAATATGATTAGTAAATTTTCAATTTTTTTTTTTTTTTTTTTTTTTTTTTGCTCTCTGTGAATGTTTGTGATGACTTGGATATAATAAAGAAATGAATATATATTGTTCATTCGGATAATACTGATTAAGAAATGCAAATAGTTGTAACTGATAAGGCGACAGCTAAGTAAAATTTCTCAATCAGACAGTGGTGCAACTAACCTCTCTTTCACACTCACCTATAGTAGAATTCAATATAGTGTCTGTATAACAAAAAAAGATTTAATGTCCAGAAAACTAGATTTCAGTAGTCCCACTAAATAAATTAACTGTTTCTTGAAAATTTCAATCTCATCTCTCCTCGTCCATAATATAGGGGTGAAAATTAATGTTTAAAAGAGCAAAAAAATATGTTTCAAAAATTCTTAATAATTATTACTGATGTAAGAAGGAACATAAATCGGATTAAAATAAGTTAAAACCAGTTTATTTGGGGATGAAGCTTGAAATATGTTTCTAACAGAGGACGAAAACATTTCAGTCACACTAAACAAATAAACTAGTAATATTTATCTATTTTTATTATTTTCCTTTTTAATTTTATTTGTTTATACTCTTCTTTGTTGATGGTTCCAGTTTTTTCTTTGCTCTCTGTATTCTCAACAATTATTTGTCGGAATTTCAAAAAGTCTTATTTATTTTTTTATTTTTTTTTATTTATTTATTTATTTATTTCTCACTCAAGTATTAGGCTGCGAACCTTGATGAGCGTAATTTATTTATAATTTCGTATTTTTACGAGTTTCAAAATAAATGTATTAAAGGTGTACATTTCGGAAAACCCTATGTATAGCTTCAATGATATTCACTAAAATTGCAATAGTAATATTATTTTCAATTGCTGATAAAAAAAAATTTCAACTATTTTATTTTTTTTATCCATTTTAACATTAAAAATGTTATAAAAATTACAGTCTTTTCCTACTAATTTTATATATTTCCTGTAATACTTAAAATTAAAATTATATCAATAATTTGAGCATAAGGTTTTATAATATTAATTTGCACACATCAAAGCTAAACTAATCTGGGTGATTATAAATTTATTCATTTATTTTACGAATCGAACCTACTTTGTAAGAAATATTTATAAACTTGCGAATGATCACAGAAATATATAAATAAAAAAATATCCGACTACAAACATAGCAATTTAATCAATATTTAAAACCCACCAGACAATGTGTCTAACACAGATAATACAGAGATATATCTATCCCTTACAACACGGAATGAGGTTCAATTATCTTTCCTTAGATGGTTCACTTCATTATGAGTGACATTTGAGTCTGGGCTCCTGTAATAAAGTTATCGCCTTCCCCATTAGACACTGTAATGAGAAGAGGAGCTACAACTCACTAGGTAATGGAAAGCTCTAATGCAATATTTTGTACTAAATCCGCTACACCAGGATACAAGATCCTTTTCTGATACTCAGGGTAAAAGGTTGAAAGTCGAAGGAAGCGTTCAAGAACCTGGTGTTATGTTACAAGAAAAGGATTTCATTTGTTTAGAGGGTGTTTCGTAATCTTACTTTCTTCATTATAATATTCAAACGAAACTAGTTATCTTGGTTTTTAAAAATAAGATTCCTTACAGAATATATTTCAATTAATTTAATACATATATGGATATATATATATATATTGTATTGTATACTGTCTGAGGAAATAAGGACAGAAAATGCCAGAACCTGTTTAATTGCTGCAGGAAATAAAACTGAAATTATTCGATGCACCTCTAAGTTTCACAGACACCTAAACAGGTTTAAATGCTTTCATTTCCACCTTCCTTAGTAGTGATTGTTAAAATTTGAAAAATCTTCTGTATTTTTTCCTTACTTAAAGATCAATTTACGATCTCTAATTTGCATTATTCTTAAATTCGTTGTTTACAAAGATTCTAAATGCATTCTAAATCCGCTACACCAGGACACATGACACTTTTTTGATACTCCGGGGATTCTAAATGTGCGTGCGTGCGTGCGTGCGCGCGCGTGTGTGTGTGTGTGTGTGTGTGTGTGCGTGTGTGTGTGTGTGTGTAAAAAATGGCGTATAACTTAACTGGCGTTTGGAAAGTATCCCTTTGTGTTGTCCCTTGTTTTAAGAACTATCATACAAAGACTAATATTTAACTTTTTTCATTTGCTCGAAATAACTCTTGATAGTAAGCTGATGGTAAATTAAATGTTTTCTACACATAAAAAAAATAGAATTTCAACTTAAAACTTATGTATTATGCTTTGTTTCAGCTCCTTATATTTATTAATAAAAAAAATATGCTGTTTTTTTTTTGAATTTTTTCCCCCTCAAAATAATTTGTAAGGAAAGTGATTAAAACAACAATATTGTTTCCTTATAGGTATATATATGGCAGGCATTATCTACACTATCTTCAAATTGAGATTAGAATAACAATATTTTTTTCTGATATCTATATATGAAGAAGGCAATATCTACACTATCTTCAAATTAGAGATCTGAACGGCAATATTGTTTCCTGATAAGTATATATATATATACTTCTGATATAAGTATATATATATATTCTTCTATATAGAAGACTGTATCTACACTAACTTCAAGTAGGCGATAAAAACAATAATTTTGTTTCCTGATAATTATTTTACGCGATTCCCGAACATCCACAACAGTATCCACAAAAACATTTAATTGTTTACGTGAAAATCGAAATATCTGCGATTAGCATGCCTAAGAAAATGAAGAAAAAAAAGAAAGAAAAATTCTAGTTCCCGTAGTATTAGAAGAGTCAATTTAAAAACTAGCATTATAAATTAATAATTTTTTCATTACAGTTTTTGTCTAATGAACATTAATCTAATGTATTTTAGATTGATAAAATATTTAGGTATAATATATACCACACAGATACATATTTGGAATTCGCAAAAAATAAAAATAAACAAGTCTGAAGAATTAATTAAATAATGTTTATTTATTTATTTTATTTTTTCAATTTCATTTCAATTCTGATTGTATAAAGAATGTATAAACTTTTCTTTTTTCTTTATTCCTCTTTTTCATTCTTTCTGTTTTTTTTAATTATGAAACTTACTAGTATTTAAAAGATTTCGAAACATTTAAAATAATAATGATAACGATTTTGTTTTCAATAATAATTTTCCAATAGTTTTAAGAATAATCTTATAATGATATTTTTAATTTTTGAATGAATTATTTTAAATTTTACTTGATAAAAACGAATTTTTTTAACATTCAAAACGATTGCCGTTTGGAATGGAAACATCTCATAAGGGTAAAAAGATAGCTAAAACTTACCGAGTGGTCATGTTACGCCATCTAGTAATCACAGAACAAAACGAAAATAGAACATCTAAGTACATTCTAGAATTTTAACTTTTAATGTGAGTGTATTTCATTTATATCTATTAATATTTTTAATATTTACTGTTATAAAAAAAAATTGAAACAAGACTTCTAGGAAGAATATTGTTTTGCCAAAAATTTTAAATCTATCCTTTTAATCGAGGTAGTAAAATTTAACTTATTATTATTTTTCAGTAAAGAAAAGAACAACAAAAAAGTTAATAATAAAAAAGTGGATTTTTTTTACGCAAGGCTGTGGCACAACCAGAAATGTTTTTTTAATAATTTGAATTGAGTCATTTGACACTTTTTTTTTAAACTAAAGTTAAGTAAGTCAATACTACTTAAGAATTTATTTGAGATTATAATAATCATACACTGAGGGGAAAAAAAGCTCAAAACTGCAGAATATGGTTAAATTAACCGTGTTTCTGGATCTACAGGAACACTCAAATTAATATATTTTTTAAATCAATTATCTTCATACTTTAATATTGCATTAATTACAATATGTATAGTGAAATATATAACAGAAAAAAATGTTTAAAAAATAAGATATTAATTATTATTATATATCTATTATTATAAAATACACTAATGCACAGATGGCTTATAAAAAAGATGATATTTCTTTTTCGTGTTGGCAACAAGAAAGTGAAATATCAAGCAAATGCCCAGTCTTAAGCATTATCGCTCAAACGTACATACTTACTTTCTGAATGAAAATCTTTTTCTTGCGTGAGGGACGAAACGCTAAGATCAACTGAGCTATTAGTTGGGCAAAAAGGAGAGATAAAATTGAATAATTCTCACAAACAAACTAGGCAATATTTTTGCTTTAATTATTGTTATAATTTTACACATATTCAATAATAGTTTGTGATATATTTAGTTTTAAAAATGCATCATAATTACCAGAGAAAAAACGTGTGTTTTATAAACGAAGTACGACTAGACTTACTTTTTCCCCCTTTACCATTTTCTTTGATTTTTATAAATTTTACGAGTATGTGTTAAAATAGATCTCCTAAAATTGTTTCTTTAAACATAGAAATTATGATTGTTTATACAGGAAAACTATATTCATTATTTGTTTCAAAATTCCGAAGCAATCAGAAATTAACTGCCAGAACAGGTTTTAGGGTTAGGGAGCACCCTCAGCATGGGTTTGGGTCCCTTTCTCTTTATATAAAAACACTAAAGCATGCGTATATTAATAGAAAAAATTATTTTCATCAAAGCAACGCAATTTATTTTCTCAATGATCATAAAAATATGAATACTGAACTTATGCGAATGAGAATGAGAGCGTAAACATGTATGTTTAGAAATTTCTGAATGGAAATTCTTTCCTATCGTGGGCTACGAAAAGCTGAAGCAAACTTATGCTAAGACTCCTACTACTCTGCTAAAAGAAATGAAAGGAAAAAAGTGATCAGTTTTTTGAACTTGGCGTTATGTTTCATCAACTTGAGTTTATATGTCTAACTCTGTAGGAAGCAGCTAGTTAGATTAGAGTTATGCACCGAAGAGCCATTACATTATGACCACCCAGCTAATAACATGTAGGACCACCTTTAGCCCTCAAAACTGCTAGCACCCGCTGTTGCATTGATTCCACAAGGTGCTGATAGGTAGTCTGAGGTATCTGGTACCAAGCGCTCGGCAACTGGTCCTGCAATTCCCTCACAATGCAAGGGGGTAGCGTGGCAGAACAAATTTGGTTTTCCAAGTAGGACCACAAATGCTCGATTGGATTAAGGTCAGCTGAATTTGGGGGCCAAGACATGACTTGAAAGTCACTGGAATGTTCCTCGTCGATTCGACCCTTATGATCCTGTTGGTAAACACCACTGTTGCCATGAATGGGTGAACCTGGTCTGCAACTATGTTCAAGTAGCTTACAGACGTCAGAGATTGTTCTATGAGGATTATGGGTCCTAATGTGTCCCATGAAAACATTGTTCCTGGGCGAGAAACCATGAAAACCGTGGCGAGCCCATTGTTATAGATGGAGGGTGGTCATAATGTAATAGCTCTTTGGTTTATGTATTAGCTAGTTAAAGATATATGTACTAGTTTCTTAAAAATATATGTACTAGTCAGCTACATAGTTAGTTAAAGGAACTCTACTATAAACAAACAGATAAAGCTATATTTTGTTTTAATTATGCTTATCAATTTACACAGGTTATTTATTAGCTTAGAACTACTTTTCAGTTTTAATGAATGATGCTTTATGATTAACATAGCAGAGAGGAGCGTTTTACACACAAAGATCGATCAGTTATATCTTTTCCTCAATTTTTCAGCTATTTCTTCTATTTTTATATCTAACATTATAATGTTACACTCGAATAAAGAACTTATAACTGTTTTGTGAAGAAATCTAGAAAAAAAACTGTAAAAGCATTTTGAAGTGGTTGCCGAGCACAGAGAAGAAAAGATATGTTCCCCTATTTATTATTATTTAAGGAATTGTTATTTAACCATTAATTCAGACATATTACATCAAGAAATAATTATATCCATAATAAAATTCGTTAATAATAATAAATTTCAGTTGCTTATTCTTATCGCTTTTCTTTCAAATAAATTATTTTCTTTTTATGCATTTTCCATTTTCAATACCTTACCCAGGTTTTTTTTTTCAGAATGTACACTATTTTTTTCAAACAAATATCCAGCACACTTTAAATTTTTAAACACAAAACATCTTGTTTCAACAAGGAAACCCAACAGAGATATAAAATATTCAAAATAACTGAAATGAAATTGAAAAAACTTTGATGTTTTCTTAAAATGTTTTCTACAAAATAACGATATATGAATCAATATTTGTAGGTATATTTTGTACAAAACTTCATTAGGTATCTGGACATACAATAATGTTTCAAATCAATACTGTGGATAATGGATATATTTGTATTTGAGTACTATATAGTTTCTAATTACTTTAAAAAATTTTAATTTAATATTTATAACTACGTATAAAGTGCAATCATCCCTCCACAATTATATACTTTAATTTTTTGTTATAATGAATACCCATATAATAAAACTAAAACTAACGCTCTAAGAAATAGATAATAAATAACCTAGAAACTTATAACTTTCAAAAAAGAACTAGGTTAAAAATCTCCTTAAAATGGATTTTTTTGCGCAACAGCAATAATCTCATAACTTTGTCTTCTTGAAATATTTATTATAGCTTTGAAACAATGTAATACTTTTTAGTATATATTATTACCAAAGTGATTGTCTTAAAAAGTAAAACTGGTGGCTCGGAATTTTCTGATCTACATCTGCTGAAACTTCTTATTCTGAACAGTGAAATAAAGCATAATATTAGAAATATATATTGTTTGAACAAAGAATTTATTTTTATTTTAAGAAATTCATTACTAAAAAAACATCATAGAACATGAAAACTTAGCTTGAATTTATTTCTACTTTTTACTTTTTTTCTCGTAAGTTTCATTTTGAGATCAATTATTTACGTTTTTAACGCATTTTTATTTCTTTTCCTTTCTTTACACTTTTGTTTTAAAGTTTACCGTGTTTTAATACTAAAATGAACATTTAAAAACAATAAATGTCCAATAAATAGTCTAAGAACATACATTTTTCGAAACAAAAAGAAACACTAGTTTATTGCATTTAAAACACGATTTTTTTGTCGGTATGAAAACAATAATCACTTAACCTTGTTTTCTAGGAACATTTATTATATCTGTTTTGAAACAATATCGCATTTCTTTTGAACATACATTACTTAACCGAGTACCCTAAAAAGTAAAATTGATGTCTCGTAATTTACAGATCCTCCGCTAAAAGCATCTTATTTTGAATAAATTTGTGCCTTTCACTACATTATCTTGAGTTTGAATAAATAACTCATTTATATGCACAACTCGCACTATCATCAACGCATTTAAGTGTCCCCCAAGACAAACCAATTTTTTCCCTTTCTTTACAAATATCCCTAGAATCTCTCCTTTTTTTATTTCTTCGTAAGCATTCCTTCTAATAGATATCAAAAGAATAAAAGATTCATTACTCATATTTAAATTACCCCAGGAAAAGTGTTACCCTATTTATTAAGAAAACAAACTAATAAAAGTCGTATTATTATGCATAAGGGGCCAATGAATTAAGCAAAAGTGAATTTTCTTTAGTACCGCAATTTAAGCTAAGGTAGAAAATGAAAAAGAAAGGGTAGAAAAAAAACTTCTGGAATGTATTTCTCCTGAAAATAAGCAAACAATGAGAGAGTTAAAGAAGTTTCGAAGCAAGAAAAATTCACCATAACAGTTCAGCTGTTTTCACTTCCCTTTAATATAGTTTACCCATATATCTTTTTGTGTGCAGTATTTCATGAAACAAGTATATTTGCTTAATCCATTTATTCGAAGAGTTTCTTATTGGAGTATTTGAATAGAAAATTAGGATATGCTTAACTTCGCGATTGGAAGGCAAGGAAACTACATGGCATGACATCATTGAATGTGCACTCATTTATTTTTAGAGGGTAATTCGGATATTTGATTTTTGTTACGTGCAATTAAGTGAATTACATTTTTTTTTAAGATTCCAGCTTAATTTCAGTTTTACATCCGAACTTTAATTTGAACTAAGTAATATTGTTTCAATTTTTTTTCCGAATCTGTTCATTTGAAATTTTAAACCTTTGTTATTTAAGAAATAAAGTAAGAAAAAAAGTTAAATTTGTTTCTGTGTTTACATTATTTTTTATTTAAGTTAGTTTTGTTGCTTCAGCATATAAAATTTCGATATTTTAAAAATGCGTAAACCTTACAATTATTTTTTTTTAAAATTTATAATACTAATGAATTATTTAACTTTTAATTAATTTAAAAAAATGATCTATACAAATTATTTGCTTACGTTAATGACAAATTGTTGAAAAATTCCTATGACCTGTGTTTTAGCATATTTATTTAGTGCATTTGTTAATTTATGTATTTTACAGAAATTGTGTATTTTCGTATGTGAGACATTGTATTTACTTATAACTGAAATGCATTAGAATATAATGCAATAAAACAACTGTTTCAAAAATTATTTTAAAACCTTAAACAATTACAAAAAATTTCTGTTGGTTGTTTTAGAAAACGTATAGAAGCATATTTTTTTCATTAGAACAATGAATAGATGTTATATTGTATTACGAAAATTTCATTCATATCAAATTTATTTTAATAGCCTTTTTGTTAGTTTCTGTATTCAAGCAAAGAATTGTGAATAAAAATATACCAAATTTTTCTTTGACATATATATTGTTTATAAAATTATCATATATTAGGTTACGTTAAAAAAGTACACTGTACAAATTTTCTAATCCAATTACGATAAGAAGTGAACTCTTGGTGGAAGTACTTTTACCGTGAAATCCAGTTTTTTTACCGGAATATGATACAAAAAAAAATTTTATGAACCGTAATTTTACAGTAATAATTAACGTAAAACCACTGAATCAATCTAATTAAATAAATATTACAGTAACAATTACGGTATATTATTTTAAAGTAGAAATGGATTTTACGGTAAAATGGTTAATATGGATGATGCATCCAAAGTGCTGGTATTTTATGCCGTAATTCGATCAAGAATTTTTTACAATGGAATTGTAAATGGGAACAAATAAATCAAATCATCTCATAACATTCATGTGGGGATTTGTTTATAAGATTCTTTTTTTCGATCTAGTTTAATCTTGTTAGAAAGATTTATTAAATAACGGAATTTTCCCATATCTTCCACAAAATTTGGATTTAAAATTGATTGTATTTTAAAAGAAATTGTTTTGTTTCATTTTTAACAAGATCATAATTTTTATACGAAAAATTTTTGATAGTTTAAATGCCAATTAGAATGTAAATTTTAAAACATGCATACCATTTTCCTGGGCTCTTACTGATCGAATAAAATTCTAAGAAATAAATGTAACCAAAACATTATTTTAAAAGTTTAAGACAAGTTTAGACATGCATTTCAAATTTTTCATTTTTTCATGTAATTTAGTAATTTTTAGGAAATTATACCTAGCCTCAGCAAGGAGCTGACGTATCAAAATAATTTTAAAAGTGTGAGGAACGATCAGTACTTTATCATTGGATAACTTACTTTCTTTTTCTTGGTCAATAAATATTTTTACGAATTTAAAACTAATGATATATTAACGCTGATGTCTACATTTTTTTTTGTTTAACATAAAAATTCGGTTAAATACTAATAAAAAGTGTAAAGAAAGGTTTGGGATTTATTTATTTTTTTACAAGATTATAATTTTTAATTAAAAAAATTTTAACAGCTCAAAAACTGAGATCTATTTTTCAAAACATAAATACCATATACAGTGCTCTTACTGATGGAATAAAATTCTAAGAATTAAAAATAGCCGAAAACACGATTTTAAAAGTTTGATATAATTTTAAGCAATTTCTTACATAAAATTTTTTATATGCGTAATATACAACTAAAATGTTCCTTTTTCATGTAAATTTTACGAAATTATACCTACCCTAAGCATCAAGCTGACATAGGGAAATTCTTCTAAAAGTATGAGAAGCAAACAACATTTTTTCAATGGATAACTTACATCTATTCTCTTTTCGTTGTCAAAAATTTTTTTTACGAATTTAAACCAAACTTTACATTCACCCTGCTATCTAAAGAACTTTTTCTTTAAAATAAAAATTCTGTTAAATTTTATTATTAAAAAAAGCTTACATTTAAAAAATTTATGTGATTGATTAATTTTAAAAATTTTAAAAATTGATTCATTAGTTTTAAAAGATTAATTTAAACGTAAAGAAAAGTTTGAGATTTGTTTATTTTTTACAACATTATGAATTTTTAATGAAAGTTTTTTGACTGTTTAAAGATCAACTGAGATATAAATTTTAAAATACAAATAATGTTCATTGCTGAATTAGTTAAATTATATTAATGTGAATAACATTAATTTTTGCTTATTGATGGAATAAAATTCCAAGCATTAATAATAACCAAAAAATTATTTTAAAAATTTGAGATAAGTTAAAGCAATTTCTTATATGAACATACAATTTAAAGTTTTGTTTTTTAATGGAATTTTTCCAAAATTATAACTTGTCTAAGCATCAAGCTGACATACGAAACTTATTTTAAAAGTGTAAGAAGCAATCGACATTTTATCAATGGATATCTTACAACTATTTACTTTTCAATAGAATTATTTACAAATTTCAAACTATCCTTACATTCACGCTGACATCGAAAACTTTTAATTTAAAGTAAAAATTCTATTAAATTCGTTTAGAAAGTGTAAAGAAAGATTTGTTAACATTAATGTTTTCAATGCGTAATTTACAGGCATTATTTTTCTTTTTTAATCGCTTTTTTATGAATTAAAACTCAATCTTTCGTGAAGTAAACTTATAGAAATTGTTTAAAGTTCTTAAAAAAGGTCAAACTACACTTTTTAAGTGCATGACTTAAAACCATTTTTTTTTTGTTACAATAAATTGTTTACGGATTTAAACTGATCCTTACATACGCGCTTCTGTCTAAGACTTCATAGTAAAAATTTTGTTAAATTCTGTTAAAAAGTGCAAAGAAAGGTTTAGGAACTGTAGCGTATCAAACTATATTAAAGAACTGTTCAGTTTTTTTTTTTTTTTATAAAAAACTTTTATTTACAAACAACACAAACAGTAACAAATATGAATTACCCGTAACGGGATAGTGAAAAGATCATAAAACAGCAAGAAAAACCCGTAACGGGATATAAGGAAACTCACCCGTAGCGGGATAGATAAAATATTATAAAACAACTAGATAAAGTGCCCGTAACGGGATATATGAAAACTCACCCATAGTGGGATAGATAAAATATTATAAAACAGCTAGATAAAGTGCTCGTAACGGGATATATGAAAACTCAAATTCCACACAAAACTCATTCTAAAAAATCAAAAACTTTTTGGTGTTCTAATTTTATCGTCTGCTTTTATTATTTAAATTTATCTTTTTATGTGTTTATTTTATTTATGCTTTTGCCAGTCAGTTAGTTTTTTAATATTTTTACTTTTACTCATGCTTTGGCAAACCAATTATATTTCTTATATTTTTAGACTTTATAGAACAAAAAGTTTTCAATGCGTAATTTACCACCATTTTTTTTCTCTTTCTCAATCGATTTTTTAATGAATTAAAACTCAATTTATCGTCAAGTTAACATAAAAAAAATATATTTTATAGTTTTGGAAAAGAATCAAATAACATTTTTTGAGTGCATAACTTTAAAACACTTTTTTTCTTCTTAAATAATTTTTTTACGAATTTAAACCTAACCTTACCCTTACTTCAATTCATCAAACAAATAAAAGTGTATCACAAAGCCCGCAAATCAGATATTACCATCAGTAAAACAGAAAGAAATCTTAGTAATGATTTTCTCAATGTAAATCCAACCAACCCTGCTTTCATATGGCAGGCCAAAAACATTAATCATTTTTCACATAGACTCTACACTCTACGCTTAATGATGCCTACTTTCCTTAATAGAGACTTTCTTCTTTCTTTTCCTTCTCATCTCCCTTGTCTTGGTCCTTTGCATCATTAATTTCGATGTCTTCTTGCACCCTAATTTTAGCTACAGGGCACATCCTTTTCTTACCCTGACAGCACTTAGATTACATTTCCTTACCCGAGTAGGGTAGAAGGAGAATTGTAATAAATATGATCTTACTTTGAAATTCAAATTTAGAGCCCGCATGGAAAGAAAAGAAATAGATGAGTTGGGTTTTCTCTTACGTAATATTTTGGGTAATTATAATTTCTTTTTCATATCTGAACTATTAGAACAATTACTTGTGTGATTCACAGTATTATATAAATGGTTTTTAAAATTGAAATCACTAAAAGGTTTCGTGAAGCTTTTGCATACTTAAAATAATTTTTTCTTACACCAGCAACAGTTTGCGATTGATTTCTTAAAATTAATAAAATAAATTTACTTTAAAATATAAAGTTTATCTTAAATACATGATCTTTACATTATCTTAAATACATGAAGTTACTTTCTTTTTTTATTAACCATAAATTCAATTATAGATTACATAAGATCTCAAAAGAATCATTAAGATTTTATATAATTTACAGTGGAAATAAATATAATTTTTTTTATTCAAAACTGAAATTTTCGTTTATTTTTACAGAAAATCAAAATTGAAGATTATTTTTTTCAGTTAACAGTAAGTTTAAAAAGTGTTCAAGTTTATTGAAATAAAATCTTAAAAGTTTTTTTTTTAGATTTTATGTAATTTATATCTTTTGAATGAAAGTTTTTTTAAAGAAAGTTTTATTTTCGAAGACGTTTTATTTTCTTTAATTAAGCATAAATTTTATTATTACTCATATAAAATCTCAAAATAATTTTTTATTTGATATTTCCTAAAAACTTTAATCTAACCAGAATTAACGACATTCTTTATAACTTATTTAGATATTTTTGAATTTAAAATTAATTTCTATTATTTATTTTTTAAAGAATTGACCATAATTCGACTATGGATAAGATAGAATGTTGAAATAATTTTAGTTTTTCACAGTAACTAAAAATCCTGAGAATATGAAATATTGCTTTTAACAGCAAGATCTACAGCATTTTTTGGCTTTACTTTCAAAAGCATTCATTATTATTTATAACAGTGGCACTTTATATAAATTGTTTGCTTGAGTGAAAAGAATTACATTCTTACACACATAAGAAACAATGATATCCACACAATAGTAACAAAAGTCAATCAGTTTCAGTGACAATTAATGTATCATTGGAGAAATTTGCGTAGCATTTGTTTAAGGTTAACCGCAACTCTAACGTCATTTTCTACCCTTTAGTCATACTACGAGTTGAAGGAGAATTTTCGAGCATGCGCTGTAAAGTTCAAATAGCATTAGTGGAAAACCACAACTCTATATCATATCTCACTAACATTGCACACGATGCAGTTAAGGATATACACCGAAGAGCCATTACATTATGACCACCCTGCCAATAACATGTAGGACCACCTTTTGCCCTCAAATGCCGTGCCGTGGCATTGGTTCCATAAGCTGCTGATAGGTAGTCTGAGGTATCTGGTACCAAGAGCTCACCAACTGGTCCTGAAATTCCCTCACATTGCAAGGGGGAGCGTGGCAGCACGAATTTGGTTTTCCTAGTAGAACCACAAATGCTCTATTAGATTAAGGTCAGGTGAATTTGGGGGCCAAGATATGACTTGAAAGTCACTGGAATGTTCCTCGACGATTCGACCCTCATGACATGGTGCATTATCCTGTTGGTAAACACCATCCCCCGCAGGAAAAACTGTTGCCTGTTGCCATGAATGGGTGAACCTGGTTTGCAACTATGTTCAAGTAGCTTACGGACGTCAGGGATTGTTCTATGAAGATTATGGGTCCTAATGTGCCCCATGAAAATATTGTTCCTGGGATAGAAACCATGAAAACCTGGGCGTGCCCATTGTTATAGATGGTGGGTGGTCATAATGTAATGGCTCTTCGGTGTATGTAAATAATATGCAAGACACTCATGACTAGTTTAAAGCTAAAGAGTCAGCAACAGTTTTTCCCTGGAGTACTATGAAATCTTATATTGAATTTTTATCTACGTTTTTTTCCAGAATTGTTCAGTTAATTTAGACTGATAGTTCTTAGTAGATTCATTTTTAATAATACTTTTTATTGAAGAGTAAGGGAATTTAGTTTGGCAACAGCTGAAAATCATCCAAGTTTTTTCCACCAATAGATTAGCCATCCCATTTCCATTTGTTCACAATGGGGGGGGGGTGCTCTTTGGAGAACAAATTTCTTTTTTAGAGCAGACTCACTGCCCCAGAATTTACTCTAAAGCTTTTAAGTTTCTGAAAATATAGATAAATCAGTGAAAAATTGTGCTTAATCTAAATGTTCATGACGAAAATAAAATAGCTGATGAACTGCAAAGAGTAGAATAATTTAAATTATTTAGGATTACATGCATTTTAAAATGGTTAAAATTGAAAAGTTTTGTTAAAAATTGGAAAAGAGTTGCTGTTATTTATGATTTTTGTAACCAGCATTATGAGAATTTCGCAGCTAATAACAATAAAGTAATTTAAACACAAAAGGACTGGAAAAACTAAAAATAATTTAATGGTTCTAGTTTTTAAAAAAGAATTGGTAGAATAAAGCATTAAAAGAAATCAAGTATACACTGAGAAAAAAAACATGATTAAAATTACCGGAATATAATAAAATTTGCTGTGCTTCTGGCTCTATGTGAACACCGAAGCTCGGTATGTTTTACTGAGGTGCATTTGTAATAATTTTGATTAAATAAACAATAAAATATGGTTTTATAATATGTGATATTTTGATAATTTAATCATGATACCTTAGAGCATGGCATTAAAGCCATATATTCTGTAAAATTGGCTTTTCAGTTTTGTATATTTTACTAAATGTATGGTAATAAAAATGTAATTTTGAAAACCAGAATTTCCGGTAGAAAGTTACCAAATGAATGTTTTAAATACCTTATATTTTTGTTTTAGTACAGAATCATCTACTGTTTTTGTTTGTTTTGTCATTAGAAATGTAATTTTTGTACATTACGGTCATTTTATTTAAATATTTTCTCCTTGCACTGTAGGTGTGCCTCTCTCTGTAGCGCACATTTATACAAACAAAAATTTAAAAAACTGGTTTTAGTTTTTATTTTATCTTATGCTTTAAGTAATTATGTTTTTTTTAAACTTATTTTAACATTTAGCTTTTTTAAACTTAAAATGATAAATCTGTAAAATTTAACACATGCACACAGGAATTTTTTGAAAGAAAGGTACATTTCGAATTAAAAAAAACAATCCAAGTGTTTTTAAATAAAAGCTTCCTTAAATAATTATTTAATACTAGAATTAATTTATTTTTAATGAATATTTTTTTAACGCCAAAGAACTGTACGATTAGAAAACTTTATTAATTCAATCCAACGCTTATATTTTTTTCTTCATTCCAAGGTAGTGTCTTATCATTATAAATAACTTTTTTTAACATGTTTTATTAGCAAAATGGAACAGTTCAGTTCTTAAAGATGAGCAATTTTTTTATTCGAATTCCCATTAAACTGAATTCATATAGCCATCATTCACGATCTTAAGTTGCACATTGTTTAATCAACTATACAAATATTTAAACTGACCGCCTGAAGCTTTTTTTACCTTCCCTATTTCAATACATCTTTATCCTTTATTTATCACTTTCCACTTTCGTTGCATAACGCATAAGTGCTCACTTAGATAGGCAGAAAACGCATTTGACATAATACCTTGCTCGGAAATAGTTTGAGCTTTTCATAAAGTAATCTATCAAAACACGTGATGAAATAGGTGCAGTGATATTCTATATTTGCTGAACACAGGATAATTAATCTCTTGGTCTAAGATTGGTGAACTACAATGGAATTTAAACACTTATTTCTGACCTTGTTTATTTTTACATTTGTATCATTGTTAAATAGCATAGAATATAAAAATTGCCAACCAGGTATTGCTGAGGTATTGGATGTCAACGTCAGCAACTGTGATGGTGAGAAACGATGTCCGCTGTATCAAGGAAGTGACGTTATCATTGGAATATCATTTACACCAACATCTGACATTGAAAAAGTCGTTACTGAGCTGCATGGTGTGCTAAATGGAATAACTGCCCCCTTTAAAAATCCAAACAAAGATGGATGCCATGAGAGTGGTCTTATATGTCCACTGATTGCCAATAAATCACAGTATTATAATAGTTCAATATTCATTAAAAAGTGGTACCCTACAATAGACGTAGGTGTTAAGTATCAATTAAAGGACGGAAATGGTACAGTAATATTGTGCGTAGAGATACCTTCAACGATCAAAAATGAAAAGCAAAACTGAATTTGTTTTATGAGAAAATTTCATGGTTTCATGAAACATACCATACATATATATCAACTATTTAAAATTTTATTATTTTAAAAGAATATTTCCATGTTTTCAGGTGTATGGTAGCAACAATGAATAAAATTAATGTTTCATTATGTTCTGCTATAATATCTTTCCCCATTTTTATATGCCTATTATCTTCACTCCAAATGCAATGAGGACTGTTCCATTTTTTTCAATGTATGCTTTACAAATAATTTGTTTATAATAAACTTTTCGTAAACATCTTTTTACTAAAATGTTTAGTAGCTAAAAATTTATGTATTCAATAGTTACATAAATGCATAGAATTTAAAACGTTCGCGCAGTGCACAAATAATTTTTTTTTTTCTGTATAGTTGTTTTTTATTTAATCATGCTTTTTTAATTTTTTTATTTGAATTTTTTTTCGTTACAGAAGCACTTTAAAAGAAATTTACAATATATTTATTAAATATAATTATATAAGAATATACATTTAATATTCTTATATGCATGGTTTGTCCAAATGTTACATCATTCCCTCATTATTCCGTATTAAGGACTGTCCCATTTTTTTCACATGTTTTAAAAATAAATTTTTGTAATAAACTTTAATATCTTTTTACAAAAATGCTTAGCTAAAAATTTATATACTCAATAGGTATACAAATGCATAGAATTTAAAACATTCGTGCAGTGCACAAATAAATGTTTTCTTTGTTTGTTTTTTCTCTCTGTATAGTTGTTTTTAACTTAGTCATACTTCTTTATCTTTTTTATTTGGATTTTTTTTCGTCACAGAAGCACTTTTAAAAAAATCTTCAATATTTTAAAAGATCATATTTAGTTTTCCCGATATTGCATCATTCCCTCCTTGAACCGTATTAAAGATTCTAAATAACTGCCACACGAAATATTTAAAAAAATCTTCAACATGTTGGTGGATCTTATTTAGTTTTCCTGATGCTGGTATCATTCCCTCACTATTCCATATTAAAAATTCTAAATAACTGCCACATAAAGAAATAACAAAATCAATGATTCATTACTAGCAACATAGAACGACATTAAAGCATTTTATTATTTTTAAATAACTACTTTTGCCTGTGAAATGAATTTGAATACATCCAAATAAATTAAATTGATTAATTCCTTTTGTGTGTGCGTGTGCGTGTGTTTATTAAAAATAAAATTAAGTAGAGATGCCAACTTGTTCCGGATAGTAGATAAATATTTTCGAATGGGATAAGTATTTTAGTTCGAATAAATATTTTTCATATTCAAAATACTTTCATTGAAACGTCTTATAAAGCATGATACTTAGTTTAGAAAATTCGATTTGCAGGATTTTTTATTCACCACTACTTCTAAATAGTTCAAAGACTTATATGATAAGTCACTTTGTTACAGTAAAGCCTACAAAGATCTATTCAGCTTTGAATTAATTGAAAGCAATTCAAAATACAACCCGGTGTCTGCGTTTTTCCTGTCGAATGATGTAGTCTCTAAAAAATTTATGTAAATAATGTATATAGTTTCTTTTCTCTCATCATAATATCCTTGTATGTATTTTTTTCTCAATTTTTATTTAATTATATTTAATCAGGACAGTTCCTAGAGATCAAACTGTGAAAGCTGCGGAAAGCAGCAGGAGAAGCAGGTCCCCAGGACATAGGGAGATCCCCCCCCCCTCTCAATTTCTATTTTCTTTGGCAAATGTGGAACACTAACCTTGTTCAGATGAGTGTGTAAAAGCCCATAACCGAGCTGAGACACAGATATTGATTTTAAATACGAATACAGTAAAGCCGTGTTGAGTCTTTTAAAAGTTCGAAAAATAGCCCAGCTATTTGCAAATTTTAGTTTGTAGTTTTCTACCATTTTTTAAAAATATTTTGTTGAATCCGGAACAGTTGGCATCTCTGATAAAGAATAATGACTCTTAAAAAGTAAATATTTATAGCTTGCTTTTTTGTATGAATATGTTTGAGAGTGATTGATTTAAGAAATCAATTAAGCTTAAATGTTATTTTTAAGCTTTAAGGCGACAAGGGGCTTTCAAATTTTTTTTTTTGAAATTATGAAGGGATTTGCTTGAAATTTTCAGAATACATTTATATTGTTAAAAACAACTTTTATACAAAATTTCAAAGAAATATTTCAAAATTTAAGAAATTAAAAAATTAAAATTTTTGAATTTTTTATGTTTTTTTTATATTACTCCACGCGTCTGAAATTTTGTCAAAATGACAAAATTCTTTTAAAATATTACATATTAGGTAATATTGAAAAAATTGTTGGGAGTACTTTTTTTATTTTTTATTATAGAAATAAATAACATTAAAAAAACAATAAACAACTTACATTTTCAGGAAAAAAACATCATACCTCTATAAAATATTATGTATAAAAAAAATTCTATTCGCTTAATTAAAAAAACTTTTCCAACAAAATGTTAATAATATTCATCAATATGTAGCATTAAATTCTCAGGTCAATAGAATGAAAATTCATTACGCTGGAACAGTTTGAAATTTGTAAATTTGACAAAAAAGACATTTTGAGAAAAATGACATTTACTACTTTTTCATTGCAAATTTTACTTCTGAACAAATATTTCTTGTTTTTAATATAAATACCTATAAATATTGTCTAATGAAATAGTTTAATAATTATATACTTTAAATTTCTTTAAAAAATTAACAAAATATTTAACTAATTTAAAATTAATTTTAAACTAAACTAATTTTAACAGTTACCTGCATTCAAAAAAAGGTAAACAAAGGGGTGGGGTCAAAACTGAAATGATCATAACTTCATCAATTTTGCTCTAATTCCAGAAATTTTTTTTTTAAATGTTCAGTTAAATGCCAAGATTTCAGAAATATAAAATGTAAAATATCGATTTTTTGACAAATTTTTGCTTCTTTGAAAGTCCCTTGTCACCTTAATAAAGTAATAATTCTCTTACTGCTACACAGAATGAAAAACAATGCTAAAATGAAGGAAATATTTTGTAGTGTTAATTGTTCAAAAGAAGAGTTTAGATTGTTTAAAGTATAAATTTTTTGTTTTTGAATTACTTTTTTATGGATATAATTAGAAACTAAAAAAATACCATATTCAATACCAAAAATGCATAAGAAAATCAAGGCAGAAAATTCTATTTTCCAATAAAATTAGTGCATTCATAAGTACAGATTATAAATATACTCAGAATGATATCACTTTGAAATTTGAGATTGTTGCAGTTTTTAAAAATAAATCGCTTTTTAAATTAATTATTTTGTTGAAGTATTGAGAATAATTTATAGTACAGGGTCTTTATAATTAAAGCTCCACTTTGAAATGGCTATAAAAATAAAACTACCCGACCAAATGTCATCAAACTTTGGTAAATGTCTATAAGAGGTCATGGAATTTTAGTTTCCGCAACAAAACAAAACAAAAAAAAAAGTTCAAAAATTCACCACCAGCGGAGAATGGTGCTGTATGCAATAGTGTTAACCAAATGTGAAATATCCAAATTTATTTTACACGTCATGTGACTTTGCAGTTATAAAAGTGAGGCGCCTTGTCTGAGCTGTCAGTGTTCTGAGTCGACAATGTCTGTTACCATGCAAGACCGTGCTTTGCTCGTGAAATGTCACTATGAATGCGACAGCAATGAACGGAGGGCTTTACAAAAGTTCCGTACTGTATGAGGAAAACGCCGAGGTTCAATGACACCGCAAGGTTTACGGCAAATTTACGGTAAAAGACGTGTAAAACAAATTTGCATATTTCACATTTGTTTAACACTGTTGCATACAGCGTCATTCTTCGCTGGTGGTGAATTTTTAATTTTTTTTCTTTTTTTTGCGTTAACTAAAATTCCATGACCTCTTATAGACATTTACCAAGTTTGATGATATTTGGTCGGGTAGTTTTATTTTTATAGCTATTTCAAAGTGGAACTCTAATTATAAAGACCCTGTACATATGTTTTTCTCATAATGACACTTCATACATTCATAAATAGGGAAATTTTCAAAAATTTTTATTCACTTTATACATTTTGAATTTTGCGAATCGAAAACGACTGTTTCCCTGAGAATGACTCATATATAATAATGGATATTGTTTCTGTTCCGAATAATCTTCTAGGCCATTTATGTAATTGCTGCGAAATTTGTCATACTAGCTAGCTTTAAACACAAAGCAGGTCGTTGTTGATATCAGAACATACTATTCATGGCCTTCAAACTGGATTTATAAAAAGTGAATTTTCACCAGGAATCACCATTAAGATTATTGTTCTTTTATTTAAAATATAGCATAGGCAATATAGCCTTTTGATAACTTTCAGCTCTATTCGATACAAAATAAAATTTAGAGTGCGTTTATAGGGTATCTGCAGCTTGAGGAGAGGAAGACTGCTGAAATCGGCTACAAACAAGACAGCGTGACAACGTTACAGTTATTACTTATTTAACAATAATTGGTATGCATCTACTGAAACAAAAGTTCACCGTTAAAAAATATATGTATGTTTTGAGTTGTGCAATAAGGGTAATTATACAATAGTTTTTAAATAACTATAAATTGTATTAAATAATTCTATAATATTTAGTATATTCCGGCGCATAACGCGCCCCGGCGTATAACGCGCATCCGTAATTTCTAATACATTTTTTAACTTTTAAGATATACTCTTCCCAAATGTAATTTTCCAATAGGTATATTTGTTCATGTCCACGAAAAAGGCTGGATGGACGAAAATGGTGTTAAATTGTGGGTAAAAAATGTCTGGCAAATCCATCCTGGTTGCGTAAGAAAACCAGAAAGCCTTTTAGTGTGGGACATGTTTCGGTCCCACCTTACAGATAATACAAAATAATTGTTGAAACTATGTAACACCGATATGGCAGTTATTCCGGGCGGATTGACACCATTAGTTCAGCCATTGGACGTCTGCTTAAACAAACCATTTAAAGCCAATTTAAAAAAAAAACAGTGGAACACTTGGATGTTGGAGGGCGAGAAAACCTTTAATCTATAAATTTTGATATTCGGCGTATACCGCGCACCCGTAAATTCCAATGTTATTTTTTGTATTAAAAGTGCGCGTTATACGCCGGAATATACTGTAGTTTCTAGTCACTTCTGTTCTGTTAAATCTGATTTGACTTCATTTTAATACTGTTTTATGTTTATGTTTGAATTATAAACTAATTTCATTTTAAGAACTAGTCTTATCGGCAGACTAAAATAACAGTTCTTATTTAAAATTGTATACGTAAAATAATTTTACTGACTCTTATATATATCATATGTCATTGTTATCGTAAATTTTAGCGTTAATAAACACCGAAAATGATGACAACTACATTACGCAAAAAAGTAGTGCAAAAAAATCAGGTGTTTCACTTCTTCAAGAACTGTTCTTACTATTTGGCTAGACAAATAATTATTTTTGGTGTATCACTACATTATTTTGAGTACAAAGTAGTTGTCACCATTTTTGGTGTCAATATACGTTAAAATTCATTTACTCTGATAAAATCCTAATTATCACAATTTGGCTAGCAGTAATAGCATCATTTCTAATATCAAATAATATTCGCACAGTTAACTTATCTTTTGATAAGTTAAATATCTAAAATGTGTTCTGATCAACTTTAAAATGTTAACTGAGCAAGAAGCATAACAAATAATAATAAATGAATGTAAAAGTATTACTCCTGCTTAATGATTTGTAGCAGCTCTATAAAAAAAGATTCGTAAGTGCACAATAAAAGATTTTGGTATATAGTTGCCCCCATTTTTGGTTTAGAACTTACGTTTTGGTATAGAATATTTTTAAGTTCAAAACTATTCTTATCGTGCAAAAATTTCTTAAAATTGAAAAAATAACAATTTTTTGAAAGAATTAGAGTAAAAATGTTACAAAAAATTTACTTATTTTTTAAACGAAACATCTTTGCAATAAAAGCACCACATTAATTCTAATGAATCAGTAATCATCGATACAATCTAAATATCAGTAATCAGTAAACAGACAAGAAAAAAATTTAATAAATAATTAACACTAGAACAGGAGGAAAAAAAAATAAAGAAAAAAGTAACTACGTGTACTGTGAAAAACTTTGTTTATCGCAGCACCATAAATGATGGTAACTATGCACCAAAATTTTTTACAGTAATAATGATGCTAACTTCCCCGAATTTTTAATTCTATTGTTATTTATGTTACACGCACTTAATATTCACACAGCAAAATATAAGTTATTTAAATGAAATTAACTCTAATAACTCTCTTTTAGGATAGAAGATTATCTTTAACAATAAATTTATCGGAAGAACTATTGGTGTTGCATATATCATATAATTTGAAAATCCTATATATTACGTATACGAAAATTTTGCAGCAGAAATATTTCAAAAAATAAGTACATACTCAAAAACTTGAAAAATTATTTTAAGAATGTATTAATAATTATAAAATGCTTACTTTATTCTATTTACTGTAAAAATAATAGAGCGGTTTCGAACGTTGCTTTATTAGACATGATTCAAAACCAATTGTTTATTCTAAAACTCATTCCCAAAGAAAAGTAACACATCTATTGCTGCCATTTGTTAAAGATATTATCAAGTAACCGTTCTATTAAAAATTCGTACTCTTATCATTTAACCTTGTGTTTAATAAAATAATTTACATGGTATTTATAGAAAAATTTGGTTATAATTTGTATCAATAAGCAAAATTATAATTTTACTCCATTTTAATTGGGAATTAAATTTAATTGCTATCAGAATTCAATGTTCTGATCTGTTTATCCTTCCACCTTTTCTTAACTGTCCAAAGATCAAAGCCATTTTTTTCCATCTTTAGAATCGCAAGTCTGAAGTGTGTTGAATAATTAAGATCCAAAATCATTCATTTTGCCTTTAGAGAAGAAAAAAGACAAACAAATCAACAATAGTCTTTATTTAGCGTGTTCTAATTATAATGATAAATTTAGAAAATATTAATAATTAAAAAAGATTTTAAGAAAAAATCTGTTACAATTAAAAAAACTCTTGCAGCATATTCAGATAACTAAAGATATTTTTTTCCCTATAATTCCAACTTTTTGTTAAATTTTTTTCTGCAAATGGCGCTAAAAATTTTACACCAGTAATGGAAACAATTGAAACAACTGAACAATTTGAAACTGCATCACAATGTTTCGAAATCTTTCAATGAATAAAAATCTAGAGTTAAATTTCTATTTTTATTTAAGGTTTATTTACAAAATATCTTAAAACTGTTGCGCTGTTTTTGAAAAGCTTAGAAACTTTTTGAGTCAAAAATTGTCAATTTAAGGCTTATAGAAAAGCAAACAAAACAAAGTTTTTTTTAATAGTATTACTTCTCCCCCTCCTTAATAACCCAGATTTCCACATTTTTTTTATTTTTTAACATTTTTATATTCAATAAGCTTTACTACAGATTTATTAATGAAAATCAAAATAAAAAGTAATATTTTTAAAAACCAATTTTTTGTAGTGGAGAATAATAGTTAAAAAACAAAAATTCGAAAAACGTGGGGAGCATGAAATACATAACAGTAATGTTATATTAGTGTGTGTATGGGTGCTCATGAGAATATGTGTATGAATATCTGTAATTGTATGTGTATGTGGAGTATGTTTGTGTATATGCATGTGTATGAGTAAGAAAATGTGTATATGTACTGCTATGTATTTCATGCACACCACGTTTTTCAAATTTTTGTTTTTTAATTATTATTCTCCATTACAAAAACGTGGTTTTTAAAAATATTACTTTTTATTTTGATTTTTTTTTTGTATTCACTTTCAAAATCTCAATTTTTTCACTCACAGTGCACAAAGCTTTTCAACTGACATGTGACACTAATTTTAAATAATCGAATCAACAACAAAAGACAATCTCGAAAATATTAATTTTTCTTTAATTTTATTTTACTTTGTAAGTCTTCTTTCTCTTCATGCAGTGTCATCCAATTCTGAACTATGTGCGAAATCTGTAGCTAGTCGGGAAGTTAGTTTAAAATCGATTACAAAATTCCACCCGAACAGACATACACGAAGGCAAGTTGATATAAACGTGGCAATAAAGAAAAGACATTATCGGACAAACTTTTGGAAATATTGCTTCACAATAGGATACCCCTAATAAAAGTATATTTTTTTTAGGTTTGCTTGAGTTTAATACCTTTAGAGTTTGTTTAAAAATAAATTGCAAAACTCAGCAACGTAGTTTACCTTTCTTTGAAATTGATTTTTCAAAAAGGCACCATTTAAAAGAAAGAAAGCATTTGCAATCAACATGAAGACAGAAATAGTGAAAAACAAATACCCTATTTTACGAAATATTCAAATTTTACGTCTGTGTTTTTCTATTATTTATAAAGCATCTATAAAAACCGAATCTGTGCTTTTATCAGTTGCTAGTATAATAGAACACTCATGAATAACAAAAATTATTATTCATGAATAATGTACAGTTTCATTTTTACCCCTATTGTCTCATTACTACAATAAGAAATATTTCTTACGCAACTATGCCTTTTACTCAAGCTCAATATTAATATAATTGTATGTTACATTTTAGCCACTGTGCATGTTTCTATTCAAATATATTTTAGCAAATCATCAATACTTATGCATCAGCACGTGTGAAGATTTCTGAAACATTCTTTAAAGATCTCAAAAGACGGCCGCTATTATTTGAAACGAATTCTGTCATCAGATTTTAAAACACAAATCTATATGTGGCGTTATGTTCAGAATAAAACCAAAATGCGGATTCCCAAATAGTAAGATGGAATTTTAAAAAGCAATGACGAAACAAGTTTTCCTCTGTGACGTCTGCATTTTATCGGCTACAGAATTTGCTACACACATACAAATTTTCTTCCACTTTCGCATTCAAATTTAAGATTTCGCTAAAAGGATATATGCGTCATTTTTGGCGAGAAATAGAAATTTATATATTGATTCCTCAAAGTGCAAATATGTAGTGGGGAATACGTTAGAAATGTAGTTTTTGAGAGAGAAAAAAAATAAATAGAAACCTTTTTCTTCTTTTTCTAATGCCTTTAGGCTAGGAAACGGAAACTGAAAGCATTCAGAAATCAGGATATTTGTTTAGTTTCTTTTATCTTTGCATAATGCTCGGATTGACAAGAAACAAACTTCTGTTTCCCAACAAGGCCGGAAGCCATTTTTCCTCCCTTCTCAAAGCACGAAATGTTCGACCAGCTATGAGATCTGACAACAATCTTTTTTCTTTATTGTTGCCAGAATAGAATGAAAAAAAGTATCTTGTGTGATGAAGATAGATAAAACTAAGGCAATGTTAAGGAAGAATAGGAAATTAGTTATCGAATATCCTTATACTTCTGTAACTTCTCGTTGTGTAACGCTAAAGTAAAATGGTCGATTTTATTCTATTTTTAAAGGAACAGTGAGAAAATGTTTTCCTTGCAACAAAAATATTGACACTTTTTAATTAAAAATTTCAACCTAAGAATTACCGTCCTTTTTGCCGCGAACTCAGTATCTAAGAATTTTTTTCTACAAAAATAAAACTAAACTTGAGGCATGGTGCACTATTTATGAAAATAAAATTAAAAACAAGAAAATAAAGTTAAAACATTTATGTTTTAATTAAAAATTTGAAATATTTAATATTTCAGAGCAAAAGAAGTACTTACTTTTATTTTTTTTAAAAAAATCCCGTTACTGCACGTGGAGTTTCTTGAAACAAGGCTTCGCAATTTTGTAATGAACGATGGTAGCAATATAGTTAGCATTGCCCACCAGTCACACTTATCTAAACGGAAGCATTTATATACATATAATATGTATGTGTTTTCCTCTATATAATTGTGTTCTATTCATTAAAAATAGTTAACTATAACAAAAAATAGTTCTAAAAAGTTTATGGATCATTTAGTTATGAAAACCGTATTTAAAAAAAAGAGCCCTAACAATTTTTAAAAATTTATCAAAAAAGTCCAAAACATGTGGTTTGTTATGATCTGCATAGTCGGCCAGTTTATTCCAGGAAAGTAAAAAATTTCGGTTAGTTTACCATTGTCAACAGAAGGCACTTTAAACTAGGAAGAATATGCTTTTTTGTCTCCTTCATTCTTTAATTATTATCAAAACCTAACTAAACATACTGCTATAAAAATTTTACTGATACTGTTATTTTTCGTCAAAGTTGAAAAGTTGAATGGAGTTGGGTGTTTTTTTTTTTGTTTTTTTTTTTGCGACACGTAATTCACACTCCAATTAGCTAGGAATTATTTTTATTTATTTATTTTTGTAGCCTCGTACTCTCATGCTCAGAAATGGGTAACTCGTCTGATTTTGTTTAAATCTTGAATTAGTTTTGAAGTCAATTTTAAAATGTTTGATGTTTTTTACGTAATCTGGAAAGGGAAGAAAAGCGCAATTTTTACCGCGTTTAGATACAACACTGTCGAATATTCTCCTTTCATTAAAAAAACGGAATCATTTTAAAGGAGAACCTTGATTCCCTTATTATTCCACTTCTATTCTGTATTCAACGAGATTTGTCTGTCAAAAAATTACTTGTTTTAGTGCTGTGTTGCAGTGAAAATTATGTCTTCCTCTTGTGAATTTTGTGTACCTTGTGAATTTTTATAATTATTTATCAAATTGATCCTTAATTATTTCAATTTTTGACTAGATTAATTAAGTATGAAATTGTTATATCAGTAATATATTTATCAGTAATAAAACAATTGTTATATCAGTAATAAAACAATGTTTTTAAAAGATTAAAAACAAACAAAAGATATTTTTTCTTGAAGCAAATCAATTACATCCCTATAAACACTTTAATCTCCTGAGATAACAACTTCTTCATTTACTTTTACGAAATAGGCAAATAAGTGTAGTATAAGCTCTCAATAAACTTATATTCAATGTTTGGCAACATTTACTAAATTAAATATCCTATTAATCGTTTTTGAACAAAAAAATTCATGGAATTGTTATAAGTTATCTCGATTTTTATGCATAAAAATCATTTCATTTTAGTTATGGCTAATCTATTTCCTTAGCCTACAGGAGAATTCGTTTTATTACAGAAAACACTTTTAAAAATATGCTGGCATGTTGATGTGGTATTAGACAAATCATACTAATTTCTTAGCTGACAACTGCAGTTTTTAAAGTTTTTTTTTCTAGTGGTAGTGAATTAAAAATTGTAAGAAGTACTGTAAGCAGAAATTTCTTAGCCACATTTATGATTATCAGGTAGTTCAAATGTATTTAAACTAATCAAGTATAATGATGATCACGAACAATTCAAGCCAAATGTATTAAATAAAAATAAAATATTGTAGTATAAATCTTGCTACCACTTTAAATATAAAAATTAAAAATATCGTTGAGATGAAATTGGAAAACTTGACAAATATGTCTTTATCCTTACTATCATTAACACATCATTTTTAGAACCACTGCTGATCCTTTTTTATTAAAATTAATTGCTGGAGCTTATTTATGATTCTGTCAAATTAGAAATTTCCTTCAGCAAAATGGGAGTACCCCTCCTAAAAATAAAAGTTCGCTACTCCTTGATTACATATTTTTATAATTCAACAATATTTTGCTAAAATATGAAAGTTTAAATTAAATTAATTTAAAAAATTTTACTCAAAATAGTTAATTTAATATAAGTTTTAAATTTGTATACTAAAAACTCAAACTAGTCATCAAAATTAATAGTTTAAAAACCTTCTACGTAGCAAGATTCATGCAAAAAAAACTATTGACTACAATGCTGTAATTTAATTAAATTATCAAAGAATAAGTCAGAATAGCGCAACTGTATTTATTTTCAAGTAGCGAAAGTATTCTTATATTGAAAGATTTTTTTCTTGATTAAAGTCTAAATTCTTATAATAGTTAATCTTCTCAAACATATATGCGAAAATAAAAGCTATTATACTAGTTAAAATTTCAGCAAAACTGCTCCTTTTTATAGAACTTTCGAAATTGTTAAGCTTTAATATTTTACTTACAGTATTTTTTTCTTTATATATCTTTCATTCCAATGACAGGTATTACTAACATGGAATCATATTGTTGTTTTCTTTAAATTAACTTTAATATCACTTGGACCAGCATCTTTTCGAATTCATAGACTTGCAAAAATATCTCATTTTAATTGATAATCTCATTTAAATAACTATACATAAAATAAATAAATGTATTAATAGTTAAAGGAATTTAAATATAATTATGATTAGTAAATAAGAATTAAATTTATATCGGTAATCTTACAAAATGTTAGGATTATATACATTTTACAGAGACTTTCCAGGAAAATGTACTTAGAATATAAGAAAAAAAATTTGCTTGTTTCGAAACTAAGTTTTTACTTCATTAATTCAAACGTTGAAGTTTTACCAAGATTTATATTATTTCAATATTTAGGAGTTAGTGATATAAGGGATTAATGTCTGCAATAAATTAGCTCTCATTTTACATTTTTCTTACGGAATATCTTTATGATTATTCTACTGAAATGGCAAATGCTGTTAACGAAATATTTTTATATTAAATATATATTTCGTGAAAATGCTTGTTACACATATGTAGTGTCTGATGTCTTACTTTTTTAACCATACTCTGTTTTGCATTTTCAAATTTGATGAAAATCCATTTTTTCTGTTGTGAATAAGATCTTTAAAGGAAATTGTATTTCACATTTCTTTTATTATATGATAAGAAGTATATATGGTAAAAATTTATCTCTACACTTATCGTGAAACTAATATACAAAATAATAAATCAAGAAGTGGTGTTCATAGATACATAGAAAATTTACAAAATTTACTACAACTTTTAATATTGTTTAAATCGATATCTTTAACATATTAAATATTTTCATATCTAGGATGAGCTTGTGCGTTTTTGAATAATTATTAAAAACTTTTATTTGAAGCACGCAAAATTATTGCACGTTTCAGAAATAAAAAATTTTGCATTTTTAAAAGTCTCCATGTATATTTCACACATTCAATTAACAAAAGAAACAATATTTGAAGAAGGAAGAAAATTTCATTTCCTTTTTGCATGTTTTCAAAGAGTATAGCGTGAATTATAAAGGATTTTTAGATATTAAAAATAATTATATCTTCAATTCCAAGAAGATTTCTGCATAAAAAAGCTTTAGGATTTAAAATTTAATAACTATTACTTACCTTTTTCAATCAGAAATTAGGACAGCATGCATTTTCCTTTAAAAAAAAAATTGAGCTGAAAAAATTAAGAATTCGATGAATCAAAAATGTTTTACTGAACAGTAGAAAAAAATAAACTGCTTTCTGTTTTTCAGACAAAATTCTGTATTTTCCAACTTCTAATTACAGCTTTATGTACAAATACTTAACAAATTTGAAATATTTCACATTTTAAATTCGTAAAGAATCAACATATTCCAGGAAGAAAAAGTTTTTCTATTTTAGACTCCTACTATATTTTCCAAAATGTTAATGAATATGGCTTGGTATAGACACGCAGGCAAGATCTGCATTGTTTTGATCCTTCAACTCGTACTTCACAGTAACAGGAATGGGAGGATAAGAGCTCCTTACATTGATTTCATTTTTGTAGCTATAAGACTGTCCACTCTTAATGGGGCAAGCTAAACCACTCTTGCAACCATCAGGTTGGGGAACGGGGAACGGCATTGGTACTCCAGCGATGACACCATGTACCACAGCGGTAACCTTAGTGGTATCCTCATTGGCTTGGAAATTGATAGTAATAGCTGCTGTTGTACCTCTTTTCAGAGTGCAAGTTGGTGTAGAATCCGGACAACCTGAAACCTCCACACTAGCAACTTTTCCTTTGGCAGATCCACAATCCGTAAACTTTGTGGCGGATGCGCAAACCACCAGCATCAGCAATCCCAAACCAGCAAAACGATGCATTTTGTTCCGAAAGGTGCTCTGAAACTGAACAAGAGGGAAAAAAGGAGTGAATTTTAAATCGTCAGAGGCTTTATAAGTAGTAAAAGCAAATAAACAATATCGGGAAAACAGATGGATAAAATAGGTGGGATATTGACATATGTTGTCAAATGGAAATTGCTTATCTAAAGACTGAACTTTGAAATACCCTTCATATCCGCTCACGTGTTTTTACGTTTTGGCCTGATAAGAACCAGTCAATAGGAAAACAAACAATAAAGCTCATAAAGTAGAAAATACTTAAAGGATAAGTAATTATTTCAAAGAAATACCTTGTTGATAGATAAAAAGAATAAAAACTGATAAATCTTGAACTTGAATGGCTTTGATTCTGGGTCGATATGAATGTAACAGTTGTTTATCTTACTTTACTCACTGTGAAAATTCTGCACGTGACTAGTTTTGCTCAACAAAAAGACTGGAGGTGAAGAGAGATTTGTAGGGCTTCTTTTTCTTTCCAAGCCAGAAAAACAAGTTGTTTTTTTTAATACTATTGTTTAGTTTTCCTCGTAATCATCGATTAAACAAACAAAAAATTATTCATTTGATTATACAAAAAATATAAATACTTAAAATATTCATATTTCTTTTTAAGACGGATTCCATTCTAGTAAATAAAAATAAACTCATATTATTATCTATTTAATCTTCATTTTATTATCCTATAGCTTCAGCAATAAATTTAAAGAGAAAAAAATTGTTTATTCACTTGTAATGTCCAGAAATGATAAATATACATTTTCCGAGAAATTAAATCTAGTAAATAACTTTCAAACATGGAGACCACTTATGATTTGAAAAAGTTTTTTTTTATCCCAAGGACATGTCTTGCATTAATAAAAAATCTCTACAAAAAAAAGAAAGAAATAATAAATTCTATGAGTCAACATCGATATAAATTTAGAAAAGTTTAAAACAAGTAAAGAGTTATTATTTTGCCCATATTAAGCAGATAGAAGATTCCTTTTTTCTCTTTCTCAAATGTGAAAACTTGAGAATTTTATTACTGAGTATTTTAACTTCATCCACTTAAACATTGAATGCTTGAGACGCTCATTCTCAACTAGAAGTTCTTGATTACTAACAGACTCATTTCGAAACATAACTGGACAATCAACGAAATGAATTATAAGCAATAAAAGATATCTTATGTGTCCATATAGTCTCATAGTTATCGTTAAACATGGTTCCCAGCCTCTATGTTAAGATCAGCGATTTGAAGCATCACTGGTTTCAGTCAGTGAGCGGGTGGGTGACTCCTTTGATCAGTCAGTGAAGGTTTGAGAATGTGGGGTATTAGTCCTCGTTAAACTATTTTACCATTAAGTACTTGACTTCGAGAGCAGGTCGTTGGGCTAACAAAGAGGAGGAGCCATTCTCTCAGCAGATGATCAAAATTGTGATGGCAAGTCTTCGGATAATCCTCAGGGATGTTTCCCAGACCGTCGCCAATAGCCCACTGTGCAGCTCTAGTGCGACGTAAATGAACTACTACTACTTGAAAATTCTCAAATCTAAAACCATATAACACACATTAGAGTGGAAAATACCTGGTTCTATTTCTGGATATATCTTGCTAATGTGTTCGGATGTGTGTTGTTGTTTTTTCCGAAAATTTGTAATGTATTCTTAGCATGAAAGTCTGAAGATTTGGGCTTGCAATGAATAAAACTGCAATGACTAATTATTTAATATGCCAGTTCATAAAGACTCAACTTTGACTTTTTTTCATAAATTCAAGAATTTGTTAGAGCTGCTGTATAAACAAATTAATAACGTTCGTATTACAGGTAGCTTTAGTTACATTCTCTAAGACAGTAGCCGTTACATACTCTTAGATTTAGTTACATACTCTAAGACATAAGCCTGTTCGCAGGATTTTTTAAACCTATAGTTAAATGGTATTTTTGAGACAATTAAAAATGTTAGTAATAACGTTCTGTGATAGATGAAGTTAAAAGATGGTGTGTCCATGACCGAGAGCTATCCAACTGCTCTATAGCGTAAAGGAAGGGAGTTCAAAACCCGCCATAGCCTTGGAATATATTTATACGGTCTTACTCTAAATTGTGCTACGCATGCTCTTCTACTTGATGAATCACAAATGCTCACGTACATATGAGTAGCAATAAATAAAATAAAAAATAAGATTGAACTTCATAGCCAACCAGTTTCAAACATTCTGTAACTTCGAATAGCAGATTCGAATCTACCTTAACTATAGATGTATTTGAGATGTTATTCGTCAATTTTACAAGTGCTTCTAAGCATTATGCTGTAATGAGCACATAATCCTGCAAATGTATGCATAACAAAAATAATGGCTTGTAGGTTTATTGTATATTGCATTTACATACATTATCAGGCTTGTGTGCTTAATTTAGGCTTATAAATCTTCATCAAATAGAAGGCATATAGCACAATACAGAGAATTACAGCACGAAGATACTTCCAGGGTAACAGAGGGATTCGAACCAGCTACCCCCACGCTTTGCACAGCGTTTGCCGGACGATACCGCTGGGCCAGGGAGTCCCAATCGCTAGTAGGGCTTTGGGTCTATGTTCGAGAGGTCGTGAGTTCGAATTCCGCAGGCCGAAATCTCCCCGTGTGCAAAGGATAACTGGTGATCGCTAATTCTGTCGGATTCCTAAAGCCCCAAAAAATTTCCATAACAGAAGAAAACCTCTGGGGGTGCTGGATCGGAGAATGTTGTGAATAGCAAATGTTGTGTTATTGACCCTAGATTGCGCCGTTGAATTGCTTAAACCTTATACCTCATTAATGGTATTACAGAGCTATAACGTTACGCAAAGCGCTCCTTGACTTATTCCACGATTTACGATTTAAATCATAAAGGGGCCTCCTAGGTCGAGTGGTATCATCCCCGCCAAACACTGTGCAAAACGTGGAGGTAGCGGGTTCGAATCCAACCTTAACAGTAGATGTATTCTTCGGAATGTCTTTCTTTGAATAGTTCTATCTGTACAGCTCTATTGGACTAGTCCCTCAGTGAACTGATCGTATAGACACGGTTACCAGTAGAAAACCGAAGTCAGGTGTCACTGGTTGCGGTCAGTAAGCAGGTGGGTGACCACTTTGATCAGCCTGCGTAGGGACCGAGGGAGTGCGATATCAGTACTCGCTATACTGTTCTACCTTCAAGTGCTAGACTTCGCGCACAGGTCGTCGGGTTACCAAAGTAGGGGAACCATCCCCTCTGCAGATAATCAAAACTGTGATGGCATGTCTTCAGATCATCCTCAGGGACCATCGCCAATAGCCCATTGTGCAACTCTAGTACGACGTAAATAAAGTACCTACCTACCATCTATTTGACAAAGGTTTATAAGCCTAAATTGAACACACAAGCCTGCAAATGTACGTTGGCCCACCTAATATGATGCCCCTGAAAGAGAGGCCAACAAAATCGCCCTGTATATGCCTGAATTGACCGATATTAACACAGGTGGGCACTGGAAGAAAAATATTTTTTTTTAAATGCCCACGTGGGGAATGACTTATGTCATACAGGCATCTGAATGGCAGATTTGTTGGTCACTTTTCCTGGGGCATCATTTTAGGGGGGCCAACGTTGCTCCCACAATAAGGACAGATAGTACAGAGAATAAAAGAACATCCATGCCTTGCCAGCGATTCGAACCCAGAACCTTTCTGATGTAAGGCCAGTTCCCTGAACCCTACACAGGCCAGTTGGCAGCCTACAAATGTATGTCACTTTATAAAAGCAATAAAGTAAATGATAAGGCTTCAAGATATTAAATCTAATTCCTATTAAAATTAAATAATGTTTTCAAAATACAGGCTGATCTTTCTTCGAATTTAACGATGTTAATTTATCTTTTTTATTTACTTTAAATTACTGTCTCTCCTGTTTTGCATTAATACTCTTGTTTAAGTTTAATGTTATTTAATTATGTAGAACTGGAATTGTTATTTGTGTCAAACTTTATAATAGACAGAAAAAAGGCAATAAAATATATAAGAGCTAATTTTGAACTATTATTTGAATCTCTAGAAGAATATTATTAGAATCTCTAAGCAATATTTTTCTTTTCGTTAAAGTTAGAATTTAGAACATGGTGATTTTTGTCATATGTGAGTTGGAGACAATATTTTCTATTATTTTCAACCTATTTTTTAAATTACTCTTAAAATAAATTTAACCAAACAAAGAGCTTTGAGAACTGTCAATTATTCGTTTAATCTGATAACAAATTATTTATTTTAATATGTGTCGCCTCTATTGATAAGCATTCCATTAGTTTAACTAAATTAATGCATTGTGTTGCGTAATTATATTCGTAAGCAGATTAAATTTAAAGTATAAAAGTATTTAATAATACAACTTCGCTGTCATAGCGTAAATTTGTCTAAAGACTTATTAAAGGGTTTTGATAAGTACACAATAACATGCGAAGATTAAATTTATGTTCGCATAAATAAGGCAAATGCATAGAGTATGTATATAATATTTGACAAATCTTTTAAAAGCGCACCGTGAGCAACAAATATTTTAAAGTATATTATTAAATGCATAACAATCCCAATCCCAAAGTCATTTAAATGAAAAGCAAATTAGAAGATTTAGTCTACTTATTTTAAGTACGTTGTTTAATTACTCAGTATTATTATTTTAAAAGTACGTTATTTCGGAGAACATTTAATAGTCAAAATTTTAAAACCACTCAATTCTTTTCTTTTTTTTTTAATACTCGGGAACTCGTTTATGAATATTAGTCTCCTTTCGTTTCAGTTAATTTCAATTTAGAAAATGCGCATTTTCTGGATTGCTTTCTTTAGTGATGGTTCAATGCATAAATTTAAAAATATTATTTAACTATATGCAAATGTTATTTAAAAAATCTGCATGACATCCAGGAAATTATGTATGAAAAGACGAAACACACAAAAAACGAACACAATAGTATAATAAAGTTAAGGGGAAATATTCAAAATAAAACAAACTTATAGGTTCTGAATACGAAAACTAACCATGCTAATAAAAAAAAATGGTAAAACGAGGAGAAATTTCTCACAGATCAGGGCTAAAGAGAATAGAAGGGCTGGTTCACTCCTTTGAGGTATCTCTCGCCGCGCCGATCCTGCGACGTCACTCTAGTGACGTCACTTTGGCGCAAAGCTCGCACTTTTACTTCAAGAACGGAGCGTTTGGCCTTACTAGCTCTAACTAATATTGGTTCATTTCTTTTTGCGAGATATTCTAAGACATTTGTTATTTTCTATAATGACTTTCCTCAGTTTTTGCAGTGAATTTACAAGAATATAAAACTATTATCGAAATGCCAGTTAGCGCGATTGCAACTTGCAAAAATTCTGATATAAAAACAAAAGGAAAAAGTATAATTTTTCGAGTGTTCCTTAAAGTAAATGAACAACTATGTAAAGAATGGATTCCGAAATGACACAGTTAATATAAAACAGCAATACGTTTATTCTGTCGTAAAGAACTTTTATAAAAATTCATTATCTAAATAGAAACCGCCTCGTTACTTCATAAAGAAAGGCAGGTGAAAAGAATTAAAAAATAGATAAAGTCAAAGAAAATTAAAATGTAAGTAAAAAGTATAAATAAAATATATAGTTTATAGTTGAAATGCTCCTAATTTCATAACATATTTTTTAATGTAGTTATTCTAAATATTTATGATTTTTTTTAAAGTATATTCTCTTCAATTTAAATATCTATAAATTATACCATCGTAAATTTAAATGTCTATAAACAATTGTAAAATTTCTAATGTCATTATGTACCTAAATTATTATTTTGTTTCAGTAATTAGCGTTTAAGGTTGATGTTTCCTAATGATTAAGTATGATCAAATTGCTATTAACGACATATTTTAAAATCAGGGATTCAAAATTTAACTTAACTTATCTTTATAAAAGAATATGTAGACAAAAAAAGTGTCGATATATGCCTTCATTTTTCTAAATAGTTAAAGTTAAAACTGAACTTTTTAAAATAAAGTATTTATCGTGTCATTTTCACCAACTAGCAAAACATTTTTATAAGTTTAAAATGGTATTTTTTTAATATAATAACCAAGAAAGTTTTTTTTGAACTATGTTTATGAACGGAAATAATGTGTTAATTACGTAAAGTTTGAAGTCTAATAGCCAGAAAAAGTCTAACTTATTTTTACAAAGAGAAAGATGCAAAGTTATCATATCTTTGCTTGCGATCTCCGAGATCTGTGGACACAGTGACGTCATGAGGAGGGAAATCGTAGCTTCAGCTCTAAGAGCGGAGTGAACTAGCCCTTGTATTCTCTTTAGCCCTGCTCACAGATAGGGTTGGTGGAAAAGAGTACAATACGCGCTCCACGGTTTCAGGTAGTTGTACAATACGCAAAAAAAAGAAGAAAAAAAACGGATAACCCCGAATAACTTTTTATCTAATGTTTGGACCTTCCCATTCTAGGACTCAATATTAATGGTTTGAGAGGGTGACCTGGAATATGCCATTAATTTAATCAGTAGAAAGGGTTCAAAGTTTGGTTACGTTAATTTTACTTTTTGCGTTGTTTGCCATCTCTCGAGAATTTTTTACCAAAATCGAAAAATTTTTTCGCACATAATTTTTAAAATTCGTTTATCCTAAGATGATGCAAAAAAAAAAACAATTTTTCATAAATATTTATTCTTTATTTTATTTATGGTAGACAAAATTTTTATTCAAAAGGTATAAGGCAAAGTACATTTTAAAGAATGTAATTTTACATGGCAAAATACAAAATATGAGTTAAATCGGTCAAATAGTTCCTGAGAAATCGAATGTAAAAAGGGTGTCTTCTTTGAAGGTCAGAAATGCGAATGCATCTAACAAAGAGAAAGCACGGCTTTGTGATTGATTTCAAAACGTAAAATAAAGTCTGCACTAGAAAGTAAAGATCTGATCATTAGATTAAAAGTTATTGATGATGGCTCATTTTTTTAAAGCACTGCACAATGCACGGGGAAAAAATGAATAAATATAAAGGACTACTTTAAATGACTAAGACTCAATCTTAAAGGTTCGAGGAGGTAACCTCAAAAGTGATGAATTAATGTGTGAATATGAAATAATGAAAATAAAAAAATTAGTCAAAGTTTAATTTAAGCCTAGTTCATACATTACAAAATTGTTCAGAAACACAGGGAAAAAAAGTTCGGAAAAAATCAATATACGTTTAACTATAAAGATTGGCTGCAAGAACGATCTACCTTGTTCATCATATTAAAGGTTATATGAAATTGACGAAATTTTCTCAGTTTTTGACGAATCCCTCTCCTGAGAAATGCTCAAAATTCTTCAAGTAGAAATTTATTCTTTTGTTTAAAAATACGATTTTAGTCAAAATAATGCATTATATTGATTGCGGAATTAGTTTAAAAGGAGAATTATTAAATGCGCAATCAGTAATCGCCAGGATTTGATCTCGCGAAACCTGATTAAACAAAAAGTGCACAATCACTCATATCAATTCGACATTTCGGAAATATGGTTTTAATGACAAATAAAAGGTCAAATAAAAAAACAGTTGTAGAATTCCCATCAGAAAGCAAGAGATGACGTACGAGTGAAGACATCAAATATTTGAAAGTTCAAGTTACACCAAAAATCACGTGATTTCGTTATAAAATAATTGTTACAAATAATGAAATACAGCTCTAAGGTTACAGCATCGTCATAAATTGAGAAATTTGTTTCTGAGAATACTCGGAGAAAAAATTATGGTAAAATTAATGTACTATATGACAATTATATTTCTGGGGGGAAAACATAAGTCTGGTTAGTTAAATCATTCGTTTGTGAAAAATTTATAGGAAATTCTGTTTTCAGAATTACAGTTCTTATTACCACACATTTAGAAAAACTACTTAACTGAAAAGTAATTTTAACTGAATAAATAGTTTTAATACCATGCTTTTTGGTATCATGATAAAATTACTAAATTTTACTGCATTTATCAAAAGTTATCAAATATTATAAACCATATTTTATAGTTAATTTTACCAATAATTGCTTAGTATTGGTGTTCCCAAATATTGGTGTTCCCAAATTACTGGCTACTTGGTGTTCCCAAATAGCCAGAAACATGGTACATTTTACCATATTCAAGCATTTTATACTGTACTTTTTTTCTCATTTTAATACCCAAAAAATATACTGAAAAACTTTAAATTCATCAAGGAGTTTTAGCGTGTGTCATTAGACATCACTTACGATTATCACTTGATGAAAATGAAAAAGTCTTAGTTCATACCACAATTTCTATCTGTTTAATATCTGAAAATTGGAAGTAATAAAACATATTTTTTCCAATTTTAAACCTAACCAATATAGTGATAGAGCTTCACTTTCTCAAAAGGGGACATTTTTACTCCGAACAATTCCGTATTATTTTTCATAGACTTCAGACACGATTAGAAACATTCATTGCTGACATGAAAATCGTACTTTTTTCGACAAAAACTTTATTTGTGAAATTGAAAAAGAGGCTGCGTATTGGATAACTCCTGTACGCTTTATATTTTTAATTCACTGTTTATTAATTTTAATACATTCATAATATTATTATTTAAACTTGAACTGTATTAATTGTTATTTATTTTATAATCCTTATAAAAATCTGTTCAATCCGGCAATCTAACATTAAATACATTGTCCATATTGGTTAAACGATCTTTTTTTCCTGCTATTCAAAATATATTCCATATTCAAAATATATTTATATATTTCCTGCTATTGAAATGAATTCCATTAAAAAATCGAATGAATAAAAGCGGAATTTAATATTAGGAGGGGCGGAAAGTAATGTCGTTTTGGTGCATTTGATATTTGTTACCAAGATTTTATTTTTAATCAATAATGTATTCAACCTCGTTAGCAACAACCCTTCAATGCCGAATCGAAAATAAACAGAAATAGATATAAAAAAAAATGAATTGGTTTTTAAGGCTAACGAATTTTTTATGCGTCGAAACGACGTTACTTTCCGATCCCCCTAATAGAACTGAAAAGCGCAACTTAAATTATAGAGATGTCTAAGCTGACGTTACTTCACTTACCTGTCCGCTGGAAATCCATCACTGATTAATCAGATAGAGATGCAACCAATATGAATAAACGTTTCTATTCGTATAGGAATACGAATCGTCCAATAGGAATAGTGCAAACGAAAATTGAATGAATGATAGTGGAATACTGAGCTCAGTTTCTGACTTAGACATCTCGATTCTCATCAAAGTTTAAAGATAGCTGCTGAGCTTGTCATCAACAGATAGCAAATACTAAACCGGAAAACTATAATATTTCGAGGCATTCCCACTGAAATATTCGCACAGATGTTTGTTGATTTGGTCCTTAAACTGCAACTGCATTGTTAAAACTTGTTTTGATTTGAAAATAATAGCCTTCTGTTATTTTTAGCACACCATCTCTTGACGAATATTTTAATTAATATTTAAATTCGATGGGACTAAATATTTTCATTTCTTACTCAGAGAGAAGCAAACGAAAAAAAAAATTAATCCATTTATAACAAAGTTGGCATGATTAAAATCAAGATTTAAATCATTTGATTTTTTTTATAAAAAAAATAGTCGATTGAAATTTTTTCAAAAATAATCATTACTTTAAACTTATTTTTAAAAACTGCTCATTATTTTTAATCTAAAATATTTATCATACAACATAGCTTATACTCTTTAAATTATGACTTCTTTTAAAGTCCGATATCATTGATAATGTCAAATTATTTAAAGAATTATGGAGGATGGATATAAACTATTAAATTCTAAAATAAACTTATGAATAATAAACAGGAACTCTATCGAAGTTTCTTGAATTTTTTAAATTATAATTTCTATGAGATGTTTGAAAAAAAATTTGGCGGTTACTATAAACATATTTCAATTGTACCCATTTATTTTCATTTAATTAATAAGAAGTGATTTTAAAACTTATTAAATTGTATAATTAGTGAATATCAATAATAAAGAAACACTTATTCTGGGCAGAGTAACATAAATATTTTTATCACCGATGTTTATTTAACGAAACTTCATTGAATACTTTTAACTGGATATCTAATTCACAAACTGCTTTCCTATCCTAAAAATTAATAAAGCTTATGAGCTAAAATATAAAAGCAAAAATTACTATTAAATATTATTATAAATTTTATAGCTTAATAATAAATATATTTTAAAAATTTTAGTCAGATATATTACGATTTTAGTTATTATATTATATTGGCTATTATATTAAATAAAATTAAGTATCCATAATACATTTCATCACATTCCTTGTTTGGTAAATGCAAAAAAAATGTTATCTGAATGAAATAAATCCAATTTAACTAAGAAATCCAATTTTTTTATTTATTCATTTTTTAAAAATCATGATTTTTGCTAAATCTGGCTTCAAGATACTACGCATGTAAACTGTGTTTACAATAACCGCCTTTCAAATATTTGCATAATATTAATGTTGATATGAAAACAGCAATTAATTGGATGCAAAACAAGTAGCAAACGTTAATGATAAAGCGTATAGTTTGGAAGAAGAAAAAAACTACTTTCAACTTTTAAAAACACACAAGGTTATTCAGTGGAATTTCTTTGCTGAATGTTCTGTGATAAATCGATAAAATAATGATAATCATGCTCCTTAGTTGGATTCTTCTCATGAAAGTAAAATATAATTATCTGCAGACTTTAAATAAGTATCAAAACATAAAATAGAAGCTTTTCTAAGTGACAAATGAATCTTTCCTCATTTATATCTTTAAATTATAAGATATAAATTGTTTCCATGGACTTGTTGCGAACTACTTGATAAATTATTCTGATGACTATGCGTAGTATAAAAATAAGAAAAAAAAGATTCAATCTACTTGTTACAAAAACGAAGACAAAAAAGCAACTAAAAATTCAGCTCTAAGTTTTTTAGAGCATAGAACTGCCTGTTTACTTCTATAGTTTTTCATTGAATTGGGTAAGATATTTTTACTCTGATAATATCAAGTTCTCCTTATACATAATCAACTTAGTGGAATTTTAATACATTATGTATAATACTTTTTCTGGAGTTTTTAAAAATACTTTATCAACTTGACAAAAATAGGATAAAAGTCCATTTTATAAAAGTTAGTCAATTAATTTATTTAAATTAGATGTTTATTTTGTCGTTATTGTTTACAGTATGTAAAATTGCTTTCATCATTCATATATGTTGTAGTTATTTATATTCATCTTATTACTATTTTTTAACTTCTTTTATTTTCTCTTTTTCAAACAAAAGCATCAAATATGTTAGTTTGTGTAAATAAAGAGATTGCAAAGTAAAATTTGCGTTTATTTATACTACCTACTAGTTCGTAATGTAGAAGTTATTGTTATAAATATAGAAACGAATGTGTATTAACAATAACTACAGATGATGCATTACATTAGATTATGGTTAAACATTACAAAAAATTCATCTCACATAAAACTCAGTCAGTCATGAGCAATATATTCAATGAATACAGCGTTTTTTCCATGCACACTTGCTAAACAGGGTTACATTTGACTTTAATACCAACAGTTAGTTTTATTTAGGTTATTTTTTTTTATTTTATTACAGTCGATGAATAGCTTACCTAATTTGTTGAGTTTACGACTATCAATGCTCAACTTTACGGCATTAAAATTTTGAGCCCAATCCAGAAGACAAGATCGATTGTTAGAAGTTTGCCTTCGTTGGAGGCTTTTTGATGGAACTACCCTGCATTTGCTTTGCACGGTGGGAAAACCGCGAAAACCTCCCACTGTTAGCCTGATGGCAGGAGAATTCTAACCCATAATCCGTCTACCACTGAGGATATTTTAGATTTACACTGTTTCGATGCGTGAATATTGAAGAAGTTGTATTCATTTATATTTATAACCGTCGTTGCATAGCCGTAACCTTGCAATTTTGAACCCAATCCAGAAGACAAGTAAACTCCTAGATCAGTATTCCCTGAGGTATCAATTGTTAAGGGAATATCGAAGACTTTGCAACCAGACAGATTTAACGTGCATTAGTCACCATTTACTACAAAGGGAGTCTTCTGCCGCCGGAGATTGAACCCGCGACCTCTTGGAAATGAGCCCAGTTCCCTACCAACCAGGCTATCCCAACCCTCAGCTTTATTCATTTTATTTCTCTTTTATATTTTATAACCGTCATTGAACAGCCGACCCAATTTTTGGGTTTACGACTGCTAATGTTCAACTTCATAACCTTGTAATTTTGAACCCAATCCAGAAGACAAGGGAACTCCTGTATCAAGTATTGGGAGAATTTTGCCTTCGTGGAGGACTTTTTGCTGGAACTAACCCGCATTTGCGCTACATGGCGAGGAAGACCACGAGAACCTTCACGGTTATACCGACGGCAAGGGGACTCTAACCCATGATCCGTCTACCACTGAGGATATTTCAAGTCAGCTCTGTGGTCGGTGCAAGCCGGATGCGGAATTCGTATCGACCAGTCATCGCCGAGATCGAACCCCGGTTCACCTCATTGGAAGGCGAACGCTTTATCCCCTGAGTCATCGCGGCTCCAGTTTTATTCTTTGAAGATTTTGTTCATTATCTATTATCGCGTGTAATATTCATCAAGTTTGCTGCAGAAAAGCAAAAAAAAAAAAAAACAAAAAAAAAATTGAACACCCCTGGACAACTTTTAATCTAATGAAGAATCTTTCCGACTCAATCTTTATGGTTCAAGGGAGTGACCTCAAATATGCTAATTAATTAATTAGAGCAGGTTATATTTCAAGTTACGAAATCAGACTTAAAAACGTATTTCCTCTGAATGAACATACTCTTTTTTTTCAATGAACTCTGTTTTCTTACCCCAAAATATAGGAGGTAGCCGCTGTCTGAAAAAATATGGTCCCTTTAGTTTGGTTAATAAAACTATCCTAAGTTTGTACCACATGATGTTAATTTTATTTTTCGCGTGTTTTGCCATATTTCGGAAAAATTTTAGGCGAATAGAAAACTTTTTGCACATAATTGTAAAAGCCATTTATCCATAGGTAATTCAGTGCAAAAAAATGACTTTCAGTAAATATTTATTATTTTTATTATTTTATATAAAATTAGTCGAAAATATTTTGAATTACAGTTACTGTTTTGCAGAATTTTATATAATGCAGTCAGGGCATCATGCAACATTTGAGCGAAATCGCTTGTATCGTATCTGAAAAATCGAATTTCAAAAATAGATTCCTTTAGAATTCGATTTTTTTAAGAACTTTTCGGCCGATTCCGCTCAATTTTTGTATTTTGCTATGTATAGCTTAATACTCTAATTACCCTCATAGCCTTAATACACTGGAAAAAAAATTTGATAACATTTTATTTACTTATAAAATTGTGTCGGTATATTTTTTTATCTTTGATGTTTTAATACAAAATTAACTTTATTTACTTTTCGGTAGACTTTTTTTCAACAATGAAACAAGAGAAAAGAAATTGTCAAACATGTGATTTTATCAGTGTGTGAAGAAATAATGGATAAGGCCTTAATTCAAAATCAAAAACATCCATTCAAGCAACCTATATGCATTAATAGATGGAAGCCAAAAATTTTATTTTTAATACTCTAAATTCCGTTATTTTTAAGTGGAGACTAAAAGTCAGGCAAAGAACTTCTCCCAACCTCTAAGCAGTAGGTTCTAAATTGAAAGTTCTTGAAAAACAGATACAGAGAAAAATTCAAACTTGGCGTATTATCAAGTAAAATTCGAGCCAATAAGCCAATGAAAATAGATTATGTATTTAAAACAAAATGGTGTAGATATAACAAAATTATGGCATACACTTATATGGCATGAGTTTTTAAGCTAAATAGGACAGTACATTAGAATTTCATTTACTGAACTATAGTTCCGTAAATTAGGATTTTAAGCTATACATTATTGCTTAAGCATTTTGTTTTCCCACGTTATTTCCATTTTCGATTTTCCATGGCATTTTACTTGCTTAAAACTGTAGAAGATCTTTCAAGATGTAGAAAAGCAATTTGTAAAGAGGAAAATATATTATTTTTTCACAAAGCTTTCATTGTTCGAAACTAAATGTGGTTAAACAAAAAAAAGGAAAATAGGTGGCTTACATTCATCTCTTCATTGAACACATAAGACTAAAATGAATAATAAAATAACATTGTTTGCTTATAAGAATAAAGAGGACTAAAGATTTTATCAGAACAATGCAAGTTTAAAAGAATAACTAAAAAAATTCTAAGCAATATATGTTAATGTCTTCTAAAGTTACATTTTTTTCACCTTCTCGAATGTTAAATGTACATGGGTTTCATCACGAATACAATGCCTAATTTTAACTCTTACTTTGACTGTAAAATCTACTAGTTTTACTATGTACTAATGGCATAATTTATGCTTATAATAGGGAAATTTCGCGATTTGGCATTACTTTCCGCACGCTCCCATGCGTAATATTTGAAGTAATTGCTCATGCTACCTTCAAGTGCGCATGCGTCAATTCAGGTAAAATACGCAGGCACCCGTGAAAAGTATCAAATTTATATAATAGAAATTAAGAGATTTCGTAAAAATCTGCAAATTAACAGCGCTAACGTAGTGGAATGTCATCTTAACTTTGACCACAAAATCAAAACAAGCATTTCAATGGTGGATATTTTGAAATTAAAACTTCTTCCAATGAAAATTTATAATTGAAGTGAATATGTCTGTAATTTCAAAAATGAATAAAATATTTAGTTTCTTATGGAACTTTTAAAATTATGCAACCATTATTTTAAACTAAAACCAATATAATTCAATTTTTAATTAAATTCACAAGATTCATTTTATCATTTTGTAATAACGAATCCTTCATCTTTATTTTGCGTTCTGATATATCTGCCATGATCTATATACTTTGATCTATCTGCCAATGTTGTTAATTCGAAGATAGAGAAAAACAATAGAACAGTGTGTTAGCATCGTTGTAAAACCATGCAAACAATATGTAAAGAAATCTAGGATAAAAAAATGAGATGAACAAGCACAAGTGCTTCAAATCTTACGTATGAGAGCATACAAATCTAGCGTAAATTTGCGAAATCTTGAGAATTGAATAAAAAAAATATTTAAATACTTTGTGCTCATACTCTTTTTTAATCCAAAATAAAATACTAAGTCATTATAATTGTTTTTATTTTAGAAATATGAAGAGATTGGTCAGTGTTCTATTGTCCATGCTTGCAATAAGCATTGAGGCCACATATTACGAAGATTGTGGATCAGTGTCTGGAACTGTAGAAAGCGTTGATGTTACTGGATGCAAGGAAGACTATCGTTGTGATCTTATAATGGGAGAAGAGCAAACTATCACGATAAAATTTAAATCAAAAGTACCGTCAAAATCGATTACAGCAAAGTGTTCAGCAATATTATTTAATGCCAGAAGAGTCAATATACCTTTAAACAATACGAACGGTTGCAAAAGTGGCATATCTTGCCCTGTACAGAAGGACAAAGATTATACTTACACGGAGACTTTAGAAATTCCGAGTCGTTTTCCAACTCTTTCTTTCGATGTTATTTATGAATTACTTGAAGAGAATAAAACAGATGTAGTTTGCGTTAAAATACCCAGTAAGTTAGAATCTAAAGAGGGTGGTACAGCAGAACCCCAACGACACATTGATGATTCCTTTTGGAGCAGGTTTATTCATAACTCAGTACCTCTGAATTGAAAAAAATTGCTAATACATTATTTTAAGCACATAAAGAGTTATAAAAAATTACATTATAAGATTAAAAATTTTATGAAAAAAATGGTTTGTTGCATTTCAACATTGTTAGAATTTTTATTCCAAAATTATGGCAAAATTACCGGTAGCTGTCTGTCCATCCAATTAACAGTAAATTTTGAGATAAAGAACGTTTTTACCTTTACGATTTTAAACCGCTTACAACAAGTATGGTTAAAAAGTCATGATTTCAAAACTATACGGTTTTTAACCATTTACAACGAGCAGGGTTCCAAAACCGTTAGCAAATTAACTGGACATTGCAGAGAGATTAGCAGCCTTAAGGTACTGTCATCCATGCGTTAAGGAGAGTATCGTATTCTAATAACCCAGGGTTATCAAATTGGGCATTGCAGGACACTAAAAACTCTTCATGAGTTGAAGGGAATGAGGAAATATTGAGATGGCAACTCCCCTGTTCAATTAGTCTTGTCTACAGATTATCCCTCTCAACTATATGTGGTACACGTCTTTCAGGAACTAAATTGCTTCATTAAGTGGGTTTAGTTGGTGTGATAAAATTTAAATTGTTTAACCGTATTAGGTGAAAACACTTAATATACGATTTTCTCACAGTTAACAGTTTAAATATCCTCGTATTTATGGTTATTTAATTACTTCGCTTGAATATGGAAACGTAACAACTAAATTAATTGCTATTTAGCTATTTTTTCCTAAAAATTTCGAACAATGTCAAACATTATGCAAAAGGGCAAAACATTGGATGTTTAATTTCTGCAACGTTACAAAAAACTGCATAAAGATACGTATTCAAAAGTTGCAATTCAATCAATTCAATTCATTCATTTCAATTCTAAAAGTTTCAATCTGAGTAATATTCTTGAAAGAACTTGAATTTAAAAAATCACCTCAGCGTCGCTTTATAGTAGAAAAAAATTAACAAAGTGTGCTAAGAGTAATGTTACAAGATTGCAATAATTGCCGACATTATCTTTCAAAATTCGATCGTGGAAATACTCATGATATTTGTGTTTGTTGCAGATATGCAAAAGAGCGACATAAAGGGTTTAAGATTCATTTTAGATTCTGCAGCCATCGAGTATCGATCACTTTCTCTGTCCATCGCTGATTTATTGGCTATCACTCTTATCACCTCCACTGTTAAAATAACATTTTTCCATTTGGTTTAGCAGAATGAGGGAGATTTTATGCGCAATGGCAAAACATTAAATATTTCATTTCTGGAACATTATATAAAAAAATAACATAAAGATACGGATTCGGATTCAAAAATTTCAATTCAATGCATCCATTTCTATTCTAAAAAAATCAATTTTAAAATTCGTGAAATAACTTCAATTTTTAAAATCAGCTCAGTAAGGGAATGTAATAGAAAAAAAAAGAAAAATATGCGTTAAGAGTAATGTTGAGAGAATGCAATAAATGCCGATATCGTCTTTCGAAATTCTCTTTTGAAAATACTTATGATATTTGTGTTTGCTGCAGCTATGCAACATAGTGGCATAAAAGGTTAATGATTCATTTTAGATTCTGAAGCCATCGAGTATCGATCGCCTTCTCTTCCCTATCGCTGATTTAGTGGCTATCACTCTTATCGCCTCCACTGTCAAAATAATATTTTCTTTTTCTTTTATAGAAAGAAGGAAATTTTTAAGCGTTAAGTTTGATAAATTTCATAACCTGAATATATTTTTATGAATAAGGACTATTTGCTTTGCCAATATACTATTCATTTTTTAAAATATATTATTTCTTTTGGTTCCATAACTGTTTTGTTGGCATTATTCATTTATAAAATTGAATACATTGTACATTTTTGATAAGGCACACATTATTTAACTGAAGCTTATACAACAGGAGTATACAGTTTATATTTTCTTACATTGTTCAGATTAAATACTTTTCATATTTTTATATGGTTCGTTAATAAAATTCAACTGATTATTTTTATCTCGTTAAATTGTTTAAAATTAAAATAAAATATATTTTTTGCATTTTAATTAAGAATATTAAAAATATGGCCTGTTTTATAGCATTGCTTATCAAAATATTAAACACATTTTTTAAAATTATTTTTTAGTTTATTTATAAATAAAATTTAAGTCATTGCTCTTTTTTGTTGTGCTTTTCCTTAATAAAATTAAACTTGTTGGGTTTTTTTTTACTATATGCATATAAGATTTTATTAAATAAATATTTCTTTTCTTACTATGTTTACCATTCATAAATTTTTGACTGTTTATTTTTCATGGCATTGTATATTAATCAAATTAATTAAAATTTCTTAATATTGCTAATTTATAAAATTTAATTTGACTCAATATCTACTTGTCATTACATTGTCAAATAACAAAATGAAATACGTTATTAAATGTTACTGTCTCAAACATGCTTTATACCCCTCCCCCATTCGCTTTCGACTGATTCCTTCCATAATATATATATACACCGATGAGCCATTACATTATAACCACCCTGCTAATAACATGTAGGACCACCTTCAGCCCTCAAAATTGCTAGCAACCGCCGTGGCATTGATTCCACAAGGTGCTGATAGGTAGTCTGAGATATCTGGTACCAAGCGCTCACCAACTGGTCCTGCAATTCCCTCACATTGCGAGGAGGTAGCGTGGCAGCACGAATTTGGTTTTCCAAGTAGGACCACAAATGCTCTATTGGATTAAGGTCAGGTGATTTTGGGGGTCAAGGCATGACTTGAAAGTCACTGGAATGTTCCTTGAACCAATCCATGACGATTCGACCCTTACGACATGGTGCATTATCCTGTTGGTGAACACCATCCCCCGCAGGAAAAACTGTTGCCATGAATGGGTGAACCTGGTCTGCAACTATGTTCAAGTAGCTTACAGACGTCAGGGATTGTTCTATAAGGATTACGGGTCCCAATGTGCTCCATGAAAACCTGGGTGAGCCGATTGTTATAGAAGGAGGGTGGTCATAATGTAATGGCTCTTCGGTGTATATATATATATATATATATATATATATATATATATATATATATATATATATAAGTTCATAACGAAGAATAAAACAAAGAAAAATAAAAGACATATGAAAAAGGGGGGGGGAAATAATAAGTAAAAAATAACAAACAACAGTTTATTAAAAATAATAATAAATAAAAAAAATTAAAAAAATTTAAAAAAAAAAAAAATCATGAAATGTTAATTAAAAAACCGGAAAAAAAGGATATAATCTTTTCTTCAGCCCACACGATTATATCCGCAAAACAGAGTGCTTTCTGATATTGTATCAATAAAGCCAAAGCTAAATAAATTAATACAATAGTGTGAGGAGCACTCAAAAAAATTTTTTAAAAAATAACAACAAATGAAAAAGGTCACAAAAAGTACAAATAAGTAAAAATAACATGTAAAAACAGATAATAAAATAAAATAAAAAGAAAAAACATTAAAAAGGGGAGACTATAAAGCGAGCAGCAAAATCAGTTCAACTTACATGGACGGATATTTTTCAAGAATGATTTAAAAATGTTTTCGCAGAAAGATTGCCAGATTACAAAATATGAAAACAAAAGATGAAAACAAAAGCGCAAATCGAGTGTAACAAGAGGGTTTTAAAGTGTCGTTCTTACTGCACTGTTGAAGTGATTTGTTATTCTGAGTTTTGATTTGTTAGTTACCAAGGATGGGCCCGAAATGGATGTGCGCAAGGTAATATTATACTGGATAATTTTAAAAATTGATCATAAATAGTTTTAGAAGATAGATGTTTATTTAAGAAAAAGTATAAAATAGAAAAGAGAAACATAAATTGCCTGTTTTGCAGATAATTTTAGCCGCGGATTTGCACGAAATGAATTAGTGCATAGAAAAATTATTTAAATTATCAAAGAAAGAATTCTCTCAATAGATAATTTTGACACGGATCTGCCCGAAATGGATTTGCACATGGAAAAATTAACAAAGAAAAAACCTAAGTAGATAATTTTAGCCACGGATTTGCCCGAAATGGATTTGCACATGGAAAATTGTATAAATTAATAAAGAAATTTTTAGCAAACAATTTTATCCACGGATTTGCCCGTAATGGATTTGCACATGGAAGTATAGATTAACAAAGAAAATTATTTAGTAAAGGAATTTTTAGTAAATAATTCTAACCACGGATTTGCCCGAAATGGATTTGCACATGGAAAAATTATACAAATTAACAAAGAAATAATTTTGGCAATGGATTTATCTGAAATGGATTTGCACATGGGAAAATCATAAAAATTAACAAAAAAATGTTTAATAAATATATCCACCAAAATATACGATTAATTCAATGATTTTATATAAAATTTTATTACATTAGTTGGGTATCCATTGTTTTTTATCAGATTTTGAAAGAGTTTATCGATTTGTTTTTTGGATAAATAAATATTACTACATATTCTTTTAATTCTGTTCATTTCATTAAAAGTGGTATTTAAATAGATGCTCCTAGAAACATTAGAATTCCAAGTAACTAGTTTATTAATATTAAAATTAAAATCATTTCTTTTATCGCATAAATCAACAAAGCAGATATTTTCAACTTTCATAATACCCAAATCCAAAAAATTGAAATTAATGTTATCATCATGATTACGAAGTAAGATTAATTCCTTAGGGTATATATCACTCAATAAAACAGTAAAGTCTAGGAAATTAAAGACAATTAAGTCATCAATATATCTAAAAACAAATTTAATACTAAGAGTAAAATTTTTTTCATAATAATGCAAAAATAAGTTAGCTAAGAGAGATGAATAATTAGATCCCTGTGGTATTCCATTAATTTGAAGAAAAATATCCCTTCCATTGTAAAGATAATTATTAAAAAGACAAAGATTAATCAGAATTTCCCAATAATCAAAATCGCAACAAAGGATATTTTTAAAATCATGGTAATAATTCAAAAGGACATCTTTTAGTTTAGAAAGGGGAATGCTATTGAAAAGATCCTGGAAATCAAAAGTCGCAATAGAATTAATTTTATTATGTTTAATGAAATCTAAAATCGGTTGATTATTAGTGACAATCCAAGAGAAACCTTCTTTAGTAATATAGTTAATAATCTTATTTAAGTAGTTAGAGAAAAGGGTGCCAGGTTTAGTTAAATAAGTATTAGAACCACATGTGATAGTTCTAAATTTTACTGGAATTTTATGAAATTTAGGACTGATAATTAAGTAAGGAAATTGTATATTACTAATTTTAATTTTTAATCTCTTGTAAAAAGCTAAAATTTTTTTAATGACAATATTATTATTGAAATTACTAGGTTCAAAATTTTTACTATTTTTTAATTCCATATTTAAAAGTTCAGCATAGAATTTTTTACAGAATATAGCATAATTATTGTTAGCTTTGTCTATGGGAGTAATTACAAAATTTTTTTGAAGTTGCTTAATTGATTGAACAATATTAGAAAAATTTGTTGAATTGTTATACTTATTTAAATTATCCTTATTATTGAAAATAAAGTTTTTAAAGTAATAATAAACTCCCCATTTCCATTCTGTTAGCATACCTAAAGGTAAAGAGAATCTATTTGATATCTTTAAACAAAAACTATTGAGATCATTAAGAAAGTATTTTAGAATCTTTTTGATTGATATACGGTAAATGGGTCTAAACTTTGTGCCTTTTAACATTAAATTCCTAAGTTCCAAGTTTTCTATAATATTTAAATTACCAGTAATAATATGTTTATGATGTTTATCAACAAAATCAAAATATTTATCCTCCTCACAGTGACATTCATAATCGGATATATTAATACTCCCTATATTTTTGCTTATATTATTATAGTTAAATATGGTTCTACCAAGAGATTTGTTATATTTAAAACTTTTAATAATGTTAAAATCTTTTAATGGAAATAAAGCTTTAAAATTTTCAAAAATGTTGTGAAATTTGATCTTATCGAAAATAGGATTTTGAAAGTTAATAACGAAATATAAATTATCTAAACTTTTCTTTTTATTAGGCAAAATTTTGCTCATTTTGGCTTTTATAAGATCGAAACAAAGAATTTTGAAATGTAAATTAAAGAAAGAAAAGTTAATAATAAGATCGTGGAACTTATATATTTCATAATTCTTAAGGGAGAAGACAAAATCTTTAATTGGTTTAATGCTATATTGTTTATTAAAGTCATTTTCCATATTAGAAAGAAATTTTATATTTAATTTGTCACTATTAAGAGAGTTTCTATTACTTCTTGAACCCCGTTTACCTCGATTAGTACGCTTGTCTTTAATATGAAAAAGTGAATAAGTTGATGAGTTATTGTAGTTAATCTGTGTATGTTGGAAGGAATCGTTTAGCCCATAAGGCAAAATTGTTTTATATAAAAGCATGTAGTAATTTTCTTTCTGTAGTCTTAAATCTAAATCCTCTATAATATCTAAGATATTAATTTTGACACTGTTAAATTTATGTACTCTAAAATGATTCAATTTCAAGTTATTGATAGTCTTATTACTGTTAATATCAGAACGGTGTTGATTAATTCGAATGTTAAGTGAGTTACTAGTTTGTCCAACATATTTCATATTACAGAGACCACAGGTTAACATATAAATAACATTTTTAATTTTACAAAAAGATTTGGAGCTAACGTTATAAAGAACAGTATGTTTTTTATCAATATTAGGGCAATATTATATTATATATATATATATATATATATATATATATATATATATATATATATATATATATATATATATATATATATATATATATATATATATATATATATATATATATATATATATATATATATATATATATATATATATATATGTAAATGTTTAAAAAAAAATTAATCTGTAATTATAGGAATTTAGCTACAGATAATTTAAACTATGTTTGTAATTGTGATGAATTTAAAGATACTCCTTTTTATGATAACTTCCATAAACACGTTATTACAGGGGATTTAGATATTATTGATAATGATAAAATTAAAAAATTTATGTCCTTAGGTTCAAAATTTAGACCATCTTTTCCAACTTCTAAAAACAAAGTTATTTCCATTTTTATTAAAAATCTCGATGATTTTATTTTAAAATTATCTTACAAACATAATTTCCCAATTGAAGGTTTCTTTGAATGGAGAGAGAATATCATTAAAGATTTTAAAATCAATATTAAAAGGGACAAATTAGTTTTTCATAAGGATTAAATTTTTAACGCTGTTCTAAGACAAGATATTAAAAATATTCAAAATAAATTTTGTATCACCACTGTTGATAAAGCTAGTAATAATTTTGCAATTATTTGAAAATTTTTTTACAAACAACTTCTTTCCAATGAACTTAATAGCAATATTACCTACAAAAAACTTAACACCAACAGTGATATTATTATTAATAAAATTAATGCTATCTATAAAAGACTTAAAATTAAACCAAATAATATTAACAATTTTCCTTTTCTTTTTGCCAATCCAAAATTCCATAAGACTCCAACCAAATTCAGGTTTATTGCAAGTGGCGTCAATAGTAACATGAAAAAAATCGGTATTTACTTTGAGAACATTCTTAAAAAAATTTATAACAAAATTAATAAACTTACTAAAAATAATAACTATTTAAATTGGAATATTAAAAATAGGTTTCAAAGGTTCATTCAGGTTTTAAATACACTAAAAACTTTAAAGAATGTTGATTCAATTCACTGTTTTGATTTCGAAAACCTATATACTTCCCTTCCAACAAATAAAATTCATGATGACCTTCTTCAAATTCATAACATGTTTAATCTCAGTGATATTATTAATGAAGATAACTGGAACTTTCTAGTGCATATTAACCTTAACAACAATTATATTCTTTTCAATGACCACCTTTTTCAACAAATTAATGGTATTCCCATGGGAAATAATTTTAGAACTAACATCTGCAAAATATCTTTTTCTACAAGAATATAGATTTGTAAAATCACATGTTAATCTTCCAATTAATTCTCTCTTTCTCAGATTCATTGATGATCTATTAGTTATTAATTTTAATGATTTCGATATTCTAGCAAAACATATTTATCCAAATGAATTAATTCTTAATAAAACAAATAATAGTAATTCTTCAGCAAATTTTTCAGATTTGACTCTTAATATTAATGCAGATAAAAATATTACATTTAAACTTTTTGACAAAAGAAATGATTTTAAATTTCCAGTTAAAAAAGGCATTGATTTTAACTCTAACTTAGCCAATAAGGTTTTTTCTAATATTATTGCCAATCAAATTCATAGATTTTACAGGAATAATTCTAACTATAACGAATTTTTATTAAATACTGATATATATAAAAACGATTTAATTAATAGCCATTTTCCTAGTTCATTTCTTAAATTCTATTTTAAAAATATTTAAAAAAAACTTGGTACATTAATTTTTAATTTTTATTTAATTTTTCTGTTTTAAGAATGAGCTCTGATTTTTTCAAGGTAGGAACTAACTATGATAAACTATTCCTAAAGCCACTGGACGGAATAGCTTGGATGTATGACCTTTTATACTGGATTAGTTAAATATTTTTTAGTTACTTTTTAATATTTATAGCCTTTTAAAATTAATATAATTTTAATTGTCCAGTATAATAAACAGTTTATTTATTTATTTATTATTTTTGTATAAGTGGAATGGGGTCTGGTTCGTTAAGAACCACCCCAAATGAATGCAGGTGAAACGTGTATATTTTTAAATTATGTAAGGTTGTATGAATGAAGAATAAAACCTATAAGCGGTTTTCTATTCCAGTGTGCAGGCTCTGATTTTTAAATAAGTCACCCTATGAAAGATGGATATGTGTATTCTGTAAAATTATGTAAGGATTTTTGAATGAAGGATAAAGTCTATAAACGGCTTTCTATCCAATTGTACAGACTGACTTTTAAATTAATTTCCCTATGAATGATTTTTTTCTTTTTAGTTTGCTAATTTAATCAATCCGTTAAACTTTATTATTATTATTTCAATTTTATTACATTTTTACTAATTGTTTCTCATGGATGGCAGCACTAATATTTTACATAAAAAATTCTTCTTCTTCCTCGATCAAATATATATATATATATATATATATATATATATATATATATATATATATATATATATATATATATATATATATATATATATATTAATTTTATTTTATTCGATTCAAGCTCTAAGCACAACTTCCAATATTTTACATCTTCGCGATTTTTGTTAACTGTTTTATTATTGTACTTTTAAACCTAAACCGCGTTTTAATTCACGACGGTAAGTTTGGTTTCATAATACATTTTTCTTTTATTTCATGATTTTTTACAACATAAGGTTTTTGCGATATCGACACATATAAAGAATAATTTTTATCTTAGGAAAATTATTCTTTATTCAGAAATATCGCATTTATAGCAATAGATGTGTCTTGATAACGACTATTTGCTTTTACCATTCTTGTTTCTCTACAATTTAGTTTTTTATTTTATTCATGTTTTTATTGTAATTTGTGTTATGTAAACTCATGTTTGTGAAAATTGCAACACCTTGAAGGACTAAAGCGAGTGAGCTGAAATTTTCAGGAAATGCAAAGTAGTGCATGATATGCAAATGATTAGAATTTCAGACCCGCAGCGCATGCGTATGCTGAGCAGCGCCCTCTGAACGGTGGATGGATTCTAATAAATAGATGGCTGTAGCTAGGCGTGTATGGTTATCGGTGGTTATCTGCTAGTGGTAAACATTAGCTTAGTCATTACTTATGCCTTTTCCACGAAAGATAGCGAGATTTAAACAACTTACGGAATTTAAACGGGGGAGAACCATTGGCCTTCGTGAAGCTGGATTGCCTTATCGTGCAGTAGCCGCTCGTGTGCAGCGTAACAGCAGCACAGTGATGCGTGTTTGAAGGCAGTGGATGGACGAGTGTCGGACAACTCGGAAATCTGGGAGTGGACCCCGAAATGCCACGTTGCCTCGCGATGATAGACGCCTGTTCCGCGTTGCGCTAACGGACCATGCGGCTCCCTCTAGACAACAGGCAGCACGGTGGTCAATAGCTACAGGTGTTTCATTGTGTGCTTCATCAATTCGTCGACGTCTGCTGCAGCGTGGACTGCGCGCAAGGACTCCTTTATACAGGATCCTCCTCATGCTGAACCATCAAAGCCTGCAGCTACAATGGGCCATTCAGCATACTGACTGCCGTGCTGATTGGCAGCGTGTCGTGTTTTCTGATGAATCCCGCTTTAATTTGTGGTACCATGAAGGCCGCATTCCTGTTAGACACTATGCCGGTGAACGCCACCTTCCGGAGTGCATTATCGAACGCCACAGTGGACGAACACCCGGAGTTATGCTCTGGGGTGCCATAGCATATAATGGACGATCTCAATTCCTACGAATTGTGGGTAATCTGGACAGCAACCGGTTTATCAGTCAAGTTCTACATCCCCAATCTGTTCCCCTCCTACAAGCCTTGCCAGGCGCTGTATTTCAACAGGACAATACCGCCAATTTATATAAATTAAACTGCTTAGGATTCTGTTTTTTATTCCTAATATTTTAATGATAGCATCAGTGATTTTAGTTATTTTATAACTCTCATTATAAAAGGAAATTAATTTTTTGCACGCTGTCTAATAATTAATTCGTAGTTGTTGTCTAATATCTAACATACGAATTTACTTGAAAGTGGTACCATAAATGAACTACGTTAACAAACTTGTATTCTGAAAGTTTTATAAAACCTCGTGTTCAGATTGTTTATAGTTATGCTTTTAAAGTGTCACTCTGTAAAACTAAATGATTTGAAATCAACGGTTTTTGAAATAACAATAAAAAAGTTTTGTACAGAGGAACAAAATAAATAGATAAAAAATATTCATTTGTTTAGAAGAAACGTAAAAACTTATCATATTATTAGAGCGACAATGATGTTTGATTAGTTTTGGTATACTTAGAATTAAAAAAAATAAGCTGTGCACTAAAAGGTGAAGTTAATAGAGAAGTTGTACAAATAATTTTGGAGAAGCGTAAGAATTCTCCATGCAATTACTGAAGCCAATGACGTTTAATTAATTTTTGTAATAAATTAGAGTTGAAATAAAATAAAAGTTACGAATTAAAAATCAAAGTTATAAAAAATTTTACTTATTAGTTTACGGAAAGCGTAAAAAATCGCCATACTATTATTAGCGTCAGTGCTTCCTAATTAGTTTTTTGTTATACTTACTGATTGAAGTAAAAAAATAGAAACAAAATTAATGAAGGAATGGTATTAATCATTTAAGAGAAGCGTAAAAAATCGTCAAACTATCACACCAATTATTCTTCATTAATTTTGGCAATAGGAACTAATTGAGATAAAAGCTGTGTACTATAAAGTGAAATTATTGGTAAAATTGTTTGAATTCGTGTAGGAGAAACGTAAAAAATCACTATCCTACTAATGACGCCAATGATGCCTTAATTAGTTTAAGGAATAGACGCTATTTGTGTATGGCACTTAGTGCTGTTTCAATATGTTAGAAATATACTAATTTATGTACACTATCTTATATTATATTAGTTTATTTGGTATACATACAGGAGAAAATTGCTCGCTTGAAGTAAATTCGAGAGTTGATCTGCAGCAACATCATCATGTCAAGTAAATACAACGTGTTTTGTTTAATAATGTTAATCCAGCAGGACGAGCATATTAGATTTTTTTTTTAAATGGAAATATTTTAGCTTTATTACTTTGTGTTGGTATATGTCTTTCAGCTTCGTACATGACCTCATAATGTTGTTCAGTATGGATTTATTGATAATTATCTTGTTTTTTTTTGCTTCATACGAAAAACAAGTGTTCAGTCAGATAATAATAATACCATTTTTATCAGTTAAAGTATTCATTGAATTGATTTTAAAAAGTTCATCTTTAATTCCTGTAATAGTATTAAAAGTTAAATAAAAGTTCAGTTATAAAAAGAGCATTTATTAAATTTATTAAAATATCAGAAGTAGGGGAAAAAGGAGTACCGAGGTAGACTTTTAATCCATTAAGCTTCTCATTATTGAGAAGACCCATCGTACGTCATATACAGTTTTAATATAGACAATTAATATGATGATGCACAGTCTTAGTATTTCAATATGTAGTTTATGCGTAAAACATATTTTAGATTATTTTATTTCTTACATATATCTGGTTTATGTATTTTTTTTATAAATAAATCATTTATCATTTGACATTTAACATTTTTTGTTTTCTAAATGAAGAAACTATAGCTTTAAAAAGACGTTTTTTCAGCAATAATTGGCTGGAAATTATTAATAGAATAGAATTGAAATATTCATGATAAGGACAGCTGTTTATAAATTTAAATACGAAGCTAAGAAACAAAATAAGAGTTTTAGGGTAAATCAATATTATGCAAAAACGCATGAAAATGTTGATCGGTTTTAACTCATATGACTATGAAATTGACCCATACACACTCATGAACAAAAAAATTAGCTCACCAAGAAGGAATCGTCAAAATGAAACCCAAATTTTACATAAATAATTAATACTTTGATGTAAGCAAATGATTAGAAAATCAAAGATTATCGTTTTTCTTTGATTTTCTAATCATTTACTTCTATCAAAATAGTAATTACGTATGTAAAATTTCGTTTCATTTTGACGACTCCTTCTTGGTGAGCTAATTTTTTTTTCCATGAGTGTATATGATGCAGGAATATCAGGGTTTTGTTCTTTCTATCAAATATATTTTTTTGATTAATTCATAACTCAATACTTTCAACATATCTGATGGCGGATAGACTGGAATGATTCATGCTTTAATAGAATTGCACACAAACGTAGTAGGAAAACTATTCTTGACTACATGTAAATTCTGCAATATTGCTAATGGTTCAATATATACTCTGTTTATCTCTGTAACTTCCATAAGAATACTAATTTATGCTAAAATTCCGAATTTTAAGTTACTTTATGAACGTTGAGTACACATTTAAAATGATACTCACTCAAATTGTATTTACAAAAAAAAAATCATAAATATTAAAAATTCAATATCATTTCAAACACTAATACACAGAAGATGGTTTACACAACTTTAGCAGTTATCAAAGCACACACAATATTATTACTATTGTCATCTTTTAACTGAAACTTCACATTGACGTTAGTTGGTGGGTAATAACTTTGTATTTGTATGGATTTCTGGTAAGTATAAGATTGACCAATTATGATTGGGCAAGTCACTCCACTTTGGCAACCATCCATGTTGTCTAACGGAAAGGGTATTTCCACTCCATATAACTGCCCCATCACGGAAGCTGTCACTGTATTAGAATCTGTAGCTGACTTAAATTGGATTGCAATATCTGCTGTACTTCCTCTTCTTAAAGTACACACATTCAATGAATCTAAGCATCCTGATATTGTGAGACTTTCGATAGCCCCCGTTCTTGAACCACAATCTTTGTAGTAATTAGCTCCAGGACTTACCATCATCGCCATCATCACAGGGTAATAAACATAAGCCATGGCAACCTGCAAAGAGAACACATCAAAAAAAAATTTTATACAAGGTTTTCTGAAACTGCTTAGATGAAATTGCATGAGTAATTTTGACAATCAATGCAAATAAATTTGAACAAATGCACTCTCAGAAATAAAACTCTCACTTTAGATGATTCATCAATACTCGAGACGTGCTTCGTAATTTTTGAGAATCACTCCGTCATCGAAATCACGTGCTTTGTGACGAAACGCAAATTCTCAAATGTATGACGAAAGTGTTTCCTCGACTCGAAATCTTATTGTAGTGCTGTGCGGGACATTGTTAACTTGAATGACGAAACTAAAATGAAGACTAGACGATTAAAAATAAAGTGACGAAATAATCCGATGTCCGCGTACCATGAAAACCCCGTTTCGAGCATAGGTATAATTTATCTTTCTGTTCTATCTGTCATTCTCGTGTCGTTGGGACGACATTGATTCACCTATATGGTTCCCACGATAAAGTGATTATTAGGTAAGGAAAAAAAAAGGGCACAATTTTTTTTAAAAAATTGAATGACGAATTATTTGTTTAATTTTGACGAAATTCGTTTCCTAGAATAAGTAATGATAGACATTTCATCACTCTGACAAATTGTTTGTGAGGAATATATGCCAGGAATAGTTCTAAAATATAAAATTCAATGCAAAATATAAATGCAAATAGTTCTAAAACAAGAAGTTTATACAAGGCTGACTGCTACTTATCAGGATGTCTCAATATACTCAAATGGACTTCACATAAGCAATGTAACTCCTGGTAAATGGGAAACGTCCTCTATGTAAACGATGATTGACGCTGTCTTCTACGCTTAGTTAATATTTCCGGATATATCTGATCAAAGTCAATTTATGAAATGTAGCAATTGTTTTAAAAGAAAACATGGTTTATCATGTTTCTTAGAAGTAAAAGTTAATTGCATTTTGTCTCCCTAAATTATTTGTAAATTTACTACCAGCACTCAGGCAGTAGCCATTATCAAATTACAAAAGTAATTACAATCTAGCTTTTGAGTTGCAGAATGTTTTGGAATTATTTAGCAAAATGTTAAAGAGAAAATAACTGAAAAATAATTATTACAAGAATTCTTTACCCAATTGTAGTGGTTCCTGTTTCTGCGAACTTTAAAAAAGCGTCAGATACTGCATGACCTATCAACACACGCATAGGCTTTTTGTTAAATGTGGTTAAGAACTTAATTAACACCACTTTTTCATTCAATCAAATGAAATAAAAGAAATAGCAATTGTTAACTATTATGTTCGCTTCACCTTTTTTGAAGGAAATGGGGGTAATTTGAAGGAGAGAATTGAATTTCTTCTAGATAGGCAAGTGATATAGTGTTTCTGGTGTTTTTTCTCATTTACGCTGAATCGACTGAGACCAATCATGAAACTATCGGACTAATAGTTTAGAAGTTATAAGGGTTGTATGAACAAAAAGTACTAATTTATGCTTGTACCTATTTACTGGTATAACAATTGAACAAGAAAAAATACATTGGAAATAATACCTCACTTGTTGCATAACAATGTAAAATGGGTTAATAAATGCAAGTACAAAATTGTACTTTTTGTAAATGAAACGCTTATAACTTCTAAAATATTATTTTGATCGTTTCAAAATTGGTTTCATTCAATTTAACATGAAAACTTACTTCAGAAACAATACCTTACATTCTGATAGCTCCTATATAGTAATGTAAAATGCGTAAATAAGAGCTACTAGTACATATATGTACAAAAGAAGTCATTTTTAAGCATTAAAACCCTTGCAACATATAAAAGTTTCGTTTTATTGACTCTGTGTAGTCTCATTTGATTAAGCATAAAAAATACATAAGAAACAATGCCTCACTTGTTTCGATAGATAAGTTAGATGCATAAATACCTACAAATACAAAATTGTGCGTTTTTGTGCATAAAAACCTTATAACCTCAAAATTATTGGTCCGGTCCTCTTATGATTGATCTCTTTCAATTCAGCATAAAAAGTACACTAGAAATAAAACATCTCCTACTTGTTTAAATAATAATTTTCTCTCCAAATCATCTCAATTTCCGTTTTAAAAAAGTGTGATACGTACAGGGGAAAGTAGTGTAGTTTGCAACCTTTTTTGTTTTATAATGTTTTAATGTATATAATGATATATGTTATAATGTTTCATAATGTTTCTTTATAATGTTTTTATAGTATCCCCCTAATGTATTATAGTGTTTCTTTGCATTTTATAATGACATACAAAGCATTCTGTTTAAAAAAAAAATTCGATGCTATAATTACTTAACTTTAACCGATATATATATATATATATATATATATATATATATATATATATATATATATATATATATATATATATATATATATATATATATAACATTAACTTTTATAATAATGTTCAATGATAATCATAAACTAATGCTGAAAATTGCACATACTCCATAAAAAAATCTCCTATTTCAAAAAAAGTAATTTTTTTTTATTTGTTTGTTTTTGGAGGAAACAGACTTATACAATTTTTGAAAAAGGCTCCCTTCTTCTATAATTCGACAAGATCAAAACTTAAACCCACAATATGAATACTATATTATACATATTTTTGGATATTACAAACTTATAGTGTGCTTTGTAGTGGTGTGTAGATTAATGTGATACATATACAACACAGAATTTGCCTTTTTACTCGTATACTTGATGATTTCTTCAAGTTTCATTTAATTTCTTGAAAATTTAACAGCATATTTCATGTTAATGAAATTCTTATTTATGTAGGTTTTTTTAATTCGTTTATAGTTTTTGATTACTTAAATGTTTGAAACTTTTTAGAGCGTTTATAATTTATTAAAAAATAAAAACTTGAATGTGAAACGGAAATTGCATTAATAGGTAAGATTTGGTTAGCCGGACTCAAAGGAAATGTAACAATTTCTTTATTTAATTTTTTTACTTAATTTAATTTTCATATGTTTTAAAAATAAATTAAATTAAATTAATTAAAAAATAAAGTTGGTGATGGTCTACATTTTTGGTCTTTTTATTCTTCTTGCTTACCGAAAAATACCAATTAATTTTTCTTCACTGAATGCTTCCTTTATTAATGACCGATTTGAAATTCTTGAATAATGTTTTGTTTATTATTGTATAAATATGATAAAATTATATAGAAAACTACTTAGACCTACCTCAAAACTTGATTTTTTCAGGTAGGATTTAGATATGATCGACCCTGCCGGCGTTTATAGCAACATTAGTTATTTCGATAATTACATTTAAATTTATTCAAAAGCATACATAATAATATTATTATATATTTCACAAATTCACATGAAAAACAGGGAGTAAATCTTATTGAAATACTGTTGTGTAGGGCAGTTTTAAAATTAAATGTAAAAATGTCGAAATGTTAAGCTCACAATTTATTTATGTATTTAAGAAAAAAAATTCGATACATTAAAACAACAATTTACAATTATGAAAACAATATGCATATAAAATTATTTCCACAGATATAAATTTTATAATCTTTAATTTTAAAATACAGTTATCATAGTAATATATGGTGAAAGAAAACAACTTACTCACTCAGACTATTTGCTTCTTCTTATGGCCAATAACACAGATAGGAAAATATAAAATGCTTTCAATAGTCATCGAGTTCAAGGCAGAATAATTGGGGAAAAAATGCGAATCATTGTAAGCCATCGTGTCATGCTAGGGAAATATATTTTGATATAAAAGTGTTTTTTTATCAGAAACAGAAGCAAAGGAATAATTTTAATGATATCGGTTGAATAGATCGTAAAAGTTTTGATGCGTATCACCACTTTCGCCTGAAATCGTGCGTCAAAAATATCAAAATATTTATAATGACGAGGTCTAACCTGAAAATAAAACAAAACAATATGCTTATTTCAATAAATTCAACTACAGTGCGTTATTTGCTGACTCAGAATGCTTTTTTAAAAAACAATGAAAAATAAGTTTAATTTAATATGGCTGAAAATAAAAACAAAAATTATTAATCAAAATTTCTTGTTTTCGAAGTAGAATACAATATTTTGTGAAGAGCGTACCTTTCTTCAACTACTCTTCGGGACTTCAAATAAAAGTTTATCATTATTACAATCATTTAAAATCATTTACCGGATTAAATAAGATTATAAAATCTGTTGCAATCCCATTTTAACGCAACCGTATCTCCACTATTTGAATCACTGTGTATTACACCAGTAAAATAATTGAATCGATGAGTCCGAAAACTAATCACCTCCCTTTTTTTTTAAAAAAAAATTGAGATTCTAGCATTTTTAAGCTTATCTGCCGTAGATACATAAACTGTAAATTTCAATTTCGTTCGAAAACACGCCATGTCTAAGAAATGACGTGTTTTCGAACTAAATGGCAGGGATAAAAGCAACTATGAAATGTAAAGGAGGTCACTACAAATAATATGATATTTGATTTTAAAAGCTGGAGGCCGGAGCATTGTAAGAAAAATGTGTTGCCATAAGGCTTTTATAGAAAAGCAAGAAAGAAGAAAACAGCAGTTTCAGGAGTCGCTTTATAGCAAATATACAAATAAAAGCAATACATCTGGGGAAGTTGAAATATCTCCTTTCATTGGTGCTTTATTCAAATTTATATCTCTGTTCAAAAAAGTACCTAGAAAGTGGGCCCTTAACTAATTAAAGACCCTTATTTTCAAAAAAATTGCGAAAAACCACAAGAAAATTGCAGACATTAAAAAAGTTTTTAAAATATAAGCCAAATGTGCTTTTGTCTTTACATGAAGAAATTTTTCAGTGGCTTAACGCAGATAGCAATAATCAAAAAGCAATATATGAATTTTCGTAAAAACTCAGGAATATATAGTCTAAGACTAAAGTAAAGTCTTTATTTAATTTCTAAATCACAAATTTGTAATATTTTCGCTAGTTAAAAATAATGTATAGTATGTCTAAAAACCTGTCAACTTCAAGATCCAATTATTTTCTAAATTAAAGTATTAAGTGATGTTATCGTGCAATTGCAATACAATATTTCATAATCAGCATATTTTAATTTTAAAAAAAAGAAGAATGCACTATATATCAGACTGGTAATAAACTATTCAGTTTTTTGTCTCCACTATAAATTTAGTTTTGTTGTAAATGACCTATTTTCGAACTCGTTGATTCAATTATATCTTCAAATATTTTTTACATAACATCGCCTAAACCAGTTATTTTACAAGTTAAGTGACTAATTACAATTAAACATTCATTTACTATCTGAATAACATTAACTGGTCAAAAAAATAAACAAGAAATTTATATTTTCTTTGAATCGTGTAATTTTTCCAAAAAAATCTCCAAAACATTTCGGAGGTTGGCACCTATTATTAGCAGTTACCTGCAAACAATATATAACACTGTTCTGCATTGTTTTTGTTTTTTAATTTAAGTGTATATACACTCAAAAGTATCAGTTTAAACAAATCATTCTTTGTCGCCATAAAACTGAATTCAAACGAAAAACCTTTTAAAGAAATTAAAATTCAATAAAATCAACTTATATACCGGTAAGGATCATTATGAACACTCCTAATACGTATTGTTCTAATCCTTTCAGAGACTGAAGCAATAGAATTATGCACATTATGGGCAAAATCAAATATTTATTTGAGAAAGAACAAAAAGGTTTTCAAACTCTGATGAATCCTTATTTAGGTCAAAGCAATTGAAAGTCTAATTGAATTATTCTGAAACCATTTTATTTCAGTTTGAAAGGTTTCAAGGAAAAAAAAGTTGTGATTCGTTCCTTTTGAAATAATGAAACTAGTTTTGGTAGATTGTTAGCCCTGTTTTGCTTATCCAGATTTCAAGAATGATTGACCAAAGAATGGACCCTTTCCTGCACAACTTAAATTATACTGCTTAATGCTTATAGTTTAATTATATATTCATACATATATAAATTATAACTTTAACATAAATTCTAAGAAAATTATGTTAAGGGTGGTACTTACGGAACACCTTGAATATACACAGCCGTTGTGTTACTTAATTAAACAGTAGAGCAAATATTTCAATTATCGTTAAAGAAAAATGAAAATATGCATTACAATGGAACCTCAAATTACAAAAAAAAATATAACAGTTGTGCAGTCTGTGAAAAAAACCTTAACATTGACTGTGAAAAAAACCTTATTCATTGTTAGAACATGAAATTGGGGCATCTTTTATTCCATCTCTAAAGGTTGTACTGCGCAACTGAAATATGTTTACCTGGACAAATAAAGTATAGAATCGAATGTTTTTTTTATGCTGAACTAGTGAAACTGACTCTAAATTGATAAAACTAATAGTTTAGAAGTTTTCAATGTTCTAAGTCTTAAAAAAGCAAAGTCTTGTGCTATCTAAGACATTGCTATCTAAGACATTGCTATCTAAGAAGATAAAATATTGTTTCCTCTGTACTTTTTATGTATAATTAAATTAGAGTTAAATAAAATAAAACATATTAATTGAATTGTTTAAACGTTATAAAGGCTTTTATGAACGAAAAGGCTTAAGGGTTATGAATGCTTTTATGAACCACCCCATTATTGTGTCTATCTGTATTCTGAACAACACAAATGTATATATTTATGACGAGATTATAATAAGTGTCGCCATTTAATTTACATTAATTTTTGAAAAATCTTTAATGTACTAGAAAATGCATACAATACTGTCAACATTTGGAACGTTTTAAAAGATTAAAATATTATCGAAAATCTAAGGTTCCATTAAGGGATTAGATAGACAAATCTTCGTTTACAAAACTTTGTTTAAAAACTTACACGAAATTACAAATTTGAAATTCCCTAATCATAATTGCTTCACTCAATAAAGCAGATTATAAAACCAATTTTCGGAAAATATATTTGTTTTCTTAAATTATTTACCTACTTTCCTAACAAGTTTTAAAGTATTATAGATTATTTTAAAAGCTGAGCTTTTAGCTTTACTTCATTACAACATCTCAGAAAATTATTTTTTAAAAATTATATATCATCATATATGAATTTTAGATTGTGGAAAAAATTTTGCAACAAATAAGAAATCAAATGTTTTGATAGTCTTAATTCCATAAAATGGTGTATACCTCTATGTACGAGTCTTACTTTTTTACTTTAAACCCTATTACATTTCACAAGAATAAATCAATTGTTTATTTTATTTAATGCTAGTATTTACTTATTATAAAGAAATATTTGATCACATAACTTTGCATCTTAAATTATATATCATTGTATAAATTGTAAAAGAAATAATATACCTTTTTTTATTTACTTTGAGTATATACTAAGGAAATAAAAAATTACATTGCAAAGTCTTAATAGGTTACAACACATTTATTTTCAAGCTGCTTTGTTTACACCATGACAATTTATGATCCATATACTATGAAATTCTTAATTTTGAAAATACAAATTAATATTTGAAAAATTTAATAATTTTTAAGAAGTTATATTTTTGTAATTCATATACAATACAGTTCTAACCACACTGAGATAGATAACCACATTGGTATATTTTTACACTGAGAAAATAAGTATGATCAAAAGCAGCAGGATATGGTAAATTCAACATGTTTCTGGTTTTAAGGGAGATCAAAAAAGTTCTGAAACTTTTACCGAATTGCTGTGGCAATGATTTGCCAAAGTTAACAATAAAATATAGTTTCATAATATGTAATAAAATTTTGTAAATGTGATAAATATTTTGATTTTATCATGATATCTAATAGCAAAAAATAAAAACTATGTATTCAGTTAAATTTACTTTTCATTCCTTTATTTTTTGCTATATTAGTGGTAATAAAAACTATAATTTTGAAAATCGGAATTTCCTGTAAGCCGCTATCCCAAAAGCGAAAAAATTATCAAATGAATGATTTAACGAAAAAATTATCAAATGAATGATTTTTGTTTTTTATTAACTAGAATAATGTTATTTTTTTACCAGAAATGCCTTTAACCACACAGCTCAGAAATTTCACCAGATTTTTTTTTCGTCGTGTACCGAAGCATGGAAATCAAATGCTGCATTAAATTGAATTAAGTTTTTGTTTTGTTTTGGTTATGCTATTCTCTTTTAGACAATAAATTTCTTACTTATTAAATGTTTAGTTACCGTCAAATGTATAAATAAAATAAATTTTTATATTATACGAAAATAATAAAATGAAGCTTATTAATTTCATTTATAAATATTATTGTATTTATTAACCAATATGTAAAAATTTCATTAAAATAAATCTACTTAATTTTACTGGGAATCAAGACACAAACAAGATCATTTCCATTTTGATCTTTGAGTTCATATTTAATATCGACCATCACACTTGGATAAGATTTTAAGACTTTAACTGAATTTTGATAAGTGTAAGAATTTCCACTTCTGATTGGACAAGAAATACCACTACTGCAACCATTAGAGTTTTGCAAAGTAAAGGGCATAGGAACGTGAAAAACTATGCCATGCACAACAGCTTTTACAGAATTCGAATCAACATTTGACCGAAAGTTTATTGTTATTTCTGCTCCACTGCCTTTGATCAACGTACAAAGTGAGTCTGAGTCTGAACATCCTTTTACAGAAACTCCATTTACTATACCATCCTTCGAACCACAATCTTTATAATGTGATGCGAATGTAGTTGAAAGAATTGCGAGAAAGATTGCAGTTGCCAGGTGAGTCATTTCAATCTGAAAAAGGGAAGAAAAGATAATATTGTCAAGTAATAATAGATAAAGTTTTTGCAATTTGCATATGAGCATCCAATATTCCAATACTCAGGATAATCCGTATTTACCACACTTAATGCGCATTTTTATAAGTCATGTTGGCTCAGTTATTAAAGACACATAGCTGTCATTGAGAAAGATTGAGGCTTAGATCCTCAGTGGTAGCTTAAAGCTCACTCGGTCTCAGATCGAGGACTACTAGCATGTCTGAGAAATAAAGGTGATTTGAGAAGAATGCTGATTCCATTGTCGTAACCATGCCATTAGTAACGAAATTGTAGAATCTTGATTTCAGTGACCCCACTCCTGCCACACAGCGAGTTATTCCGGGAAATCTTATATAAACATATATTTTTATTTATTTTGTAAAAATTGTAGCAAAAAAAGTAAGCACTAAATTTTCCGAATCACTAGTAAGAAAAGTTGGATGAAAAAATCAAAACCAGTTTGACTTTTCAAGAAAAGTAGGAAGTGTGTTTTTGAAATTAACCTTTCAACTCTTCTTTACTGCTGCTTTTCTTTAGTAATGAAGCAATGGCTCAGGTTTGTATATTTTAGTCTCTATTTCCTCTATAGTAATTCGTTAAATATCCATATTTCATACGTTTGTTCTTTGTTTAGGTATTATTCGGCGACCCAATTATGAAAACTTTTTTTCAGCTTTATATTTGGTTAAGATTTTAGAAATACGTATTAATAGCAGTGATTGCGTTAAAGTTTGCATTAAAGTTTGCTAATGTAACAAATATAGGATTAAATAGAACAGCAGTATGTGGTTCTAAAAATTATAGATATTCCTTTATACTATTTCGTCAATGAGCACATTTAAGAGAATTGACCTAAACGCATAAATGAAACTTAGATAAATGAAAATGATTCAACCAAATTTATATTTATTTCCCACCTACTGTATTATGTATATTTATGACCATTTGCTCGCTTAATTAACAACATTCAGCATTAGCAAAAAATTGTGTTGTGTCATCATTGTAATTGTAAAATTTCATATATTTAATTGTATACTTACAAAAGTGATTAACATGACCATCAACCTCGAAATTTCCTTTTTTTTAAATATCAATTAACAATTTTTTTTTTGCTCTATGCCAATTCCAATTATTTTCCAATTTGAGTTCAGTATTTTCTCCTTCAGTATGAGTTTAAAGTTTAACAAAAAAGTTGATACCATCAAAATAACACTTTAAAAATAAACGTGAATTAAAAATACACTTTTATTAAATTAAATAAAAGCGTATTTTTAATTCACGTTTATTTTTATAGCGTTATTTTGATGATAAATAAAATAAAATATAAAATAATTTAATATATGTATTTTTACTATAATTTTGTAAAATCAACTACGAAACAATCCTAATTAAAGTCAATTACTGTTCCATTTATTGTTTATAAACCTTTATATAGTGTAAGGTTTATTCAAGTTTTTTGCAATTTTTTAATTTTTGCGCCAACTTTGCTTTTTCTTTATTTATTTTAATATAAAATGCAGATTGATGTTTTGAAAGGTACTGTAAAAATAAAACATCTAAAAGAATTCATTGCTAACATACATACACATTTCACTGTTAAAGTTATTAGTTTATTTGAATCACAATGTAGAGTTCTTAAATATTTTTGAGACATTATAATCATATTCATTTTCATATATACATTTATATTACATTTGAATTGTACCTTGAATATATAAATTTTTAATTTTAACCTGTTGGAATATTTTTAGAGAATTAATTTAAAACTCGTCTATTTTCTGGCTTAGAAATGCACTCAATTTTACAGATCTGCTCATCAATCTGCAATGATCCCTTGCGGGAAATTACGAGGAATAATTTATTTTCGAGGTTTAATACTTCTCAAATTGCCTCCATTTCTTGATATGAAATAAATAAACGATCTTAGTTTTCCCTAAGTGATACCTAATTTAGTCAGATTACTCAGCAGCAAATTTGTCAAATAAAAATTTTTCCCCCAAACATTGTACTAGAATGAGTACTAGAATGTACTCATGAGGTTTCAAACGATTTGAAAAAATGTTATAGAGAAACAAACTAGTTAAAAAAAATCAAAACAAAAAGTAATATTTTTAAAAACTACGTTTTTGTAGTGGAGAATAATAATTAAAAACAAAGATTTGAAAAACGAAAAACGTGCATGAAATACATAACATGAAATACATAACAGTAATGTTATATTAGTGTGCATGTGTGCTCATGAGAATATGTGTATGTATATCTGTAATTGTAATTGTATCTGAATATGGATGTGGAATATGTTTGTGCATATGCATGTGTATGACGATGTATATGTGGATGTGGATGTGTATGTGCATGTGTATGAATAGGAAAATGTGTATATGTATGTATATGTACTGTTATGTACTTCATGCGCACCACGGTTTTCGTTTTTCAAATTTTTGTTTTTTTAATTATTATTCTCCACTACAAAAGCGTGGATTTTAAAAATATTACTTTTTATTTAGATTTTTCTTTTTTGTACTCAGTTCCAAAATCTCAATTTTTTCACTCACTGTACACGAAACTTTTCAACTGACATATGACACTAATTTGAAATAATCGAATCGACAACAAAAGACAATTGCGAAAATATTATTTTTTTTTTAATTTTAAATTTATTTTACTTCGTATGTCTTCTTTCTCTTCATTTTCGTGCATTGTCATCCAATTCTGAACTATGTGCCAAATTTGAAGTCTGTAGCTAGTCGGGAAGTTAGTTTGAAATCGATTACAAAATTCCACCCGAACAGACATACACGAAGGCAAATTGATATAAACGTGGTAATAAAATATCTAATTCTTTCAGATTTATTTTATATTTAACAATTAATAGTATTTCATAAGATTTATTTATTGAGAGCAAGAGAAGAGAAAAAAGAATTGTTATGCCCAAAAAAATAGTGTTAAGTTTTAAAATGTTTGAAAATTAAAATATTTTTGACATATAATTTTTTTAACATTACAGATGGAAAACGAGCTACTATGTGAATAAATATTGATTTATTAAAAATATTGTTATTGATATCATCAGTAAATTATAATTTATCCGATATTAAAATATAAAATCAAGAAAAATGTTCTTGAAATTTATTGAACCATTAATAAATAATTATACGATATATTCGAATTGGATTATATTATATTTATACTTATACATCGATACTATTTATGCATCGATACTATTATATTTATACATCGATACGTACGAATTGTATGATATATTCAATTTCTTTTAAAATGCATGAATGGATAATATCGAACAGATATTTGGTAACCATTTTAACTATTTAAAGTCGCCAAATGGAATCGAAAAAAACTAATAAATTTTGCTCTTCTGTTATGCCTTAAAATAAAGAGTTTTCTTCCTAAAAAATTGTTTTTTTTTATAACGAAACAATCGAAATTCTTTTCTTCGAAGATAAAAATTGTATGGTCAGAACTACCAGAATATGGTTAAATTTACCTTGTTTCTAGCTGTATGGAAACGCGAAAAAGCTCTGTAATTTTTACCAAAGCTCTTTGATATTGACTCAGTTAAATTGACCATAAAATATAGTGTTATAATATGTGATAAAATTTAGTAAACTTGTCAAAATTTGGTAATTATATCATGACTTCTTAGAACCTGGCATAAAAATCCTTTACTCGGCAAAACTTATTTTTCAGATTTGTATATTTTACTAAACGTTTTGTAATAAGAACTATAATTTTGAAAACCAGAGTTGCCGGTAAACCGATACCATAAGAACGATAAAATTACAAAATGTGAGGTATATAAATAACATATTTTTTAATTTTATTATCAGAATTATATTGGTTTTTTTTCTCCAGAAATGTCATTACCATACAGTTGCTAATTTTACCAGAATATTTTTTGTGTAAATCTAAATAAAGAACAAAAGAGCTGCGTATTTTCATGAATTAAAAAGTTAATTTGGATTCTTATTCATCAATGTCACTTTACCATAAGAACTTGAGTAAAATTCTATTTTTGTTTAAATAATGCCGTATTCATACAATTAAAAATTTATTTGCGGTAATTCCCAATTTGATTATGAAGAATCTTAGATCTAAATTATAGGCTCTATTTATACACTATCAAGCAGTTTATACCAGTGTTTCTCTTATTATTTAAAGTTCATCAGTACAATTTTCAGTAGCCACTTAATTCAATCAATATTGCCTTTCTCAGTATAAAAAATTGTTTTAACATAAAAAGATCGGATTTCCTACCTCAAAAGTGCATTTTTAATAGTGTAAAAAACCATCATTGTACTTGAGTATAAAACATTTAAATGCTAAGTAAGTATTTCAAATTTAATCTAAATTGTTATTTAAAATTTATAATTTTCGTATCTAAAAATATAAAAATCTTTTTTATAAATAATATAAATTTAATGCATATTAAATTCCTCGTATTTTAAATTTTTTCACAACGTCTTCAAAGAATTCAGTATTTATGGAAGCACTAAAAACTTACCTTACGTAACGTTTTAAAGTAATCGCTGAAAATAAAATGGTTTCTTTTAACGGAACAGCTTCACCAAAGCAATTTAAATATGTGATGCAATACAATAAACTTATGCAAAAATACTAAACAGCACACGAAGATACAGAAACTGCCTTTACTTTATGCGTCTTTTTGTTCTTACAAAAGAAAACTTTTACGTCAAGTTAACGTAAGAAAGCAACACATTTTATAACTAGAAAATTAAGGCAGCAACATTATTACAGCTGCCTTTTATTGTAAAATAAATCATTTCTTTAGTTCAAAATCGTGGACAATAACTACGTAACTTAATATTTGGCATTGAGCCTCATAAAAAAGCCTTTGTATTAATTGAACAACTCTTTGTAAATGATCTTTTGTATACAAATAATATATTTTTTTGTCGTGACTATGAAAATTACATTTTAGAATGCTATGATGTTAGAAAAAAAATCTAAAATCACGTGTTTCAAGTATGTGCAATACTGAAATGAGTTATAGTGATCCTTTCATGTGAAACAAGACCAAAACTTATTTTTCGATATTAGTTACAATCCCACTTTTTAAATTAGATGAAAACTGTAAAATTTTGTTCACATAGTTAATGTATTTTTAGCTACAAACAGAAATACTTAAACACTTTAAAAAATGTCATTGCGAGTAATCTATGTAGATTTGAAATAATAAAAGAAATAATTTTCTTTACATGCTTTTTTGTTTTTTATAATTTACTTCATTTTTAAGATGACTATTGCTTACATATACTTTTCTTTAGAATAATTTTTATTTTATTTTTAAATTCCTCTACAAATTGCATTAACAGTAAAGTTTGAACATAAATTGGACAAATTATGCATTAAAAACTTTTCTATTTGTAAATTTTTGTAGTAATAGTAGATTCAATGCCATACAAAAAGGAAGCCTTGTAAACATCAGCAATGATAAAAAAAATTATTTCAGTCAAAAGTTAACATTAATTGAAATATATATTAAATTTTTATTTAGACAAGACTGTCTCAATTACACCTAATTCTTTTAAAGGCGAATGATATTATTTTATTTGTTCGCCGTATCTATTACGATACTTTGCACAAAAAGAAGAAAAGCAAAAGTTATAGATGATTAATAAACAAGCTGACTTACAGTAAATGTAAAAATAAATCAATAAATGTAACATAAATATAAATATTAAATAGCAAAAAACGTTAAACTATTTGAGAAATGGAGTAAATACTACTGTTTGATTACCTACAAAATCTTAGTCCTTTCAACATACGCACTAATCGCATAATATTTGAATTGATGATATTAGTTAATTTCTGCATAATTCTTTTCTGAACTAGATAGGAATTTTTAAGTGGAAAAATAATTCTTTGCAATCTTATATCTCAAAAACCTTTTAACAAATTTCGTTTAAATTTTGAATTTTGTTATTTAAAAACAAACAGTTTAAAATTATATGAAAAAGAATTATACCTTACTAATTGATTATTATTGAATTAAATTTAGAAATATTATTATAGAAATTCGTCTTTTTTCTACATCTCATATAAAAAAGCGATAAAGTTTTAATTCGTTTAAATAATTCCTAATTCCAAACAAGATAATTACATTTAGAGACTACAATTTTCGAGGTGAAAATTTGGAAATTTACGTTTAAAAATGTCTGGGGTCTCAAAATTGATTAATGATTTAAAAAATAATTAAAAGAGGATATCGATTTCAAAAAAGATAGGAAATGTATGATATGCTTTGTCCTGCATACGAAACGAACCTTAGTCAAGAAAAGTTTCAAAATTAGTAAAACAAATATCTTAATACTTGTCACTTACGTCTAAGATTAGTAGAAAACACGTCTTTCTGCTCATCAGATCTTTTCAAATGAAAGAACTTACTAGAGTGCATGCTGATTTTGCTCTCAAACCGAGTCACATTGCTGCAGCACATTACAGTTACTTCAAAATCATTGTTTATTATGTATATAAGCGCCATATTTTTGCGGTTTTTGTTGCTAATTTTGAATGTTATGATTGAAATGTATATATACTAATAACTTTGTAGTTAATTAAATTATGGGGAAAGAAATATTCATTTCCGAAGCAGAACGCAGAGAACTATCATTGTCCTGACTTTTTTTCATTCCTTTTCCTTCCATTCCAGAAACAGCTTGGCGCAATCTTTTACCAAGCCATTTCTATTTATTTCTATATTACTTTTTAAAATTTATTATTCAAATTACTAATCATTTTTAAACATTTGGTATAAAATATATCACCCTAATAAGATTTTAATTAAAAAAGAACTACTTTGAAAAAATACATAATTTAGCCACCGTAAAATGACAATTCACCTCCAAAGAGTTAATTTAGACGTAATGACATTGCTCGCACCGAGAAAAAAAAACATGGACGAAACTACCAGAATAACGTAAACTTTAACGTGTTTCTGGTCTTATGGGAAACTAAATAGCTCAAAAACACTTAGGTAATGATTTTGGTAAAATTATACAACATGAGATAAAATTTAATAAACGCGGTGAAATTTGGTTATTATACCTTGAAGCATGGCATTAAAAACATTTGTTCGGGTGCATTTATTTTTCAGTTTTGTATTTTTTTACTGAATGTGAGGCAATAAGAACTGTAATTTGAAAACCAGAGAATCATGTCAACCGTTACAATATGAACGCAAAAATTGCAAAATGAATAGCTTATTTGGTTTGTTATTTGGTTTTGTCAACCTGAATTATGCTTCTTGCTTACCAGAAATGTCATTACTATGCAATACGATAATTTTACCAGAATTCTTCTCTTTGTGTAAAAGAATCGTTATTGACGTGAAGCATTTTCCTGTCTAACTTAAAATAAACGCGTTTCTGTGCAAAATCAATTTTGAGAAATTAGCTCGGCCTAAAATGGTCTTTTTGATACACAGAAGACTTCTTTAGAATATCTTTTTTTAGATAGCACGTTCTTTTAATGTTATTTAATTGGAGAGCTTGTAAAGAAAAAATTCACTTTTTCCACACTTCAGTAATGTCTGATAGTCTACTTGAAATTCATGATAATTTTCGCAAGAAAGCTTTTAAAAAATGCTGCTCTTCTAAACGGCTTGAAAAGATAGTTCATCATTATCTAGCCCAAGTCCTTCAATTTATGAAAAATGTACACTTTAAACCTAAAAATAGTAGTTACAAAAAGTGTATATCTTAGTAAATCTATAACGAATGAAAAAATAACTTACGCATTGTGACCCTTCATAGAGTTAAGGAAAATTTGAGAAGTGAGCGACAAAACAATATAAACCTAAATCTGAATTGATCACATGACTCTGTCTATTTGTTATTTGTTTTAAATCAAAATTTCTCTTTCTTTACGTGAATTTAGAATTTGGAAGAATGCCAGTTTCTTTTTACACGTTTCTTAGACTGAATAACACTTGTGATAGATGATTTATGATTACTATTGTATTGAGCCTCTTGAGTCAGCAGTTATAGTAGTTTTTTTATATATAATACTGAAGCTAAATTTACAATTAATAAAGAATTTTACTCCATTGCAAGGTAAGAAAAGACAATTGCGGTGTAGGATTCAAGTAATCATCCGCGGCTGCATATAGTTCCGATTTTTTTAACTATCTAATTTACATAATTATCCTTTCAAAACAATATAAAAGTTTTTAAAAGTTACACTCTTCGGAGATAAATTTAATTCGTGTTATTTTTTGTAAGCCAAAAGAAGGCCTTGCTACGTAGTTTCAAGAGTTAGAGATGTTGATATTTGTTCGCGCTTGAGGCTTGGCACACATTTAGTGTACAGGCTCTCTCCATTAGGGTAATGGTTTTCCTTAATCTACAACAGAGTATAGTAAAAGAGACAAATATTAATTTTGTAAACCACTATGAACATTTTTTATTCATTAAAATGCATTTTCAGCCAAATTTTACAACGTTGGATGATGAAGAAATATTTCTTGATTCATAATTAAATGAAGCTAAATTTCGAAAGCACTCAATTTGCTAAATTTAGAAATATATTTTAGAGAATTTTTAAATTATTTTCATCTAATTAGTCATTTAATCATCTCTTTTATAAAAATATTAATCTAATTACTCATTATAGTCATTTATTTCATCTGGCATCCGTCAGACTAACCGTGGGAGGGTTTCATGGTTTTCATTTAAATGTAAAGCAAATGCGGCTGAGTTCCATCAAAAAGTTCTCCACGAATGCAAAATGTCTTCAGTTCTTGATCCTGGAGTTCCTTTGTTTTCGGGATTAGATTAAGAATTACAAGGCAGCGGCGTTGAACATTAGTAGCCATGAACTCAAAATTGGGTCTGCTGTTCAACGGCGGTTATAAAATAAAGTAAAATAAGCTTCAGAAAACAAACTTTTAAAAACTAAGAGTCTTAAAATTATACTTTCCTTTTCTTTTATACATTATTTCAACTATACCTTCCTTTTCTTTTATACTTCTATTTTAGTCCATTAGAGTAGTCCATTTTTCCAATACTTTAAATTAAGCAGATTTTAATAGCAAATATAAATTTTATGATTTATATCGCATTTAAGCTTTAAAAAAATTACATTTATTAGCTTTAATTCTTCTTTTTTTTTTCAATTTTTTAAAAAAATTTTATATAATCTTTCTCCTATAGCACATCCTCTACATATATGTGCTTAAACTTCTGATTCTTTTCCTTCTCTCTCAAGTTTTATATGAGTTTAATCATCCATTCTAAGTTGCGGCAGTAAATTTTGAGCTAAGACATTATATTCCATAAATATAAGAACTTCATTTTGAACATACTTTTATTAAGTTTTTGGCAAAAATTTCATATTTAAAATTCCCTCCCTGACTGCAAACGCATTTACTGATTTATTAGAGCATTCTTAAAAATCGTTATTAGCTATAATGGACTGCATAAATTTATGAGATGTTTCAACTAAATGTTTTGGGGAAAACATAAATTTTTCAAAATAAAATTGCAGTCAAAATTTATGGCTTGATAAAGGAGGTGCAGCACTTTTCAAAACTCCCACAATTGTTAAACAAACAAACCCTCATAGAAACAAACAACTTCATTTCAAATAGCGTGCGAAACTCAAATAACTTTTAATTCACTGGAGCATTTAGGAGGATTTTAGGGGAAACTTACGAAATCTACAATTTCAAAGGACAGGCATCAACAGTCCTGAATAAAGTTGGTTCAGTGTAAATACAACTCTGTAGCACGTAACGATGCCATTTACTTCCTAGAGTTTATATCTTCGGCTATAACTTACTTTTCTTGAGGCCCTTTTCCAAAACAAGGAAAAGTTTTCCAAGAGAAGATAAAATTTCCTCCCGGTTTTCATCCCTGAGTTTTCCTTGATATAGCTGTGGCATGGTCTATATGCTTTCGGAGCAGATGTATCAGCTGCATTAAATGGCTTCGCGTCGAAGTTAGTGGCCAGGAAAGGCAAGGATTGCAAGTTTTGGTGGTGGGGGAAAGGATGTCTGACAGCTGGCTTGGCAATTTAAAGCTTGCTTTTAGTTGTCCTTCCCCACACGTTCACGCTACCACCACCAGTTCACCTCGACACTTTCTACTGAAAACTATCATGGTATGTACTAACGCATATTACACATCTACGCGATTAAAGATTTGGATAGGATCGATGCGTACTTGTTGGAAAGCTAATGAGTGTGGCTTAAATTATAGCAAAAAATATATAATAATTACGCTTGTTTTTAATGTACATTTTTTTACATAATGAATATTTTAGATCACGGATGTTTCGAAAAGCTCATAATGGTTCATTTTACTTTTTGTGCTATTATTTTAAAGTATTCTTTTGGACTATAAATAATAAAGTATATTTCCGTTTAAAGAAAAAAAATTTTAAATGAAGACCATTAAAATAAAAAATTACCCTATTAAATCGAAATATAAGTGGATAATGTATGAGATATATTACTTTTTTTTACATTCGTGTTTAAAAAATCTACGAAATATTACTTGTGTTGGTTTTAAGTATACTCTTAAAAATAAAGAGTTATTTTTTAAAAAAATGCAATTAATTTTGAGAAGCATTTTTTTTGTTGACATTAGGTCAACAACTTTTAACAACTATTTATGTAAATTGTTCATAACAGCTACGTATAATGAATTAGTTTAAAATAATTTCTTGTTATCTACAGAAATGAAATGAAATATTAATATAAAGGAATATATTTCAGACAAATTTCTATGAGTTCTGAAAATTTCAAGTCAAAAACAATTTAAAGGCACTTTAAAAAAAATCATTTATTTATGGAAAAAAAAATTTAAAAAAATATGAGAGTCTCAAAAAAAACTATGTCCAAAATAATTTTAAACTTTTTCTTTATTTATTATAGAAAGTAGATCAACTCAAAATGAAACTAGAAAAATATAAATAAATTATCTTAGCGAACTATAATAATTTTTCTCTATATTAAAAAAATCGTAAGCGCTGCCGCCACTGCTTTAGGTGTCCAACTTGACGTTATATTTCATTTAACTTTGCAAAAACAAAAGACTTAGACTCTTGAAATCATGAAAGTTTGTAGAAAAAATACAGGTACTGCGTTAAAATAAAAATATTTGCATTCCTTAATTAGTTCAACTGTCAAAATTGTAGCAAAAAATATCGTGTGGCCACTCAGCACTGTAAAAAACTTCGAATCAAAATTACGGCAAAAAGTAAACGCACCCTGAGTGCAGCATCCGTAAAACATTTTACCGTAATTTTTAAAGTAATATTTATTTAATCGTAATGATACAATGATTTTACCGTAAGTATTATTATAAAAATTAAGGTTTATCAGATTTTTTGTACGATAAAGAGTACAGGTAGTGGTGAGTATCCGTTTCTTATATTATAATTTGAATTAGAATTTTTTACAGTGTACAGACCACAAAATTGCGACTGCAGACTTGAAACTGGAATTTTTTTTTTTGGAATTTAATTTTGCTCAAAAGTTATTGCACTTTTAAGTTGTTATTTTTTTGTGCAAAAGCTATAAAACTTAGAAACTTGAAAGTACAAAAGTGTGTAGAAAATGAATATGTACCAGGAGTATAATGAAATAAAATAAAATTAGTCTATTATCCTGTTACTCAGTCTATTTCTAATAGAGTATTTCCTAAGGTTAAATATAGAAAACTCTTATTAACGTATATACAATGAAAGAAACAAAAAAATAATTCATTGGTCATGAAAACTTAAATTTAGGGAACTTGTTTTCGATGATGATTTTTGAAGCTCTAATTTTAGTTATCAGTTTTTGAGTCATTAATTCAGAGAAGAAGAAAAAATTTTGAACATTATTTTTGGATTAAAAAAGAAATAATTCAAGCTGGAAATCCAGCGAATTGCTAAAAAATATCAATTCTGAGTGAACAGTATTAAGAAACCTAAATCTGCTTTAAGATGCGCGGCGGATGACCTCTTCTTCTTCAGCAGCACGACACCCCTGGGTGTGTCTTGGCCTTTTCCAATAGTTTTTTTTCAGGCTATCTTCTAATTTTTGGTTTTTAAAGTATCCATGTCTTTTTCAAAACAGTCAATACATCTAAGACCAGGTCTGCCTCTTTTTCTAGTTCGTATAGGCTTGGATAGAAATGATTTTGGTAGATTCAATCTTTTTGCATTCTAACCAGCCGTTCAGCTAAATTTATCTTTTGGATTTCAAGTATTTTACGACATCAGGCTCTTTAAAAATTTCATACATTTCGAATTTATTCGTCTTCTCCATAACTTCTCCATTATAAATTTCAATGATAGAATTTCAACATTTCTATTGGAGAAAGATGTAATTTTAACTGACAAAAAATGAATAAAAATTTAGTATTTATTTTTCATTCTTTTTGTATAAAAATCTTCAAATAGCAAAGTAGATTAAAATTACTGGTTTACTTAATTGGAAAAAAAAAGTTTATCACAGAAATCAGGTCAAAATTATTTGCATCTATTGCACTTATAAATATTATTTATTTGTTATTTATTTACTTCCATTTTACGGTACAAATATCCATTAGTAAAATTCTCGCTTAAATCATCAATTTTGAATAGTAATCCAAATGTCATCAATAATAAATTTTAATGATTGAATTTCAGCATTTCTATTGAAGAAAGAAGTAATTTTTCTGGTAAAAAAATAAAGAAAATTCAGCATCAATTTTGAATTCTTTTCAATACGTTAAGCTCTCAATTAAATCATCAATTTTATATAGTAATCCAAATGTCATCAATAATAAATTTTACTGATAGAATTTCAGCATTGATATTGAAGAAAGAAGTAATTTTTACTGGCAAAAAAAAATGAAGAAAATTCAGCATCGATTTTGAATTCTTTTCAATACGTTAACCTCTTACTTGAATCATCAATTTTGAATAGTAATCAAAATATCATAAATAATAAATTTCAATGATAGAATTTTAATATTTCTATTGAAGAAAGAAGTAATTTTTACTGGTAAAAAAAAATGAAGAAAATTCAGCATCGATTTTGAATTCTTTTCAATACGTTAAGCTCTCACTTAAATCATCAATTTTACATAGTAATCCAAATGTCATCAATAATAAATTTTAATGATAGAATTTAAGCATTTTTATTGAAGAAAGAAGTAATTTTTACTGGTAAAAAAAAATGAAGAAAATTCAGCATCAATTTTGAATTCTTTTCAATACGTTAAGCTCTCACTTAAATCATCAATTTTACATAGTAATCCAAATGTCATCAATAATAAATTTTAATGATAGAATTTAAGCATTTTTATTGAAGAAAGAAGTAATTTTTACTGGCTAAAAAATGAAGAAAATTCAGCATCAATTTTGAATTCTTTTCAATACGTTAAGCTCTCACTTAAATCATCAATTTTACTTAGTAATCCAAATGTCATCAATAATAAATTTTAATGATAGAATTTCAGCATTTCTATTGAAGAAAGAAGTAATTTTTACTGGCAAAAAAAATGAAGAAAATTCAGCATCGATTTTGAATTCTTTTCAATACGTTAAGCTCTCACTTAAATCATCAATTTTACATAGTAATCCAAATGTCATCAATAATAAATTTTAATGATAGAATTTAAGCATTTTTATTGAAGAAAGAAGTAATTTTTACTGGCTAAAAAATGAAGAAAATTCAGCATCAATTTTGAATTCTTTTCAATACGTTAAGCTCTCACTTAAATCATCAATTTTACATAGTAATCCAAATGTCATCAATAATAAATTTTAATGATAGAATTTAAGCATTTTTATTGAAGAAAGAAGTAATTTTTACTGGCTAAAAAATGAAGAAAATTCAGCATCAATTTTGAATTCTTTTCAATACGTTAAGCTCTCACTTAAATCATCAATTTTACTTAGTAATCCAAATGTCATCAATAATAAATTTTAATGATAGAATTTAAGCATTTTTATTGAAGAAAGAAGTAATTTTTACTGGCTAAAAAATGAAGAAAATTCAGCATCAATTTTGAATTCTTTTCAATACGTTAAGCTCTCACTTAAATCATCAATTTTACTTAGTAATCCAAATGTCATCAATAATAAATTTTAATGATAGAATTTCAGCATTTCTATTGAAGAAAGAAGTAATTTTTACTGGCAAAAAGAATGAAGAAAATTCAGCATCGATTTTTAATTCTTTTCATTACGTTAAGCTCTCACTTGAATCATCAATTTTATATAGTAATCCAAATGTCATCAATAAATAATTTTAATGATAGAATTTCAGCATTTCTATTGAAGAAAGAAGTAATTTTTACTGGTAAAAAAATGAAGAAAATTCAGCATCGATTTTGAATTCTTTTCAATACGATGATTAAGCTCTCACTTAAATCATCAATTTTGAATAGTAATCCAAATGTCATCAATAATAAATTTTAATGATAGAATTTCAGCATTTCTATTGACGAAAGATGTAATTTTAACTGACGAAAAAATGAAGGAAAGTTAAGTATTTATTTCGAATTCTTTTCGGAATCAAGATCTTTGAATAGCAAAATAGATTAAGATTACTGTTTTGGGTTCAGTAATTCATAATAATCGCATGCGAGACGACAATAACATTTAATTGCCTGAAAATTCTGCATTCATAACATGTGCATTTAACTGCTCTAATTTGAAGTTCTAAATGCTGTTTCAACTCGAATTCAAAATGGCTAAGCTGCACGTAATGATTCCATTTCCTTTTAAAATGCTTTCAATGGGAACTATAATTACAGATAAAACGTTTTAAGTATACTCGGTAGTTTACTTTTGGTTTTGTAACAGCTATTTGCTTTATGAGTTAACTAAAATAAACTTATTTAATATTTACAAAATAACACTTAAATGGAAACTGTTTTTACTTAATTGAGGGGAAATTTGTTTTTGATATTGCTCTGTGGTTTAAATCGATTTGCTATTTAAACAGCATCTACGGTTTTGATAGCTCTATGTTTTTATTATCATGCTGTTTGAAAAGAAAGAAAGTGTAAAACTTTTAAACGGAGTAAGGTACAAGGACATATTTTAAACGAAGAATATTCAATCTTATTAATGAGTTTTTATTATACTCGAATCTTTTAAAAATTAATATCCTTAGCTTCTTTGCTTTCATTAGTCAAACCACAGAAATAAATGCATTTTCGAATTAAAAGTAGCACCTTAAAGTAGAGATTTAACACAACTGAAGAAAAGTTTTGTATTTTTTTCTAAAATATTAATTGCCTAGAAATTGACATGAATTAAGAAATTATAACTTTTTATCATCTTATTCTAAAATGTATTAATTTAAAATGTCTATCAAGTGAAGTATATTGTAAAATAATTTTACTATAATTATCTGATCATCCAACAAAGAAGTAAAACTGCTTGAAATTTTTATTTGGGTTTTTTTCTCAATATCTGGCTCAGTATATAGATATTTTTAAATGGGGTCCTTTAATATATGTTTTTAGAACCTTTCTAATATATAAGAAAAAATACACAAAGTACTACACTACATTGATCTGTTGTGATTGAAAACATACTTTTTGCAAAGCAAACCTATATACGAAGCATTTTCAGGAAAGCATTTTAAACAGTTAACTATTTGAAATCACTTGATCAATTTGAAGTCATTCCTTTCATAATACGTGCAAAATCTTTAAACGCTATAAAGTTGCACCTTTTAAATTTTTTAGTGATCGAATTTAGGCATAAAGATCGAATTCAATCTTCAAGTGAACCTCGTACAGTTAAATGCTTAATTTTCCAAGTCAGACATACCTTACATGCTTGACGCAAACATTTTTAATAGTTGATTATTTAGAACTGAACCGAAATTTCAGAATTTTTTTAAAAAATTCTCTCACGATAATTTAAAACACCAAAAATCAAATTGAATCTCGTCTGATTAAAAACATCCTTTTCTCAAAAAAAAATTTTTTGATGTTTTTAAAAATTTCGATAAAATTACCGTAAAGGATTGTATGATAATGACATTTTTGTTTTTGTTTTTTTTTTAAAAAAAAAACAATTATTTAGTTAATTAAACCAAAGTATAGAATAATATCTAAACCCTTCATGTGGTAATTTTACCGTTCTTTTGGTAACGGTTTACCGGAAATTCTGGCTTTCAAAATTATCGCTCATATAATCATACATTAATTTAAAAAATACAAAATAAGATGTAAATTTAACCTAATAAATGGTTTATTATACCATGCGCTAAGTTATCGTGATGAAACTACCAAATTTTTCCGCATTTACCAAATTTTATTACATATTATAAAACCATATATTATTGTTAATTTTACTGAAATCATTCCCGAAGGACTTCGTTAAAAAAGACCAACCTTTTTGGTGCTCTTTTAAAACCAGTAATTTGGTAAATTTTACCATGTTCTAGTAGTTTTGACCATACTTTTTTTTTTCAATTTAATGTTTTTTAACATTAAACGTCAGTGTGACGTTTAATGTTAAAAAACATTATATTGAGTGTATATATTACCATCACTATATTAAACGTCAGCATTATATAGAATACCCATTCTTTTCCTCAGTCCTTTTTTTCGTATTTTGAAATTATCAGTTACTATTGGGAAACTCGGTGAATGACTTGAAACCTCAAAAAAACTTTTTTATCACAATTTATTTTAAAGAGTCCATAAAAGCATGCTGAAAAGAAATTAGTCTTTAAATATTTCTCGAGTGAATTAAAATAATTTACTAAATTTTTAATTCAATGCGTTAAAAAAAGTGTACATTATTTCAAAGCAAAAAATATGTAGCTCTTTTCATGGCTTCTGTAGATAAAATGAGGAAAAGTAAATTTCACTCCAAACATACTCTTGTGTAAATTAAAAAAATAAGTGCTATTTTTTTCTGAAACAACCTCTGTGTGATTTGTTGTTTTATTTGCCAATCATTATCTAGGAATATTTTCAAACGTTAAAATGGCAGATTAATTTGAGTTATATTCCTAACAGCATTCAATCGTTAAAAAACACATAACATTCCCCCCATTTGAATAGATCTATCAATTTCAAATTTAATATTAACGAGAACAGCAACATCACGTTAGATAACTAACTACAGAAAAGAATGTAATTAAAGCATAATTATATTGTGATTGGACAAATGCTTGAAACAGGGTTTTAAGCAAACACCCTTTAATTCCCCCAAATAAAAGGGTCCTTATCACCGAATAATTTCACACAAAACAGCAACAAATAGCTAAATGGGCAACAAATTCTCCCCGAACTGTTAAATTCCTGAAACGTGCAAGAACACAAATCCCGCATACTAGCATTGATACACGCATGACATTGTCATTAAAATCCTATTCCCGAAGCTGTACATCGCGTTACTAACCCCAATCTGGAATATCCCCCCTCAACCCCTCCACCTCGCATGACGAGCCATAATGTATCATTCCGCGGAACCACTTCACCGCTCGTCTGTCCCAGCATCTCCAGTCTCAGCCCATCCTGCCACATGCTCTAATATAGCACCCATCAGAGACGATGAGCTAGGGTTAATGGCATTATGACGTTCCAATATTGGAAGTCCTCAATTAAATCGCTGTGCATAAACCGCAGCACGCCTAGTCCATTAGCAAGGCTTTAAGCTCAGATGGTAAAATGGCATTGCATTAGTGGATGGTGTCGATTTAAGAGAGAATGCTCTGGTTCAAGCACTCAATTTTATTTCATCTTGGGATTTAAACGGTAAATATTCGAGAGTGATTTAAATAATACCTCGTTTTCGGGCCTTAAAGCGACATATCCTGTACGATCACATTCTTCCATTTCAAATATAAGAAACATAAACGTGATTTTGATGATATTTCCCGGATATTTTGTAGATCTACATTAGGAGAGAGCGCCAAATATTTTATCCTTACACAAACATACGAACTGCCACTAATGTAAAACTTTGTTGTTTTAGATGTATAAATTATTATTCTCCTTCTTCACCCTTTAAAAAATTTAGATCTAATTTCAATATGTGTATTAAGAATTAATGCATATAATAAGAAAATGCAAATGATTGAATTGCACAGTTCATTAGTCTTAATCATTTTCTATTATTCCATGCGTGGTTTTAGATACAGTGACGAAACTTTATCAAGTTACCATATCAGGTAAAAAATTCCGGATCAAATTACCGAATAAAGTACCGGCAATTTGAGGGCATCACTTTTCAAATCCATTTTACCGTAAAATATTATAAGGTAATTTTTACAATAGTATTTATTTAATTAGAGTATTATTCAGTGATTTTAATATAATTAATAGTGTCAAAATTACGGTATATCAGATTTTTTAGTTCCATAACATGTTCCGGTAAAAATTTGATTTTAGGGAAAAAGGTGCCGGCACCCTGAGTGATGGAACTTTTTACTGTTGTTTGATTCGGAATTTTTTGCAGAGTAAACTAATTGAATAAATCGGTACTTTTACCGTCATTTTGAAATGTGCCAATCTAAGCGGAAAAGTCTCTGGCATTTTTTAATCAGTTTGATACTTTTCAAGTATATTGTAATAATCCCTCATACATTTAAACTAGATAGAAAATATATATTTCATTACTAAATTAGCCCAATTTATTTCAGGCAATTTATTTTAATTTCGAATTAGTGAAGGTTTTAAATAAATAGACTTTTTAAATGTGCTTTGTTATAAGCCTAAAATTTATGTCTGATTCATTAATTGTTCACAAATTTCCTATTAACTTATTAACCTATTAACTTATTATTACCTTATTACCTTATAACCTATTAACTTATTATTAGATTTTGAAATGGGATCGCACAATAAACGGGCTGTGACGTATGTGTGTGTGAAAGGTTAAATTCTTGACCCTAGATGGCGCCACTGGAAGACAAGAAGAAGCTCACTCTTTTTGTCTTAATGGCATACGACATCAATAACATAGAAATCGTGATTGTATTGATTGAAAAAGTGGCGCTTAGATGAACAAGCCGCATTTATAAAACGAAAACCATCCTCGAAACAACGCAGCCGAATTGATGAAAAATTATAATTTTCATGATTTCTCTAAGGTGACTAATTTTGTTGCCCAGGTAGCTTAGTTTTTCCCAGAGAATAATTGAGTAAAAATAAAAAGCTTTTATTCTAGCATGAGAAAAAACAAAAAAAGCATACTACTAATTCAAAACCAATAATTTATGACTCTTACTTAAAATTATAACTTTAAAAATTTATAATTTTAAAGATTTATTTCTTTCGTTAAATACATTTTAATAATGTTTAAATATATTTTAATTTCAAAGGTGTGTGTTCTGTAAATTCCTCACAATTTGCTACAAAAAAGAATCTTACAAAATCGCTTCCAAAGTTTGATACTAAAAGAAAAGTAGATCAGAAACTCTAGAAAAGTGAACATAGAATGTATAAATCATTTCAAAAAGGTGAATTATTGAACTAACAGAAAAACGCCATTATTTATTCTTGTATTGGCTTTAAAATCGGAAGGGGAAAAAAACTAAACTTTAAAGTTGTAAACTTTAAACTTTAAAGTTGTTGACTTTAAAGTTGAACGTAACAAAGCAATACGTAATAAAGTTGCATAAAACAAAAACAGAAATAATCATAGGCAAAAATTAAATATTTAAAGATTTTTAATTTCATTCTTTACCAAATATTTAGAAATTTATATTTTTCAAAACACACAGACAAACTATAAACACTTAAAAAATACCTTTTATAATATTTTTATCAATTAATACAATTTTATCTTTATACAATAATTTTCAAGAAAGATGTTAATAATATTTAAAGAATAGTACATGCTGAAACAAAAATAAATTTCACTTATAAGCAAAGATTTAATATTGTGCTTTATTATTGATAGTAATTTTTTAAAGCTAATGCCAGGGAAGCATTCAAAAATTTTTAGCTGAAAAATTAATAGTTATTTAAAGAAAATAAAACTTTAAATTTTAATAAAATATTTGAAAAATTATAATTGTTAAATTTTGTCCATATATTTTTAACTCAGTTTTGAGTCGAATTTTTATGGAGAAGAAATAAATGTAACTAAGTATTAAATATTTGTGAATTAAATGAAATTATATATGCGCTATAATAAGTTTGAAATTTGAAGAATTGGTTACATAAATAGTAAAATAGAAACTGTATTAAATAAACTTATATCCAGTGTAGTACACTAAACATAATAAGTTCTACGAAATCAAATGATTTTAGATAGATGCCTTCCTTTTAATCAATTAAAAATATCCCCTGTCTAATAAAGTAATAAACCTATAACTCAGAATTATGAAATGAAAAATTTAGAATTCACTTAATATTAAGAACAAAGGCAAGTTTCAATTTTGAGAGAGCCGATTAATATCCGATAAAATATTTTTTGCATGTTTTTTTTTTCTCGACTCTCTACCAATTAACGCTTATAACTTATACTTAAAATTAAGAACAAAAGCAATCTTCAATTTTAAGAGCGTCGATTAATAACCGATAAATTATTTTTTGCATGTTTTTCTTTTTCTCACCTTTCGACCAATTAACGCTTATAACATAAGGTTTACTGTTTGGTGCCTTAGCAGGATTATTAACAAAATCTAAAGTTTCCATAATTTTACGATAATCTATAAGTCCTTCACTTTTTGGAAATTTAAATAAGTAAGCCTTAATCAGATCTCGATCAGCAGGTATCGGACTCGATACAAGAATTCTATACACTTGACTAGCCTGGAAAAGACCAGTTCTATTTCCATAGTTGATATCAAAAATCTGAAACTGATTTTTTAATCTATCAAAATCCTGAAAACCATGCTTTTTCAACTGAGCTTGAACCCTCGCAACAATATCTTCAAAAATCAAGCCCGTGTATTCTTCTTCAGCATAGGCTCTAGCTAATGTTATTATTTGTTGTTCATTTAATACGGTAGAAGCATTTTTAAAAAGATCACGTATAACAAGTCTGAATAAATCAAATGGAATCACACCAGCTTTGCAAGCATCTTTTGCTTCGAAGGATTCAAGTAAAGATTGGGCAGAAACTCCAACATGCTTTCTCATCAATTCCAATATAATTTTGATGTCCGAGTATATAAAGAAATTACTATGTTTTTCCATAAATGTATAAGTATATTCATCAGCTTCAAGTAGATAAAAGGACTCTGTACGAGCGCAGATAGTGTTTCCGACATACATATCCGCTTTAGAGTAGAAGCAATGGTCATAATTAATGGGATCTGGAACTGGTTTGCTCAATTTCACTCTTTTCAAATATTTTGCACTACCCATGCGTTGCTCTGAAGTCTCATAGTCTTGTTCGGATATATTAACTGTATCATCTTCCATGTGAAACTCAATGATAAAGCGCTGTTCTTTTTTCATTGGGTTATGCGTAAAAACTGATAAAAATCGGAGAATTTTACAGTCATCGATATCTGGATTATTCAAATAAAACTTCATAAGATCATCACGATGAATACCTTTTGTCGGAATTTTGGTGGATATTTTATTAACTTCAATAAAATCTTTCGAACTGGGCAAAGGTCTGTATATTTCAGTATTATAGAAGGATTTCAAACTGTCTTTAAAACTCCCCATTTGTTGAGGATGCACTAATTTATGGTAATCACTAAGTTTTATTTCTGGCAATGTTAATGGTTTTAGTTCTACGTTATAGACATTGGAATAGTATTGTTTAGTGAAATCATCACAATCATATAACAAGAGTTTAGCACCAAAAACATTTATAGAGCTCCCTAGTTCAAAATCACTTGGCACATAAAATTCATTCATTTTCTTGTGAACCTCTGAATTGCAATCTAGTAAGAAATTTTGAAAAAATTCTTTAGAATTATTCAACCTGCAATCATACATCCAACTTTTTGGCCTATTGGATCCTAAATTCAATATGGTTTCGGGAGAACTAGTCCCTATCGAGGTTAACCAAGTGTCACTTTTAGGAACGAGAACGGATTTTAGTACCAAACATGTATCAAAATTACCTTGCAACCGATTTTTTTGACTATCTATGATTCTTGCATCTTCTACGATTTTCACTGTGCCGTCAGACAAACTATAGTACATGGACACATACTTTTGATCTTCAATATGAGTTGGGTTGCGTTGATAAATCCCAAAAAATCGCAAGTGTTTTGGGTAATCTGCTTGAAATTTTGCACGCTTGTAGTCTTTAACTACAGTCCTATATATCTGTGTACGTGGGCTGTCTTCCTGTTCTCTGTCATCAACAACAGGATCTTTAAGGCCAACATCTGGATTATTAACTCTAAAGCCCATTTCATGGAGAAAATTCCTTGTAAAACCATCGCAATCTAATAATTTAAATATTTTTCCGAAGAAAATAACTGTCTCGCCAATTATAAAATCATCTAGAGTGTAAAAATCTCCCTCTGGTTTCGGTATTCTAATTCGATTGATGATGCGCCCCTGTTCATAACCAGCGTTTCTCTTTGTTGGCTCATACACCTTAATAGTACCGTCTTCCACATAAAAAAGAATATGACAGCTTCTAAACTTCATTCGATCCTTCGGTAATTGACCACGATTATCAAAAGAAGCGTGAAATTTTAATATTGGAGGATTAGCACATTTAAAAAGGTCAGTCTCCCTTAAATATTTTGAATATGCTAGTCTTCCAGGAGACTTTATTGAATAAAATATATTTTTAAATTTCAACAAAGGCGCTTTAGATCTTAAGCAGTCTTCAAAGTCTCCTTGCTTCAAAGCTTTAATATTACTCATAATCTGTAAATAAAGTTCAGTTATAAAAAAATGTATAAGTTAAATAACGCTTGAAAATCATCAACTATTTTTAAAAAATCTTATTTTTTGGTCTACTAAAACAATATCCTTATTCAGGGAATATGGTATTAGTCAAATCAACTACAGTGACTTTAAACCCAGTCCGCATGCTTGGAAGTGGCAGCGAATTATACCCTTCAAATTTAACCCTTTCTGTAATTTTTCACTCTCCAAAACTTGGTGATTTTTTTCTAAACAGAATATGCATTTCTCTTTTGTCATCTAACTAACGAATAGGTACCCAAATATGAAAGTTCGGTGGCATTTAAAACATTTTCAACAGATCAATGAAAAGGAAAACTGAACACAAACATATTTGTTTCATGCTCATTTAAATTATATGAATAACTTATTAATTGAAGAAGTCCAACTTAAAGCTAATATAAATAAAAAGTAAAACTTTTTTTAATAATATTAGTCATCACCATACCATATTTTTTAACAAAATAATCAGTTAATGAAAAGAATTATTTAGAAATATTTACTTACATTGCAAAAGAGCAATATTGTAAAACCTTAGTATTATAATACCCTTTCTTTGACGAGTACTTTTTTTCAGTTTGTGTTCCATTATTTTCTAAAATTAATATTAAACATTGTAGATGAATATATTAAATATTAATAAAGATAACTATTCAAAAATTTGTAAAAAAAAGTATGATTTTCTGTAATTCGAAAAAGAAATGATTGACGTTATCAGAGCTTTATCATAAAATTTATTGACAGTAATTTATTGCGATTAATGTCCCCCTTTCTTCAGTGTTTGACAATAGTTTACAATAGGGATACCTTCTTATATTCAGCGATATGAAAATAAACCAATATATAGGAAAATGAACCAAGAACCAATCACATGAAAGTAAACAAAAGTTGCAGTAACCCGAAGGTGACGTCATTGTAAGCAAGGACATCAAGGAATATCTCAGTAAATAGAATCAAGGGTCCCTTAAATTGACAAACGAAAATTATCGCCGAATCAAGGAGCCCCCGGATACTAAAACTTCAACTTAACCCAGTGTTCAATATCTTAGGTACAATATCAAACCATTATAAATATATATATATATATATATATATATATATATATTATATATATATATATATATATATATATATATATATATATATATATATATATATATATATATATATATATATATATATATATATATATATATATATATCATGTGGAATAAACATCATCATAAAAATTATCAAAGTTTGGGTAATACGTGACTCTTGAATTTCAAAATAAATCCAAGGAGAAATCCGTTTTGAAAAGACGCAGAAAAAGTTGTCCAACTATATTTGACGTCAATGTACTAAATTAATTAAGATAATAGAAACTACTGATTTTGCATTATTAAGTACCGAATATAGTTATTGTGGTTATAGGTTATTTACGGCCTCTTTAAATGGATAAGTAACAAAAAAATAAGTAATATATCCTTCCTAAACAAAAACTTAAACATAAATATCTGTCTAATATACTAACTAATGCAACGACATCTTTTAAAAATGTATGGTTATTACCAAGAATATTTGAATACACAATTGAACATACTACATTTGCTCCATGCACTTTTTCATATATCTCTTTCATGGAAATGATCAAGACAAAAGCTGGCTGAATATCAAATTTTGTTACTTCATCAAATCTTTAGCAAATATCGTTGCTTTTGTCAACCCGGTTAAAAAGTCATTTCAAAATATACGGTATAACGCTGTGCATCAAAATATTTTGCGTCAATCATTAAATATGAAAAAAATAATAATATCGACTTCATTTGATTAATAACTACTCTTCATTTTGATTTTACGCTATAAGATTTTGAAAAAAATTTAACAAAGAGCTACTATCACCACACTAAGCATGTGATTTTAAACTGTTTAAATACTGTTTTTTCGAAAGGGAACCTTTTTATCCCATCTTTTTCAGAACGTCAAACAGACAATATAAAATTTATTACATAATTGCAGTTAGATTTTGAAGTTATACTTCTTATGCGACTTCCAACATGGTTGCGTTAAACGTTTAGCGCTACATTTTTATTGGCCGGGAAATCACGTGGTAGGATCCAGTTTTCCCTCATTCATTTCCATATTGTTTTGGTTCTCACTAGCATAAAAATAATAAAAGTCATAAAAGTATTGTTTTTCTATAAATATTTTTTTAGTTTGTTTTGATGCACATATAATTTAATAGGGTAGTATTTTTTTTTTCAAATTTAGCGGATAACAATTGTAAAAAAAGGAGGGAAAACAATCCCACGGACAATGCGACGGAGTTAAGGTTATGTCAAGGTACGTCTCTTGTGAATATCAATTGATTGTTAGGTTTTCTCTTCTGAAATTACATTATGACGCATTCACATACATTATAAATACAAATACATTTTCCAGGGCGAGACGATGAGGCAACCACAAGCACTTCCACTGATTCAAGAGGTCCACGAGGGGAAAATGCACAATATTACCGTGATTACAGAGCACGGAAGCGAGCGGAGCAGGAAAAAGAGTCATTGAATAGAACTAGTGATCCTTCTACGACTGCTGATTCTTCTACAATTAACGTCGCAGGTTGCGAAGTTTAACTTCTTCCGCACGAAGGGACTCTACGCACTATTTTTTTATTTAAATAAAACTAATAATATGTTTTGAAATTATCAGTAAGATGTAGAAGTTCGTTCCTGACTTGAAACCGAATGAAATTGAGATGTCTGGGCTTACGCCACTTCATTTTTTAAAAAAATGACTTATTATAACTGTTTATAACTGTATTGTAACTTGTTGTTTTAGAAAAACCTACTTTGAAAGACCTGCATTTAAAAAATAGGTAAAAATTTATATGATTTCCATATCTTTTTAGAAAATACTAGAACAATATAGCATTTTAAAAGCACTTATGGTTATCATAAATGTCTTTGATTAGTTTTACTAATTTTATCCTTAGAGATTTTCGAAAAAAAATTTTTTACATCAGCTGTTACTCGCTTTGTCCATTATGAGCTAACTCGCTTTTAACTTAAAATATCACGTACTTTTAAAGGATGTTTAATACTCTGAATTAAATTTAAGACCGAAGCAGCAGATTTCTTTTTGAAAGAGATTTGTCACGTTTTCTGGAAATCTTTACTTTTCTACTGCTTCCGAATCACGAGTCTTAAGAGAAGATTTGCAAAGTTCTGAATAATAGTGCCATTAGTATTTTTTAAAAATTAATATTTTGGTAAAAATGTTTTCAAATTAGAGACGACTTATAAGCAAATAAAATACTTCATGCTGTGTTTAGATAGATTCTGATTTTAGAGATGGGGAAAACTGATAAATAAATTTTAGTTTCATATTTATTTAATAAATTAGAATTGAAAGAAGTCCCACAAAATGAAATAATTAGTTTAAAAAATTTCATTTTATCTTTATGTAGTTCTAGGTTGGTTATAGAACTTTATGGACTGCATTGAAAGTTGTATAGTTGTAGAAAATAAAAATAAAATACATTCCTTTATATCTAATAAAAGTATATATTTTGTGTATACTCGATTTTTAAATATGAATTATTTTAAGGAGGTTTACCATTTTCTCGTAACATAGCACGCACGTTCTTTCACGTGCTTATGTTTTTCATTAACACTGTAAGAAACCAAAATTATTTCATTTTACTTAGAGCATACGTATGAGAACGTGCAGCATGATACGGGAAAATACTAAGTCTTTTTATTTGTGTAGTAGGTGGTGTGCAAGTTGCATCAAGATTTAATAAAGACTCTCAATTTCATAAAAAAGTATTATGATTATTAAAAAGTATAACGATTATAATAATATTTAAGCATATGCAATTTTAACCATTTTATTTCATTTTTGATAGTTTAGTTTTGGTTATAGATGCCCTTAGGAGCTTCCAAATAGGGTCAATGCAGCATTCAGTGCTAATTTGTTAAAATAAGATCAGTAGCAGGGGTACATACGTAAATGATGTCTTTTGGGAACGTCAGGAATCGAACCCAGAAACTTTGGGACGATAACTAGAATTCTTACCATCATGAAAATTAGCGTACACGTCCAGTGAACGAGAAAGTCTGAATTGTTGTCAGCCGTGAGCGTCTTACGTAATTGTTTTGTGTGCTTGTGTGTTATTCTCCATTCCAGTGCAACTCAGGTTTTAAAGTTGATTGAGACTTAAACAGCTTGTTTGTTTTGTCAAATTGAACCATGGAACGTAGTTTAGTCCTGCCATCTATTTATTAATAAGATAGTAGCATCATCACGTCTAGGTCACCAATATAGAATGTGTGCCGGGAAATGATCTTTTTTTTACATTAAATTAGACTAACTAGTTCAGTTAGATATATCAGAGCTATATCCTTGCTAAATTTTTATAAAATTGCATTAAGTAAGATTAAAACTGAGATTAAAGATAATATTAAAAATAATGAAATAATGATTCAATAACATAAGAATCAAAAATAATAAAATATTTATAAAAAGTAAAAGAAAGAACTTTAGATAAGTTTCAATCAACAATCCACTTTTCGGAAGAAGTTGACTCTACTTTAAAAGGTGTAATCAAATTTCATAAAACTGTTAGACTGATTATTTCATTTTTATACAGCAACAAATTCATTGTTTATTTTTTTTTAATCCCTGCGATCATTAGAATTCATCCGGTAAACTTAGAACATTTAACAATGAAACTTATTAAATCTTGAATTTATAAGTTCGCTAGTAAAATATTGCTTTCTTATATTTAACAAAATGCAGACACGATTCTGCTTTTAACTTTGCTATATTGTAAATAAAGTAACCTATCTAATAAATACTCTGTATATAAACAAGTTTTCTGTGATGCAACATTTTATGAATGAAAAAGAAAATAAATGTTTCAGAGAATATAACTATTTTATTTAGAGAGGAAACATGTGTTCTTTTTATTGTAACGTTTGTATTGCTAACGTTGTAACGTAACTCTCTAAATCAGACAAGAATTTTTATAAATTTTGTCTTATTTTCATGCTATGTTTATTTCAAGGGAAAAAACAGAGTATTAAACCGAGCATAAACGATTTCAGTCTGCCCTAATTTCGGGCAAACGGGCGTTTTCCTGTAAGTAAAAGATTCCCAAGATTGCCTGTGCTCCTTCAATTACGACAATAAATCCAAAAGATTCCAGCTTCTTGCTGTTCTCTAACTATAAATTAAAAGGTACTTCAACTTTAGGTTCGTAAAAGGAAGCCGCACTGCAATTATGCGTTTTATCACAACGATGTTATCTTAACCACTCTGAAACTAAAATAATTATTTTTATGATATGTTAAAAGGGAAAACTTTCCCATCTTTATTTTTTTTTTGTTTAAATTTAAACATGCCAGAGAAATAAAGAAATTATTTCATTTTAAATGAAAGACGGAATGCAATTCCGTTTGTTTTCAACTGTATAGCATTCAGCGTTTATTTATTTTTTTTTTTTTAAGGGAATACGAAGAAGTTAAGATTTATAATAATTTTATTGTGTGATCTAGTTAAAACTGGATGATGTATTTCTTTGAAAAAATAATTTCTGGAAAATTAAGTGAAATGAAATTCATCAATAAAACGTTTATAATTTTGTAAAAATTGAAATGCATTCTATTTAAAACATACTGTGTTCCTTTCATTAGGTTTGCAATGGGAGCGACCAAAACATGAAAGGAAAAAAATTCTGGTGAAATTACTGTACTGTATGGTACAGTAATTTCACTCTTGGTTTTGAAGGAAAACGTAACTCTGGTAATGAAATCAAAATATATGGCATCTAAATTATTTATATTTTTCCATACATATGGTAACGGTTTACCGGAAATTCTTATTTTAAACATTTCAATATCAATTACCACATGTTTAGTTCAAAACTGAAAAGTAAATTTTACTCAATAAAAAGTTTTCATGCCATGCTCTAAAATATCTTGATTAAATTACCAAATTTACCAAATCTTATCAATTAGGACCACATATTATAGAACCATATTTTATTGCTAATTTCGCCAAAATCATTATTTAAGCTCTGCAGTAAAAATTACCGACTTATTTAGTGTACCGATAGAACCAGAAACACGCTAAATTTTGTCATATTTTGATTATTTTTTTATAGTTTTGACAGTACATTTTTCCCAGTGTGATGAACTAGCGAAATTTTTCCAACGAAAAGGCATAAAAAAACTTTAAAAAAATGAAAAAGAAGGGAAAAAAAAAGAACTCACTTTGGTTAAAGCGATAAGGATATGCATTATACGCAGTTAACAACAAATTATCAATTAGGATCACATATTACAAAACCATATTTTATTGGTAATTTTACCAAAATCATTACTTAAGCTCTTCAGTAAAAATTGCCAACTTATTTGGTGTACCGATAGAACCAGAAACACGTTAAATTTTGCCATATTTTGATTATTTCTTGATAGTTTTGACAGTACATTTTTTCCAGTGTGATAGCGAAATTTTTCCACCGAAAAGGCATAAAAAACTATAAAAAAAAGGAAAAAAGAAGGAATAAAAGAAAGAAAGAACTCACTGTGGTTAAAGCGATTAGGATATGCATTATATGCAGTTAACAAAAAAACTATCGAAGAAGATATCTAAAGTAATATTTGGAAATCAAGTTGAATTTTAATTTACAAAAAGACATCAAAGTTACGAATTTACCTGTCAAAAATTTTTTGTCCCTTTCCTTATGGCTTTGAACACTTACTTTTTTTATTATGAATAATAAATGAAAAGTTTAAAATATAAAAAATTGAAGCATTTTTAAATTTATGTACGTTATAATCAGAATCAATTCAACAGATTTTGATAAAACTTTGGGTTTTGTTATTTAAAATTACATAGCTTAAAAGGATATTAAATTTTAATACCTTCCTATTTAAAAATACGTGATTTATTTTGCAAGAATTTTAACCTCAATTAGGATCAATAGAGGCAACCTAAATATTCCAAACTAAGTAAATAAACATGCCATAACTAAATAAAGTATTTTCAGATTATCTTACTTACAAAGCTTTCATTTACTTACAAAGCTTTCGTATACCTTTGATACATTCTATCGAAGAAATATATTATCTTTTTGTTATATCTTAAGTAAACGAGCAATATACTCACTCATTCACAAATACTGTCAAAAAGAAATTTCATTTTTTCATTCACTTTTTCGTCAACAAATGCGTCATTAAATGCAATAACGTTCCTATAATGATTTGCTTGATTTATTTCGCAAGAATTTAAACCATAATTAGGACTAATAGAGGCAACCTAAATACAATGTTATATATAATACTTACTAATAATGTATATATAATGCAAATAAATGTGTTTTAGCAAAATAATCAGATTATATTATTTACAAAACTTTCATATTCAAACTTTTGATAAATTTTATAGAAGAAATCTGTTATCTTTTTGTTATAGATTAAATGCAATGGCCAATATACTCCTTCAAAATTAATGTAAAATAGTAATTGTATTTTTTTTACTCTCAAATGCGTCATTAAATGCAATAACGTTCCTATAGTAATTAGTGTAAAAGTTTTATCGGAAAATTGATAAAATAAAAATTGTCATCAAATATCGTTTTTATCTCTTCAATTATCAGCAGCTGAAAGGACGCGAAACAAGACAAACCGTTGAAAGCCATCTCGACGCCAGCCGCATTATGACGCTATAACTTCTTTCTCAACTCAATTTCTTTAAAACATCGCGAAAATAGCATATTAAAACACATAAAATCTCAGATTTTTAAGAACTTAATGGCAGATATTTCATTGTTGTGAGAAGAGGAAATTTCAGTCTCCCCGCTTTCTCAATATAGCGTAACATCTTTTCGCTCACAATTCTTTAAGTACTCGCTACTGATAGAGGGTAAGCTTGCCCGAAAGTGGGAGACGGGTACTTCGATTTACGACCCAAGTAAATTTCATGTTATCGTTTGCTCTGAGATTAATAATGAAAATGTAACCCTCGTCCGCCTGTACGACTCCACGACTTCCACACTTTTACGACCCTACCCTAAAAGGGAACTACTTAAATGCATTTATTAATAAATGAAGTGTGTATAGTTGAGTTACGAATTAGAAGGGTGGTGATTTATGCGTACATAATTAAGTCTATAAATAACAAAGTTATTTTTAGATTTAGCAGCTAACAAAGATGCTTGATAATGATTTTCCCATAAGGTTATTTATTTGAAACAATAGAATATATTTTTTTTAAAAAAAAGCAATAACATCACAAACAAAATGTCTTATGAGCTGAACACAATTATTATTTTCTTATAGATTATGTTGATTTCAAAAATTGGAATAAAATTAATATTGAAAAAATATCTTTGTTAACTGCAAGGGATATTAGCTACACTGTTAGAATTTTCTTTCTAAAAATACGGTAAAATAACCGGTCTATCCAATTAACCATCGCGTTTACGGATTGGAACATTTCTTCAACTTTACAGGTTTAAAATCGTTTACAACTAGTGTGGTTTCAAAACCCGTGAATATAAAACTGCAATGTTTTGCTAACATTTACAACTAGCATGGTTTCAAAACTGTGAAAACGAAATTTTACTGGAAGTAAAAGTTACATTATGCTAAGCTCTTTGTTAGGTAATGAGCATTAGAGTTAGGTTGTGGTTGTTTTATGTTTTGTCAAGTGAATCGGGAAATGTGACTTAATTAGTTTATCTAGTAGCACAGTAGGCCTTGGTCCTCTATGGGCTGTCACGCCACTGAGTTTAGTTTCTTTTTAGTAGTACCATGTAGCATAAGAGATAGGGGATATTCGATTTCTTTGTGTTAAACAAATCTGTGGTTGCTGCCATTTATACCTGAATGAATCCAGTGCTCCAATAGATCAGGGTCACCAATTGAGGAGTGCAAAACACTTGTTTTGAGGAAGTGGATGTGATATTGTAAACTCAATGCAGAGAACTCGAACCCACCTTCAACCAGTCATGAGATTAACGGATTAGACCACTCAGCGAAAATATGTACCCAGATGCAAAGAAATAAAATCTTCATAAGGTGTTCACTACCTGTCCTCTTATTACAATAAGAATGTTAGGCATTTGCAGGTGTGTTAGGCAATCTATTATGGAAAATAAAAATATGAATTCGTAATCTTTATAACATGGTTTTGCTTCAAGCTTTCTGAAAAATGTTTGCTCAATTCTCATGAGCTGTGATCCTAGTTGGCACTGATGAAATTTTGGTTATTTAACCGTATCACGTGAACACAGTTATGTTACCTTTGAAACCTTTAACTATAGTTGGATTCAATCAATAACCCCTTATTTATTTCATATTTTGGTTGCTTTTATGAAATTATTTAAAGTAAAATAACATTTAAAAATAAATGAATATTTTTTAATAAATATAATTTTTCTAATAACAATACATTAAATTAATTAGTAAATACATAATTAATAAATACATAATCATTTATAAAATTTTCACTATTATTTCCCATCACTTTTTTTCAAATGAAATAAAAAATACCTTATTTGTCTATTAAGAAATATGTTTCCCTAATAATGATTCACAATGTATACATCAGTTCGTTTTAGCCATCATTTCGAAGCAAGCCATATTTAGGCTTATATTTTTTGTTAATTTTCAGCTCTACATGCATACATTACACCAAACACAAATTTATAACTAATACAACTCAGTGACTTTAAATATAAAAGCCGGTTTAGCTGTTTAACTAACTTTAATGATAAAACAATGAAATCCCCTTTATTTGCTTTAAAAATGGTCTTTTATTGATAAATAAGTTCGCAATTGCCTTCATTTCTTTAGCTATCTTGATTGTTTGCTTTAACTATGGGGTTCCGAATAAAGATGCTTAATTATTTAAGGTTTTATTACCAAAAATAATTAGAAACCTCTGTTTTAGGCACTTTTCCGATGCTATCAATTACTCTCCACTCTTTTAAGCTTCATAGGCAAAAAAAGCCAAGACAAGCACAGAAAACAACTGGTGCCATACATCATATAACCTTTCTGTAACATAAATAAATATTAAAATGCAGATTAATTTCGAAAAATGGAAGAACACAAAAAGGAATAATAACAGAACAACTAGTGTTGGCGTTTATTCATTTAAATTCATTAGAAGATTTGGAAGGAGGATTTCAACTTTTAAAAAAAATAAAAGATATTTTCAAAGAAATTATCTTAAAAAAAACTCACCTTTCGGTAATAACTCCTGAATTGCAAAAACAATATGTCTCGCTGACTCAGTTATAATTAAATTTCCGAGTTATAACTAGCGAATTATTTTACTGATTATATTGCTCAGTTTCAATTTCAGAACTCAGTTTCAATTAAAATATAACGAGTCAAAAGTTTTCTTATTACACCTGCATGCATGATCACACAAATATTTTTCGTAAGCGAACAAAAATTTACTAACTAAAACTTCTAGTATAGACCTGTTCTGTTATCAATTGCTCCTCTCAATCCATTACGCTTCATAGGTAAATACATCAAACTTATACGCAGAAAACATCAAAGATAAATGCCTCGCATCATAAAACTTTTCTGAAACATAAATAAACATTAAATGCAGATTGGTAATGAAAAATGACAGCGCCTTTAACTGACTAGTCATTCTGCCAATAATGTTGGCGTTTCTTCATTCAAACTCATCAGACACTGGGAAAGGAGGATGTAACTTAAATATTAATATAAACTGTTTTGAAAAGAGCTTTCCATTAAAAAACACCCTTTTTGGGACTATCTTCTCAAGTGCCCAAACAATCTGCCTCGTTAGCTTCCTTTTGCGCCAAATTGAAATTACCGAGAGTTAGGGCAAATGGACGATCATTATAGAATCTAATGATAGTTCTTTTCTGTCCTGATCTGCTAGTGACAGAAGCGATGTGATGTCGATCTTCAGTTGGTGTTGTTAAAAAGGAAAGAAAAAAGAAAAAATTCCAAAGATCGATGCTATTTGGTATTGAGTTTAATGAATGCAGCAGTAAGGAAATTGAAAATGATGAGTTTCAGAACTGCTGAAACACACTTTTTCGTTTTGGAAAATCGTTTAAGGGTAATGAGTGGAACAGCGCTCTTCCCTAATTTATTCTTCTTTTTTTTATTATTATTCCTTTCTTCTCATAAATATTCGCATGAAATTTCAGAGCTCACTTCACCTTGAAAAGAATGAAAATTGAATTAACTATGAATTGCTTATTCTTAGCTATTATAAGTGGATTTCAGACTGAATGGTTAGTTATATGTTTTATCGAAAATGGTTAAATCGTTTTTCACTTACAAGGTATGGGCTAATTAAAGCAAAGTATATGTATGATTTTTATAGCTGTTAAATATTAGGGTATACATATATGAGTTATAAAATGAGTTCATATAGAGGAAAACTTTATGAACACATTTTATTACTTACGTGAATTTTGAAGTTTAATGAAGAAATATTGGTAATAAGTACAGAGTTATTAACGGTACTAATAAAAAAAATAGTGGTTTTAAGTAGTGAGCTATTTGGTATTAAGTTTAATACAAATGTATAAGTATGAATGTATAAACAGGAATGTATTAGTATGAATGATTTATATGAATGTATGAATTTATATGAATATATAAATGTATATGAATGTATAAATTTATATGAATGTATGAAATTATATGATTATATCAAAATATATGAATGTGAGTCAAATATGACATTTTGTAACTTACGTGAATTTTGTAGTTTTAGAAGAAAAACTAGTGGTATTAAGTAATGAAACAGTATTAGTAAAAAAATTAATTGCATTGAGTATTGAGAGCTACATAAAAGACCTAAAATACACATAAATTTCATTTAATTGAATAATATATATTAATAAAATAAATTTTAAGGCGATCCAAATTATAGATAAGCTTTTTTAAATTACACGTATCTTAAACATTCATTACTACTTATCTGAAACATTTGTTATTATTACGTCTTTATTAAATAAAAGAAATTCACATTGATATTACATTTTTAAATAACTAATATATGATTAATTTTAACTCTACAAAGATATGTTTGAAGCAACACGTACTAATTACGAAATCGAAAGTAAACTTTAAAAACTGTAGTTAAATCAGTTGTAAAATAAAAAAAATTAAAAAAATTTACAGAAGCATTTTAAAAGTTATAAATTCAAAAACATGCCAACACACTGTGTGACCTCACACCCGTAAGGTCCTGGGTACAAATCCCGTACAGGGTATGAATGTTCTCTGTACTATCTGTCCTTACTGTGGGAACAACGTTGGCCTAGTTGATATGGTGCCCCTGAAAGAGGGGCCAACAAATCTGCTCTACTGATACTTGAATAACGAGTGTCAATCCGGTGAGCATTGGAAAAAAAAAAATTTTAAAGACACTACTAAGTGAATATTTCTACACGGAGAAAAAAATTCAGAAGCAATTACCGTTCTCTATGGTAATACCATTTCTGCCAGTAGAAAACTTGATTTGGTTAATTAAATCTAAATATTTGCTATTTGAACTATTCATTTGGTAATTTTTCCGTTCAAATAGCAACAGTTTACCGAAAATTCTGGTTTACAAAATTATTTCCAAAAATGAGTAAAAAATACAAAACTGAAATGTAAATTTAACCAAATAAATGGATTTCACGACATGCTCTGAGGCATCATGATAAAATTACCAAATTTTGCTACATTTACCAAATTCTATCACATATTGCAAAACTATATATTGTAAATTTCTACAAAATCATTATTAAAGTGGTTCGATAAAAATTAGCGAGCTTTTTGGTGTTCCCATGGAGCCAGAAAGATGGTAAATTTTACCATGTACTGGTAATATTGACCAAACTTTTTTCTCAATGCATGATTTCTGCAGATTAGAGCTGCAGCTCAACATTTTTATTTTTTATTTTCAGTGATATAAGTGCAAATTGACAAACTACAAACATCAGTATTCAAATCAGTATTTAACAATTAATCAAATATTCAACTGAAAAGAAACAATAAATGTGTTTAAAAATGAACAATTCAGACAGATTACATGAGAGTTTAGATATTTCCTTGGTAAATTTAATTCAAACATTTCAGCTTTTCAATTTTAAATTAGATTTCCTGTTTAATTTTCGTAGTTAAAATGTGCAAAATAAGAAAAATAACCTAAGGAAATGAAGTGATTAAATAAGCTCAATTGCTTTAAACATCAAATTTAAATTTCCGTTTCTTCACAATAATGCTCAGTTTCTATAAAAAAATTTTTAAAAAATTTATAAGTAAAAGTTTGAAAGAAGTTTGTAATCTATTTTTTCACCCAAAATTAGATCCTTAAAACAAACGTATTCACTATGGTATTTATAAAAATTTTCCGTTTTCTCACAAAGACGTTATGTTTCCTTAAAAAAATTGTTTCCTTTTTTTCATAAACATTTTTCTCAGAAAGTAACATTGTTTTCCGCGAACACTGAATTTGAAAAAGGAACTCCTGCTCAATAGCCCAAAACTCATCGCTAAAATAGTTAAATAAAATTAAAAATTCCAATATCATAGTTTTAATCACAGAAATTAATAAAATAAAACTTTATTTTAAATTAGTTAACCAATTATTACAATACTACAACATAACATGGAGACAATATGATTTTTAATACATTCTGGGAATATATATGAATAAAGATATAACCATATTAGCATAAATTCAGAAACGTAAATGTACTTTTACTCAAGATGGAGGGAATAAGCTGCAGGTTTATATAAAGTCTTAATTATTACGTATAAACGTAAGCATTATTGATTTACATTATGGGGACTGAAGTTTTAGCTTGATTTATTCTAACTTATGATAAAATAGTTAGCAGACTCATCTCAAATTCATTCAATATAATTTAGAGTTCTAACTCTTAGTTCAATCAGAAGATTTGATGTACTAAATACATGCAACGTATAATAATCTTATAGTTACAGGAAAGATATTATTTCACACTTCATAATTATCTGTTACGTTGCAGGGATTTAATAAATCATAATTAGAATATTTTAAATAACATCGTCAAGTTTTCTGCAAATTCTAGTAGATTCAGAGACCAAATTTTACATGGTATAAAATTCGTTCTATAAACTTTAGTTTCGTTATATGCAAACGTGTTAGATTCTTTATAATTTAAATCAATTTCTTGCATTCAAAAGTATTTATTAATTTAATTTTTCATTGATCAAAATTAATATTTCATTTCACTTACAAAGACTAAATCTAATGAGATTTTATGTGAAAACAACTTATTTAAATAATTAAATTCAAATACTTTAGATAAATTTCCTTAACACTACTTTTCTTTTCAAAATAAAATAGTCAGAAATACATCTCCTTATAACTTTACATTTCTAAATCCAAAATATAACTGTCAATAGCTAATGCCAATAGAACGAAATATAAACATCAATCTAAAATAGATAAAATCCACAGTAATGAAGTATTTTTATAAATTTTAAAGCGACCTAATAAATGCAAAACAGTATTATTGTATTTTGATACTGTAAATGTTATTGCTACTCCAGACTATAGCTAAAAGTCTAAATATTTCTAAAACTTTAGTTAGCAAAATTTATCAAAGTAGTTCCTTCTTAGTTCTAATAATTTACATTTTGGAAATATTAGATAAAAATACCTTCTTGCTTACAATTAAAGTGATACCAGTATTTAATCTCGAAACGTACGAGTGAATCTTATCAATAAATGATAAGACTTCAAAGAAGAAATTATCGAAGAGCAGATTGAGAAGTGTAATACAAACATTCTTTCCTACATAAGTTCTTTTCAGACATTTGCATTTGAGATTATCTTTTAGAATTATTTCTCGAAAAATAATGCGTTTAAATGTCGTCTGATATTTTTCTACTTCAACTTTATCGTCTGCTTTCAGAAGATAAATATGAGTTTCTTGCTTATCTGTAAAGCAAAATAGTAGAATAAAAATGGAATTTGTTAAAACTGTGGAAAAAATTTATAAAGTAAATTAAATAGTTGCTATAATACTTTATCTTTCAAATTAAGAGCAGCCATCTAAGTTAACTAATAACAAAAATAATTAACGGAGAATGACATTTAAGTTAGTTTATTTTTGATTATTATTAGTTATTTGAAATCCTTTTCAACAAATATTTTTCGCATTTTATTTTTCGCGTCTTATGGGCAAATTAGCATTTGTTCCTGTCCTGCAGAAAATGAATTCTATCGTTTAATATTCTGTCTGTCAATAAATTAATTTACTAGCACAAAAGTAGAATTCAAAATTTGTGAAAATGAAAGATGTCGCATTTGTAGAAAAGAAGGGATCTGTGAAATTGTGACAATTTGTAGTAAGGAATAAAGAGAGAGAGAGAGGGAGAGGTTTACAAAGAATTTAGCATTACACCTTTAAAAATCATTTTAAAATCAGTAGATAAGTATTTTATACTCTTTTTTTATATTATTTTATTTTATTTTTCTTAGATATATTTTTTTCATTTTTTTTAACTTACAATTTTTAATGATAAAAGTGCTATTTTCTTCCGATTATTTTGTTTTGTATTCTCTTTGAGTTCTTTTTTTTTTTTTTTTTTTGTATCCAAAAAAATTCCGCTGGCTAAAGTTTAAATTAATATTAAAATAGTATGCGTATTTATAGTCTTAAGCAATCTTAAAAACGAAAATGAAAATAAAAACAATACAATGCATATCCGATGAAAGTTCCAAAACACTTCTGCTTTCAATATTCCAGATTAATTATGATTTTTCTTGTTCAAAGTACTCCATGAAGATATACACTACTCTGTTTATCTATCTGTTATAAATATTCCATCAATACTCAGTACGAAGTAAGTACACATGTAATTATTATCCTTACAACTGTCATTAAAACACATTGAATTGCGGATGCTTCTCTCAGAGTGCCAGTACTTTTTACCTTAATTTTATTATAAACTTTTTTTACAATGTTGAAACGAGGAAGAATGGGAAAGTGGCATCAGCCTTAATGCTTCTAATTGTTCTATAAAAGAACTTTTCGGTAGAGATTGATATAAAAGTGCTTAACTTAGACTCACCGTGTAAGAAGTAAATTCCTAAGTGGTTTTGAATAAAATCAACTGACTGATTTTTACTAGGTAAAAACAATTTTTTGTAAATGTGTTTATAAATTTCAAATAAAATTAATTAATTTTTTTAAACGTACGTATTTTTTAATAAATTTCAAAAAAAAGTCTCAATTTAATACTGGATACTAAATACTTAACTCCGAAGATAATTTTTGAGGAGAAAATGTATTATGATTTTGTTTAGTTTACTCCTTGAAGTTTCCCTATATTTTTGAAGTAATGAATGTATTTCATGTGTTGCCCTGGATTTTTAGGTTGATCTTCTACTTCATCAAAAACAAAATTCACTAAAAATCTATTGTTAATGAACTGACTATTATACCATATTTGTCAAATGTTTGGAAATCAATAGTTTTTCAATCTTCCATCATTTTACCTTTTAACTGTATAATTATCTCTCCAGCATGTAGTAAACCCTTTTGGATTAAATAATTTCTATAATTTCTTTTTTCCTACTGAACTGTTAGAATTTTCTTGGAAAAAATGGCTAAGTAACAATTTATTTAATTTTTATTTTACCCTATACAAACAAAACAGTCTAATAACCATAAATAAGATGGTATTCAAGCTGTTAACTATGAGGAAAACAGTTTATTAACTGCTTAACTATACAGTTAAACAACGGAATTTTATAACCCCTACTAGGCCCACCTAGTGAAGTAACTTAGTTCCTTGTAACTGGGTACATTTTATAACCGAGAGGGCTCATCTGTCAATCTCATGACTGACATATCGGGATCGAATCCAAACGTTGACACCACAATATTTCCTGCATTACCTTTAACACATGAAGATATACCAGTGTCCTGCACTACCGAGTTTGCGACCCTGGACTATTAGAATATGATACTCTCATTTACGCATAGATGGTAGCACCATAAAGCTGTTTATTATAAAAAGAAGTCTAGTATTTCCCATCTCTTACAATATTTGACACAATTAAACTATTTAAAGCACATTTCACGGTTCATTTTATAAAACACAACTCAACCAACCCCTGATAAAAAGCCTAGCTCCGAAGTCCAGTTAAATTTTTTTTGCGGTTTTGAAACCATGCCAGTTGTAAATGGTAAAAAGATCGTGTAGTTTTGTATCCATGGTTTTTAAACCATACTAGTTGCAGACAGCTTCAAAACCGTAAAGGCAAAAAGTGTTCCGTATCGTAAATTTTACAGTTAATTGGATAGACAGACTGCTGTCGGTTATTTTACTGTGATTTTAGAAGGAAAATTCTTCAATCAAGAGAAAAAATGGTCTTTATTTCCCATTATTTTTTCTAGAACTTTGAAAAGTACCCTTCTCTCCTTGATTTTACCCACCCAGGGATATACGGAAATTTAATTCATGAAATTTACGGATGAACGGAAAAAAATTTTACAACATCTACGCAAAACAATGTTTTTTTCCAAATCAAAACTACAAAGCGATATGATACTGGAAAGTTTTAATCCTTTAGGCTCTAAATACAGGAATTGAGTTATAACGCAGTGGTGTTAATCTATCCAATACAAATTTATAACAGGATAGTTTATACAGGCTAAAAACTGTTTTTACGACATGCATTCAAATTTGCATAACAAAAACTGAAGAAAAGTTAAATAATTAAAAGCAGGTTGGTATTCAAAATGAAATGTAAGCTTTGTTTGACAAAATTACAGTTGCGAATTCACCGACGCAAAAAATAGAGAGCAGTGGTTTCATTTACTGTTTCAATCAAGAGAACAAATCGTCTTTATTTCCCATTATTCTTTCTTGGCTAACTTTGAAAAGTCCCCTCTCTCCTTGATTTTACCCACCCAGGGGTAATCGGAAATAAAAGTCATGAAGTTTACGGGCGCAGGGTAGCTGGACGAAGAAAATTTTTATAGTACCTTAGCAAAATGACGCTTTTTCCAAATCGAAACAACAAGGAGAAGTGGACTTTAAAATCACTGGGGTGGAACTGCTTACCCCGCCGTGACGTAGCAATGACGATGACTGCGCCCCCGCGAGGGCTTTGAAGCTTAGGGCTTTTCATGGCTCGCCCAACACGTTGTACACGTAATGAAAGTGCACTTTTAAGCCCTGGCACAAAAGCGAAGGGGGAAAAAAAAAGAAACCGAAACGCTTTTATGGTCGAACTCCGTTTTGAGATTAGAATAGTTGTTTTTATAGATGGGGCTAACATTTACTAGTATTCTGGAGGATGCAGGAAATCTGTAAGTGTGATTAAAGGGAAAGTATTAAAATTGCAACTTAATGTGTTATTTCGTGTTTTATGTTTCAGGGTTTATTCGCATATCTTTTGAGGCACTCAAGTGAGATTTATAATTAGGTAACATAAAGAAAAGTTGCGATTTTTGTTGACAACTGGGAAAGTTTACACGGTTCAGTAAATGATACGATTGTTTATGAAAGTTAAGAAAAACAAAAGTTTCTCGTTCTGTTGATTTTTTAGTAGGTTTTACTGCTAAGAATAAGTTTTTAGTTTTTTTCTAATGTATGTTTCTGATATTGAAGTGCAAATTTTGTGTTTATTTATACGTATATGTTTCGCTTTTTGCTTGCGGCTCTTATGATTTCGTGTTTTAAAATAAATAAATATATATATATATATATTAAAAAAATAATATATAATACTTTCTAATAGAAATCTAGATCACATTAGTTTGACCACTGATTAATGACGTACCTAATTAATTTATAAAGGAAAACATATGGTAAGGTTTAGTAGAATGAAAATAAATAAGCAGGTGAGGTATCTAAAATAAATCATACATCTATATTTCTGCAAATCTTGAGGATTCCTAAAAAGATAAAATATTTATTAAGTTTCAAGTAAATTACATAAATCTGAAATCATTATTCAAATATACAGAAAAAGTACAGCTTGTACATAACTAATTTAAGCAGGTGCTAAAGTACAAATTAGGGTGCTAGTTTTGAGAAGGGAAATACACAACATCTAAGATTGATGTTCCGTAAATACTGATGAAAAGAGTTTGCATATTTCAATGAAACTAGTTTGCATTATTTTCTTAAGTTATCTGTGTTCCAAGGTACTTGTAACTGCTTACGAACCTCAGAAAGCAGAATTGGTTTGATGGAGGCACCCCACCCCACACTTGAGGCAATTACGTCGAGATTTTCTGAGAGGCAGCTAGGTTCTTGATCAACTACGACTGCTTGTTTGAACAATCACAAAAGCATTATTTTTATTTTATCTGTCTTGCTTTAAAGTAAGATGTAATTAAATTACGCGTTCATAATATAAAAAGATATCCGCAAATTGCTGTTAGATGCATTACTCTATAAATTTAATAAGGACTTATGTAAAACACATAAAACTAGCATAAGTTAATGAAGGCTTTCCTGTATAATATACTTTATATTTTTGAAACCAAGTTAGTAAAAAAACATTTAAAAATATTTGCTAATGTATAAATATGTTTTTTTACTAGACGAAATTGTTTAAAACGAGTTATCTATAGGCTTATATTATTTCAAAAGCGAGTAACATTTCCTTCCTCAATACGATATTTGCATTCGAGACAAAACAGTGCAGCAAGAGAAAATTTTGAAGATTTTATGCATGAAAAAAACCATGATTCAGAAAATTCCGAAGACTCAAAACCACTGATTTCGAAAACACATCGCTAAATATTATTTATGCAGTCATCTTACAACAATCCAGATTGCAATAATTTGACTAATCAAAATTTTTGATAATAAAATGATAATAATATTCAATATGATACCTAACTAACGGTAATGCAAACTTTGTATAGAAGTAAAACAGATTTAAGAAGAATTAAAAAAAAATTTTGATTTTTTTTATTAAATATAATGAATATAATATCTTAGTTTAAATCATATTTTATGTAAAGCCCATTACACTAATATGAGGTAATGGAAGTTTTGCTGTAGCTCTCCATTTTGCAGGAAGAAAAAATTTTTAAAAAAAATGAAAAAGGTACTTTTTTAAATAGAGAAAAATACTTTTGAACAAAAAAAAGTGATCTATAGGATTATATTGTTTCAAAAGCGAGCAACAATTCTTTTTCCCCGTACGATATTAACTTCCGGGACAAAATAGTGTAGCCAGCGAATTTTTTGTGGATTCCACACAGAAAAAAAATTCTATTCAGAAGATCCAAAAGAGATGAACACACAAATGAAACCACTATCCCGAAATCCGTTAAGTGCTGCTTTCAAGGCGAGGACGTGGAACGTTATGAGTGCTTTCACGTCGTTAGATGCTCTTCTTGACAATGGCGAAACCCATCTTTGGAAGAAAAAAATAAGCAGCTCAACCAAGCATCCTGAATGGTACAACAGCATCATTAATTTCACTTGTCAAGAAGCATTATTTGGGAAGCATTTCTTAATCACTCTTTAATGGCGAGTTTATTTTTTGGAGATGATGTTTGCAACCTTTTGTTCGGTGGAAGACCATCATGGACAGTTAATGGACCCTAAAACCTCAAGTTTTCTGTTGTAGTGAGGGCGAAATAATGACGATTAGAAGGTCTTCTTGATGAAATGGTCTTCCTTTCCCAAGTACAATGATAGAGAAGTTTTATTTGCTTTGTTGTCTCATTACTTTTTTTTTTGTTGCTTAGTTAAGATTTAGTATAAACTTTTAGCTCGCTTTTGAGAACGTTTATACTGTACCTATGGAACATATTTTAGCTATCTATCATTACAACAAATAAATATTATTAGTTTTCTAATTAGTATGAGAAAATTCCAATTCTATATGGGCTTATATATATATTTTATTGTAAGGTATATGATAACCTATTGTTTATCAACTAAGCAATTGATTCTGGATAATTAAATATACATTAGTTTTTCTCTGATACTAATAAGAAAACTTCATAATCTATGTTTTTACTAGAGTAAAAATGAACCATAATTGTATGTGTTTCACTATCCAAATAATGTTACCAATTTCTTTTTTATAAAAGGAAAATGTTTAAAGGAATATTTGTTAGACAGAAGAGTTTTTTATATTTGTTAATGGATATTGCAATTATATATCTATATATTGTATTTTGATGTTTAATAAAATTCACATAAATGTTGTAATCCAGAAATATCTTATTTTGCAAGCGAAACTTATTTTATCTATCCTTGATAGCAATAAATTAATATGGAAAGTTTTCTTGTGACTGTAAGGAAATTACTATTGTAATATGAATCTCAGGTTTACTTTTATATTTTGTTGTAAAGATATGAGCACAGATAATCTATCGTTTCTCAACTTAATAATTGATTCCGGATAATTATATTTACATTAGTTTTTCGTTTTTCTTTATTTTGCTACATAAGCTAATTTGGAAGTATATTTCTTTAAGTTTTTTTTTTTTTCAAAACTAGCCCTAAATAATTAGGATAGTGTGGATACGACATAAAACTTAAAATTAGTGTAGCAGTTTATTGTAACTTATAATAAGAGCATGTGAAATTAAAATTGAACTAATTTGAAACTGAAAGCATTGACTTAAGTAAGCAATCTTGACAGTGCTTAACTAAATTAATATTAAAACTAAATTAGTCCATGAATGACGACTTCTGTCGTTTTAGCAAATGATTTTTCTTGAATATTTAAAGTAGTAACAAATAATGTAATTTATTATTTTATTTTTGATGCAATAAATTTGATTTACATTCACTTGACCACCATAGTATGTGAACAACTTAAGTAAATCCATAAAACCTACTGATCCTGCGATGAAATTTAAACGTTAAAGTGGTATCTTTAAAGAATGAATTTGCAGCGAAAATTAAAATAAATTCTCTAAGAATAGTAGAAACTCAGTTAATATTGACATGTTCACACACTGCAAAAAAATTTCAGAAACTAATTAAACGTCGACAAAAATGTTTCCGAAAATCTCAAAGAACTTCATTTAATATCATCTGATCAATTAACCCCTTAACGATCGGTTGATTTTCAAGAAACGATCATAAAAGTGCCTATTTTTTAATCACATATCACAAATACGCGTATTTGATTAGTGCTGACATCTAGTTTAAAATAAACTAACTATCTACAATTACCTTAAAAATATCCTGGTACTGCTATCTGGTATGCAAAATGAGAAATAAAATGTTTTCCGGGCAAACGAAATGAATTCGTTTTATTCGTATTGGCGCGTTACTACTGAACACTCCAGCCCGGAAATATCACGGGAGCGAGAAATAGAGGGTGAAACCTCACCCCGTCATTTTCACGGGAGCGAGAAGGAAGGGGTTAAGAAACATTTCTTTTATTTTCAACAGTAGGGAACTGAATCGCATTGCAGCGTAGTTCTCACTACAACTATTAAATTCTAATTCACTAGTATATAAGACGTGTTAACTCGAATCTATCTTGAGGTAACTTCTGATTGATGACTGTTGACATTCTTGTTAGCCAAGTCCCACAAGAGGTTTACGAAATCTTTATCTTCCCGGAAACGCTTCACACTTAAAAAAAGAATGCGAAATTTATAATTCTGAAGTACTGGCAGATGTTTCTGAATATTACAGAAAGAGGCTTCGGAAATCTTAATCTTCTTTCCGGAAATGCGAAATTACATTACTGAAGTACTAAGAAATATTTCGGAATATAACAAAAAGAGGTTTCTGAAATATTCTGAAGCGTTTTTGAAAATTAAATGCATCGTAGCAGCCCCATATATTATCGTGTCAAGAAAATACTTAGAAAAAAGTAAGATCAGAACTACCAGAATAAGGGAAAATTTAACGTGTTTCTGTCTTTAAGCGGAGACCGAAAATCTCGGCAACTTTTTATCGAAGCGTTCTGTAATGGTTTTGTTAAAATTATCAATAACAATAGCTTTATAATGCGTGATAAAATTTGGTAATTTTATTAAGATACCTTAGAAATTGGCATAATAAACATTTATTCTGCAAAATTTGCTTTTTCATTTATTTTACCTTGTATTCATTAAATATCAATTATTCTGTGATATTGATTTTTAAATAACTTTCCAGAATTTTTCTTTCAAATAACTATCACTATACCTGCAATATAATATTTAAACAAATAAAACTTAATAACTTAAATATTAACGAGCAATTCTTTTTTATTTTTAAAAACTCATATCACCTTGTATTCATTAAATATCATTTTTTCTGTGATATTGATTTTTAAATATGTTACTTATATATGTTGTGATTAAAATTTCTAAATTATTTTGAAATATACTATTTTCCTACATCATTTTAAATATTTTTCGTAACTAATTAGTACAATTACTATTATAAAATGCTGATGTTCTCCCCTTTCCAATGTTCAACGTCACAAAACATTTTATCAAATAAAACTGTAAGACTTTCATTCAAACAAAAATTTCTTATCGTAAAAAACAGAACGTGTACCAAGCAAATGGAATTGCACTCGGTACTTTCAAGTAGCTAAAGTTAAAGAAATCCGGGAAAGAAGGAAAAACCATTCAAACAAGAAGAAACGTTCGGTCAAGAGTTTACAGCCTATTTTACGGCTGTTTCAGTTCCGGTCAAGGACTGAAATTTAGTGCGAAATAACAATCAAAAAGTTTGAATTTTGCTGAAAGGTTTAGGTTCAATACTATTCCCCACCCATTTCTGATAACTTCTTTTTTTAACGAGAACTTCTTTCTTTTTTTTCGTTCGATGGAGCCGGGAAAGGCAACTCTTAAATGTAAAGAATACCGAGTACTCGAAACGAGAAACCTATAACGCGTTTTATAGCTCAGATAAATACTTCTAACAATATTTTTTTGAAAAGGAATTGTAGCTGTAAGATCGTGTTAAGCAAAAATGGTGTGTCATATCGAGGAAGGGGTACCAAAAGAAAAAAGAAATATCTCCTCGCAATAAAATGTACCCAAGAAGGCAATTGAATACCATTCTAGGGTTGTATTTAATATATTTTCTGATGCAGTTAATTCAAAAGAATAATAAGGAAAAATGAAACATGAGACATAATTAAAGCTTTACTCTTTCTAGTGTGCTTATTTTACTAAAATGTGTGTCAATACAATGATAAAGCATTGTTTAAAATGCTCAGGAGAATGGTTTTAGAGCATTTACAGTGAAAAGCACTTTGATTTCCATGTGGGCCATAAGATATTTCTATGCTTTGTGCTGCCATCTATTGAAAATTTCGGAAGCTTGCAAAATATCTATTTAGAAACAATATATAGGTGAATTTTGATTAAAACAAAAATATGATCAACTTATTAGCAAATGTGGCTTATTAATTGCGGAAACGGTTCCTTTCATTTACATCCTTTTTGTAACCCAATACTGAAACAAATGATTAAAACAAATTCCTATAACCTTTCAAAATAAATTTTAAGGTTCAGAATTTAATATTGTAGTCAATTCAGTGCTCATGAATATCAAACTTACACTATTCTTTTAAAAAATTCTATGAACTCTCAAAACAACTATACAGGCTCCTAATTGTAAAGTTTGTTAATGTTCAGTACTCACAAATATCAATTTAAAAACGTCTATCGGAGTAAAACTTATCCTTTTCTAAATGATTTCGAATTTTATTTGATACGAAAAGCATCATTACTTGTTATTTTCTAAGTAAAATAAGGTTTAAGTGTTTACTACCAATAAATGATTAAACCGTTAAATTCTTATATTTAAAAATTGTGAAATCAATCATGCTATATTTTCACAATAAAATGAAGCATTTCTTCTTATTGCTAATCAGAGAATCACTAGACTGTAGAAATATTAATATATGGTTTATGGTTCATTATTAATATACGATACTATGGCTCTGTTACCTCATTCCTTTATATTGCTTTTCATTTTCATATCAAAGGATCACTAGACTGTTACCTTATTCCTTTACATTTCATATCAAAGAATCACTAGACTGACTGCTACCTTATTCCTTCTTGTTGCTTTACGTTTTCATATCAAAGAATAGCTTGACTGACTGTTAAGCATAATATTGCACTTTTTAAACTTGCTCATACGATACTATGGCTCTGTTTGAACGGATACATAATTCAATTTAATACTTTTTAAAGATCACAGAAAAATTTGAACCAATATTAACCATATTGTCAAAGATTGTATCATATTGTTAAAGATACGTATATTAGGGTTAATATGAGTATCCTTTTCAATGTTCTGCACAAATTTAGCAACTAAAGGTTGAACTTCGTACTTACTACTTTTATTAACTCTTTTAAACATTAAGTATAATCACTACGGCGCAAAGTCCCTCAATTTAAGTTCGGAGTGGTTGATGTCATAACAAATGTACCTTTCCAAGTGATATATTTGTATTTAGAATACTGATGGATAATATGGTTTTAAAAAAATCTTGATTCGCACATTATAAACTATTATAAATGCGTAAGACCCATGACAATGTAAATCACTGTAAAAAAAATATCGTTGTAAAAAAAAACTATTGAGTTTTCAACTCTTCTCAAAAAAGACTTTTTTTTTTTCAAATTTATTTCAATTCATTAGTTCTTTTTTTTAATTTATAAGAGAAGTTTGAAAAACAGAATCAAATGCTATGCACTGTAAAAATTTTCGGTAAAAAAATACATTGTGTTTCATCATCCGCGAAATCCATTTTACCGGAAAATTCATTTTCTCGTAAAATAATGTAATATATATTTAATTACAGTTATTTTACAGTAATTATTACTGTAAACATTACGAAACATAAGATTTTTTTTGTTCCATAACAAGTTCCGGTAAAAATTTATTTTACGGTAGAAAGTAATTTGATCCGGAATTTTTACAGTGAGTTCATTTTCTTAAACACGCATTTTGGGCTGGGTGCAGAAAAAAAGTATATATATATATATACTTTAGAAAAAAATAAAATATAAAAGTATATATAAGAAATATTATATATATATATATATATAAGAAATATTATATATATATATATATATATATATATAAGAAATATTATATATATATATATATATATATATATATATATATATATATATATATATATATATATATATATATATATATATATATATATATATATATATATATATAATATATATATATATACATATAATATACATATATATATATATATATATATATATATATATATATATATATATATATATATATATATATATATATATATATATATTGGCGAGCTTTTTTTTCTGCACACAGCTCAAAATTAGTACTTAAGAAAATGAATTCGCTGTAAAAATTCCAGATCAAATTACTTTTTACTGTAAAATCAATTTCACCGTAACCTGTTACGGAACAGAATAATCTTATATACCAGGGGTTTCCAACTTACAAGAGGCCGGGGGCCACAATTAAAAACACAAATCAAATGGCGGGCCGCAACTTTATCAAACTTTTATGTAGGACTCTTTTATGTTTGAAGGAACATTAAATATTACTGTCAGATTTTTACCAAGTTGTACAAAAATAAAGTATTGAATTACAAATTAAAATAAGAAGTGGATTTTTAAAAATATTTAATTGTTTTTAATAATATTTTTGAAAATATTAAATAAATAATAAAAATTCGGGCTACAATAACTTTAATGTGCACCTATGTATTAAACAATTAATGTGCAACAGATATCTAGTTGTTAAGATATAAAACTTTAAAAAGGTTGGTATTAAAACTTAAATAGTAGCACGCAAAATGTTTAATGAGAAAATTGAGGTTTGTCTGCTGTAACTACCAGAGAATAGATATTTACATATTAAATTTAAAATTTACAAATGTGTGTGTTAATATTTTCGTCCAAAATGAGTGGTTTCAAAAAGTTAAATCGGAGAATTATATACCGTACCTGTTATATACCGTAATGTTTACAGTAGTAATTACTTTAAAATCCCTGTAATTAAATAAATATTACAGTATTTTACGGAAAAATGGATTGTCTGATAAAATGGATTCTTTGGCACGAATTCTGATATTTTTTACCGAAAATTTTTACAGTGCATAGCATTTGACTCCGTTTTTCAACCTTCTCTTATAAATTCAACAAAAAAAAATAATGGATTCAAATAAATTTGAAAACAAATTTACAAAAAAATTTATATATATATATAAAATCTTAAATTTGACCAAAAACGAAAAAAAATACCGATAACAAATTATTTGGTTGCCTCATATAAATAATATTAATTTACTATAATTTAGCAAATGCATCAATTAATTATTTATTTAAATTGAAAATATTGCAATTAGCTCCATCAACAATTTTTTATTCTCTTCTAATTTTTATTAGAGTGATAATATCTGACATTTCAGGAGTAATTTTAATACACAATATCACATATGTTGTTGCATAAAAAATAACTACCGGAAAAAATTAGTTCAAAATACTCTTTTTATTCTAGAGGTATCCATAATAAACATTTAAAAAAGATATTATCTCCCTTTTCAGGCATGCAAACATTTGGCCAACCTATTAACGCGAAAGAGATTAAGTAAAAAAAAAAAACTCTAAATGTTCATTATCGGGTAAGCAACACACACGAAAAAGTTTTCGAACCAAAAAAATTCTCCACCCTACCATTATCTTAAGCACGAATAAATAAGCAAAATTACCCCCTCTTCTTTCCAAATTATCAAGATATTACGTTTTATTTCGTAATTTTCAGAAGACAAGAGCAATTCTTTCGGAAACACATATTTCTTAATCATTTTTCTGGAAGTAGTGCTCATTAGCAAATAGGTAGGACGATACGGGCAGGAAATATTAAACCTTTTAAAAAAATTTTCTCCTGAAAACGTTCCCTGGGAGATTTATAACCTAGCATTCCTGTTTAATTACAGCGAATTTAACTTTGAAAGGTAAAAAAGAAGAATCTGAAAACTCGGTCATTATTTGCAAACACTTAAAATCATTTGCAAGCGAACTTAGGAAAAGCTTGGCGTAAATTTAATTACCAGGAACACTTATTTGCAATTTCGAAGGAGGGAGATTTTGGGAGCGGTAGAAAAATTTACGATCGCCAAGAGTTTCTTGCTCATTTCTTAAGAATAAAAATTTCTATGCGATTTATATTTAATTGGTATTTCTGAGCGAACAATCTCTATGTTGATTGGTTCGAAATTTACTTATCTGTAACTCTTCAGCTTCACAATTAAGTCGAATATACATAAAGACAGAATGTTCTTATTGTACTTTTAACAGTTACATTTCATTTCCAAATACGGAGATATCTTTTTGCTGCCTGCAAGATTGGTACCAAGAGCCCCATTATTTTCAATTGTTAGCTAAAATTAGAAGAGATTGTGCTTTTTCCAAATCCAATTATAACATTTGTTTCAATTAATTGATAAAAGGACAGTAATGAGTTTCTGAATTTATTTTTCTATTGTAAACTCTTCAAAACTCGTGAAAGAGAATTGATATAAATGTGTTTAATTACTGTGAATTCTCTAAAAATTTTGCTTGATAGTTTCCAGGTGATTTTGCTTTCTTAACAATATTACAAAAGTTTCCTTACAAATTATTAGTAAGTATGTTTACAGCTAAAGGGCTTTAGTTAATTAAATTACAAACAAAAGATATTTTCTTAAATTAAACGAATATTACTTGGAATGTTATGCAACAAACTTTTTTAAAAAGGCAAACATTCTGAAACTAAAATAAATAAATAATAAATTGCTTATGAAATGGAAATGTCCAAAAACGATGAACTACTTAAACTCATTATGAGATCTAGCGTAAAAGGATGAAATCAACTTGTGCTATCTAAAATCATGTCAAATCAACAAAATAAAAAAGATTTAAAATAAATTTAAATAATTATTTAAATAAAATAGAGATAAAAGTAATTAGATGAAAAAGAAAGGAAAAGTTTTGGTCTTAACTGTCTTGCTACAGATTTATAAAAAAAATATTTATTTGCATTCTAGCTCGAGCATTCACTGATTTTTTGGTTCGCTGATGCTCCGACTATTTTTTTTTTTTGCTCTTTTCTTCCTTTATTCATTCGCTATATCAAGAAATTTCACTTTCTAGGTAAGGGTAGCTGTTTGTAACTCCCAAATTATGTCAAAATGTTAGATGATAATAATATTATAATGTTGCTAATAATGTTAGATTATAATAAAATTCATATTTATTTTCCACTGTTAAACATAGTTATATTAACTTATAAAATTTAAGCTATAAAATTTTCTTCCTCTCGTGGAATAATTTCTACATGACCATAAAATTTTTACGTTACCTACCGTACCTAACTTACATTTATTTACTTATCTCTCATTTTAATAAACTTTAACAAAAAATTTCTATCATTCACTTCATTTAATATAGATGATTATTATTTTTAAATTATGCGAAATTGAAATGAAAATTTGGAAAAATTATGAGGATTACACACAGACCTATAAAAATATTATCTTCTTGAAAGCAAATATTAGATTATAAATTTATTTAAAAATTATATTTGATTTCAAGAGTAAATTCTTAGAGTAAATGGTTAGAATTTTCGATTGAAGAAGTCGTATTGATTGGAAATTGATAGCTAAATTTATTCTCCATCAATCTCTAAACCATCATTGATTGATCCCTAAAAAGATCACTTTTAAAATACTGTTATCCTATGAGAAAACATGATAAAAGGAAAATTAATTAAACACTTAGGAAATCACAATATATGCAGAAAAAGGTAGGTCAAATGCGAAATTTAGTATTTGAAAACATAATTCCATAAAACTGTTAATTATTCCATTGCATTGACAGTAAAGATGTAAAGATCACTTTAAATTATTAAATTAGCTTTTTCATCTATTCTTTATACACATCACAAACTTAATTATATTGTTTTAATTTAGATAAAAGCTTTATAAGTTCAATGTTTGAAACTAGTTTCATTGACAAACTATAGAACATATTTTATATGTGTAGAAAATAGAGATAAGACCGGTTCCAAGCGAGCCCGAAAGCCTGGGCAAGACTCGTTTTCTGAAAAAAAGCTTTCAGGCTCTGGCCAACCGGAATTCATTATAAAATTTCATGATTTTTACTTCTTTTAAACAAACATTTGGTACAGTTATTAAGTATAAAGAAATTAAAAATTATTAATTAATGCGACAGAATCAACCTGTGAGCGTACCAAACGCGTTTACTGAAAAAAGATTTCAAGCTCGGCCTTTTAATAGATATTCATGAAAGTTTTTAGACATTTAAAAAGACGTTTAGTACAGTTATTAAGTATAAAAATTTTCTAATTTCTTGTTTAGCCAACGAAGTCCAAGAGGCAAGACCGCGAAATTTGGCTTTAGTTCGACGTATACTAGGGACTCAGGTGGTATCGGGCTCCAAGAAATCTTATGTATCTCAGGTTCAGGGGCTGGGTTTGAAACTCTTCGTGTTCGGGTTGTCACGGACCTTCAAATGCAGGCCCGAATTCATCTCTTGTAGAAATGCTCTTGAATCGCTAACCCTAACAAATAATTCCAGATTCTATCTCCTCCGGATAAACAAAATTTCCAGAGACAGCTCTTTTAATGAGGTCATAAGTTCGAAGGGAAGACGAATGCGATTTAACCACTCTTGCTTTGCAAATTGCTAACTCATAGATTCGCAGTTGTTAGCGAATTGGGGAAGTAAACTTAATCACAACGGGGACGTGGAGGGCCTTCAGTTACGAGAAATGCACGCCCACGTGATTGATTCTTCGCTTTCCGTGATACATGACGCCATTTAGAGCTGTCGTTTACCTTGTTTAACTCAGCCTATCGCATTAATGAAGTTAAAGTGAGTGATTCTGATGACTATGAGCTCGGAATTTAAAACAGTTTAGACAGAATCTTCTCTGAACTGGTGATTTCTCGCCAACTGTATGGATTAAGGCAGTGTCTGTCCCGTTCGTGGTTTATTTAATAGAGTGTTTCGTCGTACTAAGCTCCGATTCTGTGAATTCGAATAATTACGCCCAGGGTAATTATTTAGATTCCTTCCTTACTCGCAAAATGCTAGCAACAGCTGATACAAAATCCATCAGACAAGAATGGAAGGAAATGGAGATCTACGCATTATATCACATTGTATACACATCTCACGGGAATTACAGGAATCATTTACTATAATTAGGAAATATTATTTAAATAGTTTAATTAGTTAATGGATTGCACCAAATATCTTATTTGAGGATTTGGGTACTGGCTTCTATATGCGGCTCGTATGGTACTTAAAAACATGGAAAGTTTTAGCCAAAGTTGGAAAATGAGAAATATTTAAATTTGGCATTCAACACTATACATTTAATATTTCTACATAAAAATGTCGAGTTACAAAATAACGATTTCGATATTAATTTTCGATTTTTTTTTTTCTTTTTTTGTTTTTTGTTTTTTGAAAATGAAAACTAACGAAAGGAAATTTGTAACTTCTTTATGACCAAATTGATATCGTATACCTGGTATAGCGTTGGCCTGTTGAAGCTAAATTGTTCGACTTGGAAACTGTCAGACTTAATCAAGATATTCTGAGAACTGCTTTAAGGAATTGTAAGAAGACAAGAGAAAAGATTGCACTAAAAACGGCTGTTCATGGTAAGAGCAGTATGGAGTAACACAACATCTAAGTTCTCTGAAAGATGCTAGATAATTTTACCAACTATATTAGGAAAAAATATACGTCCAAAACAATGACGTCCATGAAAAAAAATGGAGAAATGACTAGTTGTAAGAGAGAAATTTTAAATAGATGGAGAGAAAATTTCAAGGAAGCTCTCTGGAAGTGACAGTCATGCTATAGATTCTTGTATACTAAATTTTCTATATTTATCTGGGCAAATTGAAGAATTTACAACTCCAAGTTTACTTGATGCGGAACTTACAATAAAACATCCGAATCGTAGCAACACCTCCTAGAAAAGAGCAGGCCTCAGCACGGGTTACCATAAATATCCTTTAGTAGTCCAAACGTAATGAATGACATATTTCGTATTTTCAACCACTGCGCAACTTAGTACCCCGAACGTAATGACATCTTTCTTATTTTTCGTCTATTGCGCAGTTAACTTCGTCACATCGGACTACTAAATTGATCCGTGCTGAGGCCTTCCTACTTCTAGGAGGTGTTGATCGTAGCCGATCTGCTGGACCAGATGGTATCAAATGTAAACTAATTAATATTAATAAACTAACAATAACCTTAAAACTGCACAAAATTGCTGCTAATAATTGGGTCAATGAACAAATACCCATTGAATGGAAAAATGGTGTTATTTGCCCTATTTTTGAACAGGGAGAAAAACGGGAATGACACAATTGTAGAGGCATTACGCTTTTAAATGTGGCTTTTAAAATCTTCATCAAACTACTACATGACAGACTTGCTTCTTATTCTTCAAATTTTATTGGGTACTACCAATGTGGATTCCTACAGGAAAAAGCTACTCCTGACCATATTCGTTCTCTCAGACAAATAATTATTTGTAATATTTGTTACAAATAATTATTTGTCTATATCTCGTATATTATAAATAATAATTATGCCTTGTGTAATATAAATAATAATTAGATCTTGTATATTATAAATAATAATTATTTATAATATTTAATCTTTTAAAATCCTCACCAAACTACTGCATCACAGTCTTACTTCTTATTCTTCAAATTTTATTGGGTACTACCAATGTGGATTCCTACAGGAAAAAGCTACTCCTGATCAGATTCACTCTCTTAGACAAATAATTTTAAAATATATATATATATATATATATATATATATATATATATATATATATATATATATATATATATATATATATATAAAATATCGATAAGTACCATATTTTTCATCGATTTCAAAATAGCTTACGACTACAATTTAAAGAGAGACGATTTTCGATGGCATGATTGAGTTATATAAACTAGTTTACTTTTCAGAAATGACCCTTAAAGATGTCCAATATAGAGTAAAATTTATGTCTGAACCATGAAATCTTTTTTATACGCAGAGAGGTTTAAGACAAGAAGACACCTTCTCTTTCATGCATTGGTAACTTGCATTGTTGGGGGAAGAACAGTTAGTGATGCCAATATAAATACTAGGAGTCAATTATCCAATAGTCATTTCAACTATCTGCTTATGCAGATGACATTGAGTTAATAAAACGTACCAAGCAGGCTGTTTCAGAAACTTCTACCAAGATTGAGGTTTCTGCTAAAACACTGGGTTTAACTATAAATCAGGATAAGACCAAATTTATGGCAGTCAGCAATTGAAAGTTTGAGGTTTTACCTCTCGTGATTAATGATTATACAATAGAAGGTGTCAGTCAGTTAAAATACCTAGAGGCTAGAGTTAATAATGATATCAAAACAGAAATTAATAACATGATAACGATGACTAAGAGATTTATTTCGGATTGAGAAATCAACTAAAATCAAAGATTATTTCCCTTAAAAATAAAATTAATTTGTAAAATACACGACAGCTAATGTTAGCCATTAAATAAGTCGAATAAAAAGCTAATAATTTTTGAAAGAAAAATACTTGTATTATATTTATCAATACTTCGGAGATGCTAAAGAATGCGACGTTTTATTTTATTTTATAACCATCGTTGAAAAACCGACCCAATTTAGGGTTTACGACTATCTATGTTCGTAGCCTTTTGTTCGCAGTTCGTAGTTTGTTCGTAGTTTTGTTCGTATGTTCGTAGTCATTTGCTGTAATTTTGAACCCAATCCAGAAGACAAAAGAACTTCTTGCTCAAATATTAGGAGAAATTTGCCTTAGTAGAGTACTTTTTGATGGAACTAACCCACAGTTACGTTACATAGAGAGGAAAACCATGAAAACCTCCCACAATTAGACTGACTGCAAGGGGACTCTAACCCATGATCCGACTTGTGGGAAGAAATTGAGAGGAGTTGAAAAATGATTGCTGGAAACACCTTCCAGTATCAACCCTCAAACAACAAACCATGTAATGCATTCTATACCACTACCTTTTTTAATTGTTATTCGTCAGATTTTGAGAGTGTTTTGTTGAAATGTCAATTTGTGAATCCCAATGGCTTTAGGCTTTTTTTACTTTATTTTAAACAAAAACTCAAAAAATATATACAAAGGGTAGTCATTACGAGACACCCTGCATTCAGAAACACTTCCGTTAGCATGTTTTTCTTCTGCTAAGCACTTCCTAAGAGTAGTTTTCAAGCTTTTTTAAAAAAATTCATTAACTCTTATGAAACAAAACAAGTACTTTTTGAAATAAAACAAGAAATTCCGATCAACATCCAACTTCATTTTCAGTGTTAAATAGACGTCAGTTTTGCCAAATAATAAATTTATAAACATTCAATCTTCCCGTACACCATTTAAAAATTAAAGGCGAATCTTGTAGTAGCCCATTTTATTAAATATAAAAATGTCAAGAGAAATGGCAATTCTTTACAAATGATGTCCTAAACTGGCCTTGATAAAAAATTAATTATAGATCATCCTTTATTGTGATAATATTTTCTTGAAATTTAACAAAAGATAAGTAAGTAAATAAAAAATAAAGCAACCAAAAAACTCAATGCTAAACTTATTGCTCTCTCTTTCTCACACTCTAATGACAATTATTAAAACAATTTATAAATACGCAGAAAATAATTAATAGACAATTTATAAACTTTTTAAAATAAAATCAGCACCATAGGAATTCCGATCAATATCCAACTTTATTTTCCGTGATAAATACCCGTCACTTTGGTCAAAATAATATATTTATCAATATTCATTCCTGGCGAACGCCATTTTAAAATTATTGGCGAATCTGCCAGCGGCAGATTATATTAAATATAAATACGTCAAGAGAAAACGGTAATCCTTTTCAAATAAGGCCCCAAACTGACCTTAGTAAAAGGATTGGAAGGTCTAAATGTATTCACTTTGCATAATTTTATACTGAAGAATGATTTAGGGCGCCAAGTAAATGGACTTGGCGGAGTAGCAAAGGAGATTCATCAAAACTTAAAGAATTGCCAAATAAATCCTTCTCTGATGAAGTAAGTTATTGTTATAGCAGCATATTCTGTTTGCAGCTATATTTCAAGACGGCTTAAAATATATTTTAAGAATTATATTAAATAGATTAGTGACATTTACGAGGATTAAATTCTTAAATGTTACTTTAGATAGAGCTTAAACTTGAACTAAGAAGTTTGGCGTTTGAGGAGTGTAAATTAAAATGAAATTCCCTATTGTGAAAAGTTCTAACCCTAACAATCAAACTCAGATTATCGGAATTTAATTTTTATATGACTTTGTATTTTATCATCATTTTATATCGCAGTAAGATTTATTGTGTTCATATAATGTATTTTTTAAAATTATTTATTAATTTGGCAATACTTTAAACTTATACAACATATTACTTAATTTTATTAACCTTTCTTCGAAAGGAATTGTATGCTCAGAAAGAGATGAACACTCAAAATTCATAAAATTTCTTCCTATATAAAACAATGAATAAAAGAAAATGCTCCGAGTAAGTAATTTGTCAATTGACGAAAATGCCATCTTTACGTGTTCAAGGATAACAATTTCGTCAAAAACATCAGAATCGTTTCTACATATCGAGAGAGATTATATTTATGCTTACATATCGAGGCGAAAAATAGAAAAGTGCAAATAAAATTAACTTACTTATTGTGAAAAGTTTCTACCCAAACAATCAAACTATAGTTGTCAAAATTTAACTTTTCGAAGTTGTGTTTTAAATGCCATTAATAATAATAAGGGAGTAAAACTCATTGTATTCATTGTGTTTTTTAAGATTATTTATCAATTTGCCATTACTTTAAACTTATGCAACATAGTACTAGGGCCGGGATAACCTAGTAATTAGGGCGCTGGACTCGCTTTCGTGAGAACGAGAGTTCGAATCCCACCGGCCGAAGACTCCCCCTGTAGTAAATGGTGACTGGTGCACATTAAATTTGTCGAGTTACAAAGTCCACCATGTTCCCATAACAAATTATACCTCAGGGGGGTACTTAATTGGATGTTTATCGTTCTCTGGTTCAGGTCAAAATTATGATCTGTGGATGAATGAATGGATGTACGAAATGGTTCGCTCCATAAACGGCTGTGACGCATGGGTGTGACAGAAGTCGAATTCTTGGCTATAGATGGCGCTACTGAAAAGCAAGAATAATCGCACCCCTTGCCTTAATAGCCTATGACAACAACAACATAGTACTTCATTTTATTAACTTTTCTGCTAAAGGTATCTGTAAGAAATGGACACTCAAATTTTGCGAAGTTTCTTCATATACGACGAAACCATTAACTAGGAAATGCTCCAAGTGAGCAGTTCGTCAAATTGAGGAGATCACCATCTTTACATGTTTGAGGATTTCGTCAAAAACATCAGGTTTGTTGCTACATTGGAATAACGCTATTTATCAGAAAATACAACATAAAAAAGCGAGTAAAAAGAGAATCAGTGAAAGAATTCTCAATCATTACCAGGATTCAAACCTTGAAATCCTGCTTGACATGCGAATCCACTATCTCTGTGCTATCCCAACCGACAGTACAAACTGTTTTCAAACCAGATAGAAAATGTAAGGAAACTCCCAGAGTGCAACGCTATGACACGTGAGAGAAGTAAATATTTAAAAATTCACGTTTTATTGAGAGAAAAAAATTATTATAATTTCATAATAAATTTTAATCAAATAATTTCTCAAAAGTGTAAAAATTTAAGATAATATTCTAAAAGTTCAAATAAAACATTAAGAAAAAAAAAAGCAATTTTTTAACAATTACTATTAAAAAAATCATGTTTATCTTAAAACTCCATAAATTTTCACTGAAAAATACTTATTAGAATTTGCAAGATTTTCAAAAAGAAGATTTGAATTTGCAAGATTTTTAAAAGAAAATTAACAAAAAGCCCTAACACTCCTATCAATTATTTTTTTAATTGGGAAATGAAAAATATAATACATTGCTTTTGTGATCTGAGTGTGAATTACATTAAATGTGTGCTATACAATTAGCTTTATCGTCTATTTTAATTTAAATCAGCATTGTAAATTCAAAAGTCATATAAGGTGCTTTTAAGAACTAATTTTAAGAAATTATAGATGTTTTTAGGAATAATTTTCTTAATATGAATACGTGTTTGCCATTATACTACACAATGCACATTGTAATATATTTCTTCAAAAGATTTTCGAGAATCTTCCTAAGGAACATAATAATAGTTTCATTCATGATATATTAGCATAAAGGGTAAAACTTGGCTGATTCATATTCGTATAACAGAATTATGCGTCCCATTCTCACTCGGAATAATGGAACAAATTGAGATTGTGTGATATGCACTCTATTTATTGAACTGGAGTGTCTAGGCACAGAAACGGTATTCATTGAACTCACCAATTCTCTCACACAAAGTTTTATTCCAAGAACGCCAATTCTGTAGCATCAGGTATTCATTGCGTAGATCACGTCTTCCTTAATATCTTTCGACCCATTCAAATCATCACGCGCTCCATCCAGAACTGCAAACCCAGAAACAAAGGCACAATCGTTTAATGCTACATAAGCTGTTTTGATCTTTCAGAAACTAGAAAAGCGGGAGAGTTTAGAGAGAGGAAGACATCTGCCTAATCTGCACATCAAGCTACTTGCCCATGATCGAGTTACCCTGTCTACTATTATAAATTCCAAAAGGTACTGACACGTTGAATTTTCCATTGTTAACCCTAAATAGAATTCGGAAGCTAAGCCTAACTATCAAGATGGCGACCATTTCGACACCAATGTGACACGTGATGATACAATTTCGCTAAAGGAAAGGGAAGTAGAGATTTATTTTCAAAGCCCTCTCCCCATTAAATTCTGTTAAAAGGATTAGACGGAGAGAAAATAAATTTTCACTTCTGATGATTATCACTCGGGTAATTCGAATGCGTGCACAGTGAATTTTAATTTTGAGAATCTTCGATAATGTACGATGGTGGTTAAATAGACAACGGTCTCTGCGAAGAGCTTATATTTCAACTGAGTCCCCTCCTATTGTTATTAGAGATTTTAAGCGTCTTCGTTATGACGAGGTAGAACCGCAATGAATCGACTGAAGGAACAGCAATAACCCTTTTCTATTATATCACGGCTATACTCTGAAAGCAAATGCTCATTTGTCACAGATGCGAGCGTGAAAAGCAATTTGTATTTTTAATTAGAAACGCGTTTACCGAATAGGGAGTGATTTGGTAACTCATAACATTTATGAAATATATTATACGACATAATTCACACAAGGTACTATTTTGCTTAAATTAAAAATACAAATTTATAACAGAACCACAATTCGGTTTAACTGAAATAATAAATATTTTTCTACACACTTCGAGGGAGTTTACATATCAGAAATTACAAATCCATTATATGAAAATAGATTGTGAGCATTTTTAATGGGTGATAATAATCGCACGTAAGCAAAGATTTATTTAAATTGGTAATTTCTATTATTCAAAATTTTAATATTACTAATGCTACTTTACTACTATCATTTAAATAATATGTTACAGAATTGACTATTTACTTTTCACTGACATTAATTTATATATTTCTACTCATAAATTTACAATCCAATTTTAAAAATGCTTAGTTGTTACCGTGTTACTTTGGTATGCATATGTCATTATTATTTGCTTGCATACAAAAGTAATCATAACTTATAATTAGCAGCAAAGTTTTTGAACTATTTTTGCTTAAACTTAGTTTGCTTAAATTTGAACTTAAACTTAGTTTAATGAAATTAAACATGGAACTATTTTTTAAAATCGATCAACAGCAATATTTTGCTGATATAAAAGAAAACTGTGAAATCAATCAATCATAAATTGTGGCAATTAATAAGTTTATGTTGCACTGTTTAAAAAGTTTCAATTACTTAACATATTGCATGTGATGCCCAACTTAAATCTACATAGATTAGAGTGTTTAAACAAGCTTTCACAGTTTCGCTGAAGAAAGCTTGAAAGGTTAAACTTTATTTATCTTTATGATTGTAACTGCAAATACTGTGCTAAGTTTTTTAAATACATCTGATTACTTCATATCAAATATTACTTTTATGTCACGAGTAAGGATACTTATTTTCAATAAGCTGACAAGAAGATGTAAGTATGTAAGAATATGTTTTGATTCTTTCTTTTGGAACATTTTATTTATTTTTTTAATCTTACAACATTCTTATCGTAACACAATTGAGAAAACCTAATTAAATCAGTACAGGTTATCGAAAGATATAAGAATATCAACAATTTAGAAGCTAAAAGTTTTAAGTTTTAAGACAAATTGAGAAATACCTGTCACTTTTTACGTGACATATACGAGATGTACAATGGGCAAACACCTTAATAATTTCTGATCTAGAGATCTGATTATGGTGTATTAAGATTGGATCTTAATAGTTTTGGGGGCAATATTAAATAAACTAGTGTGGACGATAATTAAAGATGTATTCGTAAACCATCATGACTTCAAAACTGTTCACTTTTAGATACGCTTTTATCACACCAAATTATAAAACATCAAGTCACTTTCAAAGCTAAATTTTGTGACAATTAATTTACTCTTTTTCTCACTTTCGAAATTTGCAAAAAATTATCCTATCCTCTAACTTCAAGACCCTTTGTTACGAAAAAGAATTGATTTATCGCACAAATAGTTTTGAATTCTTAAGCGATTTTCTTCTGTAAAATTTAGGTTTTAAAGTCTGCAAACAAACATTAAGACTATCCTTCAAAAATGTTTAAATTTTCAGTAAAAAACTTAAAGCGCTTTTTGAGCACTTTGAAAAGATATTTCTTTGGTATATTTATTTTAGTTTCAAGTTACGTTGCCACTTTCCATAAAAAACGCATCTAAACTTAATCGAAAACAACAAAAATAACCAAAACAACGAATAAACGGAATCAACAAAATAAACCAAATTATCGAAGTTTTACAATCGCAAATAAACGAATCATTAAAGTTGGCAACACCTGGGTCATCACACGACAAAAACACAAGTCGAAATCACTTTTTGATGTGAATGCAATTAGGGAAATGTCTAGCTATTACATCTGATGAGATAAAAGAGATTTAAAGAAGAAACTGGTAAATTAACGGTAGAAAAAAAAAACTCGTTTCAATTGCACCAGCTCCTGTTTTTCAATTGCTGCTATTTTTTATGCATGATCAATAAGTGTTAAAGTAGCTTGTTTATTTTTCTTAGAAAAAAGGTTTTCTTGCTGTTGTTTAGACATTTTTGAAGCATTTTATTTCAAACATATACAAACTAACACTTGGTAGAATGAAATAAAATTTAAGTTCTTGAGAACACTTTCTAGGTTATCGAAATAATATTGTTTTACAGACCGAAAAAAAGCAATTTATCCTTACAATTACATTCATAAATTAGTAGGCTCTTATTCAAAAGAAATTAATGAAACACCATACATAACTTTTGATCCAATGATCGGATCTTCAAGCACAAGAACTCAATCTTAATGGTTTGAGAGGATGACCTGAAATATGTTCATTAGTACGTACAGATGGTATTTTAAGTTACAGAATCAGACACAGAATAAACAGTTTCTCAAAATAAGATACCCTTTTTTAACAGATTTGTATTTTTGACCGTCAAAATACAGGGGATAGCCGCAATCTGGTTAATATGGTCCCTATAATTTGGTCAGGAAGAGCGGTCCCAAATTGGACCCCTTAAGGTAAGTTTTACTTTTTGTGTATTTCGCCAAACATCAAGAACTTTTTGAGCGCAATTGCAAAATTCACTTATCCCATGATAATTTCATACATAAAAAGTTTTTATTTATCATTTATTATTTTTTTATTAATTTATTTAAAAATAATCAAAAAAATTTTGAATTTTAATGGTTTATTTTGAGTTTTAAGGGACAAACATTTACATTATTTTAAAGAATGTGATTTTATATGGCATAATACAAAGTTTGAACGAAATCGGTTGAATAGTTTCTGAGAAATCTAATTTAAAGAAGTTTTGCATTTAAAATTCAATTTCAAAGGAATTATTCGATCGATTTCATTCAAAGTTTGTACTTTTCCTTACAGAAATGCATTCTTCAAAATTATGAGCAAAATGTTGTACCTCACAATTAAATTTTTCAACTACCATTAAATAAAATAGTAAAAAATAATAATAAAAAAGATATTATAATAATTTTGCTTGGATATACCTTTGGATAAGCGAATTTTATAATTGTGTATAAAAAAAATTCCAGTCCACTATAAGACAACTCGATATATGGCAAAATAAGAGAAACTAAAAATAGTAATATTAACATAAAGGAGTCCAAACATTGGACCACTCTCCTGACCAAACTATTGACCATACTTCCCAAATTGCGGTTACCCCCTATCTTTTGAGGGTCAGTAATCCAAATTTGCCAAAAAAAAATTCATATTTACTCAGAGAAAGTCTGTTTTTGGGTCTCATTTAGTAACTTAAAATGCCGTCTGCCCTAACCAAGTAGCATATTTAAGGTAAAATCCTCTTTAGGCCTTAAGATCACTTAAGGCAGAACCAATAAAATTGATTCCTAGTGCGCAAAGATCCGATCATTAGAACAAAAGTTATTCAGAATGTTTCGTATATTTATTATGCATATAGTTAAGAGCAAAAAATAACTCCAAGTTGAAAACCAATTCAAAAATCACAAACACAACACATCTACCACACATTGTAATATTGAACACTACTTACAGCAAAATAAAAACTTGTGCTCTTATTCTTTACATCATTAAAATTTTTAAAAAAAAAAGAAAATTGAGAAATCACTTTTGTTCTAATGGTTGCATTTTTATGTAAGAGATCACTTGAAGTAAAAAATAGTTTTATTACCATAGGAGAAAAAAAGATAAATTATTATTCTATTTATAATTATAGTGAATAAGAAAATGCTTGTAATAATTTAAGTGTTTTTTTTCTAATTATTATTCCGTAATTACCTGAATTACCTAATTATTCTCCTTAATTAAATTTTCTCACAAGTGACATATCAAACTTTTTCACTGCCCACATCTGTTGCAATATCATCAATAAAATGTATTTCGGATATAAATAAAGGTATCTTAGCTTCTATGAACCCTTAGAAATTAAAAAACGTAGTCGCATTCCTGAAACACAAACTTTTATATGTTTTAATTTTTAAATATTAACTGCACTTAGTTTTCCTGATGAAAAAAGAATTTATCTTAGTCATATTTATTTCTTAATTTTATATTTTGTTTCATAACCAGCTTTGAACTACTGACCCAATTCTGAGTTTACGTCCATCAAAGTTCAACTGTGAAGCCTTATAATTTTGAACCATATCTATAAGCCAAGGAAACGCCTGAATCAAATAGCGAGAGAAAATTTATCTTCGTCGAGGACTTTTTGATGGAACCTACTCACATTTTCGTTACATGGAGAGGAAATCCACGAAAACCTCCCACGGTTAGCCTGAAGGCAAGAGGACTCTACTCCATGATCCATCTACAGCTGATGATATTTTACGTCAGCACCGTGGTCAGTGTGAGTCGGGAGCAGAATATCAATCAGTCACCATTGGGAATCGAACCTGTGTCCCCTCATTGGAAGGCGGACCCTCTATCCGTTGAGCCACTCCGACTCCTTATGCATATATATTATATTTTACAAAAGGCGTTGAACAGCTAACCCAATTCTGAATTTGCAACTATCAAAGTTCAACTCTGTAGCCTTGTAATTTTGAACGCAATTCAGAAGACAAGGGAACTCCTGGATCAAGTATTGGGAGAAATTTGCCTTCATTGAAGGCTTTTTAGATGAATTAACCGGAATTTGAGTTAAATGGAGAGGAAAACCACGAAAATCCTCCACGACTAGCCTGACAGCAAGGGGACTCTCATCCATGATTCGTCTACCACTGAGGATATTTTGCATCGAAGTGTGATCAGTAAAGCCCGGAATTTCAGGCAATAAAAAATGCAAAAATAGGCAGGCAAAAAGGCATTTAAAAAGCTTGAAATAGGCACTTAAAATTGGAGCAAAATGGTAGTTGGTAATGCCTAAAAGCCCATATGGGTATCCAAGGTATAAAAAACGTTGCTAGAAGTATCCGGTATACCTACATATTCTTTTCACTCGACTGTCGTAGCAATAGTACAAAAGAAGTGGACATAATTGCACAAAAAAAAAACCTCAACTGCGTAGGTGTGAAATAAAAATTGAAAACTCGTACTTACAATAATATTGTATGCAGATTTATTCTGATGATTGGTTGTTGTTGCACATCACAACTAGATGCTTTTTCAAATTTTCAAATGAGAAATTTTGTCTCCTGTCAGTCAATATAGTTTTAAACAAAGAGAAGGATCTTTCTACTTCGACAGAGGTTATGGGTGCGTACCTAGAACAACTTGCCATGGTAGGAGATATGGTAAGTTCAACTGTAGTATCACCAGAAAGTACTTTTGCAATGTCCTTGATGCATTCAAAGTCTGTATTTGCAGAGATGACGTTTTCACATTTCTTACTTATTCTGTCACCAGCTGGTCCAGGCACAGACAGTTAGTTCTTCAATAGTATTGTCGAAAATTTTTAGTGACTCGGACAAAGACATATTTCTTTTTTCCATGTGTTCAATAGCTTCAGGGAGCTTCCCAAAATAAGTTGAAATAAAAGTCAGTTCATTTTTTATTTTAGAACTGCTAAGCAGATTTTTACTTTTTCTTATGGATATTTCCTCTTCATCCGAAAAGCTGGTAAGGACTCGAGTAACTTCCTCAAAATTTGTGCAGTAGTATGAGACTGCTGAAATCCATGTTCCCCATCTCGTAAGGATCGGTTTAGGAGGTAATTGAATGTCTAGTGCAATTTCTTTGAGCACTTTAACTCTTGAAGGGGCTTTCACAAATACTTTTTTCACACTATAAACAAGCGAGTCTACCTCAGGATAGAGACCTCTTACTTCCTCTGCTATCCTGTGCAATGCATGAGCAAGGCACGTTAGATGGATCATATTAGGAAATAAAACTTTTAAGGCATTTCCAGCTTTTTTCATGTAGGAGGCTGCATCTGTAAGAAATAATAGCACTCTTTCATGCTCAGTACCATTTGTCCAAAGTAAAGCCAGTGCATTAGTGAACAACTGTGCAATTGTAGTACTGTTAGTCTTCTGCAACTGTTCAGATGTCAACAAAAAGATTTTATGTTTTTCAAATTAGTCCATAACACCAACAATAACATTCGCAACATATCGTCCAGTTACATCTGTCGTTTCATCTATAGATAGCCATATGTTTTTCGTTTCGATTTCATTTTGAATAGTTTTAAGAACTTCGGTGTAACAGTCATCTAAATAAGTTTTCCTTAAAGTTGATTCACAGGGCACACTTTGATTCGTATATTTTTGCAAAAAAGCTCGTATGCTTTTATTTTCAAGCTTCCACAGCAGAATGCCGGCATCTACAAATGATCTGCATAAATACATCGCAAATTCCGATTTGCGAGAAGATAATTGAAAACAGGTGGGAATCAGAGTCGATGTTTTCTCAGCTTTTTTTATCTTTTGCTGTTTTATGCTTAGATGTCTACAAGTGCTGAGATATAAAATACTTCTTCTCAAAATTTACTGACTTCTATCATGCCTTACAAAATAGAATGCTCCCATCAGTAGAAAACACATTCGACCCAAACTCTTTCACAAAACTGTACAGTTTTTTGCTTATGCAGGCTTTTACTTTAGGCATTTTTGAAATAACTATTACTAGAAAACATTTTCGTGCTCCTGCTACAATGTGCTCAACCAGCTAGGTGAATTCGTTTTGTAGATAAGAGAGCATACGAGTTATTCGATGGTGTAGGCTATATGGGCCGTAAGTAAGAATAAATTCTGTTGGTTGTAAGTAAAAATAACTCCTATTGACTGTAAGTAAAAATAACTCCAATCTTTTCACTCCCTTTCTCTCTCTCCTTGCAAAGCGCATCGGGCGAAGGTGACGCCACGTTTTCTGACGCCACGACGAAGGTGACGCCACGAAGAGACGGAGAGGAAATATTAATAAGACCAAAGGAATAAGTCCTAATTTCTATAAATGCATTACAATACGTCGGATGACAGTCAACCATTTCTGTACTTCAAAATTTCTTCATTTTGCGTTTATGTTCGGTCAAAAGCACAAAAAGCTTTGCAGAAAAATTTTAAATTTGACAGAAATAGGCATTTATGAACAAAAGGAAAGAAAGAGGCATTTTCAGAAGAAAACGTTTAAAAAAAGCAGAAAAGGGCATTTATGGCATTTTGCCTGAACTTCCGGGCTCTAGTGATCAGTTCGAGCCGAGTGCGAAATTCGGGTCCATCAGCCATCGCTGGGATGCGAACCCGGGTTCCCTCAATCCCCTTCACAATTCTGATTTTACGACTAATTAGATTAATTTCTATAATTATAAATTCCATTACAAACTGCAAGGAGAGGCACAAGTAACTTAAAAAATTTTCTTAAATAGTATCTCCAAAAATGGAATAATAGTTTAAGTTTCGTTAACCTGTAAAAAAAATTTAATTCATAATTCAGTGTATAGTTTTAGTTTTTTTTATAGGAAAATATGATTTTGAGATGATTAAGAATGTATTCTAGTCATCCTCCAAAACTACCAGTTTGATTAAAAATTGCATTTCGTTTTTGTCTTCTACTTCGTTTGAAACTAGTGAATTTTTCCCTTTTATATTTATTTTTGTGATAAATATGTTTGGGACAAATCAATCGATGTTATCTAATATCAGCTTCAAAAACAAAATATCACACAATTGTTGTATAACATGGCACCATCAGTTATCTTTTTCCGATACCAAAGGTAAATTTTCTTTATTATACACTTCCGTTGTAATTTCATCACCCACGCAATTTCTTTCGGATAAAAATAAAATAATCCCAGCTTCCAACGTCTCCCGAGTGCTTTAAAAACATAGTCGCAAAAAGTGAGCATGCCGTAAAAATCCCTTTTCGTCGAAATCATTTTTACACCCAATAATTTATGACGACTCCGCCATTTCAGAGAACGGGGGAGGGTGAAAACTCACTAAAAATACACCGGTTTTTTGATGAAAAAAAAAATCTTAAACTCATAACATCACGGAAGAGAAATAATAAATATAGCCCTATTTTTTATCAAGCTTGTACAGACAGAGCCCGAAAGCCATAATTCTGGTACCAACACCATTCTTTCACCACCCACTTTAAAGCTTTTTCCCATGAATTTCTGATTTTTCTTTTTTTCTTCTTTTTTTTTTCCTTCTCTACAAGACCAGAAAATAAAACCTTTATTTATATACGCATAAAATCTTTTCGTGCGTCCTCCGATACTTCTTATAAAATGGGAATCGAAGAATAATATCAGCTTTCGCCTCTATAAATATATCTTTCATAGAGCAAGAAAATTTCCCATTTTCTGTAAGTCTAGGCTTGCAAAGTAACCGGGGTGGAAGTTTGGAAAAGCTAAGCTTGCACTTTCTTTTCCCGTTTCCTTGCCATCCTCATGTCCAAACGATTAAACTTGAAATGACGAGCAATTGCTATGTTCATTCTGGATATTTCGGGGAGAAATGGTACATTTTTTTTTCTGCTTATGTAGCTTACGCAGCAAACACAAACTTGTGCGGGTAAATCATTTCAGTTTCGTAATTTTTTATTTTTTCCTTTTTGTTTTGTAACAAAAGACCATAAGAGCTCAATTCAATCAATCATATTGGATTTGGATTTTCCGTAATAACCACTTTTGATATACATTGCAATGCTACTATATATATTTAAAGTATATTGCGATTCTAATCCATATTCTTAGTACTTTGGGGAGAATAGGTACATTTTTCTTGTGAAGCTTACGTAGTAGACACAAACTTGTACGTAAATCATTTCAGTTTCGTAATTTTTTATTTTTTCCTTTTTGTTTTGTAACAAAAGACCATAAGAGCTCAATTCAATCAATCATATTGGATTTGGATTTTCCGTAGTAACCACTTTTGATATACATTGCAATGCTACTATATATATTTAAAGTATATTGCGATTCTAATCCATATTCTTAGTATTTTGGGGAGAATATGTAAATTTTTCTTGTCCTGTGTCTTTCTTTAACTTGTTTTTTTCTCTTTCTTTAACTTGTGCTGGTAAATCATTTCTATTTTGAAGTTATACTTCTTATGCGACTTCCAACAAGGTTGCGTTAAACGTTTAACGCTACATTTTTATTGGCCGGGAAATCACGTGGTAGGATCCAGTTTTCCCTCATTCATTTCCATATTGTTTTGGTTCTCACTAGCATAAAAATAATAAAAGTCATAAAAGTATTGTTTTTCTCTAAATATTTTTTTAGTTTGATTTGATACACATATAAATCTTGATAGGCTAAATTAAGCCTTACCCATTGAAACGCAGTGCTATAAGCGAAAGCAGAGAGCACGCCGCACTTTACTATATTCAATACTCAATACACATATAATTTAATAAGATATTATTTTTGAAGTTATACTTCTTATGCGACTTCCAACAAGGTTGCGTTAAACGTTTAACGCTACATTTTTATTGGCCGGGAAATCACGTGGTAGGATCTAGTTTTCCCTCATTCATTTCCATATTGTTTTGGTTCTCACTAGCATAAAAATAATAAAAGTCATAAAAGTATTGTTTTTCTATAAATATTTTTTTAGTTTGATTTGATACACATATAGCTTAATAGGATAGTATTTTTTATTTTCAAATTTAGTGGATAACAATTGTAAAAAAAGAGTGAAAACAATCCCATGGACAATGCGACGGATTTAAGGTGTTGTCAAGGTACGTCTCTTGTGAATATCAATTGACTGTTAGGTTTTCTCTTTTGAAATTACATTATGACGCATTCACATACATTATTAATACAAATACATTTTAGATGGCGAGACGATGAGGCAACCGCGAGCACTTCCACTGGTTCAAAAGGTCCACGAGGGAAAAATGCACAATATTACCGTTATTACAGAGCACGGAAGCGAGCGGAGCAGGAAAAAGAGTCGTTGAATAGAACTAGTGATCCTTCTACGACTGCTGATTCTTCTACAATTAACGTCGCAGGTTACGAAATTTAACTTCTTCTGCGCGAAGGGACTCCAAGCACTATTATTTTTTCTTTTTCTTTTTTGGTAACAGAAAGCTATAAAAGTTCAATTCAATCAATCATATTGGATTTTCCGTAGTAGACACATTTTATATAAAATGCAATTTTACTATGTATGTTTAATAAGTATTGCAGTTGCATTGTTTATTTTGAGTATTTTGAGGAGAAAGGCTGAATATAAAGATTTTTCATATAAGGCTTAAGCAGCAGACTCAAATGTGTACCGTAAATCATTTCGATTTGTAATTTATCAATTTTTTTTTCGTTACAGAAGACAATAAGAGCTTAATTCAATCAATCATATTAGATATTCCCTAATAAGCACCCTTATGTAGGATTTTAGAATCCTTACATTATGTAAAAAATATACACATTAAGCAAAAAAAAAAAAAGTATATATATATATATATATATATATATATATATATATATATATATATATATATATATATATATATATATAGCACAATAAAAACAAAACCAAACAAAAAGAAAACGGAAGTAAGCATATTTTCTCAATTTTTTAGCTTATATTATGAGTTCTATATACTTGCAGCTTATATAGGTGAGCTATATATATATATATATATATATATATATATATATATATAAATGTTAAAAAAAAATATTAGTAAAAAAAACATACACTTTGAACAATAAAATGTTTTGTTTAAACTGGTAGAAACAAAAACCCTATCCAAATCTTACGAAGCACTACTGAGAACGGTGGGGCTGAAAAAACCAAAGCCTGATTAATTGCTTGAGAAACAGAAAAGAATATAATATTCACTACTTTTATATAATATGCAAAGCGATTAAAATCGATATTTAAGTTTGTTGGACAGTATGCTTCTTTATGTCTTTTTCTCCGTTCATTAAATTCTTAATGTAAAACTTTAAACAAGTTGTTCATTTTGTGCAGCAACAATATTTAAAATCCGTTGCATTTCGAACTTAAAACATTAATATATTCTTCTAACAATTTCAGTAAAAGTTTTGCACGATTAATTAGGTAAAAATATCAATATTTAGGAAAATTTAATCAATTAAATATAAACAATTATTTTTAACGTTTTTGAAAATGTTTTAGTAATTCGAGGTCCCGTAATAATTTTTTTCAATCTTTGTCAAAAATAAATTTTTAAAATTTTTAGCACATTAGAGATCTGTTGTTCATATTAGAAAAAAAAACTGTCGAAATCTAACGAATTACTACTCTGGAAAGCGGCATAAACAAACCAAAACCTGTTTGATTGCCGGGTGAAACCTAAAATAACTAAAAAATTGGTTATTTAAAATACCACTAAGCTTAATCAGTAAGTTAAACTGTGCTTGATGTTTTTCATTCTATCCTCCTCAATAAATGACTCATGCAACAGATTTCGAAAGCATTTTTTTTCTTTTTTTAGTCACTTAAATACTGATGGTGCAACCCCTAATGAGCATACTTTTTTTTCTTTATTTTTAACTACAGGTCTAAACAAATACATCAAAAGCGCTAATTAAGAAACACCTTACATTCTACACCCGTTAATACTTAATATTTGAATTAATATTACATTTTTAGAAGAAATTTTATTCTTAAACTGCGTTTGATCGAACCAAGATGCTCTCAAATACCGTGTAATAACTCTATTTAAATATTCCTCAACTGTCGAATGTTTGGAATAAGTGTCCCTTCATTTCGTTCGCATGCTTTTAGAGAACGCGAATTCAACGAACCTGAGGTTTTTAATTGATCATTCCTTTCTTCTTGCTTTCTGCGTCAGAATTAAGTTTATTGTTTGATTAGCTTTTCTGGAGTACGTTTTGTAGCTTACGTTTGTCGCTTACGCCAGCTGAATTCTAGATTCACCTCATATGGGGAAAAAATGTTAAACATTCCATCTAAATCTTAAGCATCAAAGAAAAAAATAGGAAGATAAATTATTTTAATTTCATCCATTTGAGAACATAAGCTAAAATACTCTACAAGTTAGTTGACTAATTCAGTAAAATGAAAAACCTGCTATATGTTCTTTATTATTATCATAATTGTTATCATTATTATTATTAATGATAAAGAAAATGGAAGAAAAATAATAGTGTTTCTAACATCGTTTAAAAGAAATCTCTTTTTTAAAAAAAAGCATAAAATATTAAATTAATTCAAATTTAAAAAAAAAAACATTTTCATATTAAGTAAACGACAGTTTATTAACTCCTATTTAAACAATAGTTTAAACCAGTGGTGCGTAAACTTTTTTCGACTGCGACCCCTTTTGCAGAGAGAAAATTTTTGGCGACCCCGAGAAATAAATGTTCACAAATACGATGTATATTTCGCGCATTTATTTCGTTTCATCGAATAAAAACATCATCATATTTGACTCATATTAATTTTATTTATAATGTTAAAAAAATACTTTTTGTATAACACAAAAATCAGTAATTGCCCTTTAATGAGATGTATGTGGCTGCAAGTTTCTAATTATCTCATCGATGTTTGGATGTATGTTGCTAATTGAAATTTACATATCATCTTCAGGGTTTAAACGCGAGCGGTATTTAGTTTTTATTGAAACTAGTTTGCTAAATCTAGTTTCACATAAATACGTTGATGCAAATTGTATTAACACTCTGATGGCATTCTTGCATAAAACGGGACATTGTTTTTCCACTGATAGCCAGATGGAGAATACATTACGCATTACGGTCAAAGAAAGAGTGGACAGCATGAAATTGCAATTTAACAGTGACTGACGGCGCTTCACTCTTTATATGTACACTGTATAGTATGCAGCATGCAGGGATAATGCATTTCATAAAAATTTGGCGGCCCCCAAAAGACTTCTGGCGACCCCCACAGGGGTCGCGACCCCTAGTTTGCGCACCACTGGTTTAAACAACCATAAGACTACTTCAACCGCAAAGAAGGAAATAAACAAATATATTTCTATCCACGAAATAAACTTGTTTCATTTTATCTGTAATTTACAGATCGAAATATTATGAACTGAAAAAAATAATCCTGTAAATTGTTATGAAAAATTTCATATTTTCTAGAATAGGGTACCAAATAAAGTATTTAAGAATCAAAAATAATCTACTTATCTTGACGAATAATGTTTTACATTTCTTTTGAAATATGCAAATCAAAATTTGGTGATCTTCGTTACCTCGTATAGGAACAATAAGAAATTTTTAAATACCAAAAAAAAATTTAACTTAATACATAATTAGTAAAATACTAAGATTATCTTAAAATTGTTTCTAATAAGTTCACTTAAGAATCCAAGTTTTGTGAATAAATTTATGAAAGGATTAAACTCATGATGATACTTTAAATATAAGTAAAAGCTTATAAGATTACGTTTCAGAGAAACACGTAATCGATACATGCAATCAAAAACTGTTATCTCTACAAGTTAACAATCAAACTCAAAACAGTATTGCTAATATCAACGTTGTGTACGAAATTTACCTAGAAAAATGAATAGATATTTTTATTGACTTAAGCCAGTGTTTCCCAAAGTGTGGTACGCGTACCCCCAGGGGTACGGGAACAGTTTAGCGGTGGTACGCGTTCTTATGCGAAATATCTTGCAACAAACAAAAATTCCAAAAATTTCTATTTAAAAACAAAGCTTGCCATGAAAATTTACGATTACGTATTTTTCTATTGGCTATTTTTTGCAGAGTTAACAGTTAATAATTAGTGGTGTCAACAGCCAGTTGTGATTTTTAACTTTTGAGCAATTTTTTTATCGTAAAAAATACATTCATTTTTTTATTAGTGGTACACAGCGTTACGAAAAATTTAGTAAGGGTGCACAAAAGTCATAAGTTTGGCAAACACTGGTTTAAGCAATTCCGTTTGATGATCAAAAAATCCCTATGTACTTTTATAGCGATACTCATATAAAAATCTATAAAAATCATATTTTTTACCTATATTAAGAATTACAGAAGCCGCTGCTTTGGGGTCATATACCTTTCAAAAATTAAGGCTTCATCGCAGCGTTTTCGTACAAATTGTAAAAAAATAATGTTTAAAACGCATTTCTACCTAGTGACGCATACGTCACCGGAATACGTCACAGATTTGGAAAGGAACTGTTTTTCACGTCAAGCAATTGTTTTTTTTATTTTTTTTAAAAATCTAGTAGCGACTAACAAAAGTAAATATTCATTTAGTTTTTAAAAAAATCACTTTTTTAATAGAAGCTTTCTTTGCGTCACGGCATATGAAAAAAATTCAAGCTTTAATGGGTTTTGATGATTACTAGTTGAATGATGAAGGATTTTTTCAGAATTTTTAATCATTTTATTATCTAGCTGAAAAAATCTCTAAAAACATTTTATCTATCTATCTATTTTTTCCAATATTAGAGTGCTTAACCGCCATGAGTCTATGGAACATAAAAATCAACTTATATTGTTTGTGCTTGCTTTTCGAGGACTAATGATATTAAAAATAATTTATAAAAATGATTTTCCAAAATTTTGAAACAGATACAGCACCGTAAGTCCTCATTGTAAGAATTGCAGCACCATGCAGAGTCGTGTAAATGTAATATACAGTTGTGTAACACACATGAGTAACATAGAATTTTGCTTTCCGAGAAATCATATTTAACTTGAATCAGCCACACCATCTCAGAAATGACTTTTTAAAAAAAAAATTCGGTATTATTACTTTAAAGAATTTTTTATACAATGCTTCAGAAAAGTATTTTAACATATTACTATGAGCAATATAAAGTTTCAAAAAAATATTTTAAGACAATATTTTGAACAATACAAATTTACCGAAAAGTAGGTGAACATGTTATTTTAAACAATACAAATTTATCGAAAAGTATGAGAACATGTTATTTTGAGTAATACAAATTTACCGAAAAGTATGTGAACATGTTATTTTAAACAATACAAATTTTTCGAAAAATATTTTAGCGTATTATTTTAAACTAAACGAATTTTTCAAAAAGTATTTTAACATGTTATTTTAAGTTATAAAAATTTTCAGAAAAGTCGAGAAGGGAAAAAGCTTGTTTTGTGTAAGTGAAGTTGATGTCCCCAGTTTAATCAGAAAAGTTCACACGTGTTCAAAAGTGTACACGTGCAGAAACATAAAGTAGTAATTATTGTTAATCTTATCTATCACGTGAAAACTGCACGTTTCTTATTCAGTCAAATAATTCTCACTGATAAAGAGCTATCAACATGTGTTTACAGTCACATTGAACTTTGATAATCATTACTTAGTTCTAAATTAATATTTTTAAACTCTTTCGATATATTAAATGACACAATAGCTGAAAAATAAACTTAAAAATTTTATTCATTTGGGACATTTTTCAAGAAACAAAATAAAAAATTTTAATTAAGTTTTTAAAACCCATTTTTCAAGAATTTTTTTCATTTTTTGAAGAAAATAATTTTAATTTTGATTCACCTAAAGCGAAAAGCGTAGAAGGGCTCATCCAATGGAAAATCGTTGGAGAATGTTACGAAATGTCAAAAATTTATGTTTAAAAAAAAGGGGGGACTAATTGGCTTAGGTAGAAGAAAAATTCCATTTCTTTAGATCATTTTCAGTCAAATGTCATATATTAGATCATATTCAGTCAATACGATTTAAAGATAGAAGGACAATAAAATTTACAATGAAAAAATTATTAAAACTTACATTAATTAATCTTACGTTACGAAAAAGGAATAAATAAATAAAAAAGGGGGTAATGAATATTCAGAAATATAATTTACCGACAAAGTTCAAAATCCAACAATACTAGTATCAAAGGGTAAATAACATTTCCCACATCGCCTAGATATTGTCTACAACGCAAAGCTAAATACGAAAGCAATTATCCGTGAAATATGATTACATAATGTGTTTACTTATTATGATTCCGCTTTATTACCACTAGTTAAAAATAATTTCTTATTGCAGCTCGTGAGTTCATAAGATATTTTCTTTTCTTTAATTGAGAGCGTATGAGTGTCTAGTGCTAAATTTATTTATTTATTTATTTATTTTATTTATTTATTTATTTTATTTATTTATTTATTTATTTATTTTATTTATTTATTTATTTTATTTATTTATTTTATTTATTTATTTTATTTTATTTATTTATTTTATTTATTTATTTTATTTATTTATTTATTTTATTTATTTATTTTATTTATTTATTTTATTTATTTATTTCAATCTTAACAGTCAGTGCTATGTATTCCCCCTATGCTGACGTCTTTCCTAATCAGATTTTAAAAATAGCCAAATTAGCAGATAAAAATGAAAATTAAATTTAAAAAAAACTGATTCATAAAATTAAGGATATAATTTTTCTATTCAGTATCATTTTTTGCCTTTTTCGAAAATAAAAAAAAGCTAGCGAAGAGAACATATGCCTTTTTTTTTTTTTTATCTCTCCTGCTTGGTGAAATCGCTATCATAACTTAACTGCAGAGCATTTGTCATATTCATTGTATATAATGTCTAGAGTAACGTATGCAATAAATCTAAGATTTCATACTTTGCATGAAAGTGACATAGATTGTATACGATGCCGGCATTTCTTACATTTCTAGTTTCCGAAAACATAATTAATGAAATGAAAAATATCACATTGTGTATAAACTTTATCACATTTATTTGTCCTCTTTAGCCAGTAGATGGAAGCACTAAGTATATCTGATTATAGTGCGAAAAATATTATCTTCACACACTTTAAACTTAATAGCACTAGATGGCAGCAGCATGAATTACTATTTCATAAATAGTAGACTAGATGGCAGCACTAAAATTATCAGACGTAAAGTTGAGCACAACTTTTTTTTTTATTTTACTCAATTAATAAATCAGTTTCTAAAGTAACCATTTAAAAATTGAGTAAAATTATTTCTGAATGATCAATAAAAATGTATACGGTCATTCCGAAAAAATGATTGGTATTTCTTTTTCATAGCAACGTAATCACAAAACTTTAACCTTCGAAATTTAATTACAAAATCCGTGTTGTAAAAAATATGGAGCATAAAGTGTTTTACATTAAGAACTGAGATTTTCTGCTAAAATTAAAATTTTTTTGTAGATTAACACTTTTAAAACTTATTACACTTGCACTTGGAAGATTTATCACATGTCTAAGAATAACCTAGCAGCGAACTTTGATTTTACCTAATTTCACCTTTTACAGTTTTTATTTCATTTTTATTTTTCAAGTAAAAACAATTCTCGAACTTTTTTCAAAATTTTTCACAAAGTTCATTTTATTTGCTCGTGCATAAGGCCAAAAATATGTGTTACTTATTGCAGAGTCGTTGACTCGATGACCACAATAAATGCAACTAATTTCACAACCAATAATAACATTATTTACGTAATTTGTTTACCAATTAAGTTAAGATTGTTGGCAGAATACCTAAATATTTCATATAAATTATACTAGATGGCAGCACGAAAAAATTAAAGTCTCTCCTCCAAAACGTTTCATTATATATTGATAATATAGATCGCAGCACAACAAAAAGTTCTGTTTTCGTTCCCTCAATTTCTGTTTTTGGTTGATCTATCATACATAATCCTTTTCCTAAGGGTAAAGTTAGTTTGAGCATTGAAAAAATAAAAACATCTACAATGCTTTAAACTAGATGCTCCTTAGCTTCTTTAAAGTTGACACTACGTTTTTTTCTACATATTATTAGAACTTTTCAGATCGTTCTATAATTTTTTCCCTATCTCTACATTAAGTTAAATGCATACCTTGTTTAAAAAACGCGTGCCAGACTGCTTTTAGAGTGCAATGCTTCTCCCGAAACATTGCTATAACGTTAGTTATCTTACTAACTTCAACAAATAAAATGCGTCCATCGTCAGAACTCGATAAACCAACTAGAATTTTCCGGAAAGGTTTCAAATGCTTTTATTTTTATAATATTTTCATTTTTAAGTTCAAATTTCATCTGATTCAAATCGTAAATATTAAAGCTTAAACTTCAACAACTGTTCAATATAGGAAAATAGCTTAGAAGCGGAAAAAAAAGCAGTTAAGAAGCTCACAATAGTAAAAAATTTGGAAATGAAATCTCTGGATTGCCTTACAAGTGACAAATATTAAAAGACAAATATTAAAAATACAAAAATAGGCAAAATTTTATTATGAATTATGCGTTTGAATACTTATGCATAACGCGCTTATATCCACAAAAAATCATTTAAATGCAGTATGAGAAGAAAAAAAATACTTCAGTCTTTGCTCAAAATATGTGAAATAAAAGTGTTTGGCGAGATAAAATCAAATGTAGTTTAGTTATGTAATATTTATTTTAATAATATAATACGTTATATAATACTGTAGTCCTTTCGCAATAATATATGTGTCAGGAGCCGCGATGGCCGGCAGATCCGAATTCTGCACCCAGCATGACCAATCTCTGTGATAAATGAATAATAGGTAAAAATCCACTTGTAACACCACACTAGGATTTCACGGTTTTTTTCTCCATAGAACCGAAATGAGAGTAAGTTCCATAAATAATTTTAAAAATTATTTTTAATAAAACCTATAAAAAAAGCCAGTTAGTCTCAATGTTTGATCCAGTAGTTGCTATTTTTCTAGATTGGTTTCAAAATACAAGGCTACGAAGCTTAATTTAAACCTATATGCGGGTCGGCTCTCAAATGCCAGATAAAACTAAATGCACGAAAAGCAGTAGAAGCTATTTTCTAAGTTGTTAAATGTTTTCGTTTAATGCATTTTAAATAGGTCCCGAGAATGACAATACTTTATGCATCGCGGAATACGTACCGAGGAAACTGGTTTTTAGTATGAAGTTTATGATACCTTAAAAAATTTTTCGAATGAAAATTCTAATGATTTAGACAGTTTAAATATTCCAATACTGAAAGAATTCTCTATCAATAATATTGAATTTTTTAACTTACCAAACTTATAACTTCTAAAACTTATTAAACTTATAACAGAATCATAAATAAGAGGGAAAAATAGATAGAAAATATAAATAAAAATGGTAAAACCGTGATATTAATAAAAACTTACATTATTGATAAATACCAAAACACAAAAAGAAGCTAAAAATTATATAAGTAAGTCAATTAAAATTGTTCATTTAATTGAAGTTTAGCCAAATTATACAAACTAAATACGACCGAAATTAACTAATATAAAACAAAATTATTAAAATTCGCAATATATTTTATACCTAATTACAAGGAAAAAAAGAAAACTATTTAATACAAAGGAAACTTATTAATTTGATTAAATAAGAACAACCATTGAAGATTACCGAACGGAAACGATATTTAAAAGAAGCACTAACATAAATATTAAAACCTGGGACAAGGCAGGATATAAATATATCAACGGAATTAAAAAACCTTTACCTTAAAATTCCGGAATAGAAAAAACTAATTTATTGAGTATGAAGTTTATGGTAAAGGGAAGAAGAAAAAAAATTTTATTGCGAAAAGAGAAAGTTGTAAGCTGCTTCTTAAAATAATCGTCTGCTTTTAGCGATAACTAATTATATGTTTATATTAATAAACAGCATTCAGCTTTTATTTCTTTATAAAAGCAGACGATTTTTAACTAGAGCAGGTGTGATTCCACATCAGACAATTAATGTATTATCCGAATTAATATATTATCCGAAATTATAAAATAATAATCTGTCAGAGTATATCAACGATAACGAAAATTGAGAACCAAGAGTAGATTTTCAAAAGAAGCAAAAAAAATAGACACTTTTAAGGCTGAAATTTCAAGTTCATTAACTGGAACAAATGAATCTTGACTTTACACCTAATATCAGTCAATCGGGGAAAAAAAAATCCTGATCTTTTTAATTCTTTTTTTAATCCTGTGTGCAAACGCAGATTACGGTATTGAAAACCGAAAAGTGAAATGCCGCAATTTAATAGCGTATCAAATTTCCTGACAATTTCCAGTTTTGGGATAAAATTAAGTTTTTCTCCCGATATTTTTGGTGCTTACGAAACCTGAATTTACTAATAATCCACCAAAATTTCTTTTTCCAGTCATTTCATATCTTTTGAAAAATAAATCATTTTGTTGATAAAATGAAAAAGAAATTTTTTCAGATTGACCTACTGCAGTTTTCGAACTTTCAACTATACACACAAAAACAATTGACTGAAAACATTATCTTTGTTTGCTCCAAGATTAAATAATTTGATATAGGAATTACGGTTAATACACTATTACCAAAATTTAAAGTTAGTTTTGTTAAGATTTAATTGACGATATTTATTTTCATTTCCATATCTAGAAGCGAAATACTTTTTCAAACTCCAGTATAACCAAAATTTAAATTTTCTAGCATAATATTTTGATATTCATAACATTTTTTTTAAATTTGTATATTAATTTTAACATCATTTATCATATCAAATTTCCCTAGTACATAAATCTTTTAATTACAAATTTAATATCTTCATGCATACATTTTAAATTCTTTGGAATTTATTTTCCTTACTTGTATGTAACAATCTGTGCATTGAATTTTGAACTTAAAGAATTTTTTCTGTTTATGTATGATTTATACTTATGTTCAAAAAATTTAATTTCAAATTAATATAATGTACAGACTTTAGCCTCTTGGTGGACAAAGCCATTTAATTTTTCTGTAGGGAATTGCGAAGTTTAAATAAAAAAAATTTCCTTTGTTTAATATACCAAACCCATAAAATATAGCACAATTTTCTTTCACATTGCAGCACTATATTTTAGTAATCAAAATATTATTATTCATATTAGAATAGCAACCGGAAATGCAAAACTTATCGAATGTTTAAACAAAACATAGAAAACATTATAACAAACAGGATTTTAGCTTTAAAAATTAAAAATTAATTAAAATCTGAGAAAAATTATATAATTATACAATTAACTCAATAGGAAAAAATTACAACAGGTTCTGAAACTGTTCAACTTAGTTCAGGTTAATTGAAGTCCTAGAGCAAATCGAACCATAAAACAAACACAAAAACGAAACTTTTTCTGTTACAGAAAACTTTTAATGATCAAATTAAATATAAAACATGCATTAAAATTTATGTAATAATTTTATCACTACATCACTTAAAAAACATTTGCAAAATATTTAGATTTTATTTGATTAAAAAATCCTTTGTGTTAAAAAGTAACATCTTACGGAAAACACTAAAATACTTTTTTTCTTTCGGAAATGATACTTAATGAAACTGCTGTCAAAACGTACGAACCTAAACTCGGATTCTTATCGATTAAACTGTACCATCCGGGTGATCCTTCCACCAATTCAAATTTTTCACATATAAATTGAACAGCTTTTTCTTTCAATAGCTCATCACTATGCAAATCGGCATACAGCAATATGGATGAAACTGTTTTATCCGAAATATATGATTGGAGAGTGTTGCTGCAAGTTTGGAAAAGCGTGGTAACTTGATATTTGTCCGCAGTTGAATAGAGAGACAAGACAGTATCCAGTTCATTGTTCTCCATAATTCCTGTATAGAGATACAGTAAAAAATAATCAAATATGCGTTTCTCAATATCGGTAATCTTGACAGTATTCAATTTGCTTTCTAACATATCGTGCTCGAACATCTTTTTAAACACTGGTGACCTGGTGGAGAGGACATTCTTATGGGAGTAGATTTTCTCGCTTCCAAAAACGAATACGACATCCGAAAATAAATTGTTCTTATACAACTCCCTAAAGTCATATAGCAGTTCAGTTACATTCATAGTGGCGTTTAAGTCCTTTTCAGTTTTTGTTTTCGGACAACAATCTTCAATTATGACATTACCTCTGATTGTGAGTTTGTCATCAGGCAATGAAAACCAAACTTCTCTTACACCAGCAAGTCGAGCGATTCTTCCGGGTCTTTTGACATAATCACAATAGAATTCCGGGTGTGTTTGGGAGAAAACTCTTTCAAACGACTCCTTGTAATAAATAAGTTCACTCGAATTAAGAACTTCAAAAAAGAAAGAAGCCTTGACTTCACACTTGTTTGAATCGGTCCTTTTCAAACCAACTCTCATTTTTCCTTCTGATAGAACTGTTCTGTAATCCGTGTTACTACGACGTATTCGAGGTGCGGTTTCTACAATAACTCGCCATGCTGTTTTACAGGCTTGCGATGTGACTAATTGTGAAGAAGTCACATTTTTAACACTCGAAAACTTATCTACTTTTAGTTCAAATCCAAAACAATCATTCGAGCAGTATTTACTCGTGACATTTAATACTGTATACTTGGAACACATTGTACTCAAACTCTAAACGGCAACAAATAAAACCAAGAAAATTATACGTTTGCAATACTTGTCCCAACTGCTTTATTGAAATTACATACATTTGCAGGCTTGTGTTCTCAATTTAGGCTTATAAGCCTTTGTCAAGTAGAAAGACAGGTAGTTGTTGTTGTTGTTAATTTACGTCGCACTAGAGCTGCCCAATGGGCTTTGATCCTCTGCAGAGGGGATGGCGCCTCCGCTTCGGTAGCCCAACGACCTGCACGCGAAGTCGAGCACTTTACAGTAGCACAGTTTAACGAGGACCAATACCGTACACCCTCGGTCCCTACGCAGACTGATCGAAGTGGTCACCCACCCGCACACTGACCAAGTCAAAAAGCTTCGTGTCGTGGAACGAGAAAAAGAAGGTCACAGCTTCGTCTTCCGAAATTAACGAAAAATCTTACTGTACTTGCAAGTGTAGGGGAGAGTGGGTTCAATTGTAACATTTTTTACTTAACTATTTTTAACTAACAACAAATCCAATATATTATTAGTATTAATTGACAGACGAGTAAAGTAGACTATCCTCTACTAGAAAAAAAATAAATACCTGATTTTAAATATTATTATATTAGTTATTAAAAATTTTTGACATTCGTGTACTTGTTACAATTGTCCCCACTTACGGGGTCAATTGTAACAGTTCATAAATTCAACTAAAGCATAGTTAATTATTCATATTATCATACACTGGTTATCATAAATTAAGGAAAATTCACAAAAATCGCGATAACTCAAGAAATTACACATGGAATTTTATGAAACTTACCCACAATATACAACACATAGTAAGGTATTAAACAACATAAAAAGAAATTATCAGACATTAATAGTAGTATAGAAATTAGCACATGTATAAAATAAACAAATTGGAAGTATCGGTTTGCAATAGAAAAAGTACCTTTAATATGGAATATGATTGCTTCTAGAAGCAATACAGCACAAACAGCGATGTGTGATGCTTTCAATTATGCGGTCTATCAGTTCAATAGGAAGTGAGAGCCATTGCTCTTGTAAAGCAGTTGCAAGCGTGGCAAGGGTCTGAGGGGGCGGATTGATGGCAGATACACGCCTCCCTAGAGCATCCCAAACGTGCTCGATAGGATTCAAGTCCGGGGATCGAGCTGGCCACTCCATGCGAGTAATTGTTTCCTGTTGAAGATAATCATCAACAATGCGAGCTCTGTGTGGTCTTGCATTATCGTCCTGTAACAGGAAGCAATCACCAATTGCCCCGGCATATGGGCGCACATAAGCATCAAGGATGTTGTCTCGATAAACCTGAGCATTCACGGTTCCCCTTGGAAAGACATGGAGGTATGTGCGCCCTCCTAAGGATATGCCTCCCCAAACACAGACACTGCCTCTTCCGTATGCATCTCTTTCACGGATGTTTGATGGATGATAACGGGTCCCAGGTTCTCTCCATATCAAATAACGTCTACTGTCACTTTCTAGACTAAACCTGGACTCATCCGTAAAGAGAACAGGCCTCCATTGATCTGACGTCCAGTGGACATGTTGTCGGGCCCACTGCAAACGGTCTCTCCTATGGCGTGATGTGAGCGGCACGCAAATGGCTGGTCGTCTCGCATACAGACCACCTTCGTGGAGCCTTCTGCGCACAGTTGACGTTGACACCAACCTTCCGGTGGCTGCAGCAAGAGAGGATCTAAGATGTGTCGGAGTAGCGGTTCTATTCCTGCGTGCACTTAATGTCAAATATCGGTCATCGGCACTGGTCGTAACAGTTGGCCGTCCTTGACTGAACCTCCTAGATGCCGAATCTGTGGTTTGAAATTGCCTCCAAAGTCTATGAACCACAGATGGACTCACATTTAGCCATCTGGCCACTTCTGATTGACTCTGCCCTGCCTCTAGTCTCCCGATGGCTCTCCATCGTAGTTCTTCAGGCAAATGATGCCTAGAGGTCATTATTACGAATTGGCTATCTCAGATTTTCAATGTCGCAATCACAGTAAAATTTGTGTGCTTTCTCTCAAACTTGGACTTTTATGCTCCAGGCAGATGACGTAAGCCGAGTGCAGCGCCACTAATTTGCATATTGCAATTTTACTCAGCTACTCTTAGTGGACAACATATGCAAATTTTGCACGGTTTGGCTTACTTTTGAAAGAGTTATCGCTATTTTTGTGATTTTTCCTTAATTTATGATAACCAGTGTAGTTGTGATATATTTTTTTATTGATCAAAATAGTAGTGATATTTTAGGAGTAAAAATAATAATGAGCAGAAACCTAAAGGGTTAAACTTTTAACTTTAAGGGGTTAAAAATTTTAATTTATGCTGTGAAAGGTGACAAATAAAATAATGCGCATGCAACATAATATAAATGATATAGGAAACTATTGGTGGTTCTTAAAGAGTTAAGTAATGGTTTGTAAACATAAGATTATTTATTTTCAGCTGTTACAATCGTCCCTTTACTTATTGTTACAATTGTCCCCAAGACGCCATTTCAGCTTCATTTGTTAAAAACAATGCTAGTTAATTAGCAAAACTAATCTTTTTTTTATTGAAATGTTAATTAAAGTGTCCACTTACATATTCGGTTACTAATTTTTATTTGCTTAAACAAAATTACTTTGTTACAATATAATATTCTAATACCAAAAAAAGTACTTGCGTGGCGTGAAAATATCTTTTGTGATGTAACTCTTTCAAAAGTACATAAAAATGGTTGCCATCAGGGGTATACATGTAGATTTATTAAATACACCTTGTGCGCCACCTAGGAACCAAATCTAGAACTCGACACTCGAAATTTTTGCACTGTTAAAATCGTACCCTGTTACAATTGACCCCACTCTCCCCTATAACATGCACAAAGCCCAATTTGAAAGTATCAAACTGTCAATTCCCACTGGGAGAAATTGTGAACTAGATACCGATATGTCTTTAAATCTGAACGCAGCTCAAAATGCATGTTTTTGATGATTGACATAGCTCAAAATGAGTGTACACAAAAATGATCATCATAGCTATTTAAGAAAATGAACACTGCATTTCATTCCATTTTTCAGACTTCTTTATTGTTGTTGTTAATTTACGTCGCACTAGAGCTGCACAATGGGCTATTAGCGACGGTCTGGGAAACACCCCGGAGGATGATCCGAAAACATGCCATCACAATTTTGATCCTCTGCAGAGGGTCCCACAGTGGACTGATCGTTAAGACACGGTTCCCAGTAGATCACCGAAGTCAAGCATCACTGGCTACGGTCAGTGTGCTGGTGGGGGACCAGTTGGATCAGTCTGCGTAGGGACCGAGGGTGTGCAGTAATGGTCCTCGTTAAACTGTGCTACCGTAAAGTGCTCGACTTCGCGCGCAGGTCGTCGGGCTACCGAAGCGGGGGTGCCATCCCCTCCGCAGAGGATCAAAATTGCGATGGCATGTCTTCGGATCATCCTCCGGGATGTTTCCCAGACCGTCGCCTATAGCCCATTGTGCAGCTCTAGTGCGACGCAAATTAACAACAATAACCTTTGCAGAGGGAATGGCTCCCCTGTTTTGGTAGCCCGACGACCTGCTCGCGATGTCGAGCACTTTACGGTAGAACGAGGACCGATACCGCACACCTTTAGTCCCTACGCAAGCTGATCAAAGGGGTTTAACCACCCGCTTACTGACCGCAGCCAATGATGCTTAACTTCGGTGTTCTACTGGGAACCGTGTCTTTACGACCAGTCCACTGCCAGACTTTCCTTAGAAGTAGAATCTTTAAAGGTCAAAAAAAAGTTTTACAAGGCTGCCACTGGTGCTAATAAATATATAATATTGATTTGCATTATAATAAAGATTGCATTATAATATTGATATATAATATTGATTGTAATAAATATATAATTTAGTAGGGTTGCAATTAGTTTGAAATTCAACTTTAAATATTATAGAATTGAAACAATAAAATTTAAATATCTATAACCTATAACATAATTTCTTTAACAAATTTTTAAATATATTTAACTTACTGATTGAAATCAACAGAAGCAAGATTTTTAACAAAATAGTTAAACAAAAGCCAAATTTTTTTGCTCTCATTCTAAATATTGTAAACAAAATAAATCGACACATTATTCATAAATTTACAGTCTTGTGAGGGGGCCACCCTGGCTATGTGGTCTCGCCATTTCGGCAAGGGCTCTGCAGTGCGAACGTAGCGGGTTCGAATTCCATCATAAATCTAGATATATCTTTGTAATGTATTTTTCTTACTCCTACTATATCTGCTCTTCAAATTGACAAGGGATATGTATGTGTCGCATATATAAGCATATGTATGTGCAACAATAAATATATAAATACACTGCCGTGTGGGACCTGCCTAGCTTAGCGGTATCGCTCGCTGTGGAGATAGTGGGTTCGAATTCCGCTCTTACCTTGGATGCATCTCTTTGCTGTCCTACTCCGTATTGTGCACACTGTCCGTCTACTTGATAAAGGTTTATAAGCCTGATCACACAAGACTGCAAACGTATGCTGTATCAATGAACCACTGCCGGGCAAAAATTAAAAACAGCGTTAGTCTACGCGATAGATTTTGAGAAAATCAGCTGAGCAGCTATTTTCCGTCCCTTGCTGATGCTGAAATAGAATTACAGAAAACTGATAAGAAAATTAACTATGGAATAAAAATTTTGCAATAAGTAGTTTATCATACAAAAATATAAAATATATTAAAAATATTTAAATTGTGAGTTTTTTTTTTTGTCTTTTTTAATTTTTCTATTGCACCTAAGTACAAGCCTGAGTGCACAATTCAAATCAAAGCTCTTTGTCCATTAAAGGACAAGGCACTAAAGGTAGACATCAGATTGAAAAAATGAAATACGCATCCACAGTTACAATCGGAATCCAACCCCTTAAAATGTGTTGATGGACTGATCGTAAAGACAAAAATTCCCAGTAGAACACCGAAGTCAACCATCACTGGCTGCTGTCAGTAAACGGGTGGGTAACCACTTAGATCAGCCTGCGTAGAGGCCTAGGGTGCGCCGTATCGGTCTTCGTTAAACTGTTCTACCGTAAAGTGCTCGACTTCGCACACTGGTCGTCAGGCTACCAAAGCAGGGATGCCATCCCCTCTGCAGGGGATCAAAATTGCGATGACATGTCTTCGGATCATCCTCAGGGATGTTTCCACACGTCGTCGCCAATAGCCCATTGTGTTGTGCGACGTAAATAAAATACCTACCTACCATATTTATTGTTTATTAGAATTACATACATTTGTAGGCTTGTAAGCTCAATTTAGGCTTATAAGCCTTTGTCAAAAAGAAGGACAGATCGCACAATACAGAGAAGGACGGCACGAAGATACATCCAGGATAATAACGGAATTTGAGCCCGCTACCTCCAAGCTTTGCACAGCGTTTGGCAGGCGATACTGCTCGGCCAAGGAGGCCCCTACCTATTATATAAAGTGTTACAAATTAAACAGATACGAGCAACCGGAAGCAATTTCCTGCACACTTTTTTATTTATATAAAAGTGTATGTGTTGTTGTTGTAGTTAATTTACGTCGCACTAGAGCTGCACAATGGGCTATTGGCGACGGTCTGGGAAACATCCCTGAGGATGATCCGAAGACAAGCCATCACAATTTTGATCCTCTGCAGAGGGGAGGACCAATACCTCCTAGAAAGGAATCAAGCCTCACGACGGGTTACTATAGGCGATGATGACGTAGTAGAGTTAGGCCCAGAGGGAAACCAGTCAGGGTAGCTATTTTTACGAAAAACTCCGAATCTGATCAAACGAGCCATTGGCGATATTCTCAAGTATTATAACCTGTGTCGGCATTCAGCCAATTGGCGAATATTTTTGATTTGAATTTGTAAACAACCGTCTGTGTTCTGGTGTCAACGTTCTTCGTAAAATTTATATTTATTCAACAAATGTTATAAATGTCAGCATTAATTTAATTCTTAGTGTTATGAATAATTGCATATGAGTGCTGTGTACCAAACTGCAGAGGATTTTACAAAGTTGATGGTACAAAAGTATTAAATTTTGGATTTCCCAATACGTAAGAAATGGCTTGCCGCCATGCCAAGAGATTTTGAAGTTGCAAGGAATTCTAAAGTGAGTAATATTTGTTTTTATTTTTAAAAATTTAATTATGCTTCTTTATTATATTTTTACTAAGAGTAAATTATTTTAAATTGTGGATAAATTATTTATAATAATTAAGTTGTTCTTATCAATCATATCGCAAACTATTGTAATATATAGTTATTTTTATAGAGTTTTATTTTATAAAAATATTAATAATTTTAGTATTTTATTAAATTTTTGCTCAAACTTTAAACATTTTTGTTTGACCATAATATATTGTAATTTATTTGATTATGAAATTTAAATCTATTAATTTTTCATACATGAATATAGTATGTACTATTTATTTTAAATGCACATATAAATATTGTATTCATTTTGTTATAGGTATGTGAGATGCATTTCAAGGAAAATGACATTAGAAAAGAGATATTAAATGACATTAGAATTATTTTTAAATGCTACTGAAAGTTAAACATATATCAGTAAAATTTATGTTTACATTTTATTTATCATTTTTTGAATTTGCTATTTAATAAAATATTTATTATCTAAGGTTGCTTACTTTATTTCAGTTTATCAGTGTGACGGGTAAAAATTATACTTTTTTAAATGTTACTGAAAGTTTAACATATTTCAGTAAAATTTGTGTTTACATTTTATTTATCGTTTTTTGAATTTGCTATTTAATAAAATATTTGTTATCTAAGGTTGCTTACTTTATTTTAGTTTATCAGTGTGATGGTAAAAATTATACTTTTTTAAATGTTACTGAAAGTTTTAACATATTTCAGTAAAATTTGTGTTTACATTTTATTTATCGTTTTTTGAATTTTCTATTTAATAAAATATTTGTTATCTAAGGTTGCTTACTTTATTTTAGTTTATCAGTGTGATGGTAAAAATTATACTTTTTTAAATGTTACTGAAAGTTTTAACATATTTCAGTAAAATTTGTGTTTACATTTTATTTATCGTTTTTTGAATTTGCTATTTAATAAAATATTTGTTATCTAAGGTTGCTTACTTTATTTTAGTTTATCAGTGTGATGGTAAAAATTATACTTTTTTAAATGTTACTGAAAGTTTTAACATATTTCAGTAAAATTTGTGTTTACATTTTATTTATCGTTTTTTGAATTTGCTATTTAATAAAATATTTGTTATCTAAGGTTGCTTACTTTATTTTAGTTTATCAGTGTGATGGTAAAAATTATACTTTTTTAAATGTTACTGAAAGTTTTAACATATTTCAGTAAAATTTGTGTTTACATTTTATTTATCGTTTTTTGAATTTGCTATTTAATAAAATATTTGTTATCTAAGGTTGCTTACTTTAGTTTTAGTTTATCACTTCTAACAATCACACTTCCACAGGAAAAAAATACAAATTATAATCATGCTTTTGATATGTTTTTTTTTACTATCTAAACCTTGTTTGAAGACTGCATTTGATTTTCTAAATTTTTTTAAGCTCATTTTATGTCATTGTTTATAAACAATTTCTATTTTATTTCGTATGCTCTAGTTCTAATAACATGCAAAACATAATCATTAAAATCCAAAATAATCATCTACTAAAAATGTAAGTATCATATTATAAAAATTAGACCCCTTTCTTAGTTTTATGTCAAAACTATAATAATAATAAATGTGTAAAATCCCTTTAAAAATATATTTCTTTGTTTTTAATCCATACATTTTATAACAAAAAGTTAGATAAAATTTTCCAATTTATAAAATAAAACTGATATTTAATGCTTAAAAATATTTTTTTTTTCATTCACACAACAGTTATTTTTGTTAGAATTGATTTATTGTTAATCATTTCTGAAAACAAATAAATATATTAAGCATTTTTACACAATTTAAGAACATTTAATCTAGACAAAAAAAAATAATAATAATAATTTGTAGAAAGTAAAAAATTAGTAGAATAGTAACGAAAAAGTGTCGAGAAACAGAAGGGAAAAAGAGAAGCTTCGTGAGAAGTGATCAGCAAATCTGGGCCTAACTGTATGAGTCATCGTTTTCCGTCCTTCGGCTTTCTTCCATCTAGGAGGTATTGGGAGGACACCCCTGCTTCGGTAGCCCGACGACCTGCACGCGAAGTCGAGCACTGTACGGTAGAGCAGTTTAACGAGGACCAATACCGCACACCCTCGGTCCCTACGCAGACTGATCCAAGTGGTCACCCACCCGCACACTGACCGCAGCCAGTGATGCTTGACTTCGGTGATCTGCTGGGAATCGTGTCTTAACGATCACTCCACTGCGGGACCAATCAACGGATGAAGATGTACGAACTTAGAATCGGACATTTAGTGAGTAACCCGGTACGTGCGGTGGATTACCGGGACGACCGGGTCACTGGTATAGCAGAGGTTCACTTTACTCTTTGATGTAAAAAAAATTTATTATGTTTATTTAATAGCTCACTAGTCTTGATTATATATCTTGTATATATTTTTGTATATAATTATCTGAATGTTACTTACATTTTATATTAACATTACTCTAATCACACTCGTTTTTTGTGCCTACATATTTGACTACTAGCCTGGCTATACTTTTCCTTTTGTTTTTTCTTCTCCTTGACTATGGGGTTTTCCTCAACCTAAAACAGTTTATGACTTTAATAATGACTTTCTATTCATATTTCATACTAGTGCAGACGAATCGGTCAGTGGCGCTTAGCGCCAAACGCCGAGTTAAAAAGATATCCAGCATTTTCTTCGACCCACAAGCCGATTCTATTTTTGTAGCAAAAGTTATGTATTCAAGTTGAAATTTGTGGGTCCTCCATTTACCGAAGTTCCATCGTTAATCAGGTAAATTTACTTTAGTTGAAAAGGTATCATTAATAATTGCGTCTAGCATTATTTTTTATATTTTATTACAAAAATAATTTATTCACTGGCTCCGGATGAAAAAATTTTATTCTACTTATCCGATTAATAATATTACTGTAATGAAATAGCCGGGTACCCGGTAATTTTAACAGATAAAAAGTTTATTCAAACAAAATTATTTATAACATTAATAAATAATTACTATTTGTTTTGAGATTACAAAATAGTTTTTAAACAAATTTAAAAGCAAAGTTTTAGATCGTTAAATTTTGAATATTTTTACGGAATCAAACAAATGAATTTTGTTCAAAAAATACTTTAATCATAGTGCATAAGTTCCAATTATATAAAAATACATTAAAAACATTTTTTTTTTATATCCTTGTCGGAAAAAAAATGAACACACATAGGATTGATATTTAATATTTAAACAAAGAAAAATAAAACCGTATTGAAATTTAACACTACTAATAATTTTGCCAGAGGAAACGATTGTTAGAAATACCTCATATTGTTACGTCCTTATTTGAATATTAATTCGCAACTTTTTATATATTATGACTAAATTTTTGGCGAGGATGTTAAAAATGTTTATTAAGCATTATCCACACACTTCTATACACCACTTGTTGCCACTCACATTAAGTTTGTCAATTCCGTCATGTTTCTTTATTTTATTTTGTATTACATTATCTTTTGAGTATCTATAAGTTCAAATGTATAAACGCAAGAAATAATTAACATTATCTTTTGCGTTTGTGAAACTGGCAATTATTTTTTCATGTTCTATTTATGTTTATAATATTAAGTTAAAGAACTTACGATACGTTGTGTTTATGAGAACTCTATACGATTTTCATCTATAAGATGTACGATTTTACTTCCAGCATCCATGTAAATAATATCTTTTGTAAATAGTCCTATTATTCTGAGTGTTGTATTGTAAAATAAAGTAATTTAGAAGCAAAAGAATCTCGAGTCATAACAAAGTGGCGTCCGTGACATAGACATTGTTCTCTGCATTTCGATGTGAAATAGAAGACGGCAAAATTACGAACAAGATATTACTTTGTCAAGGATTAAATAGGTACGAATAATTTTGAATTTTGGCTGCTTCTGTTATATTTTTTTACGAAGTCTTCTTTTATGTACAGTTTATATGTTTGATTTGAATTAAGTTTAAGAACGAAAAATAACTCGAGATTTAGAATAAGTAGAAACTGAGGGCTTATTAAGTGAATTTAGTTAATAAACTGACTAAATATTATTTACATTAAGAATATGGATGCTCTTAAAGTGAAAAGTATGTCATTAAGAACAACTTTTACGACTACGTCGAATAAGTTGGCGCAATATTTGGCGACACCGGAAACTGTTGCCAAGGATATTAATCAGTTGCACGCACTAAGGTCACAATTGCAAGATAAATTTTCTCGTTTGAATGAAATTCAAAAGGAAATATCCTCAGTACTTTTAGAAAATTCTGAGACCGTTGCTGAATACGAAACTGACTTTGAAGCAGCGGAAAATTATAGAGATAATTATCTTGAACTAGACGCAAAAGTCGCAACTTTTTTAAATAAAGACTCTGGATCCATCGCCAAAAGTTCTTTAGAGGGTAATGCCGTGAAACTAAAACTACCGAAATTTGAATTGAAGACATTCTCTGGTGACCCTAAAGAATATCTCGCATTCTGGAGTATATTTTCAAAAATTCATGAATCCGAAGATTTATCTGCGATCGACAAGTTCCAATATTTATACCCATCTATGGTACCAGCAAAATTAGTTTCCAGTTTCCCAATAACAGCAGACAATTATCCGAAAGCCATTAAACAATTAAAATTAAGGTTTGGCAGAGAAGATCTTTTAGTACAAATATACGTTCGAGATCTCCTTTCTCTTGTTATGAAAAATGCTGCTGCCGGAAAGAATTCTCCTGATTTAGCAACCCTCTACGATATGCTGGAAACAAAATTAAGAGCTTTGGAAAGTTTGGGACATACGAAAGAGAAATTTGCTGACTTTCTAGCGCCTCTTGTAGAGTCATGCTTATCTGAAAATGTTATGCGAGCCTGGGAACGGAGTAGAATTTCTGAAAATACTGATGACGTTTCCAGTCAGAGATCCCTCGAAAAACTAATGTGTTTTTTGAGACATGAGGTCAAATCTGAAGAAATGATCAATTTAGCTCGTGAAGGGTTTGGTAGAGATAAGGGAAGTGGCGAGAAACGAAAAGATTACCACAAATCGATCCAAAGAGATGAACCTACAGTTACTACACTGATCGCCAACACCTCAGTAGGAAAAAACAATTGTATTTTCTGTGACCGATCACATCCAAGTCAAGACTGCCAGAAAATAGCAGAAATGAGTTATGAGGACAGAAAATCACGAGTTATACAAAAGAAATGCTGTCTTGTTTGCCTCAAATCTGGTCACATGGCAAAAAGATGTCACAGTAATGTAAGGTGCTTAGTTTGTAAACGGAGGCATTACACAATACTTTGCCCAGATCTACGTAAAGGAATTAATTCTTCCTCTAAGGACAAAATAGCAGATGATGAACAGAAAGCAACAGAAATATTGTTTACGAATCGTTCTTCTGAACGTGAAATATATCTCAAAACAATTACGATCAGACTACGAAACAGAGACAAGGAAGTCTGTGTTCGTGCATTAATGGATGATGGATCACAGCGTTCCTATATTGAAAAGAGTTTGGCTGAAGAACTGAAACTTTCTCCCTCTGGAAGCGAAGTGTTTTCTCAAGGACTGTTTGGCGGTGGAGCTTCTCCTGCTTCAGAGCATAAGAGATATATGGTAACTGTTGAAAGTTTAAATCGCAAATATACGACCTTAATATCTCTTCTTGACCAAGAAAAAATTTGCTCTGAGCTACCAAGGATACAGGATAGTAGTTTACTTGCTGATCTAGCTTCTCGAGGAATAGAAATAACAGATGTTGGAAAAGATACGCCCCCTATAAGAGTTCTTCTAGGAGCTGATGTACTTGGAAGAATTCTGACTGGAAAAATAGAAGTGTTAAGATCAGGAGTTTCAGCCATAGAAACCTTACTAGGTTGGACAATTTTAGGTCTAGGAAGAAAAAAGAAAAAGGTTAACTTAGTCGCATTAAGTTTGCAAAATATGGAGTTGTCAAAAGTATGGGATTTAGACGTTTTAGGCATTGCAGATCCCATGGGAAGAAAAAATAAGATCCAACTAGAGGAAGCAAGAACAATTCGATGTAGACGTCGAATCGTACCAGTGAAACGAATGAACTTGTGAACTATTCATAACTTTTAATTTCTTGCAGTGTTACAGCAGTGTATTGTTTCAGAGCAAAAGTGCCAGCAATACAAAGGTGGGAGTATGTTGCCACTCACATTAAGTTTGTCAATTCCGTCATGTTTCTTTATTTTATTTTGTATTACATTATCTTTTGAGTATTTATAAGTTCAAATGTATAAACGCAAGAGATAATTAACATTATCTTTTGCGTTTGTGAAACTGGCAATTATTTTTTCATGTTCTATTTATGTTTATAATATTAAGTTAAAGAACTTACGATACGTTGTGTTTATGAGAACTCTATACGATTTTCATCTATAAGATGTACGATTTTACTTCCAGCATCTATGTAAATAATATCTTTTGTAAATAGTCCTATTATTCTGAGTGTTGTATTGTAAAATAAAGTAATTTAGAAGCAAAAGAATCTCGAGTCATAACACTGTAGAAATTATTGAGTTATGCTAGTATTGACTGAACATGATATCTTTAAGTTAAACTAACTATTTATTCAGTATACTACAAAAAGAAACAAAATGGAACGATGATCGTAACATATATAAAAAATAATTTCTACAGGTTATGGACTCCAGAAGCTATTTATGCGAAGTTAAAATAATGAAATAATTGAGTTTGGCGATAGTTAAGCGGAAGTGTTAGTGCTAAGTTAATTCATATTCCGAAAGTCAGCAATTGCAGTTAGTTTAAGTAATGGATCAAGGAAAAATCCAAGTGAAACCATTAAGTGGTAAAAGTGATTGGGCAATTTGGAAATACAGAATTAAATTTGTTTTGAATTATCATGCAGATGCTCTGGAAGTTGTTGAAGGAAAGATGTACAAGCCAGAACTGCCTGAGCCAACAGCTTCTGAGACTATCAAAAAGAAATATAAGGATGATCTCAGAGAATTTAATAAGGCAAATAATTGTGCTATGATGGTGTTAACCAACTCTATGACAGAAGACACGTTACAAAAGGTAATGAGATTTAATAGCGCAAGAGAAGTTTGGCTGGAACTTCAGAAAATTTTTGAAGATTCTTCTGACAACCAGCTCTATAACATTTGTCTTCAATTCTTTAAATTTAGTTGGTCGGATGATGATATGTCAGCTCATTTATCAAAGCTCAAAAATTTATGGAATGATTTGAATAGTGGTCTTGAGAGTAAAAGTGAAAACCGGCTACCAGAAATGTTGTTAATTTGCAAAATTTTGGACACTCTTCCTCTCAATTATCGTACCTTTAAATCTAGTTGGCTACTTTTGAATGATGAAAAAAGAACTCTAGATGAACTAACAACACAGTTGTGTACTCATGAAAGAGAGATAAAGAAAGATTCAAGTTTTAGTGAATCATTAAATCAAGAAGCATTAGAAGCAAAAGTAACTAGAGCCAAGCCGATTTTTAAAAGTAGAAGACAAATTGGAAAGTGCAACTACTGTCATCAAAATGGTCACTGGGTGAAAAATTGTCGAAAGTGGATTGCCGATGGTAGGCCAGCTAAGCCAAAGCAAAATGAAAATCTTCAAGATAGAGATAATGTTATTGCAAATAATTCATTATTAGCTCTTCACGAAGAAGTTTTTTCATTTGAAGAAAGCAGCTACGATTGGTTTATAGATAATGGTGCTTCAAAACATGTAACCAATAATAGTAAATTCTTTGCCGATTTTGAAGTTTTTGAATCCCCGCATGGGATTACTGCTGCAAGTGGTAAGGTACTACCAGCTATAGGCAGAGGCACTTTGAAGATTATGACAAAAGTTAATGGTGAGAGACAATTTAAAGAACTTAAAGAAGTTTGGTTAGTCCCAGATATTAAGAAAAATTTATTTTCAGTACTAGCAGCACAGGATAGAAACGAAAACAGTAAATTCGTATCAACAACGGAAGAATGTTGGTTAAAAATTGGTAACAAAACTGTACTCTATGGTACAAGAAATGTAAGAGGTGGTTTATATAAGGCACATATGCAAGTTCTTATTCCAAACAATCCAGTGGAAGTGAACTTAGTTACCACAAGTGATTCTATTCTGCAATTATATCATGAGCGCTGGGGACACCAAGACAAACGCCATGTAAAGAATGTTCTTGAAAAGCAAATGGAACTTAAAGTTGAATTTAACAATCAACTCTGTGAAGCATGTATATACGGTAAAGCTCATCGATTAAAATTTGGTAATAGACAGAAGACCAAAAGCCCAGGAGAGCTTATCTCAACAGATGTCTGTGGACCTTTTGATCAATCATTTAAAAAGTATCGTTATTTTGTAGTTTTTAAAGATCATTTTACTAAATTTCGCTATGTATTTTATCTTCATAAGAAATCAGAAGTTACCCAAGCTCTTGAAAATATGTTAGCACATGCCAAAAATCTAGGGCACAATATCAAGGAGATCTTGAGTGATAATGGGGGAGAATTCGATAATGAAAATGTGAGAAGAATCTTGCATAAAGGTGGAATTATTCAAAGACTAACAGCTCCTTATACGCCTCAGCAGAATGGCGGTAGTGAGCGAGAGAATAGGACTTTAGTAGAAATGGCAAGAACTTTGAGGAATTCCAATTCAGAAATAAATTTTCCTTCATCATTATGGGCAGAACTGATAAATACGTCTGTGTACATATTAAACAGAACAGGAAAAAGTTCATTACCAAACATAAGTCCTTATGAATTATGGATGGGGCAAAGACCCAGAATAAAACATATGCGAATAGTAGGATCATCATGCTATGTCCATATACCAAGACAGAAGCGTAGAAAAATGGATAAGAAAGCAATAAAAGGTTATCTATTGGGATATGATGGTGATGAAAGATATCGTATCTGGATAAAGGAAAACAGTAATGTTATCTGTTCTCGAGATGTATTATTTGATGAGAAACCTCTAACTAATTGTGTAGATTCTGCAGTAATACCTTTGATTGATACAATGAGTCAGTTACCTACAGAAGCTGAAAATGAGGGAAAGTTAGATCAAAATTACTTAAAAGAGAAAATGAGTTCAGAAAATGAAAGTGAAGATAGAGAAAATTTATTTACCATAAAACTGAGAAATCGCAGTGAACTAAAACAGCCTAAAAGTTTTGAAGACTATGTAATGGCAGCTGAAAGTTTCATATCAGATTCAAATGAGCCAGAGTCATACGAAGAAGCTATCAATTGTAAAGAACACAATTGTTGTATAAAAGCAATGGATGCGGAAATCAAATCACTAAAAGAAAACCAAACATGGATATTAACAGCTTTACCAGAGAAAGCGAAGGCTTTGCCTTGTAAGTGGGTGTTTCGTATCAAGAAAAATCCTGACGGTACTATAGATAAGTATAAAGCAAGACTTGTGATTAAAGGATTTAATCAAAGAAAGGGTATTGATTACAATCAAACTTTTAGTCCAGTTACTAAGTTAGGAACTGTACGTTCAATAATAAGTATTGCAGCTTGTGAGAACATGCATCTTACACAATTTGATGTATCAACTGCCTTTTTATATGGTGATTTAGAGGAAACCATTTACATGTATCAACCTGAAGGTTACACTAATGGCACCAACGATGTATGCAGACTCAAGAAAAGTTTGTATGGCCTTAAACAAGCTCCTCGTTGTTGGCATAAATGTTTTGGTAGATTCCTGTTAAACCTTGGCTTTAAAGTTAATGAAGCGGATCAGTGTTTGTTTATTCGGGAGAAAGAAGATAAAAAGCTACTCGTAGCTCTCTATGTAGATGATGGACTAGTTGCTGCTACTCACGAAGAAGAGTCAAGAGACTTCATAAATCAGTTGAAAGCTCAGTTCAAAATTACAAGCAAGCCAGCATCATATTTTTTAGGAGTAGAAATTTATAGACTTGATGATGGAAGCATTAAAATTGGACAAGAAGCTTACGCCACAAAGATACTACAGCGGTTTGGTATGAGTAATTGTAGGCCAGTTCATACACCCATTTTGAAAGAGGAAGAAACATGCACTACTGAAGAAGAAAATAAAACAGTATTTCCTTATCGTGAAGCTGTCGGTGCATTAATGTATCTTATGATGGGCACTAGATCTGACTTGGCATACGCTATTAGCGTTTTGTCACGTAAATTAGAAAATCCTGCCAAAGAAGATTTTATCAAAGTGAAACGTGTATTTCGATACATTGCGAGTTCCAAGCAAAAATGTATTATTTATAAATCAGGCTACAAACCCGGAATTCTAGAATGTTTTAGTGATGCTGACTTTGGAGGCTGCTTGAAGACAGGACGATCGACGAGTGGAGTTTTAGTTTTGCATGCAGGTGGGGCTATATCTTGGTTAAGTCAGCGTCAACCTATGGTAGCAATATCAACCACAGAGGCTGAGATAGTTGCTGCAAATTAAGCCGCAAAAGAATTAATTTGGCTTAAAAGACTCTTCAATGGAATTTCCTCCTTGACAGAAGTGCCAACAATTTTTGTTGATAATAGTGCAGCTGTCAGATTGGCTCAAAATCCCGAGTTTCATCGTAGAACGAAACACATCAGTATTAAACATTTCTTCATTCGCGAAAAGGTTTTAGAAGAAGAAATTAGTGTACAGCAGATCTCAACGGAGGTGCAAACTGCAGATATATTGACGAAGCCCTTGCCTAAGCCAAGACTTTTAAAGCTATGTGAAAAGATGGGACTCTTATGAACTCTTAACATTTAAGTGTTACTTAGAAATTAGTAGTTTAGTTTTTTTTCTCTTTTTAACAAGGGAAAGTATTGATGTAGATGTGTTAATAAGAAAGAAAAAACATTGGTATTTACATATTTAGGAAATCTGGGAACACATCAGCACTACTAATTTAACTTTCACCTATGAAGCCCGTGCTCTTTATTATTTTTATATATATTACGATCATCGTTCCATTTTGTTTTCTTTTTGTAGTATACTGAATAAATAGTTAGTTTAACTTAAAGATGTCATGTTCAGTCAATACTAGCATAACTCAATAATTTCTACAAACACCACTGATTTCGTACAATACTTTTATAAAGTAAATAATTTCAGCTATTTATTTATTCTTATCATGAGTCATAACTTTCGACGCACAATTTTTTCTGCTTTAAAAGTATTAGCCCTGCTGCGACATACCTATCTAGTACTAATATCTTTCTGCAAGATACTTTTAATTGTAACAAATATAAAAGTTACAAATTTAAAGTAACAGAAGCGTTAACATCGGAAAAAGAAAAAAATCAGATAAAATAATATAGTTTTTTTAATTGAATATGTAATATATTTTTTAATTCTAATATTATGACAGATATTCTCGCATTTTGTTGAGGGGAACATAGTAATTATTTACTTTTTTGCATTTTGTATATAATCATATTTAAAAAAAAATAAAAAAATCATTAAATCCGTAGCAGTATCTACCGAAAAAAACAGATCGACGGCGAAAGCGCCCAAATCGGGACTCACCAAATGAGTGTTTTCATTTCGAAATTCAGTTGTTGTAATAAATAATATCGTGTTAAATATATAGGACTTTAAAAACTATGTAGAAATCAATAGTAATAACTGCCAAAAAAATAGACCGAAAATTTCTGCAGAAAAGAAAACCAAAATTTTTTACTTCATTACTATCTATTTATTTTTCACTAGCCGCCTAAGGCGGTCAGCTGTCCGCCACGCTATCAATTTCTATTTCTATATAATTTTTTATGGTATCAATTTCTATTTCTATATCGCTACAAAAATTATCGTCTTCGCTTACGAAAAAAAATAGAGCGTGGAAAGAAGAAGAAAAACTTATTATAACAATTATGAACAGCGACAAATATATCAAAGCGAAGCGTTCTATTTACGTATCGAATATGTTGCCACTTTTTTAATACAAAAGTTAAACTTTTCTCCACTTTGATAAATGTAAACTAGTGCGAACCTTACAATTAAATTATTAATTCCTTCGTATATTATTGGTTTAAGTTGCCGAAAATTAATATTTCAATTGTAAGGTTCGCATTAGCATACATTTATAAGAGTGGAGAAAAGTATATGATAAGGAGTAAAAGGAAGACTCTTTGAAGACGAAAAAGCATTGATTTTCTCATAAAATAACTAATAACTAAAAAACTAATCTCAATTTTTGAAAAAGAAAAAAAATACTTCTTCATTACATCAAAACACAATTATGTGCCGAGCTTCGTGCCTGGGCGAGGCTTCTGGGGTGATATGTTGTGATTACAGACAGACAGACAAACAGACACACACACATCCGCGTTTATTATTATGTATATAGATTACTCTCAAATGAGAATTGAAAAATCACAAGCATTTTTTTCCATTTCGATGAGCGAGAAAGGCATCTTTGGAATATAAATCTGAAGAAAAGGAAACCAAAATTTTTTACTTCTCCCCAAAAAAATCTTTCTACAAGAACTCTATATCGTTCTGCCACGGGGAATATTAGTTACATCTTCACCCGCCCAGTGGCGGATCCAGTGGGGGGGGGAACTTAGGGGTCATGACCCCCTCCCCAAAAAATAGACAAAAAAAACACAATTTTTTTAATAGTTTACAAAAGAAATAAAATATTTTAAAAATTAATGAAGGGGGCATATACACCAAGGTAAGAACATAATTAGATGGGGGAAAAAATCGATTTTTTTCCCCATCTAATTATGTTCTTCTCTGTTTCAAGAATCATAATAATCCAAAAGATTAAAACCAAATTCGTCATAGTTTCATTGTAAACATTAATAATGTTGAAGCGCGCTTCAATAGGCTTAACCAAAGATTGTATTTGCAAAAGTTTCTAAAAAAACGCATTACATTTATTATTTAAAGATTTTGAATACTTGAATTATTTATGTATTGTTCCACTGTTCATTATAAAAAAAATAAATGAGAAGACAGACTAGCATTAAAAACCCCAGCTTTTTTTTCAAAAAAAAAATATTTAAAAAAAAATTTTTTTTTTAAATTAATTGTGGGTGGGGGAGGGGATCTGAATCTATGACCCTCACCAGGAAAGATTTCTGGATCCGCCCCAGCCAACGCCACATTTTCAACAGTCACCCTTACTTTCAACACATTTTTTAACAGCACTTAGTGAGACTCGTTTAAGAGCATAAGAAGCCAAGTGAAGATCAGAATTCAACAGAGTATCCCACGAATCTGTGGTCTCGACTTCTTCAAAATTTTTGCAAATGAAATCTATTGCAGTTGCTTTTAATGTAGCATCGTTATGCTTATCTGCTAATTTCAAGATAAGCGGTACAGTCTTATCAGATAGGTATCCAACAAGAAGATTACTGCAAGTTTTTACTAGAGTCTCTACTGCATATTTGTCAGCAACTGAATAGAGAGACATAACTATATCAAGTTCGTTGTTTCGAATGGTTCCTGTATAAAGAAAGCTCAAAAAAGCTTCGAAGACCGGCTTTTGTATGTCAGTAATTTCTACTGTGCTGTCTTTGTTTTCCTTCATATTTTGCTCGAACATCTTCTTGAAAACTACAGACCTCGAGCACAAAATATTCTTGTGTGCGTGCAGTATATCATCACCGATAAGAAACTTAATGTCAGCATAAAAATTGTTTTTCAACAAGCCCTTCAAATCGCTCTGAAGTTGACTAATGTTTTCACACAACGGTTGAGAAACAATATTTTCTTCATAGCATTGAAAAATAACACTTCCCTTAATAATAAATTTGCCCTCCTGAAAATGCATTTCATAACGTCTTCCATCAGATAACAGCCCGTAAACAGGCTTATATAATGGCATTTCAAAACCATCGCATTCATACTCCTCATTCAAATGAGAAAATCGATTCTCTATAGAATCCTTTAAATATAAATGTCCATTATTATCTCGGATTTCAAAAAATAGAAAAGTTTTTATCACACTATTTTCAGCATTTTCTTTCATAACAACCTTCACTATAAACATAGGATTTCGATTTCTTCTAGTATCACATTTGTAAACAATTATTTGAAATTTAATTCCACCACAAAGTTTCGAAAAAAACTCTTGGCAAAAGCCATCAGATAAATATCCATCAGAGAAGTAATTTCTTACCGTCCATTTAAATTCAAAACTATCTGACACTGCTTTTGACGCCGTTATGCTACTAGAGAAATCGTTTTCAGCCATCTTAACTTACTAAGCACTCAGGAAAATATCATAACAAGATGAATAAGTTGATTTGGATATTTTTCGGACAGACTGCTTGCTTGATAAAAACAGAGAGTAACTCTTATCTACTTTCCTCCAAGATCCAAACGAAGATTAAAAAAAGGGGTTTCCTTTTACTTTAGTTTCCTTTTGATAAATGTTTTGATCCTAGTTTCCTTTTGATAAATGTTATCTTTAATGACATCTGACACTTCCTTTTACGTTTTTATTAATTTGTTGCTTATCAGACATAGGTTTAAAAATGTAATAAATAAAAATAAGTATAACAACGTTATATTATAGTGGTGTTAAACTTTTCAGTAAATTGGATGAAATAACTTTGATATATTTTGTAAAAATACTTATTAACTATTGGAATCTATTATATTTGCCACAACCAAAAAAATCTTACCTTCGAGAGTGGTTAGTTAAAAATTAAACCCTGTAGGTTAAAAAAGGAGAAAAAAAAGCTTTTGGCCTTATGAAAATTATTTTGATTAATATTTATAATCATGGGCATCACAGAGGTCTATTTTTTATGGTAATATACACAGTCACATTAGTTCCCTATTATAAGAAGAAGAAAAATTCTTAGATCTGCTAAATATGTAGAAAAAAATTACTTATTTTAATATCTTTCTTGCTTTTAACTTTGATAAATTTAAAACACGTGAAAAGTTTTCTTATTTGCCCGAAATATTAAGGGAGACTTATAAATATTTCAATTATTAACATATGTCCACCAACGACGACCATGTTTATAATTAAGGTAACAAAAACAACACTCGTATGAATATTTTGACTATTATCAAAATCGAACACAGAAAATTGTTGAAACTATTAAAAAATCGATATTAATAATAGCGTAAAAACTTAACTCATTCATTAGAATGAATTAAGTTTTTACGCTATTAATTTATAAATTCCAAAACTGCATTTTTTTAACTAAGTCACTTAAATATATATATATATATAAATATATATATATACATATATATATATATATATATATATATATATATATATATATATATATATATATATATATATATATATATATATATATATATATATATATATATATATATATATATATATTTATATATATTTATATATATATTTATATGTGTTGTTAATTTACGTCGCACTAGAGCTGCACAATGGGCTATTGCCGACGGTCTGGGAAGCATCCCGGAGGATGATCCGAAGACCTGCCATCACAATTTTGATCCTCTGCGGAGGGGATGACACCCCCCCTTCGGTAGCATGACGACCTGCGCGCGAAGTCAAGTACTTTACGGTAGCACAATTTAATGAGGACCGATACCGCACACCCTCGGTCCCTACGCAGACTGATCCAAGTGGTCACCCACCCGCACACTGACCGTAGCCAATGATGCATATATATATATATAGATAGATAGAAAGATAGATAGAAAGATAGATAGATAGATAGATAGATAGATAGACAGATAGATAGATAGATAGATACACTGCTGGACAATTGCTAAGGACGGATAACACTACCATCCATAGCAACCACAAAATGAAAGGAAGCAAAATGTGGAAAATTAGAATAAGCGCGGGATATAGTAAGAAGAGGTATGCGTATGCAATTTTTTTTCCACGTCTGTTCATCACGTGATAGCGCTGATAAGATCTTTAAAGGATTTGATGCGTGTGGAGAGTTGTTGTTTCAAATCAAAGTTTTACAGGAAAGATTTAATTGACGAATTTTCGGCATGTCTTCCCGATATCACTTAGATGATTTTAAGCGTGGCCGAAAGGCGCACCACAGCTCAGCAGGTGGCAAATCAGTTTCTTGCTGCCACAGGAAAGCAGATCTCCTGAAAAACTGGTGCCAGACGTTTGAGGGGAAGAGGACTATACGCCCACAGACCTGTTGTGTGTGTCCCATTGACCAGACAGCACCGTACTGCCAATTTGCAATGGTGTCGTGAGCATCACAATTGGACGGAACAGGACTGGGCAAGCGTACTATTCTCAGATGAGAGTAGGTTCAGTCTGTCATCGGATTGTAGACGCCAACTTATCTGGCGTGAGAATGGTACTGGTTATCGTCCAGAAAATATCCAGGAAAGGGACCGTTATTCGACATGCAGTGTGACATGCATGTGGGCCGGCATCATGATCAATGGCCGCATTCGCCTATATGTGGTTGCGAATGGGACTATGACGGGCCAACGATACATTGATGAAGTTCTACTTTCTCATGTTTGTCTTTTCCGTGGTGCTGTCGGTGATAAATTTGTTTTTATGGACGACAACGCAACATGTCATCGAACACTCGCTGTTCAGGATTGTCTAAACAGCGAGTGTATTCAACGCCTCATATGGCCATCACGTTCTCCAGATCTAAACCCCATTGAAAATGTTTGGAATGCTTTGGGGAGGCAACTTGCTGGTCGAAACTATCCTCCGACAAACAAGAACACCCTCATCCGTGCACTGACAGAGGAATGGGAGAAATTGCCTCAACAGCTGCTGGATAATGTTGTGCAAAGTATGATACGACGTGTAGAATGTTGCATCACACTCCACGGTGGACATATCCCATCCTGACACCTTTCTTCAAGTTGCCTGCTGACATTTAGATGCATTGTTCTATTTTTCCGTACGCAGCATAAAATGAACATTTTTTTTCTTTCAGAGGTTTCATAGCTTTTGTACTTTCCAGAACAATGAAAATTCTTTATTCTAATGTCTGAACAGTGTGGCAACTACATTTTATCCTACTAAGCCTCATGTCTCGCTTAATGTTATGCTACATTGCAATTTGTGATCCGTCCTTAGCAATTGTCCAGCAGTGAATATATGCGCGAATGAATCAAATGTGTGTAATGGTTCTTAATTCATAGATAGTCACTAAACATTATGATTTTTCTTCTTAAGATGCTTATTTGTGTCAGTGTAATTTTTCTCACAATATGTCTTGCTTTTTTCTTACAATGGCTTTGCATAATTTCAATATTTTGTAAAAAATGTTTTTTTTAATTTATTTCTTCAGCTCTTATGTTATAATTTAAAATATAATACCTTATAGTCCAATCGTAAACAAAAATTGACAATTATATAGTAATAAGTTAATAATGTTTTTCTTCTTTCCTGGGATTCGGATCAAAGTTTAATTGTTGCAATGTAACGGATTTGGAGTCTAGGTCTCAGGAAAGCCTGGAGGCCAACGTAAGCTTTGATTTCTTTTAAAATTAGTTACTTGAACTAAAAAATAAATAAAAAGTCAAGAATCAAGATTTTTTATGAAAATGACAAACACTTGATAGGGTCTATAACGCCGCTGGATTGGAAAAATCATAGCTCGGAATAGGTGGCTATTAATTAAATGAAATAGTAGTTTTTATTCTGCTTGCCATAGGGAACGATAAAGAACGTGCTGAGAACGATTTTCAATATCAAATCGGTGGTAAAAATTAATTTTAATGAATCATGAAACATACAATGTCATTTTAAAACATTAGAAGGTTCGTCCCCATCTTGATCTGCTCACCAACCCCCGAGATTGCTTCTCATTCATCTTTACTTAAAAATTGATATTTCTAAAAAATAAAGAAAAAATATTTGGTTATACGAAATATATTAATATTATAATTTAATGTAAGAACACTTTATTAACAAGTTTATCGTAAGGAAATGGGCGTTTATTTAAATTTGAAAGATAATAAATTTAAGCTTGTTTGCAAACACTTAAGATACTTAAAAAAAAAAATTTGTTATACAATAGGAAATAATTTTACTCGTATTACCATTATAACAGTTCAAATTAGAAACGTTATTTATCTGTCTTAAATCCATTTTTTTTAAATATGTATATATATTTTTTTAGTTCCTATTTTTTCTTTATTTTATAATAAATAAATTGCTTGAAATAAAGTACTATTTCTATTTATAATTAATTTGAAACATCAATTTCTTATTTAAGCATGGTCATATTTTTGAAGTATCAAAAATTTCGTTTAAAAATGTTATTTCACATCCAAAAAAATTTGAATTTAATCTTTAAAACATCATGAAAATGAATTAATTTTATAATAAAAAGTTGTTTTTGAGAACACTTAATTAAATTTGCTGGTAAAGAATCTGTTATTTTAATAACTGCATTTAAAACTTTAGAATTTTTTTATTATGCTTTTTGTTATTGTTAAAAGTAATAAAACACAATTTTTTTTGTTTTAAGTAATTAAACGAATTTTTTGTCAAAGTGTAATGAATCTGTTACAAGGACAGTTTCCACATTACAGTCACTCCACACCACATCTTGATCTTAATTTTTTCTCCGTCATTTCGCAGTTGATTTAAGAAAATTATTAACTCCTTTAAACAAACATTTTTATTTTTTATAAATTATAATTAGTTTACGTAGCAAGGAATGTATTATAGTCATGATTTATTGGAAATATTCATGCACCTGTAAGCAGGAGTGCAGAAAATACTCAGTCACTAATATTTCCTCAGAAATTTTTTTTTTCTTTTCGTCGAAATTTCCTCCTTAATTTAAACATTTTTCTTTAGTACAATAACTTTTTTCTAAATATTTTCAGAAAGTGAAGTTTACATATAAAAAGAAATTCATTTGATTTTACAAAATTCTTGAACAAACAAGCATATGCTGAAAATTATTAGAAATTAAAATATATTAAAATGGTTTTAGTAAATTACAAGTCCCACTCATTAACTTAATTCAAACGACTCAATAAAAAAATTGACATTTAATGTTTTCTAACAAGGAAAAATTTTGTAAAGCGACACATTTTTTAAAATAAAAAATTTTTGTGGGAATTTCTTTAAATTTTCCTGGCTGCCTGAATTGCCCTCAAAACCTTCTTCGCATGATTCGACATATTCTGTTAATCTGCATATAATAAGTAATAAACATTCAGAATAAAAAAAATTATTTTTTTTTTAATTCTAGTTGAGATCAGACCACTTTAGTTTTGCTTAATCTAGAAATATAAATCATAATTATAGTAGTACATAATGCAAGTATTACGCATTATTTAATATCTAATAAATTGTCCCCAATGTTAATAAAGAAATTTGACCCAAGTTTTTTTTTAACAGTTGTCATCAGGTCATGATAGTTTTTGACTCTTTTTTTAACAAGTTTTTGACGTATCAATTTATAAAAAAAAAAAAAATAAATAAAAAAAAAGAGTTTTTGACCCTAAAATTTCATATTTATAATTAGGATATGTGTGCTAATAAATTTTTTCTGTTCTTTCTATTGTTAAACTTCTTCATTACTACATAAACAAAATGCAAAATAATTTCCAAAGACTACATGATCATGATAAAATAGCTAGTTTCAGATAAATAATTCTTTTCTAGATAATATTAACCACCATAAAAACAATTTATACACAATTTTCAATCTATTCAATGTTGAGCGACTCAATCTATTTTTTAAATTAATAATTGCTTTATTTAATTATGCAAAAATATTTAGCCAAAATCATAATTAACTTAACTATATTATTTAAAAAAGTTATCAAGTGTATTTTTTTATTTAAACAAATGTTTTTATAAAAGTATATTTAATAAAATATTAACAAAATTAATATTATTGATCATTCTGAATTTATAAAGATATGTTAAGAATTAATCGAACTAAGAAAACTCCAATAAATTCATATTATATATGTAAATTAGTGAATAGTCCCTAAGAATGTTGATTATTATTTGTTCTTGGTTCAGGATTTTTTTAATGAAATGATTAAAAAAATTTAAATTGTTTTGAAATATAAATACAATGATTATTGAAGCTAAACATTTTTGTCAGAAGTAAATTATTTTATGGTCCCTGCTCGTATAATATTTCACAAATCTGAGATAATTGATTTTTTTATTTCAATTATTCTTAAATAAAATCATTAAGAGATGAATTAAAGTTTTTTGGAGTGACAAATTTGAATTTTGAAACTTAATTAAACATAAGATTTTTTGCTGCATTTCAAATATTGAAACCCCGCACTACATACTTTTTTGACATCTTGTCTCTAAATATTATTTAGTTATCCCATAAAACAACTTAAGAGTACTGAAAATTTGAAAAAGTAATAATACAATAATTAATAAAAAGTAATAATTTACTTAGTACTTTCTATTAATTATTGTAATTAAGTACAGTAAAAGTTTACCAAAATTTTATGCTATTGGTGGATAGTCCCTCAGGTAAAAATATTACGCTTAAAATTGTCAATTTATTCTTAAATGTAATTCATAAAAGAGGGATGGAAATTTTGAGGTTATGAAGCTTTGGTATTCTTGACTGCTCTGAGGATTCACATGGAAATACGTAATTAGTGAATGATCCCCAAGTCACATTTTAAATTAATTTTTTTTTAAAAAACCATAATTTTTCTTCAATCCGACCAGCTGCGATTTTCCAATCCAACAGCTTTTTACAACTCGGTCCCCTGTTTAACAGTTTCTTAAACAAAAACGTAACTTTCTAAGTTCATGTAACTAATTTTAAAAGAAATAAAAGTTTGTATTATAAAAACAACCAACTATAATCAAGAGGAAAATCTCCACACACAAAAAAAGAGCGAGTTGATAAAGGTCTCCTGGGTTTGAAATTAGCAACCAGTTTTGGAACCATATTCTCCAGTATGCGATTATCTCCATAATACGAGGATCAAGAGTCCAAATACGTCAAAAATGTTCTAGTGTACAAAAGCATATAATAAAATTTTAAAAGGGTTCACTTTATTCGGTGCCAAATAAATACAAAATCATACACAAAAGTAAACTTTTTTTCTTTTTTTGAAAAATGTATACTTTTTTAAGTTTTTTTTTCGGAGGCAGTGGCAAAAAAATATGGGGGGAGGGCAACAGTCTGAATGTGGAATACATACATTGTACCACCCAATAACTTTGTCCGGAATGCGTGTTTGGGGAACTTTTTAAGCAATATTTAAAAAAAAATTTCGCTTTTTTTTAACAAAATTTAAAGATATTACTTTTAAAAAATTCACTCAGAAAGTATTGATTGAATTTTAAATTACAAATTTAAAATTATGTGAAATTATTTTTTAATTCATAACTTTTTCATCCATCATTAAATAAAATAATGAATCTTTATTCAAAATTATTTTTGCTTACAATTATCTTAGGATAAACAAGTTTTGTAATTGCGTGAAAAACTAATTCGATTTGTTTAAAAACTTCCAGAGATTCGAAGTACAGGTAAGACTATTTTGATTTATTAAATTAACAAGTTTTTTTTTTCAAAATTTCAATTTGTTTGAAAGTTATTGCAATTTTAAGTGCTTTTTTGTATTTTGTTTTCTTTAAATAATAATTATTTACCCACTATTGTAAAAATTTAGATAATTATTTACCCATTGTTTTAGAAAAATTTATCTCTCTCACGATTTTCATTTTATAAAATCGCGCTGATCAAAAGTTACACAAAAGGAGAAAAAAACGTATGAGTAAAAATTAAAAGAGAAAGTTTAAATGCTGTCAGATAAAAATATTTATGTTGAAATTTTATAAAATACAAAAGTTGAAAACAGAACAAAGCTGAACAGAATAATAAAGGTTACAGTTATAAGATATATGTAAAGAGGTAAAAGACACAATGTTACAAAAATTTAATTTTTGAAGAGAGCAGATGTTAGTATCTTATAGCATCTAAGTTATTTATTATCTTTTTTACGACTAACTTCGCGATTTATCATGACATGACATAGTACTCTTAGAATCTACAACAAGGACAAGATATCAACTCAATTTTTGGAACAAATGGACTTAATGTCATTTACCTCCAACATATATATTCTTAACAAGTAAAATAACTTCGTATTCACTACTTATTATTATTGCGCCGTCCGTGCTGTGCTTCATTTTTTTTAATACGTTGAATATTTTTAAAATTCAGTATCCTTTTATTTCGTTACGTTAACATATTAATAAAATTTTGGCAGCATGAAATTATAATAATTATATATTTTATAAGCAAAATAATTTATATATATATATATATTGTACATATATATATGTGTGTATGTATGTATAAACATGGATTTACATTTTACATACGCAAGTAACATTTGCACAAAATGCTTACATTCATTGTGTATAACTGTACATGTCTACATTGTTTGCGCATGCATACGTAATTGTTAGCTTTACACATATGTACATATACTTTATACATACAATATAAGTTCATGTATATGAGTGTGTAATTAAAATGCCCGTACATATATATTTATCTACATATGCATTAGATGGATACTTATGTACATACATTTTCGTAATATTCATTCGGACATACGCTGTATGTAAATGCGTACAAACTGTATCATTATACGGTATATTATACTATCTACTGTGAAATATAATCATATAAAAGTATACAATAGTCTTGTAATTGTATATTCACATTACATGTAATCAGGATTACATGTAATCACGATTACATGTAATCATATATTTTGATTATTTGTAATCACGATTACAAGTAATTGATTACAGTAATTGGTTATGTAATCACGATTACAGTTGTAATCAAATAAGGATTTTAGTTGTAATCAAAATTTGTAATCATGATTACAAGTAATTGATTACTGTAAGTGAAAAATGTAATCGATTACATTTTGTCTCTACTTTGATGTAATCAAAAATTTTGAATGGAATTTGTAATCACGATTAATTGTAATCGTGATTACAAGTAGTTGATTTCATACCTGTAATTATCTGTAATCAATTACAATTGTAATCGACGGCCAACTCTGATTCATTTATATATATAATAATTTGCTTTTAAATGCAACACCTATATTTTTTTTTTAATATTCTTTTTAAATATTACGTATTTTCCCGTCTTTTAAATATAACGTAAACAAACGAGATGTTGAGATTAATTAACTTTTTAATGAGAATGGGTAAGTGTAAGTGTTTAATTAAATAAAATAAAGGAAGCTGGTACTTAACTAAAAAGGATAGGGTTTACGTTGTACTAGGCAGACAAAAGCAAAAATCCAACTTGAATAAAGCCCAAATATAAGTATAGAAATAGACATACTAAAGTACTGATTCGAAAAACAAGAACCGCAAATATAGTATGTCTATTTCTGTACTTTTTATTGTGCTTTTCACTTGTTTTTTCTACTCTACGATACTTAATAATACCTATTATTCTATCGCCATTACTATGTTCGCCAAATTTGAAAACTATCGCCAACGCATCAGTTTGGCACCAATATTGAATAGCCATTATTAGTATTACAAAAGCGATTCAGTCCATTCAGTTAATTTTTTTTTTAGTAAAAAGGCGGATTGTAGCGCATTTTTTACTAATTATTATTAATTGATTTTTTTCTCTGACAAAATCATCAAAATTTTAGTTCAAATTTTGATTTGCTGAAAAAAAATATTGACGCCCGGTGGCAAAGCGGAAGCGCTTCGCGCTGTCGTGCCACAGGTCCCGGGTTCGATCCTCGGGCCGGGCAAGGTTGACTCAGCCTTTCATCCCTTCAGCGGGTCGATAAATGAGTACCAAGCATGATTGGGAACTAAACACTGGGGGTTTCGCGTTCGGCTGACCACCTAACCGGAACATCTGCTCCTGCACCCCAGAGTCCAAAGGTCAAGAAATCTGAAATGGGCACAGTAGGCTTTAGTGCTATGGGCTGTCACACCACTGAGTTTAGTTCAGATTTTACGGTAAAACGGATTTTTCAGTGAAAAGGATCTTACAATATAATGGATTGGCCCTCTGTGGGCTGTCGCACCGCTGAGTTTAGAAAAAAAATATTAGAATTTGGACTCAAAATCCTCCTTGTAATCAATTACATGAGGAAAACAAATTTGGAAGTCATCATAAAGAATTTTGCGCGATTTTGTTAAAAATGATCAACGGAATAATGAAGTACCAGAGAAGGTAGTATGAGTTAGATACATTAAATCAACAACAATATAAAAATACAATAAACACTTTTTTTTTATCAAATTCAATTTTACAGGATTAGACAATCTGTGATGACAAAATATCTTCTCCAAAGTGGCGGGAGCACCTATCTGGAAATGACTTAATATATAACTTAAATATACATTACTTAATATAGGTACTTATTAAAATTTCCTATAATGTAGTGCAAAAAAATATTTAATAGGCAGAAAAAGCATACTGATTAAGGATATTAATAATCAGCTGATAAAAAACATAAACGCTATCAAAATCTGCCGAATAGCTTGTGAGAAAGCTGGGATGAAAAACATCAAAACCAGTTTGATTGCCAGTTGAATCTCCAGTCTGTATTTAATAATAGTCTTTCAACAACTTTTTGACTCTCTCGGAAATCAAATGTTTCAATATTTACAATTTTAGTGATATCTTAAGTTTTTAAATCATTTTGGTTTTTATCCTCGATTAAATATCCATGTGCAGCACCTACTGTACATACTTTTTTTGTAAGTATATATTAAGTACAGTCAATAAGGAACATCCTGAGTATTTCTCAACTTAAAAATTTTATTATGCTTTACTTATTTCTTTTTAAATTTCGGGAAAAAATGTATTTTTGGAAAATTATAAGCTTATTTAAAAATAGTAATATTAATTAAAAACAAAAAACATTGGGTTAACCCTAAACCTGTATTTTATTCTATGACCGAAATGTAAAGTACACTATAAAACCATTACAATTTGCAAAAAATGCTGAAAATTAAAGTTTAGCACCTTTTTATGTAATAATTAAAAAAAAATAGAAAACGTTTATTAAATTTAAATAATTGAATTTTTTAAAGTTATACATATTTCTAAAGGTCTGGTTTCTTAGGACAAGCGCCTTATCTGGGCGTCAGCGGGACGTCAACGTCACGCTGACGCCAACAAAATACTGGTTTGTTAGCTCAAGGCCTGGTTTCTTAGAACTAGCGCCTTATCTGGGCGTCAGCGGAAAGTTGACGTAGATCTGACGCCAAAAAAATACTTTTTTGTTAGCTCAGCGTGAGCAGTCGGTCCAACGCAGATATTATCTCTCATTGCGCATGCGTTAATAACGTAAACAAATATTTATTTTGAATTTGTATTGATTTTGTTATTGTCGACCAGTGTTTTAGAGAACAAATAATGACTTTGTCCAAGAAAAAACACATTATAGCTGAGCTAAATGAAGAGTGCTATGTTTAATGAAGAAGCTATGTTTAATGAAGAAGCTATGTTTAATGTCAAAATCAAAACCTTGGCTGATTTCAATGTGCTGTTGGATGTTGTCCGCCATTGCTTCTGTGGTTAACGTCACGTTGTAATCCAACTGTAGTTGAGTTGGACGGCAATTGTAGTTCAAGATGAGCGTTCGATGACGTATACTATCAAACTCACAAATGGACCAATCAGAGGTTAGCGCTGATTTCCAGCTGACGGCGTCCTGTCCTAAGAAACCAGGCCTTAAGTAAAAAATTTAATTTTTTCTGCTATTATTTAAAGTTGAGAGCCATGGAGATTTAACCATAAAAGCAAAATGATTATAGGATAAATTGGTTCTGAGTCCCCCTCAAATATTAGAAATCTCTAAAATTCCCCTCAATATTTAAGACAAACAAAAAAAAATCTTCGTCAATTAGCATAGATTTAAGTTCCTTAGAGTTAAAAACATGAAAGAGATATAAAAGAAATAATAATAATCTTTTTTTTTCAGGTATTTAGCACATTTTATTTATTTTTTTTTCCCTTCTGTGAGAAATTTAGAAAACTATCTCGACTATGTAATTTAATTTCGCCCCCCCCTAAAAAAATTAAGCCCTGGTGGCGTCTATGTTCCTGAGTTACAAATGAGTTGATGTTGAAAAATATAGTTTCCAAATAAACGCCATTGAAGTTTGAATTATCTCTTGTGCAAGCATGTCACACAGCTCGTCAGACTCTATAACTTTTAGGTATCACAATATTAAAATCCCTTTTTTTTTAACATATATTTTACAAGATCTAAGGAAACTTTTTGCGTGACTATACAAATAAGAACAGGTTTTAATTTCTAGATTTTTTTAAACTGAAGTTTGAAAAAGTTTCTAAATGAAAATTCGAATGTAGATTGATTAACATAAAATTTAGCTATGAAGAAGATACATCTGCTAATAGTGAGCTTAATAATTAATAAATTTTTCCTTTAATAGATCTAAATTTTTAATAGTATTAATAATGTAGCTTCTGTTAAACGCAAGATATTTTAATAAGCATTTCAATAAAATGGTGGTATATTAAATGAAAAATCATATACTAAGAAGGTTGAATTTTTAATCATCCGATAACTCTTAATATAATTTATGTGCAAATGAAACACACCTTGGTACAATTTCTTAATCTCTCCAACAATTGAGAATATTTATTTTATTACCTATACTGGATAGATGATTTATAAAGCTATATTTGCTGTCCTTAATATTGCGATTATATCTTCGCATAGTAATAAAATAAAGTATCTTAATAAATTATTATGCAGAAAAAGTAATTTAATAAGATAATTAATCTTCAGTATACCCTCAAAAGATAAAATATCTCCCAGATCACGCCACAAAAAAATGTCAAATTTGCTTTCAGGAAAAAATTATTCTGAAAAACTAACAAGTATTTGTATTATACGGAGAATAAAACCACGAAATTCCCCCTAGATAAATAGTTAGTCAGACAGTAAGAGAACTTTAACCAGACTGGTTGGAAATTGAATTTATTGAGTTAACGAATACGAAACAAGCTTTCTTATAAAAATTTAGTTTAAAGTTACCAATGGTCAATTTTATTTAAGCATGCTTCCTTTAAATATAAATCACCTTAAACTAATGATAAAATGCTCCAAAATGAGTTCTTTTTTTCGGGGGGGGGGAGATAATAATAGAGTATAACTCGTTAACCACCCCCAGAAAAAACTGCAACAGGTTTTTTTTTTTTTTTTTTTTTTTAATTTTTTCCGTTCTTACCCGATTAATAATACTACTGTAATGAAAAAGCCGGGTACCCGGTAATTTTAACAGATAAAAAATTTACTCAAACAAAATTATATATATAACATGAATAAATAATTACTATATGTTTTAAGATTACAAAATAGCTTTTAAACAAATTTAAAAATAAAGTGTTAGATCATTAAATTTTGAATATTTTTACGTAATATAAAAAATTATTTTTGTTCAAAAAACCTTTTAATCATTGTATACGTTCAAATTACATAAAAATAAATAGAAAATATATTTTTCATATCCTTGTCCAAAAAAAAAATAAACATGTAAATGATTGCTATTTAATATTTAAAAAGAAAAATATAACCATATTGAAGTTTAATGGATCACTACTAATGAATTTGCCAGAGGAAACGATTATTAGAAATACCTCATATTGTTACGTCCTTATTTGAATATTAATTTGTAACTCTTTATATATATATATTATAACTAAATTTTGGCAAGGATGTTAAAAATGATTTCGTACTAGACTTTCATAATATAAGTAATTTCAGCTATTTATTCTATTCTTACCATCGGTAGAACAATCGTTTTACTCCTAGATCCATGGTTTTAATCGTTCCAGTCGCAACGTTTTCAGCAGCCGTGGTCTCGATACGTTTTTTAGCAGTACTTATTGAGACTTGTTTCAGAGCATAAGAAGCCAAGCGGGGATCAGAATTCAACAGAGTATCCCACGAATCTGTGGTCTCGACTTCTTCAAAATTTTTGCAAATGAAATCTATTGCAGTTGCTTTTAATGCAGCATCGTTATGCATATCTGCTAATTTCAAGATAAGAGCTACAGTCTTATCAGATAGGTAACTAACAAGAAGCTTACTGCAAGTTGTTACTAGAGTCTCTACTGCATATTTGTCAGCAACTGAATAGAGAGACATAACTATATCAAGTTTGTTGTTTTGAATGGTTCCTGTATAAAGAAAGCTCAAAAAAGCTTCGAAGACTGGCTTTTGTATGTCAGTAATTTTTACTGTGCTGTCTTTTTTTTTCCTTCATATTTTGCTCGAACATCTTCTTGAAAACTACAGACCTCGAGCACAAAATATTCTTGTGTGCGTGCATTACTTCATCACCGATAAGAAACTTAATGTCAGCATAAAAATTGTTCTGCAACAAACCCATCAAATCGTTCTGAAGTTGACAAAAATTTTTACACAGCGATTGAGAGACATTATTTTCTTCACCGCATTGAAAAATAACACTTCCTTTAATAATAAATTTGCCATCCTGAAAATGCATTTCATGACGTCTTCCATCAGATAACAGCCCGTAAACAGGCTTATGTAATGGCATTTCAAAACCATCACATTCATACTCCTCATTCAAATGAGAAAATCGTTTCTCTATCGAATCCTTTAAATATAACTGTCCATAATTATCTCGGATTTCAAAAAATAGAAATGTTATTATCACACTATTTTCAGCATTTTCTTTCATAACAACCTTCACTTTAAACATAGGATTTCGATTTCTTCTAGTTTCACATTTGTAAACAATTATTTGAAATTTAATTCCACCACAAAGTTTCGAAAAAAACTCTTGGCGAAAGCCATCAGATAAATATCCATCAGAGAAGTAATTTCTTACCGTCCATTTAAATTCAAAACTATCTGACACTGCTTTTGACGCCGTATGCTACTAGAGAAATCGTTTTCAGCCATCTTAATTTACTAAGCACTCAGGAAAATATTATAACAAGATGAATGAGTTGATTTTGATATTTTGCAGACGAGATAAAAATAAATATTAAAAAAAAACTAAATGCTCACATGATTAGTGATGTGCCAATCGATTCATTTAAATGAATCGATTCTTTAGAATCAATTCACTAAAATGAACGGTTATATGAATCGATTCTTTGATTCTTTTTTTAATGGTCGTTATAATGGAAGTCTTTATAAAAGGTGGTCGTACAAATTAGTTTAGACTGTTTTAGTATTTGAATTAGTTGATCTAGGTCAGGGGCTCTCAATATTTTTCTGCCATGGAACTCTAAATAATTAACGTTCTTTCGGCGGAACACCTGATAAAAGTACTATCTCGTGTAGCCGCTGTAACCTTTCCACGGAACCATAGGGCTTTACGGAACACCAATTGGGGACTATTAATTTAGATCTTAGGCTCTAGGGTGCAGAAGCAGAATATTCCAGTTAAGTGATCAGCCGAATGTGGCTAAAAAAAGTGCCAACTAGCGGAGCCCTTGCAATTCTTGACGGAACTCTAGGGTTCCATGGAACACCATCTGGGAACCACTCTTTTACATCTTACACTCTAGGGGGCAGAAGTTGAATGTTCTACTTGGGTGGCTATAAAAGTACTATCTCGTGTAACCGCTGTAACTTTTCCACGGAGCCATTGAGCTTTCCGGAACACCAAATGGGGACCATCAATTTAGATCTTGGGCTCTAGGGTGCAGAAGCAGAATATTCCAGTTAAGCGGTCAGTCGAATGTGGCTAAAAAAGTACCAATTAGAGAAACCCTTGCAATTCTTGGCGGAACTCTAGGGTTCCATGGAACACCATTTGGGAACCACTCTTTTAGATCCTATACTCTAGGGGGCAGAAGTTGAATGTTCTACTTGGGTGGCTATAAAAGTACTATCTCGTGTAACCGCTGTAACTTTTCCACGGAGCCATTGAGCTTTCCGGAACACCAATTGGGGACCATCAATTTAGATCTTGGGCTCTAGGGTGCAGAAGCAGAATATTCCAGTTAAGCGGTCAGTCGAATGTGGCTAAAAAAAGTACCAATTAGAGAAACCCTTGCAATTCTTGGCGGAACTCTAGGGTTCCATGGAACACCATTTGGGAACCACTCTTTTACATCTTACACTCTAGGGGGCAGAAGTTGAATGTTCTACTTGGGTGGCTATAAAAGTACTATCTCGTGTAACCGCTGTAACTTTTCCACGGAGCCATTGAGCTTTCCGGAAAACCAATTGGGGACCATCAATTTAGATCTTGGGCTCTAGGGTGCAGAAGCAGAATATTCCAGTTAAGCGGTCAGTCGAATGTGGCTAAAAAAAGTACCAATTAGAGAAACCCTTGCAATTCTTGGCGGAACTCTAGGGTTCCATGGAACACCATTTGGGAACCACTCTTTTAGATCCTATACTCTAGGGGGCAGAAGTTGAATGTTCTACTTGGGTGGCTATAAAAGTACTATCTCGTGTAACCGCTGTAACTTTTCCACGGAGCCATTGAGCTTTCCGGAACACCAATTGGGGACCATCAATTTAGATCTTGGGCTCTAGGGTGCAGAAGCAGAATATTCCAGTTAAGCGGTCAGTCGAATGTGGCTAAAAAAAGTACCAATTAGAGAAACCCTTGCAATTCTTGGCGGAACTCTAGGGTTCCATGGAACACCATTTGGGAACCACTCTTTTAGATCCTATACTCTAGGGGGCAGAAGTTGAATGTTCTACTTGGGTGGCTATAAAAGTACTATCTCGTGTAACCGCTGTAACTTTTCCACGGAACCATAGGGCTACCCGGAACACCAATTGGGAACCATTAATCTAGACCTTGGGCTCTAGGGTTCAAAAGCAGAATGTTCTACTTGGGTGGTCCAGTTGAATGTGGCTATAAAAAGTACTAACTAGTGGAACCCCTGTAATTCTAAACGGAACCCAAGGGTTCCGCGAAACACCATTTAGGAACTGCTAATCTAGGCAATGCTAATAATTTTTTTAGAATTTTAATATTTTTATTTTTTTTTAATATTTGTTTGATTCATCAATTTTATTAAAAAATAACTATTTTTTTTAAAAAAATTGTTAATATAAAGACCAATAATGAATAATAAAGATATTCGTAAAAAATAAAACAGTAAATTCACTTATAATAATGAAAAAAATTCAAATTGTATAACGTGAAACAAAATAAAAAAAATAGTTAAATTGCGTTTTAAAACTTAAAAAATTAAAACTTGAAAAAGTGAGAGGATATGAATTGATATTCAATAAGTTTGTCTAAAAGTATTCCTAACAAAAAAAAAAAAGAAAAGGGGGGAAAAAATAAATAAATGAAATAATTAAAAATATCCCTCCCCCCAGTAGTTAAAGAATATTTACTCTAAATACTCACATTTTTCGCAATAAACAGTTTTTCAAGCAAATTAAATTTTAAAATTATAAAAAATAAATTTTTTTTTTATCTTTTCGTTAAAAAAAAAAAAAAAAAAAAGAAAAAAAAAAAAAAAAAACTGTTTTTTTTTTCCTGAAAATTTTTAGTTACTTGCCCCTTTTCATAACCCCCATCCCTCTGAAGGCATCTTTTAATTTTAGAAAAAAAGATAATAGCGAAAAGAATCGATTCGTTTCTCAAAACAGTTCTTTTAATGTTAAAAGATATAAAACCGCTCAAATGAATCATTTAAACAGTTCAGTGAATCGAATGCAATGTTAAAGTATAGGAAAACGACTCAAAAGAACTGATTGGAAATCCAAATCAACTCTTTGAGCCGATATCAATGTTAAGAGATACGAAACGACTCAAATGAATCGTTTAGAAGTTCAATTCAACTCTTTGAGCCGATTTCAATGTTAAGGGATAGGAAACAGTTCAAAAGAATCGATTCATTTGGCTTTATGATTCTTTTAATGCTAAGAGATAGGCAAACAGTTCAGTGAGTCTTTTATTCGACTCAACTCATTTTCAACCAATCAGAGGATCGTTCATTTGATTCTCGACTCTTTTTCTCTCATTCAGTTCATTTTCAACCAATCAGACATTTGCATTCATACGTAAGTTCATTACCCAATCAGCGCAACGGTTTCATTTTCTATGGCTCTCGCTCCTTGGCATAGAATAAACGATAACATAAAACTCTGCTTTGCTTCATATTTACTGAAATTTATAAATTGAAAATTAACCGTACGAATGAAAAAATTCGCTCTTTAATATTTAAGGATTGAAAAGTAATATCTGAGCTTTACAGCATCAATATCTTTTTTATTTGAAAGTAAGAACCGAAACTGGAGAAGACAGCTTTTCAGTTGTTGCTGCCATTTTTAAATTGTTGTTCATCAATAGAATTTATTAATTTCGTAGATGAAAAGAAAAAAAAAGAGAGTGATGCATACCTTTCACTGCATCAGAATGCAGTATGCATTGCATTAATAGCATTTTCAATTCCCTTCATCCTTCAAGTGAGTTCATTTTATTAATCACCTCCGGAAACCGGTTGTGCGCAAGCATTGACATCAGGGTCATTCTCATTGGATGCGATTTTTCCGCTTGCGAAAACTCTCACACATACGAGTAACTTATTGGCAAGTTGTTCGCATGTAAATATTTTCAACCAATCAGATTGTCATTCACATGATACTCGAGTGAGAATGTACCTGTGTCTATTCGACTGAGTTGGGATTTTAGCAGGCTCCAATTGTATAAACGAAATGCTGTATCAAATGCATATGCGGATGTTTAGTAAGTATAAGTACTAACTCTGAATAAGCTTATAAAGTGTAGAGTACAAAATATTGTCAAAAAAAAAAAAAAAAAAAAAAGAATCGATTCTTTTTCAAAAACGAACTTGATGAATCGATTCACAAGAAAGAGTTGATTAAAATATCGATTCGTTCGTTTTTCGCACATCACTACACATGATTAAAACAGTCAATGAGAGACGAAGTATGTGTAACCTCCTAGCGAAGGTTAAAAAAAGGGAAATTTACCTTTTGATAAATGATATCCTTACTGACACGCTCTGTCTCACACTTCCTTTCACGTTTTTATTATTATGTTATTGTTTATCATACATAGGTTTTAAAATGTAAGAAATAAAAAGTAAATATTACAGCGTTGTATTATAATTGTTTTACTTTTCAGTAAATTGGAAGGAATAACTTTGATATCTTTTGTAAAAATACTTATTAACTATCGGAATCGAACATCAGAATCAATAACATTTGTCAGAATCAAAAAAATTTGCTTACCTCCGACTGTAGTTAGTTAAAAATTAATCCCTGAAGGTTTATAAAAAGGGAACAAATGCTTTTGGTTTTATAAAAATTATTTAAATTTATATTTATAATTATAGACATCGGAGGGGTCTATTTTTAGTGAGAAAATACACAGTCACATTAGTTCCCTATTATAAGAAAAAAAATTCTTATATCTGCAAAAAAATTACTTATTTTAATATCTTTCTTGCTTTTAACTTTGATAAATTTAAATCGCATGAAAATTTTGTTTATTTACCTGAAATATTAAGGGAAATTTTGCATAATTTCAATATTTTATAAAACATTTTTTTTTTAAATTTATTTCTTCAATTTTTATGCTACAATTTAAAATATACCTTATACTCTAATCGGACGCAAAATTAAGAAATATAATAATTAGAAATTGACAATTATATAGTATTAAGTTAATAATGTTTATTCTTTCCTGGGATTCGGTTCTAAGTTTAATTGTTGCAATATGTGGGATTTGGAGCCTAGAGACCAACGTAAGCTTTTATTTCCTTCAAAATTTGTTACTTGAACGAAAAAATAAATAAAAAGTCAAGAATCAAGGATTTTTTTTTTTTTTTTTTTTTTTTTTTTTGAAGAAAATGACAAACTCTAGAGAGGGTCTATAACGCCACTGGATTGGAAAATCATAGCTCGCAATAGAACTTTGAGTCGAACATTTTAACTCTTGTTGTTATTGTAGTTCATTTACGTCGCACTAGAGCTGCACAATGGGCTATTGGCGACGGTCTGGGAAACATCCCTGAGGATTATCCGAAGACATGCCATCACAATTTTGATCCTCTGCAAAGGGGATGTCTCCCCTGCTTTGGTAGCCTGAAGACCAGCGTACGAAGTCGAGCACTTTACGGTAGAGCAGTTTAACGAGGACCAATACCGCACACCCTCGGTCCCTACGCAGACTGATCCAAGTGGTCAATATGAAATAGTAGTTTTTATTCTGCCTGCTATAGGGAACGATAAAGAACGTACAGAGAACGATTTTCAATATCAAATCGGTGGTAAAAAATAATTTTAATGAGCCATAAAACATATAATGTCATTTTAAAACATTAGAATGATCCGTCCCCATCTCGATCTACTCACCAAATTCCGAGATTGCTTCTCATTCATCTTTACTTAAAAATCGATATTTCTAAAAAATAAAGAAAAAATATTTGGTTAATGAAATATATTATTATCAAAATTTAATGTAAGAACACTTTATAAACTAGTTTATCGTAACGAAATGGGCGTTAACTTAAATTTGAAAGATAATAAACTAAACTTCCTAAAGAGACTTAAGAAAACAAAATGTGTGACACAATACGAAGTAATTTTACTCGTGATACTATTATTATAACAGTTCCAATTAGAAACGGTATTTATCTTTCTTAAATCCATTTTTTTTTCTTTATATTTTTAATTTTTCTTTTTTTAGTTCTTATTATTTTTATTTTATAATAAATAAATTGCTTGAAATAAAGTACTATTTCTATCTATAATTAATTTGAAACACCAATTTCTTATTTAAGTATGGTCATATTTTTTGAAGTATCAAAAATTTCGTTTGAAAATGTTATTTCACATCCAAAAAAATGTGAATTTAATCTTCAAAACATCATGAAGATGAATTAATTTTAAAATCAAAAGTCGTTTTTTAGAACACTTAATTAAATTTGCTGGTAAAGAATCTGCTATTTTAATAACTGCATTTAAAACTTTAGAATTTTTTTACAGTGGTTTTTATTACTGTAAAATAATTAAAACACAATTTTGTTTTAAGTAATTAAACGAATTTTTTGCCAAAGTGTAATGAATCTGTTACAAGGACTATCTCCTCATTAGAGTCACTCCACACCACATCTTGATCTTAATTTTTTCTCCGTCATTTCGCAGTTGATTTAAAAAATTAGCAACTCCTTCAAACAAACATTATTATTTTTTGTAAATTATAATCAGTTTACTTAGCCGGGAATATATTATAGTCATGATTTATTGGAAATATTCATGCACATATAAGCAGGAGTGTAGAAAATTTTCAGTCCCTAATATTTCCTCAGAACAAAGTCTTTTTTTTTTTTTTTTTTTGTAGAAATTTCCTCAAAAATTTTAATATTTTTTCTTTAGTACAATAACTTTTCTTTAAATATTTTTAGAAAGTAAAGTTTACATATGAAAGGAAATTCATTTGATTTTACAAAATTCTTGAACAACCAAGCATATGCTAAGAATTATTAGAAATTAAAATATATTGAAATGATAATAATTTTTTAGTAAATTACAAGTCCCACTCATTAACTTAATTCAAACTACTCAATAAAAAAATTGACATTTAATGTTTCTCAACAAGGAAAAATTTTGTAAAGCGACACATTTTTTATTAATAAAAAATTTTGTAGGAATTTTTTTAAATTTTCCTATGGCTGACTGAATTTTCCTCAAAACCTTCTTCGAATAATTTGACATATTCTGTTAACCTGCATATAATAAGTAATAATAATAAAATTGGGAATAAAAAAAAGTTTTTTTTTTTTAATTTTAATTGGCGATTATTAGCAACCACTTTAGTTTTACTTAATCTAAAAATATAAATCATAATTATAGTACATAATGCAAGTATTATGCATGATTTAATATCTAATAAATTGTCCCCAATGTTAATAAAGAAATTTGTTCCAGGTTTTTTTTGACAGTTGTTATCAGGACATGACAGTTTTTGACTCCTTTATTTTTTGCCAATACGGCTGACCTTTTGGAAAAAAACAGGAATAAAAATTAAAAGAGAAAGATTAAATGTTGTCAGATAAAAATCGTTATGTTGAAATTTTTTAAAATACAAAAGTTGAAAACAGAAATTGTTTTATGATAAAGGTTATAGTTATAATATATATGTAAAGAGGTAAAGGACAACATGTTACCAAAATTTAATTTTTGAAGAGAGCAGTATCTTATAGTATCTAAGTTATTTAGTACCTTTTTTCTAACTGACTAACTTCGCCATTTATTATGACATGACATAGTGCTCTTAGAATCTACAACAAGGACAAGATATCAAATCAATTTTTGGAACAAATGGACTTAGTGTCCTTTACCTCTAATATATATATTCTTAACAAGTAAATTAACTTTGCATTCACTACTTATTATTATTGTGCAGCCCGTGATATGTTAAATTTTTTTCTTCTCAAATATGTTGAATACTTTTAAAATCCAGTATCCTTTTATCTCATTACGTTTAACAAATTAATCAAATTTTGGTTACATAAAATTATAAATTTCATAAACAAAATAATTTCTTATCGACCATAAAGGAAAAAAACAATGATGTATATCAACCACGGGAATTGTTGAGCGAAGCGAACAGAAGGCGGAACTTCATAGTATATTAAAAAGTATCTAAATTTAAAAAAAGTATTATGCAGTGCTGCTACCATGCTGCATGATTTCTGCTACCATGATGAATAGTTACGACAATCAAACTAAGTGTCAAATTTCAAAAAAGATCCTTGAAAAGTTCAAAGTGCACAATTTTGAAAAAGCTTACATTCTAGTTAAATGTGCATGGAAGGAAAAACACAGTTTGTAAGTTTAGTTAACTGCAATGACGTTTATATTCATGATACATTTTTCAAAATCGAGTTTTAAAAAATTTTACTGTCCCGCACTCAAATGAACTTTTTTTTTCCATTGAAAATGCTCAAATCGAATTTCAAATAGATAATAACTATTTGATTAAAATCAAAATTCAATTATAGTTAAGGTATTTTAAAATTGTTAAACTATTTTATAATCTATAAGATCTCATTCTTATTATTAAGGCCCGGATTTTGATGACATTTGCATTTTTTGCATTTTTGGACATTTTTTGTCTTTTAGAGCATTTTTTTAGATTTATAGGGCATTTTTCTTTAAATTTTGGGGCATATTTTGCATTTTAATGCATTTTTTAAAGTTTTTTGTTAATTTTTTCCAATTTTTATTATTTTTCATCAATATTCATTATTACACTGGCTTCCAAACAATGAAGAAAATCTATAGAATATTAACAGGTGAAGCAAAATCTTTTTAAATTGACGAAAAATTGTCAGTAAGTGAGACCGTCTTTTTCAAGTACTCACTTAAAACATCAGTAGACGTTGAAAGAAGCTTCTGCAGGAATGAAAATTTACTTTCAGACAAGAGACGCTCGTTTACATTTCAAATTATCAAAAAACATTTAATAATCCAATGTAATTCTGATATTTAGTAATATTATGAGATGGAAGTTGTTATATCCATTAAAGTTTCTATACAAAATAAAAATATTTTGGTGTCAATATATTTTCCTTTTTTTGTTATTTTAGGATATAAAACAAATTTTTCAAACTTTAATGAACGTAGAACAAGTATTGAATTGCTTTATATTTTTTAAATGACTCATAATAATTTTAAAGAGCAAAACATTTTTTTAATTCAATATTTTTACTTTATTTAAGGCATTTTTTGCCCAATTTTTGGATTTTTAAGGGCATTAGTTGAGACTTTTTAGGTCATCAAAATCCGGGCTCTACTTATTATCATTTATTTACATAATTTAGTGTCTTGATTGTGTGTGTCTGGATGCCAATTTTTGAGGGAAACAGAAAATTACACAGTTATATCTTAGTTCTCAAAATTTCACATTTGAAAGAAAATTCTTCCATCTTCAAAATGATAATTTTTTGTCTTATATTTTTGAACTTGTTCTATAGTTTTGAGCTTGTCTTAACTTACAAATTTAAATTGATAATGATAGTAGTTTTTTTGTTGGTCTGAATTTTTTAGAATAATTTAATTATAACGGGGGACAAATACCCATCAACTTCTGCAACAATAACACCCTTGTCTGAGTCAGTGCAAACACATATGAAGTACATACTCTATAGTACAATGTAATAGGAATTTAAGATAAAGGAACTGTAAAAGATACAAGGAACAAATCTTTAAGCATCCATATATTAAAAAGCATGACACAAATGAAAAAAAAGAAGATGAGAGATTTAGAATTATGAAACAATACTTCTAAATATTATAAAAGTTTGCAAAAATATATAATAATTTGTTCATCGATAAATTAATGTTGTATTCACAGTAATTATACCAAATAACAAGGTGTAAAATAATAATTATAACTATTAAAATTAGATTTTTAAAGAAAACTTTAATAACGGTAAATATTTAAATCCCGACTTCATATGAACCATAATAAACTAAATTCACAATCTTCAAGAGGAAAAAATGCCTTTTTTAAAATATTTTTTTAGTTATTATTTTATTCTTTTATAAAATTAGAGCTCTATATAAAAGTAACAAATATAGCTATATAACAATATAAAAGTAACTATAGCTATAATAACAAATATAACTATATAAAAGTAACAGTATTGTATTACATTGTTGCTAAGGTAAATATGTCTTATGGTAAAATCTTTGCATTTGAATATTGTAAAAAATGATTTGTAAACCAGTTTGCCATTACCCAAATTATTTTCATCTTTTAATTTCTTTGGCAATAGTGACATAGGGAACAAATGAAAAAAATGGTGAAAATTTCAAGTTATTCATTTATAGAATTTTTAAAATTATATTTTAAATTAGAATATAAGTTTAGATCATTTAAATTAATTCACATGTAAAAAATAAAGATTTCTTGTTTCTTTGGCTCTCTCTGAAGTTACTCAGTTGAAGATTATATATATAGTAGTAAATTATAATAAATAATAATATATTGCTGAAAAATACTTTATAATTCGTACAGCATTAATATTTAAGTTCTATGATAGGATATCATAATTGCATATATTGATAAGGTACATAATGATAATTGTATATATTAACCCTTTCGCGCCTAACGGGACACATACGTTCCAAGCAAATTTCAAAAAAAAAAATTTGGGGACAGAAACGCTTCTCTGTCTAATGGGAGACTTTCCCACCAGTCCTGCCAATATTTTTGAAGGTATTTTCATTCACAGAACATAGATGGCACTACCGTCCATAATGCTCCCTACTCAGTTTATGTTACCAAAATTGTTCAGTTGTAAAAAAAAAAAAAACTCGTCGCGAAAGGGTTAATAGATATCATAATTGTATAGATTGACATAAAAAAAATTCTTTACATGAATTCATTATGAAAATATAACTACAATGCATGGAAGATATAGAATAAACACATGTAATAAATTGATTGTTATTTACAAATTTCTATCACTTAAAAAAAAAAAATCTTTAAATTCCAAAAAACAAAAACTTTAATAACTGGATATAAATCACAGATAATACAAATTTTTACAGTACTAAAAAATTGAGGTAATTGTAAACAAGGAAACAAATAACTAAGAATATTTTAAATTAAACATTCTATAAAATCACAAAAATTTATAATTTTTTTTCATAAATATAAAATGCAGACATTCGTTAATATATATATCACAAAAAAAATGATTCAATTAAAAACTAAAGCTTCTAAGATAAATGTGACATGTAATATGACAATAAAGATAAAAAGTCACATGTAAAAAGTCAGAAAGTCAAGCAATCATGGAATTGTCCAGTAAATAAAAAGGAATTGCAAGTTTTCATCTTAAATACAGTAAGTATAATAAATTTATTGTGCAGCAATTTAATTATATTAAAAAAAAAGCTATAAAGCTCATAGGCGTAGAAATTATAAATATGAAAATTATTAGGTAAAAAAAATAGTCTTTGATACATTATTATAACAATATTCACTAATTTCTGACATATTTTCAATATCAATTGATTAAAATAAGCCTAAGTACCGGCCATGCATTTCGTGTTAGCAACTTAATGATCATACTAATCTGACTTAGCATATATATTATTCTTAAAATTTAAAAGAAAAAATTAATTTCATGATCATCAGGTTTAAAAACTTTTAATTTAGTAAAAAATTACTATCTCCATATAGCAATGAAATAGTTTTGTAATTTTCACCACATTTATATCAACTTGCCTAGGTGTATGTTTGTTCGGGTAGAATTTTATATTCGATTTTAAACTAACTTCCCGACTAGCTACAGACTTCAAATTTGGCACATAGTTCAGAATTGGATGATAATGCATGAAAATGAAGAGTAAAAAGACATACAAAGTAAAATAAAATAAAAGTTAAAGAAAAAAATATTTTCGCATTTATCTTTTGCTGTCGATTCGATTATTTCAAATTTGTGTCACATGTCAATTGAAAAGTTTTGTGTACAGTGAGTGAAAAAATTGAGATTTTGGAAGTGAGTACAAAAAAAATATCAAAATAAAAATAATATTTTTAAAAACCATGTTTTGGTAGTGGAGAATAATAATTAAAAAACAAAAATTTGAAAAACGAAAAACGTGGGGATCATGAAATACATAACAGTACGTATACACTTACACATTTTCTTACTCATACACATGCACAACCACATTCAGATACAATTACAGATATACATACACATATTCTCATGAGTACACACACTAATATAACATTACTGTTATGTATTTCATGCGCCCCATGTTTTTCGCTTTTCAAATTTTTGTTTTTTAATTATTATTCTCCACTAGAAAAACGTGGTTTTTAAAAAGATTATTTTGATTTTTTTTACTGTTGATTAGTTTATTGTAATTTCTAGAAGAACAACAGATAATAATAAAAGAATATTATGGAGAAAGGTACTATTTAAATTTTATGTTAAAAATTCATAATATACAACTATTACCATCATTGCCTGATTTATAGAAAAGCCTGCGAGTGCCTAGTTCCCCCTAAATATTTCGAATTATTTCTTTAGTGTTTTTCTTTACAAATTGCCCAATCAAATAATGTATTAACAAAAATTTTATTGAATATATAAACTCAAATTTACTAATGTATCATAATTTACTCTCATGTTATAAATAAATTGAAGTCATAAGGAACATAAAGTCATAAGTATAGTCATAATAAGTCATAAATAAACAACAAGTAAATTTGGTTTTAAGTTATGACCAGGGGGCCAGTGACAGTTTTGTGCCTGGGGCCTACTCATTTCTAGGTCAGGCTCTAATTATTATAAATAATTTTTAAAAGACTTATAAAAAATAAATTTCATTTAAAAAAATCAACACACATAATATCTAAAACAACAAAGAGCATATAATACAAAACACTTCATTAACTCTGAACAGTAGGACAGGGGTATACATCGTTCAATATCAAGGTAGTGGAATCAGTGTTGATCCTATGTTTGGATTGGCCTTTTTTTAAGCATCCCAAATTATGGTGTACCCGTGATGTTTTTCGATATAAGGATATCTACATGCGCAACAAAGACAATAGTTCCCGATAAACTTGCTTGCTCAAACGTGAATAAAGAGCAATTCTCCCAATCAGATTTTGATCACTTCGAACTCGCATGAAGAGTATGTTTCTCTGATTGAAAGTGTACAAAGATTACTATAGCAATTATCATTATTTTTATTCATGCTTCTTTGATCAGGACTCAGCAGAGATATACATTCTATTACCACTATAAATCTCAATGTGCGAGCGAATAATCGAGACTTGAAGTGTTATTGAATATGTCAGTTATCGAAACATGTTCTTTTAATTATCTGATTGTTCAGAATCAATTTAGCCATTTATCATTTTTTAAATGCAATTTTGTTAAAATATCCACATCTTTAATTATAGAGAAATATTAATCATTGTTAGAAAATATTAAAAAATAACAATGTTGGTAAAAAAATATTGGAACTTACTATTAATGGAATTTTAATATTTTCTTAATAATCAGTGATTTTTTTTTTTTTTTACTTTTTAACACATTCATTTTATTTTAATAAATATTGATAGTAATTTACTAAAATGATGTGGATAAGATCCTGAATCAGAAGTTATGTCTGCCTTTTTGCTTCAAGTGTTATTAAGGTTTCATTTTCAATCTTTCTCAATCCATCATTAAAATTTTGTTATTGTTCTGTTTTTCATGCTAAATTTTGATTAAAGACATATTCTGTGGCAAGTGGCTTTTTTTTTTAAAAAATTTTTAATGTATTATATCAATGATGTATCATCATGTTACTGATTTGATTTGTTGATTTTTAAAAAGAAAAAATACAATTTGTTGTTGATAATTAAACAAATTTATCAAATTTTTATTTGTCAAGTAAATCGAGGCTTGAATTTATTGCAAGAATATAATCACCTTATTCAATCAAATGCTCGAAAAAGTGCAAGAATTCAAAATTGCACAATACCAAATTCAACCAATTTATGAAATACCAAATCTAAAACATTAATGTAACGAAACATTGGGATGGGAAAGTGACGATACATCACAATGACATAATCTTAATATCACCCTGTCCTACAGAACAAAACTATATAAAATTTAATAAATGTCAACAACAATACAACATCTAAATATCAACAATAAAAATGCTATAAAACATCCACTTAATGATTATATTGAAAAAATAAAATTTAATATTGCAGTGAATGCATAAGAGAGATAATGGTACAAAGCATAACTAACTCCATAAACTGAAAAGTATTGTATTTCAATGTTTGACCAGTGAACTTCACATGATTTTTAACTTTGTGTTACACATGCAAAAAGAATAATAATAATAAGCAATTAAAAATACAAGTTGTTAATAATATATTAAATCTAATTGAGCTGCAAGGACTTATGTAGTTAAGGCACTGAACTGTAATTGTGAAGAACTGTTGTTTGATACTCAGTGGCAGCTTTAGGCATTCCTAGCTTCAAATCAATGGATACCAGCATATCATACTCAGTGGCTGCTGAAGGCATTCCTAGCTTCAAATCAATGGATACCAGCTTATCATACTCAGTGGCTGCTGAAGGCATTACTAGCTTCAAATCAATGGATATCAGCTTATCTGGGAATTAAAGATGGTCTGTATGCTATGCTGGTCACAATAATGCTATAAGTCACGAAATTGTGGAACCTGAACCTTTTTGAGCCATTGGCCAACAACAGCTTTTGTGGAAATGTTTTTTTTCTTCTTTCTAATCTAATTGCAAGATGCTGAAATATCTTTTTGGCTCTTTAATTTAAAAACAGATGCAGCTAATTCCGGATTATTTACCATAATTTCTGCAAACTTATTTATTACTGTTTGATTCTCGAAGTGCTCAGTAATATAATAAGTTGCATAATTTTTAAGTTCATCATCATCATATTTATCAGCCAATTTCAAAGCTTCACATGCATTTGAGAATTTTAAATTAGTTTTCATCTTGTGAGATAAGTACTTTTTTAATAATATTACCTCATACTTATCTGCAATACAGTACAGTTCCTGAATGGTTTTCATATTGACTCCACCAACAACTCCAGTATAAAGAAATCTAAGAAATGACTCCAAAACATTTTTATTCATGTCATCTACCTCAATAACATCAAGCTTATTTTCAGAGAGAAGTCTTTTAAAATAAGGACACCTTGCGCACAAAACAAATTTGTGAGCGCGGATATAAACACCAGAAACCTTCAAGCAAACATCAGTATAAAGATTTGTTTCATATGCTATTTTAAAATCGGCAATAACTTCTAGCACTGTGTCTTCAGCGGTATTTTTTTCTGAAAGAGAGGGCATAGATTTTACAGTTGAATCAACACAGCAACCAAAGACTTTTAAGGTACCACTCACAATTAATGAACCACCTTTAATATGTTTAATTCCGTTCTGTTCACCTTCTGCTTCAGATTCAGAAGTTAAGACTTGTGTTGGCGATGAATGCAAATCAGAGTCAGAATTATCCCCTCCCTTACTTGTACTGCAATCTAATTTGTGCGTTATACTAGCAAACTTTTCTGCGATGCACCAATGGACTTGACAATTTTTGCGGCTCGCGAACTTCATCTTCCGACGAGTAATAACATGGTCATTTGCATCACTAAATTTCAAATTCGATATCACAGTAAGAGTTTTATTACATCGATCTGCACGTTTAAAGCCGGCAGACAGTTTAGAAACACTAGTACCACTATTAACAACTTTTAGAGCCTCTTTAAATTTTATTTTACAGTCCTTATCAAGAACAAATATTTCACCATATATCGTGTTTGATATTTCCATCGCATTTTTTATTTCCCATTCAATTGACACTTCATGGCATTTATTAACAGTCTGGATGGAAACATTTTTTCTTGCCATTACACGACTCTTACAAAGAAGCTTTTGTTTCAATCATTTCGTTGAACTAGATATTTAACATAATTTACTCAGCATTTCTTCAACCCAATTACAAATAAGAACGGTAATAATAACAATCACCTTGTAAATCAAGGATAATCAGGTATCTTGGTTTGCCATGAAATGAAACCGAAACTAAACTGTCTGATGCCAGATTTACTACTATTCTTCATAAAGTTCTTTAGCGACTTATTTTGGGGAGAACAGTTTATGCAGCCGAGATTCTATTATGTTAACCCTACAAATCAGAGGAGCGGCAGCATATGAAATCGGTGAGGCGCTAAGATTATTCTCAAGCCAAGTTTTGCACCGGATATGAGAAGCCTGTGATGTGCAGTAATCTTTGTTAAACACTTTGTTAAACAATTAGATCACTTTGTGTCAGAAAGTAACAAAATTTATTAAGCAAGTGGATTGGTTGTTCGCTTCTAGTAACTTAAAAGCAGTAATGCTGTAACTTTTTATCCCTTATCATCCCCATTGTGGTCAGACGTAGGAAAAGAATGAAAGACTGTTTTTGTCAGAGAAAGGCAAACAATGCGAAAAGAATGAGCATTGAAATAAAATTTCATTGCAAATAATTGATAACTTTTTTTTTCCTAAAAAAGCAAAAATTCAGAACAAAATTAAAATCAATTTTCTTTTCAAAGAAAACTTTCGAAAAAAAATTCTTTTTTAATTAATTTACGTCGCACTAGAGTTGCACAATGGGCTACTGGCGACGGTCTGGGAAACATCTCCGAGGATGATCCGAAGACATGCCATCACAATTTTAATCCTCTGTAGAGGGGATGGCACCCCCGATTCGATAACCCGACGACCTGCACGTGAAGTCGAGCACTTTACGGTAGAACAGTTTAACGAGGACCAATACCGCACACCCTCGGTCCCTACGCAGACTAATCCAAGTGGTCACCCACCCGCACACTGGTAGCAGCCAGTAATGCTTGACTTCGGTGATCTGCTGTGAGCCGTGTCTTAACGATCAGTTCACTGCGAGACTTTGAAAAATTTCAGAAAAAAGTTAAGACTTCTTTAGACGTTTTCGATACAAATGATTATACTTATTTGCAAAAAAGTATCGATAAAACAAGTAAGAGTATAAAATTTAAAAAGTAAAGTTTACAAATAAAAGTGCGTACCTTTTTATTTTATGTAATAAGTAAAAGCATTGCTATGCATGTTGGTGAGCTATGGAAGAAATCCTTTTTATTGATCAGAAAGGTATGTCTGCTTGACTGATTGAATTTCAGAATAAAAAAGGAGTAAAAATTCACCTACTTCTTTAGTATGCAATTAAAAATAGAATAGGCGAGGAACAATTTGTGAAGTTAGAGTAATGTTATTTTCACAGTATCTGTCTATTTTGCTCAGTTTCATCATCGTTAGAACTCTTTATCCAATATACATATACACTGGTTATCATAAATTAAGGAAAATTCACAAAAATCGCGATAACTCAAGAAATTACACATGGAATTTTATGAAACTTACCCACATTATACAACACATAGTAAGGTATTAAACAACATAAAAAGAAATTATCAGACATTAATAGTAGTATAGAAATTAGCACATGTATAAAATAAACAAATTGGAAGTATCGGTTTGCAATAGAAAAAGTACCTTTAATATGGAATATGATTGCCTCTAGAAGCAATACAGCACAAACAGCGATGTGTGATGCTTTCAATTATGCGGTCTATCAGTTCAATAGGAAGTGAGAGCCATTGCTCTTGTAAAGCAGTTGCAAGCGTGGCAAGGGTCTGAGGGGGCGGATTGATGGCAGATACACGCCTCCCTAGAGCATCCCAAACGTGCTCGATAGGATTCAAGTCCGGGGATCGAGCTGGCCACTCCATGCGAGTAATTGTTTCCTGTTGAAGATAATCATCAACAATGCGAGCTCTGTGTGGTCTTGCATTATCGTCCTGTAACAGGAAGCAATCACCAATTGCCCCGGCATATGGGCGCACATAAGCATCAAGGATGTTGTCTCGATAAACCTGAGCATTCACGGTTCCCCTTGGAAAGACATGGAGGTATGTGCGCCCTCCTAAGGATATGCCTCCCCAAACACAGACACTGCCTCTTCCGTATGCATCTCTTTCACGGATGTTTGATGGATGATAACGGGTCCCAGGTTCTCTCCATATCAAATAACGTCTACTGTCACTTTCTAGACTAAACCTGGACTCATCCGTAAAGAGAACAGGCCTCCATTGATCTGACGTCCAGTGGACATGTTGTCGGGCCCACTGCAAACGGTCTCTCCTATGGCGTGATGTGAGCGGCACGCAAATGGCTGGTCGTCTCGCATACAGACCACCTTCGTGGAGCCTTCTGCGCACAGTTGACGTTGACACCAACCTTCCGGTGGCTGCAGCAAGAGAGGATCTAAGATGTGTCGGAGTAGCGGTTCTATTCCTGCGTGCACTTAATGTCAAATATCGGTCATCGGCACTGGTCGTAACAGTTGGCCGTCCTTGACTGAACCTCCTAGATGCCGAATCTGTGGTTTGAAATTGCCTCCAAAGTCTATGAACCACAGATGGACTCACATTTAGCCATCTGGCCACTTCTGATTGACTCTGCCCTGCCTCTAGTCTCCCGATGGCTCTCCATCGTAGTTCTTCAGGCAAATGATGCCTAGAGGTCATTATTACGAATTGGCTATCTCAGATTTTCAATGTCGCAATCACAGTAAAATTTGTGTGCTTTCTCTCAAACTTGGACTTTTATGCTCCAGGCAGATGACGTAAGCCGAGTGCAGCGCCACTAATTTGCATATTGCAATTTTACTCAGCTACTCTTAGTGGACAACATATGCAAATTTTGCACGGTTTGGCTTACTTTTGAAAGAGTTATCGCTATTTTTGTGATTTTTCCTTAATTTATGATAACCAGTGTATATATATACATATACAAAATAAATAAATAAATACAAGAAAGCACGAAGAACAGAAGGATAAATAAAGAAGAGAAAAATAATAAGTTTCATTTATTGCGCATGAGCTGCAAGTAAACAGAACTCATTAGATAAGTTCAAAAAGAAGATAAAACAAAGGAAAATTATAGACATATATAGACATAGCTAACACTTATTTTTGCATTATTATGAAAAAAAATTATACTCTTAGTATTAAATTTGTTTTTAGATATATTGATGACTTAATTATCTTTAATTTTCAAGATTATACTATTTAATTAAATGATATTTACCCTGAGGAATTAATCTTGCTTCGTAATCATAATGATAATAATAATTTCAATTTTTTGGATTTGGGTATTACAAAAGTGGAAAATATCTGCTTTGTTGATTTATACGTTAAAAAAAATGATTTTAATATTAATAAACTAATTACTTAATTAACTAAGTACTTAATTAACTAAATACTTAATTAACTAAATACTTAATTAACTAAATACTTAATTAACTAATTACTTAATTAACTAATTACTTAATTAACTAATTACTTAATTAACTAATTACTTAATTAATCTAATGTTTCTAGGAGCATCTATTTAAATACCACTTTTAATGAAATGAACAGAATTAAAAGAATATGTAGTAATATTTATTTATTCAAAAAACAAATCGACTAACTCTTTCAAAATTTGATTAAAAAAAAACAATGGATACCCATCTAAAGTAATAAAATTTTATTTAAAATCATTGAATTAATCGCATACTTTTGTGGATATATTTATTAAACATTTTCTTTGTTAATTTATACAATTTTCCCATGTGCAAATCCATTTCGGGTAAAGCCGTTGCCAAAATTATTTACTAAGTAATTTCTTTGTTAATTTGCATAATTTTTCCATGTGCAGATCCATTTCGGGCAAATCCGTGTTCAAAATTATTTACTAAAAAATTCCTTTACTAAAAAATTTCCTTTGTTAATTTCTATAATTTTTCCATGTGCAAATCCATTTCAGGCCAATCCGTGGCTAAATTATCTACTAAAAATTTTTTTCTTTGTTAATTTTTATAAATTTTCCATGTTCAAATCCGTGGGTAAAATTATTTACTAAAAATTTATTTATTAATTTATACAATTTTTTCTTGTGCAAATCCATTTCGGGCAAATCCGTGGCTAAAATTTTCTACTAAAATAATTTTTCTTTGTTAATTTTTATAATCTTTCCATGTGCAAATCCATTTCGGGCAAATCCGTTGGTAAGATTATTTACTAAAAATTTCTGTATTAATTTTTCCATGTGCAAATCCGTGTTAAAATTTTCCACTAAAATTTTTCTTCTTTGATAATTTATATAATTTTTCCATATGCAAATCCATTTCGAGCAAATCCGTGGCTAAAATTATTTGCAAAACAGGCAATTTATGTTTCTCTTTTATATTTTTTCTTAAATAAATATTTATTTTCTAATACCATTTATGGTCAACTTTTTTAATTATCCAGCATAATATTAACTTGAGCACATCCATTTCGGGCCCATCCTTGGTAACTAACAAATCAATGCAGAGCATAACAAATCACTTCAGCAATGCAGTAAGAACGGCACTTTAAATTCCTCTAGTTACACTCAATTTGGGTTTTTGTTCTCATATTTTGTAATCTGGCAATCTTGTTGCGAAAATATTTTAAAATCATTCTTGAAAAATTTCCCGTTCATGTAAGTACATCGGATTTCGCTACTCGCTTAATAGTTTTTGTTTTGTTTTATACTGTTTTCTTTTTTTTATTTTGTTTTCTGTTTTCGCGTGTTATTTTTACTTATTGTGTTCTATTTTATTTGTTGTAATTTTTGTAAAAAAAAATTTTTGAGTGCTCCTTACACTATTGTATTAATATATTTTGCTTTGGCTATATTAATACAATATCAGAAAACACTCTTTTTTGCGGATATAATCGTGTGGGCTGATGAAAAGATTATATCTTTTATTTTCTTGTATTTTTAAAAAATTTCATCCTTTTTTTTTAATCAGTTGTTTGTTATTCGCCCCCCCCCCCTTTGCATATGTCTATAATTTTCTTTGTTTAATCTTCTTTTTGAACTTATATATATATAATATATAATTGTTTTAACTTTACAAAGCGTAACACACACACACACACACACACACACACACACACACATATATATATATATATATATATATATTATATATATATATATATATATATATATATATATATATATATATATATATATATATATATATATATATATATATATATATATATATATATATATATATATATATATATATATATATATATATATATATATATATATATATATATATATATATATATATATATATATATATATATATATATACAGGATGATTCTAAAAAGATGGAAAAAATTTTAGGAAGTGATAGTACACACCCAGACAAGCAATTTTTATCAAAGAATGCAAAGTCGAAAACAAAACCCAAAACCGCTAGAGGGCGACAAAGTTTATGTTCTTATATAAGGCAAAAACACCCAAAGAACGATGAAGTTAAGTTATAAAAGCAAATTTAATGGCATGTGATTACAATAAGTGTTCAAAACAGTGGCCGGCAGTGGCTATGCTGGTACAACGGCGAAGAAAAGATAGGCGAACTTTCTCTGCAGCGGCCGAAAGCTTGGAGACAAATAACGTAGCGCAGTAACTCGCAATAGGAATGGAGCTTTCTCGTTTGCATGAAAAAACTTCCCAAATGCGCCAGCACCTTTGCGTTTTGTTTTCGATCATGCATTCTTTGATAAAAATTGTTTGTCAGGGTGTGTATTATCACTACCTAAAATTTTTCCCACCGTTTTAGAATCGCCCTGTATATATATATATATATATATATATATATATATATATATATATATATATATATATATATATATATATATATATATATATATATATATATATATATATATATATATATATATATATATATATATATATATATATATATATATATATATATATATATATTTATATATATATATATATATATATATATAATTTCATAAAGAAATTTTCCAAAAATATTTGTTAAATTAAACAAATAGCGTATTCTTTATATTATTATTTATGCTCTTATGTATGTATTCTTTACCCTTATACTGATGTAACGTTATTGATTAAAGTCTCTCGATATGGGAGTTAAAATTAAAAATGTACCTTAAAATTTAACTTTTACAATCTTTCCAATTTATTTAATGACCAGTATTCATTTTAAAGACACTTAAAAAGAAGAAAAAAAAGAAGCATTTCGAAAAAACAAAAAGATTCACGTAAAATTCAATTTGAGGAGAAAAAGGAAGAATTAAAGTGATGATATGATAGATATTTGCAGTAATGTGCGTTTTTAATAATATTAAAATGAAATAAGTTTCAAAAAATCAAATAAGATATTCTAAGGAGTAAATTGCAATGAAAAGGTAAAAAATAATAGTACGGATTTGAAAGCCCTTATCTATTGTAAGCACTTTCCTCACCTTTGTAAAGTGCAGTGAGCTAAATAAAATTTAAATTCCCATATCGTTAAAATTAAAAAATCTGTTTTCTCCGACGGCGAATGTCGATTGAGAAAATAAGTTAGGAATCTAGTTACTCCTAAAATATTTAAAAAAACGCCAAAAAAAGAAGAAAGTAGCCAAATTTAGAAAACATAAACGATTATTAAACGATAATAATACTTACGATTGTAAAATTAAGTATTTAGTTATTAGTAGCGGCTGCTGAAGAGAAAATTTATTTCAGGAACCACTTTTACTGCATGCAAATCATCATGAATCTTTCGAGCTGGAGATGAAATTATCATGTTTTCACCCAAAGGTAATGGGGATTCCTGAAAATAATGGATGGCATTTTCAGTAATAATGTAAACAATAGCAATCTCGATCTCCATAGGGATGTTTCCCAGACCGTCGCCAATAGCCTATTGTGCAGCTCTAGTGCGACGTAAATGAACAACAACAATAACAATGATCTCCTTACCTGTTCTAGTTCCGGTTAAGAAATTTGCAATTGCTTACTACAGCTTATTCTGCGAGGCGATATTTTCAAACGGATAATTTTGTTTTCAATAAAAGAAGTAGTTTGGATAATTTCTGAGCTCAAATCTGCCGTATTTCATAAGATATTTAATGCTATTCGCGATCGCAACGCTGGAGTACGCCTCCTATCGGGAGCCTGTAAATATCAGACATTAATTTATCATGTTTTCATTTAGTTCCATCGAAATCATCGGCCATGACGGACGACATTTTCTTAGCAGCAAATAAAAATTTCCCTAAGGAACAGCTGAAGAACTTGAAAAAACTAACCAGAACATGTCAAACATTGAAGCAGAACACGCCAAGCATTTGAAGAACAATTTCTCAATAATTTTTCCCTTTCTATTACCAACAACATAACTTACAATTTGATGATCACTTGCTGTTACAGATGTGTATATTACGGTAAAATAATTTTTTCTGTCTTCAATTCATTACAAATTAGAATGAAGTCAACATTGGTTTTGTTATTCCAATAAAGAAATGTGAATTCAGAACGTCAAGAACTGCAATAGTTATAGAATTCTTCTTTGTTATTTTTTTTTTTTTTTTTTTTTTTTTTTTTTTTAATAACGGCAGGCACTGAACTTTTCGTTCTTCGCCATAGAAGATGCCGGAATTGTTACTCATTTAGCGTTACCCAGTGGGCACCTGTGAACCAAAGTCACGGAGGCGAGTAACGTTACCCACGCCATACTGCCACAAACCCGTTCATAGGGTGGGCCACATTCACTCATTCACACAACAGAAGACAACACAGAGAGAGAAACATCCATGCCCAGAGCGGGATTCGAACCCGCGGCCATTGGCTCCGCAGTCAGACACGCTAACCACTCGGCCACCTGGCCGGCTCTCCTTTGTTATAGAACAGTATATATTTCTGTATCTATATAGTTCGGAAAACAACAATAAAGAATCAACCAAATTACTTGAAATAGTGTCATTTGTGCTGATAATTAATAAATTTTTTATCGTTTTCTTGGTAAGTATTTCTTAGTTTTGAAAGAATAGATAATTTCAACTAGAATTCAGCTGTTCTGTTTTTAAGCTACATATTCAAATTCATATCGAGATGTTACAATTATAAAATTTTGATGTGTGGTATGTTATCTAAAAGTAATAAAGGGATAATCTATGCACATATTATTTGAAAATAAAACTTTCAAACGAAGAACATATCATTTGGAACTCTACGCGGATTTATAAAGAAGGTAAGTGTTATGATTTTTATAATAAAAAATTAGCTTGTGAAACTTTTTTTTCTTATTTGATGATAGTTCTCTACAGAATGGTTTTTTACGTCTGATTAAGAACTATAAGAATAATAAGAAAAGAAACTATACGAATGTTTTTATTTCAATGTAAAGAATTCTGAAAATCGTTTTTTATCCTAAGAATTCTTTATTTTCCGTTTTATAGTTTATAATTTTTTGATAAAAATTGTTGTCAAAATACTTTTTTTGAAAACATAAATGATATAGTATTATGTGTTTATGTATACTTCTTGCATATTCTAATGTTTCAAGTAAAATGATTCAGAAAAGTATGAATAAAAATTCGGTACTTATGTATTAACGCCACAACAGCTACAGATTCGGCTGTTTTTAAGTGCCACCAATCCACACCTAAAATTTTTGTGACAAATTATAAAACGAAACATTTTATTTAAAATCAAAGTAGTTTATCGATTTCGGTGGACAATGGGCGAAAGATTTCGCTAGAGAAAAAATAAAATTGCAACTTGTTATATTTTTGGCAAATCCCAAAGACGCATTTTCGTAGCACTAAAAAATGGTAACAAAAATCGAAGAACAAATCATTTTGGAATTCTTCTGATTTATAAAGCAGATATTTTACTTTTAAGTAGTTTTTTTCTTGATGATAGTTTTCTATAGAATGGTTTTCTGCTTCCGATTATGAATCAAAAAAGAAAAAACATGAAAGTTGTTTATTTAAATATAAGGAATTTTTAGAATTTTTTTTTTTTTTTTGTATCGTAAGCATTCTTTATTTTACGTTTTTTAGTTTCTAAATAATGATTTTTATTAAAACTTAAAATTTTTTGATAAAATTACCTGTCAAAAAACTTTATTTACAAAATTAAATTACATAAAATTATGAAGCTTATGTATACATTTTGCTTATTTTAATGTTTGAAGTAATATGATTCTTAAAACTATGGAATGTAAAGTTTAAATAGGCCTTTCAGGTTATATCATTAAATTTAGTAAAACTATTTCTCAGGCATTAGGTTTTAACTCTAATAAGAAGATACATATTTTTTTCTGTTTAATTACAAATATTTTTCAGATGTGTTTTGGATGTTCCTTCTTTAAAAAAAAAAGATATACCATCTTGTTTTCGGTTGTATAAGAAAGGATATCAAATATTTTTCTTTTTTAAATTTAATAAGCCACATTAAAGAAGGAACGTTACAATGCTACACGCTACATTAAGGACGTCTCCAGAGTGAGGACGTCTCCTGAATGACGGTTCATATAGAAATCGCAGGTATGCGTCTCATACAACAACGCCCCCATATAGTTCGTTGCGATCGCGAATTAAGTAATTCTGGTGAATTTGAAGTGGAATATTTTTTTAAGTTATTTATCGATATATTGTTAAAAAAGGTAACATGGTAGCTAGATTTTGAATAACTCGCTCTTTTGTCATTCCTGAGCCTTTCCATTTGTTTATTACTGTTTGTTCTTGCTGCAAGCTGTGCACCATCTTACGTTAGTGTTGGCACCTTTAGCATTGTAAACACAAGTATTGTTAGCGTTGTAAACACAAGTAATAAGTAATGAAATACCACGTATGCAAGAATCTCAAAACACAATGATCACATCGTGAGCCAAATGGCTTTAAAATACAGGTTCTACAGAGTTTACTGGTGCAGAAAATACATCCATACAAAGATCTTCAAAGCTGGAAGCCCTTCTCTGTTCTCTTGGCTACCGCTTGATAAAAGTTTATTTTTTTGAGACTTGTTTATGTTTAATACAAACTTTAACCGCAAAATAAAAAACAAGAAATCCGAAGAGGGGAAAACAAAATTCCCTAAAATTCACATCACAAACATTCCGTTTAATAGATAATGTATTTTTAGTTTTTTTAAAAGAGAAATAAAGTGAAACTCATATAAGCATTATATTGGGAAAGGACAATTGGAGAGATCTGGTTGCAACATGGTATATAAGAAGAAACCACAATCTTTTGAAGGAGATATAAAGCATGAATATAGCTTTATATGGAAAATAAATAAGTTTTCTGAAGATTTTATGTCGTTAGAAAGTAAAGAAATGTGTCTTAAGCCTATGTGTATTAGTACTTGGAAAATTATTCTATACACTACAGAAGATAAAGAAACGTTAGAGTTTGCGCTACAACGTACTGACAACAGTTTGCATTCTGTGTCTGTTACTTGTAATGTTGTATTTCGTAATTCCAAAGAAACCCCTTTTGTCAGCAGGTCAGTGCAAGGGGTTTTCTCGATAGTTGATCAATTGAAATTCTGTGAAAAGCTGCTTGGAAGACCCACTTACACCAACGCAGTGAAAAATGACATGGGAGGTCAGTTTCGATTATGCAAAGATGATGCACTTGTAATCGAAGGCAAGATTACAACAACTGCTTGTTGCATGCATAACGAGCCTAAAGAAAATAGCCTAAATGAGCTTCATCGTTCTCTTGTTTTGTCTCATAAGGAAAAGCTTTTTACTGATGTGAATTTTATTGTCGGCGATGATATTATACCCGCTCATAAAAGTATACTTGCAGCAAGATCTCCTGTTTTTCGAACAATGCTTGAGGCTGATATGAGGGAAAAATCTGAAAATCGAATTGTAATTAATGACATTGAGAAGCCTGTTCTGGAAGCCTTCCTAACCTTTATATACACTGGATTTGTACAAACATCTGATGTCAGCTTAGTCTCACAGTTATATCCGGTTGCTGATAAGTATGACGTGCAGAATTTAAAAGATGTGTGTCAACATGTTTTATCTATGAATTTAAATGAGACTACAGCTTGTGAAATATTAAATTTAGCTGAAGTTCATAGTGACGAGAACTTAACGAATAGTGCTTTGAATTATTTAATTGATAATTTTGATTTTATTGAGCCTACTGAAGAATGGAAGAAATTTGTTAGAAACAATACTATTTTAGCTGCTTCTGTTGTGAGTAAAGTTGTTGCGAAAATGCGTGCTGCCAAATAAAATGTGAAAGTTATGACTGTGATAAATTTTAATGCTGAAATGTTGCATTAAAAGTGATGTTTATACCATTTTAAGAATTATTTCATTGTAGAATATTTTGTTTTATATTTTGATTAAGTTGTTAAAATTAAAAATGCTTTATAACTTAAAAAGTTTTGCATTTATCTTATACACCCTTCGTTATATCAGCTTAGTACAGCAGGTTCGTTTATTATTTTTGTTTATAATGCTTTATTTAGTATTTTGATGTAATGTTAATATTTTTTATAACAAGTTAACTATATAATTATGTGAATTTTTATAATGTCTGTATTAGATTATTAATTGCGGAGGTGTATTATTTTGACAAAATAATGTATTTACTAATGATTTTGTTCTCCCTCAGATTGAGATAAAAAAAAAAAATACCTCCGCACTCAATTTAAAGTATCTTTAACTCTTAATATATTCTTTGAAAACAAATGGATTTTTTTCCAAGAACAGCAAAGATATTAAGCATTTTTCACTATCATGCATCAAAATATTATTTATTTTAGGAAAATAAATATCAGTAATTATCCATTAAAGTAAAATTACTATGGAAAAATCATTGTTTTTAAATTATATGCTCTTACAACCTACCTATAGTTACCTTACCAACCAACCTTTTCTATAGTTAAATGTATGTTTACTTATATTATTAAACTGTAATTGACGAAATATTATACAAATTATAGTACAAAAAAAGGAGATAAAAGTAATAACAGTTTAAAAAAAAAATTAAAAGGAAAGGGATTGTGTAATACATAATAGTTGGGATAACGGAATTTGTATTTATTAAAAATTGCGCTTTATACATTATTACTATTTCTTTTTTAAACTTAAATAATTACCATAAAATGGGGTAACTTTATGGGAGGCAAGGTAGATATTCGCTCCACATGTTTTCTGACTTTTCCAACCTGGTTACTGTTTCTAAGATAAGCTTTTCAAAAATTTTAGGCGAAGAATAAAATAATTATTTCATTAATAAAAAAAAAATCCAATAACCAAACACATGCTTTTAAAACCAACCGAAGTAAAAATTAAAAAGAAAATATCTTTATAAATAAATGCTCTCTCTATTTTATATTTCACATGTTAGAATAATGCAACAAAGTTTGCCGAGCTGCTTGGCAAATATTTTAATATGAAGCTTCTCGCGAGAAAAATTCATCATTTATATAAAAATAGAAATTATTTCTATCCAAAGTAATCAAAGTTTTGATTGGTACAAATAATTATTGGCATTTTTTCTCAGTGGAAAGAAACAGTTGTCGATATTTTAGGCAACTGTGATTTCTATAGCGCATGAGCAATTTATGGAGAAAGTTGAGGATACGGTTGACTTGCCGTTTTCGTTGCCAATAATTTTCATCAAGTGATATCCCATGTTACAACAATATCTTCATGCCTGTGTATATTATCTGTGTTCTTCTATATTTTTTTAAGTGAAAACATTTTTGGTAAATTTATAGAGTAGGCACTAATTTGATAAAAATTTGTTAACTGTTTGCGTTCGAGTTGTCGATTGATATATTTACTATTATTATTAATATGAAATATTAATTATTATATTTTAAGTATTTATTTGATATAAATATTTATTGTGGATTAAAATTTCAATTATTTGGTTCAAAAATGTATTTTAATAATTGTTAGAATGTTCTAGTTAAATCTTGTTATTTATGTTTTGATGTTGTTTGAACACCCTAAAACTTTTTGATAAATAAAAATTTAAGGCTTACTTCTTAAGTCAATTTTCATTTCAAGTCTATAAATTAGTTCTATCTTTTTTTCTTTTTTGAAAGAATTTAGATAAAATACTTTTTTGTAATTCAAAGTTAATAAAAATTTTTTTAAAAGTATTTTTTCCCCGAGAACCTTATAAATTTTAAAAAAAATTATAAAATTAAATACGTTCACTTTTTAATTTTGAAAGTTCGTTTTATTTGAAATAAATTAACTGAAAATCATCAAAATGTGGCAATTATTTTGACATAAATATTAGAAAGAAGTCGGATTATCTGAAAGTTGTCTTATTGCTCCTTTAATCAGCATGCTAGGCCTGTTTTGGATCTTTTAATCATGATTTAAACTGTCATAAACTTTTTTTATGTTTTTGCTGATTATAATTATAATTTGTTCTTCTGATTAACTTACACTGAAACGAAACACTGTAACATTTGAGATTTTTTTTATAAAAAAAATATAGTAAAGTTTCAATAAAGTAGTCAATTGGGACTAAAACTAACTTGAATTAAGCAAATTTTATTATCTTAAGTGGACACATTAAAACGTAATTGTAGTAAATAAGGATTCAATAAGTAAATAAAGAATTTACTTACAAAACTTTAATCATATATGTTAAGAAAGGTTGTTTACTCTTTCATTTTTTTATAGCTGCATTATCTTAGTATTTGAAAAATAAATCACAAGTTGTTAAAGCATCTGGTTTCTTCTATGTGTAATATCCCCGTGTCAGAATCACGGTGACATTGTCGCAGAACGTTACAGAGTTCTTGTAGAAAGAATTTTCTTTTAGAAAGTTAAAAAAAAATTGGTTTTCTTTTCTACAAAATATTTCAAATTTTTTTCTCTCTAAAATGATATTTAAAAGATGCAATAAAGATAAGAAAAAGAAAATGAATGAAATAAAAATGAAAATATGACCACCGAAGCCGACGTGTTCAGGGGGTACCGGCACCGGTAGCCATAAAAACAAAACCATTTCTAATTGAGGGAGAAGCAAATGCTTAAATTAACTCCCTCAGTACCCCAATGGTTTTGCATAGAAGTCCAGGAAAAAAAACATGCAATATGAATAACAGATTAAGAAAAGAAACTCAAACAAAATCATCAGAAAAATAAAAACTCACATATTCACAGGTCAGACATCAATTTTTCAAGCAAGCCGAATGAGAAGAAAAAACTGAAACCTAAAGAAAGCAACGCCCTCTATTACAATGCACAAATGAAGAAAAAAAAGTGAAAAATGTCAAGAGAAAGAAATACGTAATAAATTAATAGAATGCTTAACTGGGGCTGCTCAGTTAAAACTTGAATTGCACCCTGTTAAAAGAAAAAAATATAAAAACCTAGAATTCTTCAATCATTTTTTTAATTAAAAAATTAACATTATAAAAATTAAAAGGAAAATCATTATTACTCAAATTATTTAAAAAACAATTTACAGCTTCCTGAAAACTTTCAACATTATTGCAAATACTTTTGATTCTAACCAATTGTGAAAAAACTAAATTTTTAAATATTTTATGAAAAATAAAAAATATTGAAGCAAAAAATTTCTTGTCTACTGAAATGTTTGAAAGAATTTTTAGCTCCACAATTATATTCGAAAGATGCTTTTTTCACGCATCAGAGGGGAAAAAATGCTCGTGATTTTTTTATTCTTATTTGGGGAAAAAAAAAAATTTAGGTTTTCTTTTCTTTTACGGATTCTACGATTTTTAAATTTTTATTTTTTTTTAATGTGATGATGATTTACGAAATTCGAAATAATTAGTGCATTTTCCTCTTACAAAATTTGAGAATATCGCCCATGATATTAGAATTAAAAAAAATATTTAAAATTCATTTTATAAAAAAAATACATACAATTTTATTAAATCCAAATAGTTTTTTTTTTTTTTGTAAATACAACATTTATGCTACTTTAAATTTAATTTATAACAGGTATATTAGTTATTATTTAAAGTATCTTGCAGGAAGATATTAGTGCTAGAGAGGTTTGTCGCAGAAAGACCAAAAAAATTCTGCCGCAGGGGTAATATCTAAAATTTATTTCTGAATGAGAAATTTTTAGGATCATCAGTATTTGTGTATTGCCTAGCCTTCCATATTACTTGAGTGGATTATTGCATCCCATCCTCAGTGATTCTTCCTTCATCCCTGGGTTAATTTTGAAACTTCATACATAATGTTAATTTCATTCTTATTTATTCATGTTTTCTTTCAGGTTCTTATCAATCAAAGTTTACTTCTGTTTGGTTTAACTTCTGCATGATTTAACTTCATTTCAAGAGCATCACTGCAGTTGTTGTGCAGATGACTTATCACGTTTGATAATATTAATTGGAGCCGAGTTGATGTAAATGGTATTTTTGAGAAAGAGTATTTGCTTTTGTTTTAAGAAACTTACATGTTTTTGCAATTGTAAATTAAAATTTTTTACTTTTTTATGTGCATAAAAAGTTTAGGAATTGTTAATTTATGATTTACAAAGATTTAATTTATTTATGACATGTAATCAAGCTTATAGCATTTTTATTTTATATTCTATTATTTTTCAGGATAGATATTTTGTTGGAACAAAGAATTTAAAATTTTGCTTTTAAACACTTTGTATTCAGTCTATGCTATATTATTGAGCTGTTAGACTGCTGTTAAAATAAAATTATCAAAGTGCAGCATTTTACCCAGTATAATTTACTGTTTTTGGTACTGATCTATTTTATGGGGTTATAAAAAATTTTCTAAACTGTTTCTAATTTACTGTCTGTTAAAAATTTTCTAATTTTATGGGGTTTCTACCATAAAAAAGTATAATCAAATTTTGTCACAATATCCATTTTATCAATTTTTGTCTCTGTCAAAAATTTATAAAATTGATGTTGCTTTTGTGAATTACTAAACTATGATCAATATTATTAAAGTATCTTGATATTCAAAATAAATATAGATAAAATGTTTAAAAAATATCTAATTTTCATATTTTCTCATTGTGTTATAAATTCAAGTAGAATGAAAAATCTTTTTGATCCAAACAAGAACAATATTATTGTTAATAGTAATGATATTAACTTATATTGATATGTATAGTGTACAAAATAAAAGACAAACCACCCTGAGTAACTTTTGATCAAATGATCAGATCTTCGCATTATAAGACTCAATATTAATTGTTCAAGGGGATGATCTCAAATATGCTAATTAATTTCATGAGTCTGTCCATGGCAAATTTACTACAGTTTAGCAGTACCTTCACAAATTCAACTTAAGGAAAAAAAAGTTTCACAAAATACTTCTAAAAGAGCAAGCTCTTAGATCTATCCCCTCCCCCCCGCATCTTAAAATTTTGTAACCCTGCCTCTTAAAACGATAAACCCTAGGAAAAGAATTCGCTTCCCACATGATTTGTAAGAAGAGTGATTTGCCTCCTCGTGCCTGGCTAAAAGCATGCTTGGATCCTGAAACGCTGTGGGAGAAAAGGAGCATCAGCCACTCCGTTCCTTAATTGAAGTGGAAGAAAGTGCTCTAGTACTATACAAACCCCGTTCTTGTTGCAATCTATGGAGAAAAAAAAAGAGTTTTTCTGCCAACTGTCTTTTAAGAATAGATGGCACATGTTTGGTCAGATAGATTGGTGTGGTCGCCTACGTCATATTATAGAGAGCTTTTTTTTTGTGCAGAGTTTTTTAAAATGAAATCCCAAGGCTGTCCCTCTGTAAAGTTTACAGGAAGTTAAAGTTCAAACTATTATTTTAACCATTTTTCAAATTTATTCTACTAGACCTTTATTTTTTTGTGAAATTTTTTTCCTTCTCTTTGTGAAACTTTTTTTCTGTATGACCCAGTCAAAAATGTTCTCATAATGAAGATAGTTTTTAGTGCTAGTGCTGTTAAACATATGTTTTTATTAAATTCTAGTTGAAATTAAATTATGGACAATTGATTTTATGGATATTTAAATTTGGATACAAGTTCAAGCCCAAAATTTTACAGTAGCAAAATTGTTTTTGAGCTTATGGGAAAAATATGTTTAGAAATTTACTAGTCATAAATGATTTTTATTTGTATTGACAATTTTTGAAAATATTTTTCTATTTTACCTTACTTTTGTGTTGATTTTTCAATGTAATTTTTAATTTTTGCAAATTATGTCTAAATTTTCACAAAACAGGTACCTCTTAAAAAAACCTAGACATATCCTTGAATTTGTGCAGATAATATTTTAAGTTGTAAAATCAGACGCAAAAGTGTACTTTCTCTGAATTTACATACCTTTTTCCCCCCGACAGAATTGGATTTCCAACCCCCAAAATTTAAGGTGCAGCTGCAATCTAGGAAAAATGGTCCTAATAGTTTTGCCAGGAAAATGGTATTGGAATGGTATTCTTTTTGCATATTCCACTATTGCGGCAATAATATTTTTTTCTTTTTAACATTTTAATGGCCATTATTAATTTCTGTTTTATACTTTAATATTAAACAGGAAGAAAAATGAATATACTATATTACAAAATTTTTACAGCTTTATCAGAACTAATTTTTTAAAAAATTGATAAGCTTAAATTCCTTGAAAAAAATTACAGTCACAGCCAATTTAGCTCAATTCTTTGGCACAAGTGCTGTACAGGCTGGATGCTCCATCTCCCCCAAATATATTTTTAAAGCCCCCAAATTTTGTAATCTTTAATCAAATTTAGTTAAAATCGATAAAAAAACAATAAATTATTATGTAGTTCTTCCTCATAGCTGCCAATTCTACTGAAATTTCCAGTAGACTACTGGATTTTGCCAGTTTCTCCTGGTCTACTGGTTTAATGATAATTCTCCTGAGTTTTGTATATTTTCGAAAATTTCCTATAATTTAGTGCTTTTCTTAAAAAAATGCCTGTTGAAATAGAATTTTCGCACAGATTTTTGCTTGCTTGGATATTTAAATAAGTATGTATTAGTAATATATAATGAAGGGAGCTTCATTTATAGAAATCAGTTAAATACTTTTTTTTGTTTTAAAATGTTCAGTTTATTTTTTTTCAGAGTTCCCTTTTTATAAATTAATTGAAATTTTTTTTATGAATTAGATGCCTATTACAATTCAAAATTATGAGTAAACGTAATAAACAACATTTCAAGCATGTTTAATGCCAATCATGACTGAATAATATTGCTGTGTTTCTCTTTTGATGACTATAAAAATCTCTAAAATTCCCTGTGTGTAAAATATTTAATACATAACGCAACAATTGTCATGAAATTTATATTTCGTAAAAATCTACTGGATTTTTTTCTTATCTATGTTGGCAGCTATGCTTCCTATTAAAATCTTTCCTCACTTGTTCGTTTTGGTCAATGTCAAGGTAATTAACACCTTTTCAAGGATAATGGGAACAAAAACAAGGAAACTCATGTTTCTACTGTGTTTCTAGGACCCCCTAGGACAGAGGTGGTGAACCTTTATACACCAACGTGCCATTTTTTTCCAAAAAATTGTTTAATGAGTTCATAGACATGCCGTCAAATAATTTTGCCTTCGTGATTATCGGGAAAATAATAATACTAAATACTATCAACTCAAAACTCTTTAATTACATTGAAAAAAATTTTTTTTTGCTATGCCTGAGTTATGCGCGTAATTCAACTTAAAGTAACATCAGTATGACTTCTGTTGTTGCAGATTCGATGACAAATTAGGTTGTAAGACAAATTAGGATATTAGGTTGTAAGATGTTAGTTTAAGCAGGACTGTTTATTTTTTTTTTGTTATTTATTTATTGTTAGCTTGTTTTTTATGGTTATTAATTGCTTTTTTAGCATTAATTGTTAATTTTTTTCATTAATAATTGTTTATTATTTTGTGTGTTTTTTGTGAATTTTAATTTAATTGTTACATATGCTTCATAGTGTAATAGCATTTGAGTAATAACAATTCATAGTGTAATAACAAATATGATCGGTGGCGTGCCCAAAATATTGTGTTGGGTGCCACTGGTTCGCCATCCCTGCCCTAGGAAATAACTTAATTGATTAGAGCAAATTTTTTGAAACGTTTGGGTCGTGCTTGAATGAGAAAAGCACAATGTTTTAAAACTATTGAATTTTCCCACACATAGTGCTCAGAGCAGACAAGGGGGTATTTATTTTGAAGACAATTTGTATGGAATATGTTGGGGCCTCAACATTCTTTTAGTTTCATGATTCATCTTCTTTTTCCTGGACTTGAGATGCATTGGCAATGATTATGATTCCTGTACAGCTAAATATATTTTATTTGAAAAAAGTTTTTAAGCTGTTTTCATCTAAAACTTTAGAAATATGTTTCATTAATTGCTGCAACATCTCGAAATAATGAAATAATTTGAGCTAAATTAAATGATTTCAAATTGGTTATGTGATGAAAAGTTGTTACGTATCTATATTCATAAAGTTGTGCATTATCTATGTTCATAAATATTTTAACAAAATATTTTAAACAAAGTGGAAAAATCTCGCCAAATCGGCCTATAACAAATTTTACATTTTTTTAGTTATTTTTCTGTTCTAAAGCCAAAATATTTCTTTATGGTAAGATAGTATAGATAGTTAAAAACTTCTTTCAACCTCTAGAATAGAAAGAATAGCAGAATTCGTTTATTATTTTAATAAAATTTCTAGTTATTGTGAACAAAATAATACTTAATCGGAGAAACCGGCAAAGCTAAAGACCTTTAAGTTTAATTGAATCTCAGAGTTCAGTTGCAGTATGGAATCTCACTCACTACAATATTGCTTAAACTCTTCAGAATGACTTTCTAGTCCACTTTCGATTAAACTTTTTCACTACTATTAACAAATAAGATTTAATTGAAGATCATCTTAGACAGTTGGCCTTGGAAGTAATCAACACTATTCCCAAAAATGTAGGATTTTTACTAATGGCAGTAAAATCACTGAACTTGCATTCAAAGGCATCTTTATAGAAACATGGAGAAAATTTACTCTGTCTATATATTGCAGATCACTATTCTGTTTTCAAAAGCGAACTTCTTGCAATTAATAAAGGGCTTAAGACATCACTCACTGGAAGGAATTTGGATAAACTATGAATATTAGTAGACTGCAGTAGCTCTCTACAAAACCTTAGTAATTGGATCCTTGTAGGAGATAGAGTCAGCCTCACTATGCTGCAGAAATAACAGATCATTTCTTAGTTTGATATATATTTTTAGTAAATTCTTTCATGTGGTGGTAATGAAATGGCCGACAAACTTGCAAGAGAGGGCTGCTACCATCTAATTCCTTCCGCTTCTATAATCTATCAAAAATTATTCTTTATGAGAAAAAAGAAGCTCAAACCAAGACTAAGTGGTTGGTGCCTTCATTGGTGTTAGGTAGAGTGCCTAGAGTAAAAGAGTGTGGACAAGGGAGAAACGATTCCTGATTGGTGGAAGAAAAACTTTACTGCCGGAGGCGAGAGTGGAAATTCTTCATTGGAATAACACTGAGTGAAAACTATCTGCCTCAAAAAATTTATGTTCTGCATTAATAAAGGCATGTAATAAGTTCATTACTTACTTTTTTTCAATAAGAATCTTCACAGTTACAGTAAATGTAAAAATTATGCCTGAAAATTTGGATAGTTATTAGTTATTTGAATTTATCCTTATTATTACTTACTTGCGAGCATATAAAGTTTTTTTTATCTCATTGTAAAGAGAACAAGGTGATGAAATAACTAATGATTTCATAAGAATAAATGTATTTACTTTTAATAAACATAATTTCTATCTAAATTACTTATAAATTTTAAGATTTGAGCATCTTTTTATCAAAACTTCAAATGTGCAGAGTTTGGTGCTATTACTTTGAAATGTTGGAGCGTTACAATGTTCGCCAAGTAGCATTTGTTTACTTTTTGTTACCAACTTGAAAAAATTCTAGTTTGTTTTAAATTTAAACTAATTATCGAAATTTTTGTTTACAATTTGTTGAAATAAGTAATACCTTTTTAGGTGAATATGCGATAATTTTTTCCTGAAAAAGTAATAAATAATAATAAAATATGTAATTTGTTTTGTTAATTATTATTTCTGAAATGAATAACATAATCATTATTAATTTTTATATTTTATTTATGGCATTTATTTAAAGCTGAAGTCTTTTCACCAGTCTTTTTTTTTTCATTGAATTTAATTTTTTAACAATGTGAGATGATAATTTTTCTTACAATGATTCTTAAAAAATCTGTAATATTATGTGCTTTCCAATCTTAAAGTTTATATTATTGATACTTTAGTATTTACTTTTAGGCAAATGGATAGAGTTAAATAATCAATTATATTCATTTAGGATTGAAATAACTTCAATATATTATTTTATATTCATTTTATATGAAATAATATATTAAAGTTATATATTTTTGTTTATAAAAAATGTATTTTCTTAGTATGAACTTTAAATGTATCGATTTATTTAATTATTTATTTATTCTTCTATTAGCAAAATGCCTGGATGTTCTGCATATGACTGCCGTAATAGTTCTGAACAAGGGTGTACCCAAGGATCCTGAACGAAGAAAACTGTGGGTATCTAAAATTAAGCACATAAATTGGGAACCTCCTGAATCTAGCTATTTGCGTGAAGTAAGTTTTTATATCGTTTCTTTAAATTGAAAGATTCTACTTAACTTTTAGAAGAAAGTAAAAATTGAATTTTTAGATAATTAATCAGTATCATTTATTATCTGTAAATGTTAAGTGTTTTAAATAATAAATCTGAACTATTCTTATAATAAACATTATTTCTCTTAACTACCAATATGCAAAATATACAGGTTGTTTATAATTTTGCAAAAACACCCAAAACTGAAAAATAATCATGTTGATTTATGAATTTATTTTAAATTCAATTTATTTATTTTTATTTATTTTTTAATCTAAGTTTTATAAAATTGTTTGTCATTAAGACATAAATTTGTTTTGCTTACTTTTGAGAATGGTGGATGTGTTATTTATTTTGAAGGTTAGTTTTTTCATTAGTTTGTTTATTTTGCTTTGAAAGTTTGTTATATTGTGTATGAATATGAATGTAAAATATCGTGGTTTTTGTAGTTCAGGTTTAATATCCTGAGTTCACAAACACATAGGTATTTATGAATTCAAAGAATATTCATATTTCAATTTCTCTATTTAGTTTTACTAATTTGTATATATTTGAAATAAAAACAAATTTTCCATACATTGACAATAGTTATTTTGGTATTAAATAAAAACAAATATTTTCAACTGATTTAATAATTAATGAGACCAGTATACAGTCAATTCGCTATAACTCGAAGTACGATAACTTGAATATTACTATAACTCAATTTTTTTATGAGGTCCCGACCCTTTTATCTTCAATTTCATGTTAATTATTCTCGATTACTCGAATTTTACTCCCTTTAACTCGATTTTTTTTGGATCTTTTGAAGCAAGAAAAAAACCCAGGAGCTGATATCTTGTCCCTTCCTTTGCAACACACACACAATGTCTTTCGCACTCTTCATGGAGAAGCTAAAGCTGTCCCTCTTGAAGTATGTGAACAGTGGTTAAATGAAACATTACCAAATTTACTTCAAGGATGCAGTTAAAATGATGTTTTCAATATTGATGAAATGGGTTTATTTTTTAAATGTCTTCCAAATAAGACTATGATGTTTAAGGATGAAAACTGCTCAGGGGGTAAAATGAGCAAGGCACGTTTAACTGTCCTAGTTGGAGGAAATGCGTCTGGGACAGAGAAATTGTCCTTACTTGCTATCGGAAAATACCGAAATCCCCGATGTTTCAAGAATGTAAAAACGTATCCTTTGGATTACAAGTCTAACAAAAAGTTTTGGATGACATCAGTATTATTTGAAGACTATGTAAGAAAATTGGATCGGAAATTCTTCGCTAAAAGAAGAAAAGTGATACTCTTTATGCGCACAGCGCATAGTGATCTACCTAATTTGACAGCAGTAAACTTGCTGTTTCTCCCGCCAAACACAACAGCAAAGTTGCAGCCGATGGACCAGGGTATCATGAAGTGCTTCAAACAGTCTTATCGTAAATGGCTTGTCAGAAAAATGATCTTAAATATTGTAAGCATTTAGAAGATTTGTAATTAATAAGCATTAATTAAATAATCCGACAATATTTTGAAAGTCCAAAACCGAAACTAACGGTAAGTCGAACTTCCGATATGTCGAAGTTTTTCGTCACTACTATCAGATTCGAGTTATCGCGAATTCACTGTATTTTGTTTCTCTTATTTGAGTGTTTCAATCACATTATAAATTCACTTTACTCTCCATAATTTCCATTACTTTCAGTCTCTACATTTTGCAAAGTAGCTTAACTTATTTATTTATATGTTGGCTTAAAATATAAAAAGAAAAAAAAAATCTTAATTTTATTTCATGGTTCATATGCACGGAGTTCATGAATTTCTATATGGTTTTTTGAAGAAAATAATAAAAGAATTTTGAAAAATACTTTAGGAAATTTTGTATTTAATTTTTATATTTTAAATGTACGTTTTGAAATTTTATTGAAAATAAACTTGAAATATATTTAAAACTATCTAACTATATAAAAGTTCTTTTATATTTTTTTTTATATTTTTCAAATGCTAATGCATTTTTAAAAGATAGACTAGAAAAATAATCTGAGAAATGAAACAAATAAAATAAATTTTTTTAAAAACTTTTGAAAAGCTGAAAAAGGATGATTTTTCTATTATATAAGTGGACAAAGTGAAGTGAATCAAATGTTTTTATATTTGTTAATTTTTTAAAATTTTTTTTTTTTACTTTTCTATCTGTCAACTTATCTTTAAATTTAAAATAATCATTATCTATTAAAAGTTTTTCTTCATTCATCTATGCTGGAAACTGAAACTACTCCTTGTGTTAGCTTTTTAATATTTTTTACTTGTTTTCACATAATTTATATTTTTACATCATTTTTATAAAATAAAATAATGCAATAAGATTTGAGTAGCTTAATTTAATAAGATAAATATAACATACATTTACATTAATATTGAAAATTTTTAGTTAGGATTCATATTCTTATACACATCAAAATCATCCAAATATTGCTATAATATTTGGATGATTTTGATGTGCATAAGAATATGAATCCTAACTAAAAATTTTCAATATTAATGTAAATCTATGTTATATTTATCTTATTATATTAAGCTACTCAAATCTGATTGCATTATTTTATTTTTTGGGTTCTTGTAGATTTTCCAGAATTCTGAATTTTTTCTTCTCTTTTTCTGATTTTTTTTTCTTTTTCTTTATCTAGCTTGCAGTTTAAAGTACTCAAATTATTCCCTAATTTAATTTAGCTATATAAACCATTTTGCTTTATTATCTCCCTAATTTTTATAGTTTTTGAATATTTTCTGTTGTGTTGTATAATATATGGTAAATATGTAAAGATCTGAAATATTTATATTTATACCAGAACTATATTTTAGATGAATTATGATTATACACTATAAAATTAAAGAGAATTATAATAAGACTTTGAAGTTAATAGGTAAATGCCAATTTACCAATAACACTCCTACCACAAGTGTTCTTTTTCATTTTAGGTGTAAAATGCTAAAAAAGTATTTTTTGTATTTTAGATTCATTTTGATGATAACCGGTGGAAACAAAAAATGGCGAAAGAAAGCTAAAAAGGAATGCTGTTTCGACACTTTTCAGTTATTTTCCTCTGCATGTGAAAAGGAAGCTTCCTATTGTGAGACCTCTTCCTCAAATTTTTACAGAAATTGTTGTTTCATCGAATGACACTGTAAATGAACTGAAAACCGAGCTGCATAAGTCCAGGGTTGATTGTGCTGCGGAAAAAATCCTGATTCCCGGATTTTTCGCTAATAGTGATCAGGAGATCAAAGGTCCAGACGTTTCAAAAAATCATTGATCACAGAAGTTTCCGGAAATCAAATTTTCAAAGGTGGAACTTAAAAACACAGTTTATTTTATTTGTTTGTAAGGGAGAGCCAGATACTTTATAAGCTTATACAGTGAAACCTCGATTTTACGTCCCCCGAATTTACGTTTTTCCCGCATTTTACGCTTTTTTCATGAGGACCCAGTTTTTCCGTATGCCTCCAATGTTAATTTTACCCGGATTGTAAGACATTTTACGTTTTTTGTAGAAAGAAAAAAAATAAATGTTTTAATAAGCAATATTTTTTCTATGTTTGCTTTTTTAAAGCTCATCCACGTTGTTGAAAGTGAATCTATGAAAGCAGAAACGTATTCCACAGACTACTGTTTTCTAGAACTTTAGTCCTCTCTCCCCCTTCCTTTATTGAACACCTGCTGCCTGTCTCGGACAAGGCAGCGGGCGAAGAAACAAAGTACAGAAACAACACATTTCATTGGTGCAGGAATGAGACAGATAGGAGAAGAGAAACTCCAGTTACCAATAAGATGTAGTGACTTATTTTCTTCCTTGGAAAGCAAAGGGGATCTTTATGTTTCTACAACTTTTCAGACTCTGTTGTTGTTTAGCACAAGGTGGTCGCATTTCAAACCCTTTCGTACGAAAATGGTGAGCAAAAAATGCAAAAACTTTTCTGTTGCTGAGAAAGCCGAAATTGTTAAGCAGTTTAATGAATTTCATGGAACAAAAGTAGCATTCGCTCTATTGCAAGGAATTCCCGTAACAACCCTGCAATCCATACTACAGAAAAAAGAATGCATTGATAAAAACTTTGAAAAAGTCGGTGAAAAAAATGCCAAGAAACGGAGAACAATGAAAAAAAACCCCGTACGACGAGATGGAAGGGATTTTAGTAAAATGGTTTAAAGAGGCTCGTGACGCTAATGTACCTGTAAATGGCACCATATTAAGAGAAAAAGCTCTAGAAATCGCCAATAGACTTGGTTTAAAAGACTTTACAGCTTCCAATGGCTGGATTGACTGGATGAAAAAAAGACATAATCTTGTGTATAGATCGCTCTCCGGAGAATCATCAAGCGTGGATGAAGCTACAATAGAAGAATGGAAGAAAAATTTACCAAATTTGACCAAAGGATACAAGCCAAAGGAAGGATTCAATGCAGACGAGACCGGACTTTTCTTTAACCTTCTGCCGGATAAAAGTTACGTTTCTAAGGGAGATTCCTGCCACGGAGGGAAGATGTCAAAGTTGCGTCTTACGGTTTTACTATGCTGTAATTCTGATGGAAGTAAGAAGGTGACTCCACTCGTTGTTGGAAAATCACGCAAACCACGATGCTTTAAAAACGTGAGAAGTTTCCCAACAAATTATGAAGCAAACAAAAAAACGTGGATAACAAAAGCCCTTTTCGAAGACTTTTTGCAGAAACTGAATAAAAAGATGAAATTTCAGAACCGCAAAATAATTTTGTTCATCGATCAATGCAGTGCACATCCGGATTTGCAGCTATCTAATGTGCGTGTTGAGTTTTTTCCTGCAAACTGTACAAGCAAATTACAGCCTTGTGATCTCGGCATTATTCGATCATTTAAGGTTTTTTACAGAAAGCAACTTGTCCGGAAAGCTGTAGCTGAAATAGAGAACGGAAACCTAAATGACGCCTACAAACCAAAGTTAAGTGTTCTGGAGGCTATGCATTTTATTTCTGCTGCTTGGAGAAGCGTTACACAAAAGTGCATTTCCCACTGTTTTGAAGAAAGCGGAATCGTAGCTTCTAATGAACCGTTAACAGATCAGGGCTGATTGTGCTCCGGAAAAAATCCGGATTTACGGAATTTTTGCTAACAGTGATCCGGAAGTTTCCGGAGATCGAAGGTTCAGACGTTTCAAAAAATCCTTGATCACAAAAGCTTCCGGAAATCAAATTTTCAAAGGTGGAACTTTAACACAGTTAATTTTATTTGTTTGTAAGGGAGAGCCAGAGAGATACTTAATAAGCTTATATTCTTGATTAATATTCATTTTTTATCAGTAAATAGTTGTTATAATCATAAACTCAAGAAAGAAAGACATATTTGTAAATATTAATTACTTCTCCAGGTCATCATAGGTTAGTGTAAATGGTATAGGTATGCGTAAAATTTTAAATATATTTTAATCAAACTAAGTAATACTGAGAAAAGGGGAAAAAAACTTGTTTAAATTATTTTTTAATTTTTCAAATGAAACGGTTTATTTATTTTTTTTTTTTGAAATTTTTCCGGAATTTTGACTTGGGCTCACAATCACCCCAGACAGATGCAGGATTAGATAGACTAGACTCGGAGAATGACAATGAAACAGTTAGCTATGACTTCGACGAGTACATCCGAGAAAACTTAGCAACATGCGAAGCTGAGAGAACCACTGCTCCATCCGTGGACGATGTTATGGACTTTTCATCCGCCGATGAAGATGAACAAGAAGAAACAGAAGCACAGCCCGTTCCTTCTTTCAACACAGCATTGAGAAGTTTGCTAATAGTGAAAGACTATTTTCTATCATACAAAGACCAGGAAAAAAATTTGCAAAAGATTTCAGTCCTGGAAGATGAGGCATTTACTTTGAACTCAATGTCTAAAAAACAATCTACTATTACGCACTATTTTGCACCTAAATTACATGATTCTTAACAAAAATTGTAAAAGTGATCTTGAACTGGTATGTTTTTTTCTTTAAACACTAATATTCTTTTCGTAAAATATAGATTTTAATAGTACCTTTTGAAACAGTCATCTTTACTACTTTTAGTTTGTTTTATTTTCCCATTATTATTATATGATTTTTTGCTATCTAAGTATTTCCCGTATTTTACGTTTTCCCGGATTTTACGTTTTTTTTACCCAGTCCCCTGAGAAACGTAAAATCGGGGTTTCACTGTATTCATGATTAATATTCATTTTTTATCAGTAAATAGTTATTATAATCATAAACTCAAGAAAGAAAGACATACTTGTAAATTTTAATTACTTCTCCAGGTTATCATAGGTATGTGTAAAATTTTAAATATATTTTAGGTAAACTAAGAAATATTGAGAAAAAGGAAGAAAAAAATTTCTAATTTTTCAATTTAAACTTTTTTTTTACACAAGAAATTTTCCGGAATTTTGACTTGGGCTCACAATCACCCCTGTAAGTCTCAATACAGGAAAATAAAAAATTGAAGGTTGTAAATTTAGTCTTAAAAGCTAGACTAAAAAAAAATCCTTAGAGCTATTTAAACTACCTAAAAAGAAAACTAAAGCAAAACTTCCAGCCCCTGGAAAAAGTTTTTAATGCAGACCAAATAGAAGCTCTCTGTCAATCAAAAGTATCAAAATGGTCTAATGCAACCATTCAAACTGCATTGGGGCTAAAATTTTCTTGTGGAGCTAATGGCTATAATGCTTTGTTGGCGAATAATCTTCCCTATCCGTCAAAGCGTACGCTCCAAAGGAGGATTGAAAACATAAAATTTCCTTCTCGAATTTTGAAAGAAGTATTGCAGCTCTTGGAAGTAAAAGTGAAAAACTTTAAGTATAGCCAGGAAAAGCTGAGTAATTTAGCTATTGATGAGATGGCTATAACTCCTAGCATTGAGTATGACCCTTCTTCGGGAACATAGTTTGGGGATGTGACATACCCCTCTCAAAAAGGAAAAGCCAAAAATGCTTTGGTTTTTATGCTAGGAGGTATAAGCACACGCTGGAAGCAAGTAATTGCTTATTATTTTAGCAATGGCAAAGGGCTTGGTATTGAATTTAAAAACATTATCATAGAAATCATACAAAAATATCATAAGTAGGGTATCCGCGCACCTGGAAAGTCATGAATTTCGGTATTGAACAAAATTTTCATGAATTTTAACTATTTTTTAAAAAAATCATGAAAAGTCATGGATTTAGGTCTCTGAAAAATTTTATTTTAAAAATAGAATCCCTCCCCAATTTCATGGTGTTCGGAATATCTGAATTTGTTACAAAATCCACGCTCTGAGTCATATTTTATTAAAATATAAAAAGTTTTTATCATTTTCTTTAAAAATTATGCTGTTCTTTCGAAAAATGAAAGAAAAAACATCATTTTTTAGAGCGAAGTATCTTTTAAACTTATGTGATTTTGGAATGATTATTATTCATCTTTTTTTTATTTTATCAATTTAAAATTCTAGCTGAAGCAAGCCAGTTATTGGCAAATTTTTTTTAATTCCGAAATGCGAACAGAAAAATTAGGAGTATTTCTTTCCTTTCTACTGAACAAGAAAAGTATCTTCAGAATATAATTCTGCAGAAAAAAGAAAAAAAAAATTATTGCTTCAACTATTTTACTCTATTTTTTAAATTTACAATCAATAAATATGAAGATGCAGAGTATAACAGTTTTGGTTATATCTATCATTTTAATTAATGTTATTATAATGCTTTTTAAATTTATTATTCTGTTTTTGTCGAGAAAATAGTAACTTCGTTAAGTCATGAAAAGTTCTTGGAATTAGACATGGAAAGTCATGAATTTGAAAATCTAAAATGTAGCAGATACCCTGCATAACATAGGTATCTCTGTTGTTAACGTTACAACGGACATGGGGTCCTCAAATAGAGCCACCTGGAAAGACTTTGGCATAAAGTGTAGCCGAAACGGTGTGGATAAGTCATCCATACCCCATCCTTGTGATTCAACAAAGATGTTGACTTTTATGGCTGATGTTCCTCACCTTGTAAAAAACATCAACTCGTGCCTTCTAGCAAATAAGTATTTCCCTTTACCTCAATATTTTTTAGGACAAGCATGATTTGTCCTCTTCTAAGGTACAATCAAAGCATTTGGGTAAAGTTCTTTACCATCAAGAAAATGCTGAGTTGAAATTAGCACCAAAATTAACTTTAGGGCACTTAGAAAACAATCATTTTCAGAAAATGAAAATTTTAAATGCAACAGCTGTTATTTCACACGAAGTAAGCTGTGCATTGAAATTTATAGCTGAAGAAGAAAAAGACGAAACTTTAAAAACTACTGCATGGTTTTTGCAGCACATACATGGATGGTTTATTTTAATGACATCCAGACATCCCATTATTTCCATTAGTAACTTTAATATACAATCATATTTTGAAACGATAACTTTTTTAGCCGAGACCATAAATTTATTCAAAAACCTAAAAATTGTAAACCATCAAAATAAAATAATTTGGAAACCTGTATAGACTGATGTTATTATATCAACTATGTTGATGCTGCAATTACAATCAGTTCTTCTTGGTGAAATTAATGTTAAATATATTTTAACTTCTCGATTCACACCAGATTATGTAGAAAATTTCTTTAGCCTCATAAGATCAAAACAAGTTATATCAACTGCTTTGCAGTTCAAAAATAACCTTAAGCGAATTTGCATTTCCCAGTATTTCAAAAATTGTTCTGGCAGCTACGAGAATGATGATCGAGAGTTGGTTCCAGGAGTTTTGGAATTGTTTTCCACATCCATAGTAAATAAAGATAATAGAAAAAAAATCTACTGACAAAAAAAAAAAAAAAAAAAAAAAAAAAAAACGGATTGTCTTTCTAAACGATTGAGACAAAAATACTTCCAAGTTAAGTAATTTAGAAATGAATTGTCTTTATAATATTGCAGACTATATAATTTCCAGAATAAAAAAGTTGAACACCAACTGTGTGGTATGTTTAAATCACATTGTTAGTAATGAGAATGTTTCCGTCACATTTTCTCACTTATTATATCTAAAACAATGTAAATCAAATGCTTTAACTTTCGTCAAAGAAAATAGCTTTTTAAACTTATTTTATCGAATGGAATGGTTTTAAATGTGCCCACCTGCCATAATATAAAAATACAGATAATTCAACGTTTTATCAGCTTCAGATTAAAAATATTTGGAATGAAGAAAAATAGGGATTTGAAAAGCAAAGTTAGAATGAGCAGTTAAAGTTGTGCTATGCGTGATATAGTTAGTAACTTATAAAAATTGCTAAAAACATTTATTATTAACTTTTTTTTACCAAATACTTTTTTTATGAGAATTTTATGTGCTACTGATTTTTCTGCAATCCTCTATTCAAAATAAATTTGAATTAATTAAATTAATAAAATTATTTAAATTCAAATAAATTTGAGTTGAGTATTATCCTGTGGTTTATACTTTAGGTTGGTTGAAATTAATATATATGTCTTCTTTTTTAAATGTGACTTCTCTTTGGTACTGTTAATTAAATTACTTGTGAAATATAAGTGTTTTGAATCTGCTTCTCTTGTGGTAATTAAGGTTAACTGACTTAAAAATTTTTTACTAGTAACAAAATTATTTTTTTTTGAAATGTAGAATTTTTTTAAATTTGAAATTATGTTTTTAATAATAAGCTTTCCCAATGAGTTTTGGAGAATTAATTAGTATTTCAAAGGGAAAATGTTAGCTAGAGAATTAGGTTTTATTTAAATTTTAAAAACCATTTTTTACTATTATTAATTATTAAATTTGTCATTTTTCTTTGCCCTCCATTGTGCGAGACTGAAATATATATAATATATATTTCTAAATCTTAAAATAAAGGTAGAAGTAAATACTTATTTGAATAATTTTCATTTTACTTTTCACTTAAAAATACATTGAAGTAAAAGGTCAAGCTATTGATTGTACTGAATTAATTATTTTGTAAAAAGTGCAAATACTTTGTACTATTTCTTTAATATGTTATTAATGTGTAATAAACTTTAATTTTATTTATATAATTTCACTTCATAAATATCAATATTGTTTCTTGCTATTTCAATAAATGTATAAATGCAGGTAGTTGTAATACCAATTTAAGTAAATACTTATTTCTATAGTTTTCTTTTCACTTGAAAATACATTGATGTAAAAGGCCAAATTATTAATTAAATAATGTAAATTCCTTGTGCTGTTTGTTTAAAATGTTAAACTTTGATTTTAATGATATAATCTCGCTTCATAAGTATCAATCTTGCAGCTCGTTATTTCAAAGAATGTGTAATTACGAGCAATTAGGCTTGCACACTATGTAATAAAGTTAACAAGAATAAAAATTTGTGTTGATTTTTTTTTCACTTATAAATTTGGAGCTTCATCATAGAATAATCGAAGTTAATGTTTTATAAGATAAAGTAAGTTATCATTTATTAAAATATATGTCTTTTTTGTCCCGAAAAACCCAGATGCAAATATCTCTAAATAATTTTTGTATAAAAATAAATCAAAAAATGTTAAATTTAAAGAAACATTTTATAAGAAAAGATTATGGTATCAAATTGCATTACAGTGCAATTATTTTGCAATAATAAAATGCAAAAAAAGTCAGTAAACTTCAATGTAAAACTATTTGTCAGTATTTATAGAGCCATTGTTAAAATTTAGGGTCTAATTTTTTTCCTTCTATTAATAAGAATTAGAATTTTTCTAAAATTTATTTTATCTTGTATCATTTATATAGAAAAGTAGAAAAAGGGCTGTATAATGTAAGTTTATGATACCTTCAAATTAATTTTTCGCAGTTTGTTTTTATCAAAATTTAAAATGTTGTAAGTCCTTCAGAATAACAACAAATGAGCAAGTGGCGCCAATTTCGGTGTATCATCTGGCAAACCCCTTTAGAAAAAAATATGACGCCAGCGCATGCGCTCTTGGGTTTTGTCATCACTCTTTTTCAATACAGGCACTCTAGTGTTAGGGTAAAAACCGGTCTGAACTCGAAGCCTTGCTTGTAACAGAAGCTCTCAACCCTGCACTCTCACATTTATTAAGATGGTGTGAAGATCTTCGCTATCTTTATAAAACGCCTTGATCATGAGGCTTCTGCCGAATTCCTTCTGGAATGTTTAGGTTTCATAAATCATATAAATTGTCTTCTTGACATTAGCATTCTTCGAACCAATTGTCTTTTGGGCATGGTCCGACTTCTTCAGAGTTTGATTAGAAATAACAACAAACAAAGCTTTCTAACCTTACCTCATGTGTAAGACACTTGAAACTATGACTTATTTTTATTTTCTATGGCAAAAGAGTTTCGAAAAATCCTGTCAAATCGGCTCCAAGAACCTATCAGCATTGTTCTAGTGCGGCTTTAACGACTAAGGTATTTCAATACGGCTACCCAGGCCAATGCAATGGACACATACCCAATGGCGTATTATTATATTAAAAAAAGAGAAGCAAAATCGATCAACAATGTGGGGATAGTAGCTATTGTCAATGTAAACCTTCATCTATGAAAATGTACCCAAACATAAAATCTAGTTAACATGTCTTATATGCTAGTGAATTGGAATTATATTTTTGCAGTGGTAGATACACCACAGTACTTCCCCACCAGAATTTTATCTGCGATAGAATTCGACGAATGGAACACCACTAGTTGATTCATTGCTGTTTTTTGAATAGCTGTATTAAGATCACCGTACTTTTGAGTGCTGATCGTGAGAGCTGTATTAAGTTCAAGGTTGTGGTCACTCCTGTGTCGCCATTAGTAGTCGAGTGTATACAGGCCGACGTTATGTGTGATTGAGACTGAGTAGCAACAACGCGAGGAAGCGGATAACGTCACAAGTAGCAAATCAACTGCTCAATCCATCCAAGTAAGCGTGTTCAAATCGAAGTGAGAGTTTCTGTAAAGGTAGGCGTGTTCATATGTCGTCCGAAGGTCACCAATGTGAGGTTAGTAGTTATCGACAATGTAAACCTTCATCTATGAAAAGGTACTCCAACATAGAATCGAGTTAACAAGTCATATACTAATGAATTGGAATTGTATTTTTGTAGTGGCAGATACATTACAAACATCAACACGATTTTTTTTTTTTACTTAAGAATTTCACTCTTAGAAAATATAGAAAATCAAGCATTTAAAGTCCATTTTGAATTTTTATAATTTATTTTGATCGGATTGTTACAGCTTCTGAATTCAACTATTAAGTGAAAAACGTGTACTACAAGGATTTTCTTTGTTGATTGTAAACCAAAACTTGCAAAATTTTTAGATAATTTTGGTAAAATTTAAAAGCTTACCGCGAGATAACTGGAATGAAATTGTGTTTCACGCGAAATTTCGAATTATATATACGTAGTGACGGAAAAAATAATTTTATATCAAATTTACATAAGCCAAGTATCGAACATTAAAACACAAATTTTCCTACCACTAAAAAAACATTTCCCAATAATCAGAGCAAGATGGCATCTCTGTATATGTAGTGTAGATCGAGAGGGACATTTGCTCTCTTCTTTATAATTTTTTTAAATTGGAATTAATAATATTTTTTAGTTTTTATTATTGCTGTTTTATGACAAAACATTTAGCATGCACAATGATTTTTTGGAAATATAAAGAGTGAATATTGTGTAACTAAATACTCGTTAATGCATTATTATTAATATTATAATAAAAACAACGAACGTTAAAATTTCAAATGTTTTTGGGAACATAATTTTTTAAGATTCCTGAAAAATAATTGCGATAACTGAATAATATTGTGTATATTACGTAACATTCATTACGTTCAGCAAATAGTGCCAACTTCCGAGAAATGTTTTTCTTTCTATTCATCAATAAATTTCGAGTTTAACCACTTGTTAAAGTTCGATATTTTTATTTCTTTTGAATGGTTAGATTAAGGAACACATCGTCAGTTGTCAAATTGTTTTTTTTTCCTTCTTCTTTAAGTCACAGAAGTATTATTCACTCACAATTTTTATTATATTTTAATGTTTTAAGTATAAGTTTTAATAATCATTCTACTTATAAATTGGAAATTTTTTTTTTATAAAGACATGTTTGCTTTGTATTTTTTAAATTGCATTTATTTAATATTTATTAAACTTTTTCAAGTTATGGAACACGCTTCCATAGCATCTCGGGCACAAAATTTTGTAATTTTCCGCCTATATCTTTTGTTTCAGATAGCCGTCTTCTTCCTTCTTTTTAAAAAGAAATTAGATTAAATAATTATTATTTTTTAAATTTTAGAAGTCTTTTACAATATATATCACTACACATCATATTCTAAAAAAATTGTTACACTGATTTTAAAAAGGCTCATGAAGTGTCCTTTACACTGTATATATTATATTTATTTCTTATATTCAAAGTAAAATGGTAACAAAATAAGGTAACCAATAATATTAAGGCTATAATATGAAGTTAATAACCAACCATTACAACAGCTTAATTTCTGAAAAAAAGGTATCATTAAAGTGACAGTAGCAGTAATTTTTTTCACTAAATAATTATCTTTATTTTAAGAAAATAAAAAAATAAAAACAATCAGCATCTTTTGTATAGAAAAATCGAAGCTCGTTTTGTTATGGAGCTTACGCATTCTTATAATGTATTTTCATAAAGATACTGTCATAAAGCCCTCTTTTCCCTCAAATATTCCAATGATTTATAGTTATTTTTTTCTTTAAAAACAACTTTTAAAAGTAATTAAATTTAATTTGTTTTAAAAAGTTTTTTTTAAAAAAAAGTTTATTAAAAAAAATATTATGCAGGTTGGTCTAAATTCATATACTAGTTCGAATATGGTGTTGGATTCTTGAGAAATCGAATTTTAAAAAAGACGTATATTCAAAATTTGATTTCTCAGGAACTATTCGATCAATTTCGCACAAATTTTGTATTTTTCCATGTTAAATTACCCTTTTTTTAAAACAATGTGATTTAAAAAAATGTATACCTTCCAATTCCATTAAGATCGTAAATATTTACTAAAAGTTATTTTTAGACAATTTGCGCATTATAAATGACTTTAATAATTATGTGCAAAATTTTTTCTAAATCGTTTGAAAAGCTCACGAGTTATTTCTCAGATTAAGGCTCCCCCCTATATTCTTAAGTTCAGAAATCCGAATCCGTCAAAAAAAACTACGTTATGATTAATTCGTACCAATTACGACCAATTTCTTTACGTCACTTTTTTTTCTCTGCGTGCAGAAGTACCCCACCTTTTTTGGTTTTTCTCATCTTTTTCAATCCGAGCCTAAGCCCTGAAGGATTCATGTTCTCCTTTAAGACCTTTTCTATGTCCTCTGTAGCATTTCCGCCTTTGGGTCTCACTTCAACTACGTGTTCTGTTGTTACCTTATGTACTCCAGCGTGTATTAATTTAGCCACCTCGGCGTAAGTTTACGACTGCCTCTTTTCATTTTTGATCACTACGTCGAGAGCTCTTTCCGCCTCTTGTTAAAGACCCTTTGTGTACGCTAACACCCTGTTCTGTCGAGTGACAATGTCGTTTAATTCAAAGGTGATTGTTATCAGCTGTGACACTCTTATCATATTCATGATTTTGCCTTGATTTTAGAAAATTAATCCGAAAAAAATTATAAATTAATCTCTCTCAAGAAAAGTCCGGATCTTGCCTAATCTTGCTGCGTCTCTTCGAAAGAATCGTGAAAATCTTCAGGAGGTCTATCCTCCTTCATGTCGCTCACCGATGCAATTAAAATACTAAGTGGCTTATAAATGAACAACACTCAATCAATCAAGAAAGAATCCACAGCAAGTTCTTTGTTTATGTGGCTTCGTCAATCTACCCTTCTGCGTTAGTCATCCGGAGACGTTACACCCTCGTACCACGATGAGGTGTAGAGTGGGAGATCGCTTTCTATAAATATATGTTATTGGTAGGGGAGAGTGGGGTCAATTGTAACAGAGTACAATTGTGACAGACCTAAAATTTCAAGTGTCGGGTTCTAGATTTGTTTTCTAGGTGGCGCACAAGGTGTATTTAATAAATCTACATGTACACCCCTGCTGGCAACCATTTTTATGTACTTTTGAAAGAGTTACACCACAAAAGATATTTTCACGCTACGTAAGTACTTATTTTGGTATTAGAATATTATATTGTAACAAAGTAATTTTGTTTAAACAAATAAAAATTATTAACCGAATATGTAAGTGGACACCTTAATTAACATTTCAAAAATAAAAAAAATAAGTTTTGTTAAATAACTAGCATTGTTTTTAACAAATGAAGCTGAAATGGCGTCTTGGGGACGATTGTAACAATAAGTAAAGGGACGAATGTAACAGCTGAAAATAAATAATCTTATGTTTACAAACCATTACTTAACTCCTTAAAAACCACCAATAGTTTTCTATATCATTTATATAATGATGCATGTGCATTATTTTATTTGTCACCTTTCACAGCATAAATTAAAATTTTTAGCCCCTTAAAGTTAAAAGTTTAACCCTTTAGGTCTCTGCTCATTATTATTTTTACTCCTAAAATATCACAACTATTTTGATCAATTAAAAAATATATCACAACTATGATAATATGTATAATTGACTATGTTTTAGTTGAATTTATGAACTGTTACAATTGACCCCGTAAGTGGGGACAATTGTAACAAATGCACGACTGTCAAAAATTGTTAATAACTAATATAATAACATTTAAAATAAGGTATTTATTATTTTTTCTAGTAGAGGTTAGTCTACTTTACTCGTCTGTCAATTAATACTAATAATATTTTGGATTTTTTGTTAGTTAAAAATAGTTAAGTAAAAACTGTTACAATTAACCCCACTCTCCCCTAGACCTATTAAGTTCGATGCGGGGAATATACTCTGAGCCTTGTTTCACCGTGAGTATTCGCTTGCCGAAAAACTTAAAATTCTACTTTCGAACTCTAAGGAACTTAAGAGGGCTTTAACAACTAAATCAAACCAAAACTATCAAAAATTGCTATGTACTTATTATTATTAGCGAAGAACTAAATATAAGTTTTGATCTCAGTAACTATGTTTTAGTTACATAGCATTTATGATTAAAAAAGGTATTTACAGCTTGTTGAATTTAAAACCGTTTCTTAATATTCCAATTTCTCAAAATATCACTTTTATTGAAAAATAAATTTACCGGAGCATGCAGTAACATGCTACGTATTTAATCACCCAGTTTATGATCAATTATTTGGAAATATTTTAAATGAAAGATATTCTTTTTAAAGTTAACTTAATTTATTGAACTTCGTAAACTTTAAAGCAATATAATTTTTCGCTCGAACAGTTTAATTCTCTGCCCAGACCTTGAATTTTATGTGTAGGGAAGAATTTCCAGAATTAAAGCCCTTAAGGGTGTCTATTTATAGTTCATTCTATGCAAATGAGTTGTGTAGTTCAAAGAGATCCAATCACCTTCCTTTTGATTAAGTATTCGAGAAGGATAAATACAGAGATTATTTCCATTTTAAAATTCTTAGCAAAGCCTTAGGAGTTAATTAAGTTTTACATATCATAGCACAAATTACGGGGTGCAATATGATTAAGATTTTATTCTGCTTTTCGGTAATTTGTTTGACATTTTTAGAGTCCGTAAAATTGGTGAATAATTCAATTTACACGTTAGACGGCATTTTAATTGCATGGTATACCCCACTATCTTTGGGAAATAATTATTTATTTTAAACGTTTGAATACAAAATCTCTTTTAATATTTGGATTTTTTTTTCTCAGAGCACAAAGCTTGCTAATTGATTGGGTGTATATATATATATATATATATATATATATATATATATATGTAACTAAACTAGACTCAGTGGAGCGACAGCCCATAGAGGGCCAAGGCCTACTGCACCCATCTCAGTTTTCTTGACCCTGATGTGCAGGAGCAGATGTTCCGGTCTGGTGGTCAGCTGAACGCGGAACCCCCAGTGTTTAGTTCCCAAGCATGCTTGGTACTCATTTATCGACCCCATGAAGAGATGAAAGGCTGAGTCAACCTTGACCGCCCCGAGGATCGAACCCAGGCCACTCAGCCACCGGCCATATATATATATATATATATATATATATATATATATATATATATATATATATATATATATATATATATATATATATATATATATATATATATATATATATATATACGTATATATGTCACGGGCAATGTAAATAATTGGGCATTGTTTATAATGCCCGGGCAATTTAAAAGGATATGACAAAATGATAAATTATGTTGCAATTATTACATTGCCCGGTCATTATGTATAATGCTAAAAGTCAAGTGGGCAATTTGTGTCTTGGGATATTCATCCACTTTTAGATTCACCTGGATAATTTTTTTAAAAATTTTTTCCCGCACTTGCGCTGTATAAAGCAACTACTTCAATTACTCTTATCTGGCGCAGTTTTTATTATTATTTTTTTAATTTTAAAGCAATAATTTCGGTATCAGTTTAAAATTGATTCAAACGCTCTGTTTATTATTTTTTTTTAATATTTAAGCTATAGTAAAAGTGGCACTAGACCTAGTATATATTTCGGACATTTACCAAAGGTCTAGTCCTACTAGGTCTGGTTAAGTGCCATTGCCCGGTATATCCTACACTGATGTGTTTTTAAGGTCAAGTGCCTCTGCCCGGTATACATTTGACCGGTATACCCTACACTGATGTTTTTTCAAGGTTCAGTGCCACTGCCCGGTATACATTTGCCCGGTATACCCTACACTGATATTTTTTTAAAGTCAAGTGCCATTGCCCGGTATATATTTGCCCGATACTCCAAACACTGATGTTTGTTCTAATCTATCGTCAGTAAGTATTAAAATATCGAATAAATGTAATTATATCCACGAATAAATAAGTATCAAATTGGATGTAATAAATATTTCGGACATTCACCAAAGCGACTAATTTGATTGTCAACATTCACCGGTGAACATTGGCCAGCCAGAATCACGCCACACGCACGTGGTTGTCCCATTGCTGTCAATTAATCTAAGTGCCCAAAGAAATAATAGCGGTATTTATAATGACCGAGCAATGTGAGAAATTATCGTAAAGTAATTCAAATTTATCAAATTGCCCAATTTTAATGGTCATTATTCATAATAACTAAGCATTATGAATACTGACCTAAATAATTACATTGCCCGTAACTTTTTTATTGATAATTTGTCAAAAATATTTTCACTTGAAAAAAATAAATAACATACATAATAGGAAAACAAAAAGTGGAAGAGAGAAAAACAAAGTATAAATGTACGGTTCTCTGAGTTTTGAGCAGTAATTAGATAAATTATTAAATTAGTTTACCAAATATTATTAAAAATTCTATACCAAAATCAATTACAATATTTGTCAACAGGTGTTGCTGCTTTTCTGTGAAAAGCTATTCTCTGTTGCATGCCAGTCCATTCGAAGTTAAATATTTACACGGACACCTATTAATTTTTAACGCCACACTTCTCTACGTAATTGCTGCAAATGGTAGTTGTTTTGCAAACATTGTTTTACAGTCTTTTTTTCTCTTTTTTTTCCTTTTTTTTTTCTTTTTACAATTTGCAGCTCAATCTGTTGAGGAAAATTTTAAAAGTTAGTGATGAATAAAGACACATTTTTCCATGGCAGGAAATCATACATTACGATTTCTACCCTTTTTTCTCTACTTGATATTTCAAACAATGGGCTTTTTTTTAAATACCAAATACTTTTCTTTTTAGCTTACAAATTTTGTTTTTGAATAGAGAATGCTATTCTGTTCGACAAGCTTGAACTTTCTAACTTCGCCAATATTTGAAAAATTGAATACTTACAAACAACGTCACGCGCGTAGGTCAGCCAATCAGGTTCGACATACGACGTCGATTTCACGTATCCAATTAAATCTGATCCGATGATGGATTTAGCGTGTTATTAAACGCAAGCATTAAAGCTGCAACGTTAACACGCCGTGCGCAACCGCGTGATAAGACACAACTATGTGATTTGTTGCAAGTACCCAATTACAGTTAACAAATAAATCAATATTAATACTAAGCTAGCGCTTAAACACGTTGTTAATTTACGTCGCACTAGAGCTGCACAATGGGCTATTGGCGACGGTCTGGGAAACATCCCGGAGGATGATCCGAAGACATGCCATCACAATTTTGATCCCCAGCGGAGGGGATGGCACCCCCGCTTCGGTAGCCCGACGACCTGCGCGCGAAGTCGAGCACTTTTCGGTAGCACAGTTTAACGAGGACCAATACCGCACACCCTCGGTCCCTATGCAGACTGATCCAAGTGGTCACCCACCCGCGCACTGACCGCAGCCAGTGATGCTTGACTTCGGTGATCTGCTGGGAACCGTGTCTTAACGATCAGTCCACTGCGGGACCGCTCAAACACGAGTACTTATAATAAACAATTTTGATATAATGAAAACAAAAGTAAACTGGTCTAGTTTGATGACGTCAGCTGTAAATGGAACACGTAAAAGTATGATATTTCAAACAAGAGCACTAAAAACAACTCTTTCAATTTTTTTTCTGCAGAAGATAGATGCATATGCAAATGAAAAGAAAGTTTCTTTGTAATATTCTTTGTGAGACAAAGAAATAAGCAATTGGCAGCGTAATTAAGAAGTTCAGTTAAAACTGGATGTAATTAAACGCTGCCAACTTTTTACACTTAGTTAAATATCTTCCAACCTAGTTAATTATTCGACTATATCAAACTTCTGAAAAATCGAAATAAAATAAAACAAAACCATTTTTCTATTTCTAGTGGATAGCTTAAGAATGAAACTGTAAAACAATCATTCATAAAGCACATTTCAAGAACAGCATTAGAACAAAAAATACATTTTTAGAAATAACAGTACGGTCACTGAAAGATGCATATTAACAAATGTTTGAGTGAAAAGTTCGTAAATGGAATTGGAAGTGAGTTCTTTCATTTTGTTCTTTTTATAACCTTTTGGGATTGAAGTTCAGAATGGAAATGATGTTGAAAATATTTTGAAATGCGATGCAATAATGAATGTTTTAATGACTTTCATTTCGGGAGTGGATGCAAAATTTTAAAAGAATGTACTCGAAGACGTGTTACTTTTTTCTTTCTATTGCAAGAAAGCCGATATTTTCTGAGAACTTTTATACGAAATAAAATCGATCTTAGAATAATTTATTCGAGTGTTTGTTATGGAATACGAGGACAATAGAAGATCTTTGTGGATGAAGGTTCTGAGTGTCATTTCTGAAAAAGGATAAATGAAATTTTCCGGTAAAAGATTTTATTTAACTAACCATTCCTTTATTTTTAAATTTCGAAGATCTCAGTGGACGAAGGTATTAAAGTGACATTTTTTTTAGTGTTCTTTGAGTGGAAGATTTTAAGTACATTTGATAGTGAATAATCGACGTTGTAAATCTGTTTCCCCCCCCCCCCCCAGCAAATTATAATCTAAGAGTAAGAATGCTACGACACGAGTAGTTTAATAAGTTTTAGGGATCTAAGAAATTTTGCCTTTTGAAGGTGCCAAGTAACCTTTTTATTTAATATTTCCAGACCAGAGAAGGCGTACAAGTGGACGGTAACACGTTTAAAGTACCTTTTGCCTGCAACTCTAGGCGTCAAGAGTGCGAACGCTATGATGCGAACAGTTTAAATGAATGTGAGAAAATCAAAACATTTCGTTGATTATAAGATTTAGAATAAGGCAGACCATACACTGAAGGGGCAAGCGGTAAGTAAAACACATAAGAGAGGCAGATTCTCACACTTTTGCATTAGCATGTTCACATTACCACTGCGCATTCTAAGGCAAAAGTATAGAAATTCCCCACCTGTATGCTTCTTTCACACCATGGTGTTATTTACTTATACTAAATGTTTAACAGTTTCAGTAAAAGTTTAATTGTGTTATATTTCTCGATCTAAGCAAATTTTAATTTTTTTTTAATCCTTTGTTAATTTTTCTTCACACCTTTGTAATTTCAAATATATAGTTTTTCCGATGCGAAACGTATAACTGAACTCACAAAACAACCTTGTGTTTTTAATCTTCTGCTTACTGTGCTTAGAATGATGAAGCCATTCTGGTCCACTTATTGTACCAGCCGTAAGGAAAGGGTTAATACAGAGAGAAAATTCAAACAACCTATAAGGAGTATATGTATTTATGGTATTACAATTAAAAATGTAATATAAGTATTTATATGCACACCAAAATTTTTTTCATTAAAAAAATATTATTTTTTCAGTATTGATTATTATTAATTAAATTAGAATTAAGAAGATTATTAATTTAATATTTCAGAAACTGTATGCTAAGTACATTAATAAGTATAAAGGATCACACTGGATGCTCTTATTTTACTCTTAGAATATGGAAATAATCTAATGTTTCTCTCAAATAGTTTAATTTCTTTATGTAATCTTTAAATAATAAAGGCATCAGTGAATTAATTTTTGATATTTTACGCACTTTATATTTAAGCTTATTATATTTATTACGGACTTTATTATTATATTTTATGGCATTTTACTTTTTAGTTATATATAGTTCATTTCATTTAAATGGGTAGCAGAAGACTTCATTATCTTCCTTTTGATTTAGTATTCGTGCGGGATACATATTTTAAAATTCTTTGCGAAGCTTTTCGAGTTAATTAAACTTAGCATAACATTAATTAGGAAATATAATACGAATTACAATTTCAAAGAGGTGTATTTTTCCAGTAATTCTTTTGACGTCTTTGGTATTTTAACGCTCAACAATTATAAGCAGTTAGTAATTTTGGTACTTTGTTTCTTTATCAGTCTGAATATAAGTTCATTCTGTTTGGTTTCCACCTGGTAATACAAAGGAATTAAAAATTCTTAATTGTTTAGATTTGTGTTTCTTAAAGGGTTTTTATGATATTTAAGTACATTAATTAAACATGCAGAGTAAAAACATTTTTCAAAATAGCGTGCATTTTTTATTTTTGGAGTTTATTTTAATAGTTTGTTAGTTGCTTCTTTTTATTCTTTATTATTTTGTCAAAAACGTATGGGAGGATCCATCGACAGAAAAGATGTTATTTGATTTCAAAGGTTTTTTTTTTATTAGAAAAGACTATTTCTGAAGAATATGTAGAAAACCCCGTCATTTTATGCTATAAATAATCAGTTTAAGCTGCTAATTTATTTACCAAAAATGATCTTTTACAGTCTTTTAAACTTCAAAATGGATATCTCTCTGTTTCAGTTACCGATCTGTTTCATATACCGAGCATATACCGATTGCAGGTATATACAGTTATAACGATTGTTTGTACTAACAGTAAAAAATGCCCGAAAATTATACATCGCTAAAAACGCACTTACTCTTTTACTTTATTAACTACATACTCTTTAGTTTTAAATTTATTACATTTCCAAGTTATTTGGTTTATTCTTTCTGCATTCGGTGTTTGAATGGTTAAAAAAGAGAGTAACAAAATTTAGGTATTGAATGGTTTATTATTTCGATCGTGACCATTGTTGGCAAAAATTGCTCCGAAAATGGAACATCGCTATCTTTTATCTTTCTATCGAATATCATTTTCACTCATTTTTTTTATTTTATCACATTTTCTTTTATTTTATCACATACTTTTATACTCCTTAGTAGTGAATTTATCACATTTCAAGTTATGTGGTTTATCCTTTTCTAATTCGGCGTTTGAGCGGTTAAAAAAGAGATTAACAAAATTTAGGTATTGATTAGTTTATTATTTCGATCGTGACCATTGTCAGCACAAATTGCTCCGAAAATGGAACATCGCTATCTTTTATCTTTCTATCGAATATAATTTTCACTCATTTTTTTATTTTATCATGTTCTTTTTTATATTATCACATACTTTTATACTCCTTAGTAGTGAATTTATCACATTTCAAGTTATCTGGTTTATCCCTTTTTAATTCAGCGTTTGAATGGTTAAAGAAGAGAATAATAGAAATCAGGTATGGAATGGTTTATTATTTTTATTATGACCATTGTTTGTAACAAATGCTTCAAAAATGGTACATCACCAAAAACGCACTTTAATTTCTTTTCACTCATTTATTTTTAATTTTATCACATAGTTTTATTCTATTTTATTATATACACTTATATTATTTAGTTGCGAATTTATACACTTCAAATTATCTGGTTTATCCTTTCTTAATTCGGCGTTTGAACGGTTAAAAAGAAAATAACAGAAATCAGGTATACAATGATTTATTATTTATTGATGTTTCATTATTATTTTTTTATTAAATAAAGGGGCTTTCATAGATCTAATAAACTTTATGGATTCCCTTTCATCCTATTTCAAACTACAAAGAGACATTTCTTTTCGTGAAATGCAGCTTCCCGAATCAATTCAGAGTGTATAGTAATTAAGAAAATCTTCCTGTAAGTTTGAATGCAATTAAGCATGAAAGCGTTTTCCCGTTTGCCAGAATTTTTCCGACTAAGTTAATTATTCCGCTTAATTTACTATTTGAAAAATTAAAAGAAGGAAAAAGGAAATCGTCCGTTTAAATTGTTTTTGAGATAATATTGAGAGAGAAAAATACTTGAGAAAACAATCATTCACAATGTACATTCTAAGTTTTCAAAAAAATAAAAAAATTAAAAAAGAGCTTATGATTGATTAATGTTTTCTTTAAAAATTGCCGTTTGCAGGATTTTGTATAATATATTGCTAGTGTTCGAAAAGATTTATTAACTGAATTTAGAAAAACTTTTTGAAACAATTTCGCTGAAAAGTCTAAAAATTATTTGTGAGAGTAAACCTTTTGAAATCAGAAGTTTCATTTTAAGTTGAATATTTTTTGAAATTGATTCTGAAATTTTTGAAATGAAAGGAAACAAACTTTATGCCTACGTATTATCATTAAAGTTGTGTCATAAATTTATTTTTTATGTTATTTATTTTCTATAACTGTCTCTAGATAAAGGACCACAAAAAGGGGGTTAGATGAATTGAATAACTTCTGATGTAACCGTAAATCACTGTTAAGGTTGCTTCAGTGTGCTTGTTCATGTTTCAGTCTTGAACATTTTTCAAATTGATTCTTCACGTTTGCTCGTTTTAAAAATTTCTAGTTTTTTTTCTTACAAAAAACATTATGAAAATATAATTTAATAAGTGAAAAACCATCATAATATTATTCATGGAAATTTGTTTAGTTTGGGGCTGCTTCAGATCTTAGGTGTATCTTAAAAATCAGATTTTTTAAGCACGTAGTTATCATAATAGCTATTCAGAATGAATTGTTGTTTATTTTGGAGCTGTATTAGCTTTTCAGTGTAGCTTAAAAATTAGATTTTTTAAGCATGTAGTAATCATAATAGCTATTCAGAGTGAATTGTTGTTTATTTTGGTGGTGTATCAGCTTTTAAGTGTAGCTTAGAAATCAGATTTTTTAAAGCATGTCGTTATCATAATAGCTATTCAGAGTAAATTGTTGTTTCTTTTGGAGCTGTATTAACTTTTCAGTGTAGCTTAAAAATCATATTTTTTAAGCATGTAGTAATCATAATAGCTATTCAGAGTGAATTGTTGTTCATTTTGGTGGTGTATCAGCTTTTCAGTGTAGCTTAGAAATCAGATTTTTTTAAGCATGTCGTTATCAAAGTTATTCAGACAGTTTTCTAGAGTAATTTGTTGCTCATTTTGGTGCTGTATTAGCCTTTCAGTATAGCTTAAAAATCAGATTTTTTTAATCAAATTGTTGTAATCGTTATTCAGGGTAATTTGTTATTTGGTAGAGAATGTATTAGGTAGTCCCTAAATAAATAACAAATTTTTCGGTGCTGCTGATCAGATTTTTTACGTACAGCGCAATTATAATTGTTATTCAGGGATATTTGTTATTTATTTTGGCTCTATTTCACCTCACTAGTGTAGCTTACACAGTTAAAATTTTCATTCTAAAATTACGGTGAAATAACTTGCAGCTGTCTGTACATCCGATTAACCGCAAATTTTACGGTAAAGAACATTTTTTTTCCTCAATGGTTTTTTCACCATTTGCAACTAGCATTTTTCGAAATCGTAAAAAAAAAATTATTATTTAGCTAAACTTAGGAGCTCTACTTTTCGTAAGGTAATGCGCATTGGAGAGTGCCGGACACTGGAAATTCTTCATGTGTTGAAGGGAATGGAGGAAATATTGTGGTGTCAATACTAGGACTCGAACTCCAGTTCTGTCGGTTATGAGATTGACAGGTAAGCCCGCTCGGCTACGCAGTTGCAAAGAACTAAGTAACTTCATTAGGTGGATCTAGTTGGTGCGATAAAATTCTGGTCGTTTAACTGTATAAGTTGAAAGCAGTTAATAAACAGTTTTTCTCAAACTTAACACTTTGATTACCATTTTATTTATGGCTATTTGACTGTTTTGATTAAATACGGTAAAATAACCATTCAATAAATTGCTATTTAACCACTTTTTGCTAGAAATATCTAACAGTGTAGAAATCAAGTTTTTTAAGTATGCCGATTCAATTTACACTAGAAGAGTTTTCGTAATAATTGTTTAGCGTGAAATTGATTAAATTCTTTGGTCTAAAAATAATTAAAGTTCAACACAAATATATAAGGCGCTATTAATATTTAGTTGTATATGTAAGGACAACGAACTTCTTTTATTTTTAAATTGTAAAGGGTGAAAAACCAAATCCGTTGGAATATATTTTTTTATCTAGTTTTCGAATAAGATATTTCACAACACCCACGGGAAATACAAATTCTGTAAGTCCGTATTGAAATATAACCAGATGTTTCCATATTAAGTAAGAAGACCTGTTTATTAGATACTTGTTGCCTCCGGCAACTAGGTGGTCCGCTTTTTTTAAAGTTATTAGAATTTCAAGTATCCCGAGATTTAAATTGTATAGTAAAAAAATCGGTGAATTTATAAAATTGCTTTACATTGCACCAGTGACGGTGCTTTTATTCATACATCTTGCGCGTCCGTACTTTCAGTTTTTGCGCGTTTTTGGCCATTTTTCTTTTAGAATTGACAAAAGTAAGTATTGTGAGAATTCTATTTAAAAAAAAGTCCTATGTTGTTCTTTTCTAAATATTTTATTCTTCCTTTCTGACTATTCTATAGTTTCTTTCTGCATATTCTACTGTTCCTTTCTGCATATTCTATTGTTTCTTTCTGCACATTCTATTGTTTCTTTTTGCATATTTTCTTGTTTTTTTTCTACATATTCTGTTGCTCCTTTCTGAATATTCCAACATTTTAAACAAAACATATTAAGTAGCTAAATGGAGCTTAGTAAGGATGCTAAAACAAATTAGCACTTTTCTTAACTTTGACGCAGCATTTTGATTAGACATATATTTCATTTTTTCCAATATTTTGATTTAATTTAAATCAAAATAAGTGAAAAATATTATATTTATCATTTTAATAATTTATAACTATGAAATACGGCATAAAACTTCGGTGTATTTTTCTGCTTAAAAAGGCAAAATCTTCAAAACACGGGACAGGCAATAATTTTTCAAATTTGCACTCATTTGCAGTCATTTAAATCTGAGAGAAATATTGAAATTCATTTTAGATTACATTCATTTTAGAAAAACACATTCATCATTGAAATTTCTTTAATTCGCAAAATCAATTACTGATAAATTTTTAAATATGAATGAAAAAATTTTAAACGACTTATTTTGGATTTTGTGTTTTAGTACAAATATAATTCTGATAATCTAACAGATTTTTTAGTAACTATTAGACTGTTTTTTATAATTAACAAATACCACAATATATTTTTGTTTGTAATTAGAGTTTCAGAAAAAAATTAAACGTAAAAGGGTCAATGGTGTTTCAATTGCGTCAAAGTGTTAAAATTAAACTGTGCTCTTATTTGCAATTATTGTTGCATTGGTTATGAAACAATATTTTTCAAGTAGTATCATTAATTAATTATCAAGTAATTCATTAAGTAATTCAGTAAATATTAAGCAATTCATTCTAATTAATTCATTATTAATTTTTTCTTAAGAATAAGGAATTTTAACTGTTATAAATTTTTTTAACTTGATACTGGATAATGCGATGTTTGATGTAATCTTCCTTTCCTGGTAAAAATGTTTTCTTTTTATTCATAAAATAGAAATCTCATAAAAACTAGCACATGAAGTAGTAACCTCATAAGTAGCTTTATTGCGTTATGCTGAATCAAAAACTTCTAGAATTTTTTTTTCTTTTTTGAAAAAAATTATTTAATGCTAATCTTTTTTAATTTTTATTTGGTAGATTAAAATTATTCAAAACATATGGAAAATATAAGCAATGTCTATGTTTAAAACTTTCAATGTGAGATAAAAGCAAGCATCCCTAAAAAAGTTTGAGTATTAAACCTTATTAAAAAAATTTCGATTTGAATTACAACTTATGGTATGTAATCTTACTTTTCAGAATTTTTTTTTTCATTCTTGTCAATGGAAATTCAATCAAAACTAGCATGTGAAGTAATAACTTCTTTCGTAGCTTTATAGTATTATGTAGCATAAAAAAACTCACCGAAATTTTTTTTCTCGTATTAGATGATAATGCAAAAAGTACTTAATGCTAATCTTTTTAGAGTGTAGTGTTACATTTTTGCTCTCGTGTCTTCCGCAAGCTTTCTATTTTTTCTATTTATTTTCATTACTTTTTCTTTTTAGCTTCGTTAATGAAGTTTTTCTCCTCAGGATGGATTTAAATATCTTGAATAAATAGAAAGATAAAAAAAGAAGCTTATTTCGACAGTTTCTATGTCTCCTTTTTTTTCTTTCTATTCCAGGTTCTTTTAGAGATTATTCAATTGAGTTTTTCTGTAAAGATGGCTAATTTATGAAAGCATCAGAGAAGTCTTATTTTCCGTAGATATAATTATAGATAAAAGGAAAACTGAATCGATTGGATTGAATATTTAATAGATTCGGAAGCAGCATTAGGATTTGAAACGTTCTTGGAGTGTGTTATTAATCTTTTTTGTGAGAAGTATTTGTAATTCGTTTCCTTATTTTTTTTTGTTTTTAATTTCTTACTAGAAAATTTCTATATTATGAAATATATTATTTTCAATCTATTTTGGATTGTCGTATATTTATAATATATTATATTTATAAGTTAAACAACGGAATTAAAAAAAATCTGGTAAAATTATCGTACTCTATGGTAATGTCATTTTCAAAATTGCAGCTCTTATTACGATGCATTTAGTAAAAAAATACAAAACTGATAAGTAAATTTATCCAAATAAATGGTTTTTATGCCATCCTTCTAAAGTACCATGATAAAATTTCCAAATTATACCACACTTACCAAATTTCATCACATGTTAAGAAATCATACTTTATTGTTCATTTTACCAAAACGCTTCGGTAAAAATTATTGAGCCTCTTGGTGTTCTCATAGAACCTGAAACAAAACTTTTACCATATTCTGGTAGTTCTGACCATATTTTTTAGTTCTTTGGGATTTTTTTTGGAATAAAGAGGAAAGTTGCTGTCAAGGAGATGGTAAATAATTTCATTTATTTGTCATTTGTCTTCCTTGAAACCATTGTTCGCCCAAACTCTTTAATTTAAAACTTCTTCCAATTTAAAAGCATTTACTTAGGTCTTAAGTCACGCTCTATGTTTACGTCATAGAGACTATGTTTACATCATAGACGTTATGTCTACGCCATAATGGTTCTATGTTTACACCACAAAGGTTCAAAGTTTTCTGAAACAAGCATATTAAAAACTACAATAAATACGGCGTTGTACAAAATTCCGGATCAAATTACGGTATAAAGTACCGGCACTTCGGGTGCACCATCAGTAAAATCTATTTTTACTGAAAAATATCATACCGTAATTTTTACAGTAATATTTACTTTGAGTGACTCAGTGATTTTACTGTAATTATTACCGTAAAAATTTCGGTAAAGCAGATTATTTGTACCGCAGCATCTTCCGGTAAAAATGAGTTTTACGGGGAAAAGTACCGGTACCCTGAGTGCCCGTATTTTTTTATAGTAATTTGATCTGGAATTTTTTACAGTGTGTAGGCTGATGATATCTCCCAATATGTGACAACTTATACCAACAGTAAGAGATTTTTTATATTTTTGTTTCAGGAATTTTAGATATCTGGTAAAAGAAAAAGCAAAATGTGTCACAATATTCATCTCTCTCTCTCTCTCTTTTTTAAAATTTATGTAACTGCAATATTTAAGCGACGATGATTAAGATATCTGACTAGTTGCGACAACTTTTTCTTGAAATGCTAACATAAAATTTTGAAAAACTAATTTTTTTATTATGTAAAAAAACTAGCAAAAAATTACCATTATTTTTTTCTAATTTTCATTATTTATCTTATGAACAAAATTTCTGTCACCTAAAACCCTAAAACAAAAAATTCTTTTAGTTCGTATTTAGAAGGCTATCAAATATGTTTTGAACCTTCATCTTAACAGTAAGTTCAAATACTACTTATGAGAATCACATTGAGTTAGAGATCAATGTAATTAAAAAAAACAAATTTTTCAAAATTTCCGTACTTGACTTTGCGGAAAAACATAATAAGAAATTAAAATTCTACTTTTTTCTGTAAGTCTGTAGTTCAAAACATGTGTGCTATATTCAAAAACACTCATGAAAAATTGTAGAGAATTATTTTAAAAACAACACGAGATATCGTGAAGGTGATGTAAAATCTGATTTTGAGATAAACGCATTTAACAACTGCTTAAAATCATTAGTCTATGCGCTGTTACCACCTTGCACAAAATCTGTTACAACTTAGAAAATAATTAGAGTGAAAACAGAAGTAAAGTATTTTTAGAAAGCTAAGGGTACAAGGATTTTAAATTTATAATAAACACAATTTCGAAAAATTTCCCTACAATCATATTTTTGCACTAGTTAGATACTATAATATTGTTTCCATTCTGAAGAGTTAAAAAAAGTGATTATTTGGAACCAGAAAAAAGCTATTTTTCTTTAATCTATTACCATGTTATAGATTCACGAAAGCAATTTTTTAATTTGTTATAACAAACTTATAGTTTTCTATCATAAAAATTTCAAGGAATTTACAGTTTTTTAGAAATTTTGTAAATCAAGTGATGGAAAAACAAAATCAGTAGCAGACTTTTAACATTTTCGTATAAGTGAAAATAATTCATTCTTTTTCGAGTCCCCTATTTAAATGCCTCTCAGGATCTTAAACTTCTGGCTCTTGTGAGAGTTTGGTGACCTTTGTTATCCAGTACAGGAAACAGCTTTTAATTTAAAAATATAGAAATAAATCAAGATAGAAATCATTGAAGTTTATTCTGAATTTAAATAGGAAGTTTCGTTGGTGCAGTTCGACTTCTTGAAATATATTTATACAGTTGATCCTTTTACAAATTATTAATACGTATAATCTTCAAATTAGAATGAATTACGGATTTTTAATAAATATTGAAATAATATCTTTATTTATTTATCAGTATAAATGCAGCTATATATTTATTCTTTTTTATATGAATTGTGACTACCTTTGAAGTTATAAGTGTACTATTTTCTGAATTATTGGTTTTGGATACTTTAATACACTTTTGAATAGTTATGGAAACTTTTGGACCGTAAAAATTCGCAGCGTCTTTTATAAAACTAGTTAAGATATAAAAAGTCTTATCTACGTGTCATATTTTCCCCAACTGATCTTATATTAATCAAATTTCAAATTTCGAAAATAAAGTCTATATTTATCAAGTAACAATTTTACAAACAAAACGACTTTCAACAATTTAAGATTTAATGTATTATAATATATTCAAAAGAACTTTACATAACTTTTAAGAGTTTTGCTTATCCCTGTTGCAGATTTGCAAACTGTTTTACTTTTCTTTCCTTATTTTAATATTTATTTAAAAGATATGAGACATGATGGCTCAATGGTTCAGACACTGAGCTATCTCTATGAAGTACTGCGGCAAAAGCACTTATATTCAATTAAATGAGTATCAGCTTGTCCATGAAGTAAAAGCGGCAAGCGCGCAATCCTGACCATGTAGTCACCATCGTGCTGTTAGTTACAAATTTGCGGTGTCTTAATTCTCATAAGATTCCTGGACCGCAACGAGGTAATTGCTTGCTGCTTTTTAATTTTTTTTTAAATAAATGTCAAATTTAATCGATAGCCAAAGCATTTATTTTGAGCCCAAGTCATAAGTTTAATGTGGGGTAGGTCTGAGTATCATCTCCCATACTGTTAAATATCTAATAAAAGTAGATCACAATGTCTGGGATGTAGTGTATCTACCACTACAAATATACAATTCCAATTCAGTAGTATATAAGACATGTTAACTCGATTCTATGACTTTTCATAGATGAAGGTTGACAGTGTTTACTTTTTAGAGTATCTTTGACTATCTTTGATGTAATGACTAATCTTTGTAGGCGTTTTGTTCATAAATTTGAGACTTAAGCCAGCAATTAAAGTAATTAACATTTGTTTTATAAAGATTAATTAATATTCCTAATAAAAGGAAGCGTTCAGTTATTAATACGTTTAGTCTAACCAGTGGAAGTTAGTCATTCGTTATCTTGTTTTACTCACACAATCCTTGGAAATAATTTAGTCAGTTTAATCTTCAGTGTGATGTCTTAGTCTTCTTTAATTAACTTTCTGAATCTTTATAAATGTCTTAAATGTTAACTACATTTCCCTAATTTTTCTAAAATTCTGTAAGTTTAATGGTTGTAGATCCTTCTTCTAATTGTTTGGAGAGTAACAGTTCCAGATATCTAATCACATTTAATTAAACTGCGTTTCTTGAAATAATTCATGTATGTTGAGAATGGAAATGTATAAAATAATTCTATCCGCTTGTAAGTATCTCACAATTAATTCATTTCACTAAAAAGTGAGAGGACATTTTGAATAAGATTGTAGCAATTTTTTTCTTTTTCAAAAATGTGCAGAAAATCATTTAAAATTTCAATAACTTTTGAATAAATTAGAATTTTAAGTAAAACTATGCGTTTTGCTTATAAATAAATTTGACCCTTTCAGCATCCCAAATTTCAATTAATAGTTGCATTCTTACGGCCTGTAGAGTATGGGTATTTTTTTCAACGAGTTAAACAGTTAATAATTCTTGAACTAATTAATAACTTTTAATTTTTTCATTACATCATAATTTCTATATACTTTTCGACACACATTCAATTTCAAGTTCTTAATTCTTAAAGTTAGTCCGCAGCAAAACAAAATGTAACGTCACAGCGACGGTGGCCTTTTGCAATTTTTTTAAAATAGAAAAATATTGTCTTCACTCAAAAACGCAAGAAATTTTTATTTGTCCTGTTTCTGACTGAATTGAACAAAATTCAGATTGAATTGAACTTTCTCTAGAGTACCAGCCTATTGAAAATTGGAATAGGCTGGTACTCTAAGAAAAATCGTTTTATCCTAAAATTATAATATTTATATCTTAGATCTAAATTCTGTGCACGATTGCTTCAACTTCAGTAAGATGTTAAATAAGACAATATTTCCGTTCATGTCAAACCCTTCTATCGCGTATCCAAGTTTAAGAAGCAAGACAATACTTTTCAATTTAGTACCATACAAAGAAAATTCCATATCACATATCCGAATCCGTCGAAAAAAATATATCTTTATTCAGAGAAAGTAAGTTTTTGTGTCTGATTTCATAACTTAAAATATCGTCTGCACTAATTAATTAGCATATTTGACATCTATCCCACGAATCATTAAGATTGAGTTCTGGAACATGAATATCGGCTCATTAGACCAAAAGCTATTCAGGGAGGTCCATTTTTTTATTTTGCGCACTGTACGTAAATTTTGAAGAAAAAGAAATCCTCATTTATTCCTTATAGATATCTAGGAAAATGTAATAAATAGAATACTCCTGCAATTTAGTTAAGGATTATGATATTCTACAAACTTAATTGATATCATTCCCTTATCAAATATTCCGTTACTATAAAAACTTTTAAAAAGAAAATACATTTTTCAAATTGAAAATAGGTAAAGGAAAAAAACAACACTGAATTTGATAAAATACAGTTATAACGTCACATTTCTCAAAAACGCTATTACTTTGTCTGATACAGTTTCGTTTAAAATAATTAGATTATCCGTTGGAATTGATGCATAAACTTTTAGATGCGGGTCGCATTGAGTACATTTATTCTCAGGAGAATCGAATGTTTCATACAATATATTACTATAATTTCTGGCATGTGATATTTTTAGAAACAAGTTTCATTAACTTTTACTAGAGCTTTCAGAAAATGTAATTTCAGGCTCGAACAAGTAAATTTATTAAGTGTTACCCCCTGATTTATATCTAAATAAGGGATTTTCTTACTTAAACTTTGTTTTTGTCTATAAAGACGTTGAAAACACACAAATTGGAATTTTTAAGAAAATAATTACTATTTTTTTATTTAATTGCTATAAAAATAGAAAATATTGTTTGTTATCTAAACGTTAATGTTAACATAATAAATATTTATGCATTTTAAGTTTGAAAAATAGTGTTGAGTAGTGAGATTTATTTTAATAACTCTCACATCATGAATTCTAAATTGAAAAACGTTTGACAGTAAAAAATTTAATTCTTGTTTCAATAAACTGAAATAAAAAAAATATACGGAATAAGCTTTCTAAATTGGAAGACTTTCAGCTTTCTAAGAAAAAAAAAGCATAATATAAGTCACATGTGAGGGCATCTGTGATCTTTTTCTCAAAGTGCAAGTAACCGATTCCAAACTAAAGAAAGTACATATTGTCTTAATTGTTTTTCTTTTTATATGTAGACTTTCAGTTAGCTTTATTTTTGCTGTACTGTAAATTGTTATTTTGTAAAAGATGTGATGATATGCTCTCCGGGTTGTAATACTGTAAAAGTCCGTTATAACGATAATACACGATAGCAGACGGAATGGCGGGTTGTGACAGTAAGCAAATCCGCATATTTAATAATAAAACGGCAGTAAAAAAAGGAACAAAAATAGTCAAATTTCCCCCTTTCTCTCGAATTATGATTTAAAATATGTATCTAGATTAGACAGCTTTTGCCTACTCTTTTTCTATTGTTTCTTTGCTCGTACTGGTTTTCGCTTTAAAAAATTCCGAGAAAAAAAATGATGTTCTTTTGTTTTTGATGTCATCGATAACACTAAATATTGATTTCAAATGTAAGCTGACAAAAAGGGAAATGAGAAAGATATTTGGTCAACAAAAGGCTCATTCTTTTTAAGTGTGCAGCAGTATTCTTAAAAATAGCAGAAGAATTTTTCTTTTGTAAGGAGAAAAATAACTGGGCTTAGTGGTGGAACACATTACTTTATAAACATAAGGTGAAATTCTGTTATTGTACCCATTTCTGTATTGGTATCAAAAATGACTGAAAATATCGTCTATTTTATCTTTTTTCGTATAATATAGCACACTTAAACAAGTAGTAAAATGTATTCCCCCAAAAAACAAAACAAAAATGGGAGGATAATAATTTTCAGCTAGTTATATTTTTTTTCCATTCATAATATTAACATTCTGACAGCGTCAAAACCTGTCATAATAATGGATTTCTTTTTACATACCGTACTCGTTATAACGAGCTTTTACTGTATTTATTAAAACAAATATAAATGTTCACGAGCTTATATAACCAAGCTGTATTTGAACTGGCTGTTTTCAAACTCGTTTACCGTTTTTCATTTGCATAAAGGGTCTATCAGTTCTACATACAGATCAGGAACACGATATAAAACAAAAATCATATGATAGGGCACGCAACCCAAATATGGGCACTGCTGTAAAAAAATATTCAATTCCTAATTTTGTATGTATCATAAATAGCAGTATGTAAGCTTAATTCAATGCAAATGAGCTGAAGAAGTGATAATATTCACATACCAACGTAGCCAAGCAACGCAACGATATTGCACGCAACAAAAGCATTAAAGCGATGCTGCACGCTGAAATGCATTGAAGCGATATTGCACGCTGAAAAGCATCAAAGCGATATTGCACGTTGAAAAGCATTAAAGCGATATTGAAGGTTCTCATAAATTGTGTATTTTAAAATTGTTTTCAAAAATTCGAGTGCGTCTTCTTTTAATTAAGAGGATTCTGCTTTGATGAATCATCCTTATCGATAGAATTAATGTGAGTTCTTTAGTTCTTTTTTAACGTAAATCTCTTGTTGCGAATTTTGAATTTTTGTCTAGGAACAACCATTTTTAGTAGTTAAGTCACCACCGGCTGCCAAGTCGGAACCAGCACCCATAACAAAATATTAAGAAATATAACAGCTCATCTGTCTGTCAACAATGGTCCTGGTATTGTGTACTGTGTTGTCAAGAACAACAGTTAGACACGATATATAACATATTACCGGTGCCTTGTTTGGGTGCATGAAGAGTGTTGTGGCCTTAGAAGAAAAAAAAAATCTATTTTTGTGTGTCAATCTTTCGATATTTTGTATCTTTTATATCTCTTAAATCTCTTGAAATCCTTAAATCTTAAAATCTCTTGAAGTTTTTTCGTCGTTTTAAGTCTTTTTTTTGTGTATAATTTTAAGAAAGTGCTCATATTAAGTGCCGGGTTTCCAAACATGGACATAGACTCTCAGCAGGGGTACTGTCCATTTTTATATATTTTAAGCTTAATTTAAATTTTTTTCTGTTTATCAATTTTTAAATACTTCTCTTCTTGAAAAAAATTTTAAAAAAATGTTTGGGAATGCCTATATTTAGGTCACTTACCTTATATCAAGAATCAGAAGAAGGCGCACAAGATACCCATCCCACGATCAAGACTTTGTTTTTAATCTACTATTATACTCAATACTCTGTTCTCCATGTTCAAGTTTTATTCAATGATATGCATTTGATTTTAAGAAAACACTAAGATAATTATTCTCTTCCAATAATGTTAAAACGTTTATTCTCTACCTCCCACAAAAAATAGTCTAGACGACAGGCTCGAAAATAAATAATTCGTTGCGAAGACAAAGTGTACTTCAAACTGATCATTTTATTCTAAGTTTACTTTATTTTTTTATTGCTATGATGAAACCTTTTTTTTACTCATTTTATTGATAACTGTTATTTTTAAACGAGTCATTTTATTGTTTTATTTGTTTATGGAAAAGTATTTTAATTTTTGACGCTATAAAACTATTTTTATATGTATCAGTTATGCAAATATAACTTATCTAATGTACCAAGGTTTAAAAATTGTGAAAAATGGAAAAGATAATAATTTGAATATAATTAATTACACCTAATTTAAGAAGTCCTTTACATTGCAATTTTTTAAAAAAATAATAGTTTTAAAAGAGAATTTTTTAAAATAATTGTTTCGAAAATTGTAAAGCTTTGGTCTCGAATACGGCTAAGAACAAATTTTTCCAGAATTGCTTTCAAAAATGTACTTTACTTAGACTAAATTAAAAAAAATAAATAATGAATTTTACTAAATTTTATAATACGAAAGTGACACAAAATTCTAGCATTTAAAAAAAAACATTGCATATCGTACTATAAATTTTGAAATTTTCTGATGTGCAATTTTTCCAGTTTGTTATATCCGATGATCAGAATTTTAAAAATGTAAATTGCAAAACACGCAACTGTTGTGTGAGGCTAATTTTTAATTATGTGCATTTAAACAAGATTAATAATAAATAAGAATAGCAGTTAATATACAATAATAATTACTTTTTTTTCGTGAAATTTGGTGTATAAAGTGAGCAAAAAATGTACGTTGAACTAAGAACAATTAAATTTATATGCATATTTCTTGCATTAATATTATTAAAAATTTTAAATGAAAAAGCTCGTTTTTATGGCTTTGAATGTTATTTTAACTAATTTTATCAGTTTTAAAATTATGTTTTCTTGAAGCCCCATGTAGTGTCTATAAATTAATTAATTATAAGGTTGAAATAATTATTAATTATATAGATGCTTTTATCATTCCTTTTGTTACTTATTGAGCAAAAATATAGCTTTAAGAACTTTAACCAAATATTTTATATTCTCAGCAATTTTTCATTTCAAAACCAAAAAGTTGAAGTAGTTTGAACTATTTACTTAAGTAATGTTGGTGATATATTTTAATATATGATATTTACTAATTCAGGATCTCCTCCAAATTCATTACGTAATTAGCTCTAAATTGATATAAATATTTTAAAAACAAATAATTAAATTAGTGGCACAAAGACAATTAAGCTGAAATTAAATTTTAATGGCATTCATAAAAAAATTCTGTCAACATAACTTAGTCCGTATAAATGTTAATAAGTAAATACACTGTACCTGTAACTTTTCCCAGTCCGCTAAAATTCCGTGAAACTAACTTTCATTTGAAA